>NC_138982.1:145896202-147096202 GCF_964341445.2 Mesoplodon mirus | reverse complement strand
GACTTGTCTGATTTGAAAATAAAAATATGAAATTAATAAATGTTAATTTACATTACGAGGCTTTCTCCTCAAAGAGCCTAAGCAGGAAACATACAGAGAAAAGCCACTGAGAGTAAGGGCTCAGCACTCTCAACGTGGCTTCCGTGGACTCAGCTGTGACGAGACAAGCTTGCTGAGAACCCGCAGCTCGACCCCAGAGGAGCAACAAGAGGACGAACATGAACCGAAACTGATATCCAGCCTCAGGTCCCTCAGACCACAGGGAGTGCAGGCAGAGGGAGCTGGGCACAGGCTGCTCCAGAGACTCAGGCACCAGAGTTCTAGGCAGCTGCTCCCCGGGCAACGTCGGAGCGCCATGGCGAAGTCTTCCAATTTTTCAAAAAAAGGAACATTCTATAATACTTTTGTAGGTAGAATATCATAAACTTTATATGCTAGCACCCATTCCTTTTTTTCAATAAGGCAGTCCAGACACAGCGCGACTTTGAGTCAAGTTCTGCCCTCAACCACCAGTTTTCAGCTCATTCTAGCAAACACCTGCCCCTGCCCTGCTGCACACAAGTTAGGGGTACTTCCAGTTTAAGTACACACACGAGAGGAGGCCCCAAGGAGACCCACATGCAGGCAACCAGGAGGCCCAGGGAGGCCATGCACCCTCAACACCCAGGTCCACACCCGCCCCTGCAGCTCACAGGGCCTCAAGCAGCAGATAAGACACCATTTCTGTGAGACCTTCGGCCCTGCCCTCCTCACCCCACATTCGGAAAGAAGGGAAAGGACAAAGACCAACAAGTAGGTGGATTTGACAGTAGGTGAAGGGATATTATGGCTTAAGTGTCCAAAGATACCTGTCGGCGGGCTGATGCACAGCCACACCCGAGGAACCCACACTTGTCAAACTCCCATTACCACACCAAGCACCAGTACTGACCCCTGCCTTCAAACAGTTCACCCCAAATTTCTCAAAATCATGGGATGAAGAAAAAACTTTAAATAGAAGTAAAACCACAAAAATATACGCCCCTTTTGTAAGATAAAATAAAACCCCGTTTCCCCACTTTTGATAGGCAAAAACAGACCTAACACCACTTTGAGTAAATTACGCTAGCAATAACCAGAAGATAAGCAAAACGTGAGAACACAGAGCCGAGCAAATCTACCTGAGGGACTCCTGCGCCATCAGGCGTGTCGCTGCACGACGTGTTCTTGCCAACGTCCCGGCCTCCCAGGAGTCCGCTGGCCTCGGCCTCAGCTACCGGACTCTCCTCCTGGTCAGGCGCATCGACAGCCGCGCCCTTCCTCTTCGCCGGCGTTTTCTTCGAATGCGCACAGTCACCTTTTGTTTTTCTCTGTCGGAAGTGAGCAAGCTGCGCAAAAACGTAGAGAGGTAGTAGAGACAAAGGTAAGTGAGGAAAAAGTAACAGAACCACAAAGACAGCAAGCTTGTGGGGAACATGAGGCTCTGGGGCTGGCTCAGTCCACACGGCCACACCTGGCCAGACTCACATCAACCAGGCCCCGTCCCAGAAACACCACCTCCATTAACATCTACGATACTGGGAGTTAAAGTCTCAGAATGACACCCGAAGAATCTAACATTAAGGACTGTGAATGATGCCTACAGACAAAGGAAAGCAATAAGGCTGACTGGCAGAACAGCTTTTCCAGCCGCTGAGAGTTTACAGAAAAATTCAAAAATTAAAAAGTACATCTCTTTTAAAAACTGACAGCTTAATCAAGGCATGTTTAAGGTTTAAAACTATACAGAAAAGCTAAATTCTCCCTTTTTGCCCCATTTTCCCCCAATCAGGGGAATACATAGCCTAGCCAAAACTTCCTTGCCATAGATTCTGAGACAAGGTACAGAAATAGCAAAAAATTAATTAAGCCAGGTCAATCTAACAGCCTCCTCTATGGAATGAGATGTTCTATTTTTCACGGCGCAGCTTCACCAAAGCGCCAGGGGCCTCCGCAGAATGTCCCCATCGGAAGGCACACCTGGCTCTGCTCAGTCCCACAAATCTGAGGGTTTAGACTGTTCACACACCATCTCCCACTAACACCTTATTCAAAAGGTACGATAGCTAACGTCAGCTTTTCACAGGAGGACAAGGTCCTTCAAACGA
Organism: Mesoplodon mirus; assembly: GCF_964341445.2. Classification (NCBI taxonomy): domain Eukaryota; kingdom Metazoa; phylum Chordata; class Mammalia; order Artiodactyla; family Ziphiidae; genus Mesoplodon; species Mesoplodon mirus. The sequence goes on along the minus strand of NC_138982.1, from coordinate 147,094,076 downwards.
CAACTCTGGTCATAAAAGCAAATGCATCAAATGTTTGTATAAATGATAACAGAAGTGCACAATTTCATGGACATAGGAAAATCACAAAAGGCAATTTAAGTGAGAGAAACCGTCTCTCAAGAACAGACACTGCCTTCAAAACCAGTCCCAGATTCGTTTATTTCGTGCCCAACTCCATCAAACCTAAGCGTCGGTGAGTTCCCTTCCTGTATCACAGACCCAGTCTCTGGCCTGTGGTCACCCAACAAGAGGCATCTGTTTCTTCTCCCAAGGTGAAATCTTCTCATCACCATTAATGCTCCTTCAAGCAACATTTAGGCACATTTGCAAACCATGGTGAGCTCAGGGGAAACGGTGAGTATTAAACTCTGGCTCGCTTCCATCTCCTTCCTATGTGCCAGGCACATGCAAAGGGGAAAAAACACACTACAGCCTCACTGTTCAAACCCCAGTCAGAAGACTGACCTGCACAGGAAGCCTAAGGAGGCCGCTCTGTCCTCCGCCTGTCACCACCTCGCACCACTCACCATGTGTTCTGAGTGTTCCCTTTAATGCAGTGGCCCTGCGGTTTCCTCAAGGGAAGGAACTAGGACGGAACTGAACACCCCTGCTGGCTGATCCATGTGAAATTCCCAATGTCTGACCACGTCTGACCTCAAACAGCAACCACATAGGGCTCTGCCTAATAGCCGCGGGCACTGCACAGCGGCTCCCCCCGACAGCCGGAATGGGGTGGGCCACGGCGGCACAGCACAAGCGCCCAGGCTTTCTCCACTGTCTCCAGGGCCCGCGGCTGGTCGGCAAACGGCTCAATCGCCACAACTCGCCCAGAACAGTGAGTACCGGACGGTGCCTACGTGGATAACAAAGGCCCACTCCGGGACCGCACAGAGCTCCCCGGGGGCATCCGCAGCGCAGGGACGTGACACCTCCCAGGAGGCTCCGTCCGGGCGTCTGGAGCTCCCAGTCCTGGCGCGGGGGGCGGCCCCGGCAGAGGCCCTCCGCCCTCACTTGCCCAGGACCGTCTACCTGGGCCCCAAGCAGCGAGGAGGCGGCACAGGCGTTTCAGGAGCCCCGACACCAGGGCGTGGGTCGGTGGGAGGCATTCCACAGGGTGAACAAGTCCCGTGCTCGGGAACACCACTCCGAACTTCTATAGCAAAAAGAACTGCAGAATTCCGTGTAAAACGATCGCTGCACGTCGTTTTAATCGGATGGAAGCTGAGCTGAGCACTAGGGGGAGCGCCCGTGTCGCCCAACTGCAGGGAGTCCCGGCCTCCAAGCCCTCCAGGAATCCGGGCGAGGACAGGGAGACGCGCAGGTGCCACTAGGTGTGCACAAGAGCGCAGGCGTGGTGACAGCGCCCATCCTCTAGCAGTTCCCCGGGGGTGGTCGGGGCGGGGGGTGGCGCGGGGTCCCGGGGTGGGGGCGGGGAAGCCCGCCTCCCACGGCCCCGCCCCTGCCCGGCGCAAGCGCAACCCCGCCGGTCCCGGCGTACCCCGCGCCCGACGTCTCCGCGAGGCGCCGCGCGCCCCCGGCCGCTGATTGGCTGTGGCTACGGCGGGGGCGGGTCCAGGCAGAGGGCGGCGGATTCAAGATGGCGGCGGCCAAGGGGCGGCTTCCAGCCCAGTCGGCGGAATGCGGCGGTAGCGGTCCCCTCCTGGCCGCGTCCGCTTCTGGAAGGGGGCGGTGGCAGACACCGGAGCCCGCCCTGTGGAGCCCACACCGGGACAGCGAGGGGAGGAGGCGCTGCCGTTTACCTTCGCTCTCCCGGCCTCCACTTTTCTGCGCCGCTGCTGTTGCTCATCTTCTTCCATCTTACTCCGGGGCTCTTCGCAGGTCGCCGAGAGGTGGCGGGGCCGATGCGGTGCCGCCTTCGCTCTATTTACACTCCCTCCGCATCGCCTGGGCTCACCCTCCCCCCACGACAACTGTCACGCAGATGTGGGCCCGCCCCGCGTTCGGCCCGGCCCCGGGGCGTGCACCCCCGGCCCGCGGCCAATCAGGGGCCGCGGTCCTGCCCTCGCGCACGCGTATTCAGGGCGGTGCCCTCAAGGAGGAGCAGCCCGGCGGAGCTCCGCCCCTGCACCCGTTCCTCCGATTGGCGCGCAGACGCTCCCGCCTCTTCGGGCAGGACCATTGAGCGGGGCACGGCAGCCTCGGCGCTCTCTGTGGTTGGTCGGTTTGAAGGGCCTGCGCACGTGGGCCGTCGGGCCCAACTGGGACTGGGGCGGAGGCCGGTTCGCATTCCCGCGAGGTTGAGGCCACCGTGGGAGGAGTCTGCACCGGTGTCCAGTTGAGTCAAGCTTCGCGAGCCCCTGGGGACAGCCCAGGAGGCCGGGCCCCACTGCATGCGTGCGCCAGCTCAGGGCTGCCCGTGAAATCGCTCCGGGTTGTGGCCGTGCCCGGGGGTGGCAGGACCCCAACTCTCGTCTCCAGGGGTCCTTTTGGCGACCGGGATGCTGGCCCTGTTCGTGTCACGATCGCAGACAGCCAGCAAAATCACTTGATTTCGTTCCTAGGAGTCTCTCCCTTGGATCCCGCTGGCGCCTGGACCCACAGAACCGGAGTGCCGGGGGTGGCCAGAGTTAGTGGGAATCGGGGCTGGCACCCGCAACCCACGGAGCCCAGAGCTACAGGGACAAGAAGCCACCGGCGGTGCTGCCACTCCTGGACCCATGGGTTCTTCCCGCTGGGGACACAGTGCCATATCGAGGGCTCTGGTTTAATGCGTCTGTCATGGGTCCACTCTGGCACCTCTGCCATAAAGCAGTGCCCTGCGTCAAAGAGTGTTAGGAGGGACTCCATGCAGTGGGAAAGTCTGAGAGAGGGTCAGGCTGAGGCCCTGCGGGCAGGAAAGGCAAACCCACACCCAGAATACAAGTGTATTCCTGTTAGGACAACCCCTGGAACCCCAGCGTGGAAGGGGCTCCATAGGGCCAACTTGCCAAGGGGCCTGTAAGGATGCAATTTTAAATGATACAGTAATTGTACACAGTTGTAGATCACCAGAGGGAGAGAGCTGTTTCAGTGAAAGGCAAAAAGCCTCTTCTCACATGGAAAAGTTTTAAGGCCTTGAAACGTTTGGGTAAATCAATCCAAATATATTGTAAATGGTTGTTAAAAAGGAATGTGCTGTACTTCCTGTTCAAATTTCTGTGAAGCTAAAACTGCTCAAAAAGATAGTCTGTTAACAAATTTTTTTTAAAGAAAGGGAATGTGATGTGGGTTATGAATTCACGGCCCGTGTGGGAATTGGAGTCTCGTGAAATCATTGTTTGTTCCTTAGCTTCAGACTCCACTTAAGCCTGTTTGTCCAGATGAGGAAGCAAGGCGAGGTTTTTATTCCTAGCCCACGGTTTTGATTAACAATCAAATGCTGCTGCAGTTATCAAGCTCACTGGAAGCTGATAAGCTCTGACTGACACTGATCCAAAGCGTGTTGTTGGCACCTCTTGTGACTGTAGCGTAACTGTGCCTGGGTGAGCATTCCCTCGCGGAGGGTGGGGTGGGGGGACGCTCTCACCAACTGGTGATGGTTACCTAAATGGCGGGGGGGGCGGTCACAAACTCAGGAAGAAACACAGGAGACCCCTAAGCAGCTGTGCCTCGCTTTCCCTGTGTGAGAAGTGAAGACACCCACAAACTTGCCCCTGCGTCAGATCTGGCTGGGGTAGAGCTGGGTAGGATGACAGTGCTGCAAGCGGCAACCAGAGGAAAGGTGGCATATCAGGCAGCACCGGTGCGGGTTAACTGCAGGGGTGTCCAGCAAACACACTGTGGGTTTCTGTGTTTCCTTCACTCCTGTGCCTTCAGTGCAGTAGCGTCTGTGTGCAGGCCGCGTGCTCCCTGTCTGCTCTCGGACACTGAGTGGCAGTAACTATGCTCCTCCACGAACGTGCTGTAGTGACTTTACTGACACAAGCTCACCTTTCAACCTCAGTGTGAACGTGTGAGTCTAAGCAATCGCAACTTACACAAATCTTCAGGGAGCCCTGGAAATTCAACCACCTCCTGTGTCAGACCGTAGCCCTTTGTATGGCGAGTGATGGTTCCAGTCTTGGCTCACAGACATGAGGCGGTGGCCTCAGTAGACCAGGGGTAGGCAGGCAACATTAGCAGACCACAGGATCGGATTTCCCAAGAGCAGTCAGAGACTCCGGTCTGTGCCTGGATCTCTCAACCCTTACATGTTGCAGTACATCCAAAACTGTGGGGGGCCCATGTGTTTGCCCACACTGCTTTGGCCAGTGGTTTTCAAACTGTGTTCTGAGGAACCCCAGAGTCATTTCCATGGCTATTCTAGATATTCTGTAAATGTTGGATCTGACTCTTAATTTATTTTTAACAATTAAACAGCTGTCCAAATATGTAGATACTCACCTTCAAGGAGGGAAACATAACCCCCCACTCCTCATGTATGGGCTGCGCATAGCTACTTCCTCCTGAAGAAGACAGTGTGGAAAGGGAGAGAAAAATAGTAGCTGTGCAGTGGTGAAACCTGATAGACACACCTCCACGAGGTAACTGAGGTCAACATCCACAGTGTAGGTCATGTTGACGGCACACACCCTGGATGGGATGGGATGAGAAGGGCCTTTTGCCTCTGTGGTCTTCCTCCCCAAAACCCATAACCCCAGTCCAATTGTGAGAAATCATCAAACAAATCCCAATAGTAGAGGGACACCCTACAAAATGCCAGATACAGTAGGTATTGATACAATATAAAACAAAACACGATAGTACTCCTCAAAACTGCCCCTCCTGGGAAGCACTGAAGTGAAGCATCATTTAGAAAAGTCTTCCCTTGATGGGCACACCCCCTCCCCTCCCCTCACGCCCCCTCCCCATGCCAGCCCTGTGGACATGCCCTCTGCCGGGCAGGTGGGTCACCCACCGACGGTCCCCCTCCCAGGTGCCCCTGCCCCTCTCTGGGCATGGGTCCCGGCTGGGCAGTCCCCCTGCTGGAATCACATCCACCCTGAGGGGTGGTGCCTCGGGGTGGCCCCATGTCCTCTGGGGTGAGCCCACCTTGAGCTCCCACCCAGAAGCCCCCAGGCACCTCATTGGCCAGCTCCCTGGTGCCACGCAGAGTTTCCTGAAGTCTGCAGGGAGGTGGTGTTTGCACCCTGTCTTCCAGTGTTCTGACCTTTACTCCCGTCTGGCTGGGAGGATCCCTAGGAAAGGCCAGGGACTTGATGTCCTCCTGGAGGCCATAGCGGGCTGAGGGCAGGGGTGGCAGCCCCTGTGGTGCGTGGGGGATGGACGCCATGCCCCTCCCCCACCCCATCCTCTGGGCTCTGTCCTCCCGGCCAGGGCTGCGCTCTACCCTCGGGCCCCAGCTGCTGCCCACTTTTTCCTTCCCCAGGAGCCCCGCCTGGCCACACCTGGGGATCAGCAGTGTTTACTGGTAACCCCTGCATGGGGACAGGCGGGGCCTGGGAAGGACTCTGAGTGGAAACCTGGCAACCGGGCCTCGCCATGTCTGCGGCTCCTAGCAACCACCATGGCGATGCCAGACGCTGTGCGTCCAGGGCGTGTGCCCCCCCACCCCAACCGCACGCTCTTCTCTGGCCGTAGAGGCCAGAAGGCAAACCGAGCCTAGCGTGGGATTCCTTCAGTGACCCCAGGGTTGGGCTGCTTCTCTCTGGCTGAGCGGTTCTTCCGGAGGGAACTGAGACGGGGAGGGGGTGGGCCCGTGGCGTCCCCTCCTGTGGCCCCGGGATGCTGGACTCCTCGGTGGCAGATCGGTTGACCCGGCTGACCCTGAAACTCCTGGAGAAGGTAAGCTGGGCACTCGTGTTTTTAACAGCTTGTTACAGAAGCACAGCTTTGAAAGGTAAGATTATACCTGTAACGAGCCCAGTTCCAAAGCAAAACCCTTTTCAGCGGTTTTAGCCTCGTAGTGAAGAACTGTGGTTCCTTGGTTTTTCTTCTTTGTGTTTGTACAGAACCAAGTAGGTTCTCCTGGCAGTTTCTGCAGCCAGGAGGCAGGCCCGCACCCACAGGCTGGAGCACTGCCAGGGCGCCCTGATACTCCCCCTGGGGGCCTCCCGGCTTCCGAGTTTCAGGGTGCGGCGTCTCGGCCAGGCCTGGGGCGGGCAGCCAGTGGACGCCCTGAGGCCGGCCTCCTTCTCCTCCTCCGAGGATCTGCGGGCTCCTCACGGCTCCCCCCACCTCACCTGCCTGCTCTGTTCTTCTGCCCCCGACGGCTGCCCAGAGCAGCAGCAGGGCCCACCCCAGAACAGGCCCCGACAGTAGCTGCTCAGCCCAGGGCTCAGTGGAGCAGTCAGAGTGGTCAGGACACAGAGCCGGCCTGGTCAAGCTCTTCATACAGCCTCCTGCAGGGACCTGTGGGTTTCAAGGTGGAGTGTGTGTGCATCGTATGGAGAGTGTGGCCTCAGGGTCCCACCTGGCTACCTGCCCCGCAGCCCACCTCACACCTTTCCTGCTCCCAGCCCGTCTGTCTGGGCGCTGGTGCCCGGCCTGGCCCCCCACACCGAGCCTGCGCCTGGAGCACAGTCCTCGTCCTGGTCTCTTCTCCTCACAGAAACTGAAGCAAGAGCGCGAGGATGTGGAAGCGGATTCTGAGGACCCCCACCTCACGCCCGGTAAGAGCCCCTGGCTGCTTGAAGCTGCGCAGGCCCCGGAGCAACCTCCAGTTATGGCGAGACTGTCCTCTAAACTTCTTTACTTTCAGAGCGGAAAGGCCTTTGTTGTGTCTTTAACACACACACACACACACACACACACACACACACACACACCCTCATATCGTATCACATCCAGCCTGCATACCCTGGAGGGCACGTTCATCATTCCTGTTTCACAGTTGAGTGCTAGAGACACAGAGAGGTTAGATAACCAGCCCAGGCTGCCCAGCTTGGATCGCAAGTGGCCACACCTGCATCAGACCATGTTGCCCTGAGCTTGCTCTGCAGTGTGGGTGTGGAGGGCCTACCCCATCCGTGTCAGCCTGTACATCCTCGGGCACCCAGACCAGATGCCCCGTCGTCCCCATCCTGGCTGGCGGTCAGATGCTCAGGCCACAGGACCCAGGGCAAGGACTGCTTTCCCTGGTGATGGGCTCCGGGCTCAGGGACATCTAGGCGAGGTGCTGGGGAGACACTACTTGTTCTTTACTATGTGGCGTAGCCCCTTGTGCTGCGGGGGTTCCAGGCAGCTCCCAAGTGCAGCAGACAGAGCCCAGGGCCCAAATCCAGATAGAAAAAAAATCCCAAACCAGGTCACATGACCAAGGACAAGCGCAGAACGTGGAAGAGTACACATGGGCCAGGGAAGTGGGGACTCCTGGAGGGGGAGTGGGGACCCCAGAGGACAGGCAGCGCGGGCATCGCCAGCTCTAGGGGGAGGCGACAGGCCTGGGGGGAGGGGGCAGGCCCGTGCACCCCGAGGAAAGGAGCTCAGGGACCACCAGAGGCGTGGCGTCCAGGACACTGCAGGAACCGTTCCCTGAGGCTCCGTGGAACACACCAGCCCACAGGCAGCTTGGGGCTGCGGGGTGGCTCCAGGTGCCGGGAGGCTGGCCTCTCAGCCCCATCCCGTGAGGGCCTCCTTCCTCTCACTGCGTCCCGTGGAGCCCGCGGGACCTTCCGGCAAAGGTGCAGGAGCAACACGGTGCTCGGGCCCCGGGGGAAATCCTCACTCTGCAACTTGCGGCTCCTGTCCCGGAGCAAGACAGAGCTCCCCGAGAGACTGAGCTCCCCGGGTGCCCCCCCACCATTGCCCACGTAATCCCCACAGGGCAGCCCCCCGAGCTCCGTCCCCAGGCACCTCCCTCCTTCTCTGGGACAGGCGTGCAGGTCCCGGGGGTGGGAGCTGCCGGGGTCTGCAGTGCTGAGCCCTGAAGCACACGCTTCCCTCCAGGAAATGAGGATGGGCCAGAGGCCGCCCTGCGGAGCGCTCTGAGGATGAGGAAGGACCTTCTGCAGAGACTCTGGGTAGGCCATGTGGCCACAGGGAGCCTTGGCCCGAGCTCTCTGCAGCTGAAACTGTGGCCTGAGCTCAGAGCAAACACGGGCCAGTGGAGGTGGGGGCCCTTCTGGAACCCGTGCTGGTTCTGATGTTTGTGACTTGGGGGCGGACAGCTGATGGGCCGTGAGCAGCTGAGGGGCGTCACTCCCCGATCACGGACTCCATGGAGAGAGGAGAACTCGCCTGTTTCCCAGAGGCTGGGCTCTCGCAGGGGGCTGTGAGCTGAAAAAACGGCTGTGGTTGCACACGATCAGAGGTGGAAATGCCGTGTGAAGGGTCCCGTTTCCCCGGAAGTGGGATTCCAAGATGACCAGGGCTTCATCCAAACCAGAGGCACCAGCAGCAGGGAATGACCATGGGAAGGGGTGCATTCGGGTCCAAACGATAGTTGTGATAAACTCACTGCTTTGTAGTGAAGTCGACCTGGAAGCATGCTGGAGAGACGGAATATCCTCTATAGGCTGGAAAAAGTTGTTCGGGGTCAATTTCTCCTGTGTGCACCATGCAAGGGCCTTCAGGTTTTGCCTCCAGGGCCTGGCTCCCACTCCGACCCAGCTGCGCCCTGGGCCTACCATCTGATCATGCACCCGGGTGGGGTGGGAGGGAGCCTGGTGCACAGGGGTGGCAGGTGGTCCTGGGGCCGCTCCCCCATGGGGGGGCCACACACCTGTGCGCTGGCGCTGTCATGCCAGGCGGGGTGAGGGCCTGGGACACGCCAGCCCGCTCCAGGTGTCACAGCTCCCTGCCTCCGAGCACGGGCTCTGCTTTGGCGTTGCAGGAACAGCACCTCCTGGAAGAGGTCTCCCGGGCCCGTGCCTGGAGGGGGCTGGACGGAGGAGCCCGTGGGTCAGTGCTGCCCCCAGAGGTGCCCCCCGTGGGTGTCCACCCCGCTGTCTCCCCGGCCCCACCCACCCTGGACTCACCACAGATCACCCAACACCCAGTAAGTCTTCCTCGCGGTGAATCTGGGGGGCAGAACCAATGCAGGGAGGGTGCCACGCCCCCAGAGACCTCTCACCTAAGCAGGGATGGCGGTGTCTCCACACCTCCGTGTCTCGCCTCTCTCAGCACCTTAGGGAAGTGCGCAGAAGGGGCCGTGGGCTAAGCGGCGGCCGTGGCTGCAGTCCATGTCTGGCTCTGTCGGGGCTAATGTGTGTCATCAGGCCTCACAGGTGCCCTGAGAACTGGCTGGGGGTAGGGGGTGCTTATCTCCTCATTACAGGTGAGAGGCTGGGGTCCCAGCTCCGCCCCACGTCCTAACCTTTGCGCTAGGAGCAGAAGTATTAGGGGGTTTCAGTATCAGGAGGGCCTGAATTTGGGGAAGAAGTGTGTCCGCTCCTTTCCGAAACTTCATGATGACTGGGGAAGCTTAGCCCCCAGTCTCCAGGGCAGAATTGTAAAAGGTGGAAGACTGGTCCACTTCTGAGAGCCTCACGCCTACATTCAGCATCCTGGGTTACAAGCGAGGGAAAGCAGCTCTGACTTTCTTAAGCAAAAGGGATTGTATCGGGGGCAGCTGGTGCCTGGCGGGCAGCGGCCTCGGGGGTTGAGTGCGTGAGGAGAAGACAAGGCAGGAGGTGGGCGGGGCCCGGTTGAGAAGGTTCTGGATCCGGTGGCCAGGGAGGTCGGTGGTGCCCACAGGCTGGGTCCGTGACCTGGAGGGCGTTTATCCTCTGGGAGGGGACCTGGCAGCCCACGTGGAGGTAACAGAGAGGGAAGGGGCGTGCCAGCAGAGCCCCCAGAGCCCCCTTTGCCCCAGGAATGGTGGGGTGAGGGTGTAGGTTCTGGAGGCTCCCCCAGTCCCAACGTGCTCATACTTACTGCAGTTCCTCAGGCCCAGTCATGCTTGGGTGTTTCAGTCTCAGCCCCAGTGACACCACGAGAGCAAGCAGGGGCCTTGGTGGTTAGGATGAATGTCCCAGAGACTCTGGGGTAGGAGGCCCCCTCTGCTGCGGCAGTACCACCGCCGGGACTGCCTGCTGGTCTGTGCAGGGCGGGGGGTGGCCTGCGGGGCGCGGCCGACTGTGGCTACAGGCCAAAGCTGGCTGCCACCTGTGTCAGTACGACCTGTGAACCGAGAGGGGTGGTACACTTTTTTTTTTTTGGGGGGTACGCGGGCCTCTCACTGCTGTGGCCTCTCCCACTGCGGAGCACAGGCTCCGGGCGCGCAGGCTCAGCGGCCATGGCTCACGGGCCCAGCCGCTCCGCGGCATGTGGGATCCTCCCAGACCGGGGCACGAACCTATGTCCCCTGCATCGGCAGGCAGACTCTCAATCCCTGCGCCACCAGGGAAGGCCGGGGTGGTACACTTTTAAATGTTTGGGGAAGAATCAGGGGAAGAGTGATAGTTTGTAACACATGAAAATGATATGAAACACACATCTCAGGGTTCGTAAGTGCTTACATGTCTGGGGCTGCTTTGCAGCTACAAAGGAAGAGGTGAGCAGTTACAACTAAAGCCCTGTGGCCACAAAGCGGAGCGATACACTGTCCAACCCTTTACAGGAAGTTTGCCAACCCTGGTCTATGCCAGCCTTTCCGTGAACTGAGAGAGAAGGGACAGGGAGGGCCTCGTGCATCCGGAAGAGGATTAAAATACGAATCACCCCCTGGCGTGCGCCCAAAACGTTTGTGCATTATTTTAACTCAGGAGGGAAGCCAGAGGGTATTTCCATGCCAAGATCCTTGGATACCTCTATTAAAGCAGAATTAATGGAAGCAGGGATGAGCTTAGCCCACTAAAGCCGGGAAACGTGGGAAACATGAAAAATGCCACGTCTTACTCTGCTTGGGCTCCATTACAAACTACCACAGTCTGGGCGCTTAAACATCAGACGTTTACCTTCTCACAGTCTGGAGGCTGGACGTCCCAGATGAAGGTGCCAGCCAATGCAGTTCCCATGAGCGTGCTCTCCTGGCTGGTGGGTGGCCGCCTTCTCACTGTATCCTCACGGGGCAGACAGCATCTGGTGTCTCTTTCTCTTCTTACAAGGACACCAGCCCTATCAGACTAGAGCCCCACGCTTACGACCTCGTTCCCTTTATCACCTCCTCACGGGCCTCATCTCCAAATGTAGTCACTTTGGAGGTTAGGGCTTCAACATATGAATTTGAGGGGGAACAAACATTCAGTCCATAACATTCCATGTCCTAAGTGATACCCAGACTCAAATATTTACCTATTCAGCCATCTGTTTAACCTTTAGGGTTTCTCATTTAAAGTCCCCCATGGATGGCTGGTGGATGGATGGGTGTATTTTTTTATTTTTTATTTTATTTTATTGTTTGGCTGTGTTGGGGCTTCGTTTCTGTGCGTGGGCTTTCTCTAGTTGCGGCGAGTGGGGGCCACTCTTCATTGCGGTACACGGGCCTCACACTGTCGCGGCCTCTGTTGTTGCGGAGCACAGGCTCCAGACGCGCAGGCTCGGTAGTTGTGGCTCACAGGCCTAGTTGCTCCACAGCATGTGGGATCTTCCCAGACCAGGGCTCGAACCCGTGTCCCCTGCATTGGCAGGCAGATTCTCAACCACTGCGCCACCAGGGAAGCCCCTGGATGGGTGTATTGATGGATGGATGGATGGTGGATGGATGGTGGGTGGTGGGTGGATGGATAGTGGATGGATGGATGGATGGATGGATGGTGGATGGATGCATGGTGGGTGGATGGATGTATGGATGGATGGATGGATGGTGGGTGGATGTTGGATGGATGGATGGATGGATGGGTGGGTGGGGGATGGATTGATGGGTGGATGGTGGGTGGATGGGTGGTGGGTGGTTCTGTAGGTCACTATTCCTGGGGCACATTCAGGTAATGGGTCGTCTGGCTCTTCTAGGCACCCCCACCTCCCACCGCCATCATCCGGCAGCTGCCTCAGCAGCCACTCGTCGCACAGATACCCCCTCCCCAGGCCTTCCCCACTCAGCAGTCAGGAAGCATCAAGGAAGGTAAGAGTTCATAACGAATGTTGTCATGGGTTTACGCAATTCTCTACTGAAAAAATAGTTTTGTAAGCAGGGTAGTCTTTTAGGGCCAGCTTTTGACTGCTCAACTGAAGCTATGTATTTAGCAACATGAAAATAATTTCACTCTGAAAAATCCTTACTGATGGATATCCCTGAGGGAAGAAGCCTGGACTCAGATTTGAAAGAACTGTGTTCCAGCCCAACTCATCCAGTGATTAGCTTCAAAAAACCCTTGGTTAAACTGCTTTTTCTCTTTAAGTAATTTTAAATACTTGAATTTTAGAACAGCTCTATTGAGGTGACATAGAATAAACTGCACACTGTTAAAGTGTACAATTTGATAGTTTTGACACCTGTACACACCTGTGAACCCATCACTAAGTCAAGGCAGTGAACACGGCATCACCTCAGGCACCTTTTCCTGCCGTCCTACCTGCTTTGTCACTCTGCATCAGTTTGCATCTCCTAGATTTTTGTATGAGTGGAATCACACAGTTTGCACTCTTTTCTGTGTGGCTTCTTTCACTCTGGCACTGTTTTCAGACTCATCGCTCCTGTTGGGCGTAGCAAACCATGGCTCCTTGAAATTGCCCAGTGACCTTACATTGTGTGGATGGACTGGTTTGTTATCCTTTCACCTGTCGATGAACACTTGGGTCGTTTCTGGTTTTGGTTATCACCACAAAAGCTCCATGGACACTCACGTCTGAGTCTGGATGTACATTTTTATTTATCCTGGGTAAATATCTAGGACTGGGACGGCTGAATCATGGCAGGTGTGTGCTTAAAACTGCCATGTGTGAGAGGTCCAGTTCCTCAACACCCTCGCCTGCATGTGGTGCGGTCAGCCGTGTTAGTAGGGGCGGTAGTCGGTCACTGGGGTTGTGGTTTGCGTTTCCCTGACGATGGGAGGTGTTGAGAGTCCGAGGCAGACTTGTGTGTAGAATCACCTGATGAATGTTCTCAACTCTGTCCCCGGGACTGTAGCACCACCGTGTACACGCTACATGTCAGGCCTGGTCCATGGCGGCCTGCAGCTCCCCAGGGGGACTGTTCTCACCGTGACACACACGAAGGTGGCCTGGAGGTGTAGAGAGGACAGCCCGCTGGTCTCTCCTCACCACGCTCCTCGGTTTTTCCCGATGAACTTTAGTGACTGTCAGGCTCTAGAGGTGAACCCAGCATACCCTGTGCATACGTGTGTGTGTGTGTGTGTGTGCGCGCGTGCGCGTGCAAGTGTCTGTGTGCCTTTAAAAAGTGCATTTAAAATCACTGGTAAAAAAGAAACAGTCAGTAAGTAGCTAGTTATTCAGAAAAGTAAAGTCACGTTCCTTACCCCACTCCTTATACCAAAACAAATTCCAACTGGATCAAATATTTGAATGTAAAAATAGGGACTCTCAAAAGTACTACAACAGCCCCTTTGGAGGACTGCTGGGCTGCTTCCTATGAAGAGAGACACGCGGCTTCTGGAGCTCCACCCCACCCCACCCCCCGCGACCGCTCTCCACATCAGCTCTACCTTTTCGGAAAACTTCACAGAAAAGACACTGGTATAACGTCATGCAGCAAATACATTTGAATTAGCTCACCCTTTATTGTATCTCAGACCGTCCTCCTGGAATCCCTTCCTATCATCTGGGAACAAGTCTTTTACAAGGTCCTGCAGGACAGGCTTTTGAAGCTGCCTTAGTGTTCACTTTCTTTTTATTTCCCCTTGTTCTTAAACACTAGTTTTGCTGGATATTCAAGTGTAGGTTGATAGTTATTTTCTCCCAACACTTTCTAAGGACCCCTGTGATGACATTGGGACCACCCAGATAATCCAAGATAATCTCCCTATCTGAAGGTCCTTTTTAAAAAAAATTAATTTAAAAAATTGTGGTAAAAAACACGTAACATAAAGTTGACCATCGTAACCATGTTTAAGTCGTGCTAACTATATTCAACATTGTTGTGCAACAGATCTTTAGAATCTTCTGTCGTGTAAAACTGAAACTCTGTCCCCAGTGAACAGGTTCCCATCCCCCTCCCCCAGCCCCTTGCGCCCACCAGTGTGTGTTCCACCTTCTTGATTTTGATTGGGCTACATGCCTCATAAGAGTGGAATCACACAGTATTTGTCTTTCTGTGTCTGGCTTATGGCACCGAGCATAGTGTCCTCAAGGTCCATCCATGTTGTAGCCCGTGTCAGAGCATCCTGCCTCTTTAAGGCTGAGTAATATCCCACTGTGTGGCTGGACCCCATTTTACTTATCCCTTCATCCGTGGGTGGAGACTCCGGTCACTTCCATCCCATCTCAAGATTCTTAACTTCGTCACCATCTGCAAGTCCCTTTCGCTGTGTAACGGAACACGTTCGCAGGTTCTGGGATCAGGATGCGGACATCGCTGGGGCCATTCTTTAGCCACCACGCTATTCAGTCCCTCAAACTGTGGGCCCATCTGGGGGGTTGGGCGTTCCGTTTCTGTGCCGCAGTGCTGCTCTGCGTGCCTTCTGGTGAATGGACGTGCTCGTGTCTGTGGGGCACACACCCGGGGATGGGATGGCTGCTTAGGAAATACTGCCAGACGGTTTTCCAAAGTGCCTGAACCCATGTACACCCCACGGGAGGGGAGGAGAATTTCGGTTGCCCACAGCAACTTACCAACACTTGATGTTTTCAGAATTTTTCATTTTCACCAATCTGGTGGGCAGGTCATGGTAGCTTATTCTGGTTTTAATTTGCACTTCACCTTTTCATATATTTTTGGCCATTTGAATATGCTTTTTTGTGAAGTTCCCATTCAAGTATTTTGCCCATTTTTCTTTCAGGTTTTCTGCCTGTCTTCTTGATTTCCAGGAATTCTTTATGTATTCTAAAAATGGGTCATTTTGACATATGTATTGCAAACAGCAAGTCCTTTTTGTGGCCCTTCCACTCTCTTCATGGTGTCTTTGGATAAACAGAAGTTCTTAATTTGAGTGAAGTTCAGTTTTTCAGGCTTTACTCTTTATGGTTGGTACCTTTTGTGTCCTGTTTAAGAAGTCTTTACCCGTCAAGGTCAGGAAGACGTTCTTCTGTATTTCCTTCTACGGCTCTGTTTGCCTTTCACATTTAGATGTACAATCCACCTGCAATGGATTTCTGTGTGTGCTGTGAATGAGGGATCAATGCTATTATTTTTGCCATGGATACCCTGCCCTTTATTTGACCCCCTGCCCTTTATTGAAGACTGTTTGCCCACTGCACTGACGTGTGCCCTGGTGGTGAGGCTGTAGACGTGGGTCCGTTTCTCTACCCCCCCATCTGTCGACTAATCTTTTCATGCTCGATTTTACTCGGGGGGAACCCTGCGGGGCTGATGGGGAGGGTTCCCTCTCAGAGGGCTCACTGTGGGCGGGGCTGCCCCAGGCCCAGACCCACGTGGGTCTCCTCAAGGGCCTCTGCCCCTGTGGGGCTGCCAGACTCAGCTTCTGCACTAGCAGTCTGGCTTTGGCCCCCTCCCCAGAGCCCCCCAGCCCTGTGCCGACATCTGTGCCAGTCAGGGCCCTGCAGAGAAACAGAACCAGCAGGGTGTGTAATACAGCGAGAAAGACATGTTTTAAGGAATTGGCCCACGTGACTGTGGAGGCTCGGCGAGTCCACACCTGCAGGGAGGTCCGGGAGAGCGGCCTGAGGGGGAGGCTGTCTGCTGCAGCCCCAGCCCAAGCCTGTAGGCCCCATCTGCTTGGCTGCGAGTGTGAGTGGTCCTTAGAGGCTCGCTTTCCTTCGGTGAGGCCAACAGAGCCTAGAGGGCCACCTAATTTCCAGGGCCTAGTTGCTGTGGAAAGAAGCAACATTTATGTCCCACACTGACCAGATTCAGCGTTTCCTAGTGTCCCAAGTTGGTGAATATGTATTAGCTTCCTGGGGTGGCTGCGACAAAGCGCCACAAGCCGGTGGCCTAAAATGACAGCACTGTGTCTGCTCCCAGTCTGGAGGCTGAGGTCCAAACTCAAGGTGCGGCAGGTCCTGGGGAGGGTCCTTCCTGCCCCTCCAGCTCCTGGGGCTCCGGGCGCCCCTCCAGCCTCCGCCCACCGCCTCTGCATCTTGCCTCCTCTTCTGTCTCAGAGCTCCGTCTGCCTGTCACTCAGGAAGACACTGGCCTTGGGTTTAGGGCTCCCCTGGGTGATTTCATCTCAAGATCCTTATCATACCTGCAAAGACCCTTTTTCCAAATCAGACCACATTCAGAGGTCCTGGGGATTAGGATGTGGATACCGTCGGGGCCACCACGCAGCCCAGCGGACGGACGTCAGGAATCCAGTAGCAAGAAGGCTCCACCATCCGTAGGGCTCAAAAGGACACGTCTGAGAACACACCCTGGGACCTGCAGACCCACTGGACTCCACGCTTGCGCGTAGAGCTCTGCGTCTGCTTCCCCTGAGTTCCGTTGCAGGAGTGGCCCGGTCGGCAACGGCCGTCCGTGCGTGACCGAGCCCTCCATGCCCTCCCTCAGACATGGTGGCGATGATGCTGATGCAGAGCGCGCAGATGCACCAGATCCTCACACAGAACCTGATGCTTAGAGCCCTGCCCCCATCAGCACTGGCACCCGCGCCCCTGCGCCTCCCCGCACAGGTAGGCTCCACACCCAAACCAAGACCAGAGGACCTGGTGGCTCCTCCTCCAGAAGTCCATGCATCTCTGTAGCTCTGGAAAACGCATTTCTGGCTCCGGCTCTGTGCTCCAGCTTGAAGCTCCCCAGAGCCCCCAGCCCCACCCGGATGAGGAACGGGTTGCCCAGTTCAGGGCCCCGACAGCGGCCCCTGGAGCTGGCTGAGCTCTGCTGGAGCCTGTGCCCACCCTCACGCCCTCCGGGACCCCTGCCCACCGCTGCCCTGACCCTGACCCCATCCTGAGTCAGGAACCACGTGGAGGGGAGGGGAGGGGAGCCCAGGAGCAGCCGGGGGCCCGCTGAAACGTCCCGGTGTGTGTCATGCTGAGGACCCGCAGTGGGCTCGCCCCGCCGCCCTGCGAGCCAAGAGGCAGAAGCCGCCCTCTGTGTACCACCATTACCACTACACGCCCCCAGCCCCGCTGCAGGCCAGCCCCACGCCTGGCTCCCCAGCGGGTTACTCCACGTGGCCCCCGGTGGTCTCCGCCACTGCCCTCCCTCCTGCTGCCAGCTTCCTGCCCACCGTGTGGCACGTGGCCGGTCCCTCAGTGGCCGCCCTTAGCACGTAAGTCCGGGCTGGGCTCCAGGCCAGCCTCCTGCACCTGCGGGGCGGGAGGACCCCAGGGCCTGGGTCGCCCCTCCTCACCCTCTGTCAGGCCTGTAGCTACAGCAGGAGCCTGGGGAGGCCTTGCCAGCTCCCGAGGGAGGGGGTGGGGGTGCGAGGTAACCCTGGCAGCCTCAGTCCTAGTTGCCACAGCTGGGTGTGGACCCCATGCCCTCCTCCCAGGGGAGCTGCCCGAGGCGTGGGTCATTTGTCCAGCCCAGCAGGGGAGGGCCCAGTATAAGCCCGGCTGTGAGGGCCCCCACCGAGCCCTGGCGGCGAGACCCACCTGAGCATGGTGTCTGTGAGCCAGACCAGGGCAGCAGCTGCATCCAAAGACACCCTCCTTGCTCTAGGGCGGCGTCCGACGGTGTCCTCCCAACACAGGCTCCAGGCCTGTGACCCCACGGCGGGCTCGGGTAAGCGGCGGGGACTCGTGCTCCCCCAGGGGGTGGGCAGCCGCGGCCCTGGATGCGGGGCGGTGAGGGTCACGAGGAGACACGGGGATTTCATCAGGAGACACGGCTCACGAGCCAGGAGAGGAGAGGTCGACTGATGTAGCCACACCAAGCTTGAACCTTCCCGGGGGAAAATGCCATGAGCAGAGTGACACTCGTGGTGCCCGGTGGCCCAGGGCAGAGGCTCCGGCTCCTCACAGGAAAGGAGCAGCTGCAGGACACGTGCCTGGTGTGTCTGTGTGAGGGCAGGGCTGCCGGCTGCTTCACTCATGTCGCTCCTCCTCCTGAAGCCAAGCACCGAGGCCGGGCTGAGGCGGGGCTGTCTTCCATCTGCCTGTGTCTGGATTCTCCCTACGGGACCAGTTACCTTTACTCCACTCTCTGCTCCTCTTTTATTTTTTTCTGGTGGAATTATGCTTCCGGGCTGCTTTAATATAATTTTCTCGCAAATGCCATTTTCAAGTATTATGCATGTTTTCATTGGCCCCTTTTGGGATATATCGTCTCTTTCCCCAAGTTCCACACGAGCAGAAGCCCTGCTCCGGCCTTGCATCTTTGGACCCTCGCAGTTGCCAGAAGGCTCATCAGAGGAAGCGAGATGACCTTGGAATTGCCCTTTGGCTGCACATAGGCTCCCCCTGGGCTGACCTCGCCCCGTGCAGCTGCCCAGCGAGGAGAGGGCCGGGGCCTGGGTGCCTGAGTGCAGCTCGTCTCGACAGACGGCCGGTGTCTTGTTAAATGTGCAGTTAAACGTCTGAGCCGATTCAGGGAATTCCCATTCAGTTTGACGTTTTCTAACATGGCTTTTCCCTTTGGTTTTATTTCTCAACGTAATTATTAATTCAATAGAGGGAAGAGATTTGACAGAAGTTCATCATGTTTGGATGGTCTGGTAAATTGGAAAAACCCAGTTTTGTTCACCTCCCAAGTCCGGAAAGCCCCGCTCTTCCCTCCGGTGTCTTTTCTCACCTGTGAGTCTCCTTTACTTTCACACAGGACATTTCACTTCCGTCACCAAATGTGTGGGGTTTCCCCACATCAAGCAGTCCTCTGTGACCCCCGCATGGGTGTCCTACAGTTCAGTCCAGTTCTGACACCACCCACCTGGAGATGGTGTCGGATCCCACAGGTTAAGGGCTCAGTCACAAATCCAGCCTGCCACCTGTGTCCCCGTGGAGTGGGGTGCGTCACCCTCCCGGTATGTGGCTGTGTCTGCCGACCCGGCTCCCCCCGAGCCTTATGCTGTGGGGACTGCACGGAGGCCTGATGCACGGGCACCTCCATCTCTAGTCCCCTCCCCACTCTGGAGAATGGGCGTGGGGTGGCGCTGTAAGCTCCAAGGTTCTCATCCTGGCTCGGTCTTCCTGGCGACCAGCCTCCACCCAGGAGCCACCCAGAGTCACCTCATTAGGATAAAAGGGGCTCCTGGTGCTCTTGTCACTTGGGAATTTACGAGGAGCCCCACGTCAGGAGCCAGGGACAGATACCAACATACGTGTTTCCTACGACCGCACACCTGGCCTTGCTGGGTCAACCGGGATGAAGGAAACACGTTCCTGAGTCCGGGAGAGTCCGGTGCTGGGAGAAGCCCGGCAAGGTCACCACTGGGGGGGCCTGCAGGAGGGGCGGTCACTGCTGAGGAGGGCCCGGGGGAAAAGCACCCCGAGGCATGCCAACCTGGGGAAGCTGAAGAGGTCCGAGCAGGCCCTGGGAGTGAGGGTGGGGCTGCTAGGGAGGCGGGTTCTGGGGTCCGGGTGCCGGAGTACAGTGGGGGCGTGGCGTGATACCGCAGCAAAAGACGACATGTCTATCTGGTTTTGTCCTGGTTCCTGGCACAGAGCTCGTGTGCTAACGAGGTCACCCGGGCGCCGGAGAGCTTCAGGATGGGGCTGGTCGCAGGAGAAGCCACAGCCCTGAGGAGAGGCTGGAACTCAGGCCCCACCCCGAACCTCAGGGAGGGGAGAGGGGCTGCAGGCTGAGCCAATCACCTGAGGCCGGCGATTTACTCCAGCCCTGCCACCCTAACAGAGCCTCCACAAAACCCCTGGAAGATGGGGCTGGTGAACACATCTGGGGGGTGCACCCACCCCAGCTCCACGGGGACATAAGCTCCCAGATGTCACCCTATGGACGCCCTCATCTGGCTGTCCATCTGTGTCCCTTGTAAGAAACCAGTGTCTCCCTGAGTTCTGTGGGCCATTCTAGCTGATTACTGAACCAGAGGCGGGGGCCGTGGGAACCCCTGACTTCTGGTGGTGTTGGACAGTGGGTCCCCTGGTCTAGAGTGGGGCGCGGCCTTGTGGGCCGGAGGCCTCCGCTTGTGGGGGCTGCACTGGCTCCTGGCACTTAGTGGCAAGTGTTGTGAGAAAACTTCCTTTGACCAGCTGTGCCTGGCACCCTGGCGGGTCCGCTGGCGGAGGTCCCCTCAGCAAGACGTTGAGGACACGAAGCAAGAGGTACTGCACGTGCTCAGTGGCCTGCGGACCTGGCGCGGCACCTCCAGGGCGTCACGGCCTTGCGAGCTGAATCTAGAACACACCCAGGACAGTAAAGGGCTGGGGATGCCGGCCACACCCAGAGCAGGAGCCCTGCTCCGGCAATGCTGGGTTTGCAGGAAGCTCTGGGACGTGACAGCGCATGCCCGGGCGGGGTGGGCAGGAGCGACCAGCAGAATGAAACGGAACAGAGGCCGCGCAGCCGGCAGGCGGCACGGCTGCTGACGGACCGTGGGGCGGCCTTCTCTCAGAGTCAGGTCAGGAGGACACTTGCTCGTATCCTGTACTAAAATTCAAGGCATGTTTTCAACCATATATAAAAACACCCCAGAATTAATAAGAAAAAAGAAAAACTAGTTGAAAATGGGCAATAAGACCTGACCCGTCGCCCTTCTCGTGGAGGGGATGCCGATGGAGAGGGTCACTGGTGACAAGAGAAACGCAGGATGGCCACAGTGCACATGTGGACACCATCCAAGTGGAGGGTCAGGGCACACGCAGGTTGCTCGGTACCTGACACCAGGTAGCAGGACCTGGGGGCCACTACTACGGCTGCTGGCAGGGACAAACCATCCAGCCCTGGGGAAACGCTCACAGGCGTCAGCCTATAGAGCTGGACCTCCCACCTCCAGCTCCCAGCAGTTCTGCTCAGGCCCGTACCCAGGAGAAAACCTGCCTGTGTTCCGGACGTGACCAGAGGTTCTGGAGGGTCAGCTGTAATGGCAGGTGCAGAACTCCAAATACTCGCTGATAGGACCAGTGGGTCTCAGGACCCCTTCAGTCCCTTAAAAAGGCCTGGGGAGAGCTTTGTGGGATTACCTTTGGTCTTTGCCATGTTAGACTTTAAACCGAGAACGAGCTTAACTGACGACAAACAGGTCACGTGGCCGATGATCCAGGAACGTGACAGGGTCCGTGTCCCTGAGAGCCAGGCAAAGTCCCGGCTCAGGACACAAATCCAGTGGGAAACACGTTTTCATGTTTCTGAAATCGATTTATGGGAGACACCAAATTCTTAGGATCATAGTACTTGGGGTTTCAGGGTCTCCGAGAGGCCGTGTTTTCTCGCCGTGACCAGTTCAGAGCTCCTTGCAGGGTCTGTGGCGCTGTGGTCGGTGCTCGGAGGCCCCGGGCTGGCTCGGCGCCCGCCCCTTCCAGAGCTGCTCCCGCCCGTGATGCCCGAAGCTTGTGCACAGCTCTGGATGAAGCTCTGGGGTAAACTCCTGGGTTTATTTTCATATTCACACGGCAGGACATACGGACAGGAGGGAGGCTTTCCTACAGGAGGGTGGGACGTGGCAGTCGGAGCTCTGCCACGCCGGGGCCACGGCAAAGGACTCGAGCACAGTCTGTGAGCAACTGCCTGACCGGGACCGATGGGTAGGGGTGGGTGATGGCAGGAGGCGTGCTGAGGGTGCCCTGCGGGGCGTAGGCCTGGCCCTGCGGCCACCTCGAGGGTCAGCCTTGTCCCTCACCTTGCAGAGGCACCAAGCAAAGGCTCCAGGCCCCAGCGCTCCTGAGAACTGGATGGGACCGAATCCAGCAGGATTCCAACGGGAAGTGGGGGCAGGCCCACCTGGGCTGCTTGATTTGTCCTGAAGGGATGCAGACGTGGGAGATGCCGCTTTGTCAAAGGCAGAGCCCCAGGGAGGAGGCGGCCGACACGCCCCACCTCTGCATCCTGAGCGCTTGCAACTATTTTATTTACAACGCTGCAAATAACACACCTACTGTGTCCTGAACCAAGAAATGAGTGGAAATTTCTCTCGGTTTTTTTTTTTTTTTTTGCGGTACGCGGGCCTCTCACTGCTGTGGCCTCTCCCGTTGCGGAGCACAGGCTCCGGAGGCGCAGGCTCAGCGGCCATGGCTCACGGGCCCAGCCGCTCCGCGGCATGTGGGATCTTCCCGGACGGGGCACGAACCCGCGTCCCCTGCATCGGCAGGCGGACTCTCAACCACTGCGCCACCAGGGAGGCCCTCCTCTCGTGTTTTAAGAGGCAAGTTCCACTTGTGGAATTCAGCGCCTGCTTTGGCTGGCACTTGTGCAGCCCCACAGGACAGCAGTGGCCAGCAGGGACCTCGGCGTGGGGAGCTCTGATCCCTGGGGCCCGGGGGGGTATCCACTCTCTCTCCACATGGCGGCACTTCGGTCAGAAGAGGCCCCTGCTCAGGGGCTGAAGCCTGGTCCCTGTGTGCCTGCTCAGCTCCTCGAGAACCTGCTTCTCCTTCTGGTACATCTGAAAGAAAGGGGCGGAAACAGCTCCAGATTGGCCCAGAGGCCTGGCCTCCTCGGGCCCTGGCGTTCCCTCCCCGAGGCCTGGGGCCTCCCACACAGCCCAAGGCAGGCGGCGGTCCCAGTGCACAGGGAGCACCGATGTGCTGCCCGGTGGCGTGTGAACCCTGCAGGGGGCTGGGGCCGGGTGCTGGGGCGGTGGTCTCATGCATGAAGAGGAGCGCCTGCCTGGGTCGCAGGAGAAGGGGCCAGACTGGGTGGCCCGGCCCTGAAAGCACTGCAGCGGGTGTGTGAGGACGGCCCCCCAGGGAAAGGACAGGCTGGTGGGAAGCGCGCTGGAGGCTTTCCTGAGATGCTGCCGGCGTGTGGGAAGCAGTGGGGCTGAGCAGGGGAGCCAGGCGGCCCTGTGGGGTGGGGGGCGGCGGGGCGGAGGCAATGCGGAGCCAGGGTGTGGCCGGTGTGGACCCAGCAGCCTAGCAAGGCCGGGGAGACGCCCATTGCCTGGAGACTACCTCGTTAAGGAAAAAATGCTTTTCTTCTAGGCTGTTCAGGGAACCCGTCTGATTACGAATATAATTCGAGCTAATAAAACACAATATGGTGCATTTACTAACACAGACCTTCACAGACAGAGTAAACACTGGCAGCCTTCCAGGAAACAAACTGCCACAGAACTTTACCTAACAGGTCTGGATCAGACACCTGCACGCTCTAAATCCTGTTTCCATTGACAAATACCATCACAATGTCTCTTGTAAAGGTTTTTTAACTTTAAGCCATTTGAATTTTATAGAATTTATGGAATGTAGTGTCTCTCCTCAGACCTTTCTTTCAACAGTGAATAAACAATGCAGTTAACAGCATTTAGAGAGTCCGATATTTAAGACAAACACTGTCTTTTTATAAAGCAGGCATGATAAGTTCCTTATTTCACTGCGTTTCTCCATTTGGTTTTCATACTTGACTGCAAGGGGCAGGTGGTGCAGCCCCGGCTCCTGGGGCCTCGGGCTGCAATGCCCCCTGTGTCTGTGCTGGGGACAGGGGATGGCTCCTACCTTCTGCCACTCGGCCTCCGTGCTGTGTGTGAAGCCCAGCAGGTGACAGAGCCCGTGGGTGGCAGTCACCTGTCAGAACAATTAAGAAGCTGCCTCAGGGGGTGGTCAGGACCAAGCCATGAGCCAGGGAGGAGGGGTAGGAAGTCAGGGGGAGCTCCGTGGATGCCCGGTGGGAGGTTAGGAAGCTTCCTCTGGGCCCAGGCAAGGCTGTGGGCAGGTGGTGAGGTCACAGGGCTGGGGTTTGGGGAGCAGCAGTAGGCCTGGCCCGTGGCAGGATGTGAAGATCAGGATCTCCTCTGGGGTGGGGTGGGGTGGGGAGGGGGCAGATGGGTGGGTAGCTGTGGAGACATGGAGGACCAGGGCAGGGGGAGGGGGAAGGTGCCCCGGGCTGTTAGAAGGTGCCAGCGTGCAGCTGGGCACCAGCTGGGAGGACGGTGGCTTGGCCTGGCCCTGTGCCGGGGAATGAGGGCCCTAGGAGTGTGGGCTGGCCCTCTGCTGGGGGTAAGAGAATCCTCAGGAGGTGTGGGGGAGTGGAAGAGGTCCACAACTGCCCCCCAGCCCAGAGCCCCCAGGGGTGCACAGCTGCTGGCCACAGAGATCCCAGAGCAGAGACCTGTGCTGACTAGTCCTGTCTATGCTGCAGTTGCCCCAACTCCCAGGGAGAAAGCACACCCTCTCCTGGCAGCACCCTGATGCCTGAGCACAGGGCGTCTCGCTGGGAAGCTCTAAGCTCTGCTTCAAGCCTCGGAAGCACTAGGCTCCCCAAAGATGATAATTCAGGGTGTGGCTGTTCGGCCAAAGGAAAACACCTCAACTGAATCCACAGGAACGCTGAAACACGACTCAATCACACACCACTTTTCAGAACACTCCCACCACCCTTCGTGGCATCAAGCTGAGGAGACAGATCTGAAGGTCCTGGAGGCCAGAATCCTGCCTGCTTTGGGCAGTTCAGGAAGAAGCTCATGCAGCAGGTCCGAGCTGGCCAAACACAGCCTGCTGATCTCCAGACGTAAAGCTAAGAACAAGGCCACTTTTGGGGCTCCCCCTCCTCAGTTATACACATACATGCTCCCTGTCCTCTCCCCTCACCCAATGGTGCCATGGGGCACACAGACCCCATGGCCCAGGCTCTCCCCTCTGAGGGATGGTGAGAGGGTGCTGCCCCTGTCTGGGGGTCTCCCCCAGTAACCTCTGTCCTACATGAGGACGATGGTGTGTATGCCCGTGTCGTCTCCACCTCTTCTCACGGCCTGGATGGAGGACATCAGCCTTTGCTTTGCCAATCAGGATCTGTCATTTCAGCACTTACAGTCAGGATGTCATAGTAATCTTCATTTTCTCTGCAGTGCTGGAAGATATACTCCACTCCCAGGAAAATATCTCCTAAATTATAGTCATCTGGAAAATCAGGCTGGGGAATTTCGCCTGCTTTCAGATTCTGAAAATGAGGAAACACACATTTGGAGAACACGACCTCAGAACACTAACCGACCACAGGCCTACAGATTTCACCCCGAAAGACCCTGTGTCACTAGTCCCAAGGCAGACAAGTTGGGAACCGTGGCAGAGACACTACACACGACTGACTGAAGACGGTCCCACGCTGTCAAATGAACCTTCCATTTCTTTCATCCTTCCTAAGGCACAACCACCCCGCTCCCTAACTTCTATGGAGCTAAATCACCACATCGATACAAGCTTACGTTTCTGTGTTTTCCAGTTGTCGTTTTGTCCTAAACAAATAATCTTTCTCATTTTCCCACATAAAGACCAGTCCGTTCAGTTGAGGCCTGTTCACACTAAGCCAGTCACCTCTGGCTTGATATTTAGGGTGTTAATATTTTTACTTCCTATCAGGGAAAATGATAAGTGGATACTTTAATATATTTTTATATTACACATTGAACATTTTATTTTCTTTCCACTTATTTCCTTAGGTATGACACTAGTGGATTAAACAGTAATCAAGATTTACTTCAAAAAGAGTCATGTACCAAAATGTTCATTGCAGCTCTATTTACAATAGCCCGGAGATGGAAACAACCTAAGTGTCCATCATCGGATGAATGGATAAAGAAGATGTGGCACATATATACAATGGAATATTACTCAGCCATAAAAAGAAACGAAGTTGAGTTATTTGTAGTGAGGTGGATGGACCTAGGGTCTGTCATACAGAGTGAAGTAAGTCAGAAAGAGAAAGACAAATACCGTATGCTGACACATATATATGGAATTTAAGAAAAAAAGTGTTATGAAGAACCTAGGGTAAGACAGGAATAAAGACACAGACCTACTAGAGAATGGACTTGAGGATATGGGGAGGGGGAAGGGTAAGCTGTGACAAAGCGAGAGGCATGGACATATATACACTATCAAACGTAAGGTAGATAGCTAGTGGGAAGCAGCCGCATAGCACAGGGAGATCAGTTCGGTGTTTTGTGACCACCTAGAAGGGTGGGATAGGGAGGGTGGGAGGGAGGGAGACGCAAGAGGGAAGAGATATGGGAACAGATGTATATGTATAACTGACTCACTTTGTTATAAAGCAGAAACTAACACACCATTGTAAAGCAATTAGACTCCAGTAAAGATGTAAAAAAAAAAAAAAAAAAAAAAGATTTACTTCAAGTAAACTGTCAGATTGCCTTCCGAAAGGGCTGCCTTAATTTATGCTGTTACGAACAGTGTGGGGAGCCTCGGGTCGATCATTCACATGACATAGGTAGTGACCTGATAGATATCGCGTATTTGTTTAACATATTCACCCAATTCTGTCCTTTTATTCTCAGAGTTATTTAAAAGTTTTCAATCGATACATATGCATTACTGAGTCACACTTAAAACTGCAGAAGCACTTTCTCTTTAATTCACTGATACAGAACGTGGGGTCAGGGGGGCAATCACCTCCCCTCCTCCAGCGATAGGATCTGATCAATAAGGGATGGTCACACGGTACTCTCTCCTTTCGTGTGTATTTGAAAATTTTCAAAGTAAAACTTAAAATCATGTCTGTGGTATAATTAACAGGGATTTACAGAGGAAGGCAGGCCAGACAGGAACAGGAAAACAGCTTTTACCTCGTGAAATGGAAAGGAAAGCACATCTGTTGGGGTATCTTTGTCTCTGTAGATTCTATTAATCTGCTGAATCTTTCTGTTGTCGACACAGACGACCCCCAGGTCGAACCTCTGCACCCCCAGGGCTCCCCGCACCGCCTGCACCTTCTCGCGGAGCCGCGCCCGCCTCAGGGGCACCGCCCGCTGCAGGTTCCTCACAACCAAGCTCATCGCGGCCGGAGCCACCGCGCCCTGTAAAAGGCAGACAACTCAGAAAGCCATCCTAAGTTCTGCAGAAACACCCGCGCGCACACCCTCAATTCATCTCGTTTGGTGGAGTTCGTTGAAAAACGTCATGGAATGTCCCTTTCACCATAAGGAAAGCGTAACACGGAAAGACGCGAACACGCCGTGGAGTCAGGCGCGCGAGACAGGCGTCAACAGCCACTAGGAAACCGGGGCGGCGGGGAGGAAGGGCCCAACGGTGAAGGGGTGCACAGTGGGGGCGGGGCGGGGCAGGGGGCGCCCCGTGGGCTCCGGGCCGCCCCTCTTTGGGGAGAGGAACTTACCGGGCGGAAGCCGGCGGGCCCACCGGAAGCTCCGCCGCCGCCGCCGCCCGGCCAGAAAGCGCAACCCGAGCGCGTCGGGGCCCAGACGCGGGACAGACCGGAGGTGGGGCCGCGTAGCTTTCTGCTCGCTGCGGGCAGTTGAACGGTGAGTCTCTGGCTGTCGCGGTCCTTGGGTGCGGCTCCAGCCCGGCGCCAAGGGGCCTTGGGACGGTGGGTGGCGGCGTCCCTGAGCCGGACGTTGATCGCGGCGCGGGGCCCTGGCGGGCGGAGGTCTCCCCCTTTCCCGCCGCCGCGCCCGTGTCGCTAACGGAGGGGGGGCCAGGGGCGCAGGGCCAGGGGCGCCGGGAGGACACTGGGGGCGCGGTGGGGGGGGGGAACACAGCGGGTGCGGGGCCACGCACCGCGCCACCCGAGGTTTGGAATGCGCTGTACCGGTGCCCCTGTCCCTCGGCGGTCTGGGGTGGGGCAGCGTCTCTGCGTGAGCACTCTTGTTGTTCAAGCCAGCTCCTGGGGGTAATCGCCCGCGTGTAAAAACGCCAATTATTTCTTTGTCTGGAAAGAGTATTTGGTGCTCTGGTTAGTGGGAGAAAAATTAGACGGGAGGAAACACTGAAACACTAATGTTTTAACAGTGTTGCATTCTAATTCTCTGGCTGTCGAGACTGAAAGACGTCAGAAACCTCCTGTCTTTCAGTTGAACAGAGTAACGGCATGTATTTTCATATTGTTATTTGAGGTTTTACCGTGAATTGACCGATTCAGTAAAATGTTTTGAATGTTTGTTTTTGGTTTTAGACGATCATGCTTTAAAGCTCCGTAACAAAGTAATTTATTTGTACCAACTTCTACCCCGTACTCAAAACCAAACCAAACCAAACCAAAACAACCCCACCAGTTGGCTCTCAGAAAATAAGAATACTTAGCCCTTTGCTTTACCTGACATGTGATTAAAAATTCTTTTCTTAGTCTTTTAGCACTACATAGCTGTGATGGGCTGAATTTTTGTCTTTCAGCTTATTGTGAAGATGAGGGGGAGCTCCTGAGCTGGACAGATCGTTTGAGGAAGGGGACTACTTTTCTGCGCGGAGTATTTATTACCTTCCAATAATTGGATCAGAAGATGAATCCAGCTAATCCTTTCAGTGGGCAGCAGCCTAGTGCTTTCCCACCGTCTTCCAGTAGTTCCATAGGGACGTTTCAAGCCAAGCCACCATTTCGGTTTGGTCAGCCCTCTCTTTTTGGACAAAACAATACATTACCTGGGCAGAGCTCAGGATTTTCACAGGTGTCCAGCTTTCCAGCATCTTCTGGACAAAGTCCTTCTTCTTCAGTGCAAACAGTAGGATTCTCCCACACCTCAAATGTTGGACTCTTTTCTGGACTTGAACACATTCCGGCCTTTGTAGCTACCTCTGGGTCTTCAAGTTCATCGGTGCCTGGAAACCCAGGATTTAGTTTTAAATCACCCAACCTTGGAGCATTCCCAGGTACTTCTACTTTTGGACCAGAGACTGGAGAAATATCAAGCTCTGGTTTTGGGAAAACAGAACTTAGCTTTAAACCTCTGGAAAATTCAGTGTTCAGACCAATATTGGGGGCTGAATCCGAGCCAGTGAAAACTCAGAACCAAATTACTTCCGGATTTTTTACATTTTCCCACCCAGTCAGTAGTGGACATGGGGGACTGGCCCCATTTTGTTTTTCTCAGGTGACAAGTAGTTCAGCCACCAATGCAAATTTTACCTTTTCAAAACCAGGTAATAATAATTCATCATCATCTGCCTTTACTTCTGCTTTGTCAAGTCAAAATGTGGAGGAAGAGAAGAGAGGCCCCAAGTCACTATTTGGAAGTTCTAACAGTGGCTTTACTAGCTTCCCCATAGCTTCTTCAGGGTCCTTGGGTGAACCCTTCCCAGTTAGCAAAACAGGTGTCAGACAAGGATGCGAAGAAGCTGTTTCCCAAATGGAGCCACTTCCCAGCCTCATGAAAGGACTGAAAAGGAAGGAGGACCAGGATCGGTCCCCACGGAGGCACGGTCATGATGCAGCAGAAGATTTGGACCCTCTGTTGAGGGGCGATCATCCTCCAGAAAAACGACCCGTCCGCTTGAATCGACCCCGGGGAGGCACTTTGTTCGGTCGGACAATACAGGATGTCTTCAAAAGCAATAAAGAAGTAGGGCGCCTGGGCAACAAGGAATCTAAAAAGGAATCTGGCTGTGCGGAGTCTGGGGAAAATGACCACTCGGCCGTCCCAGGAGGCAGTCAGTCTGTCCTGGCACCTTCCCGGCTTCCAGGTGTGAATAAAGAGGAAGGAACTGAAAGTAGAGATAAAAAAGAAGGTGCGCTCTAAAAATGTACAAAGTACAGTAAATTCTGCTGGCAAGTTCTTGGTAAATTTCCCTGGGTGTTAGTTTGAATTTCGTTGTAACCCGCCCCCCCCCCCCCCCCCCCGGTAAACGTTAGGGATCCTAACATACCATAGGATCTCAGAGCAGGTCTTACATCCATGAAGATTTCCTTTGCTCTTACCTGGGTGGTGCCTCCTATTGTTTGAAAACATTGCATCTGATACATTTCTGTGCCCGTCCTCTGATCCCCTAGATTCTCTACGAGGAACTCCTGGCCGTCAGAGTAAAAGAAGTGAGAGCACAGACAGTCTTGGGGGCTGGTCACCTGCTGAAGTCACAGCGATCCAGTGCAAGAACATCCCTGACTACCTCAATGACAGAGCCACTCTGGAGAACCACTTTGGCAACATTGCTCAAGTGCAGCGCATCTGTATCAGGCGCAGCAAAAAGCTTGCAGTGGTGTATTTTTTTGATCATGTGAGTACTCTGACAAAGTTAGAGTGAACTTTGTCACTTTAAAACTTGGTTTTTAAAATCTATCAGTTATTTGCCTGCTAGAATTTAGAAAAGTAATGTCTTAACTTAGAGAGACTGGAGCAGCACTCTTTATTTCATAAATTAGAGTCATTTGTGAAAAGCTTGCAATCCCCACTGAATGCAGTGTTCAGAAATGATGGGTGAATGATTCCCGTGAGGTCAGAGATTTCTCTAAAGCACATGGGAGTGTCCCTGGAACCACATAGCAGTTTTTCAAACGTGAGTTTTCTTGTTTTGTTTTTGATTTTGGTTTATGTGGTTATAGTACATCATCACTGTAAACATTCAGAACCATACAGAACAGGTAAAATCTTCTTGTAATCCCATCCTCCAGAGAGAACTGCTCTTAATCGTTTATATACCTTGACTTTAAATTTGTGTATATGCACGTGTACGCATAACACATTGGTTGTAGGGTGTACACTTACAGGAGCTGCTCACATTATGTAGCTTTATATAGTTTGTTATTTTTTCTGAATATCCTTGTGGGGAAAAATTACGTTCTATAAAAAATTGGAAAGCATGTTTTCATACTTTTTTCAGTGATAGAAGTATTACCTGTCAACATAGGGAAAACCCCAGAAAGTCCCATGGCAGGAGGCACGAAATCACCCGTAGTTCTATCCTCTAAGATATCAACTGTGAAGACTATGGTAGACGTCTTTGTAATTATATAGTCACCTCGTTTTTACACAAATGGGATCACAACCACATACACCGTTTGGTAACCTCTTCATGTGGTAATCTTTAGTAGCTTCTGAAAGCCATGAACAGTGTAGATGGGAAGGGGGTTGTTAAGTGCTACATGGCATTCTATCCAGTTTACCAACTTGGCTAACTGTCTGTTTGTGGACATTTTTGTGCATATATTTCTGAATATATCCTTTGTTTAAATTCCTGAGAGTGGAAGTTCTGTGCCAAGAAAATGTGCAGTTTTAGGGGTTTTGCCATTTATTCCCTTCTGTTGATTTTTTTTATTCACAATGTTATACAGCCTTTACGTTACCTAGTTCCAGAACTTTTTCATCCTCTGAAACAGAAACTCTGTAACCATTAAGCAGTAACTCCCCATTCCTTCCTTCCCCCAGCCCCTAGTGACCTCTCATCTACCTTCTAGCTCTATGAATTTGCCTGTTCTAGATACTTCAGATAAGTGGAATCATGCAATATTTGTCCTTTTGTGTCTGGCTTATTTCAGTTAGCATAATGGCTTCAAGGTTCATTCATGTGGTTGTATTTCATTCTTTTATTCCATTGTATGGGTGTTACCACATTTTGTTTATCTATTCACCTGTCCACGGACGTGGGTCGTTTCCACCTTTTGTGTACTGCGAATAATGCCTCCATGAATATTGTGTGCAAATATCTCTTCAAGACTGTGCTTTCAATTCTGTTGGGTATAATACTTAGGAGTGGAATTGCTGGGTCATACAGCAATTCTCATTGTTTTAAGTTATTTTCTAGTTATTGCAATGTGCTTTTTCTTCCAGCTGAACCCTAAAAAAATACATAAAAAATAAAATCTATAAATACATTGTCATTGTAAGCACTTCATTGATAATGGGAAGTTGAGGTCCTTCATCACCCCCTTCTCTCCCGTTAGAGCAAGCACCATTATCTAGCGTGGTGAGTGTTTTCCTAACATTTTCATAGGTACGTCTACAGGTATACTAAGATATAGTTGGTTTTGTGTATGTATACTTTATGATAAATTATACCCCGTGT
Source organism: Mesoplodon mirus (assembly GCF_964341445.2). NCBI lineage: Eukaryota > Metazoa > Chordata > Mammalia > Artiodactyla > Ziphiidae > Mesoplodon > Mesoplodon mirus. The sequence continues at coordinate 147,062,387 of NC_138982.1, read as the reverse complement.
GTGTCATTCTGCAGCTTCCTTTTGGGTTTAAGTGACTTGGCAGTCTTTCTGTTCCCGTACAGTAAGTCAGCTGGTGAGACTCATGTCACCAAGTGCCAGGAAGGCCAAGTTTATGGGTTCTATCACGGTAAAGTGATTACTTTCGAAAAGGAGAAGGGCAAATACATGCTTGTGAGACAGGCAAGGTAGGTGAGGGCTGTGGCTGCCGGGGCTGAAGGCAGATGGTGTGGTCAGAACATGTGGCCGGCAGAGGTGTATAGAATTCTGCTAATTGCGTTTGAGAGCTTCATTTCCTTTGGCCTCCTGATGTCCTCGTACTTGGTGTTGTGGACTGTTTTCCAGGCATCTGCAGCCCTGGCTAGGAAGAAGGGGAGAAGTTTGCATAAGGATGTGGCCATCTTCTGGCACAAGAAGAAAACAAGTGAGTTTTCAGTTGATGTTTGCACAGACTCTGCTGCTTTGTGCGCAAGGCCTTCGAGCTTTGAGGGGGGTGGGGGTGGGGTGGGCTGCCTTGTAATATTTCCTTGGATTCCTTTGTAACATCCTGTCACAATTACAATATCACTTTTTCAAGAAAAAGTAAAGTCCAGTGTCGAGTGACTTGTGTATCATAAACTCTGTCCTGACTCTTGTGTCCTCAGGTCCCAACAAGAAACCCTTTTCCCTCAAGGAGAAGCAGCCAGGCGACGGTGAAGCTGGCCCGGGCGCCGAGGACACACCCTTTCAGCACCCCTCGCTTGGCAAGCCCGTGGCCAGGGCTGCAGCCGGCAGCCTGAGTAAAAGGTGCGGCTGGTCCTTCCGAACGCCTGTGTTTTACAGGGCAAGTGGGTTCTGTGACTTCTCCTCTCACGAAACAGGAGGGATTTCATAGCCAGCATGGCAGCATGAAAGGGAAGTGGGTGATATGCTGACACCTGAGTAGGGGCTGGAGGGTGGGAAGAGGGCCTGCGGCAGGGGAAGACGGAGGCGGCCCTGAAGAGGCCTGGGCGCCTCCCCTCCCTCAGCCCCACGGCCCACGCAGGTGCTGTCGTCAGCCGTCTGATGTATACGTGTACAGGCGACCACTGATTGGCTGTAAGCACGTGTTCCCAGTAATCGCTTCTAGCAGTTGTTACAACCGTGCAGCCGTGTGCACAGCTCTCAGGCCAGGTCTGGCACTCGGTGTGCACTTCAGAGACCTCCCCGTGTGTGTGGAGTCTCTGTTCCCGAAGGCTCCTCCCTCCCTCCCTCCCTCCCCTTGGCTCGCGGCCTCAGCCTCCCGTGTGACCTCACCTTCCTTTCACATCAGGCCTGCTTCTGTTCAATCCTTCTTCACACATTTTGGTCAATGTATAGTTTTCCTCACGTTTTGCAGTCAACAGTTGAGTTGCGGATTTGCCTTTGTTTTCTCCTTTCCTTACATCTTCTTTGACATTCAAGTTCATGGAATGTTGAAAGCCAGCTAGAACGTGGGGAAGCTGACAGACAACGCCCGGTTCTTCTTAGTACATCCTTCTACCGAGGGGGAGCTGTGTATGAAGACGTGTAGGCGTGGTATTTCCTCATGGCGTCAAAACGTTCTTTTATTCTACTCTCAGTTTCATTTCTTTGAGTTAGAAGTCTACAGATAATTCATTTCAGCTGTTTAAACGGGCGCATCTCACTTGAAGAAGACGAATTATGCGCAGTATGAGTAATGCCTTCACGGTCATCGCCAGTGTCGTCAAAGCCGCCTCCCTTCAGCGCTGGGCTTCCCAGCTGTAGAGGAGCAGGGTACCTTGGAGGATAAGGGAAGCGTTCGGATGTGGACATGACCCGAATGCCTGATGGACACACAGCTCTTAGCATGTCATCTTCCTTGTAGCTCTCCAGTGAAGAAGCCGAGTCTTCTGAAGCCCCCTCAGTTTGAGGGAGACCCGTTTGACGAGGGCTCCGAGGGCTCCGAGGGTCTTGGGCCGTGTGTGTCGTCTCTCAGTGCCCTGATAGGTACTGTGGCTGAGACATCCGAGGAGAAGTACCGCCTGCTTGACCAGAGGGACAGAGTCATGCGGCAAGGTACGGGGCTGCGTCTTGGCTGAGGCGGTCTTCTCGGGAGCCATGAGGGAAGGGGTGACCTCCGTCTGTGGGCTCCACTGCCGTTGAGTCTGCACGTATGATCTCTGTTGCTTTCTAGTCTCCTGAGGCAGTGAATGTAGAGATGGAGATAGTGCAGATGTGTTTGTAACGTAATTTTATTTTCGGAAGAAAGCCAACAAACCATTGATCCACGCTAGATTAAATAATTTAAAAGGGCAGTTTTTAGACATTGAGAAAGCACACGTTAAAAAAATAAAAACTTCCTATTTAACAGAAATCACCACAAATAAAAGATGTCAATCCAGGGGAAAAATCTGTAGCTCATCACAGACAAAGGGCTGATTTCCCAGGTACAGAAAGTCCTGTAGAGTCAGTATGAAAAAGACCAAATCCAGTAGAAAAACGAGTAAGGTCTGAGAGGTTCAGAAAAGGAAGTGTCAAGAGCTCTTGGGACTTCCCTGGCGGTCCAGTGGTTAGGACTCGCTGCTTTCACTGCCGAGGGCCTGGGTTCAATCCCTGGTCGGGGAACTAAGATCCCGCAAGCTGCTCGGTGTGGCTGAAAAAAAAAAGAGTTGGCTCTTAAACATGGAAAATAGAAATGGGAAGATGCAGATGCTCTTGGCCCGTCACACAGCATCGAGAGATTGAGAGATGCAAACCACACCCGCTAGGGCGGGATCTCCCCATCGGGCCCCAGCGCTGCATCCTTGGGCAGGGTGCTCCCGGGGAGACAAGTTGGCAGTGTCTTCAGGCTTGGGGACACTCACGCCTTTGACCCAGAATTCCACTTCCAGGAGTGCATCCCACAAACTACCCCACGTGTGTGCGATTCACTCACAAGGTTGTTTGTGATGACAGAGATTGGAAACTGACTGTCCATACAGTGGGATTCTAAATAGCCTGAAAGAAGACTGGAGTTTCTTTATGGAAAAATGATCAGTATTTATTGTGAAGTGGAAAAAGCAAGGCGTGGGAAATGTTTACCAGTTGTGTACAGAAAAGGGGGAAGTGTGTGTGTGTCCGTATGTACGTAAGCGTACTTGCTTACGTGTGTGTAAAAGTCATGGAGGTGAGAAAGGATCGCTCATGCTGATGGTCAGGACAGGGGAGCAAGGCAGGGGGGCGTCCCGTCTTGGACATTGTTACACCTTTGGAATGTTGACCCACGCGAATGTATTTAAAACCTACTCAAAAAGCAAGTATCCTATTAACACTAAGCAATATGTGCAGTGACCAAAAATAAAACAGCACATGTACCCTTCTTTGCAAAGTTTTTTCAAAAGTAAGTGTAACCTGTAGGGTTTTCCTCTGTGGAGAAGCTGTAATGGAACAATCACAGTGTCTGCTTAACACGGTAATAAAACCTGCCATCATACATTATGTCATTGACATGCGATTTTTATATTGCAAAAAAAAATTTTTACTAGATATTGGAATTCTTAAAAATAAAAATAAGAGGGCTTCCCTGATGGCGCAGTGGTTGAGAGTCCGCCTGCCGATGCAGGGGACACGGGTTCGTGCCCCGGTCCGGGAGGATCCCACGTGCCGTGGAGCGGCTGGGCCCGTGAGCCATGGCCGCTGAGCCTGCGCGTCCAGAGCCTGTGCTCCGCAGCGGGAATGGCCACAACAGTGAGAGGCCCGCGTACCACAAAAAAAATAAAAATAAAAATAAAATAAATAAAAATAAGATGTGAATGTTTTAAATTTTAGGTTGTTGCATTCCATTTCATTTAAAAGATATTTTTGTTAACTATTTAATTCTGTGGGTCATCATAGTGGTTTATTTAGGTCAGGACCCAGGTAACTTCCATTATGTGATTCCTGTTATACTAAAAACACGATGAAATACTGAGAGTTTTAGAATACTGGCAAATTTTGAATATTTTCATTTAACAAATTGATCCTTTTAACAAAATTACTGCAGCATGATTGTGTGTCATTGAGGTCATTATAGGAGCCATAAACACCCACGTGTGCGCCCCCCCACCCCGCCCCAAAGAGTGCCCTGAAGGTCTGTGATTGTTGGAGACCCATCTGGAAAGGGGAGAAACCCTGGAGGGTCTTCATGGGCCTTGATGGCCTGTCACCTGGTGTGGTAGGCTGTGCTTTCCTTTCTCTAAGGCCCAGTGTTTTTAAAATTTCTCTTTTCCTTTGTAGTTTGATGTTTATTTTTATTTCTCCTTTTATCATTATGAAAGTACACTTCTCTGACTTCCTAGTAACTGTGTGGTGCATTTTTACTTTTTACTTGATGCCTTCAGCTCGGGTGAAAAGGACCGACTTGGACAAAGCGAGGGCGTTTGTTGGGACGTGCCCGGATATGTGTCCCGAGAAGGAGCGATACATGCGGGAGACCCGGAGCCAGCTGAGTGTGTTTGAAGTGGTCCCAGGCACTGACCAGGTAGAGCGCCACGCCCCCAGGGTGCTCGCCAAGCTGCTGTCCGTACTAATCACTGGGGTGGAGGGGCGTGTGCAGGGGAGGGAAGGCTGCACTGGTCCTTTCTGTCCATATTTGGTCTGGTGTTTACTTTTCTAGAGGGTAGTGGGGATGTGCTATGAACAGTCATGTTCCATTGTCTGCATTGTGAGGTGTGTAGGAAGCAGTCTTGCATAAGGTGACTGGACCATAGTTCCCTAAAGAAATAGACACAGGGCTTCCCTGGTGGCGCAGTGGTTGAGAGTCTGCCTGCCGATGCAGGGGACACGGGTTCGTGCCCCGGTCCAGGAAGATCCCACATGCCACGGAGCGGCTGGGCCCGTGAGCCACGGCCGCTGAGCCTGCGCGCCCGGAGCCTGTGCTCCGCAACGGGAGAGGCCACAACGGTGAGAGGCCCGCGTACCGCAAAAAAAAAAAAAAAGAAAAGAAATAGACACAGATTTGTTTCATAAATTAAATTTTCCCATTTTTTCTTTTCACAGTTTTATTCCTGTCCCTTTTTATGTTTATATTTTGTGCATTTGAGATGATGCTGTAGCTATGATTTTGTATGAATCTTTTTCACTTAAAATTTTATCAGGAGCATTTTCTTTTGTTATGGTAAAGTCTTTATAAGCATTCAAAATTTTGAATGTAGGCATATTATTTGATTATGTAGCTCTGTCCAAACTCCCCATTTTGCAGTCATTGGGCTGTTTCTGATTTTTCAGTGTTACTAAGAATTCTGTTGGGCATGCTGTGTGTAATGCCTCTAAGGTATTCAGCTTCCTTCCTTCTGATGGATCCTACGCGTGAAGTGCTGTATCAGATGTGTGACCTTTCTTAAGGTTCCTGAATATGTGTCAGTGCACGATCCCAGTTGTTTCCCCAGAAATCGGCACCATTTTAGGTTCTTCTGCTCTCTGTTAAGTTTGCTTGCGGGCGTCTGCTCCTTCCCTGGCCGGTGGTTTCTCACAGCTGCCTTCGCCTGACTCAGGGTCCCCCCCAGCGAGGCAGCAGTTGTCAAGGCAGAGGCCCAGTGCTCCTGCCCCAGGAGACGGTGATGACAGCTCACAGCCGGTGCCCGGGGCCTGGGCTTATGGGCGTCTCTGCTCCACCCTCAGCCGCACCTCTTCAGCCTCTTCTTGCAGGTGGAAGATGCAGCTCCAGACTCTTGAGGGCCTTCCCCGGGCCCTGCTGCTCCCCTGCCCCACCTCGCCCTCCTCCCTGCCGGCTCCATTTCTGGTCCGTGTAGACCTAATTTGGTGTTTGAGCGTGGCTGAGACCTTTTAGAATCTTTAACGTCTTTTACCTGTCACACCTCTGTGCTTGGGGCCAAGCAGATGTGTCTTCACTAAATTCCTCTGTGTGTTGATGTGATAGTCTCTTATCTTCACTTCTTGTCATGTTTGCCAAAAACAAGTTTCTCTATTTTGTCTTTGAATTTTAATTGTTACCTTCAAAGAGAAATTCTACGTTTTAAAATTGTATTCTGTAGTATCGACCTTATTTAAGCGTGTGTGTGTGTGATTTTCCCCATTTTGGGGCACAGCAGCTGGGAGGCTGGGCTAGCACCTGCCACCCAGCCGCTCGTCTCTATTCCCTGCCCTCAGGTGGACCACGCGGCAGCCGTGAAGGAGTACAGCCGCTCCTCAGCAGACCAGGAGGAGCCCCTGCCGCATGAGCTGCGTCCCTCGGCGGTGCTCAGCAGGACCATGGACTACCTGGTGACCCAGATCATGGACCAGAAGGAGGGCAGCCTGCGGGACTGGTACGACTTCGTGTGGAACCGCATGCGGGGCATACGGAAGGTATCAGCCACTTGTGAAGCCCAGAGTGAAAGTGAGAGTTCTTGTCGTTTTACTCAGTTATATTTCATCCGTAACAAAAAATATACTGTTACTTAAAATCATTGCAAAGTCCTGTTAAAATGTACTTCATGGGCTTCGTTTCAAATTGAAATCTGAAAAATTCAGGTAATAAGCGCGATTTTTCTAATAGCTGATTCTTATGCACGGGAATATGTTAATGAGATCTCTGTGTATACGAGAAACGTGTGTAAGGTGTGTGTGCGTGTGTGCGTACGGCGCGTGTGCACGTGTAATTTTCCGCCTCGCTCGTGTCCAGGACATCACGCAGCAGCACCTGTGTGACCCAGTGACGGTGTCTCTGATTGAGAAGTGCACCCGCTTTCACATCCACTGCGCCCACTTCATGTGTGAGGAGCCCATGTCCTCCTTTGACGCCAAGATCAACGACGAGAACACGACCAAGTGCCTCCAGAGCCTGAAGGAGATGTACCAGGACCTGAGGAGCAAGGGCGTGCTCTGCACCAGCGAGGCGGAGTTCCAGGGCTACAACGTGCTGCTCAGCCTCAACAAGGGGGACATCCTAAGGTGAACTTCCCAGGGCAGAAGCCAGCCTGAGCCACAGGGAAAGGCAGGCTTTAACCAGGAAGAGGGCACTTAGGGTTAGCGGTGCTGGGAGCACTGAGTTTTCTGTGGTGTCGAACGCCGGGACATTAGTGAGGAAGCTGGGCTCGGCTGTGCAGCCCCTGGGGCTGAGGCACTGGGAGCAGAGGGCTGGGGATGCCTGCTGGCGCCGGTGCATCCAGAGCGGGCCCCGGGCCCTTTCTGAGGACGGGTTCTCCTTGTCAGTGGGAGAGCACGAGGCAGGAATCTGCTGTTTGAGCAGAGGAGGCGAGTGAACTCGGACAGGAAAGCTCAGGGTCCCCTATCAGAGCTGCCAGCGTGTTTCCTCGTATGCATGTGCACACAGACCTCGTCCAAGGTCTAAGTCACAGGAGAGGAAAAAATCGTGTGAAACAAATGCTAAGGGTGGGATATTAAGAATGAATCTTAAACCTCGCCCTGATCTATCTGTAGACATTAATATGAGAAATATGTTAGGGTCCACTAGCCTTCCATTCCTGTCGTTGGTAAACTGGATTCCAAGTTTCCCTTATTTATGCTGAAACTCTTTTTCAGCTTGCAGAATATGTAGGTGTGTGATTGATTTTAAATTAAGCCTTGGAGATAAACTAGTTAGGGAAAATGGCTGTGTGGTCTTTTTGTATATAATAGGCATTTGTCCCCTATCTTGAGTTATTCTTGAATAATTAATAATTTTTTTTTCGGCCACACTGCACGGCTTGTGGGATCTTAGTTCCCCGACCAGGGATGGAACCCGGGCCCCTCAGCAGAGAGAGCGTGGACTCCTAACCACTGGACCATCAGGGAAGTCCCCACATCAGTTTATTTATAAACAAAACAAAGTTAAACTTTCTTAGACGTCATCTTCAAACACAGCTGGCAGTCAGTTGGCATTAAAGTAACTCTTTGATAATCAATTCTTAAATTATTGCTTCAATTTGTTTATTATTCATCTTTTTAAAAAATTAATTAATTTATTTATTTTTGGCTGTGTTGGGTCTTTGTTGCTGCGCGTGGGCTTCCTCTAGTTGCGGTGAGCGGGGGCTACTCTTTGTTGTGGTGCGCGGGCTTCTCATTGCGGTGGCTTCTCTTGTTGTGGAGCACAGGCTCTAGGCGTGCGGGCTTTGGTAGTTGTGGCGCGCGGGCTCAGTAGTTTGGCTCACAGGCTCTAGAGCGCAGGCTCAATAGTTGTGGCGCACGGGCTTAGTTGCTCCGCGGCATGTGGGATCTTCCTGGACCACGGCTCGAACCCGTGTCCCCTGCGTTGGCAGGTGGATTCTTAACCACTGTGCCACCAGGGAAGTCCCTCATCATCTTTTTAAAGAAAACCTTTGCTACCGATCCAGCCCAAGAGTGGTGGCTTTGACATTGGTAAACCGTGAACATATTGGCACATGTGACCATATCAAGACCTTCTTTTTCAGTATAGTTGAAATCTGTTTTATTGTCAGATCTATTTTCATGGAAATTTTGTCTAATTAAAGATGAAATTCTAACCCCTTTCATCTCCTTTAATTAACAGGGAAGTGCAGCAGTTCCATCCTGCCGTTAGAAACTCCTCTGAAGTGAAATTTGCTGTTCAGGCTTTTGCTGCGTTGAACAGTAATAATTTTGTGCGATTTTTCAAACTGGTCCAATCAGCTTCTTATCTGAATGCTTGTCTTCTGCACTGTTACTTTAATCAGGTGAGTACTGACACTGTACTTGCAGAATTGATGAAAGCTGGTTGCTACTTGTGACATTTAAGAGCTTCTTTATGACAGGAGCATCTCAGCGGGTCCTGGGCTAAGTCTTGTGCAGCAGCCCCTGAGGGGATACTGCTGTTACCTGTTTATGGGGTTGGCACAGTTGATCACCGATGGAAAGGCTGTGCAGTGGGCAATACTGTTCTTCTGGTTCAGATGAGAGAGATCTCTTCAGAATGATAACTTGCGTTCAGAACTATCATCTTCCATGGAAACAAAGAAGCCAAAAAGCAAACTGCATGCACATTCCCCTAACCTAGAACTTATTAGGGTTATCAGTCTTCATTTTTGGAGTGAGCTTGATGTTGCTAAATTCATTTCGGTAAATATCTAAAGTGCCTGCTCTTTGTTGCACTGGGATTACAAAGATGGGGCAAGACCAGTCTCTTACCTCAGGATTAGCATAGAGTGTGAACTCCTGGTCTCAGATTTCCAGAGTCAGGTCTTCACCTTCTGAAGCACTTGGGGACGATAACAGAGCAGCCTGCATGCCCACCTCACACAGCACGCCCCTGTGCTGTCCCGCAGCTGCTGGCGGGCGGGGTGGTGGTGGGGGAACGCCGCCGGGAGAATGCCGCCTGGAGTCCTTGCTGGGAGCCCCTGGCGGCTGCTGGGTGGGGAGGAGCTTGCCTGGGAGATCTCAGGAACCTGCCTGGCTGGTTTTGTGACTCCAGGTCATTTTTCTTTTTTGGTCACAAGTCCTCCTGTAAACAGCGACTAAACCCACCATCATCCCAGGCAAAGTCTTCTGCAAGTTTGCTCATTGTTAGATCTGACAGTTTCCAAGAGAACTGAAATTCTGGAACAAATGAAAAGATTTCTAACAACGTGCAGCTTGGGGAACTTTGTGCCGTTGATAAATACCAGTGATAGTCGACCATTTGTACCCATTTTAATAATTTTAAACTCAAAAGAAATCTAAGTGTTTTTCTTTAGAAAGACAAAGTGTTTCACTAACAGTGGCCCACAGTGGCCCATTGTCTCCTGGACCTCATCTCCTCTCCTGCCTTCCCTGGCTCCACCCCAGCCCCCCCAGCCCCCAGCAGGCGCCTGCCTCAGGGCCTTTGCGCTTGCTGTCCTCCCGGCTCTTCCTTCTGCTCACAGAGTGTACAGCGCTCCCCTCCCCCAACGCCAGGCTGGGCTGCCCTTCTCGGCAGAGTGCTCCCTGTCCTCCTCCTCAGCTGTTCTTGCTGTCACACTATCACCGTTAAACGCACTGTGCAGTTTGTACGTTCATTTTGTTCAGTGTTGGTGTCTCCTGCCACGTCCGCTCCGTGAGGACAGGGGTCTTGTCTGTTCACGGCTGGACACTCAGCATGGACGTGCATGCCAGCCTTGAAGGAACACTAGATCCAGGTTGAATTGCTTAAAGCCCACTGAAGAGGAGGAGCAGGGCCACCGGGGTCCTGGGATCAAACTAACCTGCCAGTGCCTTCATGGTTCCCTCTGTCCACGTGTTTAAAATGCTCAGTGTGATGCTGTGAAGCAACTTTCTCTCTGACTTTTACTCAGTTTCATGTCACACACTTTCCATGGCATTCCATCATCTCTGCAGTAATCTTTAGCAGCTGTACAGCTTTCTGTTGAGTGGAGGATGCACAGTGTACTCTCCCTGCCCTGCTGGTGGGTGGTTGGTTTTCTAGTTTTTTTAATAAATAAAGCCTTCATGGCCCAGCCTTTTCCATATATGAAACCGTTTGCTTTGCATCATTTCTGGGCATTCTGCTGAGCAGACGGCCCGATGAGCGCTAAGCTTGGGAACCGGGGTGCTTTCCAGAGGGACTGAGCCGCCTGCGGTCATGGAGTGCCTGACCCTCTGCGACTCAGTGACTTGGCTTCTCTCAGATCCGCAAGGACGCGCTCCGAGCGCTCAACGTGGCATACACGGCGAGCACTCAGCGCTCCACCACCTTTCCCCTGGATGGCGTGGTGCGCATGCTGCTCTTCAGAGACGGAGAGGAGGCCACAGACTTCCTCAGCTGCCACGGCCTCACTGTCTCCGACGGGTAAGCACCGAGGCCCGAACCGCCGGGCCTCTCTCCTTTTCTCCCTTTTAACTCTGGGAAGGCTGGGAAGTGCCAGCTGTGCGCCAGGCCCTGGAGAAGGCATGTTCCACGGCCTGGGGTGCAGGGGAGCAGGCGAGGCTCAGAACCACGGGGATGTCCCCAGGTCACTCGCTGTTCGTCAGCAGGTTAGGGTTCAGACTCTTCCTGACTTTTCCCAAGTTACTCAGGAAGCTGATGGTCGAGCTTGGGGCCTTCCTTGTTCTGTCCCTGAAGATGGGCTCTCTGGCCAGGCCAGGGCGTCTCCTCTGCTGCAGTCAGAGTTTTGAGAACGTGGTGGGACTTGTGGACCCTCTCCCAGAAAATGGCTCCATAACCTGTAGCCTGTCGTGTCCGGATCCGGGGTTTCCCTGAACCCATCCTCCTCTGGCTCCTCAGCCCCGGCCCCGTCTGCTGCCTGCAGACCTGCCCTCACGGGATGAGCTGGGAGCATGTAGGGGAGCGTTGCTGCACCTGGGGCTGCTAACAGTGAGGCCAGGCGGCTCCCGTGTCAGAAGGAAACACTGGCAGTGGGGGATGCCGTGGGCTGGGCCTTGGGCTGGGCCTTTGCTGCCTCCCCTCATTTCCACGTGGCCTTCTGGCGACACAGTGACTGCAGGGCACTGAGGAGGTGAAGGGTGGCCTCTCGCCTGTGTAACGCCTCTCCGTGGGTTCTCTGTGGTCTGGGTAGCTGTGTCGAGCTGAACCGGTCCTCGTTCCTGGAACCAGAGGGTTTATCCAAGGCCAGGAAGTCGGTGTTTATTACCAGGAAGCTGACGGTGTCCGTTGGGGAGATCGTGAATGGAGGGCCATTACCCCCTGTCCTCCGTCACACCCCCGTGTGCAGCTTCAACTCCCAGAACAAGTACGTCGGGGACAGCCTTGCTGCGGAGCTGCCCGCGGGCGCCCAGAGACCCGGCTTGGACGTGGCAGGTGGGTGAGGCTGCGGCCTCAGGGGGGGCGCCAGCTCTGCTCCCCTCTAGGAGGCCTCATCCTGGGGCCCGGCGACACCAGCTCGGTGCTGCCTGAACGGCCCCCTGGCGCCACAGTGCTTTGTTCCCACGGGTGAAGCGCACACGGTCCCCCGGCTCGTGGCTCAGGAGGCGCCCTGTGGTGGTCTGCTTGGGGAGGGTGGCCAGGGCTTGTCCTCGGTGCCCACGTTTGCCTGTTCCTTCCAGGTGTAGGGAGAGGAGAGGAGTGCAGTACGGAGGGGGACGAGGCCCCCCCGGCTCTCCTCCTGCAGCCCCTGCCCACCCCTGTGCCAGCTTCTCCTCCACACCTCCCGGCACTGCCCTTGAGCATGGCACCCAGCCTCTTCCAGCCCCCCGTGCAGCCCCCCGTGCAGCTGGAGCTCCTTCCCCCGAAGTCTGCGCCTGTGTACTCGGACGAGGTAAGGAACCTTCCTGTCAGGGCTCTGAGGGCCCGTCGTGGGCAACATCCAGCTGCCTCTGATGTCCAGTCTGACCACTGTCTGTGTCCCTGGGGTGTCCCTGGGGTCAGCATGCGTCTGACAGGTGGCCCTGGGGCCGAGCAGGGCCTACCCACCACACAGGCCGTGTGACTTGATCTCGCCACCCTGTTGCTTGGGCAGGCACTGGGCACCACCCCACTGGGGGATCAAGGAGGCCTGAGGTGGGGAGTGAGGAAGGGCCACAGAAGCTGGGGCCGTGTGACGTTGGGGTGCGGCACTGTGGCCGTCTGAATGGCCGTCGTTGAGCAGACAGCAGGCTTGTCCTGGCATGTCCAGAAGGCTCCTCTCTGGTTATCAGCAGGAACCCTTTCCAGGAGCGCACAGCCGACCCCCGTGTAAGGTCATTAGACGCCTTCAAACAGCTTCCAGTGATGAGGTTTTGGAGGGATTTCTGAGCTGGGCGGACGGTCCATGATGTCTCTGTGGTTCCGTGAAGACCTTCAGTACCTTAGGCCATGAAGGCAGATTGCTTGGTGATAAGCTGGGTCTGGATCTAGGCGGCGTTTCCCCAGCCAGTGCTCCTGACCCCCGTCTGCCCTCTGCTTAGGACCTGGTGCAGGTGGTGGATGAGCTCATCCAGGAGGTTCTTCAGAGGGACTGCGAGGAAGTTGGCGCCGCTGGGGCGGCCTTCGCAGCCACAGCCCTGGGGTAAGTGCGGTGCCTCTCCTGCTCTGAGGCTGTCTGCACTCCCTCCAGACGCTTCCTTTCATAAAGCTGCTCTCAGTCTTCAACAAGAGATCACAGCTACCCCTTTGTACAGGCTTCAGTGTCGGTCCTGCTCACTGGTGGGTATAGTCTCTCACGTTCCTGACCTGTGTTTGTCGTTTGCAGGTAGTTTCTATGTGTGTATGATTTTTGAGTAGCATTAGGTTTATTAAAGTTGTAAATTAGAAACCTGTTTTTCTTTCAACTTTAAATGTGATCAAAAATCTAGTAATGAAAAAAATCTAGTAATAATTAGTTCCTTCTCTGTTAAAAAATAAAAACACTCACTTTACTTGATCTTGGATTAAGTCACAGTTTATAAATTTGACAGATTAAATTCCCTTAAACATTTTATACCATTTACATTTAACACCATGATGAAATTTCGTTAGACATTTCAAACTACACTTTTAAATTTTATAAAGCTGATTTTGTGGAACACTTTAAGCATCTCGTCTTTTTTTTTTTTTTTTTTTTTGGTGGTACGCGGGCCTCTCACTGTTGTGGCCTCTCCCGTTGCGGAGCACAGGCTCCGGACGCGCAGGCTCAGCGGCCATGGCTCACGGGCCCAGCCGCTCCGCGGCATGTGGGATCTTCCCGGTCCGGGGCATGAACCCGTGTCCCCTGCATCGGCAGGTGGACTCTCAACCACTGCGCCACCAGGGAAGCCCTATATGTCTGTTTTTATGGTAGTACCATATTGTTTTGATTTTATTACTATAACTTCGTAGTAAGTTGTAAGTTTTGAAATCACAAAGTGCGAGTCCTTCAGCTTTGTTTCAGCTTTGTTTCTCTTTGAAGGCTGTTTCCCTATTTGGAGACCCTTTAAATTTCATAAGAATTTTAGGATGGGTTTTTCTACTTCTGCAAAAAGTTATGTTGGGATTTTGATGGTGGTTCCAATGAATCTGTAGATTACTTTGGGTAGTACTGGCATCTTAACAATATGAAGTCTTCCAGTCCATGAACATGGATGTCTTTCCATTTGTTTATGTCTTCCTTAATTTTTTTCAGCAACGTTTTATAATTTTTATTGTACAAGTCTTTTGTTTCTTTGGTTAAATTTGTTCCTAATTATATTATTCTTTTTGTCGCTATTGTAGACGGAATTGTTTCCTCAATTCCACTTTCAGAATGTTCATAGCTCGTGAATAGAAATGCCATTGAGTTTTGAGTGTTGATCCTTATATTCCAATCTTGTTGAACTTTTTTTTTATTGTAATAGCTTTTGAGTGGATCCCTTAGGATTTTCTACATACAAGATCCTGTCATCTGTGAATACACGTAGTTTTCTTCTTCCTTTCCAGTTTGGATGTTTTTATTTTTCTTGTCTAATTGCTCTGGCTATAACTTTCAATACGGTGTTGAATAGAAATGGCAGATAGGGCACTCTTGTCTTGTTACTGTCTTAGAGGGAAAGCTTTCTATCTTTCACGAGTGAATATGATGTTAGCTGTGGGTGTTTCATATATGGTCTTTATCATTTTGAGAAAGTTCCCTTCTCTTCCTAATTTATTGAGTGTTTGTATCATGAAATGGTATTGAATTTGTCATATGCTGTCTCTGCATTAATTGAGATGATTTTGTGGGTTTTGTCCCCTTCAGTTTATTAATGTGGTTGTATTACATTGATTTTCATTTGTTTCATTCCAGGAATAAATCTCTCTTGGTAGTGTGAGATTATACACTTGGTAGTGTATAATCCTTTCAGTATATTGCTTAATTTTGGCTTGCTAGTATTTTGTTATGGATTTTTACTTCACCGTCCACAAGGGATATTGGTCACTAGTTTTCCTGTGGTGTTTTTGTCTGGCTTTGGTATCAGATCGGGGGAATGCTGGCCTCCTAGAGGTGTTAGGAAGTGTTCCTTGTGCCTCGGTTTTTTCGAAGAGTTTGAGAAGGGTTGGTGTTAGTTCTTCTTTAAGTGTTTGGTAGAATTTGCCAGTGAAGCCCTCTCATCCTGGATTTTTCTTTGCTGGAAGATGTTTTTAAATACTGAGTCAATCTCTTAGCTAGTTATAGGTTTATTCAGATTTTCTTTTTTTCCTGAGTCAGTTTTGACAGGGTGTGTGTTCCTAACCATGGGCTTGATTTTTATGCTGGAAGGCAAATAGGTATTTTTTTCCCTTGCTAGTATTAGAAGTCTAGTAATATGGTTTGTGTGGCTTTTATTATTTATTTAGAGCAATGTCCACTTTGCTCTGTCTAGTGTTTCCAATGCTGCTATGGAGGAGCTGTTAACAGCTGCAACCATGGGCATTCTGAGGCACATTGCAACTGAAGAAGTGACTAAGGAAAGGGAGCGAAAAGAGGAAGAGAGGCGGCGGGCTGAAGAAGAGAGGTGAGGGTGTCTCATCCCTGCAGTGCACGTGGGGGATGGGGGGGGTGGACAAGGGGAGAGCCTGCCCTGGCCTAGGATGCTCTCGCTTTTGCCCACGGCGCTCGTACCAGACCCACGGCTCGCCCTGCGCCTTCATACACTGTGGCCCAGGGAGCCGGCAGGTCCCACCTTGTAAGCAGCAGCCCCTCCGCAGCCAGAGGGGGTGGGGGGGGGTGGTCAGGGAACTGGAGTGGGCATGGCTGTGTGGCCTGTCTGGTGGAACCAGAGGTGTCAGGCCTGCCGGAGGGGTCAGGCAGCACAACTCAAATCCCCACTCGCAAGGTCACAGAGTGAGACGACTGTTATTTCTTGTGCTCTTTTTCCTTTTCCCTTAGGTTGAAACAAGAGAGAGAACTGGTGTTAACTCAGCTGAGCCAGGACCTAGCTGCAGAGCTGACAGAGCTCGTGGTGACAGAACGTGTGAGGGAAACCTGCTCCCAGGAGTTGAAGTAAGTGAAGCGCTGGTGCCTGCAATGTGAGGCGGCTGGGCGGGTGGGAGGAGGGTTAGAGGCACCGTGGCCAGGCTGGTCCAGTTCACGCTAGCTGGCTTTCATTTTGACAAGGAGCATATCTTCTGGTTAGCCAAACACTAACAGGCTGTCCCTGTTCTTGTGTGCGTTGCTTCCAAGGAGGCCCTCGCTTTCACTCTCATCCTCCTTGTTGACCCTGCCCTGGGCGTGGGGATGTGTCTGTTAGCAAAAGAATTCACTGGTGGTCTTCCCCACACCAGGTTACTCACCGTTAGTTTTTCTCCAGTAGAAGATCCTTTCCTTTGTTTCGTATGTTCAAAGATTCCTTTGAGCTATTTCACTTAAGAACTTTATAAATTTCAGTGCCAAGCTTCAGGGAAGAAAGAGGTTCAGTTGTGCTGGGAAATCTGTCCTTGCGTTTAAGTTCCCCCGAGATAGGCCTGCAGCCCCTGGTGCAGATGGGGAATATAGCCAGGAGGCAGAGTATGTTGCTTAATTAATATTTCTCTCCATTTCTATTAATTGGGAGTTTATTTCACTGTTTACTATAAGCAAGAGACCTCACAAATGATGGGTGTTTGTCTGTTCTTAATCCCAGGAAGGGGTATTAAGAGATAAGTAAAACCTAGGACTCACTGACGTGCAGGGAAACTGCTGTTCTCTGCAGTTCCAGAAGACTTGGACTACAGCTCGGCCCAGGGCTGTCTCCATCGCCACAGAGGACAGCTATCGGAAATGGGTCTTGCCTGTCTGGGCTTCTTTGACTTAATGGCTAAATGTATTTGATAAAGGCCTCTGTGATCCCTTGGTTGACAGGATTTTGTTGTAAAAAGTCTCTTTCAGATTCTGGTTTATCTGAGGGCCACTGTCACATGACCTTAGGCTGTCAGCCTCTGTAGCCAGCTGTCATATACTTGAGACATTTCTAATTGCAAACATCAGATGTTGTTGATGAGAAGATATTTCAGTTGTCTCAATGGTCATTTAAAAATTAAATTTCTAACTATAAGATACAGAGTTCTCTCTTGACTATTTACAAGGGCCCTGTTGGATGTATCATCTTGTACCCTGTACCACTTTAGTTCTTTTTTCTCTACATTTCCAGATGTCTGTGCATTATATAAAATAAAATCTTCAAGCTTTTCTTGCAGCAAAGCTATCATTACATTTCAGTATTAAGGCCGTGGCCTCGTGCTTTTAAGGCAGGCCCTCCGGGTGGGGCCTTGGGTGCAGTGTCTCTCTTGCTGATTGCCCTTTTCCCTAGGAGTGCAGTGGAGACACAGCAGAGGCTCCGCGTGGCCCGCTGCTGTGAGGACGTCTGTGCCCACCTGGTGGACTTGTTTCTTGGGGAGGAAATTTTCCAGACTGCAAAAGAGACCCTCCAGGAAGTTCAGTGCTTCTGCAAGTATCTCCAGCGGTGAGTCCCATGTCCTTACAGATAAAATCAATGCATACAGGGAGAGTCTTTTACAAAGATTATACTTTCAGAAACAGCTGATAATACGCACATGTAACATGTTCCTTCCTAAAGGGTATAAACTAAGTAAAGAATTAGATTGGGGTGGGGGGACCGCTCTATATTTCGACAGATATTTATAGGTAGCCTTCTGCTGTTTACCCAGTGTGCTAGACACAGGGAGAGGGCCACGAACAAGCCAAATGATAGCTGTATGCACCCACATGGATGAATTTCTGAAACATAATTTATAGTGAAAAAAGCAATTCTTAGGGAAATGTGTGCAACATACAAACTGTATATTCAAACTAAATGGATTGTTTTGGATTTGTATATAGTAGTACAACCCTAAAGAAGGAAAATAACAAACATAAACCCGGCATAGTGGTTACCTTTGGGAATGAGAGGGTGTGTGACTGAGCAGGGCCCGTGGGCATCAGGTGCTGGTCTTGGCCACCCATTCTCAACTGCATGGAAGGATGTGGGTGTTTGATTTATCATTAATCTTTAAAATGGGTGTACATGTGTTACGTATGTTATATGATGATTCATTTCATGATAACATTTAAAGAAAGTAATAGTGTACTTGACAGTTGCAGCCGTGTAAAAGGGGATTCAGTGAGAAATGAGTCTCCATCCCACGAGAACCTCTGACCTTTGTATGGTGGTCGGCACAGTGGGGAGCACATTCCCTACTCTGTGCCAGACTTCTCTCGACTCTCCGTGACACCGGAGACCTGACTGCAGCAGCACGGTGGCCTCTCCCCAGTGCCGTCAGTGCACTGAGGTGGCGTTGCCAGAGCACATGGTAGATGACCTGCCTCGTCCCACTGGTAGACTTTCACATGGCTTTCTCTCTCTAGCTGTGACAAAGAGTGCTGCAGTGGCATCCTTGTACAGACATTTCACACAGGTGCACACATGTCTGGAGAGAGAATCCTGTCGGTGGTGTCTGCTGGGTCAAAGGGTATATGGATCTGTGTTTGTATCCAGATTGGCAAGTTGGCCTCCAGAGATTGTTCACTCTTTATTTTTAATTAATTAATTTATTTGGTTGCACCAGGTCTTAGTTGTGGCATGCGGGCTCCTTAGTTGCGGCTCGCAGGCTCCTTATTTGCGGCTCACTGGCTCCTTAGTTGCGGCATGGGCAAACTCTTAGTCGTGGCATGCATGTGGAATCTAGTTCCCTGACCAGGGATCGAACCCAGCCCCCTGCATTGGGAGTGCAGAGTCTTACCCACTGCGCCACCAGGGAAGCCCAGTATTCACTCTAAAGTTCAGTAGGTTCGTTGCCCACCACTCATTCGTTATCATGCATCCCCCATACCTTGAGTTTCAGTTCTGATCCATTTCTCAGTTTGAGATCTGTTGCTGAAAAAGACCTAAACATACTGGCAGAAAATGTTTCCCATGTTAATGCTGGAGGTGTTTTTGCCTTGTCCCCATGGCAAAAACATCCAGTGATGATACTTTGGTCTCTCCTCTAGGTGGAGGGAAGGTGTCGCAGCCCGGAAGAAACTGAGGCGCCAGATGCGGGCCTTCCCTGCGGCACCCTGCTGTATGGACACGAACGACCGGCTGAGGGCACTGGCGCCCAGCGCAGAGTGCCCCATTGCAGAGGAGAACCTGGCCAAGGGCCTCTTGGATCTGGGCCACGCGGGGAGAGTGGGCATCTCCTGCACCAGGTCAGCAGCCCGGGGCCTCCTAAGTGCCTCCTGCCCTAACTGGCTTTATCGCGAGTGTGGATTAACACGTCTGTTTGCAGGGAAGATGGGTGGAGTCAGAGGAGGTGAAGACAGATGCAGGATTGCATTTTCGGAGTGAGAGTTGCTCTACCTGCTGTGATTTCACTTGCCTTTTCCCCTTAAAACACTCCTGGTCCTGCCAATCGAATTCTCCCTGGAATTACCTGTTTTCTCCTTGCCTTCCTAGCTTAAGGACACATCATGTCCATTCTCAGTGGTGGAGCCAGAGGTCCGTGTTGGCCTCACCCCCACCACCACCCCGACCCCTCTGCTACCCTGGGTCTGCGGTGGCAGCATTTCAGCGACTCCCCCCTCCTGCCGTCAGGTCTCTTACGGGCTCCCTCCCCGTGTCCCCTCGCATGGCTCTCCCTGCCACTCCTCCTGGCCACCCTGCATGTGCCCGGCTCCCAGCCCAGGTCCTGGCTTCAGCTGCCCAATCCTGGCCATGCAGGGCTCAGCCTCTCTCTTCAGACCAGGCCGCTGTGGCCTCTGGAAAGGAGCCTCCCAGTGGGGGCCTAGGAAGACGACACAGAGGCGCAGTGGCAGCCCACCCTGCTGGGGTCTCGAGGCACGTCTTGTCCTCGCCTGGGCTGTCACCAGCTCTATGCCTCTAACAAACTTTGTGTAGCTGCCCACGTCTCCGGGTCCTGTGCCTGTGTCTGCAAGCAGGGTGGTGACGGTGCTGGCCTGTCTCTGATGTGCTGTGTGTGTCAGGGCCTTCGGCCTTGGCCCGGCTGCCTCCTGGAGTCCTGGCTGTGTCACCTGTGTCAGGACGGCCCTCTCTCTGTCCCCTCCCCCGCCCTCCAGCACAGCCCCCGTCCCCTCTTCTTCCCCTCTGCTTCCTCCCCTGGTAATCTTTTTCCATCCTGCACGCTGACAGCATGCTTCGTGCATCTCCAGCCTGGGCCTCTTCCCCGTGTCCCCAGTTCAACATCGGAACCTAGTCTTCACCTGGCCTGCTGCACTCGGTGCCTCCTCTGGCTCACAGGATGCCAGCCTGTCCTCCCTGGGCTGGGTGACACCTGGACTCAGACCCACCATCCTGCGGCTCTACCCTCACCACCTCCACTGCCAACCCCTCTCACGTAGCCACCTGTCCGTCTGCTGGCTTCCGCCCTTGACCCCTGCACCCTGGTGTCCTCATCACCACATCAGAGTCAGGTCGCCTCACATCCCTGTCGACGTCCCTGGGCTGCTCTCTGAGTCCCTTCATAGTGGCCCCCCCCCCCGCCCTCTGGCTGTCCCCCGCTGCTCTCCCTGTGCTCGTCCTGTGCACGTGCCAGGCCCACTCCTGACTGGGTCTGGCCTGTCCCCCAGAACTCACGTGCTGGCGCCCCTGTTCCCTTCAGTCTTTGCTCCCATATCACCTCTGACCACCCTGGGTAAGTCCACAGCACGCCCACCGCGCCTGTCGCGCCACCCACTAACAGAGGCCTTTCTCTCCCTACAAGAGCGTGTGTTCTAGCGGGGCAGGATTTTTGTCTGTTCACTGCTGATCTGCCACGACTGGCACACAGTAGATAATTGCTTGATATTTATGGAATGAACGAGTCCTCTGACTAAACTGTTTCTCTATCGGAAAAGGTTTCTTGGTCTCCTAAGTATTCCCCACTGGGAGACACTCGCTCCCCAATTGCTTTGCACTCAGAACATCACTAAGCGCTTATCAGGTTCCTCCGTGGGTGCTGAGTGGGCCTCACGTAGGCTCCGTGTGCTTCTCCCTTCGCAGGTTAAGGTGGCTCAGGAGCAAGGTGGCGCACCAGATGAAAGTTCAGCACTTCTACCAGCAGCTGCTGAGGTTGGTCCCCGCCCGCCCGCCGCGTACGCTGCTCCTGCCGGGGGCTCGCGTGGCGGCTCACCTGTGGTGCTTTGTCCCTTCCAGTGACGCGGCATGGGCACCCCTGGACCTGCCAGCCCTCGTGGCTGAGCACCTCCCGGCGCGGCAGGAGCGCGTGTTTTGGAAGCTGGTGCTGGTGTTGCCTGATGGAGAAGAGCAGTCCCCAGGGAGTCCTGGCAGGTCAGAGAGGTTTCCCCCTGGGGGGCCTGGATGCCGAGCAGGCGGCCGGGAGGCGGAGTGGCTTCTCCAGAGCGTCTGGCAGCTGAGTGTTGCGCACGGGGGTGGCCAGGCGGCAGCCCAGTGTGCCCCTCTCCTCCTGGGGGCCCTGACGCCTGCTTTCATCTTGATGCTTAGCTTTGCAGGCTGTTTTGTTTGTTATTTGAAGTTGACGCTTTAGATTATTCACATTTTTATTTTGTATCGTTGGCAACGGTCTTTGTCCAAAAACACTTCAGACTTGATTGTGACTTAAAGCTATGCTGAGGTATACTGATTAGAGCCTGCTTCATTTTAGACTCTTGGGGAAGACAGTTTACTTTGTTTGCTATAGTTCCATTTTTTCCTCAGGTAAAAAACTTCTGGCATTTTTAAAAAGAAATCGAAAAAGTTGACATGGCATTGTTTCTTGTAAACAAGCTGCTTCCAGAAACCATACTTTTTTTTTTTTTTGCGGTACGTGGGCCTCTCACTGTCGTGGCCTCTCCCGTCGCGGAGCACAGGCTCCGGACGCGCAGGCTCAGCGGCCATGGCTCACGGGCCCAGCCGCTCCACGGCACGTGGGATCCTCCTGGACCGGGGCACGAACCCGTGTCCCCTGCATCGGCAGGTGGACTCTCAACCACTGCGCCACCAGGGACGCCCTACTTTTCTTTTTTAGATGTAATTCACATATCATGACTTTCTCCCATTTGAAGTGTACATTTCACTGGTTTCAGTGTATTCACAGAGTTGTATAACCATCACAACTATCTAATTGCAGAACATTTTTTCACCTAAAAAGAAATCCATGCCCATTAGCAGTCCATCCTTCCTTACCTGCAGCCCCTGGCAACTACTAATCTGTTTTCTGTCTCTATTCATTTGCCTATTCTGGACATCTCATACAAATAGAACCCGAAAACACGTAGTCTTCTATATGACTGGCATCTTTCACCTAGCATAATGTTTTCTAGGTTCATTCATGTTGTAGCATGTATTAGTCCTTCATTTTTGGGCCAAATGATATTTGATTGCATGAATATATCACACTTTATTTGTCTGTTCATCAGTTGATGGGCACTTTTTGATTATTATGATAACGCTTCTGTGAACACTGACGTGTAAGTGTTTGTGTGGACATATGTCTGCAGTTCTTTTGGTTATATACCTAGGAGTGGAATTGCTGGGTTGTATGGTAAACTCTAAGGACCTTTTCTGTTGCTCAAAATCTTTTCTTTGTGCTTCAAAATCATAAATCACATTAGAATGAGTGTCCTCTCAAATATATAACCCAGTAGAGTTCCTAACTCCATTTAAAAAATCACAGCCTGTTTATTAGTCCAGATCAACTTTATAGTAAGATTTGGTGTTTGTGGATTTACATCTGTGTAACATTTCTCTTTGTAGTTCAAATTTAGGATTAGACTCTCCTTCAAGTGTTATTTTCTTTTATTCACAGAATTCTGGCAAATTGGTTAAAAGTCAAGTTCATAGGAGATGATGGCTCAGTGGATGACACATGCCGTGATGTTGGTGGGATTCAGACACTCACTCTCTTTAACACTTTCAGCAGCAAAGGGAATCAGACAGTTTCTGTCAGTGTGTGCATCAAGGTGAGTGACCATCACTTAGTGTATTTACTTCTGAGATTTTCTCATTCGCACTCACTCCCAGACATGATTGGAGTCATATAACTTCCCTGAAGTGGCCCTGAAACAATGTGGGAGGCTCAGAAGCAAGTGTCGTATCTGTTCCTCCTTGCGTCTTGACGACATCCCATGCACACCCCCTTGGTGTGAGAGACCAGGCTAGATTCTCAGGAGTGCAGTGAGTCTTAACTGTCTTGGGTCACAGACCTCTCTTTGAGAACTTGGTGGAAACCCAGAACAATCCTGAAAAGTACATATGTTCACCTATAATTCAGAAGCCCTGAGTTCCACGGACCTCTGGTAACTAACCCAAGAGGGATGAGACAGAGCATTACAAAAACATGCAGTGGTTGTTGCATCTCATATGGTCTGTCAGCTGCTGAAATCTTTGTTAAATAGCTTCCTGATGCATCAGGTCTTACCAAAAGACGAATGGTTTTTAATCCTATGCGGTTTTCACATAGGTTCAGTAGTGGGCATTTCAGGTTACTTGTTTTTGTTTCACATTAAAGTTGTCCTCAGTTTTTGATTATAAGTTCTAATTTTCTTTCCTTTCGTTTCCTTTCCCTTCCTGCCTTCCTTCCTCTCTCTTTCTCTCCCTCTCTCTCTCTTTCTTCCTCTCTCTCTCTCGGCTGCGTTGGGTCTTCATTGCTGCATGTGGGCTTTTCTCTGGTTGCGGCGAGCGGGGTCTACTCTTCGTTGCAGTGCACGGGCTTCTCATTGGCAGTGGCTTCTCTTGTTACGGAGCACGGGCTCGAGGTGTGCGGACTTCAGTAGTTGTGGCACGCGGGCTCAGCAGTTGTGGCTCACAGGCTTAGTTGCTCCACAGCATGTGGGATCTTCCCAGACCAGGGATCGAACCCATGTCCCATGCGTTGGCAGGCAGATTCTTAACCACTGCGCCACCAGGGAAGCCCCTAACTTTTGTTCTTTACAGGTGTTTGTGCAACACTGAGCTTAATTGGTTCCCTGAGAGATTCTTCTTTAATGAGAACCTGTTTCCTCATTAGATTCAGACCTGCATAAATGAACTTCAAGTTTTATTGTGTGTGTTCAGAAGTAAGACCAGATGTATATTTTATTTACTTAGAAAATAGCAGTACATGGCAGGAAGTGTGGGCTTCAGTGCTGAGCAGACCTGGTGTCGGTAGCTGCTGCCGCGGCCAGCTGCCCAACCTGGGCCTGGTGCCTCCCATAGTGTGGCGATCAGGACCAGCGGCACGCTCAGAGCAGGACCCAGTGAAAGCGGCCCTCCCCACCGTGTCCTGACCCGAAGGCTCCACGCCTGACCTCTCCTCTTCCTGACAGTCACCTTCATGGCACACCCGGACATCTGCATGTGGCACTCCAGTGCCTGTTCCTCCTGTCCTTGGAACGGCTTCAAGCTGTAGTTTGATTATAGGATTTTTGTTTGTTCCTTTCCATTTTAATACTATTTATTGTATTTCTTAAACGTGAAAGTAATACATATATAAAACTTTAAAAACATAAGGAAATACAGAGGAAGTATAAAGATTATAAGAGCCATCTAAGCGCTCACCATTCAGAGGTAACAGAAACATCTTGGGGCATGTTCTTCCCTTTTTCGTATGATGACAAAGTCAGACTTCACCTACTGGACAATTAGTTTGTTCTTGCCTTTATTCTTAAAAATGTAAGTCAAAATAATACGTGCATGTAGTTAAAAACTCAGAGAGCACCACGACTTACGAGGAGAAGTCACAGCCCCTGCCCCTTCTTCTGGCTCCTTTCCCCAAGGCTTGACTTCTGTCCTGTTGCCGTATCATGTCCTTACACTGCCATTTCTCTGATTTATCCACTTTAGATGTTCTCTGCCGACTTTGCATTAAAATATGTGTATTAGTTATCTATTTCTACATAGCAGGTTACCTCCAAATGTGGCAGCTTTGGGAATTCCCTGGCGGTCCTGTGGTTAGGATTCTGCGTTTCCACTGCAGGGTGCCTGGGTTCGATCCCTGGTTCGGGAACTAAGACCCCGCGTGCCGTGCAGCACGGCCAAAAAAACCAAAAGCCAAAAACCATCCAAATGTGGCATCTTTGAATAACAAACGTTCGTTACTCACAGTTTCTGTGGGGCAGAAGTCCAGGTGTGGCTTAGATGGGCCCTCTGGCTCAGGATTCCTCACCAGGTGTAAGTCAAGATGTGGGCCAGGGCTCTGGTCTCCTCGGAAAGCTCACGCTCGTGGTTGTTGGCAGGATTCACTTCCCTGCAGGCCACGCCACGCCACGTGGGCTTCTATGAGGCAGCTCACAACAGGGCATCAGCTGGCTCCCATCAGCTGAGCAAGCTGGCATAATCTCTTTGTAGCCTAATCTTAGAGGTGGCATCCCATTACGTTTGTCTGATACTGTTAGAAGTGTGTCACTGGGCCCAGCTCACACTCAGGGCAGGTGACGGTGCACGGACATCAGCACGAGGAGGTGGCATCGTGGGGGCCATCCTGGGGCTGCACACCCCACTATGGGAGGCGTGAACTCTTAATACCACAGTTCCTCTCAGCCTCCCCATCTTCCGGGTGGCTACATCATTACTTTACATTATCTCAGCAAGTGGGGTCATGTGGGTACGTGTGTTGTGTGTGTGCGCGTGTGCTGTGTGATGGCTATTTGCCCCAGAACCGGCAAGTGTTTTGTGACGACATTTGTTTATTTTTTTGCAAGTAGTAGTTGTCTCATTATCTTACTTAAGTAGTTTTATCTTCATCTTTCATTAATACTACCCAAATGTGCCGGCACATGGGCTGTACATGTCTTAGTAGAGTTTTCTAAGTGTTCGATCACTTCACCTTATCCCTCCCTTTGAGAAGGGGTCATCCTCCTGCTCCCCTTGAGGCGGATAACGTGCTCCAGGGTGTGGCTTCCGCTGGGCCCTCCAGACCAAGAGCTCAGTCCTGCTCTTCCACCCCTAACCCTGACCCTCGTGTCAGGGTCCTCGTGGCCGGGCGCCGCCTGCGGGTCAGTGCTCTTACTCATGATGCGGTTTTGCCAGGGAGGGAGGAGCTGAAACAAATAGCCTGGGGCCACACAGCTGCTCCGTGGTGCCCCTGTGCACAGGAACCCTTGAGGGCGAACTGGGTTATACATACAGAGCGCACAGTCTGACACATCGAGCACTTACTCGGTGCTGCCGTTGGCAGCAGCAGCAGCAGCAAGATGTTTTCTTGGTTTAGTCTCTTGTTTGATGGAGCACGTTTTCCACTTTCTTCCAAAGGAAGAATGCGTGGGAGGAGAATTTGGGGCATTCTTGCCTGTCTGAAAATGTATTTGCTCTCACATTTGCTTCATAGTTTAGCTAGGTTTGTAGAATTATGGGCTGAAAGTTATTTTCCTTCTAGTTTGCTCCACTGTCACCTGCCGTCCAGCATTGCTGTTGAGATGTCTGAAACTGTTCTGTTCCTTTCTCTGTGGCCCCCTTTCTTTCTCTTTGGAAGCCTGCACTCTGTCCCTGGGGCTCTGGTGCTGACTTCCTTCCCTCATCATTTGGGCTTGGTGGGTCCTTGTGGGCTGGAGACTGACGTTTTTGCATCTTGATGACATCTGCTTTCCTTCTCATTTATTCTCTTCTCTCTTGAACTCTGTATTAGACTGTTTGACCTCATCAGTTGAGCCTCTGAGCCTCTTCATCCTTTCTATCCCATTTTCTCTCTTGTTTTTTAATACTGTTTTCTGGGAGATTTCCTTGACTGTATTCCAAATGTTCTACTGAGTTTTTAATAATATATATATATTATTGATTTCCTTTTTCTTGTCCTTATTTGACTTTTTCATATCATCTTATGACTGTTTCCAGAGGCATCCTCAGAGGAAATTAGGATGTTTGCATAAGTTTTCTTATGTGCCATGCGGTATCTGTTTCCTTTGGGTTTCTTTCTTTCTTTTTTCTTTTTTAATTTTTTCAAATTTTTGGCTGCGTTGGGTCTTTTATGCTGCACACAGGCTTTCTCTGTTTGCAGCGAGCGGGGGCTACTCTTCATTGCAGTGTGCAGGCTTCTCATTGCGGTGGCTTCTCCTGTTGCGGAGCACAGGCTCTAGGTGCGTGGGCTTCAGTAGTTATGGCACGTGGGCTCAGTAGTTGTGGCTCACAGGCTCTAGAGCACAGGCTCAGTAGTTGTGGTGCATGGGCTTCGTTGCTCCACGGCATGTGGGATCTTCCTGGACCGGCGATCCGACCCGTGTCCACTGCATTGGCAGGCGGATTCTTAACCACCAGGGAAGTCCCGGCTTACTCGTTTTTTACAAGCCTGTTTGAGGTAACTGTTGAGATTAAATTGCTCCAACCCAAGTCTAACCAGAGGCTGAATGACCTGTGACTGATTTTCACACGAATCCTCGGCCGCACGGAGGGAGGCTGACCTGGCGTGAGGCGAGCATTTGGCTCGGCTCACTCTGCAGCTCACTGCTGATTTGTCCCCTGGTGCGTCCATCCATCTTGATGGTCTGGGTGCTGTTCCAGGTGGCCCACGGTGCACTCAGCGACTGTGCCCTCGATGCTGTGGAGACACAGAAGGAGCTCCTGGGAGCCAGTGGGGTCATGCTGCTGCTTCCCCCCAAAGTGAAGAGCGAGGACGTGGCGGAGGAGGACGTGTACTGGCTGTCGGCGTTGCTGCAGATCAAGCAGCTCCTGCAGGCCAAGCCCTTCCAGCCTGCGCTTCCGCTGGTGGTTCTTGTGTCCAGCCCGGGAGGGGACGCCGTGGAGAAGGAAGTGGAAGCTGGTGTGTGAAGGCAGTTCCATTTATGAGCTGGAATGTTTAATAAGTGGGTAGAGCCGGGGGTGTGAGAAAGTGCTGGCAGTGTGGTGTCCGGGGTCCTGTGACAGCAGCTGCTGCAGTGACTGGGGGCAGGGTTGGGCGGGGTCAGAGCAGTGAGATGCCTTTGCTCGCCTGCACACCTCTACCAGGAGACAGGTGACCTACGTCTGTTTGTCTTAAAGGTCTGATGCTACAGGATTTGGTTTCAGCTAAGCTGATTTCAGATTATACCGTTATTGAGATCCCTGATTCCATTAGTGATTTACAAGGCACGACGAAGGTAAGGTTTCATCATTTTTAAAGGTCCAACAAGATATCTCAGTTTTTTCCCTTTCACTCTATCTTGAATTTAGTGTATATTACTGCATGCATCTTTAATTTTACGTTTTGACAGGAAACTTTCTAAAAATATAAGCAGAAATCAAAACAAAAGATAAAATTTGCCCACAGTCCTGCTATCGGCAATAAGTTAAATTGTTCGTGTAAATTTTCTTAGAGGTTTTGTTGTTATGGATTTAAAATATGACAGTTCATGTCTTGTCTCTGAGGGTCAGATGTATAATTATTTTTGTAAGTGGTTGTCCTTGGAATATGAAGAAATAATGTTATCAGAAGTTTCCTTAAAAAAAGGAAGTCTGTGCTGACAATTACATTTAGGGAAAGAAGTGCCAGGAATTAAAACAAAAGTAATAAATACAGGAAGAAAGATAACTACAGGATGTGAAAGCATCCAGGCATGTAGTGAAGCTGTTAGTCCTTCTAAGAACGGGAAGACGTGGCTTCCTTTTCTGTGTGAGGTGAAGAGGATGTGCAGGGCTGGTTTCCCTTGGGCCTCCAGCCCTTCCGGGGCGATCCTTCAGGCCACGCTCCTCGGGGGCGAGGGGCACGGGAGCCCTTCTCGGGGTCCCTGTTGTATGGGTCTCCAGGGCCCTGGGAGACCAAACTCAACTGCCGTGAGAGCTTCTGCTCCCCTTCCTGGTGTGGTTGAGAGGCTGCTGCTCCGGTGGCACCTGCTGTGGCAGCTGGGTTGGGGGGGGGCGCCTTCAGGAATCTCTTCCTGAAAAACAGCGGAATTGTTGAACCAGATCTCTCCCCACTGTCTTTGCTTCTCAGGTTACGCAGGCTGTGCAGTGGCTGGTCTCCCACTGCCCCTGTGCCCTTGACCTTTGTTGCCAGACCCTCATTCAGTACGTGGAAGACGGGGTTAGCCGGGAGTTTAGCAGCCGGTTTTTCCACGACAGAAGAGAGCGGAGGCTGGGCGGCCTGGCCCCACAGGAGCCAGGTGCCGTCATCGAACTGTTCAACAGCGTGCTGAGCTTCCTGGCCTCCGTGGTGTCCTCCGAGCAGCTCTGCAACCTGTCCTGGCCTGTCCCGGAGTTTGCCGAGGCAGGGGGCAGCCGGCTGCTTCCTCACCTTCACTGGAACACCCCGGAGCACCTGGCCTGGCTGAGGCAGGCTGTCCTTGGCTTCCAGCTCCCACAGATGGACCTTCCGCCCCCGGGAGGTGCGTGCTCGTGCCGAGGGGTACTGGCTGGGAAGCATGTGGTGCGGCCGAGTTCCCCGTCTCCTTCTTGCTGTAGAGACACCCTGGCAGGTGTTGGGCGCCGGCGTGAGGTGGTCCTCCTCCACTGGGCACCCCGGCCCCACGCCGCACCCGTCCGCGCTCGCCTTTGGATTCAGGAGTCAGGACGAGCTGGGGTTCTGTGGAGTGAGCCCTGTTGGCCCTTCCCCACCATCTGAGTGGTCTGTGGCTGTCTCTTCAGTCCCGGGAGGAAGGTGTCAGGAAGAGTGCTGCACCCAAGGCCTGGGATTCCTCAGTTAACAGCAGGTCCCATCCTGCCTGTGCCATGGCATTTGGGAGCAAAAGGCGTGGGGACTGTGCAGTCCTGTCCCCACGCTGCTGGCTCTGCTGGGGCCACGGCACTCAGTGCCGCTTTAACACCAGTGTTGCTTCTTTGTCAAAGAAGCGCCTGTGGCTCCGGCTGTGCCCGAGTGAGGCTTTCGGGCTGTTCTCACACAGACTTTATGGGTCCCTGTGCTGTGAGGAGGCTGCCCCTTCCCTTGCTGATGATGTCAGGAGGGAACAAGGCTGCTTGTGCTCACGTGGCGCAGCACGTGGCCTTAGCAGGGCCGTTCTTTTGTAGACCATGTGGAACAGAGGCCTCAGGCATCATTCTGAATTTTGAGGTGCAGTCTCCCGTACGTCTAACAGACATTTGCTACTGAAGGAACCCAATGGGAAACAAACTGCACTGCGCAAATCCTCTGCCGTGAGCTAGGTCGGGGCTCCCCAAGAGAAGCCCGTGCCTCTGGGACCAGACCTCCCTGAGTGCTTGGTCAAATACGGATTCCTGCATGCATCTGCAGGCCTGTGCAGTCAAAGCCTCTAGGATGGACCCTTTGTTGTGAATTCTGACCTGGGTGGCTGCATCCCTTACCTGGACATGGGGAGGGAGATGTTCTTTCTTTAACAGCTGTGGTTCTGTTGTATTCAGAGTTGAAGGCAGACTTCTCAGCTACAGAGTTGCCTTTTCCTAGGAAACTACAGAGTGAAGAACATGGCATGTCGATTTGCACCAAGCCCTGTGACTCATGCGGTGCTTTCTCTCCAGCTCCCTGGCTCCCTGTGTGCTCCATGGTTATCCAGTACGCCTCCCAGATCCCCAGCTCTCTCCAGACGCAGCCTGTCCTGCGGTCCCAGGTGGAGAGCCTGCTCCGCAGCACGCACCGCAGGTGGAAGAGTGGGAGCCCCTCCCCAGGCCGGGGGGCGCAGCCCTCAGTTGCCGAGATCCCGTGGGATGACATCATCGCCTTGTGCATCAACCACAGGCTGAGGGACTGGACACCCCCCAGGCTTCCCGTCACACCAGGTAGTTAGTGCTTGGTGCCGTGGGCCGGCTCCTCAGGAGACTTTCCTGGTCCAGTTTCAGCAAAGGGAGATGTTGACTTGACGGTTGCTCCCTTCCTGCGGGTCCCCACCCTTCCTCTCCTTAGGGCTACCTCTCCAAGCCAGTGACCTCCAGGTGACTTACAAACATTGGGAAGAGCTGAGAAGGTTCCAGGAGAGCCTGCACTCATCTCCCTGAAATGGGCCCCCAAGGCTGGCTTTAGAGAGACTTCTCTGAGTAGTCACACTGGCCATGCAGGTCTGGACGTGAGCCTCTCTGGACCTTGAGTGACCCATGGACACTTGGAGCATATTTAGCTCAAGCACGGGAGTCACATAATTGTGCACCTTTAATCGGAAGGGCTAGTCCTTAAGTCAGTGAATTTAAGCAGACATCAAGTGGTCACCTGTTGCTCTTTTGATGTTCTTTTCTCTTCTTATTTTTGTATCGTTTTCTCAGAGGCACTGACTAAAGATGGTCAGATATGTGTGTATTTTTTAAAAAACCATTTGAAAAACTACGACGTTCCTTTGTCGTGGGAACAAGCCAGAATGCAGACGCAGAAGGAGCTACAGTTGAGTCAGAGCCGGTGAGATCTGTGTTCAGTGTGCGTTTCTGTCATCCCTCAACCAAGAGAGTGAACTGTATTCTCTAACAGAGTATACAGCAGCAATTCACATCCTGTACATGAAATCCAGCCCATTGTGGGGAGATTCCGACAGATACTGGAGGAACAGATCATTCCCATGTAGTAGAAACTGTTGTAGAGCAGAGGGAAACAAGCATCTCATTTCATTTATTGGACAAACCTGACCCTGAAGTCGTAACATAACCAGGAGAGTGCAGACAAAAGAAAGCTGTTGTCTGATCTCACTTACAAACCTGGTTCAAAAATACTAAGTAGAATGTTAGCACATGCAGTTTTGCAGTACATAAAAAACCCACAAGCTCGCTTTATACTGTGCTATACAATATCAACGGTAGAAACCTATTTGTGTAATTAGCTGCCGTAACAGAAAAATGAGCGATCATTTCACTAGGTGTTGAAAAGTTTTCCTTAAAATTTATACCCATTCCTTCTCCCTCTCTCCAAGAAAAAAATTTATACCCATTCCTGATAAAATTTCTTATGAAACTTGGGTAAAAAAGTTATTTAGCTTGATAGGGCTATCTACCATAAAACTACTAAAACACCCCCCATGCTTCTTGGTAAAACATCAGAAACACTGAAGTTAGAACCAGCCTTGAGCTGCCCTGACATCACTGCTGTTCACTGTTGTCCCGGAGACCCTGCCCAGTTTAGGGCATAAATATCAAGAGAGGAGGACCAATTATTTCCAGACAGTAAAATTGTCAGTTCAGGATCATGGACAGTCACACCCTTAGAACTGTTCAGCATTCAGCAAGGTGACCAGACAGATCAACCTACAACGTACAGAAATTCTCATTCACAGCAGCAACAAATCTAGAACATATGGACACAAACTGACCAGGAGAGGTGCTAAACCCCTGTGAAGGGGATTCTCAGAGCCCTGAAGGTGCAAAGAAACCCTTGAATAAATGAGGGGCAGGCTAGGCTTTGCTGACTGGAGGACGCAATGCTGTAAAGATGTCAGTTCTCAAACTATAAAGTCAGGGCATTTCTAATCCAAAGCCCAAAAGGATGTTTCCGCCTGGTCTTGACAAGACCGCCTGGTTAATTAACCGCCTGGTTAATTCTAGAATTCATCAGGATGAGGAAATGTGTAGCAATTGCTGAGAAAATTTTGAATAAGAATAACAAGGAAGGTCTGCTCAGCCTGATCTCAAAACATATAATAAAGTTACAGTAGACAAATGGATCAGAACAGAAAGTGCAAGAACAGAAACGTGTGATAAAAGTACCACGCCAGATGAGGGAAGTCAG
This sequence comes from Mesoplodon mirus, assembly GCF_964341445.2. NCBI lineage: Eukaryota > Metazoa > Chordata > Mammalia > Artiodactyla > Ziphiidae > Mesoplodon > Mesoplodon mirus. The sequence goes on along the minus strand of NC_138982.1, from coordinate 147,030,223 downwards.
TGCAGAGAGGACAGACTTTGGCCTCTATTTAGGAAAAGCATTAGACCCTCGTCTCCCGCTGCTGTAAACACTACTTCCGGGGGAATTTCCTGGCGGGCCAGTGGTTAGGACTTGGCGCTTTCACTGCCCAGGGCCCGGGTTCAATCCCTGGTCGGAAAACTGGGATCCCGCAGGCCTCGCATCACAACAACAACAAAAAATCCAGATGGATTTAGGAGCTACATGAAAAATAAGAACCTTGCCAGTATTAGGGAAAAACAGAGACTGCTGATGACCCTGGAAGGGGAAGCAGAACTCAGAGTAGAGAAGCTTCGGGAGCCCTGCTGCCCAGGAGAGGGGAAGCTGCTGCAAGGCAGAGGCTGCCCTTCCTCTGCGCCTGTGCCTGACCCCAGAGCACCCCACTCTGCCTGATGCCAGAGGACCCCTTTCTCCCTCTCTTTCCTGACCGTAAGCATTTCAAAACGTGTACTTACAGTTTGGGGATAAGGTCTTTTCACCCTTCTGCAAAGAAGCTTCCCACTCCGTTACTTCACGGGCGCCGCAAAAGGAAGAGAGGTGTGGAGCGCGGCCGAGAGGGGCGGATTCCCGGCACCGAGGACCTGACGCACAGAGCCTCTCCCCAGGAGCTCCTGGCCCAGTGTCTGTCCAGCAGCCTGCTGCGGGAGAAAGACGAGAGCAAGAGGTGAAGCCCGTTTCCGGGGTTCGTTTTGTCCTTTAGGCCGCTTCAGCCGGGTTAGCAAGGACCCCAGGGACAAGGCTGTTGAAAAAAGAAGGCAGGTCAGCTCTTAGAGGACAGAGCCGGTGCCCTCGACGGGGTGCCTTCGACTGTTTTATTATTTGAAATGAGTTTCGTTGATTGTTTATCACTGAAAGTCCCGAGTCTCCTAGTGGGGAGTGAGTGTAGCTGGCTGGCTAAGCCTCTGTGGCACGTGGCTGGCATGCGCTCTGCCCGTCTGGCCAGCCTGGGCATTGGGGCATTCCCACGCTGCGGCTGTGCAGGAGCTGGATGGAGCAGGGCTTCCCCTGCCTCTCCCACCACCCGCGTTCATGGTTTTACTGAGGAAGAAGAGACGGCAAGAAGGGGGCTTCCACTGTCGTCCTCGTGCCTCCCCTGCCCCGTCCTCTCCGGCAGCCTCCGTGTCCAGCCTGTAGGCAAGGGCAGCCCCTCCCCTTGGCTGCACTCGTCTCCCACCCACTCAAGGACACTAGTCCAGTGAGAGTCCTTCACTCGCCCGTCAGCACACAAACGTGAAAACAGGCTGCCACTCCTCCCTGTCTTGGCCCCATTTCCCTCTCTAGTCACCACCGCCATGTTTCTGCTCCCTTAACAGTGAACTCCCCCCAAAACAGTGTGATTCTCACTTCTGCAGCCCTCTTTCCCAGTCTTCTGCAGCCCATCCCTGCCCCAGGGTGTCTGCTGTGGTCAGGGTACTGCAGCCTGCACACGGCTGACCTGACCATGAACCCCAGGCCCCAGCAGCCCCACATGTTCCCTCCCTACTCCTGCCGACCTGCCCAGGCTCACTCTCCAGACCTTCTCTCTGTGTTATCTGCACCTACTCCCCAGTGATTTCATCCAGTTTAATGGATTTTTTAAGTAGCGTCAATATTCTGACAACTCCAAATTATATCTCAAACCTTGAGATTTGAACTCCAGATTGGAATACTGTAGTTCTTCCTTGAATTCTTCATTAGACATCTATTGGATGCCTGATAGCCATCTCAAAGCTAACATCCCAAATCCAGTTGCCGATTTCTCCCAGCCGGCCCCTCCTGCAGTGGTCTTCTCAGTCGATGGCGGCGCCATCCTTCCAGCTCCCCGGGCCAGATGCCTTGGAATCATCCCTCTGCATCCAGTCCACCCACAAATCCTACTGGCTCTGTTCAAAATATGTTCAGAATTGGACCATTTTTGCAGTGGTCTGTAGTCTAGTCTCAGCAGACCTGGTGCGAGCCTTTCAAGTGTGAGGCAGAGGTCGTGTTTCTCCTTTGCTCACAACCTTCCAGTGGCTTCCTCTTCACCAAATCAAAGGCAGAACCCTCACAAGGGGGCAAGGCCCTGTGCGATCCACCTCTCATTTCCTTTCTGACCTCTGCTCCTTGCTGCATCATGCTAGGCAGTGCACAGGCAGGCGTTGGTGTTAGCCGTTCCTTTTGCCTGGGACTCACAGCCACCCTCTAACATCCCCTTGGCCCACCTTGTGCTCACTTCTGGCCTCTGCTCACATCTACTCAGTGAGGCCCTCCTTACCCATCTCACCAGTCCTCCCTGTCTCCATGTCTCTGCCTTGTCTTCGTCTTCAGGTGTCTCCTTTGTCTGTCTCACCTCACTAGAGTGTCAGCTGCCTCCAGCTGGGCCTTGTCTGTTCTGTCTCAGTGCTGTGTCCCCGGTACGCAGAATGATGCCTAGCATTTGGTGGAGGCTTGATAAATATGTGTTGGGAGAGTGAATGAATGTGTCATGATTTCTAAAAGTAGATTTTCCTAGGTCTGTATCATTTAAGCAGTTTGGATCAGATTATTTTTCTTTAAAAAGCAAGTATATGGAGAGGACAGCTCTGGAGTATGTTAGGTGTCAGTGCGATGTTATTTTGGGTTAATTTTAGACTAAAGCAGCAATCCATACATTTTCGATAATCCAAAGAGATACAAATTAATTATAGACACATAATAGCAAAATAAGCCAGAGAAGATAAACCAAGTGAGAGAAGTACAAGTACTGTTAAAAACCAGTTGTTTTGGATAAATGCCACCTTTTTCATTAAATATAAGTCAGGTTTATAAGTTAAAGAGAAGATACTAAATTTTTTTAAACAGTGCTTTTCTGCTTCTTAGTTGATGTCATAACTTAGTTCCACCCTTAGTAAAAAGCAAAGCTTTAAAAAATTTAAAGCATATATAGGAGAAAAGTGAGAGAGAGTTAAATTTTTGCTTCCTAATGCTCACACGTTTCAGGTTTGAAGATCAACTTCAGTGGTGGTTGTCAGAGGACTCGGGAGCATTCACAGATTCAACTTCCCTTCCACTCTACCTTCCTCAGACTCTGGTGTCTCTGCCTCAGACTATCAAACCTGTGATGAAAACATCTACAACTACTAGCCTTCAGGTGAGAAGAGAGTATATTTGGCATTTATATTAGACTTAACAACTGAGAGAATGACTGGGAAAAAAGTAATGTCTCGAGTCATCGTATGATGTCATGATGACCAATAAATTATTAGCTTAAATTAGATCTTTTCTTAACCTTAATCTGTCAGTATTATAGTGGCCCGACTAATTCTGAGTTTCTGCTTATGAAATGAATGAAGAATGGAATTGACACATGCTTAAGAACTGAACAAAACCCATAACCATGTTATGCTGACATGCAGTAAAGTTCTGAGGAGGATAACAAAGGTGACAACAGTGGTTTGGTTTATGGAGCACATGCTGTCCAAGCTTTGGCATCACCCGGACCTCCCTTCTGGTATTAATTTTCCGTGAGGAAAATTAATGAATGAGGAGGGTATGCTCACAGAAGTCAAGGGCCTCACCCAAGAGTGTTCAGCTGGTCAGTGGCAAAGCTGCTTTTTAAAGCCAGACCCAACTGGCTCCGAAGCTCAGGATCTTTCTACCTCACCCTTCTTCCTTCAGTGATAAAAGACACAAAAGCAGAGTTTATATGTATAATGCTGGACAGGCAAAATGTATGTTCCTGGATTGGCTTTTAGGAAGCCCTTCAATTGCGGAGAAAAACAAATTAAGATGACATACTATTTCCAATTATTAGTTTGACAGATACCTTAAAAATATTTGTACCCTTTGACTTTAACAATTCTGCCCTAAAGAAATGACTGACAAAAGTTAATAATTTTTTTGTTCACTGTAGCATTAATTATAGTACATGAAAGTGGAAACTAAACATCCAAAGATGAGAGTCTGGTTCAGCAATTACAATACATATGATGGCGTAGTTCGTAGCTCTTGACAACGATATCTTACAAAAACGACTAGAAGTTGCTCATGGTAGAATCGGAAGTGGAGGGACTTCCCTGGTGGTCCAGTGGTTAAGACTGCGCTTCCAATGCAGGGGGTGTGGGTTTGATCCCTGGTAGGGGAACTAAGATCTCACATGCCCTGTGGCACGGGCAGAAAAGGAAATTAAAAAATATAAATAAAGAATCAGAAGAGGAAACATTCCATGGCAGATGATGCCAGCTGTATGTGTATGTGCTGGAAGGGGCTGGAAGGATGTGTGATAGATGCCAAGAGAGGGGTTTGTTGAGCCTAGCAGGCCCCAGAAGAGGTTTCTAACATGAGTCAGGTCTAGTGCCTTTAAAGAAACTATATCTTGGCTTGTGGATATCCCAAAACTATTTTTAGTTTCTTTCTTTGTTCAAATAGAATGACAGGACAGGGGAGCAACTGCAGATGTCAGAGGCAACAGGCACATCTCTGACCGAACGGCTAAAGCACCTAGAAAGGCTGATCCGGAGTTCAAGGGAAGAGGACGTTGCCTCTGAGCTCCATCTCTCTGCACTACTGGACATGGTGGACATTTAAGCTGCTGGACCTGAGAGAGGGTCTAGAAGATGTTCTTTTACTCAAAATCATGTTATTCTCAGATGCTTGATGCATGTTGGAATGTGATTATTAATCATCCAAATAAACCACTGGAATATCTCATGAGGTCTTCGTCAGTTTTCAGAATGAAAGGCTGTTTTCTTCCGTGTAATGTCTTTGATACTCTTACTGACTGTTGTCCGCCAACACGTACTCTTACGTTGCAGGGTGTAACGGTGGTCATTCATTGTCTTAGCAACAGTTGCAGTCCCTGATGTGCCAGAATCAGTAGTGCAGGGATGCATAAGGTGCAGGGACCCTGCCCACCAGGCCTGCCCAGCTCACACCTCAGAGAGCCGACGGATGTACTGAGCCAACTGTAATATGTACATAGCTCGCTGAGGCATGGGGTATGTGCCTGGATTGGAAGCAGGGGGAGACAAGGGGATTGGGTGGGGGACAGAGCAGAATTCTTGGAGAGGAGTGCAGGGGTACACCCGAGAGGATGTGATGAAAACCTGGAGGTGCCAGTTTGGTTGGACTGCCAAGTGAGGGGACAGGCCAGACCGCCGAGACCCTTGCTGCTTTACTGTGAGTGCCATGGGAGTCAGCTGTTGGAGGATGTTAGGCAGAGAAGTGATTTGGTCACATTTTGTTTCAAAAACTGCACATGGGGAACAACAGCAAGACAGGCAATGGATCTCGAAAGGAGGATGCTGCAGCTGTCCAGGTGAAAGAAGAAGGGTATAATCCTGAGTCTGCTAGCAGTTGGTGTGGAGAGAAGGGATACATTTGAGCCATATCCAGAAAGAGGTATTAATAGACTTGATGCCGAGTATGACCATCAGTCTTAAATTGGCACTCGGCATCTCCCTACTGTATCCCACATCCCCTGGACTCCCTGAGAAAACTATTTCATATCTTCTTATTCTCTTCAAATCTACAACATTCCTAGATGACGACCTGCTGCTTATTTCACGGAGAAAAAAGAAGCACTAGGAGCAGAACTTGCTCATCCTACCACCACCAAATCTACCAGCCAAACCCTGCATCTGCCAGAACAAACACTAATCAACCCTTAGGGGTTTCTTCAGTGATTAACTTCATGTTATCAGTAAAGACTCAAGTAATGCTGTTTCTTAATCTCGATTTTAGACATCTGTTGATTTCCTACAATAGAAAATGAGTTAGCTCTCTTACACTATCCTCTCTGCAACGTGTATCACCCACACATGCTACTACATTTCCTCTCCTGCTAGTCTCCCAAAACGATTTAAGATGTTAGCTGAAATCTGCATTCAGAGTTCAGTATGACTATATTAACACCGTTTGCGGTCGAGCCCTGTATTGGTTTATGATTACATTTCCTTTAGGTACAACTTTCAGTTGTACCTGGAGTCAACTGTCTTGCGTTTTCACTTGCTTGGTTTTCTGTGTTGCTAGCACTGCTTCACCCAAACCTCTCCTCGCTGAGTGTAAAGCTCCTCCCAACACTCAGGTGCCTCAGGTAACATGCTAGCTCCATTTTCTTTTGGAAATGAACTGCTGGGAAACCCCCCGTCTTTGTGCCACCTTGGACGTTTCCTGGATTCTGAGTCATATATCTTCCTCTTCTGTGGTCTGCTTTCTCATGTTGATGGAGCTCATCTTTTAGAGCCTTCCGAGCTTGCATATCTAAAAGGTCTTTATTTCTACCCTTATATTAGATTCATCGTTTGAATGGAAGTGGAATTTTACATTGGAAATTATTCCTCTGTGTTTTTGTTTTTTGTTACTGGGAGGTTTTTTTTTAAAGATCATCTTTATCCCTGGTGGTCTCAAGTTTCTCAACAACATGCTTGACGTATTGGTTTGCCTCCCCTATTCCCTGCCGAATTTATTGTGCTCGGCACGTTGTAGTGCTTTTTTCCAGTAGTTTTTGCTATGTAACAAGCTACCCCAACCATAGCTTAAATTTGGGAAAGATAGGCTGGGCAGCTTTAAGGATAGGCTGGGCAGCTTTCTCTTGGGATCTCTCATGCAGTTGCAGTCAGGTATTGAATGCAGGTATTGGGACTGGTTATCTGAAGTCTTGACTGTGGCTGGATGTCTGAGACAGCTCACTTACATAGCGGGCAGGTGATGTTGCACTGTTGGCTAGGGGCTCAGCTGGGGCTTTCGACCTGAGTAGCTATATGTGACCTCATTATGTGGCTTGGCTTCCTCACAGCAAGGTGGCCTCAGATAGGACTTCTCACATGGCATCTCAGGGCTCCAAGCGCAAGTGCCCCAGTGAGCGAAATGCAAACCCAGCTTTGGAATCTGTGCAGGATCACTTCCAGTGCATTGTATTAGTTACAAGCATCTGGTTATAGATTCAAGGGACGGGACATAGGTCCTATTTCTCAGTGGGGATGAGTGGTAAGACCACATTGTAAGAGAGCATGTGAGATGGGAGATTTTGCAGCATCTTTAGAAAATATTCTCCCATGCTTTTTCAATCCAGAAAACTTTTCCCAATTCTGGGAATTGTTGGAAATTATTTAATACATTTTTCTCCTCCACTGTTTCCCTTTGGAACTCCTAATATTCAGATGTTTGACCACCTGTTTTTTTTTGTTTTTTTTGTTTTTTTTCTTGCAGTACGTGGGCCTCTCACTGTTCTGGCCTCTCCCATTGCGGAGCACAGGCTCCAGACGTGCAGGCTCAGCGGCCATGGCTCACGGGCCCAGCCGCTCCGTGGCATGTGGGATCTTCCCGGACCGGGGCACGAACCCGTGTCCCTTGCACCGGCAGGTGGACTCTCAACCACTGCGCCACCAGGGAAGCCCTGACCACCTGTATTGATGCTCCAATTTTCTTTTCAATTTTTGTATATCTTTATCTTTCTATCCTACTCTTCTAAAATTTCTCTATCTCCCTGTTCTAGTGATTTTAAAACTGCTACCGTATTGTGAATCACTCTACTGTACACCTGTAACATATAATATTGCACACCAACTATACTTCAAAAAAAAAGTTTAAAAAATTTTAAACTGCTGCCATATTTTTAATTTCTGAGAGTCTTTTTCTTAATGTTTCTTATTAGAGATGACTCCTGTTAATTCATTCATTTATTCAGCATATACTTTTGGAATGTTTACTATATGCCAGGCATTATTCCAGGTGCTGGGGATATAGCAACAAATGAAACAAATTTCAGCCCTCACAGAGCTTATATTTTAGTGGGGAGATAGACAATAAACAAGATAATTATGCAAAACATTTGGTATGCTAACTGGTGATAAGCACAGAAAACAATAAGGGAGGGAAAGAGTATGTCAGGATGTTGCACTCATGAAACAAGAACCATCTATCTCTGTGAGGACATGTTTTTGTCAAAGTCCTCTTCTACGACTTTCAATCATCTCCATTTCTCAAAATTTCCCTTTTCGGGACTGCCCTGGTGGTGCAGTGGTTAAGAATCTGCCTGCCAATGCAGGGGACACGGGTTCGATCCCTGGTCCAGGAAGATCCCACATGCCTCGGAGCAACTAAGCCCATGTGCCACAACTACTGAGCCCACATGCTGCAACTACTGAAGCCCGTGCGCCTAGAGCCCGTGCTCTGCAACAAGAGAAGCCACCACAATGAGAAGCCCCTGCACCACAACGAAGAGTAGCCCCCGCTCGCCGCAACTAGAGAAAGCCCGCGCGCAGCAATGAAGACCCAACGCAGCCAAAAAAAAAAAAAAAAAAAAATTTCCTTTTTCGTTGCCTTTCGTGGTAGAGGTTTTCCTCAAATGTTTGGCTCGTGTTGTTGATCGGGCTCTGAGGAGTTTGCTGGAAGCTTTGTGCCAGCAGATACAGCCTGCCAGCTGATAGGCTTCTCTGCCTTTCCACGGGGTCCCAGCTGCCAATGTTCGGAGGTCTTTTGGGGGAGGGCCATTTGCTCCAGAGAAATCCTCCTATTGCCCGGAGCTGTACGGCTGAGCGGGAGAAGTGGAACTGCCACAACAGTGGAGACTTTCACTCAACACCCTGCCTTCAGTGGCCCTCAGCTATGCCTTGTGCCTGAGTTCACACCTGCTCTGACTCCACTGCTGCAGGCTTCTGTCCAGGTAGGGGAAGGGGTCTGTTGTCAGACTGTTTCCTGTTCAAACTTGACACCAGTTCTAACTTCTGCACCTTCCTGGGGCTCATGGGCAAGAATGGTCTTTTTCCTCAATGGCTTCACCCCGACAATGGGTTGCAGCTTCCTCTGGCTTGCTAAGGCAGTGAGTACTCCTCCTTACATTCCTGGCATCTCCAATTCTGTTGACCTCCCTCGTTTACTGGTGCTTCCTCTCCCATTCTTTCACTACTATGCATTTTTATCTCTTTTATTGCTTTATGTAAGTAGAGTTTAGGTGGGAAATGGAAGTCAATGCCTGTGCTCAGTCTGACATGTTTAATTGGAAATCCACCCACACCCTTTTTTTTTGCAGTACGCGGGCCTCTCACTGTTGTGGCCTCTCCCGTTGCGGAGCACAGGCTCCGGACGCACAAGCTCAGCGGCCATGGCTCATGGGCCCAGCTGCTCAGCGGCATGTGGGATCTTCCCAGACCAGGGCACGAACCCGTGTCCCCTGCATCGGCAGGCGGACTCTCAACCATTGTGCCACCAGGGAAGCCACCCCCCCACCCTTTTTAACTACTACCGGGCTTTTCTTCTCACATCTCCTGAGATTGCTCTTGTCAGTCACCAGGAAATTGTCTTGCCACATCTAGTTGCCAATTCTCAGACCTCATTTTACAATCCCTTTAAAGTCTCCACACAGATCACCATGCCTTCACCTGGCTTCCCTGACTCCACATTCCCCTAGTTTTTCTCCTCTCTCTGGCCACTCCTCCTCCTCTAGGTTGGAAATGGTTGGTGCCCTAGGACTGATCCTGGAAATTCTTCTCTTTGGAACACTCACACCCTAGCGGATTTCATCCAATCTTATGTTTTCAAACATCACCCGAAAACAGGCAACTCCCAAGTTCCTCTCTCTAGTTCTGTCTTCTCTCCCGAATACCAGCCTGTCTACTCAGCCTATCCACTTGAATGTCTAATGGGCATCTCTGTCTTAGCATGTCCCTAATCTAAGTTGAAAGTTTTCCCCAAACCTTCTTCTCTACTTTAGAAATGACACTATCATGTGCCCAGTTGTCCATGCCAAAAACCTCCGAGTCTTCCATGTCCTGTTTATTGGACACGCAGGAATTGGTAGGGTGCAAGTGGAGAGAAGCATTATTTTTTCTCATGACTCTCCCTAGAAACTCTTATCTGTGATTCTCAGATTTTATAGGTTTCACCTATCTTAGAATTTTTTTTTTATTTTTATAAATTTATTTATTTATTTATTTTTCGCTGTGTTGGGTCTTCGTTGCTGCGTGCAGGCTTTCTCTAGTTGCACTGAGCGGGGGCTACTCGTCGTTGCGGTGCTCGGGCTTCTCATTGTCGTGGCTTCTCTTGTTGTGGAGCACGGGCTGTAGGCGACAGGCTTCAGTAGTTGTGGCACGTGGGCTCAGTAGTTGTGGCTTGTGGGCTCTAGAGCACAGGCTCAGAAGTTGTGGCACACGGGCTTAGTTGCTCCGCAACATGTGGGATCTTCCCGGGCCAGGGCTCGCACCCGTGTCCCTTGCATTGGCAGGCAGATTCTTAACCACTGCGCCACCAGGGAAGCCTCCCTATCTTAGAAATTGTAAAAAGAGGATTATTGTTTTGCTCATAAAAAGTCCAGTCCAGTAAAATATCAAAACTCAAATTCTGCTCCAAGCGAAACCTATTTCCTCCCTTAGCTTGACCAGAGTCAGAGTTTGGGATGTCCATGTAGGCTGGAGCCCTTATTCCCATGCTTTGTGTTTCCACATTGGAGGGACGTCCCTGGAGAAGAACTTCCAGCCTTTTTCCCTCTCCCAGGGAAGTGTGAATTGGTGAATTGAGGAGAACAGACGGGGTTGAGCGTGCTCAGGCTCCTCTGGGTACACCTTCTGGGGTCAGTAGGCTGACAGGCACCCATCTTCTCGTTGGCACCTGGCTGCATGGTGCTTGGTGGGACAGCTCTGTGGAAGCTGCAGTTGTCCCCCTGGGCCAGAGGCTGGGAGGTATATGTGTCTGATTTAGAGGTGGAAGTAGCTAGCCGTCTTGATCGTCAGTCTAAGCCATGTCTTCCAAACTAGTTTCTTCTCTGTAGCAAGGCTGGTATTTTGATTTCCAAACCTCTTATTGCTGCGTCTTCTTCATTGGTTTCTGAACTGGGATAGGAAGAGGCCAGTGTCCTTTACTGACCATCTAACAGCCTGATATTCCACTAGGGGAAGGTGTATGTGTGCTTTCCTCTGCAAATCCCCCCTTGCCCCCTGGCTTGCTGGGGTTCATGGCATGGGGATAGGACTCAAGGGATGGGCACAGAAACACTCACCTAACCGGGGAAGCTGTGACCTGATGTCAGGGCTTCTGTGGGGAAGATGAAGAAATGGTGGGGCTGTGCGTGAGTTCCTGCAGAGCCACCTTTGGGACCTCAGTGTCTGCACAGTTTCCTCCAACTCCGCGGAGCCCCTGGCCCCTGCTGCACACCCTGCGACCACTTTATCCTCAACCCACCTACCCCCAGTCCTTTCAGCACGTTCTCCATCTTTCTCTTGCTTCCCTTTACAGTCCAGGCCTTCCACACTTACTTCGCCGGGACCGCAAAACTGCAGGGCTCTCTCTGAGTGGCACAAGCTCTCCCAGGGCGGCTCCCTCCCAGGGCTTGGCACCGCTACCTCGAAAGCCCCACAGCGAAGCCTTCAGCCCGCCTGAAGAGGCACTGCCCCTCACCTGTCAGCCCCAGCCTGCCCTGCCCCTCCTGTCAGCCCCTCTCCTGCCCTCTCCCCTCCTGCCGTCTCTCCTCTCCTGCCACCTCCTCTCTGGTGTCATCTCCCCTCCTGTCAGTTGCCCTCCCATCAGCTCTCTCCTGTCAGTTCCTCTCAGGTGCCTGCCAGCGCCCCTCGTCCCCCGAAAGCCTTTCTCCCGCGCGTCGCGCCCTCCGCGGGACCTCGCGGCCATGTCTCCCCTCACTCACTCACCTACAGCCTCTGGCCTCTGGCTCTTCCTCAAGGGCACTAGGCGCTCCCCAGACCTCCTGCCTTCCGGCCTCGGGTGGGACCCTCCCCAAGTGTCATTCAGTCTCAGGCGTCCCCTGGTGGCCTCGTCCTGGCGCTTCGCCCCACAAGTCGCTCCGAGGCTGACAGACTCCGGCGGCACGCGTGACTGGCAGTCGCGTCCCTCCCGGCCTCGCCCACTCACCAAGCCCCGCCTACCCACCCAGTCCCGCCCGCTCAACGCCCCGCCCCCCGACCCCGCTTCGTTCAATGTTCCCCGGCCCCGCCCCCACCGCTCAGACCTTCGCGCTCCACCACTGAGCTAGCCGGCCGCGCCCCGGACCCACCCTCACCGCGCTCTGATTGGCTGCGCGGGCATCTTCCCATCGCCTTCTCCGGTCTGCAGAGGCGAAGGCCTTTGCGGGCTGGTGGCTGGTCCGGGTGCGGGCGCAGGCTGAGGGGAACCGGGAGCGCGCGGCGGTCATGACGGAGGGCACGTGAGTCCCCGCGCCCCTCGAGAAGGGAGGGCGCGATCGGGGGCGCAGCGGAGGGGTCTCACTGGGTCGGGGGCTTCCAGCGAGGCTGCTGCGCCGTCCGGCCCCGCCCGCGGTCTGTGGAGACGTGCGGCACCGGCCCTGGGGCCGGTGAGGGGCGGTGAGGGGCACGCTCTCCTTCGGCGATGTCGCCCGGGGACCTCTGGGCCCGGGCCGGGGAGAGCCGGGTGGGACAGGCGGTCGGGCTGGGGAGCGGGACGTGGGCGGCCGTCCCTGGGGCATGTGTCTGCTCTCCCGGAGAAATAATGGCGCGGTGTTTCGGTGCAGAAGCGCGCCAAGAGGGTTTTTATTTTGCAAGGTAAGGGAAACAGTGGTCTGCTCGCAGGTCGTTGGGGTGAAACGGGAAGGTCGTTGCGCCTCTGGCCTCTGACCTGGCGAGCAGGTCACTGGAGCATGATCGCTTCCAGGTGTCGGCGCCGAAGAGGGGGACCGTATAAGACAGAGCCTGCCACCGACCTCAGCCGCTGGCGACTCAGCAATGAGAGGGGGAGGCAGACGTGGACATACTTCCAAGGAGAGGAAGACCCTGGCCGAGGGCAGTCTGGCCTGGAAGCTCACTTACTGGGCCTGGACACCGTAAGTGTTGATTCTGCTCGCCACGTGCAGTGTCTGGGACGCCACCAGACCCCCGCCTGCCTCCCTTCTCAGCAGTGGGCGCCAGCAGCCAGTGGGGAGCTTTAAGCAGCTCCATGTGAAGGGCATTTTCTTCTCTGGTAAAACAGAAGGGATGTGTACTGTGCACCTGTGTCTCGTGTCGCCAAAGCTGTTTCCTACCAGAGTTAATCGAGGTAAAGATAGAGCATGAAGTGAATGGGCCCCTGTGCTTCAATCCCTTTGTCACTAAGCTGTGTGTAAGAAACTGCTCTAACTTCGTTTTTGTTCAGAAGAAGAAGTTTCTGATCTAGTGAATTTCATAAGAGAAATTCAGTTAGTTAGAGAGTATGACGTAGAAATGGGGTCTCCCTGTCACTGTGCCATCCCACGGCCCCTGCCCGAGGGAGGCCTGAGTTCCAGGTCTGGGTGGGCATCAGTGCCCCGCCCCACACACTTGGGCACCTGCTTTATTCAAGATGTCTTGGAGAAGTTGTGAAGACATTTGCAAATGTGTTGGAACGCAGAACCATGAGAATGTGGAGCCATTCATTTGCTAAGATTGGCAGTACCGTCATCAGAGTTTTAGGCCTTTGATTGAAACAGCTGAAGCTTTCAAAGCAATTCAGGTTTGTTCCTTTGACTTGGTCTCCAAGTGCCAAGGGCTTCTCTGGCCCAGCTTCAGACCACTTAGCTCTCAACTCCTTTTTCTTCTTTGCAGAGGAGTTACTTTAAGGACTTGCCGAAAGCCCACACAGCCCGTGAGGGGGCTCTCAACGGGATGACGTTCTACGCTGCACTGCAGGCTGAGGATGGGCACTGGGCGGGTGATTACGGTGGCCCGCTCTTCCTCCTGCCAGGTAGGAAGGTGCTGTTGTGGCCTGTGGGCGAGGCCACCCTGGGACATCCTTGGCGTCTTGGCTTGATCTGGTTCAGGCCTTCGGTGAACGTCTAAGGTGTGACTGCGTGAACAGGTGAAAAACCGGGAGCTCGCATAGAAGAGGGCTGGGGAGGTTGCCCTGTGCCTGAGTTGTCCTGCTGTCGTTGCCAGGAGATGGGAGTGAAGGCTCAGCTAGCTAGCGTGCTGAAAAAGGAAGCAGGGGGTGCTTTGGGGGCCAGGGGAGGCTCTTGAGTCCCGGTGCAGAGCAGGGGCAGCAGTGGAGGGCCTAGCCTATGCCAAGGTGCAGAGGTGGGCAGGAATCTTTTAAGTCCTGTGTAGGCAGCTTGTGTGTGTGAACTCACCTGAATCGTTGGCCAGGAGAGCTCAGATGGGACCTGTAGGTGCAGGTTGGTGAGTTGTAGGAGGACTGCAGTTGGAGCCCTTGGGTACTGAACTGGTTTGGCTAGACACGTCTGTTTTGCGTCCTGGGACTGTTTCTCTAAAGACATGCTCAGCTTTGCAATCCGGAAACTTCCCTGAGTTTATGCAGAAGGACCTTTTCCTTTCGTGGGAGTAGCACTGGGAGTCCCTCAAGCTCCCACCTCTGCTGTGACTCCAAGCCCGGCTGCCTCCTGGACTGTACAGCTTCGTATCTTCCTGACCAGGGACCTAGGGGCCTGGGCCTTGGGGGCAAGTCTCTGGGCTTTCTTCCCTTGGTCTGACCTGGAGCCTGTGGAGCCTTTTCCCAGGGATCTTCATGGGGAAGCAGCGACTGCCCTGGCTTGCTCTGACCCTGGGCAAGGTGACAGGACTTCACCATGCCTTGGCTGACTCATCTGTGATGTGGGGATGACGGGAATCGGGTTTGGTCACATGTGCATGGCACCAGGCACTCAGAGGGTGACTGGTCACGGGGACACTGCATTGGTTTGTGCTTTTGCTGCTGTAGCTCTGGGCTCAGCCTGCGGCATGCCCCACCTGCTGTCTGCAGGCTGTAGGTTGGGGCTTTCCTCTCTCCCTCTGGACTCTGGACAGACCATCTTTCTCAGGTGGACACTGGCCTGTTTGGGGGTGCCGTCTCAGGGTTCTTCCATGGCTGGCTGAAGTTTGACCTGTGTTTTTCTGCTTTAATTTGGCGGATGCTCATGGATGTCATGGCTGTGTGTGGCCGTGTGGCATTGAGCATCACTGTGGTGATCACTGACTCTGGGGTTGGACCTCCTGGGCTCCAGCCCCAGCCCCACCACTTAGGGGCTGTGCCTCAGTTTCTTCGCCTGTAAAATGGGGAAGACCGGCTCTGCTTCCTGCTTGTGTGCTTCCCTGTCTTGACAGCATCATACCTGTTATGAAGGGACTTGGGCTTTTTTCTGTGAACCTCTGTGCTGTGTCCATATCTATCTGCCTTTCCAGAGTGTGTCTGTGTGGCTGTGTCTACTGGGGCTTCTCACGCCTCTGGCCATAGTTGGGCATCCGTTCCGTGACACATTGCTGCCGGGGCCTGCCTGAGACCCCGCGTGCTCGGTGCCGTGGGCACGTGGCTGATGGAGCCTAGGCCAGGGGTGGGGTGGAGGGGCGGGGGGGTAGCCTGTGAACACCATGCTCAGGAGGGCTAGGCTGGGAACAGAAGGTTCTTTGTGGGTGACATTTATTGTTGTCCATCTTGCAAAGTGATGTGTGCTATTAAAATTAATAAAACAGGAAAATGTAAATGTAAGCGAGTAAACTGCCCCATCCAGGGATGATCCGTTTAGTGTTTCTCTCCCAGTAGGCATGTCAGTAGTGTGGGACCTTGGAGTGGCTGGGGGGACTCTGCACACCCCACGTGACACGTGGCACGTGTGCTGTTGCTGCTGCTCCTGGGGCCCCAGTTCTGAAGGCCCTGACGGGGCCGGGAACAGTAGCCTTCCCAGGCTTGTTTCCACAGGAAGGAGACCCTAGCAGACGGCTGCCTGTTACCTGGGGTTCTCAGGAGGAACGGGGCCTGGGCTTAGCAGTGCTGAGTGCCTGCTGAGGAGCATCTTTTCTGCCGCACAGGCCTCCTGATCACGTGCTACGTGGCGCACCTTCCTCTGCCGGCTGGATACAGAGAAGAGATTACACGGTACCTGCGGTCTGTGCAGCTTCCTGATGGCGGCTGGGGCCTGTGAGTCTGCCCAACCCTGCGTCACTGCATGTGTCCACGTGCACGTGCACACCTGTTCTTACGTGGGAGATGCACCTATCAAGGGGTGGGGTGACTGTAGCTCTGGCCCCGGGTGGGCGGGGAGAGCCTGTCACAAGGGAAATGGGCTGGAGGCTACGGGCAGGCTGGGTCCGGGTTTCGCTGGGGCTCTCAGAATGGGCCTGTGCACTTTCCGGGCCTCGGTTTTGCAGCTTGTGTTGTAGTGAGTTTCATGACTGATTGAGAGGCTCCCGACCCCCATATAGCACAGTGAAAACCATTTGCTGTCATCGCTAAGGCAGAAGAAAATTGTCCTTGACCCTGGGATGGCAGCAGGGAGAGGCAGGCTGGGCAGTTCTCCCCATGTTTCAGCCTGCCTTTCTGTGGTGTCGCTCACTCTGGGAGCAGGGCCCTGTCCCAAGGTGGTCAACTGCCTGCCCACCTGGCTGTGGAGCCCTGGTGCTTCTTGTCCTGCAAGCAGGATGTGGGCCCCTCCTGGGCTGGCTAACTCCACACCACCAGCCTTCCTTACAGAATCCTAGGAGGACAGCTCAGCTCTGCTTGCCTCCTGGATGGGGTCGTGGGCATCTCGAGCTTCAGATCCCAGCTCTTTGCCATCTGGGTCCTGGGACAGACTTGAGGTCTCACCAGTGCCTTCGCCTGCCCTGGCATGCTGCCTCTGGAGCTTGCTCTGTGGGCCGTAGTGATGCAGGGTCTATTGATGGGCCACTGCCTGGGGTCATGTTGATTTAGGCATGGGAAGTAAATGGACAGGGACGGGCAGGTCCTGGAGGGAGGAAGCTTTGCTGTGCTCTGCAGCATGCGGGATCTTAGTTCCCCCACTAGGGATCGAACTTGCGCCCCCTGCATTGGGAGAACGGAGTCTTAACCACTGGACCGCCAGGAAAGTCACTTGAGGGCAGTTTTGGAACTGTTCAGTTGTCAAGGAGGTGCAGGAGCTCCTACTGGAGAATGGCTGTTCTGGATGTTTCTCGTGTTGTTACGTCATTCTTGATTTGCTGAGGAAACTTAACGGAAGCGTTGCTTAATTTCTTACAAGTGACGGAAGACGTCATTTTCTCACCTGTCTCCTGCTTCTGTAGGCACATTGAGGATAAGTCCACGGTGTTTGGGACTGCGCTCAACTATGTGGCTTTGAGAATTCTGGGCGTGGGGCCTGACGATCCTGACCTGGTGCGAGCCCGGAATATTCTTCACAAGAAAGGTACACCCCGCATAGCACGTGCTACGTAATAAGGAGTTCACGTTACCTCAGCATAATGAGTGCTCGAAAATGGGAAACAGAAAGGTGCACCTGCACTTCACATGCAGCAAAACACGCGAGCCAGGCAGGTGTCAAAGCAGAACGGGAGGAAACTGTCTAACCTTGCCAGTAAATTTTTAAAACACAAATAAAGGTCACCATATAATTCTGTTTGTTTCGCAAATGGGCAAGGACTCACGAACAACACGCTCGTGCGTTGCTTGTGGGAGTGCTCCTTCCCAGGGGGCAGCCTGGCCGCACGAGAGTGGTGGCAGCTGGTGGGGCTCTGCCTGCACCCTCCACCCTCGCTCTCCTGTGTGTCCTGTGGGGCTCCCGGGGTGACTCCCCTCCCCTCGCCCCGGGGAGGCCCTTCTTCTCCTGCTCCTCCGAGAATATTCACTGCTCTTCTGCAGAGCCCGGTGCGTCTCGCCCGCCTGCGCTCCCCTCACGGACGTTCCTCAGTCTGCTCGCCGTCCCTGCTCTGTGCTCACACCCAGGGGCTTCCCGTCAGCACCTCGAAGCCCCTTCCTGCTTCAGGGCTCCGCATGTGCCACTGTGTTCGCCTGGGATGTCCCACCTGCCACCCAGCCCCGCTGCCTCGGGGGCTTCTCATGCTTCGCCTGGCACCTTGCGTGTCACTTCCTGACCTGCCACGTCGGGTGATGCCTCCTGCCGCGCTTTCTCACGAGCCTGCATTCTTCACACGTGTGTTGCTCTTGTAACAAATCCATCGTCAGCTTCTGGGCTCACTAGTGTGAGATCCCAAGGCGGATTTCTGGTTCCTTGTCTGGGAAGGAATGTCTTCAGGCCACGCTTCCCTAGTAGCTTTGTGGCTTCTTTGCCTTCTGCACACCTGGGTTTGGGGTGAGGCCTCCTTGTGAATCGTGTCCAGGATGGTTTTTCTGTGCTTGGGACCAGTGCTGCTGGGGGTGGCTCCAACATGGGGCCACAAGCATCCCCACAGCCACAGTCCAGATCCGTCTGCTGCGTGGGGACAGTGTAGCGCGGGACAGCCAGATGGACTCAGGAGGGAGAAGGCCGAGCATGCACAGTTAACTCCCTCATCACCTCCAGGCCCGTGTGGACAGGGGCTGCCGTGTGCGCCTGGGCCTCTCACCTTCCCAGCTGCTCCTTCCCCGGGGGCAGGGGCCAGACAGGCTTGTTCTGGGGAAGACGTTGGTTCCATCAAGCAGCCCTGGCGTTGGGTGGTCCCGAGTGGTTCTGGAGCCTGCTTCTTACGACAGGGAGAGGATCCTTAGCAGGCCTGCCTTTTGAAGGGGACCCGACTCCTGAGGGTCTCATGTTCACAGTCAGAGGCAGGTGATGGGGCCTGTTCTCTCCCCACAGGTGGCGCTGTGTTCATCCCCTCCTGGGGGAAGTTCTGGTTGGCTGCCCTGAACGTGTACAGCTGGGAAGGCCTCAACACTCTGTTCCCAGAAATGTGGTACGCTTCCCCATCTACAGTCACCACTCTCTTAGCGAGTAGAGTGACGCTGCCCTGGGTCACTTGCTGCCTGTTAGTCAGATGAGGGGCTGTCTGTTCAGTGGAGTGGGGGGCCTAATCAAGGCATTTTTAAGGTTTAAAACTATACAGAAAAGCTAAATTCTCCCTTTTTGCCCCATTTTCCCCCAATCAGGGGAATACATAGCCTAGCCAAAACTTCCTTGCCATAGATTCTGAGACAAGGTACAGAAATAGCAAAAAATTAATTAAGCCAGGTCAATCTAACAGCCTCCTCTATGGAATGAGATGTTCTATTTTTCACGGCGCAGCTTCACCAAAGCGCCAGGGGCCTCCGCAGAATGTCCCCATCGGAAGGCACACCTGGCTCTGCTCAGTCCCACAAATCTGAGGGTTTAGACTGTTCACACACCATCTCCCACTAACACCTTATTCAAAAGGTACGATAGCTAACGTCAGCTTTTCACAGGAGGACAAGGTCCTTCAAACGACAACTCTGGTCATAAAAGCAAATGCATCAAATGTTTGTATAAATGATAACAGAAGTGCACAATTTCATGGACATAGGAAAATCACAAAAGGCAATTTAAGTGAGAGAAACCGTCTCTCAAGAACAGACACTGCCTTCAAAACCAGTCCCAGATTCGTTTATTTCGTGCCCAACTCCATCAAACCTAAGCGTCGGTGAGTTCCCTTCCTGTATCACAGACCCAGTCTCTGGCCTGTGGTCACCCAACAAGAGGCATCTGTTTCTTCTCCCAAGGTGAAATCTTCTCATCACCATTAATGCTCCTTCAAGCAACATTTAGGCACATTTGCAAACCATGGTGAGCTCAGGGGAAACGGTGAGTATTAAACTCTGGCTCGCTTCCATCTCCTTCCTATGTGCCAGGCACATGCAAAGGGGAAAAAACACACTACAGCCTCACTGTTCAAACCCCAGTCAGAAGACTGACCTGCACAGGAAGCCTAAGGAAGCCGCTCTGTCCTCCGCCTGTCACCACCTCGCACCACTCACCATGTGTTCTGAGTGTTCCCTTTAATGCAGTGGCCCTGCGGTTTCCTCAAGGGAAGGAACTAGGACGGAACTGAACACCCCTGCTGGCTGATCCATGTGAAATTCCCAATGTCTGACCACGTCTGACCTCAAACAGCAACCTCATAGGGCTCTGCCTAATAGCCGCGGGCACTGCACAGCGGCTCCCCACGACAGCCGGAATGGGGTGGGCCAGGGCGGCACAGCACAAGCGCCCAGGCTTTCTCCACTGTCTCCAGGGCCCGCGGCTGGTCGGCAAACGGCTCAATCGCCACAACTCGCCCAGAACAGTGAGTACCGGACGGTGCCTACGTGGATAACAAAGGCCCACTCCGGGACCACACAGAGCTCCCCGGGGCATCCGCAGCGCAGGGACGTGACACCTCCCAGGAGGCTCCGTCCGGGCGTCTGGAGCTCCCAGTCCTGGCGCGGGGAGCGGCCCCGGCAGAGGCCCTCCGCCCTCACTTGCCCAGGACCGTCTACCTGGGCCCCAAGCAGCGAGGAGGCGGCACAGGCGTTTCAGGAGCCCCGACACCAGGGCGTGGGTCGGTGGGAGGCATTCCACAGGGTGAACAAGTCCCGTGCTCGGGAACACCACTCCGAACTTCTATAGCAAAAAGAACTGCAGAATTCCGTGTAAAACGATCGCTGCACGTCGTTTTAATCGGATGGAAGCTGAGCTGAGCACTAGGGGGAGCGCCCGTGTCGCCCAACTGCAGGGAGTCCCGGCCTCCAAGCCCTCCAGGAATCCGGGCGAGGACAGGGAGACGCGCAGGTGCCACTAGGTGTGCACAAGAGCGCAGGCGTGGTGACAGCGCCCATCCTCTAGCAGTTCCCCGGGGGTGGTCGGGGCGGGGGGTGGCGCGGGGTCCCGGGGAGGGGGCGGGGACGCCCGCCTCCCACGGCCCCGCCCCTGCCCGGCGCAAGCGCAACCCCGCCAGTCCCGGCATACCCCGCGCCCGACGTCTCCGCGAGGCGCCGCGCGCCCCCGGCCGCTGATTGGCTGTGGCTACGGCGGGGGCGGGCCCAGGCAGAGGGCGGCGGATTCAAGATGGCGGCGGCCAAGGGGCGGCTTCCAGCCCAGTCGGCGGAAAGGGCAAGAGTGCGGCGGTAGCGGTCCCCTCCTGGCCGCGTCCGCTCCTGGCAGGGGGCGGTGGCAGGCACCGGAGCCCGCCCTGTGGAGCCCACACCGGGACAGCGAGAGGAGGAGGCGCTGCCGTTTACCTTCGCTCTCCCGGCCTCCACTTTTCTGCGCCGCTGCTGTTGCTCATCTTCTTCCATCTTACTCCGGGGCTCTTCGCAGGTCGCCGAGAGGTGGCGGGGCCGATGCGGTGCCGCCTTCGCTGTATTTACACTCCCTCCGCATCGCCTGGGCTCACCCTCCCCCCACGACAACTGTCACGCAGACGTGGGCCCGCCCCGCGTTCGGCCCCGCCCCGGGGCGTGCACCCCCGTCCCGCGGCCAATCAGGGGCCGCGGTCCTGCCCTCGCGCACGCGTATTCAGGGCGGTGCCCTCAAGGAGGCGCGGCCCGGCGGAGCTCCGCCCCTGCACCCGTTCCTCCGATTGGCGCACAGACGCTCCCGCCTCTTCGGGCAGGACCATTGAGCGGGGCACGGCAGCCTCGGCGCTCTCTGTGGTTGGTCGGTTTGAAGGGCCTGCGCACGTGGGCCGTCGGGCCCAGCTGGGACTGGCGCGGAGGGCGGTTCGCATTCCCGCGAGGTTGAGGCCACCGTGGGAGGAGTCTGCACCGGTGTCCAGTTGAGTCAAGCTTCGCGAGCCCCTGGGGACAGCTCAGGAGGCCGGGCCCCACTGCATGCGTGCGCCAGCTCAGGGCTGCCCGTGAAATCGCTCTGGGTTGTTGCCGTGCCTGGGGGTGGCAGAACCCAAACTCTCGTTTCCAGGGGTCCTTTTGGCGACCGGGATGCTGGCCCTGTTCGCGTCACGATCGCAGACAGCCAGCAAAATCACTTGATTCCGTTCCTAGGAGTCCCTCCCTTGGATCCCGCTGGCGCCTGGACCCACAGAACCGGAGTGCCGGGGGTGGCCAGAGTTAGTGGGAATCGGGGCTGGCACCCCCAACCCACGGAGCCCAGAGCTACAGGGACAAGAAGCCACCGGCGGTGCTGCCACTCCTGGACCCATGGGTTCTTCCCGCTGGGGACACAGTGCCATATCGAGGGCTCTGTCATGGGTCCACTCTGGCACCTCTGCCATAAAGCAGTGCCCTGCGTCAAAGAGTGTTAGGAGGGACTCCATGCAGTGGGAAACTCTGAGAGAGGGTCAGGCTGAGGCCCTGCGGGCAGGAAAGGCAAACCCACACCCAGAATACAAGTGTATTCCTGTTAGGACAACCCCTGGAACCCCAGCGTGGAAGGGGCTCCATAGGGCCAACTTGCCAAGGGGCCTGTAAGGATGCAATTTTAAATGATACAGTAATTGTACACAGTTGTAGATCACCAGAGGGAGAGAGCTGTTTCAGTGAAAGGCAAAAAGCCTCTTCTCACATGGAAAAGTTTTAAGGCCTTGAAACGTTTGGGTAAATCAATCCAAATATATTGTAAATGGTTGTTAAAAAGGAATGTGCTGTACTTCCTGTTCAAATTTCTGTGAAGCTAAAACTGCTCAAAAAGATAGTCTGTTAACAAATTTTTTTTAAAGAAAGGGAATGTGATGTGGGTTATGAATTCACGGCCCGTGTGGGAATTGGAGTCTCGTGAAATCATTGTTTGTTCCTTAGCTTCAGACTCCACTTAAGCCTGTTTGTCCAGATGAGGAAGCAAGGCGAGGTTTTTATTCCTAGCCCACGGTTTTGATTAACAATCAAATGCTGCTGCAGTTATCAAGCTCACTGGAAGCTGATAAGCTCTGACTGACACTGATCCAAAGCGTGTTGTTGGCACCTCTTGTGACTGTAGCGTAACTGTGCCTGGGTGAGCATTCCCTCGCGGAGGGTGGGGTGGGGGGACGCTCTCACCAACTGGTGATGGTTACCTAAATGGCGGGGGGGGCGGTCACAAACTCAGGAAGAAACACAGGAGACCCCTAAGCAGCTGTGCCTCGCTTTCCCTGTGTGAGAAGTGAAGACACCCACAAACTTGCCCCTGCGTCAGATCTGGCTGGGGTAGAGCTGGGTAGGATGACAGTGCTGCAAGCGGCAACCAGAGGAAAGGTGGCATATCAGGCAGCACCGGTGCGGGTTAACTGCAGGGGTGTCCAGCAAACACACTGTGGGTTTCTGTGTTTCCTTCACTCCTGTGCCTTCAGTGCAGTAGCGTCTGTGTGCAGGCCGTGTGCTCCCTGTCTGCTCTCGGACACTGAGTGGCAGTAACTATGCTCCTCCACGAACGTGCTGTAGTGACTTTACTGACACAAGCTCACCTTTCAACCTCAGTGTGAACGTGTGAGTCTAAGCAATCGCAACTTACACAAATCTTCAGGGAGCCCTGGAAATTCAACCACCTCCTGTGTCAGACCGTAGCCCTTTGTATGGCGAGTGATGGTTCCAGTCTTGGCTCACAGACATGAGGCGGTGGCCTCAGTAGACCAGGGGTAGGCAGGCAACATTAGCAGACCACAGGATCGGATTTCCCAAGAGCAGTCAGAGACTCCGGTCTGTGCCTGGATCTCTCAACCCTTACATGTTGCAGTACATCCAAAACTGTGGGGGGCCCATGTGTTTGCCCACACTGCTTTGGCCAGTGGTTTTCAAACTGTGTTCTGAGGAACCCCAGAGTCATTTCCATGGCTATTCTAGATATTCTGTAAATGTTGGATCTGACTCTTAATTTATTTTTAACAATTAAACAGCTGTCCAAATATGTAGATACTCACCTTCAAGGAGGGAAACATAACCCCCCACTCCTCATGTATGGGCTGCGCATAGCTACTTCCTCCTGAAGAAGACAGTGTGGAAAGGGAGAGAAAAATAGTAGCTGTGCAGTGGTGAAACCTGATAGACACACCTCCACGAGGTAACTGAGGTCAACATCCACAGTGTAGGTCATGTTGACGGCACACACCCTGGATGGGATGGGATGAGAAGGGCCTTTTGCCTCTGTGGTCTTCCTCCCCAAAACCCATAACCCCAGTCCAATTGTGAGAAATCATCAAACAAATCCCAATAGTAGAGGGACACCCTACAAAATGCCAGATACAGTAGGTATTGATACAATATAAAACAAAACACGATAGTACTCCTCAAAACTGCCCCTCCTGGGAAGCACTGAAGTGAAGCATCATTTAGAAAAGTCTTCCCTTGATGGGCACACCCCCTCCCCTCCCCTCACGCCCCCTCCCCATGCCAGCCCTGTGGACATGCCCTCTGCCGGGCAGGTGGGTCACCCACCGACGGTCCCCCTCCCAGGTGCCCCTGCCCCTCTCTGGGCATGGGTCCCGGCTGGGCAGTCCCCCTGCTGGAATCACATCCACCCTGAGGGGTGGTGCCTCGGGGTGGCCCCATGTCCTCTGGGGTGAGCCCACCTTGAGCTCCCACCCAGAAGCCCCCAGGCACCTCATTGGCCAGCTCCCTGGTGCCACGCAGAGTTTCCTGAAGTCTGCAGGGAGGTGGTGTTCGCACCCTGTCTTCCAGTGTTCTGACCTTTACTCCCGTCTGGCTGGGAGGATCCCTAGGAAAGGCCAGGGGCTTGCTGTCCTCCTGGAGGCCATAGCGGGCTGAGGGCAGGGGTGGCAGCCCCTGTGGTGCGTGGGGGATGGACGCCATGCCCCTCCCCCACCCCATCCTCTGGGCTCTGTCCTCCCGGCCAGGGCTGCGCTCTACCCTCGGGCCCCAGCTGCTGCCCACTTTTTCCTTCCCCAGGAGCCCCGCCTGGCCACACCTGGGGATCAGCAGTGTTTACTGGTAACCCCTGCATGGGGACAGGCGGGGCCTGGGAAGGACTCTGAGTGGAAACCTGGCAACCGGGCCTCGCCATGTCTGCGGCTCCTAGCAACCACCATGGCGATGCCAGACGCTGTGCGTCCAGGGCGTGTGCCCCCCCACCCCAACCGCACGCTCTTCTCTGGCCGTAGAGGCCAGAAGGGAAACCGAGCCTAGCGTGGGATTCCTTCAGTGACCCCAGGGTTGGGCTGCTTCTCTCTGGCTGAGCGGTTCTTCCGGAGGGAACTGAGACGGGGAGGGGGTGGGCCCGTGGCGTCCCCTCCTGTGGCCCCGGGATGCTGGACTCCTCGGTGGCAGATCGGTTGACCCGGCTGACCCTGAAACTCCTGGAGAAGGTAAGACAGCTGGGCACTCGTGTTTTTAACAGCTTGTTACAGAAGCACAGCTTTGAAAGGTAAGATTATACCTGTAACGAGCCCAGTTCCAAAGCAAAACCCTTTTCAGCGGTTTTAGCCTCGTAGTGAAGAACTGTGGTTCCTTGGTTTTTCTTCTTTGTGTTTGTACAGAACCAAGTAGGTTCTCCTGGCAGTTTCTGCAGCCAGGAGGCAGGCCCGCACCCACAGGCTGGAGCACTGCCAGGGCGCCCTGATACTCCCCCTGGGGGCCTCCCGGCTTCCGAGTTTCAGGGTGCGGCGTCTCGGCCAGGCCTGGGGCGGGCAGCCAGTGGACGCCCTGAGGCCGGCCTCCTTCTCCTCCTCCGAGGATCTGCGGGCTCCTCACGGCTCCCCCCACCTCACCTGCCTGCTCTGTTCTTCTGCCCCCGACGGCTGCCCAGAGCAGCAGCAGGGCCCACCCCAGAACAGGCCCCGACAGTAGCTGCTCAGCCCAGGGCTCAGTGGAGCAGTCAGAGTGGTCAGGACACAGAGCCGGCCTGGTCAAGCTCTTCATACAGCCTCCTGCAGGGACCTGTGGGTTTCAAGGTGGAGTGTGTGTGCATCGTATGGAGAGTGTGGCCTCAGGGTCCCACCTGGCTACCTGCCCCGCAGCCCACCTCACACCTTTCCTGCTCCCAGCCCGTCTGTCTGGGCGCTGGTGCCCGGCCTGGCCCCCCACACCGAGCCTGCGCCTGGAGCACAGTCCTCGTCCTGGTCTCTTCTCCTCACAGAAACTGAAGCAAGAGCGCGAGGATGTGGAAGCGGATTCTGAGGACCCCCACCTCACGCCCGGTAAGAGCCCCTGGCTGCTTGAAGCTGCGCAGGCCCCGGAGCAACCTCCAGTTATGGCGAGACTGTCCTCTAAACTTCTTTACTTTCAGAGCGGAAAGGCCTTTGTTGTGTCTTTAACACACACACACACACACACACACACACACACACACACACACACACACCCTCATATCGTATCACATCCAGCCTGCATACCCTGGAGGGCACGTTCATCATTCCTGTTTCACAGTTGTGCTAGAGACACAGAGAGGTTAGATAACCAGCCCAGGCTGCCCAGCTTGGATCCCAAGTGGCCACACCTGCATCAGACCATGTTGCCCTGAGCTTGCTCTGCAGTGTGGGTGTGGAGGGCCTACCCCATCCGTGTCAGCCTGCACATCCTCGGGCACCCAGACCAGATGCCCCGTCGTCCCCATCCTGGCTGGCGGTCAGATGCTCAGGCCACAGGACCCAGGGCAAGGACTGCTTTCCCTGGTGATGGGCTCCGGGCTCAGGGACATCTAGGCGAGGTGCTGGGGAGACACTGCTTGTTCTTTACTATGTGGCGTAGCCCCTTGTGCTGCGGGGGTTCCAGGCAGCTCCCAAGTGCAGCAGACAGAGCCCAGGGCCCAAATCCAGATAGAAAAAAAATCCCAAACCAGGTCACATGACCAAGGACAAGCGCAGAACGTGGAAGAGTACACATGGGCCAGGGAAGTGGGGACTCCTGGAGGGGGAGTGGGGACCCCAGAGGACAGGCAGCGCGGGCATCGCCAGCTCTAGGGGGAGGCGACAGGCCTGGGGGGAGGGGGCAGGCCCGTGCACCCCGAGGAAAGGAGCTCAGGGACCACCAGAGGCGTGGCGTCCAGGACACTGCAGGAACTGTTCCCTGAGGCTCCGTGGAACACGCCAGCCCACAGGCAGCTTGGGGCTGCGGGGTGGCTCCAGGTGCCGGGAGGCTGGCCTCTCAGCCCCATCCCGTGAGGGCCTCCTTCCTCTCACTGCGTCCCGTGGAGCCCGCGGGACCTTCCGGCAAAGGTGCAGGAACAACACGGTGCTCGCGCCCCGGGGGAAATCCTCACTCTGCAACTTGCGGCTCCTGTCCCGGAGCAAGACAGAGCCCCCCGAGAGACTGAGCTCCCCGGGTGCCCCCCACCATTGCCCACGTAATCCCCACAGGGCAGCCCCCCGAGCTCCGTCCCCAGGCACCTCCCTCCTCTGGGACAGGCGTGCAGGTCCCGGGGGTGGGAGCTGCCGGCGTCTGCAGTGCTGAGCCCTGAAGCACACGCTTCCCTCCAGGAAATGAGGATGGGCCAGAGGCCGCCCTGCGGAGCGCTCTGAGGATGAGGAAGGACCTTCTGCAGAGACTCTGGGTAGGCCATGTGGCCACAGGGAGCCTTGGCCCGAGCTCTCTGCAGCTGAAACTGTGGCCTGAGCTCAGAGCAAACACGGGCCAGTGGAGGTGGGGGCCCTTCTGGAACCCGTGCTGGTTCTGATGTTTGTGACTTGGGGGCGGACAGCTGATGGGCCGTGAGCAGCTGAGGGGCGTCACTCCCCGATCACGGACTCCATGGAGAGAGGAGAACTCGCCTGTTTCCCAGAGGCTGGGCTCTCGCAGGGGGCTGTGAGCTGAAAAAACGGCTGTGGTTGCACACGATCAGAGGTGGAAATGCCGTGTGAAGGGTCCCGTTTCCCCGGAAGTGGGATTCCAAGATGACCAGGGCTTCATCCAAACCAGAGGCACCAGCAGCAGGGAATGACCATGGGAAGGGGTGCATTCGGGTCCAAACGATAGTTGTGATAAACTCACTGCTTTGTAGTGAAGTCGACCTGGAAGCATGCTGGAGAGACGGAATATCCTCTATAGGCTGGAAAAAGTCGTTCGGGGTCAATTTCTCCTGTGTGCACCATGCAAGGGCCTTCAGGTTTGGCCTCCAGGGCCTGGCTCCCACTCCGACCCAGCTGCGCCCTGGGCCTACCATCTGATCATGCACCCGGGTGGGGTGGGAGGGAGCCTGGTGCACAGGGGTGGCAGGTGGTCCTGGGGCCGCTCCCCCATGGGGGGGCCACACGCCTGTGCGCTGGCGCTGTCATGCCAGGCGGGGTGAGGGCCTGGGACACGCCAGCCCGCTCCAGGTGTCACAGCTCCCTGCCTCCGAGCACGGGCTCTGCTTTGGCGTTGCAGGAACAGCACCTCCTGGAAGAGGTCTCCCGGGCCCGTGCCTGGAGGGGGCTGGACGGAGGAGCCCGTGGGTCAGTGCTGCCCCCAGAGGTGCCCCCCATGGGTGTCCACCCCGCTGTCTCCCCGGCCCCACCCACCCTGGACCCACCACAGATCACCCAACACCCAGTAAGTCTTCCTCGCGGTGAATCTGGGGGGCAGAACCAATGCAGGGAGGGTGCCACGCCCCCAGAGACCTCTCACCTAAGCAGGGATGGCGGTGTCTCCACACCTCCGTGTCTCGCCTCTCTCAGCACCTTAGGGAAGTGCGCAGAAGGGGCCGTGGGCTAAGCGGCGGCCGTGGCTGCAGTCCATGTCTGGCTCTGTCGGGGCTAATGTGTGTCATCAGGCCTCACAGGTGCCCTGAGAACTGGCTGGGGGTAGGGGGTGCTTATCTCCTCATTACAGGTGAGAGGCTGGGGTCCCAGCTCCGCCCCACGTCCTAACCTTTGCGCTAGGAGCAGAAGTATTAGGGGGTTTCAGTATCAGGAGGGCCTGAATTTGGGGAAGAAGTGTGTCCGCTCCTTTCCGAAACTTCATGATGACTGGGGAAGCTTAGCCCCCAGTCGCCAGGGCAGAATTGTAAAAGGTGGAAGACTGGTCCACTTCTGAGAGCCTCACGCCTACATTCAGCATCCTGGGTTACAAGCGAGGGAAAGCAGCTCTGACTTTCTTAAGCAAAAGGGATTGTATCGGGGGCAGCTGGTGCCTGGCGGGCAGCGGCCTCGGGGGTTGAGTGCGTGAGGAGAAGACAAGGCAGGAGGTGGGCGGGGCCCGGTTGAGAAGGTTCTGGATCCGGTGGCCAGGGAGGTCGGTGGTGCCCACAGGCTGGGTCCGTGACCTGGAGGGCGTTTATCCTCTGGGAGGGGACCTGGCAGCCCACGTGGAGGTAACAGAGAGGGAAGGGGCGTGCCAGCAGAGCCCCCAGAGCCCCCTTTGCCCCAGGAATGGTGGGGTGAGGGTGTAGGTTCTGGAGGCTCCCCCAGTCCCAACGTGCTCATACTTACTGCAGTTCCTCAGGCCCAGTCATGCTTGGGTGTTTCAGTCTCAGCCCCAGTGACACCACGAGAGCAAGCAGGGGCCTTGGTGGTTAGGATGAATGTCCCAGAGACTCTGGGGTAGGAGGCCCCCTCTGCTGCGGCAGTACCACCGCCGGGACTGCCTGCTGGTCTGTGCAGGGCGGGGGGTGGCCTGCGGGGGGCGGCCGACTGTGGCTACAGGCCAAAGCTGGCTGCCACCTGTGTCAGTACGACCTGTGAACCGAGAGGGGTGGTACACTTTTTTTTTTTTTTTTTGGCGGTACGCGGGCCTCTCACTGTTGCGGCCTCTCCCGTGGCGGAGCACAGGCTCCGGACGCGCAGGCTCAGCGGCCATGGCTCACGGGCCCAGCCGCTCCGCGGCATGTGGGATCCTCCCAGACTGGGGCACGAACCTATGTCCCCTGCATCGGCAGGCAGACTCTCAATCCCTGCGCCACCAGGGAAGGCCGGGGTGGTACACTTTTAAATGTTTGGGGAAGAATCAGGGGAAGAGTGATAGTTTGTAACACATGAAAATGATATGAAACACACATCTCAGGGTTCGTAAGTGCTTACATGTCTGGGGCTGCTTTGCAGCTACAAAGGAAGAGGTGAGCAGTTACAACTAAAGCCCTGTGGCCACAAAGCGGAGCGATACACTGTCCAACCCTTTACAGGAAGTTTGCCAACCCTGGTCTATGCCAGCCTTTCCGTGAACTGAGAGAGAAGGGACAGGGAGGGCCTCGTGCATCCGGAAGAGGATTAAAATACGAATCACCCCCTGGCGTGCGCCCAAAACGTTTGTGCATTATTTTAACTCAGGAGGGAAGCCAGAGGGTATTTCCATGCCAAGATCCTTGGATACCTCTATTAAAGCAGAATTAATGGAAGCAGGGATGAGCTTAGCCCACTAAAGCCGGGAAACGTGGGAAACATGAAAAATGCCACGTCTTACTCTGCTTGGGCTCCATTACAAACTACCACAGTCTGGGCGCTTAAACATCAGACGTTTACCTTCTCACAGTCTGGAGGCTGGACGTCCCAGATGAAGGTGCCAGCCAACGCAGTTCCCATGAGCGTGCTCTCCTGGCTGGTGGGTGGCCGCCTTCTCACTGTATCCTCACGGGGCAGACAGCATCTGGTGTCTCTTTCTCTTCTTACAAGGACACCAGCCCTATCAGACTAGAGCCCCACGCTTACGACCTCGTTCCCTTTATCACCTCCTCACGGGCCTCATCTCCAAATGTAGTCACTTTGGAGGTTAGGGCTTCAACATATGAATTTGAGGGGGAACAAACATTCAGTCCATAACATTCCATGTCCTAAGTGATACCCAGACTCAAATATTTACCTATTCAGCCATCTGTTTAACCTCTAGGGTTTCTCATTTAAAGTCCCCCATGGATGGCTGGTGGATGGATGGGTGTATTTTTTTATTTTTTATTTTATTTTATTGTTTGGCTGTGTTGGGGCTTCGTTTCTGTGCGTGGGCTTTCTCTAGTTGCGGCGAGTGGGGGCCACTCTTCATTGCGGTACACGGGCCTCACACTGTCGCGGCCTCTGTTGTTGCGGAGCACAGGCTCCAGACGCGCAGGCTCGGTAGTTGTGGCTCACAGGCCTAGTTGCTCCACAGCATGTGGGATCTTCCCAGACCAGGGCTCGAACCCGTGTCCCCTGCATTGGCAGGCAGATTCTCAACCACTGCGCCACCAGGGAAGCCCCTGGATGGGTGTATTGATGGATGGATGGATGGTGGATGGATGGTGGGTGGTGGGTGGATGGATAGTGGATGGATGGATGGATGGATGGATGGTGGATGGATGCATGGTGGGTGGATGGATGTATGGATGGATGGATGGATGGTGGGTGGATGTTGGATGGATGGATGGATGGATGGGTGGGTGGGGGATGGATTGATGGGTGGATGGTGGGTGGATGGGTGGTGGGTGGTTCTGTAGGTCACTATTCCTGGGGCACATTCAGGTAATGGGTCGTCTGGCTCTTCTAGGCACCCCCACCTCCCACCGCCATCATCCGGCAGCTGCCTCAGCAGCCACTCGTCGCACAGATACCCCCTCCCCAGGCCTTCCCCACTCAGCAGTCAGGAAGCATCAAGGAAGGTAAGAGTTCATAACGAATGTTGTCATGGGTTTACGCAATTCTCTACTGAAAAAATAGTTTTGTAAGCAGGGTAGTCTTTTAGGGCCAGCTTTTGACTGCTCAACTGAAGCTATGTATTTAGCAACATGAAAATAATTTCACTCTGAAAAATCCTTACTGATGGATATCCCTGAGGGAAGAAGCCTGGACTCAGATTTGAAAGAACTGTGTTCCAGCCCAACTCATCCAGTGATTAGCTTCAAAAAACCCTTGGTTAAACTGCTTTTTCTCTTTAAGTAATTTTAAATACTTGAATTTTAGAACAGCTCTATTGAGGTGACATAGAATAAACTGCACACTGTTAAAGTGTACAATTTGATAGTTTTGACACCTGTACACACCTGTGAACCCATCACTAAGTCAAGGCAGTGAACACGGCATCACCTCAGGCACCTTTTCCTGCCGTCCTACCTGCTTTGTCACTCTGCATCAGTTTGCGTCTCCTAGATTTTTGTATGAGTGGAATCACACAGTTTGCACTCTTTTCTGTGTGGCTTCTTTCACTCTGGCACTGTTTTCAGACTCATCGCTCCTGTTGGGCGTAGCAAACCATGGCTCCTTGAAATTGCCCAGTGACCTTACATTGTGTGGATGGACTGGTTTGTTATCCTTTCACCTGTCGATGAACACTTGGGTCGTTTCTGGTTTTGGTTATCACCACAAAAGCTCCATGGACACTCACGTCTGAGTCTGGATGTACATTTTTATTTATCCTGGGTAAATATCTAGGACTGGGACGGCTGAATCATGGCAGGTGTGTGCTTAAAACTGCCATGTGTGAGAGGTCCAGTTCCTCAACACCCTCGCCTGCATGTGGTGCGGTCAGCCGTGTTAGTAGGGGCGGTAGTCGGTCACTGGGGTTGTGGTTTGCGTTTCCCTGACGATGGGAGGTGTTGAGAGTCCGAGGCAGACTTGTGTGTAGAATCACCTGATGAATGTTCTCAACTCTGTCCCCGGGACTGTAGCACCACCGTGTACACGCTACATGTCAGGCCTGGTCCATGGCGGCCTGCAGCTCCCCAGGGGGACTGTTCTCACCGTGACACACACGAAGGTGGCCTGGAGGTGTAGAGAGGACAGCCCGCTGGTCTCTCCTCACCACGCTCCTCGGTTTTTCCCGATGAACTTTAGTGACTGTCAGGCTCTAGAGGTGAACCCAGCATACCCTGTGCATACGTGTGTGTGTGTGTGTGTGTGTGTGCGCACGTGCGCGTGCAAGTGTCTGTGTGCCTTTAAAAAGTGCATTTAAAATCACTGGTAAAAAAGAAACAGTCAGTAGCTAGTTATTCAGAAAAGTAAAGTCACGTTCCTTACCCCACTCCTTATACCAAAACAAATTCCAACTGGATCAAATATTTGAATGTAAAAATAGGGACTCTCAAAAGTACTACAACAGCCCCTTTGGAGGACTGCTGGGCTGCTTCCTATGAAGAGAGATACGCGGCTTCTGGAGCTCCACCCCACCCCACCCCCCGCGACCGCTCTCCACATCAGCTCTACCTTTTCGGAAAACTTCACAGAAAAGACACTGGTATAACGTCATGCAGCAAATACATTTGAATTAGCTCACCCTTTATTGTATCTCAGACCGTCCTCCTGGAATCCCTTCCTATCATCTGGGAACAAGTCTTTTACAAGGTCCTGCAGGACAGGCTTTTGAAGCTGCCTTAGTGTTCACTTTCTTTTTATTTCCCCTTGTTCTTAAACACTAGTTTTGCTGGATATTCAAGTGTAGGTTGATAGTTATTTTCTCCCAACACTTTCTAAGGACCCCTGTGATGACATTGGGACCACCCAGATAATCCAAGATAATCTCCCTATCTGAAGGTCCTTTTTAAAAAAAATTAATTTAAAAAATTGTGGTAAAAAACACGTAACATAAAGTTGACCATCGTAACCATGTTTAAGTCGTGCTAACTATATTCAACATTGTTGTGCAACAGATCTTTAGAATCTTCTGTCGTGTAAAACTGAAACTCTGTCCCCAGTGAACAGGTTCCCATCCCCCTCCCCCAGCCCCTTGCGCCCACCAGTGTGTGTTCCACCTTCTTGATTTTGATTGGGCTACATGCCTCATAAGAGTGGAATCACACAGTATTTGTCTTTCTGTGTCTGGCTTATGGCACCGAGCATAGTGTCCTCAAGGTCCATCCATGTTGTAGCCCGTGTCAGAGCATCCTGCCTCTTTAAGGCTGAGTAATATCCCACTGTGTGGCTGGACCCCATTTTACTTATCCCTTCATCCGTGGGTGGAGACTCCGGTCACTTCCATCCCATCTCAAGATTCTTAACTTCGTCACCATCTGCAAGTCCCTTTCGCTGTGTAACGGAACACGTTCGCAGGTTCTGGGATCAGGATGCGGACATCGCTGGGGCCATTCTTTAGCCACCACGCTATTCAGTCCCTCAAACTGTGGGCCCATCTGGGGGGTTGGGCGTTCCGTTTCTGTGCCGCAGTGCTGCTCTGCGTGCCTTCTGGTGAATGGACGTGCTCGTGTCTGTGGGGCACACACCCGGGGATGGGATGGCTGCTTAGGAAATACTGCCAGACGGTTTTCCAAAGTGCCTGAACCCATGTACACCCCACGGGAGGGGAGGAGAATTTCGGTTGCCCACAGCAACTTACCAACACTTGATGTTTTCAGAATTTTTCATTTTCACCAATCTGGTGGGCAGGTCATGGTAGCTTATTCTGGTTTTAATTTGCACTTCACCTTTTCATATATTTTTGGCCATTTGAATATGCTTTTTTGTGAAGTTCCCATTCAAGTATTTTGCCCATTTTTCTTTCAGGTTTTCTGCCTGTCTTCTTGATTTCTAGGAATTCTTTATGTATTCTAAAAATGGGTCATTTTGACATATGTATTGCAAACAGCAAGTCCTTTTTGTGGCCCTTCCACTCTCTTCATGGTGTCTTTGGATAAACAGAAGTTCTTAATTTGAGTGAAGTTCAGTTTTTCAGGCTTTACTCTTTATGGTTGGTACCTTTTGTGTCCTGTTTAAGAAGTCTTTACCCGTCAAGGTCAGGAAGACGTTCTTCTGTATTTCCTTCTGCGGCTCTGTTTGCCTTTCACATTTAGATGTACAATCCACCTGCAATGGATTTCTGTGTGTGCTGTGAATGAGGGATCAATGCTATTATTTTTGCCATGGATACCCTGCCCTTTATTTGACCCCCTGCCCTTTATTGAAGACTGTTTGCCCACTGCACTGACGTGTGCCCTGGTGGTGAGGCTGTAGACGTGGGTCCGTTTCTCTACCCCCCCCATCTGTCGACTAATCTTTTCATGCTCGATTTTACTCGGGGGGGACCCTCTGAGGGTTCCTTCTCAGAGGGCTCACTGTGGGCGGGGCTGCCCCAGGCCCAGACCCACGTGGGTCTCCTCAAGGGCCTCTGCCCCTGTGGGGCTGCCAGACTCAGCTTCTGCACTAGCAGTCTGGCTTTGGCCCCCTCCCCAGAGCCCCCCGGCCCTGTGCCGACATCTGTGCCAGTCAGGGCCCTGCAGAGAAACAGAACCAGCAGGGTGTGTAATACAGCGAGAAAGACATGTTTTAAGGAATTGGCCCACGTGACTGTGGAGGCTTGGCGAGTCCACACCTGCAGGGAGGTCCGGGAGAGCGGCCTGAGGGGGAGGCTGTCTGCTGCAGCCCCAGCCCCAAAGCGCCTGTGGGAGCCCCAGCCCAAGCCTGTAGGCCCCATCTGCTTGGCTGCGAGTGTGAGTGGTCCTTAGAGGCTCGCTTTCCTTCGGTGAGGCCAACAGAGCCTAGAGGGCCACCTAATTTCCAGGGCCTAGTTGCTGTGGAAAGAAGCAACATTTATGTCCCACACTGACCAGATTCAGCGTTTCCTAGTGTCCCAAGTTGGTGAATATGTATTAGCTTCCTGGGGTGGCTGCGACAAAGCGCCACAAGCCGGTGGCCTAAAATGACAGCACTGTGTCTGCTCCCAGTCTGGAGGCTGAGGTCCAAACTCAAGGTGCGGCAGGTCCTGGGGAGGGTCCTTCCTGCCCCTCCAGCTCCTGGGGCTCCGGGCGCCCCTCCAGCCTCCGCCCGCCGCCTCTGCATCTTGCCTCCTCTTCTGTCTCAGAGCTCCGTCTGCCTGTCACTCAGGAAGACACTGGCCTTGGGTTTAGGGCTCCCCTGGGTGATTTCATCTCAAGATCCTTATCATACCTGCAAAGACCCTTTTTCCAAATCAGACCACATTCAGAGGTCCTGGGGATTAGGATGTGGATACCGTCGGGGCCACCACGCAGCCCAGCGGACGGACGTCAGGAATCCAGTAGCAAGAAGGCTCCACCATCCGTAGGGCTCAAAAGGACACGTCTGAGAACACACCCTGGGACCTGCAGACCCACTGGACTCCACGCTTGCGCGTAGAGCTCTGCGTCTGCTTCCCCTGAGTTCCGTTGCAGGAGTGGCCCGGTCGGCGACGGCCGTCCGTGCGTGACCGAGCCCTCCGTGCCCTCCCTCAGACATGGTGGCGATGATGCTGATGCAGAGCGCGCAGATGCACCAGATCCTCACACAGAACCTGATGCTTAGAGCCCTGCCCCCATCAGCACTGGCACCCGCGCCCCTGCGCCTCCCCGCACAGGTAGGCTCCACACCCAAACCAAGACCAGAGGACCTGGTGGCTCCTCCTCCAGAAGTCCATGCATCTCTGTAGCTCTGGAAAACGCATTTCTGGCTCCGGCTCTGTGCTCCAGCTTGAAGCTCCCCAGAGCCCCCAGCCCCACCCGGATGAGGAACGGGTTGCCCAGTTCAGGGCCCCGACAGCGGCCCCTGGAGCTGGCTGAGCTCTGCTGGAGCCTGTGCCCACCCTCACGCCCTCCGGGACCCCTGCCCACCGCTGCCCTGACCCTGACCCCATCCTGAGTCAGGAACCACGTGGAGGGGAGGGGAGGGGAGCCCAGGAGCAGCCGGGGGCCCGCTGAAACGTCCCGGTGTGTGTCATGCTGAGGACCCGCAGTGGGCTCGCCCCGCCGCCCTGCGAGCCAAGAGGCAGAAGCCGCCCTCTGTGTACCACCATTACCACTACGCGCCCCCAGCCCCGCTGCAGGCCAGCCCCACGCCTGGCTCCCCGGCGGGTTACTCCACGTGGCCCCCGGTGGTCTCCGCCACTGCCCTCCCTCCTGCTGCCAGCTTCCTGCCCACCGTGTGGCACGTGGCCGGTCCCTCAGTGGCCGCCCTTAGCACGTAAGTCCGGGCTGGGCTCCAGGCCAGCCTCCTGCACCTGCGGGGCGGGAGGACCCCAGGGCCTGGGTCGCCCCTCCTCACCCTCTGTCAGGCCTGTAGCTACAGCAGGAGCCTGGGGAGGCCTTGCCAGCTCCCGAGGGAGGGGGTGGGGGTGCGAGGTAACCCTGGCAGCCTCAGTCCTAGTTGCCACAGCTGGGTGTGGACCCCATGCCCTCCTCCCAGGGGAGCTGCCCGAGGCGTGGGTCATTTGTCCAGCCCAGCAGGGGAGGGCCCAGTATAAGCCCGGCTGTGACGGCCCCCACCGAGCCCTGGCGGCGAGACCCACCTGAGCATGGTGTCTGTGAGCCAGACCAGGGCAGCAGCTGCATCCAAAGACACCCTCCTTGCTCTATCTAGGGCGGCGTCCGACGGTGTCCTCCCAACACAGGCTCCAGGCCTGTGACCCCACGGCGGGCTCGGGTAAGCGGCGGGGACTCGTGCTCCCCCAGGGGGTGGGCAGCCACGGCCCTGGATGCGGGGCGGTGAGGGTCACGAGGAGACACGGGGATTTCATCAGGAGACACGGCTCACGAGCCAGGAGAGGAGAGGTCGACTGATGTAGCCACACCAAGCTTGAACCTTCCCGGGGGAAAATGCCATGAGCAGAGTGACACTCGTGGTGCCCGGTGGCCCAGGGCAGAGGCTCCGGCTCCTCACAGGAAAGGAGCAGCTGCAGGACACGTGCCTGGTGTGTCTGTGTGAGGGCAGGGCTGCCGGCTGCTTCACTCATGTCGCTCCTCCTCCTGAAGCCAAGCACCGAGGCCGGGCTGAGGCGGGGCTGTCTTCCATCTGCCTGTGTCTGGATTCTCCCCACGGGGCCAGTTACCTTTACTCCACTCTCTGCTCCTCTTTTATTTTTTTCTGGTGGAATTATGCTTCCGGGCTGCTTTAATATAATTTTCTCGCAAATGCCATTTTCAAGTATTATGCATGTTTTCATTGGCCCCTTTTGGGATATATCGTCTCTTTCCCCAAGTTCCACACGAGCAGAAGCCCTGCTCCGGCCTTGCATCTTTGGACCCTCGCAGTTGCCAGAAGGCTCATCAGAGGAAGCGAGATGACCTTGGAATTGCCCTTTGGCTGCACATAGGCTCCCCCTGGGCTGACCTCGCCCCGTGCAGCTGCCCAGCGAGGAGAGGGCCGGGGCCTGGGTGCCTGAGTGCAGCTCGTCTCGACAGACGGCCGGTGTCTTGTTAAATGTGCAGTTAAACGTCTGAGCCGATTCAGGGAATTCCCATTCAGTTTGACGTTTTCTAACATGGCTTTTCCCTTTGGTTTTATTTCTCAACGTAATTATTAATTCAATAGAGGGAAGAGATTTGACAGAAGTTCATCATGTTTGGATGGTCTGGTAAATTGGAAAAACCCAGTTTTGTTCACCTCCCAAGTCCGGAAAGCCCCGCTCTTCCCTCCGGTGTCTTTTCTCACCTGTGAGTCTCCTTTACTTTCACACAGGACATTTCACTTCCGTCACCAAATGTGTGGGGTTTCCCCACATCAAGCAGTCCTCTGTGACCCCCGCATGAGTGTCCTACAGTTCAGTCCAGTTCTGACACCACCCACCTGGAGATGGTGTCGGATCCCACAGGTTAAGGGCTCAGTCACAAATCCAGCCTGCCACCTGTGTCCCCGTGGAGTGGGGTGCGTCACCCTCCCGGTATGTGGCTGTGTCTGCCGACCCGGCTCCCCCCGAGCCTTATGCTGTGGGGACTGCACGGAGGCCTGATGCACGGGCACCTCCATCTCTAGTCCCCTCCCCACTCTGGAGAATGGGCGTGGGGTGGCGCTGTAAGCTCCAAGGTTCTCATCCTGGCTCGGTCTTCCTGGCGACCAGCCTCCACCCAGGAGCCACCCAGAGTCACCTCATTAGGATAAAAGGGGCTCCTGGTGCTCTTGTCACTTGGGAATTTACGAGGAGCCCCACGTCAGGAGCCAGGGACAGATACCAACATACGTGTTTCCTACGACCGCACACCTGGCCTTGCTGGGTCAACCGGGATGAAGGAAACACGTTCCTGAGTCCGGGAGAGTCCGGTGGGGAGAAGCCCGGCAAGGTCACCACTGGGGGGGCCTGCAGGAGGGGCGGTCACTGCTGAGGAGGGCCCGGGGGAAAAGCACCCCGAGGCATGCCAACCTGGGGAAGCTGAAGAGGTCCGAGCAGGCCCTGGGAGTGAGGGTGGGGCTGCTAGGGAGGCGGGTTCTGGGGTCCGGGTGCCGGAGTACAGTGGGGGCGTGGCGTGATACCGCAGCAAAAGACGACATGTCTATCTGGTTTTGTCCTGGTTCCTGGCACAGAGCTCGTGTGCTAACGAGGTCACCCGGGCGCCGGAGAGCTTCAGGATGGGGCTGGTCGCAGGAGAAGCCACAGCCCTGAGGAGAGGCTGGAACTCAGGCCCCACCCCCAACCTCAGGGAGGGGAGAGGGGCTGCAGGCTGAGCCAATCACCTGAGGCCGGCGATTTACTCCAGCCCTGCCACCCTAACAGAGCCTCCACAAAACCCCTGGAAGATGGGGCTGGTGAACACATCTGGGGGGTGCACCCACCCCAGCTCCACGGGGACATAAGCTCCCAGATGTCACCCTATGGACGCCCTCATCTGGCTGTCCATCTGTGTCCCTTGTAAGAAACCAGTGTCTCCCTGAGTTCTGTGGGCCATTCTAGCTGATTACTGAACCAGAGGCGGGGGCCGTGGGAACCCCTGACTTCTGGTGGTGTTGGACAGTGGGTCCCCTGGTCTAGAGTGGGGCGCGGCCTTGTGGGCCGGAGGCCTCCGCTTGTGGGGGCTGCACTGGCTCCTGGCACTTAGTGGCAAGTGTTGTGAGAAAACTTCCTTTGACCAGCTGTGCCTGGCACCCTGGCGGGTCCGCTGGCGGAGGTCCCCTCAGCAAGACGTTGAGGACACGAAGCAAGAGGTACTGCACGTGCTCAGTGGCCTGCGGACCTGGCGCGGCACCTCCAGGGCGTCACGGCCTTGCGAGCTGAATCTAGAACACACCCAGGACAGTAAAGGGCTGGGGATGCCGGCCACACCCAGAGCAGGAGCCCTGCTCCGGCAATGCTGGGTTTGCAGGAAGCTCTGGGACGTGACAGCGCATGCCCGGGCGGGGTGGGCAGGAGCGACCAGCAGAATGAAACGGAACAGAGGCCGCGCAGCCGGCAGGCGGCACGGCTGCTGACGGACCGTGGGGCGGCCTTCTCTCAGAGTCAGGTCAGGACACTTGCTCGTATCCTGTACTAAAATTCAAGGCATGTTTTCAACCATATATAAAAACACCCCAGAATTAATAAGAAAAAAGAAAAACTAGTTGAAAATGGGCAATAAGACCTGACCCGTCGCCCTTCTCGTGGAGGGGATGCCGATGGAGAGGGTCACTGGTGACAAGAGAAACGCAGGATGGCCACAGTGCACATGTGGACACCATCCAAGTGGAGGGTCAGGGCACACGCAGGTTGCTCGGTACCTGACACCAGGTAGCAGGACCTGGGGGCCACTACTACGGCTGCTGGCAGGGACAAACCATCCAGCCCTGGGGAAACGCTCACAGGCGTCAGCCTATAGAGCTGGACCTCCCACCTCCAGCTCCCAGCAGTTCTGCTCAGGCCCGTACCCAGGAGAAAACCTGCCTGTGTTCCGGACGTGACCAGAGGTTCTGGAGGGTCAGCTGTAATGGCAGGTGCAGAACTCCAAATACTCGCTGATAGGACCAGTGGGTCTCAGGACCCCTTCAGTCCCTTAAAAAGGCCTGGGGAGAGCTTTGTGGGATTACCTTTGGTCTTTGCCATGTTAGACTTTAAACCGAGAACGAGCTTAACTGACGACAAACAGGTCACGTGGCCGATGATCCAGGAACGTGACAGGGTCCGTGTCCCCGAGAGCCAGGCAAAGTCCCGGCTCAGGACACAAATCTAGTGGGAAACACGTTTTCACGTTTCTGAAATCGATTTATGGGAGACACCAAATTCTTAGGATCATAGTACTTGGGGTTTCAGGGTCTCCGAGAGGCCGTGTTTTCTCGCCGTGACCAGTTCAGAGCTCCTTGCAGGGTCTGTGGCGCTGTGGTCCGTGCTCGGAGGCCCCGGGCTGGCTCGGCGCCCGCCCCTTCCAGAGCTGCTCCCGCCCGTGATGCCCGAAGCTTGTGCACAGCTCTGGATGAAGCTCTGGGGTAAACTCCTGGGTTTATTTTCATATTCACACGGCAGGACATACGGACAGGAGGGAGGCTTTCCTACAGGAGGGTGGGACGTGGCAGTCGGAGCTCTGCCACGCCGGGGCCACGGCAAAGGAC
The DNA here is from genome assembly GCF_964341445.2 of Mesoplodon mirus. Taxonomy (NCBI): domain Eukaryota; kingdom Metazoa; phylum Chordata; class Mammalia; order Artiodactyla; family Ziphiidae; genus Mesoplodon; species Mesoplodon mirus. Next base: position 146,989,697 of record NC_138982.1, on the reverse strand, counting down.
TCGAGCACAGTCTGTGAGCAACTGCCTGACCGGGACCGATGGGTAGGGGTGGGTGGTGGCAGGAGGCGTGCTGAGGGTGCCCTGCGGGGCGTAGGCCTGGCCCTGCGGCCACCTCGAGGGTCAGCCTTGTCCCTCACCTTGCAGAGGCACCAAGCAAAGGCTCCAGGCCCCAGCGCTCCTGAGAACTGGATGGGACCGAATCCAGCAGGATTCCAACGGGAAGTGGGGGCAGGCCCACCTGGGCTGCTTGATTTGTCCTGAAGGGATGCAGACGTGGGAGATGCCGCTTTGTCAAAGGCAGAGCCCCAGGGAGGAGGCGGCCGACACGCCCCACCTCTGCATCCTGAGCGCTTGCAACTATTTTATTTACAACGCTGCAAATAACACACCTACTGTGTCCTGAACCAAGAAATAAGTGGAAATTTCTCTCGGTTTTTTTTTTTTTTTGCGGTACGCGGGCCTCTCACTGTTGTGGCCTCTCCCGTTGCGGAGCACAGGCTCCGGAGGCGCAGGCTCAGCGGCCATGGCTCACGGGCCCAGCCGCTCCGCGGCATGTGGGATCCTCCCGGACCGGGGCACGAACCCGCGTCCCCTGCATCGGCAGGCGGACTCTCAACCACTGCGCCACCAGGGAAGCCCTCCTCTCGTGTTTTAAGAGGCAAGTTCCACTTGTGGAATTCAGCGCCTGCTTTGGCTGGCACTTGTGCAGCCCCACAGGACAGCAGTGGCCAGCAGGGACCTCGGCGTGGGGAGCTCTGATCCCTGGGGCCCGGGGGGGTATCCACTCTCTCTCCACATGGCGGCACTTCGGTCAGAAGAGGCCCCTGCTCAGGGGCTGAAGCCTGGTCCCTGTGTGCCTGCTCAGCTCCTCGAGAACCTGCTTCTCCTTCTGGTACATCTGAAAGAAAGGGGCGGAAACAGCTCCAGATTGGCCCAGAGGCCTGGCCTCCTCGGGCCCTGGCGTTCCCTCCCCGAGGCCTGGGGCCTCCCACACAGCCCAAGGCAGGCGGCGGTCCCAGTGCACAGGGAGCACCGATGTGCTGCCCGGTGGCGTGTGAACCCTGCAGGGGGCTGGGGCCGGGTGCTGGGGCGGTGGTCTCATGCATGAAGAGGAGCGCCTGCCTGGGTCGCAGGAGAAGGGGCCAGACTGGGTGGCCCGGCCCTGAAAGCACTGCAGCGGGTGTGTGAGGACGGCCCCCCAGGGAAAGGACAGGCTGGTGGGAAGCGCGCTGGAGGCTTTCCTGAGATGCTGCCGGCGTGTGGGAAGCAGTGGGGCTGAGCAGGGGAGCCAGGCGGCCCTGTGGGGTGGGGGGCGGCGGGGCGGAGGCAATGCGGAGCCAGGGTGTGGCCGGTGTGGACCCAGCAGCCTAGCAAGGCCGGGGAGACGCCCATTGCCTGGAGACTACCTCGTTAAGGAAAAAATGCTTTTCTTCTAGGCTGTTCAGGGAACCCGTCTGATTACGAATATAATTCGAGCTAATAAAACACAATATGGTGCATTTACTAACACAGACCTTCACAGACAGAGTAAACACTGGCAGCCTTCCAGGAAACAAACTGCCACAGAACTTTACCTAACAGGTCTGGATCAGACACCTGCACGCTCTAAATCCTGTTTCCATTGACAAATACCATCACAATGTCTCTTGTAAAGGTTTTTTAACTTTAAGCCATTTGAATTTTATAGAATTTATGGAATGTAGTGTCTCTCCTCAGACCTTTCTTTCAACAGTGAATAAACAATGCAGTTAACAGCATTTAGAGAGTCCGATATTTAAGACAAACACTGTCTTTTTATAAAGCAGGCATGATAAGTTCCTTATTTCACTGCGTTTCTCCATTTGGTTTTCATACTTGACTGCAAGGGGCAGGTGGTGCAGCCCCGGCTCCTGGGGCCTCGGGCTGCAATGCCCCCTGTGTCTGTGCTGGGGACAGGGGATGGCTCCTACCTTCTGCCACTCGGCCTCCGTGCTGTGTGTGAAGCCCAGCAGGTGACAGAGCCCGTGGGTGGCAGTCACCTGTCAGAACAATTAAGAAGCTGCCTCAGGGGGTGGTCAGGACCAAGCCATGAGCCAGGGAGGAGGGGCAGAAAGTCAGGGGGAGCTCCGTGGATGCCTGGTGGGAGGTTAGGAAGCTTCCTCTGGGCCCAGGCAAGGCTGTGGGCAGGTGGTGAGGTCACAGGGCTGGGGTTTGGGGAGCAGCAGTAGGCCTGGCCCGTGGCAGGATGTGAAGATCAGGATCTCCTCTGGGGTGGGGTGGGGTGGGGAGGGGGCAGATGGGTGGGTAGCTGTGGAGACATGGAGGACCAGGGCAGGGGGAGGGGGAAGGTGCCCCGGGCTGTTAGAAGGTGCCAGCGTGCAGCTGGGCACCAGCTGGGAGGACGGTGGCTTGGCCTGGCCCTGTGCCGGGGGATGAGGGCCCTAGGAGTGTGGGCTGGCCCTCTGCTGGGGGTAAGAGAATCCTCAGGAGGTGTGGGGGAGTGGAAGAGGTCCACAACTGCCCCCCAGCCCAGAGCCCCCAGGGGTGCACAGCTGCTGGCCACAGGGATCCCAGAGCAGAGACCTGTGCTGACTAGTCCTGTCTATGCTGCAGTTGCCCCAACTCCCAGGGAGAAAGCACACCCTCTCCTGGCAGCACCCTGATGCCTGAGCACAGGGCGTCTCGCTGGGAAGCTCTAAGCTCTGCTTCAAGCCTCGGAAGCACTAGGCTCCCCAAAGATGATAATTCAGGGTGTGGCTGTTCGGCCAAAGGAAAACACCTCAACTGAATCCACAGGAACGCTGAAACACGACTCAATCACACACCACTTTTCAGAACACTCCCACCACCCTTCGTGGCATCAAGCTGAGGAGACAGATCTGAAGGTCCTGGAGGCCAGAATCCTGCCTGCTTTGGGCGGTTCAGGAAGAAGCTCACGCAGCAGGTCCGAGCTGGCCAAACACAGCCTGCTGATCTCCAGACGTAAAGCTAAGAACAAGGCCACTTTTGGGGCTCCCCCTCCTCAGTTATACACATACATGCTCCCTGTCCTCTCCCCTCACCCAATGGTGCCATGGGGCACACAGACCCCATGGCCCAGGCTCTCCCCTCTGAGGGATGGTGAGAGGGTGCTGCCCCTGTCTGGGGGTCTCCCCCAGTAACCTCTGTCCTACATGAGGACGATGGTGTGTATGCCCGTGTCGTCTCCACCTCTTCTCACGGCCTGGATGGAGGACATCAGCCTTTGCTTTGCCAATCAGGATCTGTCATTTCAGCACTTACAGTCAGGATGTCATAGTAATCTTCATTTTCTCTGCAGTGCTGGAAGATATACTCCACTCCCAGGAAAATATCTCCTAAATTATAGTCATCTGGAAAATCAGGCTGGGGAATTTCGCCTGCTTTCAGATTCTGAAAATGAGGAAACACACATTTGGAGAACACGACCTCAGAACACTAACCGACCACAGGCCTACAGATTTCACCCCGAAAGACCCTGTGTCACTAGTCCCAAGGCAGACAAGTTGGGAACCGTGGCAGAGACACTACACACGACTGACTGAAGACGGTCCCACGCTGTCAAATGAACCTTCCATTTCTTTCATCCTTCCTAAGGCACAACCACCCCGCTCCCTAACTTCTATGGAGCTAAATCACCACATCGATACAAGCTTACGTTTCTGTGTTTTCCAGTTGTCGTTTTGTCCTAAACAAATAATCTTTCTCATTTTCCCACATAAAGACCAGTCCGTTCAGTTGAGGCCTGTTCACACTAAGCCAGTCACCTCTGGCTTGATATTTAGGGTGTTAATATTTTTACTTCCTATCAGGGAAAATGATAAGTGGATACTTTAATATATTTTTATATTACACATTGAACATTTTATTTTCTTTCCACTTATTTCCTTAGGTATGACACTAGTGGATTAAACAGTAATCAAGATTTACTTCAAAAAGAGTCATGTCCCAAAATGTTCATTGCAGCTCTATTTACAATAGCCCGGAGATGGAAACAACCTAAGTGTCCATCATCGGATGAATGGATAAAGAAGATGTGGCACATATATACAATGGAATATTACTCAGCCATAAAAAGAAACGAAGTTGAGTTATTTGTAGTGAGGTGGATGGACCTAGGGTCTGTCATACAGAGTGAAGTAAGTCAGAAAGAGAAAGACAAATACCGTATGCTGACACATATATATGGAATTTAAGAAAAAAAGTGTTATGAAGAACCTAGGGTAAGACAGGAATAAAGACACAGACCTACTAGAGAATGGACTTGAGGATATGGGGAGGGGGAAGGGTAAGCTGTGACAAAGCGAGAGGCATGGACATATATACACTATCAAACGTAAGGTAGATAGCTAGTGGGAAGCAGCCGCATAGCACAGGGAGATCAGTTCGGTGTTTTGTGACCACCTAGAAGGGTGGGATAGGGAGGGTGGGAGGGAGGGAGACGCAAGAGGGAAGAGATATGGGAACAGATGTATATGTATAACTGACTCACTTTGTTATAAAGCAGAAACTAACACACCATTGTAAAGCAATTAGACTCTAATAAAGATGTTTAAAAAAAAAAAAAAAAGATTTACTTCAAGTAAACTGTCAGATTGCCTTCCGAAAGGGCTGCCTTAATTTATGCTGTTACGAACAGTGTGGGGAGCCTCGGGTCGATCATTCACATGACATAGGTAGTGACCTGATAGATATCGCGTATTTGTTTAACATATTCACCCAATTCTGTCCTTTTATTCTCAGTTATTTAAAAGTTTTCAATCGATACATATGCATTACTGAGTCACACTTAAAACTGCAGAAGCACTTTCTCTTTAATTCACTGATACAGAACGTGGGGTCAGGGGGGCAATCACCTCCCCTCCTCCAGCGATAGGATCTGATCAATAAGGGATGGTCACACGGTACTCTCTCCTTTTGTGTGTATTTGAAAATTTTCAAAGTAAAACTTAAAATCATGTCTGTGGTATAATTAACAGGGATTTACAGAGGAAGGCAGGCCAGACAGGAACAGGAAAACAGCTTTTACCTCGTGAAATGGAAAGGAAAGCACATCTGTTGGGGTATCTTTGTCTCTGTAGATTCTATTAATCTGCTGAATCTTTCTGTTGTCGACACAGACGACCCCCAGGTCGAACCTCTGCACCCCCAGGGCTCCCCGCACCGCCTGCACCTTCTCGCGGAGCCGCGCCCGCCTCAGGGGCACCGCCCGCTGCAGGTTCCTCACAACCAAGCTCATCGCGGCCGGAGCCACCGCGCCCTGTAAAAGGCAGACAACTCAGAAAGCCATCCTAAGTTCTGCAGAAACACCCGCGCGCACACCCTCAATTCATCTCGTTTGGTGGAGTTCGTTGAAAAACGTCATGGAATGTCCCTTTCACCATAAGGAAAGCGTAACACGGAAAGACGCGAACACGCCGTGGCGTCAGGCGCGCGAGACAGGCGTCAACAGCCACTAGGAAACCGGGGCGGCGGGGAGGAAGGGCCCAACGGTGAAGGGGTGCACAGTGGGGGCGGGGCGGGGCAGGGGGCGCCCCGTGGGCTCCGGGCCGCCCCTCTTTGGGGAGAGGAACTTACCGGGCGGAAGCCGGCGGGCCCACCGGAAGCTCCGCCGCCGCCGCCGCCCGGCCAGAAAGCGCAACCCGAGCGCGTCGGGGCCCAGACGCGGGACAGACCGGAGGTGGGGCCGCGTAGCTTTCTGCTCGCTGCGGGCAGTTGAACGGTGAGTCTCTGGCTGTCGCGGTCCTTGGGTGCGGCTCCAGCCCGGCGCCAAGGGGCCTTGGGACGGTGGGTGGCGGCGTCCCTGAGCCGGACGTTGATCGCGGCGCGGGGCCCTGGCGGGCGGAGGTCTCCCCCTTTCCCGCCGCCGCGCCCGTGTCGCTAACGGAGGGGGGGCCAGGGGCGCAGGGCCAGGGGCGCCGGGAGGACACTGGGGGCGCGGGGGGGGGAACACAGCGGGTGCGGGGCCACGCACCGCGCCACCCGAGGTTTGGAATGCGCTGTACCGGTGCCCCTGTCCCTCGGCGGTCTGGGGTGGGGCAGCGTCTCTGCGTGAGCACTCTTGTTGTTCAAGCCAGCTCCTGGGGGTAATCGCCCGCGTGTAAAAACGCCAATTATTTCTTTGTCTGGAAAGAGTATTTGGTGCTCTGGTTAGTGGGAGAAAAATTAGACGGGAGGAAACACTGAAACACTAATGTTTTAACAGTGTTGCATTCTAATTCTCTGGCTGTCGAGACTGAAAGACGTCAGAAACCTCCTGTCTTTCAGTTGAACAGAGTAACGGCATGTATTTTCATATTGTTATTTGAGGTTTTACCGTGAATTGACCGATTCAGTAAAATGTTTTGAATGTTTGTTTTTGGTTTTAGACGATCATGCTTTAAAGCTCCGTAACAAAGTAATTTATTTGTACCAACTTCTACCCCGTACTCAAAACCAAACCAAACCAAACCAAAACAACCCCACCAGTTGGCTCTCAGAAAATAAGAATACTTAGCCCTTTGCTTTACCTGACATGTGATTAAAAATTCTTTTCTTAGTCTTCCAGCGCTACATAGCTGTGATGGGCTGAATTTTTGTCTTTCAGCTTATTGTGAAGATGAGGGGGAGCTCCCGAGCTGGACAGATCGTTTGAGGAAGGGGACTACTTTTCTGCGCGGAGTATTTATTACCTTCCAATAATTGGATCAGAAGATGAATCCAGCTAATCCTTTCAGTGGGCAGCAGCCTAGTGCTTTCCCACCGTCTTCCAGTAGTTCCATAGGGACGTTTCAAGCCAAGCCACCATTTCGGTTTGGTCAGCCCTCTCTTTTTGGACAAAACAATACATTACCCGGGCAGAGCTCAGGATTTTCACAGGTGTCCAGCTTTCCAGCATCTTCTGGACAAAGTCCTTCTTCTTCAGTGCAAACAGTAGGATTCTCCCACACCTCAAATGTTGGACTCTTTTCTGGACTTGAACACATTCCGGCCTTTGTAGCTACCTCTGGGTCTTCAAGTTCATCGGTGCCTGGAAACCCAGGATTTAGTTTTAAATCACCCAACCTTGGAGCATTCCCAGGTACTTCTACTTTTGGACCAGAGACTGGAGAAATATCAAGCTCTGGTTTTGGGAAAACAGAATTTAGCTTTAAACCTCTGGAAAATTCAGTGTTCAGACCAATATTGGGGGCTGAATCCGAGCCAGTGAAAACTCAGAACCAAATTACTTCCGGATTTTTTACATTTTCCCACCCAGTCAGTAGTGGACATGGGGGACTGGCCCCATTTTGTTTTTCTCAGGTGACAAGTAGTTCAGCCACCAATGCAAATTTTACCTTTTCAAAACCAGGTAATAATAATTCATCATCATCTGCCTTTACTTCTGCTTTGTCAAGTCAAAATGTGGAGGAAGAGAAGAGAGGCCCCAAGTCACTATTTGGAAGTTCTAACAGTGGCTTTACTAGCTTCCCCATAGCTTCTTCAGGGTCCTTGGGTGAACCCTTCCCAGTTAGCAAAACAGGTGTCAGACAAGGATGCGAAGAAGCTGTTTCCCAAATGGAGCCACTTCCCAGCCTCATGAAAGGACTGAAAAGGAAGGAGGACCAGGATCGGTCCCCACGGAGGCACGGTCATGATGCAGCAGAAGATTTGGACCCTCTGTTGAGGGGCGATCATCCTCCAGAAAAACGACCCGTCCGCTTGAATCGACCCCGGGGAGGCACTTTGTTCGGTCGGACAATACAGGATGTCTTCAAAAGCAATAAAGAAGTAGGGCGCCTGGGCAACAAGGAATCTAAAAAGGAATCTGGCTGTGCGGAGTCTGGGGAAAATGACCACTCGGCCGTCCCAGGAGGCAGTCAGTCTGTCCTGGCACCTTCCCGGCTTCCAGGTGTGAATAAAGAGGAAGGAACTGAAAGTAGAGATAAAAAAGAAGGTGCGCTCTAAAAATGTACAAAGTACAGTAAATTCTGCTGGCAAGTTCTTGGTAAATTTCCCTGGGTGTTAGTTTGAATTTCGTTGTAACCCGCCCCCCCCCCCCCCCCCGGTAAACGTTAGGGATCCTAACATACCATAGGATCTCAGAGCAGGTCTTACATCCATGAAGATTTCCTTTGCTCTTACCTGGGTGGTGCCTCCTATTGTTTGAAAACATTGCATCTGATACATTTCTGTGCCCGTCCTCTGATCCCCTAGATTCTCTACGAGGAACTCCTGGCCGTCAGAGTAAAAGAAGTGAGAGCACAGACAGTCTTGGGGGCTGGTCACCTGCTGAAGTCACAGCGATCCAGTGCAAGAACATCCCTGACTACCTCAATGACAGAGCCACTCTGGAGAACCACTTTGGCAACATTGCTCAAGTGCAGCGCATCTGTATCAGGCGCAGCAAAAAGCTTGCAGTGGTGTATTTTTTTGATCATGTGAGTACTCTGACAAAGTTAGAGTGAACTTTGTCACTTTAAAACTTGGTTTTTAAAATCTATCAGTTATTTGCCTGCTAGAATTTAGAAAAGTAATGTCTTAACTTAGAGAGACTGGAGCAGCACTCTTTATTTCATAAATTAGAGTCATTTGTGAAAAGCTTGCAATCCCCACTGAATGCAGTGTTCAGAAATGATGGGTGAATGATTCCCATGAGGTCAGAGATTTCTCTAAAGCACATGGGAGTGTCCCTGGAACCACATAGCAGTTTTTCAAACGTGAGTTTTCTTGTTTTGTTTTTGATTTTGGTTTATGTGGTTATAGTACATCATCACTGTAAACATTCAGAACGATACAGAACAGGTAAAATCTTCTTGTAATCCCATCCTCCAGAGAGAACTGCTCTTAATCGTTTATATACCTTGACTTTAAATTTGTGTATATGCACGTGTACGCATAACACATTGGTTGTAGGGTGTACACTTACAGGAGCTGCTCACATTATGTAGCTTTATATAGTTTGTTATTTTTTCTGAATATCCTTGTGGGGAAAAATTACGTTCTATAAAAAATTGGAAAGCATGTTTTCATACTTTTTTCAGTGATAGAAGTATTACCTGTCAACATAGGGAAAACCCCAGAAAGTCCCATGGCAGGAGGCACGAAATCACCCGTAGTTCTATCCTCTTTAAGATATCAACTGTGAAGACTATGGTAGACGTCTTTGTAATTATATAGTCACCTCGTTTTTACACAAATGGGATCACAACCACATACACCGTTTGGTAACCTCTTCATGTGGTAATCTTTAGTAGCTTCTGAAAGCCATGAACAGTGTAGATGGGAATGGGGTTGTTAAGTGCTACATGGCATTCTATCCAGTTTACCAACTTGGCTAACTGTCTGTTTGTGGACATTTTTGTGCATATATTTCTGAATATATCCTTTGTTTAAATTCCTGAGAGTGGAAGTTCTGTGCCAAGAAAATGTGCAGTTTTAGGGGTTTTGCCATTTATTCCCTTCTGTTGATTTTTTTTATTCACAATGTTATACAGCCTTTACGTTACCTAGTTCCAGAACTTTTTCATCCTCTGAAACAGAAACTCTGTAACCATTAAGCAGTAACTCCCCATTCCTTCCTTCCCCCAGCCCCTAGTGACCTCTCATCTACCTTCTAGCTCTATGAATTTGCCTGTTCTAGATACTTCAGATAAGTGGAATCATGCAATATTTGTCCTTTTGTGTCTGGCTTATTTCAGTTAGCATAATGGCTTCAAGGTTCATTCATGTGGTTGTATTTCATTCGTTTATTCCATTGTATGGGTGTTACCACATTTTGTTTATCTATTCACCTGTCCACGGACGTGGGTCGTTTCCACCTTTTGTGTACTGCGAATAATGCCTCCATGAATATTGTGTGCAAATATCTCTTCAAGACTGTGCTTTCAATTCTGTTGGGTATAATACTTAGGAGTGGAATTGCTGGGTCATACAGCAATTCTCATTGTTTTAAGTTATTTTCTAGCTATTGCAATGTGCTTTTTCTTCCAGCTGAACCCTAAAAAAATACATAAAAAATAAAATCTATAAATACATTGTCATTGTAAGCACTTCATTGATAATGGGAAGTTGAGGTCCTTCATCACCCCCTTCTCTCCCGTTAGAGCAAGCACCATTATCTAGCGTGGTGAGTGTTTTCCTAACATTTTCATAGGTACGTCTACAGGTATACTAAGATATAGTTGGTTTTGTGTATGTATACTTTATGATAAATTATACCCCGTGTGTGTCATTCTGCAGCTTCCTTTTGGGTTTAAGTGACTTGGCAGTCTTTCTGTTCCCGTACAGTAAGTCAGCTGGTGAGACTCATGTCACCAAGTGCCAGGAAGGCCAAGTTTATGGGTTCTATCACGGTAAAGTGATTACTTTCGAAAAGGAGAAGGGCAAATACATGCTTGTGAGACAGGCAAGGTAGGTGAGGGCTGTGGCTGCCGGGGCTGAAGGCAGATGGTGTGGTCAGAACATGTGGCCGGCAGAGGTGTATAGAATTCTGCTAATTGCGTTTGAGAGCTTCATTTCCTTTGGCCTCCTGATGTCCTCGTACTTGGTGTTGTGGACTGTTTTCCAGGCATCTGCAGCCCTGGCTAGGAAGAAGGGGAGAAGTTTGCATAAGGATGTGGCCATCTTCTGGCACAAGAAGAAAACAAGTGAGTTTTCAGTTGATGTTTGCACAGACTCTGCTGCTTTGTGCGCAAGGCCTTCGAGCTTTGAGGGGGGTGGGGGTGGGGTGGGCTGCCTTGTAATATTTCCTTGGATTCCTTTGTAACATCCTGTCACAATTACAATATCACTTTTTCAAGAAAAAGTAAAGTCCAGTGTCGAGTGACTTGTGTATCATAAACTCTGTCCTGACTCTTGTGTCCTCAGGTCCCAACAAGAAACCCTTTTCCCTCAAGGAGAAGCAGCCAGGTGACGGTGAAGCTGGCCCGGGCGCCGAGGACACACCCTTTCAGCACCCCTCGCTTGGCAAGCCCGTGGCCAGGGCTGCAGCCGGCAGCCTGAGTAAAAGGTGCGGCTGGTCCTTCCGAACGCCTGTGTTTTACAGGGCAAGTGGGTTCTGTGACTTCTCCTCTCACGAAACAGGAGGGATTTCATAGCCAGCATGGCAGCATGAAAGGGAAGTGGGTGATATGCTGACACCTGAGTAGGGGCTGGAGGGGGGGAAGAGGGCCTGCGGCAGGGGAAGACGGAGGCGGCCCTGAAGAGGCCCGGGCGCCTCCCCTCCCTCAGCCCCACGGCCCACGCAGGTGCTGTCGTCAGCCGTCTGATGTATACGTGTACAGGCGACCACTGATTGGCTGTAAGCACGTGTTCCCAGTAATCGCTTCTAGCAGTTGTTACAACCGTGCAGCCGTGTGCACAGCTCTCAGGCCAGGTCTGGCACTCGGTGTGCACTTCAGAGACCTCCCCGTGTGTGTGGAGTCTCTGTTCCCGAAGGCTCCTCCCTCCCTCCCTCCCTCCCCTTGGCTCGCGGCCTCAGCCTCCCGTGTGACCTCACCTTCCTTTCACATCAGGCCTGCTTCTGTTCAATCCTTCTTCACACATTTTGGTCAATGTATAGTTTTCCTCACGTTTTGCAGTCAACAGTTGAGTTGCGGATTTGCCTTTGTTTTCTCCTTTCCTTACATCTTCTTTGACATTCAAGTTCATGGAATGTTGAAAGCCAGCTAGAACGTGGGGAAGCTGACAGACAACGCCCGGTTCTTCTTAGTACATCCTTCTACCGAGGGGGAGCTGTGTATGAAGACGTGTAGGCGTGGTATTTCCTCATGGCGTCAAAACGTTCTTTTATTCCACTCTCAGTTTCATTTCTTTGAGTTAGAAGTCTACAGATAATTCATTTCAGCTGTTTAAACGGGCGCATCTCACTTGAAGAAGACGAATTATGCGCAGCATGAGTAATGCCTTCACGGTCATCGCCAGTGTCGTCAAAGCCGCCTCCCTTCAGCGCTGGGCTTCCCAGCTGTAGAGGAGCAGGGTACCTTGGAGGATAAGGGAAGCGTTCGGATGTGGACATGACCCGAATGCCTGATGGACACACAGCTCTTAGCATGTCATCTTCCTTGTAGCTCTCCAGTGAAGAAGCCGAGTCTTCTGAAGCCCCCTCAGTTTGAGGGAGACCCGTTTGACGAGGGCTCCGAGGGCTCCGAGGGTCTTGGGCCGTGTGTGTCGTCTCTCAGTGCCCTGATAGGTACTGTGGCTGAGACATCCGAGGAGAAGTACCGCCTGCTTGACCAGAGGGACAGAGTCATGCGGCAAGGTACGGGGCTGCGTCTTGGCTGAGGCGGTCTTCTCGGGAGCCATGAGGGAAGGGGTGACCTCCGTCTGTGGGCTCCACTGCCGCTGAGTCTGCACGTATGATCTCTGTTGCTTTCTAGTCTCCTGAGGCAGTGAATGTAGAGATGGAGATAGTGCAGATGTGTTTGTAACGTAATTTTATTTTCGGAAGAAAGCCAACAAACCATTGATCCACGCTAGATTAAATAATTTAAAAGGGCAGTTTTTAGACATTGAGAAAGCACACGTTAAAAAAATAAAAACTTCCTATTTAACAGAAATCACCACAAATAAAAGACGTCAATCCAGGGGAAAAATCTGTAGCTCATCACAGACAAAGGGCTGATTTCCCAGGTACAGAAAGTCCTGTAGAGTCAGTACGAAAAAGACCAAATCCAGTAGAAAAACGAGTAAGGTCTGAGAGGTTCAGAAAAGGAAGTGTCAAGAGCTCTTGGGACTTCCCTGGCGGTCCAGTGGTTAGGACTCGCTGCTTTCACTGCCGAGGGCCTGGGTTCAATCCCTGGTCGGGGAACTAAGATCCCGCAAGCTGCTCGGTGTGGCTGAAAAAAAAAAGAGTTGGCTCTTAAACATGGAAAATAGAAATGGGAAGATGCAGATGCTCTTGGCCCGTCACACAGCATCGAGAGATTGAGAGATGCAAACCACACCCGCTAGGGCGGGATCTCCCCATCGGGCCCCAGCGCTGCATCCTTGGGCAGGGTGCTCCCGGGGAGACAAGTTGGCAGTGTCTTCAGGCTTGGGGACACTCACGCCTTTGACCCAGAATTCCACTTCCAGGAGTGCATCCCACAAACTACCCCACGTGTGTGCGATTCACTCACAAGGTTGTTTGTGATGACAGAGATTGGAAACTGACTGTCCATACAGTGGGATTCTAAATAGCCTGAAAGAAGACTGGAGTTTCTTTATGGAAAAATGATCAGTATTTATTGTGAAGTGGAAAAAGCAAGGCGTGGGAAATGTTTACCAGTTGTGTACAGAAAAGGGGGAAGTGTGTGTGTGTCCGTATGTACGTAAGCGTACTTGCTTACGTGTGTGTAAAAGTCATGGAGGTGAGAAAGGATCGCTCATGCTGATGGTCAGGACAGGGGAGCAAGGCAGGGGGGCGTCCCGTCTTGGACATTGTTACACCTTTGGAATGTTGACCCACGCGAATGTATTTAAAACCTACTCAAAAAGCAAGTATCCTATTAACACTAAGCAATATGTGCAGTGACCAAAAATAAAACAGCACATGTACCCTTCTTTGCAAAGTTTTTTCAAAAGTAAGTGTAACCTGTAGGGTTTTCCTCTGTGGAGAAGCTGTAATGGAACAATCACAGTGTCTGCTTAACACGGTAATAAAACCTGCCATCATACATTATGTCATTGACATGCGATTTTTATATTGCAAAAAAAAATTATTACTAGATATTGGAATTTTTAAAAATAAAAATAAGAGGGCTTCCCTGATGGCGCAGTGGTTGAGAGTCCGCCTGCCGATGCAGGGGACACGGGTTCGTGCCCCGGTCCGGGAGGATCCCACGTGCCGCGGAGCGGCTGGGCCCATGAGCCATGGCCGCTGAGCCTGCGCGTCCGGAGCCTGTGCTCCGCAGCGGGAATGGCCACAACAGTGAGAGGCCCGCGTACCACAAAAAAAAATAAATAAATAAATAAAATAAATAAAAATAAGATGTGAATGTTTTAAATTTTAGGTTGTTGCATTCCATTTCATTTAAAAGATATTTTTGTTAACTATTTAATTCTGTGGGTCATCATAGTGGTTTATTTAGGTCAGGACCCAGGTAACTTCCATTATGTGATTCCTGTTATACTAAAAACACGATGAAATACTGAGAGTTTTAGAATACTGGCAAATTTTGAATATTTTCATTTAACAAATTGATCCTTTTAACAAAATTACTGCAGCATGATTGTGTGTCATTGAGGTCATTATAGGAGCCATAAACACCCACGTGTGCGCCCCCCCCACCCCGCCCCAAAGAGTGCCCTGAAGGTCTGTGATTGTTGGAAACCCATCTGGAAAGGGGAGAAACCCTGGAGGGTCTTCATGGGCCTTGATGGCCTGTCACCTGGTGTGGTAGGCTGTGCTTTCCTTTCTCTAAGGCCCAGTGTTTTTAAAATTTCTCTTTTCCTTTGTAGTTTGATGTTTATTTTTATTTCTCCTTTTATCATTATGAAAGTACACTTCTCTGACTTCCTAGTAACTGTGTGGTGCATTTTTACTTTTTACTTGATGCCTTCAGCTCGGGTGAAAAGGACCGACTTGGACAAAGCGAGGGCGTTTGTTGGGACGTGCCCGGATATGTGTCCCGAGAAGGAGCGATACATGCGGGAGACCCGGAGCCAGCTGAGTGTGTTTGAAGTGGTCCCAGGCACTGACCAGGTAGAGCGCCACGCCCCCAGGGTGCTCGCCAAGCTGCTGTCCGTACTAATCACTGGGGTGGAGGGGCGTGTGCAGGGGAGGGAAGGCTGCACTGGTCCTTTCTGTCCATATTTGGTCTGGTGTTTACTTTTCTAGAGGGTAGTGGGGATGTGCTATGAACAGTCATGTTCCATTGTCTGCATTGTGAGGTGTGTAGGAAGCAGTCTTGCATAAGGTGACTGGACCATAGTTCCCTAAAGAAATAGACACAGGGCTTCCCTGGTGGCGCAGTGGTTGAGAGTCTGCCTGCCGATGCAGGGGACACGGGTTCGTGCCCCGGTCCAGGAAGATCCCACATGCCACGGAGCGGCTGGGCCCGTGAGCCACGGCCGCTGAGCCTGCGCGCCCGGAGCCTGTGCTCCGCAACGGGAGAGGCCACAACGGTGAGAGGCCCGCGTACCGCAAAAAAAAAAAAAAAGAAAAGAAATAGACACAGATTTGTTTCATAAATTAAATTTTCCCATTTTTTCTTTTCACAGTTTTATTCCTGTCCTTTTTTATGTTTATATTTTGTGCATTTGAGATGATGCTGTAGCTATGATTTTGTATGAATCTTTTTCACTTAAAATTTTATCAGGAGCATTTTCTTTTGTTATGGTAAAGTCTTTATAAGCATTCAAAATTTTGAATGTAGGCATATTATTTGATTATGTAGCTCTGTCCAAACTCCCCATTTTGCAGTCATTGGGCTGTTTCTGATTTTTCAGTGTTACTAAGAATTCTGTTGGGCATGCTGTGTGTAATGCCTCTAAGGTATTCAGCTTCCTTCCTTCTGATGGATCCTACGCGTGAAGTGCTGTATCAGATGTGTGACCTTTCTTAAGGTTCCTGAATATGTGTCAGTGCACGATCCCAGTTGTTTCCCCAGAAATCGGCACCATTTTAGGTTCTTCTGCTCTCTGTTAAGTTTGCTTGCGGGCGTCTGCTCCTTCCCTGGCCGGTGGTTTCTCACAGCTGCCTTCGCCTGACTCAGGGTCCCCCCCAGCGAGGCAGCAGTTGTCAAGGCAGAGGCCCAGTGCTCCTGCCCCAGGAGACGGTGATGACAGCTCACAGCCGGTGCCCGGGGCCTGGGCTTATGGGCGTCTCTGCTCCACCCTCAGCCGCACCTCTTCAGCCTCTTCTTGCAGGTGGAAGATGCAGCTCCAGACTCTTGAGGGCCTTCCCCGGGCCCTGCTGCTCCCCTGCCCCACCTCGCCCTCCTCCCTGCCGGCTCCATTTCTGGTCCGTGTAGACCTAATTTGGTGTTTGAGCGTGGCTGAGACCTTTTAGAATCTTTAACGTCTTTTACCTGTCACACCTCTGTGCTTGGGGCCAAGCAGATGTGTCTTCACTAAATTCCTCTGTGTGTTGATGTGATAGTCTCTTATCTTCACTTCTTGTCATGTTTGCCAAAAACAAGTTTCTCTATTTTGTCTTTGAATTTTAATTGTTACCTTCAAAGAGAAATTCTACGTTTTAAAATTGTATTCTGTAGTATCGACCTTATTTAAGCGTGTGTGTGTGTGATTTTCCCCATTTTGGGGCACAGCAGCTGGGAGGCTGGGCTAGCACCTGCCACCCAGCCGCTCGTCTCTATTCCCTGCCCTCAGGTGGACCACGCGGCAGCCGTGAAGGAGTACAGCCGCTCCTCAGCAGACCAGGAGGAGCCCCTGCCGCATGAGCTGCGTCCCTCGGCGGTGCTCAGCAGGACCATGGACTACCTGGTGACCCAGATCATGGACCAGAAGGAGGGCAGCCTGCGGGACTGGTACGACTTCGTGTGGAACCGCATGCGGGGCATACGGAAGGTATCAGCCACTTGTGAAGCCCAGAGTGAAAGTGAGAGTTCTTGTCGTTTTACTCAGTTATATTTCATCCGTAACAAAAAATATACTGTTACTTAAAATCATTGCAAAGTCCTGTTAAAATGTACTTCATGGGCTTCGTTTCAAATTGAAATCTGAAAAATTCAGGTAATAAGCGCGATTTTTCTAATAGCTGATTCTTATGCACGGGAATATGTTAATGAGATCTCTGTGTATACGAGAAACGTGTGTAAGGTGTGTGTGCGTGTGTGCGTACGGCGCGTGTGCACGTGTAATTTTCCGCCTCGCTCGTGTCCAGGACATCACGCAGCAGCACCTGTGTGACCCAGTGACGGTGTCTCTGATTGAGAAGTGCACCCGCTTTCACATCCACTGCGCCCACTTCATGTGTGAGGAGCCCATGTCCTCCTTTGACGCCAAGATCAACGACGAGAACACGACCAAGTGCCTCCAGAGCCTGAAGGAGATGTACCAGGACCTGAGGAGCAAGGGCGTGCTCTGCGCCAGCGAGGCGGAGTTCCAGGGCTACAACGTGCTGCTCAGCCTCAACAAGGGGGACATCCTAAGGTGAACTTCCCAGGGCAGAAGCCAGCCTGAGCCACAGGGAAAGGCAGGCTTTAACCAGGAAGAGGGCACTTAGGGTTAGCGGTGCTGGGAGCACTGAGTTTTCTGTGGTGTCGAACGCCGGGACATTAGTGAGGAAGCTGGGCTCGGCTGTGCAGCCCCTGGGGCTGAGGCACTGGGAGCAGAGGGCTGGGGATGCCTGCTGGCGCCGGTGCATCCAGAGCGGGCCCCGGGCCCTTTCTGAGGACGGGTTCTCCTTGTCAGTGGGAGAGCACGAGGCAGGAATCTGCTGTTTGAGCAGAGGAGGCGAGTGAACTCGGACAGGAAAGCTCAGGGTCCCCTATCAGAGCTGCCAGCGTGTTTCCTCGTATGCATGTGCACACAGACCTCGTCCAAGGTCTAAGTCACAGGAGAGGAAAAAATCGTGTGAAACAAATGCTAAGGGTGGGATATTAAGAATGAATCTTAAACCTCGCCCTGATCTATCTGTAGACATTAATATGAGAAATATGTTAGGGTCCACTAGCCTTCCATTCCTGTCGTTGGTAAACTGGATTCCAAGTTTCCCTTATTTATGCTGAAACTCTTTTTCAGCTTGCAGAATATGTAGGTGTGTGATTGATTTTAAATTAAGCCTTGGAGATAAACTAGTTAGGGAAAATGGCTGTGTGGTCTTTTTGTATATAATAGGCATTTGTCCCCTATCTTGAGTTATTCTTGAATAATTAATAATTTTTTTTTCGGCCACACTGCACGGCTTGTGGGATCTTAGTTCCCCGACCAGGGATGGAACCCGGGCCCCTCAGCAGAGAGAGCGTGGACTCCTAACCACTGGACCATCAGGGAAGTCCCCACATCAGTTTATTTATAAACAAAACAAAGTTAAACTTTCTTAGACGTCATCTTCAAACACAGCTGGCAGTCAGTTGGCATTAAAGTAACTCTTTGATAATCAATTCTTAAATTATTGCTTCAATTTGTTTATTATTCATCTTTTTTAAAAATTAATTAATTTATTTATTTTTGGCTGTGTTGGGTCTTTGTTGCTGCGCGTGGGCTTCCTCTAGTTGCGGTGAGCGGGGGCTACTCTTTGTTGTGGTGCGCGGGCTTCTCATTGCGGTGGCTTCTCTTGTTGTGGAGCACAGGCTCTAGGCGTGCGGGCTTTGGTAGTTGTGGCGCGCGGGCTCAGTAGTTTGGCTCACAGGCTCTAGAGCGCAGGCTCAATAGTTGTGGCGCACGGGCTTAGTTGCTCCGCGGCATGTGGGATCTTCCTGGACCACGGCTCGAACCCGTGTCCCCTGCGTTGGCAGGTGGATTCTTAACCACTGTGCCACCAGGGAAGTCCCTCATCATCTTTTTAAAGAAAACCTTTGCTACCGATCCAGCCCAAGAGTGGTGGCTTTGACATTGGTAAACCGTGAACATATTGGCACATGTGACCATATCAAGACCTTCTTTTTCAGTATAGTTGAAATCTGTTTTATTGTCAGATCTATTTTCATGGAAATTTTGTCTAATTAAAGATGAAATTCTAACCCCTTTCATCTCCTTTAATTAACAGGGAAGTGCAGCAGTTCCATCCTGCCGTTAGAAACTCCTCTGAAGTGAAATTTGCTGTTCAGGCTTTTGCTGCGTTGAACAGTAATAATTTTGTGCGATTTTTCAAACTGGTCCAATCAGCTTCTTATCTGAATGCTTGTCTTCTGCACTGTTACTTTAATCAGGTGAGTACTGACACTGTACTTGCAGAATTGATGAAAGCTGGTTGCTACTTGTGACATTTAAGAGCTTCTTTATGACAGGAGCATCTCAGCGGGTCCTGGGCTAAGTCTTGTGCAGCAGCCCCTGAGGGGATACTGCTGTTACCTGTTTATGGGGTTGGCACAGTTGATCACCGATGGAAAGGCTGTGCAGTGGGCAATACTGTTCTTCTGGTTCAGATGAGAGAGATCTCTTCAGAATGATAACTTGCGTTCAGAACTATCATCTTCCATGGAAACAAAGAAGCCAAAAAGCAAACTGCATGCACATTCCCCTAACCTAGAACTTATTAGGGTTATCAGTCTTCATTTTTGGAGTGAGCTTGATGTTGCTAAATTCATTTCGGTAAATATCTAAAGTGCCTGCTCTTTGTTGCACTGGGATTACAAAGATGGGGCAAGACCAGTCTCTTACCTCAGGATTAGCATAGAGTGTGAACTCCTGGTCTCAGATTTCCAGAGTCAGGTCTTCACCTTCTGAAGCACTTGGGGACGATAACAGAGCAGGCTGCATGCCCACCTCACACAGCACGCCCCTGTGCTGTCCCGCAGCTGCTGGCGGGCGGGGTGGTGGTGGGGGAACGCCGCCGGGAGAATGCCGCCTGGAGTCCTTGCTGGGAGCCCCTGGCGGCTGCTGGGTGGGGAGGAGCTTGCCTGGGAGATCTCAGGAACCTGCCTGGCTGGTTTTGTGACTCCAGGTCATTTTTCTTTTTTGGTCACAAGTCCTCCTGTAAACAGCGACTAAACCCACCATCATCCCAGGCAAAGTCTTCTGCAAGTTTGCTCATTGTTAGATCTGACAGTTTCCAAGAGAACTGAAATTCTGGAACAAATGAAAAGATTTCTAACAACGTGCAGCTTGGGGAACTTTGTGCCGTTGATAAATACCAGTGATAGTCGACCATTTGTACCCATTTTAATAATTTTAAACTCAAAAGAAATCTAAGTGTTTTTCTTTAGAAAGACAAAGTGTTTCACTAACAGTGGCCCACAGTGGCCCATTGTCTCCTGGACCTCATCTCCTCTCCTGCCTTCCCTGGCTCCACCCCAGCCCCCCCAGCCCCCAGCAGGCGCCTGCCTCAGGGCCTTTGCGCTTGCTGTCCTCCCGGCTCTTCCTTCTGCTCACAGAGTGTACAGCGCTCCCCTCCCCCAACGCCAGGCTGGGCTGCCCTTCTCGGCAGAGTGCTCCCTGTCCTCCTCCTCAGCTGTTCTTGCTGTCACACTATCACCGTTAAACGCACTGTGCAGTTTGTACGTTCATTTTGTTCAGTGTTGGTGTCTCCTGCCACGTCCGCTCCGTGAGGACAGGGGTCTTGTCTGTTCACGGCTGGACACTCAGCATGGACGTGCATGCCAGCCTTGAAGGAACACTAGATCCAGGTTGAATTGCTTAAAGCCCACTGAAGAGGAGGAGCAGGGCCACCGGGGTCCTGGGATCAAACTAACCTGCCAGTGCCTTCATGGTTCCCTCTGTCCACGTGTTTAAAATGCTCAGTGTGATGCTGTGAAGCAACTTTCTCTCTGACTTTTACTCAGTTTCATGTCACACACTTTCCATGGCATTCCATCATCTCTGCAGTAATCTTTAGCAGCTGTACAGCTTTCTGTTGAGTGGAGGATGCACAGTGTACTCTCCCTGCCCTGCTGGTGGGTGGTTGGTTTTCTAGTTTTTTTAATAAATAAAGCCTTCATGGCCCAGCCTTTTCCATATATGAAACCGTTTGCTTTGCATCATTTCTGGGCATTCTGCTGAGCAGACGGCCCGATGAGCGCTAAGCTTGGGAACCGGGGTGCTTTCCAGAGGGACTGAGCCGCCTGCGGTCATGGAGTGCCTGACCCTCTGCGACTCAGTGACTTGGCTTCTCTCAGATCCGCAAGGACGCGCTCCGAGCGCTCAACGTGGCATACACGGCGAGCACTCAGCGCTCCACCACCTTTCCCCTGGATGGCGTGGTGCGCATGCTGCTCTTCAGAGACGGAGAGGAGGCCACAGACTTCCTCAGCTGCCACGGCCTCACTGTCTCCGACGGGTAAGCACCGAGGCCCGAACCGCCGGGCCTCTCTCCTTTTCTCCCTTTTAACTCTGGGAAGGCTGGGAAGTGCCAGCTGTGCGCCAGGCCCTGGAGAAGGCATGTTCCACGGCCTGGGGTGCAGGGGAGCAGGCGAGGCTCAGAACCGCGGGGATGTCCCCAGGTCACTCGCTGTTCGTCAGCAGGTTAGGGTTCAGACTCTTCCTGACTTTTCCCAAGTTACTCAGGAAGCTGATGGTCGAGCTTGGGGCCTTCCTTGTTCTGTCCCTGAAGATGGGCTCTCTGGCCAGGCCAGGGCGTCTCCTCTGCTGCAGTCAGAGTTTTGAGAACGTGGTGGGACTTGTGGACCCTCTCCCAGAAAATGGCTCCATAACCTGTAGCCTGTCGTGTCCGGATCCGGGGTTTCCCTGAACCCATCCTCCTCTGGCTCCTCAGCCCCGGCCCCGTCTGCTGCCTGCAGACCTGCCCTCACGGGATGAGCTGGGAGCATGTAGGGGAGCGTTGCTGCACCTGGGGCTGCTAACAGTGAGGCCAGGCGGCTCCCGTGTCAGAAGGAAACACTGGCAGTGGGGGATGCCGTGGGCTGGGCCTTGGGCTGGGCCTTTGCTGCCTCCCCTCATTTCCACGTGGCCTTCTGGCGACACAGTGACTGCAGGGCACTGAGGAGGTGAAGGGTGGCCTCTCGCCTGTGTAACGCCTCTCCGTGGGTTCTCTGTGGTCTGGGTAGCTGTGTCGAGCTGAACCGGTCCTCGTTCCTGGAACCAGAGGGTTTATCCAAGGCCAGGAAGTCGGTGTTTATTACCAGGAAGCTGACGGTGTCCGTTGGGGAGATCGTGAATGGAGGGCCATT
This sequence comes from Mesoplodon mirus, assembly GCF_964341445.2. NCBI lineage: Eukaryota > Metazoa > Chordata > Mammalia > Artiodactyla > Ziphiidae > Mesoplodon > Mesoplodon mirus. The sequence goes on along the minus strand of NC_138982.1, from coordinate 146,968,008 downwards.
ACCCCCTGTCCTCCGTCACACCCCCGTGTGCAGCTTCAACTCCCAGAACAAGTACGTCGGGGACAGCCTTGCTGCGGAGCTGCCCGCGGGCGCCCAGAGACCCGGCTTGGACGTGGCAGGTGGGTGAGGCTGCGGCCTCAGGGGGGGCGCCAGCTCTGCTCCCCTCTAGGAGGCCTCATCCTGGGGCCCGGCGACACCAGCTCGGTGCTGCCTGAACGGCCCCCTGGCGCCACAGTGCTTTGTTCCCACGGGTGAAGCGCACACGGTCCCCCGGCTCGTGGCTCAGGAGGCGCCCTGTGGTGGTCTGCTTGGGGAGGGTGGCCAGGGCTTGTCCTCGGTGCCCACGTTTGCCTGTTCCTTCCAGGTGTAGGGAGAGGAGAGGAGTGCAGTACGGAGGGGGACGAGGCCCCCCCGGCTCTCCTCCTGCAGCCCCTGCCCACCCCTGTGCCAGCTTCTCCTCCACACCTCCCGGCACTGCCCTTGAGCATGGCACCCAGCCTCTTCCAGCCCCCCGTGCAGCCCCCCGTGCAGCTGGAGCTCCTTCCCCCGAAGTCTGCGCCTGTGTACTCGGACGAGGTAAGGAACCTTCCTGTCAGGGCTCTGAGGGCCCGTCGTGGGCAACATCCAGCTGCCTCTGATGTCCAGTCTGACCACTGTCTGTGTCCCTGGGGTGTCCCTGGGGTCAGCATGCGTCTGACAGGTGGCCCCGGGGCCGAGCAGGGCCTACCCACCACACAGGCCGTGTGACTTGATCTCGCCACCCTGTTGCTTGGGCAGGCACTGGGCACCACCCCACTGGGGGATCAAGGAGGCCTGAGGTGGGGAGTGAGGAAGGGCCACAGAAGCTGGGGCCGTGTGACGTTGGGGTGCGGCACTGTGGCCGTCTGAATGGCCGTCGTTGAGCAGACAGCAGGCTTGTCCTGGCATGTCCAGAAGGCTCCTCTCTGGTTATCAGCAGGAACCCTTTCCAGGAGCGCACAGCCGACCCCCGTGTAAGGTCATTAGACGCCTTCAAACAGCTTCCAGTGATGAGGTTTTGGAGGGATTTCTGAGCTGGGCGGACGGTCCATGATGTCTCTGTGGTTCCGTGAAGACCTTCAGTACCTTAGGCCATGAAGGCAGATTGCTTGGTGATAAGCTGGGTCTGGATCTAGGCGGCGTTTCCCCAGCCAGTGCTCCTGACCCCCGTCTGCCCTCTGCTTAGGACCTGGTGCAGGTGGTGGATGAGCTCATCCAGGAGGTTCTTCAGAGGGACTGCGAGGAAGTTGGCGCCGCTGGGGCGGCCTTCGCAGCCACAGCCCTGGGGTAAGTGCGGTGCCTCTCCTGCTCTGAGGCTGTCTGCACTCCCTCCAGATGCTACCTTTCATAAAGCTGCTCTCAGTCTTCAACAAGAGATCACAGCTACCCCTTTGTACAGGCTTCAGTGTCGGTCCTGCTCGCTGGTGGGTATAGTCTCTCACGTTCCTGACCTGTGTTTGTCGTTTGCAGGTAGTTTCTATGTGTGTATGATTTTTGAGTAGCATTAGGTTTATTAAAGTTGTAAATTAGAAACCTGTTTTTCTTTCAACTTTAAATGTGATCAAAAATCTAGTAATAAAAAAAATCTAGTAATAATTAGTTCCTTCTCTGTTAAAAAATAAAAACACTCACTTTACTTGATCTTGGATTAAGTCACAGTTTATAAATTTGACAGATTAAATTCCCTTAAACATTTTATACCATTTACATTTAACACCATGATGAAATTTCCTTAGACATTTCAAACTACACTTTTAAATTTTATAAAGCTGATTTTGTGGAACACTTTAAGCATCTAGTCTTTTTTTTTTTTTTTTTTTTTTTTTTTTCGGTGGTACGCGGGCCTCTCACTGTTGTGGCCTCTCCCGTTGCGGAGCACAGGCTCCGGACGCGCAGGCTCAGCGGCCATGGCTCACGGGCCCAGCCGCTCCGCGGCATGTGGGATCTTCCCGGTCCGGGGCATGAACCCGTGTCCCCTGCATCGGCAGGTGGACTCTCAACCACTGCGCCACCAGGGAAGCCCTATATGTCTGTTTTTATGGTAGTACCATGTTGTTTTGATTTTATTACTATAACTTCGTAGTAAGTTGTAAGTTTTGAAATCACAAAGTGCGAGTCCTTCAGCTTTGTTTCAGCTTTGTTTCTCTTTGAAGGCTGTTTCCCTATTTGGAGACCCTTTAAATTTCATAAGAATTTTAGGATGGGTTTTTCTACTTCTGCAAAAAGTTATGTTGGGATTTTGATGGTGGTTCCAATGAATCTGTAGATTACTTTGGGTAGTACTGGCATCTTAACAATATGAAGTCTTCCAGTCCATGAACATGGATGTCTTTCCATTTGTTTATGTCTTCCTTAATTTTTTTCAGCAACGTTTTATAATTTTTATTGTACAAGTCTTTTGTTTCTTTGGTTAAGGTTGTTCCTAATTATATTATTCTTTTTGTCGCTATTGTAGATGGAATTGTTTCCTCAATTCCACTTTCAGAATGTTCATAGCTCGTGAATAGAAATGCCATTGAGTTTTGAGTGTTGATCCTTATATTCCAATCTTGTTGAACTTTTTTTTATTGTAATAGCTTTTGAGTGGATCCCTTAGGATTTTCTACATACAAGATCCTGTCATCTGTGAATACACATAGTTTTCTTCTTCCTTTCCAGTTTGGATGTTTTTATTTTTCTTGTCTAATTGCTCTGGCTATAACTTTCAATACGGTGTTGAATAGAAATGGCAGATAGGGCACTCTTGTCTTGTTACTGTCTTAGAGGGAAAGCTTTCTATCTTTCACGAGTGAATATGATGTTAGCTGTGGGTGTTTCATATATGGTCTTTATCATTTTGAGAAAGTTCCCTTCTCTTCCTAATTTATTGAGTGTTTGTATCATGAAATGGTATTGAATTTGTCATATGCTGTCTCTGCATTAATTGAGATGATTTTGTGGGTTTTGTCCCCTTCAGTTTATTAATGTGGTTGTATTACATTGATTTTCATTTGTTGCATTCCAGGAATAAATCTCTCTTGGTAGTGTGAGATTATACACTTGGTAGTGTATAATCCTTTCAGTATATTGCTTAATTTTGGCTTGCTAGTATTTTGTTATGGATTTTTACTTCACCGTCCACAAGGGATATTGGTCACTAGTTTTCTTGTGGTGTTTTTGTCTGGCTTTGGTATCAGATCGGGGGAATGCTGGCCTCCTAGAGGTGTTAGGAAGTGTTCCTTGTGCCTCGGTTTTTTCGAAGAGTTTGAGAAGGGTTGGTGTTAGTTCTTCTCTAAGTGTTTGGTAGAATTTGCCAGTGAAGCCCTCTCATCCTGGATTTTTCTATGCTGGAAGATGTTTTTAAATACTGAGTCAATCTCTTAACTAGTTATAGGTTTATTCAGATTTTCTTTTTTTCCTGAGTCAGTTTTGACAGGGTGTGTGTTCCTAACCATGGGCTTGATTTTTATGCTGGAAGGCAAATAGGTATTTTTTCCCTTGCTAGTATTAGAAGTCTAGTAATACGGTTTGTGTGGCTTTTATTATTTATTTAGAGCAATGTCCACTTTGCTCTGTCTAGTGTTTCCAATGCTGCTATGGAGGAGCTGTTAACAGCTGCAACCATGGGCATTCTGAGGCACATTGCAACTGAAGAAGTGACTAAGGAAAGGGAGCGAAAAGAGGAAGAGAGGCGGCGGGCTGAAGAAGAGAGGTGAGGGTGTCTCATCCCTGCAGTGCACGTGGGGGGTGGGGGGGGTGGACAAGGGGAGAGCCTGCCCTGGCCTAGGATGCTCTCGCTTTTGCCCACAGCACTCGTACCAGACCCACGGCTCACCCTGCGCCTTCATACACTGTGGCCCAGGGAGCCGGCAGGTCCCACCTTGTAAGCAGCAGCCCCTCCGCAGCCAGAGGGGGTGGGGGGGGGTGGTCAGGGAACTGGAGTGGGTATGGCTGTGTGGCCTGTCTGGTGGAACCAGAGGTGTCAGGCCTGCCGGAGGGGTCAGGCAGCACAACTCAAATCCCCACTCGCAAGGTCACAGAGTGAGACGACTGTTATTTCTTGTGCTCTTTTTCCTTTTCCCTTAGGTTGAAACAAGAGAGAGAACTGGTGTTAACTCAGCTGAGCCAGGACCTAGCTGCAGAGCTGACAGAGCTCGTGGTGACAGAACGTGTGAGGGAAACCTGCTCCCAGGAGTTGAAGTAAGTGAAGCGCTGGTGCCTGCAATGTGAGGCGGCTGGGCGGGTGGGAGGAGGGTTAGAGGCACCGTGGCCAGGCTGGTCCAGTTCACGCTAGCTGGCTTTCATTTTGACAAGGAGCATATCTTCTGGTTAGCCAAACACTAACAGGCTGTCCCTCTTCTTGTGTGCGTTGCTTCCAAGGAGGCCCTCGCTTTCACTCTCATCCTCCTTGTTGACCCTGCCCTGGGCGTGGGGATGTGTCTGTTAGCAAAAGAATTCACTGGTGGTCTTCCCCACACCAGGTTACTCACCGTTAGTTTTTCTCCAGTAGAAGATCCTTTCCTTTGTTTCGTATGTTCAAAGATTCCTTTGAGCTATTTCACTTAAGAACTTTATAAATTTCAGTGCCAAGCTTCAGGGAAGAAAGAGGTTCAGTTGTGCTGGGAAATCTGTCCTTGCGTTTAAGTTCCCCCGAGATAGGCCTGCAGCCCCTGGTGCAGATGGGGAATATAGCCAGGAGGCAGAGTATGTTGCTTAATTAATATTTCTCTCCATTTCTATTAATTGGGAGTTTATTTCACTGTTTACTATAAGCAAGAGACCTCACAAATGATGGGTGTTTGTCTGTTCTTAATCCCAGGAAGGGGTATTAAGAGATAAGTAAAACCTAGGACTCACTGACGTGCAGGGAAACTGCTGTTCTCTGCAGTTCCAGAAGACTTGGACTACAGCTCGGCCCAGGGCTGTCTCCATCGCCACAGAGGACAGCTATCGGAAATGGGTCTTGCCTGTCTGGGCTTCTTTGGCTTAATGGCTAAATGTATTTGATAAAGGCCTCTGTGATCCCTTGGTTGACAGGATTTTGTTGTAAAAAGTCTCTTTCAGATTCTGGTTTATCTGAGGGCCACTGTCACATGACCTTAGGCTGTCAGCCTCTGTAGCCAGCTGTCATATACTTGAGACATTTCTAATTGCAAACATCAGATGTTGTTGATGAGAAGATATTTCAGTTGTCTCAATGGTCATTTAAAAATTAAATTTCTGGGCCTCCCTGGTGGCGCAGTGGTTGAGAGTCCGCCTGCCGATGCAGGGGATACGGGTTCGTGCCCCGGTCTGGGAGGATCCCATATGCCGCGGAGCGGCTGGGCCCGTGAGCCATGGCCGCTGGGCCTGCGCATCCGGAGCCTGTGCTCCGCAACGGGAGAGGCCACAACAGTGAGAGGCCCGCATACCGCAAAAAGAAAAAAAAAAAAAAAAAAAAAAAAAAAATTAAATTTCTAACTATAAGATACAGAGTTCTCTCTTGACTATTTACAAGGGCCCTGTTGGATGTATCATCTTGTACCCTGTACCACTTTAGTTCTTTTTTCTCTACATTTCCAGATGTCTGTGCATTATATAAAATAAAATCTTCAAGCTTTTCTTGCAGCAAAGCTATCATTACATTTCAGTATTAAGGCCGTGGCCTCGTGCTTTTAAGGCAGGCCCTCCGGGTGGGGCCTTGGGTGCAGTGTCTCTCTTGCTGATTGCCCTTTTCCCTAGGAGTGCAGTGGAGACACAGCAGAGGCTCCGCGTGGCCCGCTGCTGTGAGGACGTCTGTGCCCACCTGGTGGACTTGTTTCTTGGGGAGGAAATTTTCCAGACTGCAAAAGAGACCCTCCAGGAAGTTCAGTGCTTCTGCAAGTATCTCCAGCGGTGAGTCCCATGTCCTTACAGATAAAATCAATGCATACAGGGAGAGTCTTTTACAAAGATTATACTTTCAGAAACAGCTGATAATACGCACATGTAACATGTTCCTTCCTAAAGGGTATAAACTAAGTAAAGAATTAGATTGGGGTGGGGGGACCGCTCTATATTTCGACAGATATTTATAGGTAGCCTTCTGCTGTTTACCCAGTGTGCTAGACACAGGGAGAGGGCCACGAACAAGCCAAATGATAGCTGTATGCACCCACATGGATGAATTTCTGAAACATAATTTATAGTGAAAAAAGCAATTCTTAGGGAAATGTGTGCAACATACAAACTGTATATTCAAACTAAATGGGTTGTTTTGGATTTGTATATAGTAGTACAACCCTAAAGAAGGAAAATAACAAACATAAACCCGGCATAGTGGTTACCTTTGGGAATGAGAGGGTGTGTGACTGAGCAGGGCCCGTGGGCATCAGGTGCTGGTCTTGGCCACCCATTCTCAACTGCATGGAAGGCTGTGGGTGTTTGATTTATCATTAATCTTTAAAATGGGTGTACATGTGTTACGTATGTTATATGATGATTCATTTCATGATAACATTTAAAGAAAGTAATAGTGTACTTGACAGTTGCAGCCGTGTAAAAGGGGATTCAGTGAGAAATGAGTCTCCATCCCACGAGAACCTCTGACCTTTGTATGGTGGTCGGCACAGGGGGGAGCACATTCCCTACTCTGTGCCAGACTTCTCTCGACTCTCGGTGACACCGGAGACCTGACTGCAGCAGCACGGTGGCCTCTCCCCAGTGCCGTCAGTGCACTGAGGTGGCGTTGCCAGAGCACATGGTAGATGACCTGCCTCGTCCCACTGGTAGACTTTCACATGGCTTTCTCTCTCTAGCTGTGACAAAGAGTGCTGCAGTGGCATCCTTGTACAGACATTTCACACAGGTGCACACATGTCTGGAGAGAGAATCCTGTCGGTGGTGTCTGCTGGGTCAAAGGGTATATGGATCTGTGTTTGTATCCAGATTGGCAAGTTGGCCTCCAGAGATTGTTCACTCTTTATTTTTAATTAATTAATTTATTTGGTTGCACCAGGTCTTAGTTGTGGCATGCGGGCTCCTTAGTTGCGGCTCGCAGGCTCCTTATTTGCGGCTCACTGGCTCCTTAGTTGCGGCATGGGCAAGCTCTTAGTCGTGGCATGCATGTGGAATCTAGTTCCCTGACCAGGGATCGAACCCAGCCCCCTGCATTGGGAGTGCAGAGTCTTACCCACTGCGCCACCAGGGAAGCCCAGCATTCACTCTAAAGTTCAGTAGGTCCGTTGCCCACCACTCATTCGTTATCATGCATCCCCCATACCTTGAGTTTCAGTTCTGATCCATTTCTCAGTCTGAGATCTGTTGCTGAAAAAGACCTAAACATACTGGCAGAAAATGTTTCCCATGTTAATGCTGGAGGTGTTTTTGCCTTGTCCCCATGGCAAAAACATCCAGTGATGATACTTTGGTCTCTCCTCTAGGTGGAGGGAAGGTGTTGCAGCCCGGAAGAAACTGAGGCGCCAGATGCGGGCCTTCCCTGCGGCACCCTGCTGTATGGACACGAACGACCGGCTGAGGGCACTGGCGCCCAGCGCAGAGTGCCCCATTGCAGAGGAGAACCTGGCCAAGGGCCTCTTGGATCTGGGCCACGCGGGGAGAGTGGGCATCTCCTGCACCAGGTCAGCAGCCCGGGGCCTCCTAAGTGCCTCCTGCCCTAACTGGCTTTATCGCGAGTGTGGATTAACACGTCTGTTTGCAGGGAAGATGGGTGGAGTCAGAGGAGGTGAAGACAGATGCAGGATTGCATTTTCGGAGTGAGAGTTGCTCTACCTGCTGTGATTTCACTTGCCTTTTCCCCTTAAAACACTCCTGGTCCTGCCAATCGAATTCTCCCTGGAATTACCTGTTTTCTCTTTGCCTTCCTAGCTTAAGGACACATCATGTCCATTCTCAGTGGTGGAGCCAGAGGTCCGTGTTGGCCTCACCCCCACCACCACCCCGACCCCTCTGCTACCCTGGGTCTGCGGTGGCAGCATTTCAGCGACTCCCCCCTCCTGCCGTCAGGTCTCTTACGGGCTCCCTCCCCGTGTCCCCTCGCATGGCTCTCCCTGCCACTCCTCCTGGCCACCCTGCATGTGCCCGGCTCCCAGCCCAGGTCCTGGCTTCAGCTGCCCAATCCTGGCCATGCAGGGCTCAGCCTCTCTCTTCAGACCAGGCCGCTGTGGCCTCTGGAAAGGAGCCTCCCAGTGGGGGCCTAGGAAGACGACACAGAGGCGCAGTGGCAGCCCACCCTGCTGGGGTCCCGAGGCACGTCTTGTCCTCGCCTGGGCTGTCACCAGCTCTATGCCTCTAACAAACTTTGTGTAGCTGCCCACGTCTCCGGGTCCTGTGCCTGTGTCTGCAAGCAGGGTGGTGACGGTGCTGGCCTGTCTCTGATGTGCTGTGTGTGTCAGGGCCTTCGGCCTTGGCCCGGCTGCCTCCTGGAGTCCTGGCTGTGTCACCTGTGTCAGGACGGCCCTCTCTCTGTCCCCTCCCCCGCCCTCCAGCACAGCCCCCATCCCCTCTTCTTCCCCTCTGTTTCCTCCCCTGGTAATCTTTTTCCATCCTGCACGCTGACAGCATGCTTCGTGCATCTCCAGCCTGGGCCTCTTCCCCGTGTCCCCAGTTCAACATCGGAACCTAGTCTTCACCTGGCCTGCTGCACTCGGTGCCTCCTCTGGCTCACAGGATGCCAGCCTGTCCTCCCTGGACTGGGTGACACCTGGACTCAGACCCACCATCCTGCGGCTCTACCCTCACCACCTCCACTGCCAACCCCTCTCACGTAGCCACCTGTCCGTCTGCTGGCTTCCGCCCTTGACCCCTGCACCCTGGTGTCCTCATCACCACATCAGAGTCAGGTCGGCTCACATCCCTGTCGACGTCCCTGGGCTGCTCTCTGAGTCCCTTCATAGTGCCCCCCCCCCCGCCCTCTGGCTGTCCCCCGCTGCTCTCCCTGTGCTCGTCCTGTGCACGTGCCAGGCCCACTCCTGACTGGGTCTGGCCTGTCCCCCAGAACTCACGTGCTGGCGCCCCTGTTCCCTTCAGTCTTTGCTCCCATATCACCTCTGACCACCCTGGGTAAGTCCACAGCACGCCCACCGCGCCTGTCGCGCCACCCACTAACAGAGGCCTTTCTCTCCCTACAAGAGCGTGTGTTCTAGCGGGGCAGGATTTTTGTCTGTTCACTGCTGATCTGCCACGACTGGCACACAGTAGATAATTGCTTGATATTTATGGAATGAACGAGTCCTCTGACTAAACTGTTTCTCTATCGGAAAAGGTTTCTTGGTCTCCTAAGTATTCCCCACTGGGAGACACTCGCTCCCCAATTGCTTTGCACTCAGAACATCACTAAGCGCTTATCAGGTTCCTCCGTGGGTGCTGAGTGGGCCTCACGTAGGCTCCGTGTGCTTCTCCCTTCGCAGGTTAAGGTGGCTCAGGAGCAAGGTGGCGCACCAGATGAAAGTTCAGCACTTCTACCAGCAGCTGCTGAGGTTGGTCCCCGCCCGCCCGCCGCGTACGCTGCTCCTGCCGGGGGCTCGCGTGGCGGCTCACCTGTGGTGCTTTGTCCCTTCCAGTGACGCGGCATGGGCACCCCTGGACCTGCCAGCCCTCGTGGCTGAGCACCTCCCGGCGCGGCAGGAGCGCGTGTTTTGGAAGCTGGTGCTGGTGTTGCCTGATGGAGAAGAGCAGTCCCCAGGGAGTCCTGGCAGGTCAGAGAGGTTTCCCCCTGGGGGGCCTGGATGCCGAGCAGGCGGCCGGGAGGCGGAGTGGCTTCTCCAGAGCGTCTGGCAGCTGAGTGTTGCGCACGGGGGTGGCCAGGCGGCAGCCCAGTGTGCCCCTCTCCTCCTGGGGGCCCTGACGCCTGCTTTCATCTTGATGCTTAGCTTTGCAGGCTGTTTTGTTTGTTATTTGAAGTTGACGCTTTAGATTATTCACATTTTTATTTTGTATCGTTGGCAACGGTCTTTGTCCAAAAACACTTCAGACTTGATTGTGACTTAAAGCTATGCTGAGGTATACTGATTAGAGCCTGCTTCATTTTAGACTCTTGGGGAAGACAGTTTACTTTGTTTGCTATAGTTCCATTTTTTCCTCAGGTAAAAAACTTCTGGCATTTTTAAAAAGAAATCGAAAAAGTTGACATGGCATTGTTTCTTGTAAACAAGCTGCTTCCAGAAACCATACTTTTTTTTTTTTTTGCGGTACGTGGGCCTCTCACTGTCGTGGCCTCTCCCGTCGCGGAGCACAGGCTCCGGACGCGCAGGCTCAGCGGCCATGGCTCACGGGCCCAGCCGCTCCACGGCACGTGGGATCCTCCTGGACCGGGGCACGAACCCGTGTCCCCTGCATCGGCAGGTGGACTCTCAACCACTGCGCCACCAGGGACGCCCTACTTTTCTTTTTTAGATGTAATTCACATATCATGACTTTCTCCCATTTGAAGTGTACATTTCACTGGTTTCAGTATATTCACAGAGTTGTATAACCATCACAACTATCTAATTGCAGAACATTTTTTCACCTAAAAAGAAATCCATGCCCATTAGCAGTCCATCCTTCCTTACCTGCAGCCCCTGGCAACTACTAATCTGTTTTCTGTCTCTATTCATTTGCCTATTCTGGACATCTCATACAAATAGAACCCGAAAACACGTAGTCTTCTATATGACTGGCATCTTTCACCTAGCATAATGTTTTCTAGGTTCATTCATGTTGTAGCATGTATTAGTCCTTCATTTTTGGGCCAAATGATATTTGATTGCATGAATATATCACACTTTATTTGTCTGTTCATCAGTTGATGGGCACTTTTTGATTATTATGATAACGCTTCTGTGAACACTGACGTGTAAGTGTTTGTGTGGACATATGTCTGCAGTTCTTTTGGTTATATACCTAGGAGTGGAATTGCTGGGTTGTATGGTAAACTCTAAGGACCTTTTCTGTTGCTCAAAATCTTTTCTTTGTGCTTCAAAATCATAAATCACATTAGAATGAGTGTCCTCTCAAATATATAACCCAGTAGAGTTCCTAACTCCATTTAAAAAATCACAGCCTGTTTATTAGTCCAGATCAACTTTATAGTAAGATTTGGTGTTTGTGGATTTACATCTGTGTAACATTTCTCTTTGTAGTTCAAATTTAGGATTAGACTCTCCTTCAAGTGTTATTTTCTTTTATTCACAGAATTCTGGCAAATTGGTTAAAAGTCAAGTTCATAGGAGATGATGGCTCAGTGGATGACACATGCCGTGATGTTGGTGGGATTCAGACACTCACTCTCTTTAACACTTTCAGCAGCAAAGGGAATCAGACAGTTTCTGTCAGTGTGTGCATCAAGGTGAGTGACCATCACTTAGTGTATTTACTTCTGAGATTTTCTCACTCGCACTCACTCCCAGACATGATTGGAGTCATATAACTTCCCTGAAGTGGCCCTGAAACAATGTGGGAGGCTCAGAAGCAAGTGTCGTATCTGTTCCTCCTTGCGTCTTGACGACATCCCATGCACACCCCCTTGGTGTGAGAGACCAGGCTAGATTCTCAGGAGTGCAGTGAGTCTTAACTGTCTTGGGTCACAGACCTCTCTTTGAGAACTTGGTGGAAACCCAGAACAATCCTGAAAAGTACATATGTTCACCTATAATTCAGAAGCCCTGAGTTCCACGGACCTCTGGTAACTAACCCAAGAGGGATGAGACAGAGCATTACAAAAACATGCAGTGGTTGTTGCATCTCATATGGTCTGTCAGCTGCTGAAATCTTTGTTAAATAGCTTCCTGATGCATCAGGTCTTACCAAAAGACGAATGGTTTTTAATCCTATGCGGTTTTCACATAGGTTCAGTAGTGGGCATTTCAGGTTACTTGTTTTTGTTTCACATTAAAGTTGTCCTCAGTTTTTGATTATAAGTTCTAATTTTCTTTCCTTTCGTTTCCTTTCCCTTCCTGCCTTCCTTCCTCTCTCTTTCTCTCCCTCTCTCTCTCTTTCTTCCTCTCTCTCTCTCGGCTGCGTTGGGTCTTCATTGCTGCATGTGGGCTTTTCTCTGGTTGCGGCGAGCGGGGTCTACTCTTCGTTGCAGTGCACGGGCTTCTCATTGGCAGTGGCTTCTCTTGTTACGGAGCACGGGCTCGAGGTGTGCGGACTTCAGTAGTTGTGGCACGCGGGCTCAGCAGTTGTGGCTCACAGGCTTAGTTGCTCCACAGCATGTGGGATCTTCCCAGACCAGGGATCGAACCCATGTCCCATGCGTTGGCAGGCAGATTCTTAACCACTGCGCCACCAGGGAAGCCCCTAACTTTTGTTCTTTACAGGTGTTTGTGCAACACTGAGCTTAATTGGTTCCCTGAGAGATTCTTCTTTAATGAGAACCTGTTTCCTCATTAGATTCAGACCTGCATAAATGAACTTCAAGTTTTATTGTGTGTGTTCAGAAGTAAGACCAGATGTATATTTTATTTACTTAGAAAATAGCAGTACATGGCAGGAAGTGTGGGCTTCAGTGCTGAGCAGACCTGGTGTCGGTAGCTGCTGCCGCGGCCAGCTGCCCAACCTGGGCCTGGTGCCTCCCATAGTGTGGCGATCAGGACCAGCGGCACGCTCAGAGCAGGACCCAGTGAAAGCGGCCCTCCCCACCGTGTCCTGACCCGAAGGCTCCACGCCTGACCTCTCCTCTTCCTGACAGTCACCTTCATGGCACACCCGGACATCTGCATGTGGCACTCCAGTGCCTGTTCCTCCTGTCCTTGGAACGGCTTCAAGCTGTAGTTTGATTATAGGATTTTTGTTTGTTCCTTTCCATTTTAATACTATTTATTGTATTTCTTAAACGTGAAAGTAATACATATATAAAACTTTAAAAACATAAGGAAATACAGAGGAAGTATAAAGATTATAAGAGCCATCTAAGCGCTCACCATTCAGAGGTAACAGAAACATCTTGGGGCATGTTCTTCCCTTTTTCGTATGATGACAAAGTCAGACTTCACCTACTGGACAATTAGTTTGTTCTTGCCTTTATTCTTAAAAATGTAAGTCAAAATAATACGTGCATGTAGTTAAAAACTCAGAGAGCACCACGACTTACGAGGAGAAGTCACAGCCCCTGCCCCTTCTTCTGGCTCCTTTCCCCAAGGCTTGACTTCTGTCCTGTTGCCGTATCATGTCCTTACACTGCCATTTCTCTGATTTATCCACTTTAGATGTTCTCTGCCGACTTTGCATTAAAATATGTGTATTAGTTATCTATTTCTACATAGCAGGTTACCTCCAAATGTGGCAGCTTTGGGAATTCCCTGGCGGTCCTGTGGTTAGGATTCTGCGTTTCCACTGCAGGGTGCCTGGGTTCGATCCCTGGTTCGGGAACTAAGACCCCGCGTGCCGTGCAGCACGGCCAAAAAAACCAAAAGCCAAAAACCATCCAAATGTGGCATCTTTGAATAACAAACGTTCGTTACTCACAGTTTCTGTGGGGCAGAAGTCCAGGTGTGGCTTAGATGGGCCCTCTGGCTCAGGATTCCTCACCAGGTGTAAGTCAAGATGTGGGCCAGGGCTCTGGTCTCCTCGGAAAGCTCACGCTCGTGGTTGTTGGCAGGATTCACTTCCCTGCAGGCCACGCCACGCCACGTGGGCTTCTATGAGGCAGCTCACAACAGGGCATCAGCTGGCTCCCATCAGCTGAGCAAGCTGGCATAATCTCTTTGTAGCCTAATCTTAGAGGTGGCATCCCATTACGTTTGTCTGATACTGTTAGAAGTGTGTCACTGGGCCCAGCTCACACTCAGGGCAGGTGACGGTGCACGGACATCAGCACGAGGAGGTGGCATCGTGGGGGCCATCCTGGGGCTGCACACCCCACTATGGGAGGCGTGAACTCTTAATACCACAGTTCCTCTCAGCCTCCCCATCTTCCGGGTGGCTACATCATTACTTTACATTATCTCAGCAAGTGGGGTCATGTGGGTACGTGTGTTGTGTGTGTGCGCGTGTGCTGTGTGATGGCTATTTGCCCCAGAACCGGCAAGTGTTTTGTGACGACATTTGTTTATTTTTTTGCAAGTAGTAGTTGTCTCATTATCTTACTTAAGTAGTTTTATCTTCATCTTTCATTAATACTACCCAAATGTGCCGGCACATGGGCTGTACATGTCTTAGTAGAGTTTTCTAAGTGTTCGATCACTTCACCTTATCCCTCCCTCTGAGAAGGGGTCATCCTCCTGCTCCCCTTGAGGCGGATAACGTGCTCCAGGGTGTGGCTTCCGCTGGGCCCTCCAGACCAAGAGCTCAGTCCTGCTCTTCCACCCCTAACCCTGACCCTCGTGTCAGGGTCCTCGTGGCCGGGCGCCGCCTGCGGGTCAGTGCTCTTACTCATGATGCGGTTTTGCCAGGGAGGGAGGAGCTGAAACAAATAGCCTGGGGCCACACAGCTGCTCCGTGGTGCCCCTGTGCACAGGAACCCTTGAGGGCGAACTGGGTTATACATACAGAGCGCACAGTCTGACACATCGAGCACTTACTCGGTGCTGCCGTTGGCAGCAGCAGCAGCAGCAAGATGTTTTCTTGGTTTAGTCTCTTGTTTGATGGAGCACGTTTTCCACTTTCTTCCAAAGGAAGAATGCGTGGGAGGAGAATTTGGGGCATTCTTGCCTGTCTGAAAATGTATTTGCTCTCACATTTGCTTCATAGTTTAGCTAGGTTTGTAGAATTATGGGCTGAAAGTTATTTTCCTTCTAGTTTGCTCCACTGTCACCTGCCGTCCAGCATTGCTGTTGAGATGTCTGAAACTGTTCTGTTCCTTTCTCTGTGGCCCACTTTCTTTCTCTTTGGAAGCCTGCACTCTGTCCCTGGGGCTCTGGTGCTGACTTCCTTCCCTCATCATTTGGGCTTGGTGGGTCCTTGTGGGCTGGAGACTGACGTTTTTGCATCTTGATGACATCTGCTTTCCTTCTCATTTATTCTCTTCTCTCTTGAACTCTGTATTAGACTGTTTGACCTCATCAGTTGAGCCTCTGAGCCTCTTCATCCTTTCTATCCCATTTTCTCTCTTGTTTTTTAATACTGTTTTCTGGGAGATTTCCTTGACTGTATTCCAAATGTTCTACTGAGTTTTTAATAATATATATATATTATTGATTTCCTTTTTCTTGTCCTTATTTGACTTTTTCATATCATCTTATGACTGTTTCCAGAGGCATCCTCAGAGGAAATTAGGATGTTTGCATAAGTTTTCTTATGTGCCATGCGGTATCTGTTTCCTTTGGGTTTCTTTCTTTCTTTTTTCTTTTTTAATTTTTTCAAATTTTTGGCTGCGTTGGGTCTTTTATGCTGCACACAGGCTTTCTCTGTTTGCAGCGAGCGGGGGCTACTCTTCATTGCAGTGTGCAGGCTTCTCATTGCGGTGGCTTCTCCTGTTGCGGAGCACAGGCTCTAGGTGCGTGGGCTTCAGTAGTTATGGCACGTGGGCTCAGTAGTTGTGGCTCACAGGCTCTAGAGCACAGGCTCAGTAGTTGTGGTGCATGGGCTTCGTTGCTCCACGGCATGTGGGATCTTCCTGGACCGGCGATCCGACCCGTGTCCACTGCATTGGCAGGCGGATTCTTAACCACCAGGGAAGTCCCGGCTTACTCGTTTTTTACAAGCCTGTTTGAGGTAACTGTTGAGATTAAATTGCTCCAACCCAAGTCTAACCAGAGGCTGAATGACCTGTGACTGATTTTCACACGAATCCTCGGCCGCACGGAGGGAGGCTGACCTGGCGTGGGGCGAGCATTTGGCTCGGCTCACTCTGCAGCTCACTGCTGATTTGTCCCCTGGTGCGTCCATCCATCTTGATGGTCTGGGTGCTGTTCCAGGTGGCCCACGGTGCACTCAGCGACTGTGCCCTCGATGCTGTGGAGACACAGAAGGAGCTCCTGGGAGCCAGTGGGGTCATGCTGCTGCTTCCCCCCAAAGTGAAGAGCGAGGACGTGGCGGAGGAGGACGTGTACTGGCTGTCGGCGTTGCTGCAGATCAAGCAGCTCCTGCAGGCCAAGCCCTTCCAGCCTGCGCTTCCGCTGGTGGTTCTTGTGTCCAGCCCGGGAGGGGACGCCGTGGAGAAGGAAGTGGAAGCTGGTGTGTGAAGGCAGTTCCATTTATGAGCTGGAATGTTTAATAAGTGGGTAGAGCCGGGGGTGTGAGAAAGTGCTGGCAGTGTGGTGTCCGGGGTCCTGTGACAGCAGCTGCTGCAGTGACTGGGGGCAGGGTTGGGCGGGGTCAGAGCAGTGAGATGCCTTTGCTCGCCTGCACACCTCTACCAGGAGACAGGTGACCTACGTCTGTTTGTCTTAAAGGTCTGATGCTACAGGATTTGGTTTCAGCTAAGCTGGTTTCAGATTATACCGTTATTGAGATCCCTGATTCCATTAGTGATTTACAAGGCACGACGAAGGTAAGGTTTCATCATTTTTAAAGGTCCAACAAGATATCTCAGTTTTTTCCCTTTCACTCTATCTTGAATTTAGTGTATATTACTGCATGCATCTTTAATTTTACGTTTTGACAGGAAACTTTCTAAAAATATAAGCAGAAATCAAAACAAAAGATAAAATTTGCCCACAGTCCTGCTATCGGCAATAAGTTAAATTGTTCGTGTAAATTTTCTTAGAGGTTTTGTTGTTATGGATTTAAAATATGACAGTTCATGTCTTGTCTCTGAGGGTCAGATGTATAATTATTTTTGTAAGTGGTTGTCCTTGGAATATGAAGAAATAATGTTATCAGAAGTTTCCTTAAAAAAAGGAAGTCTGTGCTGACAATTACATTTAGGGAAAGAAGTGCCAGGAATTAAAACAAAAGTAATAAATACAGGAAGAAAGATAACTACAGGATGTGAAAGCATCCAGGCATGTAGTGAAGCTGTTAGTCCTTCTAAGAACGGGAAGACGTGGCTTCCTTTTCTGTGTGAGGTGAAGAGGATGTGCAGGGCTGGTTTCCCTTGGGCCTCCAGCCCTTCCGGGGCGATCCTTCAGGCCACGCTCCTCGGGGGCGAGGGGCACGGGAGCCCTTCTCGGGGTCCCTGTTGTATGGGTCTCCAGGGCCCTGGGAGACCAAACTCAACTGCCGTGAGAGCTTCTGCTCCCCTTCCTGGTGTGGTTGAGAGGCTGCTGCTCCGGTGGCACCTGCTGTGGCAGCTGGGTTGGGGGGGGGGCGCCTTCAGGAATCTCTTCCTGAAAAACAGCGGAATTGTTGAACCAGATCTCTCCCCACTGTCTTTGCTTCTCAGGTTACGCAGGCTGTGCAGTGGCTGGTCTCCCACTGCCCCTGTGCCCTTGACCTTTGTTGCCAGACCCTCATTCAGTACGTGGAAGACGGGGTTAGCCGGGAGTTTAGCAGCCGGTTTTTCCACGACAGAAGAGAGCGGAGGCTGGGCGGCCTGGCCCCACAGGAGCCAGGTGCCGTCATCGAACTGTTCAACAGCGTGCTGAGCTTCCTGGCCTCCGTGGTGTCCTCCGAGCAGCTCTGCAACCTGTCCTGGCCTGTCCCGGAGTTTGCCGAGGCAGGGGGCAGCCGGCTGCTTCCTCACCTTCACTGGAACACCCCGGAGCACCTGGCCTGGCTGAGGCAGGCTGTCCTTGGCTTCCAGCTCCCACAGATGGACCTTCCGCCCCCGGGAGGTGCGTGCTCGTGCCGAGGGGTACTGGCTGGGAAGCATGTGGTGCGGCCGAGTTCCCCGTCTCCTTCTTGCTGTAGAGACACCCTGGCAGGTGTTGGGCGCCGGCGTGAGGTGGTCCTCCTCCACTGGGCACCCCGGCCCCACGCCGCACCCGTCCGCGCTCGCCTTTGGATTCAGGAGTCAGGACGAGCTGGGGTTCTGTGGAGTGAGCCCTGTTGGCCCTTCCCCACCATCTGAGTGGTCTGTGGCTGTCTCTTCAGTCCCGGGAGGAAGGTGTCAGGAAGAGTGCTGCACCCAAGGCCTGGGATTCCTCAGTTAACAGCAGGTCCCATCCTGCCTGTGCCATGGCATTTGGGAGCAAAAGGCGTGGGGACTGTGCAGTCCTGTCCCCACGCTGCTGGCTCTGCTGGGGCCACGGCACTCAGTGCCGCTTTAACACCAGTGTTGCTTCTTTGTCAAAGAAGCGCCTGTGGCTCCGGCTGTGCCCGAGTGAGGCTTTCGGGCTGTTCTCACACAGACTTTATGGGTCCCTGTGCTGTGAGGAGGCTGCCCCTTCCCTTGCTGATGATGTCAGGAGGGAACAAGGCTGCTTGTGCTCACGTGGCGCAGCACGTGGCCTTAGCAGGGCCGTTCTTTTGTAGACCATGTGGAACAGAGGCCTCAGGCATCATTCTGAATTTTGAGGTGCAGTCTCCCGTACGTCTAACAGACATTTGCTACTGAAGGAACCCAATGGGAAACAAACTGCACTGCGCAAATCCTCTGCCGTGAGCTAGGTCGGGGCTCCCCAAGAGAAGCCCGTGCCTCTGGGACCAGACCTCCCTGAGTGCTTGGTCAAATACGGATTCCTGCATGCATCTGCAGGCCTGTGCAGTCAAAGCCTCTAGGATGGACCCTTTGTTGTGAATTCTGACCTGGGTGGCTGCATCCCTTACCTGGACATGGGGAGGGAGATGTTCTTTCTTTAACAGCTGTGGTTCTGTTGTATTCAGAGTTGAAGGCAGACTTCTCAGCTACAGAGTTGCCTTTTCCTAGGAAACTACAGAGTGAAGAACATGGCATGTCGATTTGCACCAAGCCCTGTGACTCATGCGGTGCTTTCTCTCCAGCTCCCTGGCTCCCTGTGTGCTCCATGGTTATCCAGTACGCCTCCCAGATCCCCAGCTCTCTCCAGACGCAGCCTGTCCTGCGGTCCCAGGTGGAGAGCCTGCTCCGCAGCACGCACCGCAGGTGGAAGAGTGGGAGCCCCTCCCCAGGCCGGGGGGCGCAGCCCTCAGTTGCCGAGATCCCGTGGGATGACATCATCGCCTTGTGCATCAACCACAGGCTGAGGGACTGGACACCCCCCAGGCTTCCCGTCACACCAGGTAGTTAGTGCTTGGTGCCGTGGGCCGGCTCCTCAGGAGACTTTCCTGGTCCAGTTTCAGCAAAGGAAGATGTTGACTTGACGGTTGCTCCCTTCCTGCGGGTCCCCACCCTTCCTCTCCTTAGGGCTACCTCTCCAAGCCAGTGACCTCCAGGTGACTTACAAACATTGGGAAGAGCTGAGAAGGTTCCAGGAGAGCCTGCACTCATCTCCCTGAAATGGGCCCCCAAGGCTGGCTTTAGAGAGACTTCTCTGAGTAGTCACACTGGCCATGCAGGTCTGGACGTGAGCCTCTCTGGACCTTGAGTGACCCATGGACACTTGGAGCATATTTAGCTCAAGCACGGGAGTCACATAATTGTGCACCTTTAATCGGAAGGGCTAGTCCTTAAGTCAGTGAATTTAAGCAGACATCAAGTGGTCACCTGTTGCTCTTTTGATGTTCTTTTCTCTTCTTATTTTTGTATC
The DNA here is from genome assembly GCF_964341445.2 of Mesoplodon mirus. NCBI lineage: Eukaryota > Metazoa > Chordata > Mammalia > Artiodactyla > Ziphiidae > Mesoplodon > Mesoplodon mirus. The sequence continues at coordinate 146,948,563 of NC_138982.1, read as the reverse complement.
GTTTTCTCAGAGGCACTGACTAAAGATGGTCAGATATGTGTGTATTTTTTAAAAAACCATTTGAAAAACTACGACGTTCCTTTGTCGTGGGAACAAGCCAGAATGCAGACGCAGAAGGAGCTACAGTTGAGTCAGAGCCGGTGAGATCTGTGTTCAGTGTGCGTTTCTGTCATCCCTCAACCAAGAGAGTGAACTGTATTCTCTAACAGAGTATACAGCAGCAATTCACATCCTGTACATGAAATCCAGCCCATTGTGGGGAGATTCCGACAGATACTGGAGGAACAGATCATTCCCATGTAGTAGAAACTGTTGTAGAGCAGAGGGAAACAAGCATCTCATTTCATTTATTGGACAAACCTGACCCTGAAGTCGTAACATAACCAGGAGAGTGCAGACAAAAGAAAGCTGTTGTCTGATCTCACTTACAAACCTGGTTCAAAAATACTAAGTAGAATGTTAGCACATGCAGTTTTGCAGTACATAAAAAACCCACAAGCTCGCTTTATACTGTGCTATACAATATCCACGGTAGAAATCTATTTGTGTAATTAGCTGCCATAACAGAAAAATGAGCGATCATTTCACTAGGTGTTGAAAAGTTTTCCTTAAAATTTATACCCATTCCTTCTCCCTCTCTCCAAGAAAAAAATTTATACCCATTCCTGATAAAATTTCTTATGAAACTTGGGTAAAAAAGTTATTTAGCTTGATAGGGCTATCTACCATAAAACTACTAAAACACCCCCCATGCTTCTTGGTAAAACATCAGAAACACTGAAGTTAGAACCAGCCTTGAGCTGCCCTGACATCACTGCTGTTCACTGTTGTCCCGGAGACCCTGCCCAGTTTAGGGCATAAATATCAAGAGAGGAGGACCAATTATTTCCAGACAGTAAAATTGTCAGTTCAGGATCATGGACAGTCACACCCTTAGAACTGTTCAGCATTCAGCAAGGTGACCAGACAGATCAACCTACAACGTACAGAAATTCTCATTCACAGCAGCAACAAATCTAGAACATATGGACACAAACTGACCAGGAGAGGTGCTAAACCCCTGTGAAGGGGATTCTCAGAGCCCTGAAGGTGCAAAGAAACCCTTGAATAAATGAGGGGCAGGCTAGGCTTTGCTGACTGGAGGACGCAATGCTGTAAAGATGTCAGTTCTCAAACTATAAAGTCAGGGCATTTCTAATCCAAAGCCCAAAAGGATGTTTCCGCCTGGTCTTGACAAGACCGCCTGGTTAATTAACCGCCTGGTTAATTCTAGAATTCATCAGGATGAGGAAATGTGTAGCAATTGCTGAGAAAATTTTGAATAAGAATAACAAGGAAGGTCTGCTCAGCCTGATCTCAAAACATATAATAAAGTTACAGTAGACAAATGGATCAGAACAGAAAGTGCAAGAACAGAAACGTGTGATAAAAGTACCACGCCAGATGAGGGAAGTCAGTGCAGAGAGGACAGACTTTGGCCTCTATTTAGGAAAAGCATTAGACCCTCGTCTCCCGCTGCTGTAAACACTACTTCCGGGGGAATTTCCTGGCGGGCCAGTGGTTAGGACTTGGCGCTTTCACTGCCCAGGGCCCGGGTTCAATCCCTGGTCGGAAAACTGGGATCCCGCAGGCCTCGCATCACAACAACAACAAAAAATCCAGATGGATTTAGGAGCTACATGAAAAATAAGAACCTTGCCAGTATTAGGGAAAAACAGAGACTGCTGATGACCCTGGAAGGGGAAGCAGAACTCAGAGTAGAGAAGCTTCGGGAGCCCTGCTGCCCAGGAGAGGGGAAGCTGCTGCAAGGCAGAGGCTGCCCTTCCTCTGCGCCTGTGCCTGACCCCAGAGCACCCCACTCTGCCTGATGCCAGAGGACCCCTTTCTCCCTCTCTTTCCTGACCGTAAGCATTTCAAAACGTGTACTTACAGTTTGGGGATAAGGTCTTTTCACCCTTCTGCAAAGAAGCTTCCCACTCCGTTACTTCACGGGCGCCGCAAAAGGAAGAGAGGTGTGGAGCGCGGCCGAGAGGGGCGGATTCCCGGCACCGAGGACCTGACGCACAGAGCCTCTCCCCAGGAGCTCCTGGCCCAGTGTCTGTCCAGCAGCCTGCTGCGGGAGAAAGACGAGAGCAAGAGGTGAAGCCCGTTTCCGGGGTTCGTTTTGTCCTTTAGGCCGCTTCAGCCGGGTTAGCAAGGACCCCAGGGACAAGGCTGTTGAAAAAAGAAGGCAGGTCAGCTCTTAGAGGACAGAGCCGGTGCCCTCGACGGGGTGCCTTCGACTGTTTTATTATTTGAAATGAGTTTCGTTGATTGTTTATCACTGAAAGTCCCGAGTCTCCTAGTGGGGAGTGAGTGTAGCTGGCTGGCTAAGCCTCTGTGGCACGTGGCTGGCATGCGCTCTGCCCGTCTGGCCAGCCTGGGCATTGGGGCATTCCCACGCTGCGGCTGTGCAGGAGCTGGATGGAGCAGGGCTTCCCCTGCCTCTCCCACCACCCGCGTTCATGGTTTTACTGAGGAAGAAGAGACGGCAAGAAGGGGGCTTCCACTGTCGTCCTCGTGCCTCCCCTGCCCCGTCCTCTCCGGCAGCCTCCGTGTCCAGCCTGTAGGCAAGGGCAGCCCCTCCCCTTGGCTGCACTCGTCTCCCACCCACTCAAGGACACTAGTCCAGTGAGAGTCCTTCACTCGCCCGTCAGCACACAAACGTGAAAACAGGCTGCCACTCCTCCCTGTCTTGGCCCCATTTCCCTCTCTAGTCACCACCGCCATGTTTCTGCTCCCTTAACAGTGAACTCCCCCCAAAACAGTGTGATTCTCACTTCTGCAGCCCTCTTTCCCAGTCTTCTGCAGCCCATCCCTGCCCCAGGGTGTCTGCTGTGGTCAGGGTACTGCAGCCTGCACACGGCTGACCTGACCATGAACCCCAGGCCCCAGCAGCCCCACATGTTCCCTCCCTACTCCTGCCGACCTGCCCAGGCTCACTCTCCAGACCTTCTCTCTGTGTTATCTGCACCTACTCCCCAGTGATTTCATCCAGTTTAATGGATTTTTTAAGTAGCGTCAATATTCTGACAACTCCAAATTATATCTCAAACCTTGAGATTTGAACTCCAGATTGGAATACTGTAGTTCTTCCTTGAATTCTTCATTAGACATCTATTGGATGCCTGATAGCCATCTCAAAGCTAACATCCCAAATCCAGTTGCCGATTTCTCCCAGCCGGCCCCTCCTGCAGTGGTCTTCTCAGTCGATGGCGGCGCCATCCTTCCAGCTCCCCGGGCCAGATGCCTTGGAATCATCCCTCTGCATCCAGTCCACCCACAAATCCTACTGGCTCTGTTCAAAATATGTTCAGAATTGGACCATTTTTGCAGTGGTCTGTAGTCTAGTCTCAGCAGACCTGGTGCGAGCCTTTCAAGTGTGAGGCAGAGGTCGTGTTTCTCCTTTGCTCACAACCTTCCAGTGGCTTCCTCTTCACCAAATCAAAGGCAGAACCCTCACAAGGGGGCAAGGCCCTGTGCGATCCACCTCTCATTTCCTTTCTGACCTCTGCTCCTTGCTGCATCATGCTAGGCAGTGCACAGGCAGGCGTTGGTGTTAGCCGTTCCTTTTGCCTGGGACTCACAGCCACCCTCTAACATCCCCTTGGCCCACCTTGTGCTCACTTCTGGCCTCTGCTCACATCTACTCAGTGAGGCCCTCCTTACCCATCTCACCAGTCCTCCCTGTCTCCATGTCTCTGCCTTGTCTTCGTCTTCAGGTGTCTCCTTTGTCTGTCTCACCTCACTAGAGTGTCAGCTGCCTCCAGCTGGGCCTTGTCTGTTCTGTCTCAGTGCTGTGTCCCCGGTACGCAGAATGATGCCTAGCATTTGGTGGAGGCTTGATAAATATGTGTTGGGAGAGTGAATGAATGTGTCATGATTTCTAAAAGTAGATTTTCCTAGGTCTGTATCATTTAAGCAGTTTGGATCAGATTATTTTTCTTTAAAAAGCAAGTATATGGAGAGGACAGCTCTGGAGTATGTTAGGTGTCAGTGCGATGTTATTTTGGGTTAATTTTAGACTAAAGCAGCAATCCATACATTTTCGATAATCCAAAGAGATACAAATTAATTATAGACACATAATAGCAAAATAAGCCAGAGAAGATAAACCAAGTGAGAGAAGTACAAGTACTGTTAAAAACCAGTTGTTTTGGATAAATGCCACCTTTTTCATTAAATATAAGTCAGGTTTATAAGTTAAAGAGAAGATACTAAATTTTTTTAAACAGTGCTTTTCTGCTTCTTAGTTGATGTCATAACTTAGTTCCACCCTTAGTAAAAAGCAAAGCTTTAAAAAATTTAAAGCATATATAGGAGAAAAGTGAGAGAGAGTTAAATTTTTGCTTCCTAATGCTCACACGTTTCAGGTTTGAAGATCAACTTCAGTGGTGGTTGTCAGAGGACTCGGGAGCATTCACAGATTCAACTTCCCTTCCACTCTACCTTCCTCAGACTCTGGTGTCTCTGCCTCAGACTATCAAACCTGTGATGAAAACATCTACAACTACTAGCCTTCAGGTGAGAAGAGAGTATATTTGGCATTTATATTAGACTTAACAACTGAGAGAATGACTGGGAAAAAAGTAATGTCTCGAGTCATCGTATGATGTCATGATGACCAATAAATTATTAGCTTAAATTAGATCTTTTCTTAACCTTAATCTGTCAGTATTATAGTGGCCCGACTAATTCTGAGTTTCTGCTTATGAAATGAATGAAGAATGGAATTGACACATGCTTAAGAACTGAACAAAACCCATAACCATGTTATGCTGACATGCAGTAAAGTTCTGAGGAGGATAACAAAGGTGACAACAGTGGTTTGGTTTATGGAGCACATGCTGTCCAAGCTTTGGCATCACCCGGACCTCCCTTCTGGTATTAATTTTCCGTGAGGAAAATTAATGAATGAGGAGGGTATGCTCACAGAAGTCAAGGGCCTCACCCAAGAGTGTTCAGCTGGTCAGTGGCAAAGCTGCTTTTTAAAGCCAGACCCAACTGGCTCCGAAGCTCAGGATCTTTCTACCTCACCCTTCTTCCTTCAGTGATAAAAGACACAAAAGCAGAGTTTATATGTATAATGCTGGACAGGCAAAATGTATGTTCCTGGATTGGCTTTTAGGAAGCCCTTCAATTGCGGAGAAAAACAAATTAAGATGACATACTATTTCCAATTATTAGTTTGACAGATACCTTAAAAATATTTGTACCCTTTGACTTTAACAATTCTGCCCTAAAGAAATGACTGACAAAAGTTAATAATTTTTTTGTTCACTGTAGCATTAATTATAGTACATGAAAGTGGAAACTAAACATCCAAAGATGAGAGTCTGGTTCAGCAATTACAATACATATGATGGCGTAGTTCGTAGCTCTTGACAACGATATCTTACAAAAACGACTAGAAGTTGCTCATGGTAGAATCGGAAGTGGAGGGACTTCCCTGGTGGTCCAGTGGTTAAGACTGCGCTTCCAATGCAGGGGGTGTGGGTTTGATCCCTGGTAGGGGAACTAAGATCTCACATGCCCTGTGGCACGGGCAGAAAAGGAAATTAAAAAATATAAATAAAGAATCAGAAGAGGAAACATTCCATGGCAGATGATGCCAGCTGTATGTGTATGTGCTGGAAGGGGCTGGAAGGATGTGTGATAGATGCCAAGAGAGGGGTTTGTTGAGCCTAGCAGGCCCCAGAAGAGGTTTCTAACATGAGTCAGGTCTAGTGCCTTTAAAGAAACTATATCTTGGCTTGTGGATATCCCAAAACTATTTTTAGTTTCTTTCTTTGTTCAAATAGAATGACAGGACAGGGGAGCAACTGCAGATGTCAGAGGCAACAGGCACATCTCTGACCGAACGGCTAAAGCACCTAGAAAGGCTGATCCGGAGTTCAAGGGAAGAGGACGTTGCCTCTGAGCTCCATCTCTCTGCACTACTGGACATGGTGGACATTTAAGCTGCTGGACCTGAGAGAGGGTCTAGAAGATGTTCTTTTACTCAAAATCATGTTATTCTCAGATGCTTGATGCATGTTGGAATGTGATTATTAATCATCCAAATAAACCACTGGAATATCTCATGAGGTCTTCGTCAGTTTTCAGAATGAAAGGCTGTTTTCTTCCGTGTAATGTCTTTGATACTCTTACTGACTGTTGTCCGCCAACACGTACTCTTACGTTGCAGGGTGTAACGGTGGTCATTCATTGTCTTAGCAACAGTTGCAGTCCCTGATGTGCCAGAATCAGTAGTGCAGGGATGCATAAGGTGCAGGGACCCTGCCCACCAGGCCTGCCCAGCTCACACCTCAGAGAGCCGACGGATGTACTGAGCCAACTGTAATATGTACATAGCTCGCTGAGGCATGGGGTATGTGCCTGGATTGGAAGCAGGGGGAGACAAGGGGATTGGGTGGGGGACAGAGCAGAATTCTTGGAGAGGAGTGCAGGGGTACACCCGAGAGGATGTGATGAAAACCTGGAGGTGCCAGTTTGGTTGGACTGCCACGTGAGGGGACAGGCCAGACCGCCGAGACCCTTGCTGCTTTACTGTGAGTGCCATGGGAGTCAGCTGTTGGAGGATGTTAGGCAGAGAAGTGATTTGGTCACATTTTGTTTCAAAAACTGCACATGGGGAACAACAGCAAGACAGGCAATGGATCTCGAAAGGAGGATGCTGCAGCTGTCCAGGTGAAAGAAGAAGGGTATAATCCTGAGTCTGCTAGCAGTTGGTGTGGAGAGAAGGGATACATTTGAGCCATATCCAGAAAGAGGTATTAATAGACTTGATGCTGAGTATGACCATCAGTCTTAAATTGGCACTCGGCATCTCCCTACTGTATCCCACATCCCCTGGACTCCCTGAGAAAACTATTTCATATCTTCTTATTCTCTTCAAATCTACAACATTCCTAGATGACGACCTGCTGCTTATTTCACGGAGAAAAAAGAAGCACTAGGAGCAGAACTTGCTCATCCTACCACCACCAAATCTACCAGCCAAACCCTGCATCTGCCAGAACAAACACTAATCAACTCTTAGGGGTTTCTTCAGTGATTAACTTCATGTTATCAGTAAAGACTCAAGTAATGCTGTTTCTTAATCTCGATTTTAGACATCTGTTGATTTCCTACAATAGAAAATGAGTTAGCTCTCTTACACTATCCTCTCTGCAACGTGTATCACCCACACATGCTACTACATTTCCTCTCCTGCTAGTCTCCCAAAACGATTTAAGATGTTAGCTGAAATCTGCATTCAGAGTTCAGTATGACTATATTAACACCGTTTGCGGTCGAGCCCTGTATTGGTTTATGATTACATTTCCTTTAGGTACAACTTTCAGTTGTACCTGGAGTCAACTGTCTTGCGTTTTCACTTGCTTGGTTTTCTGTGTTGCTAGCACTGCTTCACCCAAACCTCTCCTCGCTGAGTGTAAAGCTCCTCCCAACACTCAGGTGCCTCAGGTAACATGCTAGCTCCATTTTCTTTTGGAAATGAACCGCTGGGAAACCCCCCGTCTTTGTGCCACCTTGGACGTTTCCTGGATTCTGAGTCATATATCTTCCTCTTCTGTGGTCTGCTTTCTCATGTTGATGGAGCTCATCTTTTAGAGCCTTCCGAGCTTGCATATCTAAAAGGTCTTTATTTCTACCCTTATATTAGATTCATCGTTTGAATGGAAGTGGAATTTTACATTGGAAATTATTCCTCTGTGTTTTTGTTTTTTGTTACTGGGAGGTTTTTTTTTAAAGATCATCTTTATCCCTGGTGGTCTCAAGTTTCTCAACAACATGCTTGACGTATTGGTTTGCCTCCCCTATTCCCTGCCGAATTTATTGTGCTCGGCACGTTGTAGTGCTTTTTTCCAGTAGTTTTTGCTATGTAACAAGCTACCCCAACCATAGCTTAAATTTGGGAAAGATAGGCTGGGCAGCTTTAAGGATAGGCTGGGCAGCTTTCTCTTGGGATCTCTCATGCAGTTGCAGTCAGGTATTGAATGCAGGTATTGGGACTGGTTATCTGAAGTCTTGACTGTGGCTGGATGTCTGAGACAGCTCACTTACATAGCGGGCAGGTGATGTTGCACTGTTGGCTAGGGGCTCAGCTGGGGCTTTCGACCTGAGTAGCTATATGTGACCTCATTATGTGGCTTGGCTTCCTCACAGCAAGGTGGCCTCAGATAGGACTTCTCACATGGCATCTCAGGGCTCCAAGCGCAAGTGCCCCAGTGAGCGAAATGCAAACCCAGCTTTGGAATCTGTGCAGGATCACTTCCAGTGCATTGTATTAGTTACAAGCATCTGGTTATAGATTCAAGGGACGGGACATAGGTCCTATTTCTCAGTGGGGATGAGTGGTAAGACCACATTGTAAGAGAGCATGTGAGATGGGAGATTTTGCAGCATCTTTAGAAAATATTCTCCCATGCTTTTTCAATCCAGAAAACTTTTCCCAATTCTGGGAATTGTTGGAAATTATTTAATACATTTTTCTCCTCCACTGTTTCCCTTTGGAACTCCTAATATTCAGATGTTTGACCACCTGTTTTTTTTTGTTTTTTTTGTTTTTTTTTCTTGCAGTACGTGGGCCTCTCACTGTTCTGGCCTCTCCCATTGCGGAGCACAGGCTCCAGACGTGCAGGCTCAGCGGCCATGGCTCACGGGCCCAGCCGCTCCGTGGCATGTGGGATCTTCCCGGACCGGGGCACGAACCCGTGTCCCCTGCACCGGCAGGTGGACTCTCAACCACTGCGCCACCAGGGAAGCCCTGACCACCTGTATTGATGCTCCAATTTTCTTTTCAATTTTTGTATATCTTTATCTTTCTATCCTACTCTTCTAAAATTTCTCTATCTCCCTGTTCTAGTGATTTTAAAACTGCTACCGTATTGTGAATCACTCTACTGTACACCTGTAACATATAATATTGCACACCAACTATACTTCAAAAAAAAAGTTTAAAAAATTTTAAACTGCTGCCATATTTTTAATTTCTGAAAGTCTTTTTCTTAATGTTTCTTATTAGAGATGACTCCTGTTAATTCATTCATTTATTCAGCATATACTTTTGGAATGTTTACTATATGCCAGGCATTATTCCAGGTGCTGGGGATATAGCAACAAATGAAACAAATTTCAGCCCTCACAGAGCTTATATTTTAGTGGGGAGATAGACAATAAACAAGATAATTATGCAAAACATTTGGTATGATAACTGGTGATAAGCACAGAAAACAATAAGGGAGGGAAAGAGTATGTCAGGATGTTGCACTCATGAAACAAGAACCATCTATCTCTGTGAGGACATGTTTTTGTCAAAGTCCTCTTCTACGACTTTCAATCATCTCCATTTCTCAAAATTTCCCTTTTCGGGACTGCCCTGGTGGTGCAGTGGTTAAGAATCTGCCTGCCAATGCAGGGGACACGGGTTCGATCCCTGGTCCAGGAAGATCCCACATGCCTCGGAGCAACTAAGCCCATGTGCCACAACTACTGAGCCCACATGCTGCAACTACTGAAGCCCGTGCGCCTAGAGCCCGTGCTCTGCAACAAGAGAAGCCACCACAATGAGAAGCCCCTGCACCACAACGAAGAGTAGCCCCCGCTCGCCGCAACTAGAGAAAGCCCGCGCGCAGCAATGAAGACCCAACGCAGCCAAAAAAAAAAAAAAAAAATTTCCTTTTTCGTTGCCTTTCGTGGTAGAGGTTTTCCTCAAATGTTTGGCTCGTGTTGTTGATCGGGCTCTGAGGAGTTTGCTGGAAGCTTTGTGCCAGCAGATACAGCCTGCCAGCTGATAGGCTTCTCTGCCTTTCCACGGGGTCCCAGCTGCCAATGTTCGGAGGTCTTTTGGGGGAGGGCCATTTGCTCCAGAGAAATCCTCCTATTGCCCGGAGCTGTACGGCTGAGCGGGAGAAGTGGAACTGCCACAACAGTGGAGACTTTCACTCAACACCCTGCCTTCAGTGGCCCTCAGCTATGCCTTGTGCCTGAGTTCACACCTGCTCTGACTCCACTGCTGCAGGCTTCTGTCCAGGTAGGGGAAGGGGTCTGTTGTCAGACTGTTTCCTGTTCAAACTTGACACCAGTTCTAACTTCTGCACCTTCCTGGGGCTCATGGGCAAGAATGGTCTTTTTCCTCAATGGCTTCACCCCGACAATGGGTTGCAGCTTCCTCTGGCTTGCTAAGGCAGTGAGTACTCCTCCTTACATTCCTGGCATCTCCAATTCTGTTGACCTCCCTCGTTTACTGGTGCTTCCTCTCCCATTCTTTCACTACTATGCATTTTTATCTCTTTTATTGCTTTATGTAAGTAGAGTTTAGGTGGGAAATGGAAGTCAATGCCTGTGCTCAGTCTGACATGTTTAATTGGAAATCCACCCACACCCTTTTTTTTTTTTTTTTTTTGCAGTACGCGGGCCTCTCACTGTTGTGGCCTCTCCCGTTGCGGAGCACAGGCTCCGGACGCACAAGCTCAGCGGCCATGGCTCATGGGCCCAGCTGCTCAGCGGCATGTGGGATCTTCCCAGACCAGGGCACGAACCCGTGTCCCCTGCATCGGCAGGCGGACTCTCAACCATTGTGCCACCAGGGAAGCCACCCCCCCACCCTTTTTAACTACTACCGGGCTTTTCTTCTCACATCTCCTGAGATTGCTCTTGTCAGTCACCAGGAAATTGTCTTGCCACATCTAGTTGCCAATTCTCAGACCTCATTTTACAATCCCTTTAAAGTCTCCACACAGATCACCATGCCTTCACCTGGCTTCCCTGACTCCACATTCCCCTAGTTTTTCTCCTCTCTCTGGCCACTCCTCCTCCTCTAGGTTGGAAATGGTTGGTGCCCTAGGACTGATCCTGGAAATTCTTCTCTTTGGAACACTCACACCCTAGCTGATTTCATCCAATCTTATGTTTTCAAACATCACCCGAAAACAGGCAACTCCCAAGTTCCTCTCTCTAGTTCTGTCTTCTCTCCCGAATACCAGCCTGTCTACTCAGCCTATCCACTTGAATGTCTAATGGGCATCTCTGTCTTAGCATGTCCCTAATCTAAGTTGAAAGTTTTCCCCAAACCTTCTTCTCTACTTTAGAAATGACACTATCATGTGCCCAGTTGTCCATGCCAAAAACCTCCGAGTCTTCCATGTCCTGTTTATTGGACACGCAGGAATTGGTAGGGTGCAAGTGGAGAGAAGCATTATTTTTTCTCATGACTCTCCCTAGAAACTCTTATCTGTGATTCTCAGATTTTATAGGTTTCACCTATCTTAGAATTTTTTTTTTATTTTTATAAATTTATTTATTTATTTATTTTTCGCTGTGTTGGGTCTTCGTTGCTGCGTGCAGGCTTTCTCTAGTTGCACTGAGCGGGGGCTACTCGTCGTTGCGGTGCTCGGGCTTCTCATTGTCGTGGCTTCTCTTGTTGTGGAGCACGGGCTGTAGGCGACAGGCTTCAGTAGTTGTGGCACGTGGGCTCAGTAGTTGTGGCTTGTGGGCTCTAGAGCACAGGCTCAGAAGTTGTGGCACACGGGCTTAGTTGCTCCGCGACATGTGGGATCTTCCCGGGCCAGGGCTCGCACCCGTGTCCCTTGCATTGGCAGGCAGATTCTTAACCACTGCGCCACCAGGGAAGCCTCCCTATCTTAGAAATTGTAAAAAGAGGATTATTGTTTTGCTCATAAAAAGTCCAGTCCAGTAAAATATCAAAACTCAAATTCTGCTCCAAGCGAAACCTATTTCCTCCCTTAGCTTGACCAGAGTCAGAGTTTGGGATGTCCATGTAGGCTGGAGCCCTTATTCCCATGCTTTGTGTTTCCACATTGGAGGGACGTCCCTGGAGAAGAACTTCCAGCCTTTTTCCCTCTCCCAGGGAAGTGTGAATTGGTGAATTGAGGAGAACAGACGGGGTTGAGCGTGCTCAGGCTCCTCTGGGTACACCTTCTGGGGTCAGTAGGCTGACAGGCACCCATCTTCTCGTTGGCACCTGGCTGCATGGTGCTTGGTGGGACAGCTCTGTGGAAGCTGCAGTTGTCCCCCTGGGCCAGAGGCTGGGAGGTATATGTGTCTGATTTAGAGGTGGAAGTAGCTAGCCGTCTTGATCGTCAGTCTAAGCCATGTCTTCCAAACTAGTTTCTTCTCTGTAGCAAGGCTGGTATTTTGATTTCCAAACCTCTTATTGCTGCGTCTTCTTCATTGGTTTCTGAACTGGGATAGGAAGAGGCCAGTGTCCTTTACTGACCATCTAACAGCCTGATATTCCACTAGGGGAAGGTGTATGTGTGCTTTCCTCTGCAAATCCCCCCTTGCCCCCTGGCTTGCTGGGGTTCATGGCATGGGGATAGGACTCAAGGGATGGGCACAGAAACACTCACCTAACCGGGGAAGCTGTGACCTGATGTCAGGGCTTCTGTGGGGAAGATGAAGAAATGGTGGGGCTGTGCGTGAGTTCCTGCAGAGCCACCTTTGGGACCTCAGTGTCTGCACAGTTTCCTCCAACTCCGCGGAGCCCCTGGCCCCTGCTGCACACCCTGCGACCACTTTATCCTCAACCCACCTACCCCCAGTCCTTTCAGCACGTTCTCCATCTTTCTCTTGCTTCCCTTTACAGTCCAGGCCTTCCACACTTACTTCGCCGGGACCGCAAAACTGCAGGGCTCTCTCTGAGTGGCACAAGCTCTCCCAGGGCGGCTCCCTCCCAGGGCTTGGCACCGCTACCTCGAAAGCCCCACAGCGAAGCCTTCAGCCCGCCTGAAGAGGCACTGCCCCTCACCTGTCAGCCCCAGCCTGCCCTGCCCCTCCTGTCAGCCCCTCTCCTGCCCTCTCCCCTCCTGCCGTCTCTCCTCTCCTGCCACCTCCTCTCTGGTGTCATCTCCCCTCCTGTCAGTTGCCCTCCCATCAGCTCTCTCCTGTCAGTTCCTCTCAGGTGCCTGCCAGCGCCCCTCGTCCCCCGAAAGCCTTTCTCCCGCGCGTCGCGCCCTCCGCGGGACCTCGCGGCCATGTCTCCCCTCACTCACTCACCTACAGCCTCTGGCCTCTGGCTCTTCCTCAAGGGCACTAGGCGCTCCCCAGACCTCCTGCCTTCCGGCCTCGGGTGGGACCCTCCCCAAGTGTCATTCAGTCTCAGGCGTCCCCTGGTGGCCTCGTCCTGGCGCTTCGCCCCACAAGTCGCTCCGAGGCTGACAGACTCCGGCGGCACGCGTGACTGGCAGTCGCGTCCCTCCCGGCCTCGCCCACTCACCAAGCCCCGCCTACCCACCCAGTCCCGCCCGCTCAACGCCCCGCCCCCCGACCCCGCTTCGTTCAATGTTCCCCGGCCCCGCCCCCACCGCTCAGACCTTCGCGCTCCACCACTGAGCTAGCTGGCCGCGCCCCGGACCCACCCTCACCGCGCTCTGATTGGCTGCGCGGGCATCTTCCCATCGCCTTCTCCGGTCTGCAGAGGCGAAGGCCTTTGCGGGCTGGTGGCTGGTCCGGGTGCGGGCGCAGGCTGAGGGGAACCGGGAGCGCGCGGCGGTCATGACGGAGGGCACGTGAGTCCCCGCGCCCCTCGAGAAGGGAGGGCGCGATCGGGGGCGCAGCGGAGGGGTCTCACTGGGTCGGGGGCTTCCAGCGAGGCTGCTGCGCCGTCCGGCCCCGCCCGCGGTCTGTGGAGACGTGCGGCACCGGCCCTGGGGCCGGTGAGGGGCGGTGAGGGGCACGCTCTCCTTCGGCGATGTCGCCCGGGGACCTCTGGGCCCGGGCCGGGGAGAGCCGGGTGGGGCAGGCGGTCGGGCTGGGGAGCGGGACGTGGGCGGCCGTCCCTGGGGCATGTGTCTGCTCTCCCGGAGAAATAATGGCGCGGTGTTTCGGTGCAGAAGCGCGCCAAGAGGGTTTTTATTTTGCAAGGTAAGGGAAACAGTGGTCTGCTCGCAGGTCGTTGGGGTGAAACGGGAAGGTCGTTGCGCCTCTGGCCTCTGACCTGGCGAGCAGGTCACTGGAGCATGATCGCTTCCAGGTGTCTGCGCCGAAGAGGGGGACCGTATAAGACAGAGCCTGCCACCGACCTCAGCCGCTGGCGACTCAGCAATGAGAGGGGGAGGCAGACGTGGACATACTTCCAAGGAGAGGAAGACCCTGGCCGAGGGCAGTCTGGCCTGGAAGCTCACTTACTGGGCCTGGACACCGTAAGTGTTGATTCTGCTCGCCACGTGCAGTGTCTGGGACGCCACCAGACCCCCGCCTGCCTCCCTTCTCAGCAGTGGGCGCCAGCAGCCAGTGGGGAGCTTTAAGCAGCTCCATGTGAAGGGCATTTTCTTCTCTGGTAAAACAGAAGGGATGTGTACTGTGCACCTGTGTCTCGTGTCGCCAAAGCTGTTTCCTACCAGAGTTAATCGAGGTAAAGATAGAGCATGAAGTGAATGGGCCCCTGTGCTTCAATCCCTTTGTCACTAAGCTGTGTGTAAGAAACTGCTCTAACTTCGTTTTTGTTCAGAAGAAGAAGTTTCTGATCTAGTGAATTTCATAAGAGAAATTCAGTTAGTTAGAGAGTATGACGTAGAAATGGGGTCTCCCTGTCACTGTGCCATCCCACGGCCCCTGCCCGAGGGAGGCCTGAGTTCCAGGTCTGGGTGGGCATCAGTGCCCCGCCCCACACACTTGGGCACCTGCTTGATTCAAGATGTCTTGGAGAAGTTGTGAAGACATTTGCAAATGTGTTGGAACGCAGAACCATGAGAATGTGGAGCCATTCATTTGCTAAGATTGGCAGTACCGTCATCAGAGTTTTAGGCCTTTGATTGAAACAGCTGAAGCTTTCAAAGCAATTCAGGTTTGTTCCTTTGACTTGGTCTCCAAGTGCCAAGGGCTTCTCTGGCCCAGCTTCAGACCACTTAGCTCTCAACTCCTTTTTCTTCTTTGCAGAGGAGTTACTTTAAGGACTTGCCGAAAGCCCACACAGCCCGTGAGGGGGCTCTCAACGGGATGACGTTCTACGCTGCACTGCAGGCTGAGGATGGGCACTGGGCGGGTGATTACGGTGGCCCGCTCTTCCTCCTGCCAGGTAGGAAGGTGCTGTTGTGGCCTGTGGGCGAGGCCACCCTGGGACATCCTTGGCGTCTTGGCTTGATCTGGTTCAGGCCTTCGGTGAACGTCTAAGGTGTGACTGCGTGAACAGGTGAAAAACCGGGAGCTCGCATAGAAGAGGGCTGGGGAGGTTGCCCTGTGCCTGAGTTGTCCTGCTGTCGTTGCCAGGAGATGGGAGTGAAGGCTCAGCTAGCTAGCGTGCTGAAAAAGGAAGCAGGGGGTGCTTTGGGGGCCAGGGGAGGCTCTTGAGTCCCGGTGCAGAGCAGGGGCAGCAGTGGAGGGCCTAGCCTATGCCAAGGTGCAGAGGTGGGCAGGAATCTTTTAAGTCCTGTGTAGGCAGCTTGTGTGTGTGAACTCACCTGAATCGTTGGCCAGGAGAGCTCAGATGGGACCTGTAGGTGCAGGTTGGTGAGTTGTAGGAGGACTGCAGTTGGAGCCCTTGGGTACTGAACTGGTTTGGCTAGACACGTCTGTTTTGCGTCCTGGGACTGTTTCTCTAAAGACATGCTCAGCTTTGCAATCCGGAAACTTCCCTGAGTTTATGCAGAAGGACCTTTTCCTTTCGTGGGAGTAGCACTGGGAGTCCCTCAAGCTCCCACCTCTGCTGTGACTCCAAGCCCGGCTGCCTCCTGGACTGTACAGCTTCGTATCTTCCTGACCAGGGACCTAGGGGCCTGGGCCTTGGGGGCAAGTCTCTGGGCTTTCTTCCCTTGGTCTGACCTGGAGCCTGTGGAGCCTTTTCCCAGGGATCTTCATGGGGAAGCAGCGACTGCCCTGGCTTGCTCTGACCCTGGGCAAGGTGACAGGACTTCACCATGCCTTGGCTGACTCATCTGTGATGTGGGGATGACGGGAATCGGGTTTGGTCACATGTGCATGGCACCAGGCACTCAGAGGGTGACTGGTCACGGGGACACTGCATTGGTTTGTGCTTTTGCTGCTGTAGCTCTGGGCTCAGCCTGCGGCATGCCCCACCTGCTGTCTGCAGGCTGTAGGTTGGGGCTTTCCTCTCTCCCTCTGGACTCTGGACAGACCATCTTTCTCAGGTGGACACTGGCCTGTTTGGGGGTGCCGTCTCAGGGTTCTTCCATGGCTGGCTGAAGTTTGACCTGTGTTTTTCTGCTTTAATTTGGCGGATGCTCATGGATGTCATGGCTGTGTGTGGCCGTGTGGCATTGAGCATCACTGTGGTGATCACTGACTCTGGGGTTGGACCTCCTGGGCTCCAGCCCCAGCCCCACCACTTAGGGGCTGTGCCTCAGTTTCTTCGCCTGTAAAATGGGGAAGACCGGCTCTGCTTCCTGCTTGTGTGCTTCCCTGTCTTGACAGCATCATACCTGTTATGAAGGGACTTGGGCTTTTTTCTGTGAACCTCTGTGCTGTGTCCATATCTATCTGCCTTTCCAGAGTGTGTCTGTGTGGCTGTGTCTACTGGGGCTTCTCACGCCTCTGGCCATAGTTGGGCATCCGTTCCGTGACACATTGCTGCCGGGGCCTGCCTGAGACCCCGCGTGCTCGGTGCCGTGGGCACGTGGCTGATGGAGCCTAGGCCAGGGGTGGGGTGGAGGGGCGGGGGGGTAGCCTGTGAACACCATGCTCAGGAGGGCTAGGCTGGGAACAGAAGGTTCTTTGTGGGTGACATTTATTGTTGTCCATCTTGCAAAGTGATGTGTGCTATTAAAATTAATAAAACAGGAAAATGTAAATGTAAGCGAGTAAACTGCCCCATCCAGGGATGATCCGTTTAGTGTTTCTCTCCCAGTAGGCATGTCAGTAGTGTGGGACCTTGGAGTGGCTGGGGGGACTCTGCACACCCCACGTGACACGTGGCACGTGTGCTGTTGCTGCTGCTCCTGGGGCCCCAGTTCTGAAGGCCCTGACGGGGCCGGGAACAGTAGCCTTCCCAGGCTTGTTTCCACAGGAAGGAGACCCTAGCAGACGGCTGCCTGTTACCTGGGGTTCTCAGGAGGAACGGGGCCTGGGCTTAGCAGTGCTGAGTGCCTGCTGAGGAGCATCTTTTCTGCCGCACAGGCCTCCTGATCACGTGCTACGTGGCGCACATTCCTCTGCCGGCTGGATACAGAGAAGAGATTACACGGTACCTGCGGTCTGTGCAGCTTCCTGATGGCGGCTGGGGCCTGTGAGTCTGCCCAACCCTGCGTCACTGCATGTGTCCACGTGCACGTGCACACCTGTTCTTACGTGGGAGATGCACCTATCAAGGGGTGGGGTGACTGTAGCTCTGGCCCCGGGTGGGCGGGGAGAGCCTGTCACAAGGGAAATGGGCTGGAGGCTACGGGCAGGCTGGGTCCGGGTTTCGCTGGGGCTCTCAGAATGGGCCTGTGCACTTTCCGGGCCTCGGTTTTGCAGCTTGTGTTGTAGTGAGTTTCATGACTGATTGAGAGGCTCCCGACCCCCATATAGCACAGTGAAAACCATTTGCTGTCATCGCTAAGGCAGAAGAAAATTGTCCTTGACCCTGGGATGGCAGCAGGGAGAGGCAGGCTGGGCAGTTCTCCCCATGTTTCAGCCTGCCTTTCTGTGGTGTCGCTCACTCTGGGAGCAGGGCCCTGTCCCAAGGTGGTCAACTGCCTGCCCACCTGGCTGTGGAGCCCTGGTGCTTCTTGTCCTGCAAGCAGGATGTGGGCCCCTCCTGGGCTGGCTAACTCCACACCACCAGCCTTCCTTACAGAATCCTAGGAGGACAGCTCAGCTCTGCTTGCCTCCTGGATGGGGTCGTGGGCATCTCGAGCTTCAGATCCCAGCTCTTTGCCATCTGGGTCCTGGGACAGACTTGAGGTCTCACCAGTGCCTTCGCCTGCCCTGGCATGCTGCCTCTGGAGCTTGCTCTGTGGGCCGTAGTGATGCAGGGTCTATTGATGGGCCACTGCCTGGGGTCATGTTGATTTAGGCATGGGAAGTAAATGGACAGGGACGGGCAGGTCCTGGAGGGAGGAAGCTTTGCTGTGCTCTGCAGCATGCGGGATCTTAGTTCCCCCACTAGGGATCGAACTTGCGCCCCCTGCATTGGGAGAACGGAGTCTTAACCACTGGACCGCCAGGAAAGTCACTTGAGGGCAGTTTTGGAACTGTTCAGTTGTCAAGGAGGTGCAGGAGCTCCTACTGGAGAATGGCTGTTCTGGATGTTTCTCGTGTTGTTACGTCATTCTTGATTTGCTGAGGAAACTTAACGGAAGCGTTGCTTAATTTCTTACAAGTGACGGAAGACGTCATTTTCTCACCTGTCCCCTGCTTCTGTAGGCACATTGAGGATAAGTCCACGGTGTTTGGGACTGCGCTCAACTATGTGGCTTTGAGAATTCTGGGCGTGGGGCCTGACGATCCTGACCTGGTGCGAGCCCGGAATATTCTTCACAAGAAAGGTACACCCCGCATAGCACGTGCTACGTAATAAGGAGTTCACGTTACCTCAGCATAATGAGTGCTCGAAAATGGGAAATAGAAAGGTGCACCTGCACTTCACATGCAGCAAAACACGCGAGCCAGGCAGGTGTCAAAGCAGAACGGGAGGAAACTGTCTAACCTTGCCAGTAAATTTTTAAAACACAAATAAAGGTCACCATATAATTCTGTTTGTTTCGCAAATGGGCAAGGACTCACGAACAACACGCTCGTGCGTTGCTTGTGGGAGTGCTCCTTCCCAGGGGGCAGCCTGGCCGCACGAGAGTGGTGGCAGCTGGTGGGGCTCTGCCTGCACCCTCCACCCTCGCTCTCCTGTGTGTCCTGTGGGGCTCCCGGGGTGACTCCCCTCCCCTCGCCCCGGGGAGGCCCTTCTTCTCCTGCTCCTCCGAGAATATTCACTGCTCTTCTGCAGAGCCCGGTGCGTCTCGCCCGCCTGCCCTCCCCTCACGGACGTTCCTCAGTCTGCTCGCCCTCCCTGCTCTGTGCTCACACCCAGGGGCTTCCCGTCAGCACCTCGAAGCCCCTTCCTGCTTCAGGGCTCCGCATGTGCCACTGTGTTCTCCTGGGATGTCCCACCTGCCACCCAGCCCCGCTGCCTCGGGGGCTTCTCATGCTTCGCCTGGCACCTTGCGTGTCACTTCCTGACCTGCCACGTCGGGTGATGCCTCCTGCCGCGCTTTCTCACGAGCCTGCATTCTTCACACGTGTGTTGCTCTTGTAACAAATCCATCGTCAGCTTCTGGGCTCACTAGTGTGAGATCCCAAGGCGGATTTCTGGTTCCTTGTCTGGGAAGGAATGTCTTCAGGCCACGCTTCCCTAGTAGCTTTGTGGCTTCTTTGCCTTCTGCACACCTGGGTTTGGGGTGAGGCCTCCTTGTGAATCGTGTCCAGGATGGTTTTTCTGTGCTTGGGACCAGTGCTGCTGGGGGTGGCTCCAACATGGGGCCACAAGCATCCCCACAGCCACAGTCCAGATCCGTCTGCTGCGTGGGGACAGTGCAGCGCGGGACAGCCAGATGGACTCAGGAGGGAGAAGGCCGAGCATGCACAGTTAACTCCCTCATCACCTCCAGGCCCGTGTGGATAGGGGCTGCCATGTGCGCCTGGGCCTCTCACCTTCCCAGCTGCTCCTTCCCCGGGGGCAGGGGCCAGACAGGCTTGTTCTGGGGAAGACGTTGGTTCCATCAAGCAGCCCTGGCGTTGGGTGGTCCCGAGTGGTTCTGGAGCCTGCTTCTTACGACAGGGGGAGGACCCTTAGCAGGCCTGCCTTTTGAAGGGGACCCGACTCCTGAGGGTCTCATGTTCACAGTCAGAGGCAGGTGATGGGGCCTGTTCTCTCCCCACAGGTGGCGCTGTGTTCATCCCCTCCTGGGGGAAGTTCTGGTTGGCTGTCCTGAACGTGTACAGCTGGGAAGGCCTCAACACTCTGTTCCCAGAAATGTGGTACGCTTCCCCATCTACAGTCACCACTCTCTTAGCGAGTAGAGTGACGCCGCCCTGGGTCACTTGCTGCCTGTTAGTCAGATGAGGGGCTGTCCGTTCAGTGGAGTGGGGTGGCGTTAGGCTCCTGGCAGAGCCCCTGCTTGGCTGAGTCCTACAGACGATAGGAGAGGGTTCCCGCTTGGGCAGGAGGGAGGGAGATGCCGTGGCGTTGGGCCGTGTGGCAGGTGGGTGGGGTCCTGCCTGGCTGGTTACAGAACCTCTGGTGTGGGGCGTGATGCACTGCCTTTGTTGCATAGATGCCTGTGACTGTGTCTTGTTATGGACATTTTGAGCATCTATAGAAATAAAGGAAAGGAGGTGACAGCCCATGCAGCCCTCCCCAGCCCAGTGCTGGGTGTGCCGTGCTGACTGTCCCCCTTGTCTTTTTTGCTAGTGAATGTTAAAGTTGATCACAGACATTCTGTTTCCCCTGCAAACTCTTCAGTGTGTGTTTTTAAAAGATAAGAATTTTCTTTCAACAGAGCTACAATATTGCTTAAAAACTCAGCAAAATCGACATTAATTCCATATTGTGTGATACTTATAAGCCAGAGATTTTAAACATTTTGTGAATAACTAATGAAATCTCTGGACATGTGTTCCGAATACATTCATATACATATAAGTACCCCAATATCACCTTCAGGAGGTGAGGTCCCTGGAGCAGGGAGCTGTCAGGGAGGTTGGGGGGCCCTTGCGCTAGGGGACTTCGGTAGAGGAGAGGTGCGAGGCGAAGGGGCTGATCAGGAGATGACAGCAGGGGCCTGATGAAAGGGCCGACGGCCCAGCCTCCACCGGGGCAGCCCTGCCCAAGGCTGGCCACTCTGGAAGGGGCGGGAAGTGGTCTGGGGCCATTCCACTGTTCCTCACCAGTGGGCCTGCCGGCTGGACCTCGGACCCACCCGGTGTGTAAGGAGCCGCAGAGCAAGGCACGGAGCAGGCGCTGGGAGGGGTGTGGTGTCAGAGGCGGGTGTGGGGGACTGCGTTGGCTGCATCCCCGCACTGCAGGGCCCAGGCCGTGGTTGCCGGGCCTCTCGGTAACTGGGGCACTGCTAGTCTTGGCGGAAGTTGTTTTGGAGGGCATAGGTTAGAGTGTAAAGGGCAGGTGTGCAGGATAAAGGACCAGAGACCCTGAACCGCTTCAGCTGCAGGAATGCTGGAAATGTTACCCAAAATGTAGCAAACGCCCTTTAAGGTGAGTGGAGGAGCCCTCAAGAGAGTGAGGCCAGGGGTGGTGGGGCTGAGGACACCCGCCCAACCCTTACGCCTGGGAGCAGGGGAGGCGGGCTCGCCTCCACGTGGCCTCCCCTCTCACTCGAGGACGGAGGCGAAAGGGACGGGTTGAGAAAACAGCCCAGGTGCGCCCCTACCTGGGAGGCTGGCAGAGCTGTGCTCACGTCAGGCTGCATATCTGGGTGAAGCACAGCAGAGGTAACGATCAAAGACACAGGCCTTGAGAAGCTGTGGCAGTCCTGAAGGGTTTTAGGTGAACTTTTTATTTTGGAATAGTTTTCAATTTCCAGAAAAGTTGCAAAGATAGTCCAGAGCGTTTCTGTAGACCCCTCACTCAGTATCTCCGTGATTAACGTTTTTGTTACTGTGGCACGTTTGTCACAACTGGGAACCCACAGGCAGTCCTCACCGTTTAGGAGCCAAGTCTTCTGGCTTTAGGAGGCGCCTGGTGAGCCAGGAGAAGTTGTCGGCTTCTGTGGGCTGAGCCCCTCAGGAGCACGGCTGTGCCCACTTGGGCCGGAGACAGCCGTCCACTCCGTGTTCAGGCTTGAAAGGGCCCCGGGCTGCAGTGTTGGGGGGGCCCTGCTGACACGCTGTCCTGCCAGGCTGTTTCCTGACTGGATGCCCGCACATCCCTCCACCATCTGGTGCCACTGCCGGCAGGTGTACCTGCCCATGGCCTACTGCTACGGCACCCGGCTGAGCGCCGAGGAGGACCCGCTGGTCCAGAGCCTCCGCCAGGTGAGCCTGACCACGTACGCCCGCTCTCAGGGGTCCCCACGGAGCTGAGAGCCCGACAGAGTGGAGCCTCCACCTCCTGTCCCTAAATGACTGCCTGGGGGCTTGTGCAGTGGGATGGGCTGCAGGGCACCTGTGAGCAGAGGCCAGGCCCCAGTGTGTCCCCGGGAAGCAGCCCTGACATGGGGCTTGGGGAGCAGGGTGCTCATTGGGGCCTGCCCTCGGGAGGGCAGGCAGCGGAGGGTACGGGCAGGTCTGGGGCTGAGGCACTGCCGCCCTCAGGAGCTCTACGTGGAGGACTACGGCCGCATCGACTGGCCAGCGCACAGGGACAGCGTGGCCCCCGATGAGCTGTACACGCCGCACAGCTGGCTCCTCCACGTGGTGTATGGTGGGTGCCCCCAGGGGCTGGCTGGGCCCCCCGGGGGTCAGTCGACACCTAAAGCGACAGGGAACGCGGAGGGACACGGCCCTATGATGAGTCCTGGCATTGGGGTCCTGTGGGCACAAGGGGACTGGCCGTGCACATCTCGTGTCCAGCAGACCCACCTGGGGCTCAGGCTCCTGGACAGAGGATTTGGAGCCCAGGGCCTTCAGGGGCCGGTGGTTCCTCCTCAGTGGGAGAGAAGGGGCGGGACCCCACGAGGCCAGTCCAAACCCGTCTCCCGTGGGTCCTCCTGGCTGCTCAGAGCCGAGTGGCCTCCCCTTGGAGCCTGGCAGGTGCTGTGTGCGCAGGCGGCCCCGTTCCCCCTCATTCATTCGTTCGTTCCCTCACTGGTCCTGCAGATGGGCCCTGGGGTGGGAGCTGGGCCCCGCCCTGTCGGCACTGGGAGGCAGCACGCTCCGCACGGCTGCAGGGGCCGCAGGGCAGCACCAGGATGCCAGGGAGGGGGCTGCACCAGCAGGCAAGGAGAGGGGGCGAGGGGGTGGCAAGGGGGGGCCCAGAGATGGGCCGCCGTGGGCCGACCGCCCTGGGGGGTCTGTGCTGGGGCCGGGACTCCTCTCCGTGTCTGGTGCCTGTTGACGCCCCCCCTCCCTCGCAGCGATCCTCAACCTGTACGAGCGGCACCACAGCGCCAGCCTGCGGCAGCGGGCCATCCAGAAGCTGTATGAGCACATCGCAGCCGACGACCGCTTCACCAAGTACCTCAGCATCGGCCCGGTCAGTGCCCCTCGCCCACTGGGTGTCTGGGCCTGGGGTGGGCGAGGACTGAAGGCGGGTTGCCCAGAGGCCTGTGTCTGTGGAGCTGCGAGTGGGGGTCTCCCTGGAGGTGAGGTCTCCCACTGGAGGCTGCCACACCTTTACGTGGGACGTGGGCCTCTGATCCCCCAGGACCCCTGTGCTTGGCCCGCCCTCCCGTCCCACCACCTGGTGTATCTGGAGCACTGCTTCTTGAGGCCGCCTCCTTAGGTCTTTCTGGCCGGTGGGGTGGGCTGCTTTTCCTCCCCTGGTCCTCTCCCCTTCCCCAACCCTAATAACCCACCATTTGCCTTTCTCCTATGGGGTTTGCAGGACCAGGGTGCTTGCGTTCCACTCCTGATTCCTGTTGAGGCTGGTGGCTCGAGACTGGCTTCTTGGAGCCTCTGGGCTCCTGACTCTGCTCTGCCCCGTGGGGCTGTGAGCCCGGGCGGCCAGTGCAGGGTTGGGAGGCTGGCCTGCAGCCTTAGGGCACTGGGTGCAGGAGGCAGCGCTGCAGCGAGCCTTGGGCGGCCGTGACCGTGGCCGCCGTGCTGGGTCAGCCCACGGCTTCTCTGTGTGAGCCCAGTGGGCGCAGTGTCCACAAGCCCCACGCGTGACCCTCCTCCCAGATGTTTTCGAGGCCAGGTGGTACCCGGGGGACGTCCACTGCCACCGCCCCACCGAGGGGCCAGTTGTTTCCCTTTCAGCGCCAGGGAATTCTGTGTGGGCTCTGACCTAACGCTGCATAAAGCAAGTTAGAAATGCGCTGTAATCGGACCTTGGCCTAGGAGGTCCCGGGGTGGGAGAGCTGGGCCTCTAGAACACCTGCTCTGAGCAGTCAGGCCCTGCGCCGCTGGTCTCGCCTCCGAGTCGCTCCGTCTGTCCCGTGGCCCTCAGCCCTATCCTCCGTCCCCTGAGTTATCTCAGGCAGCTCAGGACACACCACACCCATGTGCCCACTCAGGGGTCCCCGCCTTGCCCGTCACCCTCGTGGCGGTTCTGCTCACTAGCTGGCTGGGCTCCCGTCACCTCTACGGGTCACCCTGTCTTTTCCCTGCTGCCGTCCCCCTCCCTCCTTGGCACACGTGCCTTGGCCCATTCCCACCTTTCCCAGGGCAGGGCTGCAGCCTGGTAGCAGTGAGTGATTGGGAAAGCGGTTGGAACAGAAGGCCTGGCCTGCAGCAAGGCCGTGCTGGGGCCTCGGTGGGGTAGGACTGCGGCCCTCCAGCCCGGGAACCCCGGCGGGTGTGGAGCAGAACCGTGACAGGGCTGTCTCCTCCAGATCTCGAAGACCATCAACATGCTTGCGTGCTGGCACAGGGAAGGGCCGGCCTCCTCTGCCTTCCAGGAGCACTTGTCCAGGATTCCCGATTACCTCTGGTGAGTGTGGCTGGGAGGGCGTGGCCCTCGGGGAGGGCGTGGCTGAGAGCCTGAAGGCCAGCGTGTCCCATGCAGGGAATTCTGTGTTTGAGGGAGGCCTATTCCCCTGGTGGGCCCTCCACACAGCTGGGTGGGGGGGTGGGAGCTGTCCTCATGTGTCCCCTGCTGCGTGGGCGCACTGCTCTTGGGACACGGGCTCTGGGCCCCTGACTTCCGGCTCTGCCCTTGGTCCCTGACCTGGACTCTTCTCCTCGCAGGCTGGGCCTCGACGGCATGAAGGTGCAGGTAAGGGCTGTAGGGCCGCAGCTGCTGCTTCCTCGCAACCGTTCCTGCCTTTTGGGTTTGTTAAGATCCCAACTCACTCCTCCCGACATGTTCTGTCAGCGTGTGGCCAGTGGCTGCAGGTCCCCCTTGTCCCGCATCTGAGGGGCACCGCCGGGCACCTCCTGGGTGTGTGCTGTCTGGCAGGGATGCTGGGGGGTGGTGGGAGAGCTGAGGGCCTGCAGCCACACCACGGGAGCAGTCTGTATACCAAAGTCATTCAGAGCTGCAGCTCGGGGCGGGGGGACAAGGGCCACGGTGGTTCTCAGACGCCAGCCCAACTGCTGCTGGACAGCTGATCTCACAGCTCGCATGCTGGGTCTGGTTAGCGGGGTCAGGACAGCAGCAGGATGCGGTCAGAGCAGAACCCGTGCCTTCTGCTGCCCCCTGAGCTGAGCATCCCAGAGGTACCCCCTTCAGAGTCCTGAGACACACTCCCTGTGGCCCCTCTCCGCGTACACCGCACCTCTGTTTTGTACCATTTGCTGGTTTCCAGTGTCTGGATGTCGTAGATGCTGTTTCCCCAGCTTACGTCCTGTGCGTGTCCCTGGGGGTGGGGCTCCTGGGTCACTGGGCAGCCTGGGCTGACCTGGTTCTGTCCCGGCTGCAGGGGCCCTGGGGTCAGCGAGCCGGAAGCTGTAGGGCTTTTGTCTCCTGTCACTCAGTGTGCAAATGTGGTGCCTCCAGCAATGTCCTTGGGTCACACTGACCTCTGGGCCCTTTGGGACGAGTGCACGTGGGCCCAGCCCCGCCCAGTGCAGACCACCCCCGCCAGGTGCCCTTGCCCGGCGCACTTGAGCCCCACTTCCAGCTCCCTGGCCCCCACGCTGCCAGTCTTGTGTGAAAAGATTCCTGAAACACGTGAAGTGGGGGGGGGGTGACGAGCTCTCATGTGGCTCCCCACCCCCTTTGACACCTCCAGCCCTGGAGGTTACGAGGGCTTCTGGTCCTGACAAAACTGCCGTGCCATCCCCGCTGAGTTCACGGCAGCCCCCGGTGGGGTTTTGCTGTGTGTTCAGTGGTGTCAGGATCCAGCCCGGGAGGCTGATCCTTGCTGTCGCCTTTGTCCTACAATCTCCTGGTGCCCTTCTCTCCCGGGTCGTTTGTCCCTGGCAAGTCTGCCTTCTGCCTGCTCTGCACCCCAGAGTTTCTGCAAACTGGCAGTTCGGCCCTGAGGCTTGATCCGGTTCAAGTCTTTTTGGCCAGCCGCTGTGTGTGTTCTTCCCACACATTGTCCCACCAGGCTGCAGTGTCTCGTGTCCCTTAGTGCCACCGATTGGTCTGGGCTCCGTGCCAGTGGGCAAGCAGTGGAGGCCATGGCGGTGGTCATCCAAATCCTGGAAGTGCTCTGAGGAGCCCTGTCCTGGCTGGTGGCCTGGTGAAGGCAGGTGGGGCCGCCTGACCCACGGCTCCTTGCAGGACCAGCCCCTCTGAGGGCCTCGTGGGCTTTAGGGGTACGGAGCCCAGAGCCCGGGGTGAGGAGTCTGCTGGACTCCTACCTCTCTGTAGGAGCTGGTGGATGCCCCTGCACCCTTCCTTGGCCCTCTAGGCACCCATCGGACCTGGAAAGTTGGGGTGGGGGTGGGCGGTGGCTGCTGTAATGCTGTCCTCTCTGCACAGGGTACCAATGGCTCGCAGATCTGGGACACCGCGTTCGCCATCCAGGCTCTGCTGGAGGTATGTGGCTCAGTCCCTCATTCTCCAGCCCCCACCTGCCCTTCCTGTGTGTCCATCCCTGCATCCAGCCGGACACGGCACCTGCCGGCCCTGACCCTTTGCTTACCTGGGCTCCGAGACAGTGGTCTTGCCTGGCAGCTCTAGGTGTGGGGCTGGCTTGAAGTCTTCATGGGCAAGGAGCCCTGTGAGGGCTGTTCCCAGGGTGACGAGGTGGTGGGGTCTTCTGTAAGGGGGCGTGGGCTCCAGGCTGTTCTCAGTGCTCAGATTGCTCACTAGGGATACTTTTGAGCACGTACTAGAGAGAAACAGGAGCGTGTTTTTATGCTGGTGGGAATGAGGTTGGCAGGATTTGGGGAGGAGTCTGGGCCACGTGGGGGCCTGCCTTAGGTGGGCAGGGGCCCTGTGGGCACAGGTTGGGGCTGGGGCCAGGGGGTGTGGACCATCTCTTCTGCCGTCGCTCCACCATGTCTTTCTGACCTGGCGGCAGAAACCCGAGCGCCCCGAGACTTGGGTGGGTTTGCTCCCGGTTCCCAGTGGTGGCCGGGTATCACCAGGGTCGTCTAGGGACCAGCCACGCGCAGGCGTGTGCTGGCTGGCGGCTCACCCCCTCCTCTTTCCCAGGCGGGTGCACAACACAGGCCAGAGTTTTCGTCCTGCCTGCAGAAGGCTCATGAGTATCTCCGGGTCTCGCAGGTGAGACCAGGCCTGGTCCGTGCCTCGCACAGGCGGGGTGCCCCTCCAACCCGGGGCGTGCCCTGATTGTGGGTGGGGTTAGTGGGCCATGTGGGCGCTGCCTGGAGGGTTCCCACTGGCACTGGTGGCTGAGAGGGCGGCGGCACTGGGTCCCTGCGTGTCCTGCTGTGCGGGCCCGTCCCTGCGCGGGGTCACGTGCTGTGGTGGTGACGTGTTCCCTCCTGCCCCTCGGATGCTCACCAGGTCCCAGACAACCTCCCTGACTACCAGAAGTACTACCGCCAGATGAGCAAGGTACCGCGGCCAAGCCCGCCTGCCCCGGTTAGCCGGCCGTGCCCTCGAGGAGGGCTCTCTCCTCGGCTTCCTGTTCTGATAGAGGCACAGTGCGGGGTTCCACTGATGTACCCAAGATATTCCTGACTGCAGAGTTGTGCATAAGTGCAGTAGAGCTCTGTGGGCTTCACCCCGCCATGTCACACACTGTGTGCATTCAGTAGCGCATGCAGACATTAAATAAGCTGTCAGAACATGAATGGCAGTGATGAGGGGAGGAGTGGGGAGGGCAGTTCTCGCAGCGCGTGGGGGCGTGGACATGGCCGTGGCTGCGTTCTCACAGCGGGTTGCTTGTGCCCGTCCCACAGTAGAGCCTGTAGGTGGTGACGGGCAGAGGCTGCAGTCCTTGTGCTGGACGTTGGAGGCCGTCCACGTGTGTGTGGCTTGGGGCTGGGGCTGTACCTCCGCTGTGTGGATGGGCCTCGGCTCTGTGCAGGCGTGCGAGGCGCCACGGCCTGGGGTGGCCAGGTGTGGGCTTGGCCTCCACCCTTACAGCCCCACACTTTCCAGGGCGGCTTCTCCTTCAGCACACTGGACTGTGGCTGGATTGTTGCCGACTGCACAGCTGAGGCCTTGAAGTCCCTCCTTCTCCTGCAGGAAAAGTGTCCCTTTGTCACCAAGCACGTCCCACGAGAGCGGCTCTTCGATGCTGTCGCCGTGGTGAGGCTGCCGGGTGTGGGACTCTGGTCGCACAGCTGAGGGCGCTGTGCACGTGGAGTCTTGGCCACCCCACCACAGACCCGCTTAGCACACCCAAGTTTTGTCCGATTTTTACGATGGAGATCACATAGGTTGGTGGCGCACGTGTGCTTTGTAAGTGGTAAGCATGCACGTGCCGGGGAGCAGTCCCGGGTGGTCCCGGAGTACCTGGTTGATAAAGGTTGCAGCCCACTGTTCTGGGCGCCTGAGGGTCCTGGTTTAACATGAAAACCGGCTCCCTGTTTCCCATCCCTGCTCCTTGGTTCCTAGCCTAGGGGTGTTTCTAGAAAGCTGTGCCACAGCCTGTGGGCCCTTGCACGTGCTCAGCGCATGGGCGAATTCTCAGGATGTTCCCTCTGGTTTTAGTTGCTGAGCATGAGAAACCCCGATGGAGGGTTTGCCACCTACGAGACCAAGCGTGGGGGACACATTCTGGAGCTTCTGAACCCCTCAGAGATCTTCGGTGAGTGGTCGGCCAGTTACATGGCCACAGACTCAGGGGCCCCGCGTGCCTGAGGCTGGATCTCCCGCCAGAGCCTGGAGCTCTTTCCCCTGGCGGGGGGCAGTGCCAACAAATGTTCTGGCAGATGCGGGCGGATGCTCTAAGGGGCCCCCAGGCACCAGAGTGTTCCGTGCTTCTTCTCGACTTCCCAGGGTGTGGAGACCCTGGTTGTGGATATAAAGGCTGCAGTCAGCCTCTCGGAGGTGGGTGGGATTCACACTGGCTCTCTGGCCCAAGCCTGGGCCGGCTCCTGCTCTGTCTTCCGTGGAGGCCGGCCTGTCTCCTGAGTGCTCCTCACGGAGCCCACAACTCCTCACAGGGAGGTGACAGTGGGGACCCGCTCGCCTGTGTCCTCCTGCTACATCTGTGTGCGCCCCTGTACCCTCCTTCCGGGTCTGCATTTGTCGGGCTCCTATAACTGGCAAATGTGCTCCTGTGGAGGCCTTCTCAGGGTGGGGTGCAGCTCTGCTGTGTGCGCTTCTCTGTTACCCTCCCACTGGCCTGGCTGTCCTGCAGCACAGATGGGCCTCCAGGTCACCTGTGTAGGTGCCTCCCTCCCACCTGGTGGCCATGTCACCAGGCTGGTCACTGGTGACGCTTCCTCCTTTCCTTTGGAGAATGGGCAGGCTCATGATGTGTTGTACAGGCTCTGCACGTTATGGCGTTCTCCTGTGTCATGATTTGGCCTGAATTACCAAATTGGGCAGTTGAGGTAAAGTTCACATTTCTCAAGCCTTCCTTTTCTTTCCCAGGGGACATCATGATTGACTACACATATGTGGAGTGCACCTCGGCTGTGATGCAGGCGCTGAAGCATTTCCACAAGCAGTTCCCAGACCACAGGGCCGGAGAGATCAGGTAAGGGCGGCCTTGGCACAGGGATGCTCAGTCACGCAGCATGGGTACCATCAGCTTGGGGCCAAGGAATCAGACAACCTTGATGTCACTGCGAGCAAGCCATTTGCTCACTTGGGGCGCTCAGGCCGGGGGCCCATCTCAGACAGGGGGCTCTGGAATAAAACTCGTTTAAACATGGAAGGGGTTTCAGATGCTCCTGAATCCTGCTGTAGGCCCTGAAGTATATCAAATGTGTGCACTGGGGGTCAGAGTAGCACAGTTATAACACAAAAATGAGTTATTTTTTGCATCTTCTTAATAACATTGAAAGAAGACACATAAAGGTGTGCCTAGGAGTTACTGTGGGTTCAATTCCAGCCACTGCAAATGTCACAGTAATGTGAGTCATGTGAATTTCCCAGGGCATATGAAAATTACGTTTACACTATATTGTCGTCTGTTAAGTGTTCAATAGCATTATGTCTAAGAAAACGATGTATGTATCTTAAATTAAAATTAAAAATATTTTATTGCTAAAAAATATTAACCATCATCTGAGCCTTCAGCAAGTCAAATTCTTTTTGTAATAGTAACATCAAAGATTACTGATCACAGATCACCATAATAGGTATAATAATAATGAAAAAGTTTGAAATATTGTGAGAATTACCAAAACGTGATAGAGACATGAAGTGAGCAGATGCTGTTGGAACAATGGCACTGATAGCCTTGCTCTATGCAGGGTTGCCAGAAACCTTCAGTTCGTAAAAACCACAGTGTCTGCGAAGTGCAGTAAAGCAAAGCACAATAAAATGAGGTATGCCTGTGCCCCCAGCTCCACCTGTGTCCAAATAATGGTAGTTTTTTAAATAAACCTTTCCTGTTGAAGTCTGGCACATGTTTAGAGAAGTCCACAAACCATACATATAGCCCTTGGATTAATTATGAAGTGGACACACCCATGTGACCACGTCAGGCAAACACATTACCAGAAGCTCCCCTCCTGGTTCTCCTCTGCCCACTGTGATCCCAACGTGGAATCCCATGTCTGTCTCTCTCCACTGTCGAATGCAGATGCCACGCTTTGTTTATGCATGTGCTTGTTGTACATCCTTCAGGGCCTCTCAGTGGGTTATTATGAATCATCCTACTGTGAACAATCTCAGACTTTTGTTTTGGGGCACAGAGGTTCCCATTTCTTGAGGATGCGGATGTGGACTTGCTGTGTTATGGGGCTTCTGTGCAGTTCTTGTAGATTTTCCTTCATCCTTGTATGATTCTGTTGTCTCATGGCTCTTGGTAAACCTGGTATAGATTCAGCTTGGTCATGATGTGCTTTACTTTTTATATATTGTTGGATTCAGTTTTTTTTTTTTTTTTTGCGGTACGCAGGCCTCTCACTGTTGTGGCCTCTCCCGTTGCGGAGCACAGGCTCCGGACGCGCAGGTTCAGTGGCCATGGCTCACGGGCCCAGCCGCTCCGCGGCATGTGGGATCTTCCCAGACCGGGGCACAAACCCGTGTCCCTTGCATCGGCAGGCGGACTCCCAACCAGTGCGCCACCAGGGAAGCCCTGGATTCAGTTTGATAAGTATTTTATTTAGGATTTTGTCAAAGGTTCATAAATAGCTAAAAGTAAAGCCAATGAATCATTAGTAAAAATTTATCATGCACACACCACAAAGACAGTTTGCAAACCAGGGGTGCACAAACCAAAACATTGAATGAGGCTCAGGTATATATTGTTATAAAGAGCTTATATTGTGAGAAGGCAGTAACTGTTTATTCTTCACAGTGATTGGTTACAATATTAGAATTTTCAGTGATTACCTCGTATCAACCTTGGGAAGCAGTTCAAGTTTTCTTTATGATTTCCAGAGGTGTAAACAAGAAATGACCCAGGTCAAGTTAGTCTTGCAAAATAAGCTAAATTAGCCTTTGTTTATATGATTAAACTGGTTTTGTCTGCTCAGGGAATTTTCAAGGCTGGGCTCTGTTTGTTTTTGATTTTAACGGTTCCCCATTTTGGTCATTGTCTCAGCTGGCTGAGAGTATCACCAACCAGTGTAGTGTCATTCTCTCTCTCCACCGTTGTTGTAGTCAGGCTGAAGAGTCACATATTTGCTGTTTTCACTAGTTGAATTGACAGGTTGGAGGGCCATGTAGTCACCATCTTCATCATCCATGTCGTTATTGCAAATTTCATCCAGTTGTCTGATCCTGATGGATACCATTTGGTATGTGAGTGGCTACCGGTAGGCATTTAAAACTGTTGGGAAATTAATGTGATGACTATAAAAAGAACAATAATCAAGATTGAAAAATTTCCCAGAGCCCAAATTTAATCAATTAAATAAATCAAATGGGTTATAGTCAGATTCGGGTATTACCTTTCTAAGTCAGTCTACAGAAACTTTAAAAGTTGTTTACGGAGGCGCACATGCTGTCAGCAATCACATGTCCTCAGTGTTCCTCAGAACAGGATGCACCTTAGGTGTTTACCTCAGGAGGCAGCACCGTAGATGTCTTTGCACATAAATTAGGTCTCTATGTGATCTGCGCAATCAGGTAATTCAATGAGAGGCATTGCTATGGAAACAAAAGAAAAACAATGGTAAATAATTCAAGCAAATTATAAATTCAGTTTCTGAGTTTGGAGAGCAGCTAGTTGAGACGATTTCTAGATGCTGGGTTCTCAGCATCTTCAGATGCAGTGAGGACGAGTGTGGCAATTAGACAGATTTTCCTGGTTTTCAGTGTGAATGTCTCTGGCGATCTTTCTGAGTGGCCACACAGCAACAGGCATGAGGATCGTCCTCACATGAGCTGTTGAAGTTCGTATCAAGTTGTCCAGCTTTTGCTTGCAGGGCTTTGGGAAAAGGGCAGTTTTAGTTTCATAGTGATTCAAAAATCAAGAGTGGAAGAAAATTGTAAATGTTAGTTTGGAGAGTTCTAGCCACATATTGGAGGAAATCAGAAGAATTCAGGATTCAGTCCAGTTTACACTTAGAAAACAAACTTAAAAGACAATTATTGGTACTAGAATCTGATGTACATAAAGGTGTGTTATTGAAACATAATTTTTCTCTCTATAATCACCTCCATTTCTATCAAAGGTAACCGAGTCTGGTTTCAATAAACTTGGCCTGATTATTTATGTAAGTGCAGCAGGAAGAGCGACTGACCATACAGGCTCTTTAAAGTCTGTTTCGTTGGAACTTTTCATGAGGAATCTCATATTGGATCTTTAAAGTCTTTCTAGGCTAAGAGGCCAAGCCAAGGACTTGTCCAGTTGTGTCCTGTTACAAGAACAGATTCTTACTTAACTTTTGCAAATATGTATTGTTATGAAAAATAAGAATATTTAATAGGAGTTTGAGAATTCTTGAGGGACCAGGTAGGGAGAAAAAGATAAATGTTTACTAAATTGCTGTAAGTTGTAGACTGCTTAAAAGAGGAGAAAAAGGGTACTTTAATTTTGGAAAACAGAACGCTAAAGAATGAGTAGTTATCAGAAGCCTACATTCTAGAGTACTTGTGAGGGTCTTTTCCATGAATCTCTTTGAAGATGAAGCACTTTTGCAGGAACATTTTTGCAAAAGCATCAGAGTAAAATAATAACTGTTTGCAAATGACAAACAACAACTATTTGTAAATGAAAAGACTTGGAATTATATCAGGGCATACCAGATTTTTGGGAATTTCATATGATTTCTGGAATATTTATTTTATCTATTTATTTTTCAATAAATTTATTTATTTATTTATGGCTGTGTTGGGTCTTTGTTGCTGTGCACAGGCTTTCTCTAGTTGCGGCGAGCAGGGGCTACTCTTCATTGCAGTGTGCAGGCTTCTCATTGTGGTGGCTTCTCTTGTTGTGGAGCACAGGCTCTAGGCGCGTGGGCTTCAGTAGTTGTTGCACGTGGGCTCAGTAGTTGTGGCTCATGGGCTTAGTTGCTCCGCGGCATGTGGAATCTTCCCAGACCAGGGCTCGAACCCATGTCCCCTGCATTGGCAGGCAGATTCTTAACCACTGTGCCACCAGGGAAGTCCTGGAATATTTATTAATAATTTCCACATAAATATTTCCTAAAAAAAGTTCAGCATCACTTCTTATTTGAAAATGCTTCCCATGAAATTTAACACATACGAGAAGTTACATAGTTGTAAAAAAGCTTGTCTCTTTTAATAGAGAAGACTCAGTTTTCTTAAGTAATCAAAGACCCGATAAAGACAAATCATAGAATCTTAGTTTTCTAGACATATTACATTAAAGGTAAAGAAAAACATGTGTTTACCCTTTCTTATTAAGAGCAGACCAATAATCTAAGAAAACTGTCCTTTTAACAGAGAAAAGCAAATTCTAATTTCGTACCAGTGTAATTTTTTTTTAAATTTATATTTGGCTGCATTGGGTCTTTGTTGCTGCGTGTGGGCTTTTTCTAGTTGCAAGGAGTTGGTGGGGGACTACTCTTCATAGCGGTGCGCGGACTTCTCATTGCGGTGGCTTCTCTTGTTGCGGAGCATGGGCTCTAGGTGTGCGGGCTTTGGTAGTTGTGGCACACGGGCTTGGTAGTTGTGGCACACGGGCTCAGTAGTTGTGGCGCATGGGCTTAGATGCTCCGTGGCATGTGGAATCTTCCCGGACCAGGGCTCGAACCCGTGTCCTCTGCATTGGCAGGCAGATTCTTAACCACTGAGCCATCTGGGAAGGCCCAGAACCAGTGTAATTTTGATATTAAAATTCTTCCTTTTTAAAAAACTTGTATAAATCCATTCCAGTCTTAGTCAATGTGACTACACATAAAAATCCTTTCTCCAGATTCCTTTTCTATAAACCTACAGCTTTTTATATCCATTCAGGTTTTGTCCTTTTTCCTTTCTTATTCTGGAACAATCATTTTACTTAGAACAAAATTACTTTCTTTTTTTCCTTTCAACAAAAATGCATCCTTATTCCTCATACCTTCTTTTTTTTTTTAATATTTATTTATTTATTTGGTTGCACTGGGTCTTAGTTGCAGCTCACCGGGTCCTTAGTTGCGGCAGGCAAGCTCCTTAGTTGTGGCATGCAAACTTCCAGTTGCGTCATGCATGTGGGATCTAGTTCCCTGACCAGGGATCGAACCCGGGCCCCCTGCATTGGGAGCGTGGAGTCTTATCCACTGCGCCACCAGGGAAGTCCCCCTCATGCCTTCTCCTGAAAACACACATCCAACTTTTCATATATAGTCATTTTCTTTTATCTGTATTTTCTAGTAGTTTTGTAAACAAACAAACTTTAGCTCTTTTATGAATCAGTTTTGGCAAGGGAACTTCTACAGCAGTCTGTATTTTTTTTTTAGAAGCCTCTTTTTTAAAAAAATGCTGATTTTTCAACTTTATTAGTTCAAATGTTATTTTCTCAATTTCAAAAACTTACAAAAGCTTACCTAGAGAAAAAATGATGCAAGGAAGTTGTTACAGAATAATTACACATTCACTCTTAGAGGATAGCATAATTGCCTATGAACGACATTAAATGAATATAAATTCTTTCTACATAATACAGTTAAAATAAAATATATGCTTTCTGGAAATTACATTATGAGATTCTCTGGTGTCTACAGGTTCATCCCAATGTTGCTCTACTAGACTGGGAAGCATAGAACAGGAAGGGGCTGCAGGATCCCCACATCACTGCTGAAGAGGGTTGCTCTGCGTTGAGTAGGCAGAATGATTTGAAGGATGGAGAACAACCTCTAAACTGATTGCTGAGCTATAACTGTACGGGAAAACGCCACCAGAATTCCCAGGCTTGCAAGTAGTTATAAGATTGCTCCCTGGCTGCAATCTGAAAAGGCAAGGCAACAAAGCCTGAGCCTATCAGAGAGGTTGCAGCCTGGCCTTGAGGAGCCATCGCTGTGTGTACAGGGCAGAGAGGGTGGCTGTGGTTGGGCTGGCCTGTCCAGCTGGCCACGTGGTGCTTCTGTTGCTCAGTTTGCCGTCGTGTGAGAGTGGCCGTTTTCCAGCATGATGGGCCATTCCTTAGTGAGAGACGCAGTGTATATCATGCCCATACCTTTGTGTATAGAACCGTACAACTAACCGAGACAGCACTGTAATAACTGAACACGTATTTCTTCTTTTCAGTATATGGCATGCATGCATCCTATTTTGTACTGTATGGAACTATTGCTTACATACAGACATAAGTTAATCTATTAATAAATCTATCTCTAAGGTATAGCTAAAATTAAAGATGTATACTGTCCCTTTATCTATATAGGTATAAATAATATGTATATTTTCCATTTAAATAAATGTTAATTATAACTCACCAATGGTCTGCGACCACGGTTTGAAAAATAAGAAGTTGCAGTAAATCCTCCCACAGAGGAGAAAGCTCTCTTCAATGGATGCTTAGATAAATGATTTTCAGGCTTTCTTTTTTTTTTTTTTTTTGCGGTACGTGGGCCTCTCACTGCTGTGGCCTCTCCCGTTGCGGAGCACAGGCTCCGGACGCGCAGGCTCAGCGGCCATGGCTCACGGGCCTAGCCGCTCTGCGGCATGTGGGATCTTCCCGGACCAGGGCACGAACCCGTGTCCCCTGCATCGGCAGGCGGACTCTCAACCACTGCGCCATCAGGGAAGCCCAGGGCTTTCTTTTTAAATGTACACTTAAGTTTATAAGTAAGTTTTGATGTATCATTCAGTTAAAAGCATTTTCTATTTCTATTGTGAGTTTTCTGGCCCCTGAGTTATTTAGGAGCATGTTGCTTTATTTCCAAAAAAAATTGGAGGAGTATCCAGTCATGTTTTTGCTGGTTTCCGTCTGTTCCGGCAGGCGGTGCAGCCACAAGGGGGCACAAGCGGGCACTCTGTCTAATCTTCCTTTTGTCACCCAGGCCAGGCTGGTCCCTTGGCCATGTGCTGTGCGTGTGATCTGGGGTCCTTTCCTCTGGCAGCCTTGTCCTCAGAGATGCCCTCACAGTATTGACCTTCTCTTTTAAGAATTATTACAATAAAAGTAAAGCAAGCTCTTTGAAGGAGACTTGGACGATACAGAAAAGCACCAGAAAGAAAGCCAGGTGCCCTTCCTCACCCCTGAGAAGAGGGCGTTCTGACTGTTTGATCTCCACGGTGCACCTTTCACGTAACTGGCTCCGTTTACTGTGAGGTTCCTGAGAGCAGCTGATACCTTCCCTTGTCATTGGGCATTCTCCTCCAACATGAGTTGTAATGGTTATTTCTGAATTTTCATTGCTGTTTTCCAGCTTCTCCCCATTTGAACCTGAACCAGTATCCTCTTGTTAAATCTTTGTTCAGGACCATTATTCTTCCCTAGAGCCATGGGGGCTTGGAGTCGGCCTGACTGGGTGGATGCCCCTGCCCCTTCTCTGCTTGAGATCCTAGTCCAGTCACTTCACCCCCTGCCTAGGTTCCCCCTGCCACATGCGGCAATAGTACAGCCTCACGGAACTGGGAGGATTGAGATACCACACGAAAGCACTGGGAGATTGGCATGTGATAAGCACAGAATAACTATTGTTATTGTGTAAAAATTCCTGCTTTGGAAGGTAAATTATAATAGTTTTCTGGTGGATTTACTTCATTTGTATTTCTTTGGAGATTACTGAGCTAAAATATTCTTTCCAGACATTTATAGGTCATTTCTGTTTCTTCTTTCACGTATGAATTGCCATTCATACCCTTTCCAACTTTGTTGCTGGGATGATTTTTCTTCTTGCCTTACATGTTTCTTAAGCACAATAAGTAATTCTGTATCTTATGTTACAGATACTTTCCCCCAATTACTTTATTATTTTTACCTCTAGAGAGTTTGAACATAAGCTTTTATTTTTTAAACAAATATATTAACTTGTTATATTAAAATTTTTAATTTATCTAGGAGTGTTTTTAGGTATAGTTTGAGGGCGTCAGTTACTCTAGTAATACATATATGGGATATTCCATTTTACTAGATTGACTTGAAATTCTTCATTAACTTCAAACTTATAGGAAAGTTATAAAAGGAGTAAAAAGCACCCCTATTTACCTCTTCCAACTATTGCTCAGTTGTTAATGTCAACTTTAATAATAGCCAGTTAATTTCCAGCAAAAGTGAGTTTATTCAGAATAGCCAGAGGAATTGCAACTCGGGACATGCGAACTGTGACAGATCACAGGAAAATCCAGAGAATAAGAAAGGGAACTTACTTTTATAGGGGCTGTGATAACCAAAGAGTCTGTTGGAGGGGTTGGGGATCCAGAGTATGGAGGCTTCCCATTGATGGGCTGCTGCTGTCTCTGATTGGCTGGGCTGTTGTGGGAAAGAGAGTTGTCTTCTTCCTGCTGGATAGTAAGCAGAGACACCTTCCTGCCTGAGATGTGGAGGGTCATTTTTTTCCTGTTTGGGGTAATTGATGATGCCTGGTGGGCCTGAGCACTTCCTTTACAGGCCTGTCTTGACTCCAGCTTTAGGTGAAGCTTCTTTAATTAATTCCACTTTAACATTTTACTGTATTTCCTTCATCATACTCCCTCCCATATATGTTTTTCCTTGAACCATTTGAAAGTAAATTGCAAATGTGATTACCTTAATCCCTAAATACTTCAGGGTTTTTTTGTTTTGTTTTGTTTTGGTTTTGGGTTTTTTTTGCAGTATGCGGGCCTCTCACTGTTGTGGCCTCTCCCGTTGCGGAGCACAGGCTCTGGACACGCAGGCTCAGCGGCCATGGCTCACGGGCCCAGGCGCTCCGCGGCATGTGGGAGGCAAGCGGACTCTCAACCACTGTGCCACCAGGGAAGCCCTTTAGTACTTTTTAAAGATAAATTTATTTATTTATTATTTATTTATTTATTTATTTATTTATTTATTTATAGCTGTGTTGGGTCTTTGTTGCTGTGCGCGGGCTTTCTCTAGTTGCGGTGAACGGGAGCTACTCTTCGTTGCAGTGTGCGGGCTTCTCATTGTCGTGGCTTCTTTTAGTATTTTTTTTTAATGAGGATATTCTCTTATGTAAATATGAGTCACAACATTAACATTGGTATAATACCATTATTTAATCTATAGAACTTATTTCAATTGTCCTAGTTGTACCAGTGGTGTGGTTTATAGAAACATTTTTCCTCAAGGTCTAATCCAGGGTCATTGTATTTAGTTGTCATATATTAGTTCTTTAACCTGGAACAATTCTTTAGTCTTTCCTCATGTTTGATGACTGACATTTTTGAAGCATATGGCAAGTTATTTTGTAGAATGTCCTCAGTGTATGTTTTTCTGTGTTTGCCCATGACAAGACTCAGGTTATAAAATTAAGCACTTTTGGGCCTCCCTGGTGGCGCAGTGGTTGAGAGTCCGCCTGCCGATGCAGGGGATACGGGTTCGTGCCCCGGTCTGGGAGGATCCCATATGCCGCCGCGGAGCGGCTGGGCCCGTGAGCCATGGCCGCTGGGCCTGCGCATCCGGAGCCTGTGCTCCGCAACGGGAGAGACCACAACAGTGAGAGGCCCGCATACCGCAAAAAGAAAAAAAAAATAAATAAATAAAAAAAATAAAATTAAGCACTTTTGTCAGGCAAGTAACAGAAGTGATGGGGCTTCTCAGTGCATCATATTAGGAAGCGTGTGTCAACACTGACTGTTGATTAAGGAGATGGCCACTTGTTTTCCTAACTGTAAAGTTAATATTCTTTTCTTTGTGGGAGAAAGGTGTTTTTTTTTAATTTTTGAAATTTTATTTTATTTATTTTCTTATACAGCAGGTTCTTATCAGTCTTCAATTTTATACACATCAGTGTATACATGTCAATCCCAATCACCCAATTCATCACACCACCATCCCTACCCCTGCTGCGGCTTTCCCCCCTTGATGTCCATACGTTTGTTCTCTACATCTGTGTCTCAACTTCTGCCCTGCAAACCGGTTCATCTGTACCATTTTTCTAGGTTCCACATACATGCGTTAATATACGATATTTGTTTTTCTCCTTCTGACTTACTTCACTCTGTATGAGAGTCTCTAGATCCATCCACGTCTCAACAAATGACCCAATTTTGTTCCTTTTTATGGCTGAGTAATATTCCATTGTATATATGTACCACAACTTCTTAATCCATTCATCTGTCGCTGGGCATTTAGGTTGCTTCCATGACCTGGCTATTGTAAATAGTGACGCAATGAACATTGGGGTGCATGTGTCTTTTTGAATTATGGTTTTCTCTGGGTATATGACCAGTCGTGGGATTGCTGGGTCATATGGTAATTCTTAGTTTTTTAAGGAACCTCCATACTGTTCTCCATAGTGGCTGTATCAGTTTACATTCCCACCAACAGTGCAAGAGGGTTCCCTTTTCTCCACACCCTCTCCAGCATTTGTTGTCTGTAGATTTTCTGATGATGCCCATTCTAACTGGTGTGAGGTGATACCTCATGGTAGTTTTGATTTGCATTTCTCTAATAATTAGTGATGTTGAACAGCTTTTCATGTGCTTCTTGGCCATCTGTATGTCTTCTTTGGAGAAACGTCTATTTAGGTCTTATGCCCATTTTTAGAGTGGGTTGTTTGTTTCTTTAATATTGAGCTGCATGAGCTGTTTATATATTTTGGAGATTAATCCTATGTCCGTTGATTCATTTGCAAATATTTTCTCCCATTCTGAGGGTTGTCTTTTTGTCTTGTTTATGGTTTCCTTTGCTGTGCAAAAGCTTTTAAGTTTCATGAGGTCCCATTTGTCTATTTTTGTTTTGATTTCCATTTCTCTAGGAGGGGGGTCAAAAAGGATCTTGCTGTGATTTATGTCAAAGAGTGTTCTTCCTATGTTTTCCTCTAAGAGTTTTAGAGTGTCCGGTCTTACATTTAGGTCTCTAATCCATTTTGAGTTTATTTTTGTGTATGGTGTTAGGGAGTGTTCTAATTTCATTGTTTTACATGTAGCTGTCCAGTTTTCCCAGCACCACTTATTGAAGAGACTGTCTTTTCTCCATTGTGTATCCTTGCCTCCTTTGTCATAGATTAGTTGACCATAGGTGCATGGGTTTATCTCTGGGCTTTCTATCCTGTTCCATTGATCTATGTTTCTGTTTTTGTTCCAGTACCATATTGTCGTGATGACTGTAGCTTTGTAGTATAGTCTGAAGTCAGGGAGTCTGAATACTCCCACTCCATTTTTTCCCTCAAGACTGCTTTGGCTATTCAGGGTCTTTTGTGTCTCCATACATATTTTAAGATTTTTTGTTCTAGCTCCAAAAAAAATGCCACTGGTAATTTGATAGGGATTGCATTGAATCTGTAGATTGCTTTGGGTAGTATAGTCATTTTCACAATATTGATTCTTCCAATCCAAGAACATGGTATATCTCTCCATCTCCATCATCTCCATCATTGGTATCATTTTAATTTCTTTCATCAGTGTCTTACAGTTTTCTGCATACAGGTCTTTTGTCTCCCTAGGTAGGTTTATTCCTAGGTATTTTATACTTTTTGTTGCAGTGGTAAATGGGAGCGTTTCCTTCATTTCTCTTTCAGATTTTTCATCATTAGTGTATAGGAATGCAAGAGATTTCTGTGCATTAATGTTGTATCCTGCAACTTTACCAAATTCATTGATTACCTCTAGTAGTTTTCTGGTGGCATTTTTAGGGTTCTCTATGTATAATATCATGTCATCTGCAAACAGTGACAGTTTTACTTCTTTTCCAATTTGTATTCCTTATATTTATTTTTCTTCTCTGATTGCCGTGGCTAGGACTTCCAAAACTACGTTGAATAATAGTGGTGAGAGTGGACATCCTTGTCTTGTTCCTGATCTTAGAAGAAATGCTTTCAGTTTTTCACCATTAAGAATGATGTTTGCTGTGGGTTTGTCGTATATGGCCTTTATTATGTTGAGGTAGGTTCCCTCTATGTGCACTTTCTGTAGAGTTTTTATCATAAATGGGTGTTGAATTTTGTCAAAAGCTTTTTCTGCATCTATTGAGATGATCATATGGTTTTTATTCTCCAATTTGTTAATATGGTGTATCGCATTGATTGATTTGCGTATGTTGAAGAATCCTTGCATCCCTGGGATAAATCCCACTTGATCATGGTGTATGATCCTTTTAATGTGTTGTTGGATTCTGTTTGCTAGTATTTTGTTGAGGATTTTTGCATCTAAATTTATCAGTGATATTGGTCTGTAATTTTCTTTTTGTATAATATCTTTGTCTGGTTTTGGCATCAGGGTGATGGTGGCCTCATAGAATGAGTTTGGGAGTGTTCCTCCCTCTGCAATGTTTTGGAAGAGTTTGAGAAGGATGGATGTTAGCTCTTCTCTAAATGTTTGATAGAATTCACCTGTGAAGCCATCTGGTCCTGAACTTCTGTTTGTTGGAAGATTTTTAATCACAGTTTCAATTTCATTACTTGTGATTGGTCTGTTCTTATTTTCTAATTCTTCCTGGTTCAGTCTTGGAAGGTTATACCTCTCTAAGAATTTGTCCATTTCTTCCAGGTTGTCCATTTTATTGGCATAGAGTTGCTTGTAGTAGTCTCTTATGGTGCTTTGTATTTACGCGGTGTCTGTTGTAACTTCTCCTTTTTCATTTCTAATTATGTTGATTTGAGTCCTCTCCCTCTTTTTCTTGATGAGTCTGGCTAATGGTTTATCAATTTTGTTTATCTTCTCAAAGAACCAGCTTTTAGTTTTATTGATCTTTGCTATTGTTTTCTTTGTTTCTATTTCATTTATTTCTGCTCTGATCTTTATGATTTCTTTCCTTCTGCTAACTTTGGGTTTTGTTTGTTCTTCTTTCTCTAGTTCCTTTAGGTGTAAGGTTAGTTTGTTTATTTGAGATTTTTCTTGTTTCTGGAGGTAGGCTTGTATAGCTATAAAATTCCCTCTTAGAACTGCTTTTGCTGCATCCCAAAGGTTTTAGATCGTCGTGTTTTCATTGTCATTTGTTTCTAGGTATTTTTTGATTTCCTCTTTGATTTCTTCAGTGATCTCTTGGTTATTTAGTAACGTATTGTTTAGCCTCCATGTGTTTGTGTTTTTTACATTTTTCCCCTGTAATTGATTTCTAATCTCATAGTGTTGTGGTCAGAAAAGTTGCTTGATATGATTTCAATTTTCTTAAATTTACTGAGGCTTGATTTGTGACCCAAGATGTGATCTATCCTGGAGAATGTTCTGTGCGCACTTGAGAAGAAAGTGTAATCTGCTGTTTTTGGATGGAATGTCCTATAAATATCAATTAAATCTATCTGGTCTATTGTGTCATTTAAAGCTTCTGTTTCCTTATTAATTTTCTGTCTGGATGATCTGTCCATTGGTGTAAGTGAGATGTTAAACTCCCCCACTATTATTGTGTTACTGTTGATTTCCTCTTTTATAGCTGTTAGCAGTTGCCTTATGTATTGAGGTGCTCCTATGTTGGGTGCATATTATTTATAGTTGTTATATCTTCTTCTTGGATCGATCCCTTGATCATTATGTAGTGTCCTTCCTTGTCTCTTGTAACATTCTTTATTTTAAAGTCTATTTTATCTGATATGAGTATTGCTACTCCAGTTTTCTTTTGATTTCCATTTGCGTGTAATATCTTTTTCTGTCCCCTCACTTTTAGTCTGTATGTGTCCCTAGGTCTGAAGTGCGTCTCTTATAGACAGCATATAGATGGGTCTTGTTTTGTGTCAGTTCAGCAAGCCTGTGTCTTTTGGTCGGAGCATTTAATCCATTCACGTTTAAGGTAATTATTGATATGCATGTTCCTGTGACCATTTTCTTAATTGTTTTGGGTTTGTTTTTGTAGGTCCTTTTCTTCTCTTGTGTTTCCCACTTAGAGAAGTTCCTTTAGCATTTGTTGTAGAGCTGGTTTGGTGGTGATGAATTCTCTTAGCTTTTGCTTGTCTGTAAAGCTTTTGATTTCTCCATCGAATCTGAATGAGATCCTTGCCAGGTAGAGTAATCTTGGTTGTAGGTTCGTCCCTTTCATCACTTTAAGTATATCATGCCACTCCCTTCTGGCTTGTAGAGTTTCTGCTGAGAAATCAGCTGTTAACCTTATGGGAGTTCCCTTGTATGTTATTTGTCATTTTTCTCTTGCTGCTTTCAATAATTTTTCTTTGTCTTTAATTTTTGCCAATTTGATTACTGTGTGTCTCGGCATGTTTCTCCTTGGGTTTATCCTGTATGGGACTCGCTGCGCTTCCTGGACTTGGGTGGCTATTTCCTTTCCCACGTTAGGGAAGTTTTCGACTATAATCTCTTCAGATATTTTCTCGGGTCATCTCTCTCTCTTCTCCTTCTGGGACCCCTATAATGCGAATGTTGTTGCGTTTCATGTTGTCCCAGAGGTCTCTTAGGCTGCCTTTATTTCTTTTCATTCTTTTTTCTTTATTCTGTTCCGTGGCAGTGAATTCCATCATTCTGTCTTCCAGGTCACTTATCTGTTCTTCTGCCTCAGTTATTCTGCTATTGATTCCTTCTAGTGTAGTTTTCATTTCAGTTATTGTGTTGTTTATCTCTGTTTGTTTGTTCTTTAATTCTTCTAGGTCTCTGTTAAACATTTCTTGCATCTTCTCAATCTTTGCCTCCATTCTTTTTCTGAGGTCCTGGATCATCTTCAGTATCATTATTCTGAATTCTTTTTCTGGAAGGTTGTCTATCTCCACTTCATTTAGTTGTTTTTCTGGGGTTTTATCTTGTTCCTTCATCTGGTACATAGCCTTCTGCCTTTTCATCTTGTCTATCTTTCTGTGAATGTGGTTTTTGTTCCACAGGCTGCAGGACTGTAGTTCTTCTTGCTTCTGCTGTCTGCCCTCTCAGGGAGAAAATTTCAAACCATGTAAATATCCTGTTTCTCATCATACTTCTACCCATTAGTTTTAGCACCTGATGATGATTCTTGCT
Organism: Mesoplodon mirus; assembly: GCF_964341445.2. Classification (NCBI taxonomy): domain Eukaryota; kingdom Metazoa; phylum Chordata; class Mammalia; order Artiodactyla; family Ziphiidae; genus Mesoplodon; species Mesoplodon mirus. The sequence continues at coordinate 146,904,087 of NC_138982.1, read as the reverse complement.
TGCATCAGTTATTCATATAACGATTGCAAAATTGTCATTCCTTTTGTATGTATTGGTTGGTGTTCTATTAAAAGCTTTGCTTTGCCCCTGTTTACTTATTTGCTTATTTGTTAGTGTGGACTCACGGTTTCTTATGCTACTGATTTTTTTTTCTTGTGTTAAAATACATGTAACATAAAATTTACTCTCTTAGCCATTTTTAAGTGTACAATCCAGTGGTGTTAAATACATTCACATTGTTGTGCAACCATCACCACCATCCATCCCCATAACTCTTTTCATCTTGTAAAACTGATACCCATTGAACAATAACTCCCATTTCCCCACTCTTCCCAGCCCCTGGCAACCACTATTCTGTTTTCTGTCTCTATGATTTTGACTACTCTAAGTACCATGTGTAAGTGGAATCATGTAATATTCGTCATTTTGTGCCTGGCTTATTTCGCTGAGAGTAATATCCTCAAGGTTCATGCACGTTTTAGCAGGTATTATTAGTACTTCATTCCATTTAAAAGTCGAATAATATTCCATTGTATGGATGAACCACATTTTGCTCATCTGTTCATCTATGATCGACACTTAGGTTGCTTCCACATTTTAGCCATTGTGAGTAGTGCTACTGTGAATAGCATTTAAATCCCCTGGAAGTCACTTCAGCCAGAAGGGCAGGGGCTGGAACAGTTGGGGGCAGGTGCAACAGCCGTGGCCTCCTGCCTGTTTGTCTGCTTCTCTGTGATCAGAAGCAGCAGTCAGAGCAGATTCCCAGTTTTTGGAGGACGGGGTCCTTTTTGCCCACCCTAGGTCCTGCAAGATGCTCCAGGGACACATGCACCGCTGCCTGCTGGGCCCTGGGGTGGGGGATGGGTAGCTGTTCCTGTGCTAAGAGCTGAGAGCAGCTTAACCCTCCAAACCTTCCCCTGGAAGTTGCAAGCCTTCAGCAGACTGCAGACTTCCAGAATAGTTACATCAGGCACATTCTGCCAGTGCAGTAGTTGTCCAGGCGGGAGAGGGGTTCCCAGTGCTGCCTGTTCTGCCATCTTTCCAGGAGCCTCTTCAATTGATTTTGATATTGATCTTATAGCTAGGCAATCTGCTAAACTTAAAAAAATTAATACACTTTGTCTTATAGAGCAGTTTTAGGTTTACAGAAAGATGGCACAGGGAGTTCCTGTTTAGCCATTTTGCTCCCCCACCCACCCCATTTCCCCTGTTATTAATATCTTGCATTAATTTGGTACTTTTTAGATACAATTGATGAGCCAATATTGATACATTATTATCATCCAAAGTCCATAGTTTACGTTCAGATTCACTCTTTGTGTTGTACGTTCCGTGGGTTTTGACAAATGTATACAACATGTGTCCATCATTACTCTATCATGCAGAATAGTTTCACTGCTCTTAAAATCCTCCAAGATCCGCCTATTCATCCTCCCCCCTCACCCATCCCCTGGGAACCACTCCAGAATGTCATATAGTTAGAATCGTACAGTCTGTAGCCTTTTCAGATTGCCTTCTTTCACTTAGTAATATGCATGTAAAGTTTCTTCATATCTTCATGTACCAGTTTGTTTATCCATTGCCTATTGAAGGACATCTTGGTTGCTTCCAAGTTTTAGCATTATGAATAAACCTGCTATAATTATTCCTGTGCAGGTTTTTGTGTGGACATGTTTTCAGCTCATTTGAGTAAATACCAAAGAGCATATGGTTGGCTCATATGGTAAGAGTATATTAGTTTTGTAAGAAACCGCCAAACTGTCTTCCAAAGTGGCTGCACCATTCTGCATTCCCACCAGCAGTGAATGAGAGTTCCTGTTGCTCCACATCCTCGCCAGCATTTGGTTCTGTCAGTGTTCCATATTTTGGCCATTCCGATAGGTGTGTAGTGGTATCTCATTGTTTTAATTTGTGATTTCCTAGTGACGTATAATACTGAACATCTGTTCATGTATCTATTTGCCATGTGTATATCTTTGGTGAGGTGTGTATTCAGATCTTCTGCATGTTTTAAATTTGGGTTGTTGTCTTATTGCTGAGTTTTAGAAGTACCTTGTATATTTTAAATAGCAACCCTTTGTCAGCTATGTATTTTACAAAGATTTTCTCTCAGTCTGTGGCAAGCTCAGGTCTGGCTACTCTCCGCTCAAAAGCCAATACTTGAGAGGCAAGTGTTGGTAGAAAGGAAAGGTTGCTTTAATCAGAAGCAATGTGGGGAGAAGGTGGGCTCATGTCCCCTGAATCAACTCCAAAGATTCTGCTCAGCCCTGACAGGTTTTAAAGGGGAAAGGGGTAAAGAATCTCAGTGAACCGTCAAGGCAGGAGGTCAAGCTCTGTGTCCTCTCCTTGCGTGCAGGCTGGCTGACTCCTCATGAGCTTTCTTCAGATGTTGTCTTGCCCACACGGCCTGCCTGCAGGATTGCTAAGGGGACTGCCGGGGGTAGACAGCTAGTCACTCTTTAACTGCTCAGTTCTTAATTCCTACTTCTTTTCGTCTAGGGAAAGGACCGACAGGTTAGGCAAGACATGGTGTGCATTCAGTAGAGCGTGAGTCAGGAGTTAGGTTAAATGTCACCTAGTGACCTCATTTCTGTAAGGTTTGAGGGCAACAGAAATGGGCAAACAGGAAAGGGGCAAAAGAGCTCCTTACATTTTCATTCTGTCGACAATGTCTTCTGCAGAGCTGGAGTTTTTCATTTTAATGAAGTACAACCTAACAGTGTTTTCTTTCATAGATTGTGATTGGAGTGATATCTAAAAAGTTTTCACCAAACCCAGGGTCACCTAGAGTTTCTCGTATGTTATGTTCTAGGAGTTTTATAGTCTTGTGTTTTACATGAAAAGACAAAAATCTCTGATTCATTCTGTGTTAATTTTTGTGAAGGGTGTAAGGTCTGTATCTAGATGTATTTATGTTTTATGTGATGTTCGGTGTTCCATTACCATTTGTTACAGAGACTCTCCTTTCTCCATTGGATTGCCTTTGCTCCTTTGCCAATGGTTACTTGACTGTATTTGTGTGGGTTTGTTTCTGGGCTCTCTATTCTCTATTGATCCATCTGTGTATTCTTTCACTGATACCATGCAGTCCTGATGACCGTAGCTTTACAGTAAGTCTTGAAGTCGGGTAGTGTCAGTCTTCCAACTTTATTCCCCTTAAATAGTGCGTTTTCTATTCTGTTTCTTTTGCCTCTGCATAAAACTTTGGAATCTGTTGATATCTATGAAATGATTTGCTGGAATTTTGATTGAGATTGTGTTGCATATATAGATCAAGTTGGGAAGATCTTTTGCTTCTTTTATCGTAATTTTATAGTTTCCCTCTTACAGATCTTGTGTATATATTTTCAGATTTATACCTAAGTACTTAAAGTTTTTTTGGTGCTATCATAATTGGTATTGTGATTTTAATTTCAGAATCTAATTGTTCATTGCTGGTAGGAAAACAATTGTCTTTTGCATATTAACCTTCTATCCTGCAACGTTGCTGTAATTGTTTAGTAGTGCCAGGAGTTTTTTGGTCGGTTCTTTGGGATTTTCTACATAGATAACCATGTAATCTGTGAACAAAGACAGTTTTATTTCTTCTTTCCCAATATGTTTACCTTTTATTTCCTTGTCTTATCTTATTGCATTAACTAGGACTTCCAGTATGAAGTTGAATACAAGTGGTGAGAGTAGACATTCTTGTTCCTGATTCAGCAGGAAAGCGTCTAGTTTTTCTCACCATTAAGTACGATGTTAGCTGTGGGGTTTTTGTGGCTGCTCTTTATCAAGTTGAGGAACTTCCCCTCTGTTCCTAGTTTGCTGAAAGTTTTTTTTTAAATCATGAATAGGTGTTAGATTTTGTCAAATATTTCTTCTACAGCTATTGATATGATCATGTGATTTTTTTTTCTTTAGAAAAGAAGTTGATTTGATAGATTGCATTAATTGATTTTTGAATGTTCAACCAGCCTTTCATACCTGGGATAGATCCCACTTGTTTGTGATATGTAATTCTTCTTATACATTGCTGGATTTGATTTGCTAATATTTTATTGAGGATTTTTTGTATCTGTGCTACTGAGAGATATTTATCCCTAGCTTTCCTCTCTTATAATGTCTTTGTCTGTTTTTGGTATGCTGTCCTCATCGAATGAGTTAGGCAAAATTCCCTCTGTTTCTGTTCTTTGGAAGAGATTGTAGAGATGGTACAATTTCTTCCTTTGATGTTTGGTAGAATTCACCAGTGGATCTATCTGGGTAACTCTTTTTATTCTAATTAATTGCTTGTAGATTCTTTTGGGTTTTCTCTGTAGACAATCATATCACTTGTAAATGACATATTTTTCCTTTCAATCCATAGGCCTATAGTTTATTTTCTTGTCTCATTGCCCTGGCTAAGACTTCAGTATTCTGCTTAGCAGAGGTGGTAATAATGCCATCTTTGTCATATTTCCTGATTTTAAAGGGGAATGTTTCTAATATTTCTCCATTAAGAATGACATTTGGGAATTCCCTGGTGGTTCAGTGGTTAGGACTCTGCACTTCCACTGCTGGAGGCCTGGGTTCAGTCCCTGGACAGGGAACTAAGGTCCCACAAGCTGTGTGATGTGGATGAAAAAAAAAAAAAGAATGACATCTCCTGTAGGTTTTTGGTAATTATCCCTTTTCAGGTTAACAAAGCTCTTTTCTTAGTTTGCTAAGTTGTTTTTTCTCTCTGTTGTGAATGGGTATTGTATTTTAGCAAACAATTTTTCTATCTCTATTGAGATGATTATACATTAATCTCCTTTATCTGTTAATGTTGTAGATAATTATTGTAGATTTTTCTAATGTTAAGACACCTTTGCATTTCTGGATGAACCTCACTTAGTATTGGTATGTCTCTACTGTATGTCGTTTCCCAGTATTTAATTTAGAGTTTTGCATCTGTGTCCATTAATGAACAGCCTGATATTTTTACTCTACCATATCCCTCTTGTCTGGTTTGTTGAGAAGCTTATGCTGAGTTCCCAGAATGAACTAGGGAAAGTGTTCTTTCCTCTTTCTATTTCCTAGGAGAGTTTGTGTAAGGTTAGAGTGATTGTTCTTGATAATTTAGTAGAATTCACTTACAAAATGTCTAGACTTGGAGTTCTTTTTCTGGGCAAAGTTTATGCTTTTTACGTATATCTTTAGTAGTTGTAGGACGATTCAGGCTCTTTATTCTTGAGGCAGTTTCAATACATTAATTTTCTGAGTAATTTGTACATATTGTCTAAGTTTTCAAATGTATTGCATGAGTTTTTCTTATTTTCTCTTCACTTTTTAATTTCCACTAAAGCTATATTCATACCGCTCTTCTTATTGCTAATGTTTATTTGTACTTTCATTCTTTGTATTAACATGTCTTGCTGAGTTGGTGGCTCAAAACAGCACATGTTTATCACCTCGCAGTTTCTGTGGGTCAGGAGTCCAGGCATGGCTGAGCTGGGCCCTCTGCTTCAGGATTTCCCCGGGTTGCAGTCAGGATGCTGGCCAGGGCTGGGGCCTCACCTGAGCATTGACAGAGGGTCTGCCCCAGGCGTGTGTGGTTGTTGGCAGGTTTCCATCCCTTGCGGATTGTCAGCCTCAGGCCCCATTTCCTTGCTGACTGTTGGCTGGAGCCACCCTTACTTTCCTGCCACGTGGGCTTCTGTATGGCGGCTCCATGAGAGCCAGCAAGGGAGGGATCAGTAGAGCCAGGGAGTCTGTCTGCCAGCCAGGTGGGAGCTGGAAGCAGCGACCATCAACTGTGCAGGGATCAGCTGGCTACAAACAGGACACGGGGCTGCCGCTCGAGAGGAATGACACAGGCTGGGTGCCTGGAGGCGAGTGAGCGTCATGGGGGTGGATCACCCTAAAGGCTGTACTCATACCTTCACCTCTAGTCCTTTCAGAGAACCAGGTCTTCTTTGGAAGTACCAGTTAGACCTGTGATGGATCTTCTTTGTCCTCTGAATGTATCATTTTCTCTCTCATTTTTTGTTTACTTTAAAATTTTCATTTATGTGATTTACTCAAGCCTGTGTCACTGACCTTGTTTTCGGTGATATCGATCCTGTTTGCAGCTGCTTCTAATGTGGGTTCGTCCCTGAGGTTTCCTCTCCTTAATTTCTTCTTTTCACCTCACTGTGCTCCCCTCCTGTGGCCTGTAATCGCTGCTTTCTCGACCTTGTATCTCCTCCCTGAACTGTTTGTTTTTACATATTTTTAAGGAAGACCATGCTCATTCTTTTGAGGCCGTAGAGTGGGGGGAATGGGGGTAGCAGGTGAGTTGCTGTTTTGCTGGACTGTTCATCGGGTGTGTTCATCCTGCTGTGTTCCAGGGAGACCCTCGAGCGGGGCCTGCAGTTCTGTCGGCAGAAGCAGAGGCCTGATGGCTCCTGGGAAGGGTGAGTGATGCCTGTGGGCGCAGATGCGTGTGGGGTGCTTGTGCTGCCCCAGGGGTTTCTGGACACGTTCCTGGTGGGCCTTGCTCCTTTCTGAATGCCCAGCCTCCCCCGGTGGTGACTGCTCAGTGTGCTGCTAAGGCAGTGTGGCTGAGGGCGTTGGAAGGGTGTGGTGGCCTGGTGGCTCCACCCCTCCTCTGGCTTTGGATCCAGCACATGGAGCCGCCCACGGAGGCCAGGTTGGGTAGGTCTGTCTTAGTGCTGAAGGCCTTGTGGATGCTTTTCCTGAAGACAGCCGCAGCCCCCCGTATACCCCCATGCTGGAGGGAGTCCCTGCGCCCGCTGTGAACGAGGACTCAGGGGCCGGGCGCTGTCCCCTTCTTCCTCCAGCTCCTGGGGGGTGTGCTTCACCTACGGCACCTGCTTTGGGCTGGAAGCCTTCGCCTGCATGGGGCACATTTACCGCGACGGGTGAGTGTGGACATTCCCACCTTGGCGGGATGGGGGTCTTCTCAGCATGACACTCTGCTGGGGGTGTTTCCCCCTTTGTTGTTTGACTTTGGGGGTGTTCTTACGTGTTTTTAAGCAGTGAGATAAAATCAGGATTCCAGAAAATGTACGAGCCACTGTGCCCCGCTGCTCTGCGCAGCCTCCGGGCTCGTGTGGGGGAGGGAAGCCTCTGGCCCTCTGCCCTCCCCCAGCTCGCCCGCCCATACCCAAGCCCCACACCCAAGTAGGAGCGGGAGCGGCCCGAGGCCAGGACGCTGGCTGAGAGAAGGGAGGAGGCCTCGGGTCAGCTGTCTCCTGCCACCTCCGAGAGGGCTGCTTTGCTGGTGGGTCACGTCCAGGAGGCCATCTGCAGATGCACGGCATCTCCCTTTACCTTCCAACAGCCCTGCGGTGCCGGCGCCTCTGTCCCGCTTCACGTCCCACGGTGGGCTAGGCCTGAGTGCGGGGGCCCACGCGCCCCTCCCCGTGACCCTGAGGGGCCTGGCAAGGGCGAGGAGGGGGGCAGGGACTTCGCCCGGCATGATGGTGTCTCGTGTCTTGCTGGTCTCTGCAGGGCTGCCTGTGCAGAGGTCTCCCAGGCCTGCGACTTCCTGCTGTCCCGACAGATGGCAGATGGAGGCTGGGGGGAGGACTTCGAGTCCTGTGAGCAGCGGCGCTACGTGCAGAGCGCCCGGTCCCAGATCCACAACACGTGCTGGGCCCTGATGGGGCTGATGGCCGTCAGGTGGGGGCGATGAGGCCTGTCCCAGAGCCACGGGGCTGGGCGAAGGAAGGGCGGTGAGCCGGCAGCCTGGGAGGGCACGGCAGCTGAGCTCCGAGTGCAGCAGTGAGAGGACGCGAGGCCTGCGGGGCCCCCTCAACAGGCTCCCAGGGCGAGGTGGCAGGTCGTGCAGAGGCCCCCCAACAGGGACAGCCAGGGGAGCAGGGCCGTCAGCAGCGTGAGGTATGGCAGCATGTGCTCTGTGTCCGCAGCTGGCCCTAAGCCACACACGTGCTCAGGCACGTGCGCACAACACACACACGCAGACGTGCACACGGTGTCCCAGTCTGTGCTGCCCTGTTGGGTTTGGGGCCCCTGGGAAATCTCCCTAAAACCCCCTCAAAGGAAGGCCAGGTAGTGTGGGCAGGAGCGGGCAGGCTGAGCTCCGTCCTGAGCCATCGAGCCTTCTGGTGTCTCATCAGGTTGGGATGAGCAAGCTTAGCACATGTGGCTTCAGTGGCCCTCAGAGGGCCCTGAGGACCAGTGGCCGGGTGGACAGGAGCGCAGCACCTCGTGGCAGGGACTGCTCGCCCGGCCACGCGTGGGCTGCCCTCCTGCCCTCTCGCCTCTGCCCTGGTGGCGTTTCCTGCTCTCGGGGTGTCTGGTGGGCCGACTGTTACCGGCGGGTCTGGCAGGCAGTTCAGGTCTGTCTGTCATCGTGCAGCGTTTCACATCCTTGTCCCTGTGCTTGGCTGTGTAAGGGTGAGGACGCAGGTCTGTCCGCAGCCGGAGGTGGGCTCGTGCAGAGTGGTGGTGGGAATGTTCAGTGCCCCTCTCCCTGCAGGCACCCTGACGTAGCGGCCCTGGAGAGAGGAGTCAGCTACCTGCTTGGAAAACAGCTGCCCAATGGCGACTGGCCCCAGGTACGAGTGAGTGGCCTGTGTTGGAAGCAGGTCTGTGATGGTGGCGGGTCCTGAAGGCCTGGGCCATTTGCAGTTGAAGCACTGGCTTGGCGGCAGGGCTGGTGGTGTCGGGGAAGGAGCTGGCGGGGGAGAAGCCCACGGGCCAGGACACCCTTGGGCTGAGCCTGACAGCCCCTCACTCGGAAGGAAGTGTGGAAGGGCATGGGGTCACAAGGTCACGTGAGGCTGGCCCCGCCTTGGATGAGTCCGGGATTGGCGGGGCTGTGAGGGGCTGGTGGCCTGGGCTGGAGGGTTTGTTGCAGGGCCTGGGGTCCGAGAGCTGGGGTGGTGGTAGGCCCACGTGCTGAGGCCAGCCCTCCAGCCAGCGTCCCGGTTCAGGGAGCTGCCCAGCACCTGGTGGAGACGTTGTGTTCGTTCCCTGTGTTCTTTCAGGACAACATCGCTGGGGTCTTCAACAAGTCCTGTGCCATCAGCTACACGAGCTACAGAAACATCTTCCCCATCTGGACCCTTGGGCGCTTCTCCCGCCTGCACCCCGAGAGCGCCCTCGCCGGCTACCCTTGAGAGCACGTCTGTGGGCACCTGGGGGGGTCTGGTCATGCGAGTTCCAGGCGAGGTTGGGGCATCTCAGAGGGGCCGAGACAGCCCCCTCCCTGCCCGCTTCGGCGGAAGCGCTGAGCCTGGGCCTGTGGCACGGGCAGGGCTGGTGCCTTCAGACCCGATTTTCAGCGTAGGGTTAGTTCTGAGAACAGTTAGTCGAGCTCGGGTGAGGGAAGGAACTGGATGAGCCTTGAGGGTGGGTAAAGCACAGCGCGCTCCGTGGAACCGCCTGGCGTGGTACGTATCCTCCCTGTGGGCGCGGGGCTGGGAGGGCTTTCCTGACCAGTGACTGAGTCCTCAGGAGCGGAGCAGCTGTGCCTCGTCCGCGTGCTGCCTCGGGCCCTCGAGGACCGGCTCTTCCTGTCTCTGTCTCTGGCTGAGGGATGGGACAGCCGCCCGGAACGGCCTGGCGGGAGAGGCTGGGCCTCCCTGTTCACCGTGGCAGCTCAGGCTCAGCGAGGATCGGGGACCAGACGCTGCCGGCCGGCCTCTGCCCCGGGTCCCGAGCTCGCGGGCGCTGCGTCCTGGTGCAGCCACAGCCTGTGGGGCGCCAGCATCGCTACCTCCAGAGCTTGTAGTCGCCTTGTAGTGACAGATGGGAGGCCGAGCGTGAGGAAGGGTGAGGGGTTGTTGATGGCCACACAACAGTGGGGCCCTGATGTGTGCCGGGGACACCCCTCACCCCCTTTGTGCTCTAAGCTGCAGGGAGCGTCACATTTCCAGGCTGCAGCCTCTCAGGTGGCGAGAGCCTCTGAACTCCCCTCTGGCTTCTACACCCGTCTGGCTTAGCGTGCATGGACTTGGGGCTCAGGATGGAAAATCCAAATCCTGGAATTGCCTCTGACGTACGAGGATGAGCAGGAGTGTGGCTGTGTGGGTCACTGAGAGCGTTGATGAGGGTCAAACCCAGGCCTGATGTCGCCCCAGCGGCCCACCTGCTTCTCATCCCCCCCAGGTCCTTCTCCGTCTGCTGTTCCTCTGTGCCTCTCCCTGTCTGACGGCAGCCCTGGCTGCGCGGCCCCAGCGCACCACCCTCCCTCTGACAGCCAGAGAGACGCCTGGGTGCCCCCCTGCTCCCGCCATCCCTGCCCAGACCCTTAGGGCGCTCTCCGAGGTTTGCACCACGTGGCCTTGCTTCCGCAGCTCTCGTGGCCCCCGAGCGCTCTCCCTGACTCTGCCCGGGGCTCGCCTGCGTCCGGCCTTTGCCTGAGCTGCCCCCCACTGCCCTCCTGCCCCAGGTGGTGCTCCCCCTGCTCTGAGCCCCGCAGGGCCTGGGCACGTGTACGCGCGGGCACGTCCTGCTGGCTCCACCGGCTGCCACACTGTGGAATGTAGCAGGTGTTCAGCTGGTGCTAGTTGGATGCCAGCACTTGCCCCAGACGTTTTTAAACTCGGGTTTCTTTTGCTGAGGAAGCTGCACTGGGCCCCACCGGGACCTGCCGGGGCTGCTCTTGCACCGCAGTGCAGACGGTGATTCCCAGCGGTCTGCTTCTTGCAGCGGTCACTGCCCAGCCATGGTCAGATCACCGGACGAAACGCAAAACTTCCAGGGAAGAAGTGAAAGCCAGCCGTCACACTGAAACGCTGCTGAACGCCACCTGTCTTCCCAGCTACCTGAATACACAGACGTTTGAGTCCCTTAGCAGAGGCTTGCCGTGCATGTGTTTAGTTCCATCCTGGAAACCGTCATAGATTGGGGTCCCTCGTGCCCCATGTCCGATGCTGGACCACCACCCCTCAGTCTCAGGGAACAAGAGAAATGGTTCCAAGATAAGCAGGATGCACCTCTAGTTATTTGAGGGGAAAATATCTGCCTCAACCTGCTTAAAAGTCAAGTTCTCTGTCCTGGGTGAATGATTAACGTGTCTTGAATTCAAATTGTTTTATTTTTGGTTATCAGGAGCAAATTTTGAATGTTGTGCTGGGAAGCTTTCTCTGGAGCCAGGTTAGCTTTTCTTGTTCAGCAGGATGTAAGCTTCAGATCTGACCCTTTGAGGGATTCTCTAACTGGAAATGCTTAACTCACAATGGAAACTTATCTCCAAGAAAATACTTTGCCTACTGAACATAACCAATGTCGATATGTAGATTTAACTTTTATTCAGACAATAAAAATGTTTGAACAATTGATACAATCAACTGTTGCTTCCTCATTCTCTCAACTCTCAGCAACTAATTATAGGTTAATTGGTCAGCTTGATTTATTTTCATCTCTCCATCTGCAATATAAAGTTTTATTTATAGTTCCCTTTGTTTCAAAAAGAAATTAAGGTTAGAAACACAAGACAAGGGGACACGAAGGCAAGAAAGTTAGAGGGGACTGGCAGGGATGTCACACATGAGGTACCTGCCGGGGGCTTGATTCGCTTGCTGACGTTGGCCTCCAAAGTCAGCGCTCAACTTTCTCACTGATTGTGGGAAGGGGGCGTCTGGGCTGCGCCTCTCCACAAGGTGTCTGGTCACAGCAGAATTCACAAGAACCGCCCTCGCAAGTGGCACCCGTAGGAAGCTGAAGACGCAGCTCTGAAGAGCTCGGTAAACTTACTAGGGGCACTGGGGCAGCATGTCTTGACCTTGGGCTCCCCTCAAAGACATGTGCCTGGCATTTTCACTTGGAATTTCTGGTGCTGTTTTAAAAACCCTCTTTCCTCACTCAGGATTAGGGTGATAGCGATAACTTCAGAGTTACTTGTTTTCTTCAGGGAAAATAATTCAACCAATAGTTTCTATGTGATGACTATTATCGGTATGTGACGTCCAGCTTTCCTCCCAGGGCAGTGGTGCCCCAGGGGCCGTTTGAGACCCGTGCTGCACGTGGTGGAGAACAGCTACTTTGGTGGCTTTAGGCAGCCTCTGATGCCTGTCCCACGGCCAGGCTTCTTGTGCAGGATGCAGCGAGCCTGAGACCTCATGTTCCCTGATGCCCCTGGTTCTTGGGAAGGTAGGGAGCAGGGCTTGCCCTTGGGCCCTCTAGGAATAGGTGAGCATTGAAGCGGCCTGACGGTGGCCAGAAGAGTTAAAACATCAAACAGAGCTTCAGTGGCCTGTTGGATGATACTGAGTGGTCCAACGCGTGTCATCTGAGACCTAGAAAAGCAGGAGGGAGGGTGGAAGGCAGGCAGAAAAACATTGGAAGAAACCATGGCTGAAATTTTCCCAAACACAAGACGTGTAAGCCCACAGATCCATGAACCTCAGCAGACAGACCAAAAACCCCACCAAAACCCACTTTAAGGCTCATGATAATCTGATGAAGACCAAGGATGAATAAATCTTAAAAGCAAACGAAACAGGCACGTTATGTACTGGTGAGCAAAGACAAGGGTGAGAAGCGACTTCTCATCAGGAACAGACATGCTGGAATGACGTCTTCAAAGTGTTGGAACCTTAAATTCCATATTCAAAGAAAACAGAAATGAAGGCAGAGTGGACCTTTTCCAGACAAACCAACGCTGAAGGGATCATCCAGCAGCCTTGCCTTACGAGAAATGTTGTTATTTAGGTGTGGGAAAGAGATACTGGGTGGAAACTGATCTTCAGAGAATGAAGAGCACCAGGTGGGAAGTGTGTGGTAAGTATAGAAGCTTTCCCCCTTTGTCTAAAAGATTTTTTCTTTAAAATTAACTTTTTTTCTTTTAATTAATTAATTAGTTACTTAATTTTTGGCTGCGTTGGGTCTTCGTTGCTCCACGTGGGCTTGCTCTATTTGTGGTGAGCGGGGGCTACACTTTGTTGTGGTGCACGGGCTTCTCATTGTGGTGGCTTGTTGCGGAGCACGTGCTCTAGGCGCACGGGCTTCGGTAGTTGTGGCACGTGGGCTCAGTAGTTGTGGCGCACGAGCTTAGTTGCTCCACGGCAGTGGAATCTTCCCGGAACAGGGCTCGAACGCATGTGCCCTGCATTGGCAGGCAGAGTCTTAACCACTGTGCCACCAGGGAAGTCCCTAAAATTAACTTTTAAAAGCAAAAATAATAATGGTGGTTTTAACATAAGAAGTAAAAGATACGACACCACAAAGGGTGTTGGAGGAGGATGGTGTATGACGTGGTTGTTATGCTGCGTAAAGGTGACTGATAAGCAGAAGAACCTACTGTGAACCCTAGAGGAAGCCACTGAAACAGAGAGAGGTACAGCTGGTAAACTAATAAAAGAGGTAAAATAACCCTCCTAAAATAAAAGAAGGCGAGAAAAAGAAGAACAAAGGACAGATGGGACAAATAGAAAACAAATAAGATAATAGACTTAAACCCAACGCTTATGGACTGAATTGTGTCCCCCTCCACCCCAAATTCATATGATACTGCATCTGGGATGGGGCCTTTAAGAAGATAATTAAGGTTAAATGAGCTCCTAAGGGTGGGTCCCTGATCCAGTAGAACTGGTGTCCTTGTAAGAGAGAGAGACACCAGGAACGCACACACAGAGGAAAGACCACATGAGGACCCAGGGTGGGCGGTCTGCGCACGAGGAGAGAGGCCACAGGAGGGACCAGCCCTGCCAGTACCCTTGTCTTGGACTTCTAGCTTCCAGAACTGTGAGAAAATAAATGTTGTTTAAGCCACCCAGTATGTGCTGGTTTGTTATGGCAGCCCTAGAAGACTAATACACCAACCATTTAAATAATCTTATGAACTGTAAAGGGCCAAGCACTCTGGTTAAAAGGCAGAGATTTTAACTAGAGGTTGTTAACATTGGATGAAAAAGCATGACCCATCAATGTTGTCCATAGAAATTTTTAGTGTAAAGATACAGACAGGATAAAAGTGAAAGTTTAGAAAAGTACATAACATAAAAACACAAATTAGAAGAAAAAGTGCTATATTAATATCAGTAGATTTCAGGAAAAGGAATAGTACCAGAAATAAAGACATTTACTAACAAAAAAAATGTCAATTCATCAAGAAGGCATAGCAATCTTAAATGTATGTGCACCTAATAACAGAGCTTCAAAATACATGAAGCAAAAACTGGTGGGACTAAAGAAAGAATTAGACAAATACACAATTGAAGTGGGAGACTGTAATACTTGTCTCAGCACCTGTAGACAAAACCTTCAACCAACTTGAGGAATTGGCATCTGTACAGCTCCCAGCATTCTTTCCTAGTGCTCATTCACTAAGATAGGCCATATGCTGGATCATGAGACAAGTCTCAAGAAATTCAAAAGGATTGAAACTGTACAGAGTGTACGTGACCACTGTGGAGTTAAATTAGAAATCAGTAACAAAAAGACTTAGAAAATCCCAAATATTTGGAAATGAAACAATACACTTCTAAATCATCTATAGTAAAAAGTAAAAGCACAAGGGGAATTAGAAAATATTTCAAGCTGAATGAAAATAAAAACATGACATCAAAATTTGTGGGATGTAGCTAAAGCAGTGTTTAGAGAAATGTTTACAGGCTTACACATTAACGCCGTAGATAAGGTTTAAAATCAATGATTTAATTGTCCATCTTAAGAATCTTAAAACCAAAGTAAGTAGAAGGAAGGATATACCAGACAGAAGGGTAGAAGTCAAATGCTACAGAAAACATAAAAGAAGATCATTGAAACCAAAAGTTGATGCCTTGAGAAAGGTAACAAGCCTCTAGTCTGACCAAGTAAGAAAGAAAACAACCTATGTCGGGAATACAAAAGGGTACCTCACTATAGATCCTGCAGAAATAAGTCGTCCAGCCTGCCCCCCCAAGCCTGGCCACCCTTCTTCCTGGATCACATGGTTCTCACATGCTCTGCTTTACATGCTCCTGCAAAAACCTGCTAACACTGTTTCTGCACTTTCACATTTGGTCTTCTGCCTCGGCTGGACCCATTAGTCCTCAGAGGCGTAACACCTCAGAGAAGATAATAAGGAAATATGAGCTATGTAATGCCAATACTCCACAATGTAGATGATGTGGACAAATTCCTCAAAAGACAGTTGTTGGGCTTCCCTGGTGGTGCAGTGGTTGAGAGTCCGCCTGCCGATGCAGGGGACGCGGGTTCGTGCCCCGGTCCGGGAGGATCCCACATGCCGCGGAGCGGCTGGGCCCGTGAGCCATGGCCGCTGAGCCTGCGCGTCCGGAGCCTGTGCTCTGCAACGGGAGAGGCCACAGCAGTGAGAGGCCTGCGTACCGCAAAAAAAAAAAAAAAAAAAAAAAAAAGACACAGTTGTTATCTAGATGGGCATGAGAAGAAATGGAAAACTTAAGTGACTTTATATCTATTTAAGAAATTGAATCAGAAACTAAAAGCTTTCCTGGAAGAAAACTTTAAGCTCACTGGCTTTGCTGGTGAGTTTATCAACCATTTAAGAGAGAAATAGCAATGTAACACAACATCCAGAAAATGGAGGAGGGAACGCTTTACAACTCATCGTATAAGGTCAATATGACCTTGATAGCAAAACCAGACCAGGACATTACAAGAAAAGGAGATACAGATCAATTTCCCTCATGAATATAGAAAATACTTAAAATATTAGAAGTTGAATCCAGTGATGTGTTAGAAGGGAAGTGCATTATGACCAGGAAACTGGCAGGATGTTCCCAGGTCCAGGGCTGGAGGGTACCACCTTGAGAGGGTTTTCTCGTGGGGGGAAAGAAATGGCATTGTAAGTGTGAGGGGAGGGGCCAGCGGAGGGGAGCTGCTCACGCCCGGCCCTGTTCTCAGGAGGCTGGTGGGGCATCTGCCCTGGGGCCTTCCTCAGTGGGCGCTGTCCACGTTCCCGCCGACCTGTCAGCTCCATCTCGGGATGCAACCCTTCTCCGCAAATGCCACTCGAGATTGGGTGGGCGACGTTACGCTAAGCTGTGAGTCTGGGGAAGGCAGGGCTGCGTTCTGCATGGAGGTTCCTCCCCCTATCCCTGCCCTCAAGGCATCGAGGCGTCCGCTGAAGGGGGAGAGAAGACCCTGCTCCTGTTCTGGGCTGTGTCCTCAGGCAGAGCAGCAGGCGACCCACCTGCTGCCTTTGGAGCCAGGAAACAGTGCTGAGTTTATGCACCTCCCAGGTAGTTAGTGGAAGTGGAGGGGGGTCACGGAGGTCACCCTGACCAAGGACTGGAATATGGCAGGACTCTGCATGTGGTTGGTCTAGACAGCCCTGGGCCCTGGCCAGGGGTCCTCAGGTCCAGTAATGGTCAGTGTCCCTGACAGTCAGTGCTGGTGGTCCGTGTGGGGACACTGACGTGCTGCCCGGACCCTCTGGACCAAGGGAGTGTGGTCGGCAGGTGGCCTCCAACTGCCAGCCCCCTCGAGCCCCGTGGGGCTGCGTGGGCCGTGGGGGCCGTCGAGGGGCTCCCCGGCCCACCTTCCTTGCGTCCAGGGCCTCCTCTCCCTCCGGGTTGTGGCCCAGAGTTCTTGCTGTTCCTGGGACATGCCAGAACATTCCTGTCTGGGCCTCGGCCTGCGCTTTCCCTGCGCTGGGGTGCCCATCCCGCGAGGTCTCAGGCGCCCCCTCCCCACCCTCCCGCCCCCTCCCCTCCACTCCCTCGTGGCCTCGGGTCGCCGCTGCTTTAAAGGCAACATCACAAGGCTGCGGAAGGCTAGGGGCGTGGAACTCCGGGCTCTTCTCTTGGTGTTTCTGGAGCGCCCCTGGGCTCTGGATTTCCACCTCCATGGGGCCACGGGCCCGCATGTGAGCACTGACATGGCCATGGCTGAGGGCAGCGAGCTGATGAACAGGCTCGTGAGCGAGAACGCGGACCTCAGGAAGCAGGTGCGCCTCGTGAAGGCGAACCAGGTGCTGAAGCGGCTGCTCAGTGCGAGCTGCCAGGAGGGCTGTGGGCGCGGGGGCCGCGACCTGCTCATCCCCAAGGCGCCTGCCTACCCCGAGGCCTGCTCCCCTCGCGGTGCAGGTGAGCCCGGGCCTGTGTCCTCAGGCGGGTCCGCGCCTGGGAGGAGGGTGGGCAGGTTACCCGCTTGGGCTGGCGGGGCTCTCTGTCCGTGGTGGCCGCCGAGCTGCTGTCCCAGAGGCTACAGACAGCACGTCCAGGTCCACAAAGTCAGCCCGGGGGTGCTGGCAGGGCTGGGCCGTGTGCGCATCTCCTTTCGTGGGAGCCGGGCCCGCCGGGCATGCTCGGCCCTCGGCCGGGGCAGCTTCGCCCGCCGCTCTGGCCGTCAGTCAAGGCCCATCGCGTGGCTGAGCCGCGCCCGGGCTGGGAAGGGCGCCCAGGAGGGAGGACCTGCAGCATCACCGGCAGGAAGTGAGTGAGGGACCGTAGAGCAGCTCGCCCTGCGGGAGCCGCTCCAGAGGCCTGACACTTTCTGTGGAAGTTAGTTGGCTATGCTTTAAACATTTTCATACGTGGAGTATGATTTAGGTCGTGGTTGGAGCCCTGACCTTGGTCTGAGTGGTTGGGATGTGGACAGTGGGCCCCTGACCAGGCAACCTCCTTGTCCCTGGAGGTGGTGATCACTCACTGCCCAGCAGGGCGGGCAGAGTCCACACCCCACCCCTCGCCTGGGCGTGCCCGCGCCCATGGACCTGCCATCTCTTGGGATGAGCCGTTCGACTGGGTGTGAGATGTTTTCCTTTCCTTTTGGAAGCAGTTGAAGCTGCTTCCAAAGCTGCTGCCAGTTCCGCAGCAGGATGCCTGGGCTGCCCCGGGGACCTCTGTTGTGTGGTCACCTCCTGGAGTCCACCGAACGCCTGCTGCCACCCTGAGCAAGCAGGCCCACGTGGAAGGTGGCGCCATCACCCATCAGCCCGGCGCAGGGCCCTGTGAGCGAGTGTGTCCCCAGGGTGTGAGGGTCCCTCATGGCATCTCCACACCTTCAGCCTCAGGGGGGCCTTGAGGAAGGAGCTCAGACAAGCAGGGCGTCCTCGCTGGGGGGATGGAGGGTAAAGGAGGGGCAGCTGGAGAAACCCGGGGGCCCGTGTCGTAAGCTCCTGCCGCTGGTCGAGACACACACTTGTCCCCGGGCGCTTGCTGAGGAGGGGCTGGCCTCACGGTGCTGTGTCCTGCGTGTGACGCCTGCAGAGGGTCCATGCCGCCTTCGCAGCCTACGAGGGACGCCTAGTGCACGGAGGCTCATGAGGCACTTGTCGCAAGGCCTCATCTGCACTGTGACAACTGTCAAGAGTCACCTGCCTTGTGCCGCTCTGTCACCCTTCATCCCAAGAATTGAGTTGTGCCAGGGCCTACCCTCAGGGCTCAGAGCCATCCACGTGGTCAGCCGGGGACAGGCTCTCTGGGCCCTCCCTTACTCCCCGCCTCACCGGGCCGGATGTGTGGGCTGCGGGCGAGGTGCAGGCCCTCGCTCAGGCTGGGCTGTTCCCCGTCAGAGTCCAAGTCGGGCCAGAGTCTCCGGGACCGTGGCCAGCACCCCGCCTGTGGGCAAGCCTAGATCCTGCCGGACAGCAGTCGTAGGAGGAGCCCCAGCCCCTGGCCAGCCCGTGGCCACCAGGCCTTCCACAGAGAGGCACCTCCATGCCCAGGGCTCAGCCTTCAGCAGAGGGTGCAGCCTTGGCCTTGGGGCTGGACTTGGAGAACCAGCAGGTGTTCCTGCGAGCAGCTCATGGTACAGACCGGAGAACTGCACACAGCAGCGGCTCACTGTCTGTGTTCGAAACAGGATGTGCTCTGGAAACCCATTTTTCTCATTTACCAGAGTCACTCAGGGAACATAACTACCCCAAGGCTCAGCCTGAGCTTCTGACCCCACTCCCAGAGGCAGCCACTCTCAACGTCTACTCGTGTCTCTCTGACACTGTCGGTGGCTATTTGTGTGTGTGTCTAGGGATCCCTTTGGTTTACATAAATGGGGCTGAGCCGTTCTACACTTGGATTTCCCCAACTGTCCATCTTGCTGCCACTGCCCATCGGCCCTCTCCTGGAGGGTACACTGTTCCCTGTGGGTTCACCACAGCCCTTCAGCCGGGACCCCATGACAGGAGCGCCTTTCCAGCTCCCTGTGACCACGGATGGCCCCACGTGTGCCTCTGCGGCCTGCCGAGGGGTAGCTGTCGGGAAGCCCTTAGGTCAAAGGCCGCGTGCAGTTGAAACGTTGAAGAGGACACTGGGACCCTCTCCAAAAGGCCCCGGCCTCTACACCCTGCACCTTCCCAGTACACGGCCTCACCTGTGGGAGCTGAGCCAGGCCACACTGAGGTCTCCTGGGGCCACTTCGAGCATGTGGTACACATGATCCAAGGGACAGAGGCGGGGGCGGCCTCGACCATCCCGGCTCCTCCCTCCTGGTCCTTATTCCTTCAGACCATCCTGGTCCCCGAGCCCCTCGAGTCATGGCGCCTCTGCTGTTGCCTGGACTCCTTGTTGTCCTGGGTGGAGTGTCAGGTGATTTAAGTAGTTTCTGGGTATCTCTCTGCCTCTTTCCCTTTAACACCGTGATGTGGCTGTTTCTATATTGTTATAAATATATTTCAAATGGCTGTGTAATATTCCAAAAATCAGATGAACCACAATTTACTGAACTCTTCTTATGTTTGAAATGACAGTTCTTTTTTCTTACCCTGAGGTAAATACCACAGCAAAATACTTTATATTTAGGGTTATTTCCTTAGGGTATGTTTTCCTAGAAGTAGAATCACTGGCTCAGAAGGCAGGGGTAATTTTTTTCGCATTTCTTCTGCTTACATTCACCCAGAGGATGATTTCATCTACTGCAGTTTTATTAAGCTATTTTCGCTCTGTTTCTTTAAGTCTCTTTAGCCATTTCTCACACATAAATCTTTCACATTAATTAGTTTATTCCTGGGGCACTTTATGTTACTTGTTGCAATCATGGATGGGATTTCTTTTTCCATTGTATTTTCAGTTATCAGTGTTGCTATGTTTTGGTAAGCTGTTGATTTGTAGATATTTATCCTATATCCAGCCCGTTCATAAGCTGCTTTATTCTGCTAAGTTTTTCAGTTCATTCTCCTATGTTTTCTAAGTCTGTAGTTGCTCTGTTTACAAACGATCATTTTAAACGAGGTTGGCAGCTCATACACTTGTTTCTGTCTTTGTCTTTGTTCATCAGAACTCCCAGGACCTTTGGCCTTGGCAGCCTCCCCCCATCCTCCTGGTGGGTGGTGGGCAGTGAATGGCCCTGTCTGCCCAGGGATCGGGGGCTGTGCAGTCTGGGTGCTGGGGAAGAGTCTTTCTAGTCCTTATTTTTAAAGAACAAAAATAAAGAATTGAGAAACAGCTCATTTTGTTAAATTTTTATGACCTCATTTCGGCATCGGTGGAAGTGCCCTCAGCTGCTTCTCACAGCTCGTCTGTGGGGTCTTGTTATGCTGCTTTGTTGAGAGACCCTGTGGGTCCTGGGCCTGAGCTGTGTCTGTTGTGGCATCTGTTTGGCTGGGGCTTTGCTTAGGATTTCTGGACTCTGTTCCTACATGAATCTGGGCTACAGTTTTCTTTCCATGGGCTGTCTTTGCAGGGATTTGATATCAGAGTTGCGAGAATTTATAACCTTAATAATCAAGCATCTTTTAATTTTTTCAGTGTTCCAACCTCATTTATATGATGTAGGGATTGTGAATTGTTTGGGAACTTGAAAGAACTCACTCACCAACCAATCACCCAGGCCTTCAGCCCTTTGCAGCATAATTATTCTGTAACTTCTAGGTTTTTCTTTTCTTTTCTTTCTTTTTTTTTTTTTTTTTTGCGGTACGCGGGCCTCTCACTGTTGTGGCCCCTGCCATTGCAGAGCACAGGCTCTGGACGCGCAGGCTCAGCAGCCATGGCTCACAGGCCCAGCCGTTCCACGACATGTGGGATCCTCCCGGACCGAGGCACGAACCCGTGTCCCCTGCATTGGCAAGCAGACTCTCAACCACTGCGCCACCAGGGAAGCCCCTAGGTTTTTCTTTTTTGCTTATTGGTCCATTTAGGTTTTCTACTTCTGAGTCATTTAAAATAATTTCCCAGATGATCTCTCCTTTTATTAAAAATTTCAATTAACACTCAATTGTATATAATATCAATACTTTTATAATTTGAACATTATCTTCCTAGTCATTCTTATATCACTTTTCTCATTTCCAATTTTATTCCTTTATGTTTTCTGTTTCTCTAAAGTTGCTTTCCACAGTTTCACTATCTTATTGGACTTTCCATAGAGCTGTTTCAAGTTTATTTCTGCTGCCATTTTTATTATTTTCTAACTTTTTCTTTCCTCAAGAGTTCATTCCCATATGAATGTTTAATTTTTTGGTGATGTTTTAGAAGTAATTAAAGGATTTAAGTTACTAATTTCACTCTAAATACAGTTTTTTGTTTTATAAAGTATTTTTTTAAATTTATTTTTTGGCTGCGTTGGGTCTTTGTTGCTGCATGCAGGCTTTCTCTAGTTGTGGTGAGCAGGGGCTACTCTTTGTTGCGGTGCATGGGCTGCTCATTGCATGGCTTCTCTTGTTGCAGAGCATGGAATCTAGGTGCGTGGGCTTCAGTAGTTGTGGCACATGGGCTCAGTAGTTGTGGCTCGCAGGCTCTAGAGCGCAGGCTCAGTAGTTGTGGTGCATGGGCTTCCTTGTTCCGCAGCATGTGGAATCTTTACAGACCAGGGCTTAAACCCGTGTCCCCTGCATTGGCAGGTGGATTCTTAACCACTGTGCCACCAGGGAGGTCCCTCTAAATACAGGGTTTTTTTTTAATTTTTAAATTTAATTTTATTTATTTTTTAATGCAGCAGGTTCTTATTAGTTATCCATTTTATACATATTAGTGTATATATGTCAATCCCAATCTCCCAATTCATCACACCACCACCCCTGCCCACCACTTTCTCCCCTTGCTGTGCATACGTTTGTTCTCTACATCTGTGTCTCTATTTCTGCCCTGCAAACTGGTTCATCCATACCATTTTTTTCTAGGCTCCACATATAGGCATTAATATATGATATTTGTTTTTCTCTTTCTGACTTACATCACTCCGTATGAGAGTCTCTAGATCCATCCACGTCTCTACAAATGACCCAATTTAGTTCCTTTTTATGGCTGAGTAATATTCCATTGTATATATGTGCCACATCTTCTTTATCCATTCATCTGTCGAAGGACACTTAGGTTGCTTCCATGTCCTGTCTATTGTAAATAGAGCTGCAATGAACCTTGTGGTACATAACTCTTTTTGAATTATGGTTTTCTCTGGGTATATGACCAGTAGTGGGATTGCTGGGTCATATGGTAATTCTATTTTTAGTTTTTTAAGGCACCTCCATACTGTTCTCCATAGTGGCTGTATCAGTTTACATTCCCACTAACAGTGTAGGAGGGTTCCCTTTTCTCCGCACCCTCTCCAGCATTTGTTGTTTGTAGATTTTCTGATGATGCCCATTCTAACTGGTGTGAGGTGATACCTCATTGTAGTTTTGGTTTGCATTTCTCTAATAATTAGTGATGTTGAGCAGCTTTTCATGTGCTTCTTGGTCATCTGTATGTCTTCTTTGGAGAAATGTCTATTTAGGTCTTCTGCCCATTTTTTGATTGAGTTCTTTGTTTTTTTAGTATTGAGCTGCATGAGCTGTTTATATATTTTGGAGATTAATCCTTTGCCCATTGATTCGTTTGCAAATATTTTCTCCCATTCTGAGGGTTGTCTTTTCGTCCTGTTTGTAGTTTCCTTTGCTTTGCAAAAGCTCTTAAGTTTCATGAGGTCCCATTTGTTTATTTTTGGTTTCATTCCCATTACTCTAGGAGGTGGATCAAAAAAGATCTTGCTGTGATTTATGTCAAAGAGTGTTCTTCCTATGTTTTTCTCTAAGAGTTTTATAGTGTCCGGTCTTACATTTAGGTCTCTAATCCATTTTGAGTTTATTTTTGTGTATGGTGTTAGGGAGTGTTCTAATTTCATTGTTTTACATGTAGCTGTCCAGTTTTCCCAGCACCACTTATTGAAGAGACTGTCTTTTCTCCACTGTATATCCTTGCCTCCTTTGTCATAGATTAGTTGACCATAGGTATGTGGATTTATCTCTGGGCTTTCTATCCTGTTCCGTTCATCTATATTTTGTTTTTGTGCCAGTACCATATTGTCTTGATTATTGTAACTTTGTAGTATAGTCTGAAGTCAGGGAGTCTGATTCCTCCCACTCAGTTTTTTTTTCCCTCAAGATTGCTTTGGCTATTTGGGGTCTTTTGTGTCTCCCTACGAATTTTAAGAATTTTTGTTCTAGTTCTGTAAAAATGCCATTGGTAATTTGATAGGGATTGTACTGAATCTGTATTATAGTCATTTTCACAATAGTGATTCCTCCAATCCAAGAACATGGTATATCTCTCCATCTGTTGGTATCATCTTTAATTTCTTTCATCAGTGTCTTATAGTTTTCTGCATACAGGTCTTTTGTCTCCCTAGGTAGGTTTATACCTAGGTATTTTATTCTTTTTGTTGCAATGGTAAATGGGAGTGTTTCCTTCATTTCTCTTTCAGATTTTTCATCATTAGTCTATAGGAATGCAAGAGATTTCTGCACATTAATTTTGTATCCTGCAACTGTACCAAATTCACTGATTAGCTCTAGTAGTTTTCTGGTGACATCTTTAGGATTAGTATCATGTCATCTGCAAACAGTGACAGTTTTACTTCTTCTTTCCCAATATGTATTCCTTTTTCTTTCTTTTTCTTCTCTGATGGCCATGGATAGGACTTCCAAAACTACGTTGAATAATAGTGGTGAGAGTGGACATCCTTCCCTTGTTTCTGATCTTAGAGGAAATGCTTTCATTTTCTCACCATTGAGAATGATGTTTGCTGTGGGTTTGTTGTATATGACCTTTATTATGTTGAGGTAGGTTCCCTCTTTGCCCATTTTCTGTAGAGTTTTTATCATAAATGGGTGTTGAATTTTGTCAAAAGCTTTTTCTGCATCTATTGAGATGATCATATGGTTTTTATTCTCCAATTTGTTAATATGGTGTATCGCATTGATTGATTTGCGTATGTTGAAGAATCCTTGCATCCCTGGGATAAATCCCACTTGATCATGGTAAATGATCCTTTTATTGTGTTGTTGGATTCTTTTCGCTACTATTTTGTTGAGGATTTTTGCATCTATATTCATCAGTGATATTGGTCTGTAATTTTCTTTTTTTATAATATCTTTGTCTGGTTTTGGTATCAGGGTGATGGTGGCCTCATAGAATGAGTTTGGGAGTGTTCCTTCCTCTGCAATTTTTTGGAAGAGTTTGAGAAGGATGGGTGTTAGCTCTTCTCTAAATGTTTGATAGAATTCACCTGTGAAGCCATCTGGTTCTGGACTTTTGTTTGTTGGAAGATTTTTAATCACAGTTTCAATTTCATTACTTGTGATTGGTCTGTTCTTATTTTCTGTTTCTTCCTGGTTCAGTCTTAGAAGGTTATACTTGTCTAAGAATTTGTCCATTTCTTCCAGGTTGTCCAGTTTATTGGCATAGAGTTGCTTGAAGTAGTCTCTTAGGTTGCTTTGTATTTCTGAGGAGTCTGTCATAACTTCTCCTTTTTCATTTCTAATTTTATTGATTTGAGTCCTCTCCCTCTTTTTCTTGATGAGGCTGGCTAAAGTTTTATCAATTTTATTTATCTTCTCAAAGAACCAGCTTTTAGTTTTATTGATCTTTGCTCTGATCTTTATGATTTCTTTCCTTCTACTAAATTTGGGTTTTGTTTGTTCTTCTTTCTCTAGTTCCTTTAGGTGTAAGGTTACATTGTTTATTTGAGATTTTTCTTGTTTCTTGAGGTAGGCTTGTATTGCTATAAAATTCCCTCTTAGAACTGCTTTTGCTGCATCCCATAGGTTTTGGATTATCATGTTTTCATCGTAATTTTTCTCTAGGTATTTTTTGATTTCCTCTTTGATTTCTTCAGTGATCTCTTGGCTATTTAGCAATGTATTGTATAGCCTCCATGTGTTTGTGGGTTTTTTTACATTTTTCCCCCTGTAATTGATTTCTAATCTCATAACGTTGTGGTCAGAAATTTTGCTTGATATGATTTCAATTTTCTTAAATTTACCAAGGCTTGAATTGTGACCCAAGATATGGTCTATCCTGGAGAATGTTCCGTGCACACTTGAGAAGAAAGTGTAATCTGCTGTTTTTGGATGGAATGTCCTATAAATATCAATGAAATCTATCTGGTTTATTGTGTCATTTAAAGCTTGTGTTTCCTTATTAATTTTCTGTCTGGATGATCTGCCCATTGGTGTAAGTGAGGTTTTAAAGTCCCCACTATTATTGTGTTACTGTTGATTTCCTCTTTTATAGCTGTTAGCAGTTGCCTTATGTGTTGAGGTGCTCCTATGTTGGGTGCATATATATTTATAATTGTTATATCTTCTTCTTGGATTGATCCCTTGATCATTATGTAGTGTCCTTCCTTGTATCTTGTAATAGTCTTTATTGTAAAGTCTATTTTATCTGATATGAGTATTGCTACTCTAGCTTTCTTTTGATTTCCATTTGCATGGAATATCTTTTTCCACCCCCTCACTTTCAGTCTGTATGTGTCCCTAGGTCTGAAGTGTGTCTCTTATAGACAGCATATAGATGGGTCTTGTTTTTGTATCCATTCAGCAAGCGTTTGTCTTTTGGTTGGAGCATTTAACCCATTCACATTTAAGGTAATTATCGATATGTATGTTCCTGTGACCATTTTCTTAATTGTTTTGGGTTTGTTTTTGTAGGTCCTTTTCTTCTCTTGTGTTTCCCACTTAGAGAAGTTCCTTTAGCATTTGTTGTAGAGCTGGTTTGGTGGTGATGAATTCTCTTAGCTTTTGCTTGTCTGTAAAGCTTTTGATTTCTCCATCGAATCTGAATGAGATCCTTGCCAGGTAGAGTAATCTTGGTTGTAAGTTCTTCCCTTTCATCACTTTAAATATATCATGCCACTCCCCTCTGGCTTGTAGAGTTTCTGCTGAGAAATCAGCTGTTAACCTTATGGGAGTTCCCTTGTATATTATTTGTCATTTTTCCCTTGTTGCTTTCAATAATTTTTCTTTGTCTTTAATTTTTTTCAGTTTGATTACTATGTGTCTTGGCATGTTTCTCCTTGGGTTTATCCTGCCTGGGACTCTGTGCTTCCTGGACTTGGATGACTATTTCCTTTCCCATGTTAGGGAAGTTTTCAATTATAATCTCTTCAAATATTTTCTCGGGTCTTCTCTCTCTCTTCTCCTTCTGGGACCCCTATAATGTGAATGTTGGTGCATTTTAATGTTATCCCAGAGATCTCTTAGGCTGTCTTCATTTCTTTTCATTCTGTTTTCTTTATTCTGTTCCGCGGCAGTGAATTCCACCATTCTGTCTTCCAGTTCACTTATCTGTTCTGCCTCGGTTTTGCTGCTATTGATCTTTCTAGTGTATTTTTCGTTTCAGTTATTGTATTACCCATCTCTGTTTGTTTGTTCTTTATTTCTTCTAGGTATTTGTTTTTTAATTCTTCTAGGTCTTTGTTAAACATGTCTTGCATCTTCTCGACCTTTGCCTGCATTCTTTTTCCGAGGTCCTGGATCATCTTCACTGTCATTATTCTGAATTCTTTTTCTGGAAGGTTTCCTGTCTCCACTTCATTTAATTGTTTTTCTGGGGTTTTATCTTGTTCCTTCATCTGGTACATAGCCCTCTGCCTTTTCATCTTGTCTATCTTTCTGTGAATGTGGTTTTTGTTCCACAGGCTGCAGGTTTGTAGTTCTTCTTGCTTCTGCTGTCTGCTCTCTCCTGAAGAGAATTTACATGAGTACTTTTATCCACCAATTCATTTTCAGACTTTCTCAGTTTGTAATGCTCTTAAAACATCCAGGTTGAGATGTAGAGTCAGCAGCATCAGAAACTCAGATGATAGATCTTGACTGATGTAGACAAAAATGAATCAATAGTCAATCTAATGATACCAAGGGACCGCTGCTGATCGAAAACCCAGTCTTCAAACTGAGAGCAGAGTTCTTCCCATTACATGTTAAATCCTCTCTGAAACCCTGCTAGTGTTGGAGGGTCTCCTGCAGAGGCGCGGGTGGCTGTGGCTCACTGTAAGGACAAGGACACTGGCAGCAGAAGTTCTGGGAAGTACTCCTTGGCGTGAGCCCTCGCAGAGTCTGCCTTAATACAGTTTTAAATGTACAGTTTTAAATGTCATAATATATATAGTGTTCTGATTTTCGGTATTTTTCAATAATCATTTTTTCCTATTTTTATTTCCTCCTTGATCAGATCATTACTTAAGAGAGTGCTTTTAATTCTGAGGAGACAGCGTTTTCTATTGACTCTCATTTTTCATTTACAGTTTTATTGTAATGTGACCTGAAAATTTGGACTTCACTGAGGATTAAATAAAATGTTTAATTTAACGTTTAGCACAACTTTATTAAGGCTTGGGAATAACAGAAGGGAATTTCAATTCACTAAATAGAAACTAAATGAAAAGTGCAAACCCACCTGGCTACACAACAATCCCTTTAAAACTGGGTCATAGATGTGGCTCTTCCCCAAGTCCATGAGGTGAGTTTTTCCAGCCCCTGCCCACTGCTGGAACAGCCCACCTCCCCTCGGAATATTTGCGTCCTGAGCACAGGGCTCCAGGCTCCTCTGGGGCTGAGCCAGAGGAAGAATCCAGCTCTGGGGACCCTTGATGCCTCAGCCTTGTTAAGTTCCTGAGGCGTGTCCCGTTGACAGTTTGTGGGCTGTGTGTTTGGCAGGGGATGCCCATCGAGGGACGCTCATCACGGCTTTGCCTTTACAAGGAAACTTGGAAACAGCCCCACATGCACCAGTGGGATGATGGTTAAAAAAATCTGTGATCTGTCTGCGTGCAAGTGTGTGTGCACGTGTGCCGGGAAATGGTTAAATGAACCAGTGAGCTACCAACTGACTCAGTCAATGTGGATAAATCTCAAAAAAAGGTAAGTTTCAGAATAAAACATGTGTCAGGTGATACCATTGATGTAAAATTTAAGAAGCACATAAAAGTCACTGTCATAGTGTGTGGATGCACAGGTGGGAGGAAGCGTCAGAGGCACCCATGCTCGCTGTGCCCGTGAACCTGAGGCTGCTGGTGTCCTTGGGCGCCAGCGCCCATAGCTGTTTCGCCCACGTGTGCGTCACCTCCTCCAAAGCGGAAATGGGAGCAGGTGTCAGAGCCGGGGCAGGGTGTGTGCGTGTTCTTAAAGTGGTCTCTACACTTCTCGGGATGTTTCAGGAGCCTCAGCCTGGCGTCTCCTTCCTCTCCTCCCTGCCTCAGTTCCAGATTTTGGAAGGTTCAACAGCGGCCCTGATGCGCCCTCCCAGCTGCAAGTGTCTTCCCTGGAGGACCTGCTGTGCTCACACGCCCCCCTCTCCAGAGAGGACGATGCCTCCCCGGGCTGTGCGACCTCTTCCCAGGTGTCCTTCAAGGCTTTCCTCAGCTCCCCGGAGCTGTCTGCGCCCCACGGCTCTGACTGGAAGCTGTCCCCGCTCCTGAGTCCCTTGCAAGACCTGCTGGCGGACAAGAGTCTGCTGGAGCCCAGGGAGGTGGACAACTGGCTGCAGGTGTGCTTCTGCTCCCTCCAGAGCAGCCTGCCCTCCGGGGACAGGACCAGAAGGAACTTCTACCTTAACGGTACAGCGGGCGAGGGGTGGGTGCGGGGTGGTAGGCACTGCTGGGGAGCGTGGTCCGGGCTCTGTGCTGCTGCATTTATCTGCGTCAGTATTGATTCCAATACACACTGTCTCAATTACGGTAGCTTTATAATAAGACTGTAAATCAGATTGTATAAGTTCTTCAACTTTGTTCTTTTTGTCAAAGTTGTTCTGGCTATTCTAGGTTCTTCTGTATGAATTTTAGAATCAGCTTGCCCATTTCTACAAAAAAACCTTGCTGGCATTTTTATTGGAATTGTCCTGGACCTCCAGGTCACTTTTCAGAGAAATGGCATTGTAACAATATTGAATCTTCAGATGTGTGGACACTGTACTGGCATATCTTGTTTTATTGCACTTTGCTTTATGTGTGCTTCACAGATATGGCATTTTTTACAAATTGAAGGTCTGTGGCAGCCCTATGTGGAGCAAGTCTATTGGCACCATTTTTCCAACAGCATTTGCTGACTTAATGTCTGTGTGTCACGTTTTGGTAATTCTTGCAATATTTCATACTTTTCCATTATTATTATCTTTGTTGTGGTGACCTTTGATCAGTGGTCTTTGATGTTGCTATTCTAGCTGTTTGGGGCACCAAGGACTGCACGCATACAAGACGGCAAACTTAACGCATTTACGTTGTGGGAGTTCTGGCTGCTCCACCTACCAGCCCTCCCCTGTCTCTCTTCCTCTCCTCAGGCCTCCCTATTCCCTGAGACAAAACAACATTGAAATTGGCCAATTAATAACCCTACAATGGCTCTAAGTGTTCAAGTGAAAGGAAGAGTCACATGTCTCTCACTTTAAACCACAAGCTAGAAATGATGAAGCTGAGTGAGGAAGGCAGGTCAAAAGCCGAGATGGGCTAAAGCTGGGTCTCTTGTGCCAAACAGTTAGCCAAGCTGTGAAGGCAAAGGAAAGTTCTGGAGGAAATTAAAGTGCTACAGTGATCACACGAGTGATAAGAAAGTGAAACAGCCTTATTGCTGATATGGAGAAAGTTTCAGTGGTCCGGATAGAGGATCAAACCAGCCACAACATTCCCTTCAGTCAAAGCCTAATCCAGAGCAAGGCCCTAACTCTCTCCAATTCTATGAAGGCTGAGAGAGGTGAGGAAGCTGCAGAAGAGAAGTTTGAAGTTAGCAGAGGGTGGTTCATGAGGTTTAAGGAAAGAAGCCATCTCCATGACATAAAAGTGCCAGGTGAAACAGCAAGTGCTGATGTAGAAGCTGCAGCCAGTTGTCCAGAAGATCCAGGTAAGATAATTCATGAAGGTGGCTACACTAAACAGCCGATTTTCAATGTAGATGAAACAGTCTTCTGTTGGAAGAAGATTCTATCTAGGACTTTACAGTTAGAGAGGAGAAGTCAGTGCCTGGCTTCAAAGCTTCAAAGGACAGGCTGACTCTCTTGTTAGGGGCTAATGCAGCTGGTGCCTTGAAGTTGAAGCCAGTGCTCATTTATCATCTGAAAATCCTAAGGCCCTTAAGAATTATGCATTTATCATCTGAAAATCCTAAGATCACTCTGCCTGTGCTCTATAAATGGACAACAAAGCCTGGATAACAGCACATCTGTTTGCAAAATGGTTTACTGAATACTTTAAGCCCCATACTGAGACCTACTGCTCAGAGAAAAGATTCCTTTCAAAATTTTACTGCCCATCGACAATGCACCTGGTCACCCTGGATCTCTGATGGAGATGGACAATGAGATAAAGGTTGTTTTCATGTCTGCTAACACAACATCCATCCTGCAGCCCATGGATCAAGGAGTCATTTTGACTTTCAGGTCTTATTGAAGAAATACATTTCGTAAGGTTACAGCCACCACAGACAGTGATTCCTCTGATGGATCGGGGCAAAGTCAATTGAAACCTTCTGGAAAAGATTCATCATTCTAGATACCATTAAGAACATTCATAATTCATGGGAAGAGGTCAACATATCAACATTAAGAGGAGTTTGGAAGAAGTTGGTACCAACCCTCATGGATGACTTTGAGAGGTTCAAGACCTCAGTGTGGGGCTTCCCTGGTGGCACAGTGGTTAAGAATCTGCCTGCCAATGCAGGAGATATGGTTTCGAGCCCTGGTCCTGGAAGATCCCACATCCTGTGGAGCCACTAAGCCCGTGCACCGCAACTACTGAGCCCGCACACCACAACTACTGAAGCCCGCACGCCTAGAGCCCATGCTCCGCAATAAAAGAAGCCACCATGATGAGAAGCCCTCACACTGCAACAAAGAGTAGCCCCTTCTCACTGCAACTAGAGGAAGCCTGTGCGCAGCAACGAAGACCCAACTCAGCCCAAACCAAACCAAACCAAAACAAAACCCTAATATTCGATTATTAAAAAAAAAAGACCTTAGTGGGGGAAATAACTGCAGATGTGGTGGAAACTGCAAGAGAGCTAGAATCAGAAGTGGAGCCTGAGATGTGACTGACTTGCTGCAGTCTCAGGATAAAGCCTTCATAGATGAGGAGCTGCTTTTTATGGATGAGCTAAGAAAGTGGTTTCTTGAAATGGAATCTACTCCTGGTGAAGATGCTGTAAAGATTGTTGAAATGACAGCAAAGGATTTAGAACATTACATAAACTTAGTCAATAAAGTAGGAGCAGGGTTTGAGAGGATTAACTTTAATTTTGAAAGAAGTTCTATCGTGGGTGAAATGCTACGAAACAGCACTGCATGCTATGGAGGAATTATTCTTGAAATGAGGTGCAGTCAATGTGGCAAACTTCATTGTTACCTTTTTGAAGACATTGCCACACCAACCCCAGCCTTCAGCAACCACCACCCTGATCAATCAGCAGCCATCAGCACTGAAGCAGGGGCCCTCCCCAGCAAAAATGTTGTGACTCACTGAAGGCTCAAATGATGGTTAGCATTTTTTAGCAATAAAATATTTTTAAATTAAGGTATGTACATTGGTTTTTTTGGACATAATGTTATTGCACACTATAGACTACAGTATAGTGTAAACCTAATTTTATGTGCACTGAAAAACCAAAAAAATTCATGTGACTTACTTTAGTGTGATATTTTGCTTTATTGTGGTGGTCTGGAACTGAATCAGCAATATATCCAAGGTATGCCTTTATATCTCTCCATTTATTTAGTTCTTTAAAAATATCATTCAAGCCGCCATCCTCATTAGTATAGTGGCGAGTATCCCCGCCTGTCACGCAGGAGACCAGGGTTCGATTCCCTGACGGGGAGGCAACACGCCCTCGGGACTTCCCTGGTGGAGCAGTGGTTAAGAATTCGCCTGCCAATGCGGGGGACTCGGGTTCGAGCCCTGATCTGAGAAGATCCCACATACCGCAAAGCAACTAAGCCCATGCACCACAACTACTGAGCCTGTACCCTAGAGCCCGTGAGCCACAACTACTGAGCCCGTGTGCCACAACTACTGAGCCCATGTGCCACAACTACCGAAGCCCACACGCCTACAGCCCGCACTCTGCAACAAGAGAAGCCACTGCAATGAGAAGCCCGTGCAGCACAACAAAAACCCAACGCCTCCAATAAGTAGATAAATAAATAAAGTTTAAAAAATCACTCAGCAATATTTTATAGTTTTCTGTGTACAGATCTTGCACATTTTTGTTGAACTTATCCCTTAGTATTTCATGTTTTTGATGCTGAAAAATAAATAGTATTTTTTTTATCAATATGAATTTCTGATTGTTTCTAGTATATAGTAACACAATTGGTTTTGTATATTGACCCCATGATGGTTAATTTTATTTGTCAACTTGACTGGGCCATTAGGTGCCCAGATATTTGGTCAAACATTATTCTGGGTATTTCTGTGAGGATGTTTTTGGATGAGTTTAATATTTAAATCAATAGACTGAGTAAAGTAGATTGACTTCCTTAATGTGGGTGGGCCTCATCCAATCAGTTGAAGGCCTGAATAGGACAAAAAAGCTGACTCTTTCCTAAGTAAGAGGGAATTCCTCCTGCCTGACTGCCTTTGGATTGCAACTGAAATCTCAGTTCTCACGCCTCCAGTCCTTTGAACTGGAGCCACACCATTGATTCTCTTGTTTCTCAGACCTTGAGCTCAGATTGAGACTACATCATCAGCTCTTCTGAGCCTCCAGCTTGCTGACTCACCCTCACAGATCTTGGGACTTGTCAGTTTTCATAATCACACACACACACACCACACATTGTTCTGTTTCTGTTTCTCTAAAGAACCCTGACAAATAGAATCTTGTATCTTGCAACTTAACTGAACTCACATATTTGTTCTAGTAGTTTTTTTTTAGATTCCTTAGGATATCATGTCATTTGTGAATAAAGACAAAGTTATTTTTTCATTTCTTTTTTTTTTTTTTTTTTTTTTTTTTTTCTGTACACGGGCCTCTCACTGCTGTGGCCTCTCCCGTTGCGGAGCACAGGCTCCGGACACACAGGCTCCGCGGCCATGGCTCGCGGGCCCAGCCGCTCCGCGGCATGCGGGATCCTCCGGGATCGGGACACGAACCCGTGTCCCCTGCATCGGCAGGCGGACTCTCAACCACTGCGCCACCAGGGAAGCCCCTATTTTTTCATTTCTAATCTGTATGCCTTTAATTTCTTTTTCTTGTCTTATTGCATTGGCTGGAACAGTGTTGAATAGAAATGGTGACAGTGGGCATTCTTGTCTTTTTTGCATTTAGGGGGAAAGCATTCAGTCTGTCACCATTAAGTATGATGTTAGCTAAGTTTTGTAGATGCCCTCCATCAGGTTGAGGAAGTTCCCTTTAATTCCTTGTTTGCTTAGAGTTATCCTGGATGTA
Source organism: Mesoplodon mirus (assembly GCF_964341445.2). Taxonomy (NCBI): domain Eukaryota; kingdom Metazoa; phylum Chordata; class Mammalia; order Artiodactyla; family Ziphiidae; genus Mesoplodon; species Mesoplodon mirus. Next base: position 146,870,642 of record NC_138982.1, on the reverse strand, counting down.
TTTTGGAATTTATTGAGTGCTTTTTCGGCACCTATTGAGATGAGCATTTGGTTTTCATTTGTAGTTTGTTAAATAACATTGATTGATTTTTGAATTATAAACCAACCTTGTATTACTGAGATAAACCTCACTTGGTCATGATGTATTATACTTTTTTTGTATTGTTTGATTCAATTTACTAAATTTTTGTTAAGAATTTTTGCAGTCTGTGAGGTATATTGGTCTATAGTTTTCTTATAATGTCATTTTTTGACTTTGATATTGGGTTAATGTCAGCCTCAGTGAGTGAGGAAGAAAGTGTTCCATTCTCTTTAATTATCTAGATGAGTTTGTGTAGGATTGGCATTATGTATTCCTTAGGTGTCTGGTAAAATTCACCACTGAAACCATCTGAGCATTGAATTTTCTTTGTAGGAACATTCTCTCCCCACCCCAACAAATTCAATTTCCTTAGTTGATATAAGGCTGTTCAAATTTTTTTTCATTTCTTCTTGAGTGAGATTTGGTAGTTCACTCATAAAAAAAGATACAAAAGTGAGCTTTTGTATCTTTTAAGGAATTGGTTCATTTCATCCAAGTTGTTAAATTTATTGGCATAAAGTTGTTGTTAATATTACATTATTATCCTTTTAATGTCTGTAAAATCTGTGGTGATGCCATCTCTCATTTCTGATAGTGGTAATTTTTATCTTCTTTTTTCTGTAATAAGTCTGGATAGAGGTTTATCAATCTTACTGACTTTTTTTCTTTGAGGAATAGGTTTTTGGCTGGATCTTGGAAGGCCCAAGTTGGCTAGACATGATTTCTAGATCCTCTCAGGTGTAGCTCGTTTCTTCCGCCTAATTTATACTTTAGGGAGAGAGGGAAGCAGGGAGAAGGACTGATTCCTGATAAGATAAATGTATTAATACAGAAGGGGGAGTTTGCACCCTGCTCCTCCATGGGCCCCATTTTCCCTAACATGTTTCTGTGCAGTGTATCTGGTTCTCAGCTTTAATTCCTGGGTACCTTCTGCAGCACTGCTAAGTGATTAAGGAAGGAGAACACTGAAAACTACAAAACATGGTTGAAAGAAATTAAGATCTAAATGAATGGAAAAAATCTTGCAGTCATGGCTTAAAAGACTTAATATTATCAAGATGGCAAAACTCCCCAAATTGACCTACAAATCACAATGCAATCCTTATCAAAATCCCACCTGGCTCCTTTGCAGAAATTGACATGCTGATCCTAAAATGTGTATGGAAATGCGTGGGACTCAGAATAGGCAAAGCAATCTTGAAAAAGGAGAATAAAATCGGAGGACTCACATTTCCCAATTTCAAAATTTACTATAAAGTTACAGTAATCAACAGCATGGTACTGGTATAAGAACAGGCATACAAGTCAATGAAATAGAATAAGTCCAGAGATAAACCCATGCATTCACAGGTCTGATCTTTGACAAGGGGTTCCAAAACAATTCAGTGGGGAGAGAAGAGTCTTTTCAACAAACGGTGCTGGGAAAGTGGATATCCACGTGCAAAATAATGAAGTTGGACTTCACACAACGTATGAAAATTAACTAAAAATAGATCAAAGACTTAAAAGACCTAAAACCATAAAACTCTTAAAAGAAGACATAGACGTAACTCTTACGACCTTGGATTTGGCAATAGAGTCATAGCTGTGACACCAAAGGCATGAGCAACAAAAGAAAAAACAGATATATCAGACGTTATCAAAGGTAAACACTTCGGTGTTTCAAAGGAACATTTCACGGAAGTGAAAAGTCAACCCACGGAATGGGAGAAAATATGTGTAAATCATGTATCTGATAAGGGAACAGTATCCAGAATATATAAGAACACTTACAACTCATCAGTAAAAGACAAACAATCCAATTAAAAATGGGCCAAGAATTTAAATAGACAGTTCCCCAAAGAAGGCAGACAAATGGCCAATACGCACGTGAAAAGATGTTCAATATCCTCAGCCATCAGCGAAATGCAAATGAAAACTGCAGTGAGACACCACTTCACATCCACCAGGATGGTAATAATAAAAAAGATGGACAATAACCAGTGTTGGAGAGGGTGTGGAGGAATTGGAACCGACACACATTGCCACTGTGGAAAACAGTTTGGCAGTTCCTCAAAAAGTTAGACATAGAGTTACCTCGTGTCCCAGCAATTCCATTCCTAGGTATATCGCCGAAAGACTTGAAAACATTTGTCCACACAAAAATGTTTATATGCGCGTTCATAGCAGCATTATTCATATTAGCCAACAAGTGGAAACGGCTCAGATGCCTATCAGTGGAGGAATGGATAAACAGAATGTGCTGTACCCATACAATGGAATGTTATTCAGCCATAAATAGGACTGAAGTTCTGACACACGTTACAACATGGATGTGCCATGAAAACATGCTGGGTGAATGAAGCCAGTCACGAAAGACCACATTTTATGTGATTCCACTGATATGAAATGTCCAGAGTAGATAAATCCATAGGGTCAGAAAGTAGATGTGTGGTTGCAGGGTGAACTGTGAGTGATGCTAATTGGGTACAGGGTTTTGTAGACTGTGGTGATGGTTATACGACTTGGTGAATACACTAAAAGCCACTGGATTGCATATTTGAAAACAGTGACTATTATAATGTGAATTACATCTCAATAAAAAGAGTTAAAAGTCATTGGGGGGCTTCCCTGGTGGCGCAGTGGTTGAGAGTCCGTCTGCCGATGCAGGGGACACGGGTTCGTGCCCTGGTCTGGGAGGATCCCACATGCTGCGGAGCGGCTGGGCCCGTGAGCCATGGCCGCTGAGCCTGCGCGTCCGGAGCCTGTGCTCCGCAACGGTAGAGGCCGCAGCAGTGAGAGGCCCGTGTACCGCAAAAAAAAAAAAAAAAGTCATTGGGAAGCAGCGAGCCCCTCAACACCTCAGTTCCTTTGTGTGTAAGTGGAGTCTGAGGCCCCTCAAAGGCTCATCGTGAGGATGAGTCAAACCACGGACGGACCAGAGGTGCTCCTGGAGGAGGGAACGGACGCAGCCCGGCCTCAGCTGGGTTGGTTGCTCGCGGCCTCGAGGGCCCCTCTGAGGGGGTCTGAGCCCCTGTTAGCAGGAAATTCCCCATCACCCCCGGTTTAACCCTGAGTCCAGAGCCTGTCCTGCCGCTCCGGCCGCAGCTGCCAGATTACTTTCTCGACACCCTCTGTGGCTCCCTGTCTCCACAGGGTCAGCCCAGCATTTCTCCTGGGCCCTTGGACACCTGGCTCTCTGCCACCCCCAACCCTGTGACCTTGTGACCCCAGGGCCCTCACAGGGCTCTGGGTCCTGTGGCTCAGGGGAGGCCCTCTGCCCCGGGCATCCACACCCCCTCGGCCCCTCTGTCGGCCCACCCATCTGCCTGGCCCACATCCCCTGAGACCCGGACTGTTCTGAGTTCGGCCTCGTCCTCCCCGCTCAGCACCTGCACAGGCCCGGCCGAGGGAGCGGAAGGACGGATGTCCCCCCAGCCTCTCCTGGAGTCCACAGAGGAGGAGGCTGCCAGTACCTGGCCTTGAAAAGCCCGAGCTGACTGGCGATCAGGTTCCTATGGAGAGTGACCAGGCGGGGTTCTGGGATGGGGGGCTGCGTGGACAGTCACAGGATGGGGCCGAGGGAAGCAGAACAGCTGCCCGAGGTCACAGGCAGGGTTGGTCCGGGAGCCCAGCGCTCACGCCCACACAGACAGCCTGCAGGAGCAGTTCAGCAACTCCCCGGGCCACTGAGCCCTGCCAGCATGGGTGGGGAGTCAGGCCGACCTCTCTGTGTGCCGGGGGTCCTGAGCCTTCGGTGGGCACAGGTGTCTGTGGGTAACAGGACCGGGGGGCCGGCTTTCCACGCGGGGCTCCCAGCCGGTTGTGCACTGCCTGCCCGGTGGACGGACCTGGCAGGGCTGCACCATCCAACACCCTTGGAAGGGGTTTGGATCACGGGCGGGTTTGAAGGTTGCAGGGCTTTAGGAAAAGCTTTAGAAACGGGCACGTTATTAAATGTCTCCCGTGGGGAAGAAAGGGCAGAGCGTGGAAGGCACAGGATCCTGTGCCGAGAGCCCGCGCCCCCCCGCCGGGCGTGTCCTGGTCAGTGAGGGCGCCCCGGGCGTCGTGAGGCAGGGCCTTTCCCACTCCGCTGTCTCTCAAGGTCAGGGGCACCTGGTGATAGCAGGGGGCAGGCAGTGTGACCTTCACAGAGCGCAGTGGTTCTGAAGGTACCGACCGTGTCACGGCTGTCAGGTGGAAGGCTTGCTGACACCGGAGGCTGCTGTGGGGAGGAGGGTGTGGGAGCAGGGTTTGGAGGGGAGGGTGGTTGATGTGCCGGGGTGACGGTGGGAAACAATTAAAATCAGAATCTCCTGCCAGCGCAGCAATCCTGTTCACAACGAAGGGAAGTCTTGCTACCGAGTAAGCACTAGACCAGCATGCGATGCACACAGGCTGCCAAGACAGAGCCTCACCGTTTCACATAGCTACGCAGACTGGACCCACACGTGTTACTTACATGTCCTTCAGTTAACAAGACCCCACCCTCAGGTGGGGGACACGCCTAGCCCATCCTGTGTTCACCTGGTCATAGGGCTGGGGCCTCTGAGGGGTCAGCCTTGACTGGGAACTGAGCAGGCTCGGGGACAAGAAAAATAATGCTGGGCTGTGAAACAGGCTTTTAAAGTGTCTACGCCCATCTTGGTGGGGGAGCGGGGGAGGGATGGAGAAAGGACTTGGGATCAGGGTGCGCAGGGAACGTGCCAAGAATGGGGAGGAGAGGAAAGCTCTCTTTCCCCTTTGGCAACAGAAAATTCAAAGTTTCCTTTTAAATTTGTGTTTGCCTCACAGTGGAGGGCAGCTGTCAGTGGGGAGGAGGGTCCCCCTCAGGTCACAACCAGGGCCTTGCGGAAAGCTCTGCTGGGCTCCCAAGGCTTCACCCCAATCCCACAGTGTCTGCGTTTGGGGCGGTCCTCTCCCTGAAATGGACCCTGGAGCACAGGCAGGAGGAAGGTGGGTGGCCCCTGACCCTCCGAGTCCTGGCCAGCCTGTCTCACTGCCCCCCCCCACCCCCTCCCCCCCCCGCAGAGATCCAGAGCTTTGCCGGCACCGAGAAGGACGGGCGCATCGCTGGGGACATCGCCTTTCAGCTGGACCGGCGCATCCTGGCCTATGTCTTCCCAGGGTGACCCGGCTCTATGGCTTCACTGTGTCCAACATCCCTGAGAAGATCAAGCAGGTGCGCCTCCCTGCCTGGGGGCCGTTCCTGCCCTAGAACACCCCTTGCCCTGGGGTCCCCTTGCTGCCCTAGGACTCCCCCTGCCCCAGGGTCCCCTTGCTGCCCCGTCACAAGTGGCGCCCACACAGCTGCAGCCCTGGGCGAGCCTGAGTGGTGTCTGAGGCAAACGTGCCAGGGGACACGATGAGCGGGTCCCATGAGGCCCTTTGCTCCCGCCCTGTGCTTCCTGGCTTGGGACAGTCTCAGGAGTGGCTCCAGGCCGGGGAGTACTTTCACGCTCAGCCCCAGCTGGCAAGACACCTTCTGCGAGCCTGGGGTGCAGCTCCCTGCTCTCCCTGACACTGTGTGCCGGAGGGAGACTGGGGGACGGCTCCCCTGGTGGGGGCCTGGCTGTGGGCCTCAGTGTCACCACCTACACAGCTGCGCTCGGGGAATCTAGCCCCTGCCCCGCCCCGGCCCTGGGCCTGGGCCTCGCCTCCCGCCCCACTCCACGCCCCCGTCTGCGGGTTCCGGGCTCCGCCCGCCCACCCGCGCCTGTGCCCACAGACGTCCATCAGGTCCCTGGACGGCTCAGTGGACGAGAAGAAGCGGCGAGAGCTGACGCGCCGCTGCCTGACGCTGACGGCGCGCCTGCAGAGGCTGGGCTACGACCGCCACGTGCCCCCCGTGTTCAGCGAGTTCCTCATCAACACCTACGGCATCCTGAAGCAGCGGCCCGACCTGCGCGCCACCCCGTCGCACAGCAGCCCGGCCGCCCTGCGCAAGTTGGTCATCGACGTCGTGCCCCCCAAGTTCCTGGGCGACTCGCTGCTTCTGCTCAACTGCCTGTGCGAGCTCTCCAAGGAGGACGGCCGCCCGCTCTTCGCCTGGTGAACCCGCCGACCCGCGCCTCCCCGCAATCAACGCGTGTTGCAACCCGGGCGCCGCGCTCCTCGTCTGCTCCCCGGAGGGCGCGCTAAGGGCGCCGGGGCCGCGGGCGCCGCCGCCCGCCCCACCGCCCCCACCTGCCCAGCGAGTCGCACTCTATTAAAAGTCGTCTGTTTGCTGTTCCTCCTTTACCGCTGCTCTTTGAGGGCGGAAGCCCCGCTGTGTTTGGAACGAGGCCACCAACCCCGACGACCTGCCCGCACACACGGTGCCTGGCCCCCTCCCCTGGGGTCGCAGTGCCTCCTCTCTGAAGGGCGGCGGTCCGTCCCCCTGGGGGTTTCCCCGAAGGTGGAGCCCGGGGCAAGGATTCAGCAGCAGGCAGGGCAGCTGCAGAATCTGCAGGGCAGAGTGAAAACACAGGCCCCTTTTTCAAAAGGCAGGAATTGCAAGACAGCGACCGCAGCGCTTTAAACCACGTGCCCGCGTGCAGCTGTGCCCTGCGGTGAGGCTGGCGCAGGACAGGCAGTTTACCTGGGAGATGATTCCAGGAAGCAGGAGCCCCCAGGGGAGGGGAGCCAGTGTGCAAAGGGCGTCGACCTTCTGCCTGGTTCTGGGATCGAGAGCCCTGGTCCCTTTGGTTGGAAGGTTGTAGTAGAAACCAGCACCCGGGTGCTGGTGAGATGGCTTTTTCCTGTAAATGGTGGAGCTTTCCAGGGTCCCCTATTCAGGAGCTGTTTTTAGCACCTGCCAAAAATTTTAATGTCTCAAAACTGCCCCCAAGAACTGGTCCCACTCCCCTGAGATAGAAAAAAAATAGAAAAGAAAAAAAAAAAAAACTGGTCCTAGCATCACACTGGGTCCTGTCCCTGCATCTTGCGTTCCCAGCCGTGGCCAAGCCCTGGTCCAGAACCGTCTCCGTAGGACACACAGCCCCACTCCTGCCAGAGCCCTCTGGCCCCCGACTCTCCTGAAGCCTGGAGAGGGCAGGTGGCCCCCGGGGGCTCCGCAGTCAGGACACCTTCCTGGTTCCTTCTCTGCTGTAGGTATGAGGATGAAGGTGCTAGGGCGCCCTGTCCCTTGGTTGTCACAGCCTTGTGTGCCCCAGATGCACTGGCCCCTGTCTCAGTCAGCTCAGGTGCTGTAACAAACACCACCGACAGGGCGGCTTAAACAATAGAAATTTATCATCTCACAATTCTGGAGGCTGAAATCTGCGATCCAGGTGCCACAGGGCGGATTCCTCCTGGGGCCTCTCCCCTGGGCACGTGGACAGCCGTCTCCTCCTTGGGTCCTCACGTGGTCATCACTCTCTGTGGGTGTCTGTGTCCTAATAAGGATGCCACTCCTATGGGATCAGGCCCACTCTAGTGACCTCTTTTTATCCTCATTATCTCTGCAAAGACCCTGTCTTCAGGCACAGTCACGCTGGGGATTAGGCCTTCGACATATAAATTTGGGGGGGGTCACAATTCAGCCCATAACAGACCTCATCCCTCCCAGCCGCCAGACACTACCCTGGCTGAGACTCCCCACCACCTGGGGGCCCTCTGCAGGATGCAGGACCGTCTGGTGGGCACTTTGGGCCCCCACCCCTGGGCCTGCGGGCTCTTTCGGGTGGGACCTGGCGTCGGGGCCTGAGTTTGGAGAGCTGCCCTGGTTGAGCCCTCGCAAAGGACCAGGTGCTGCCGGGGTGCCCACGTCCCCTCCTGGGACCCGGGGGGCAGGACGGCCATCACCCATCTTCACCCACAGTCAGCCCGGGGAGCCACAGCTGGACAGGACGGGCCTGCCCCTAGCCTCCGGGGTCTCTGGGCTCGCCCAGCCCTTCTCCCTCTTCCAGTCCCCGTGAGCAGCTGCTGGAGGGGTGGGCTTCCCAAGGACCAGAGAGCTGCTGACCCGAGAGATCCGGGCATCCCCTCTCCCGGCCCTGTGGTGACTGCAATGGTGAAACAGCTGCAGACGCTGACCCCACAAAGGCCGCGTGGGGTGCCCGCTTCCGGGAGGACCATGGATGGGTGTAGTCTGCTCTTGGGAGGGAGGGGTCTGTGGGGGTCCATGTGCTGCCAGGATGACCATGTGATCGGTGGGCCTTTGCAGAATGGAAACACACCCCTGTTCAAAAATCACGAAGGACTCCAAGACGTCATTGACTCGAGCTGGCTCTCTGGGCTCAGGGCCCTGTGCTGCTGACCTGGGGTGCATCGCCCTTGTGGGGACCCTCCGGCCTCAGGGAGCACAGCCAGCAGCTGGGAGAGCTGGGCCTCACCTGCCCGCCCCTCCAGCAGTGACACGCACCCGCACACACTCACCCCCTGCCCCTCCTCCTGCCCGACAAGGTGCGCTGCCCTCTGCTGAGAGCCAGGGCCAGTACCGGGGCCTCACACACGGTCCCTCTCATCCCCCTGCAGCCCTGAGGCTTGGCTGTTCTGCCAAGAAACAAAAGGCCTGGAGGGTCACCGTACGGTCACCCAGAGGGTCACCAGGGGGCCCTGGACCCAGCTGGGCCCCAAGCCTGGGCTGACCTGAGGCCGCTGCCTGCTGAGGACTTTCCCCGAGGGTCCAGGTCACAGGCACTTCCTTCGGCGGGGCCCACGCCCATGTGGGTGGAGGCCTCAGCCCTCGCCCTCCGCTGCAGCCTCTCGGGGTCCTGGCTCTGCCCCTCCCCCATCTACTCAGTTAATAAGAAGCCTGGCCCCGGGGTGGGGCGCCGCCCGAGGGCATAAAGGCCCCGCTGGCCTCCTTCCCACCTCTGCTGGCGAGAGGAGCGTCTGGAGCAGGGCCTGGACCATGTCCCAGCTGGTAGAATGTGTCCCCAACTTCTCGGAGGGGAAGAGCCAGGAGGTGAGGCACCTGGGGGCGGTGGGGGGCGGTGCAGGGGGCTCAGGGCGAGGAGAATGCGGCTCAGTGTGGGGTTTGGGGATTGTCTTCTCTGGAAAGGGTGAGGGAGGGGGCAGCAGGCGGGCAGCCAGGTCCTGACCCAGGTCTGGCCTGGGGTCCGGGAGGGTCACTTGGCCTCTTGTGTGAAAACAGGGCCTCTGAAGCCCGACCCCCAGGGCCATTTCAGGGTCCCTGGGGGGTACCCTGTCTCCCTTCCCCACCTTCTGAGGTGGGCGCCGCTCTCATCCCCACGTGACCTGCAGGAAACTGAGGCACAGAGAGCGGGGCAGGCCTTCCTGGTGCCTCGGAAGGTTCCGGGCTCTTCACGCTCCCCCCCCAACCCCAGACACAGGTGGCCTGTGGGCTGGGGCCCTGCCCCTCTGTGACCTTGGCCTGTGGGTCACCTTCTCGGGGCCTTGAGAGCCCCTGCACCCGGGTTCTGCTTCCTGCCTCGATTTCTCCCGGAGGGTGCTGCCCGGGCGCCGGCCCCCATGTGCCCAGGTCCTCGCCCCGCGTCGTGTCTGAATGGGGGCGGGGCGGACACGGCCCCTGCAGCTCCCGCCCCCTCTTCTGCGTGGGGAGACCGAGGCGCAGGCCTGGCTTTGTCCCCAGGTGATCGACGCCATCTCCCGAGCGGTGGTGCAGACCCCGGGCTGCATGCTGCTGGACGTGGACGCTGGCCCCTCCACCAACCGCACTGTCTACACCTTCGTGGGGCGCCCCGAGGACGTGGTGGAGGGGGCCCTCAATGCCGCCCGGGCCGCCCACCGGCTCATCGACATGGGCAGGCACAGAGGTGAGGGCCCGAGTGCATGCAGCCGGCCTTGCCCGCAGGACTCGCCAAGGGCATGGGGCCATCGCGCTGGCTGGATGCTCCTTGGACCCCGTCCATGTTTCAGGGGGCCCTGGAGTGGCTGGCAGAGAGATGATCGCACTCTGTGCAGGCCCTGGGCGGGGGTGAGGGACACAGCCCGATCTGTCAACAGCCCACAAACCAAACACATTCTTTGGGCGGCAGGGTCAAAGGTCGGTGGACACACGGGGAGCTGGTCAAAAGGGCAGGGTCTCTGGACGCCCACAGAGGGGGAGGGAATTCACAAGAGATCCCAACTGGTGAAGAGAGATGGAGGCTTATCTCAGAGGAACCGCCTGGGGGGCGGGGGGCGCGGGGCCGCCATCTGACCCGCAGAGGGATTCGGGTTCTGAGAAGGACCCTCTGTAAGGCAGCCGGGTGAAGGCGCCCTCCCTGAGGGCTCGGAGTTATCCTCTCGTCTTAGGAGAGGGAGGGGTTTACCCCTGAGGTGCCGCAGAAATCGGGGGCTGCTTCTCCCGGGGCCCTGTGGTCAGTGCGGGTGTGCATGTGCAGGGGGCTGGAGGGCAGGATCCGCCCCGAGCTCCACACCTGGGCCCCGGCTTCCTCAGCCCCCGTCTCTGTGCAGGGGAGCACCCTCGGATGGGCGCCCTGGACGTGTGCCCATTCATCCCCGTGAGGGGCGTCACCATGGACGAATGTGTGCTCTGTGCTCAGGCCTTCGGCCAGCGGCTGGCAGAGGAGCTGGGTGTGCCAGGTGCGTGCCTGGGGAAGGGCGGCCTATGCCAGGGGCTCCCCCAGCGGCCCCTCCTCACTTCACTTCACTTCCCAGCAGCCTCAACCGTCCCTTGAGGTTCTCTGCTCTTGCATCCTTAAAAATGCATTTTAAGAAAAACCCCCCAAAACCCTACCATGCAGGTTTTTGACAGGCAGGAATATGTCCCGCTTCTCCTGCAATGGGACAAACCACAGGGACAGGGTCCCAGCTGTCAGGGAGGTGGTGGGACGGAGTAGCCGCTCTGTAAGGGCTTGAGATGGACGGGGAGCCCTAAACAGTCTCTTTGGGGAATTAACCAAATCAAGGAAAAGCCCAGCACAGGGCAGCAAGCGGACCTGTGAGCCCGGGCACAGGTCCAGCCCCCTGCGATGTGGCGGATGGATGGGCAGGGGGACAGGTGTCACCTGCCCTGTGCAGGTGTCAGAGCTGGTGGTGAGTTTTGTTTTCTCTCCTCCTCATTCCTTAATTTGAGGGCGTGTTGCTTGTTCAGTGAAAATGCACTTTGGAGAGAAACACGAATATCCTTCCAGCCCCTCTTGTGGGCGGGCAATGGCTTTTTCTGGGGCATCTGTGCAGGGGCAGCGGGGGTGGGCAGAGGAGGGGTCCTGGCCCATATAGAGTGCCCATCAGCGACCACCCACACCCATCTGACGGGGCTCAGAGATGGGGGCGCTGCCAGCAAGACGGAGCTGCGGGAGTGGGGGTCCTGCAGCGCCCGCCGGCCGAGGGCCTGACCGGCCAGGCCCCTTGCAGTGTACCTCTACGGCGAGGCAGCACGGACGGACGGCCGCCGGTCTCTGCCGGCCATCCGGGCCGGGGAGTACGAGGCCCTGCCTGAGAAGGTGCGGTGTCCCCTCCCAGTGGGCGGTCTGGGGGCGGCCCCGCAAGGTGGGCCCTCCTCCCCCTTCCCTCACCCACGGGTCTCCCCACAGCTCAAGCAGGCTGAGTGGGCGCCCGACTTCGGCCCCAGCTCCTTCGTCCCCAGCTGGGGGGCCACAGTCACGGGGGCGCGGAAGTTCCTCATCGCCTTCAACGTCAACCTGCTCAGCACCAGGGAGCAGGCGCACCGCATCGCCCTCGACCTCCGGGAGCAGGGCCGCGGGAAGGGCCAGGTGAGGGCGGGCGCAGGGTCGCCGCGAGGGCATCTGTGCTGCCGCCGGAGAGGGCCCAGGCCCTGCACTGTGTGTGGGCCTGCTGACCATCCCGCCTCGGGGTCCATGCCACGAGGGACCGGCAGGGTCGGGGTTACAGGGTTTGAAGTTGGGGAGCAGGTCTTTAAGGACGTTTTCCATGGAAGTTGCAGGGCTGCAGCTGTGGTTAAAATACTGCATCATTTCCACACTGATAGGAAAACAGCTGCCTCTGCACCCCAGGTGCCCCTAGGTGCCCCCCTGTACCTCCAGATGCCTCAGGTACTTCCAGGTGCCCCCAGGTGCCCTGATCCACCAAGTCTGCCATCATAGCTGTCACCTAGTGTGAGTATCGCTCCTGCAGAAAGTTCCAGTTGGACACAGACACAGAGACACCCGGTGAAGGAGGCCCTGCCCACCTGTCAGGCCCCACTCCGAACCCTGGGCCTTCCAGGCAGCTGAGGCCCTGGGAGCCCAGCTTCTGTGCGGAACACTCAGGTGTCTGCAAGCACAATACAAAAACACCGCAGCTCCCCAGTCTTTCTCTGTGCTCTGCTGACGTCAAGAGTCTACCTAACCCCGAAAGGTAGACTGAGTCGCCCCAGGGAGTGAGGGCCAGGAGCTGGCCTCTGGGGCAAGGGGTGGAAGGGGTGGGAGGCAGGGACCTGCCCCCAGGACAAGGATGTGGGTGGGGATGCCCAGGCCGCAGGGCTTGGTCTGAGCCTGTGGCTTGTGCAGGGCGGGCCCTGCAGCACTGACCCTTCGGAGCCTTGGTTTCCCGTGGTGGGCAGGCCCTTTCCCGGCTCAGATGAGAATGGGAGAGTGAGGAAGAGACCCGCCTGAAGCCGCTGCCCGGCTGCACCGCACAGTCCTCAGGCCACGGCCCCCTTCGTCCGGGTGTCTGGGGTGGAAGGGAGCCCTCGGGCTGGCTGGGGGATGCAGGGGCAAGGGGCTCTCAGTGCGGGGCGCAGGAGAGGCTGGGCGGGGCCGGGCTGGGCAAGCCTTGTCCTTGACAGCCAGGACGCCTGAGAAAGGTGCAGGGCATCGGCTGGTACCTGGATGAGAAGAACCTGGCTCAGGTGTCTATGAACCTCCTGGACTTTGAGGTCACAGGGCTGCACACGGTCTACGAGGAGACCTGCAGAGAAGCCCAGGTGAGCAGGGTGGGTCCCCTCCCCCTCTCTCAAGCCCAGCCCCCTGGGCGCTGACTCCCCAACCTCCGACCTCTGACCTCTGCAGGAGCTGAGCCTCCCGGTGGTGGGCTCGCAGCTGGTGGGCCTGGTGCCTCTGAAGGCCCTGCTGGACGTGGCCGACTTCTACTGCGAGAAGGAGAACCTCTTCGTCCTGGAGGAGGGGCAGCGGCTCCGGCTGGTGGGTGGGGCTGGGGGGTGAGTCAAGGAGCAGATCGGGGGCTCCGGGCGCCTTCACCCCGGGCCTGGGGCCCTGTCTGTGGGGCCAGGCCTCCTCCTCCTCCTTCTTTGTTTTATTGTCTGTGCCTGGAAGTTGAGATCACACTGTTTTCACTTGGGGGACACTGTTGAGGTTTTCTCTGTGACCTAAAATGTGTTCAGTCTTGTGAAACTTCAGCGGAGAGGACGGGGCCTGGTGCCTGTCCTGGAGCCGCGTCCCGCGGATGGAAGGACCTGCCTCTCATCCGCTCCCTGCCTGTTGGGATTTGGGTGCATGAATCTAGTGTCCGTGGGTTATTCGCAAAGTTGTTCCTTTGGTCCCAGGTCCTGCCGCCGGGTGTGGCCGTCCCCGCTCAGTCCTGTTGCTCTGGCCTCGGGGTCATTTTGTCTTGAGGGCGTTTCTTATAATGAATGCGTGATTGGATTTCTCTGAAAGTTTATTTATTTACTTATTTATTTTTGGCTGCATTGGGTCTTCGTTGCTGTGTGCTGGCTTTCTCTAGTTGTGGCGAGTGGGGGCTACACTTCGTTGCGGTGCGTGGGTTTCTCATTGCGGTGGCTTCTCTTGCTGCGGAGCACAGGCTCTAGGTGCGCGGGCTTCAGTAGTTGTGCCTCACGGGCTCTAGAGTGCAGGCTCAGTAGCTGTGGCGCACGGGCCTAGTTGCTCTGTGGCATGTGGGATCTTCCCGGACCAGGGCTTGAACCCGTGTCCCCTGCATCGGCAGGCGGGTTCTTAACCACTGTGCCACCAGGGAAGCCCTCTCTGAAAGCTTTTGTCTTTTGGTAGTTGAGTTTATCCTTTTGTATCTACTAATTTAGCAGGTATGTCTGGACTTGCTTTTGTCCTAGTTTTAGGCATGAGAGTGTGTGGTTTCCTTTGGGCTGTATGGAGGAGTTAGTCTATTTTTAGGAATTCTGGTAATTACTTTATAACAATATATTTATCTCTATTTTTTGATTTATTAATTTAAAAACTTTATCCAAATGTATCAGTTTGACTTAACTTTTATCAGTACAGGCACCTTGGCGATAGCATAGCTTTGGTTCTAGGCCACTGCAATAAAGCGAATATCGCAATAAAGCAACTCACACGATTTTTTTGGTTTCCTAGTGTGTATAAAAGTTATGTTTACACTAGACTGTAGTCTATTAAGCGTGCAATACTATTATGTCTAAAAAAGCTGTGTACATACTTACTTTAAAAGTACTTTATTGCTAGGGCTTCCCTGGTGGCTCAGTGGTTGAGAGTCCACCTGCCATTGCAGGGGACACGGGTTTGTGCCCCGGTCCGGGAAGATCCCACGTGACGCAGAGCGGCTGGGCCCGTGAGCCATGGCCTGAGCCTGCACGTCCGGAGCCTGTGCTCCGCAGCGGGAGAGGCCACAACAGCGAGAGGCCCGCGTACTGCCAAAAAAAAAAAGTATTTTATTGCTAAAAAATGCTAAGCATCATCTGAGCTTACAGAGAGTTGTGATCTTTGTGCCGGTGGAGGGTTTGAAATACTGCAAGAATTACCAAAATGTGACACAGAGACACAAAGTGAGCAAATGCTGTTGGAAAAATGGTGCCAATAGACCTGCTTGAAGCAGGGTTGCCACAAACCTTCAATTTGTCAAAAACGTACTATCTGTGAAGTGCGGTAGAGGGATGTCTGCCTTTTGCTGGCTGGCAGAAACCAACAGAACTTATACTCAATTGTGTAGCTTTGAAGAAATAATCATCCGAAAGCATAATATACACTTTAAGAAAATAATCTACATTCCCGTAACATTAGACACAGAAAATGAACACGAAAGTAACTACCCAGCATTCACTGCTGTCTTTTCTTCCTTCTCTATTCCCTGATTTTTTAGACTTGTGCTATTTTTCAGGGAGCTGGTTATTTTGGTGCTTAAATATTTTTTCAGATGTTTAAATTATGGTAAAATAGACATGACATAAAATTTGTCATCTTTTAACCCTTTTTACGTGTACCGGCCACTGGTGTGTGTGTATAAAGTTGTGCAGCTGTTGCCAGTGTCCAGGATGGGGCTTCCTATTTCTGCAGAAGACGTTGTCAGGACTGTGACGGGGCTCGCACTGACTCCGCAGGCCACTTTGGGTGGTGGTGCTGTCTTACAGCACCATCTTTCCAGCCCTGGACGTGGGCTGTGTTCCCATTTGTGTGTTCATTTGTCTTTGCCTTCTTTCATCATGTTCTGTAGTTTTCATTGTAGTCTTTCACCTCCTTGGTTAAGTTCATTAATTCCTAAGTATTTTATGCTATTGAAAACGGAATTGTTTTTGTAATTTCTTTTTCGGATTGTTCACTGTTAGTGTTTAGAAATGCACTGACCTTTGTGTGTTGACTTTGTATCCTGCTACCTTGCTGAATTCATTTATTAGTTCTAGGTGCTTAACTTTTTAAGTTTAAATAATGTATTTAATCCTTTAGCTGTTTATCAATGTTAGACAATGTCTGTTGACTCTTGTGAAGAGAGACAAAAAAATTAATGCACTTGTGTGAGTGGTCATCTCTGTTCCAGATTTAAATTGCTTTGTCGTTATTTTTACATTGTCAGCTGTATAACATTTACCTTCTGTAAACATATCCACACATATTAAATATCCACAGATATTTAATCTTGGTTCTATACACGAGTGAGGTCACTATGCATCTCTGTCCTTCCCCATCTGCCTGGCTGGATTTCACAAACAAGCAGATTTTTAAAGAAAGGCTCATAGGGGCTTTATTCTGTGGGTTCTGGCATGTTTGGGAATGTCCTTCTGTGACTTTATGCTTGCAAGACAGTAGGACAACCAAAACCTCAAGTCACATGTCTTTTCCTGAGAATGTTGCAAACACATCTTTACCACCTTTGGAATAAATGTCCCTGTGGGGAGGTCTAAGACCATCTGGTTATCTCCCCACCCCTGGTAACCGGTTCTTTCTCCTGGATGCTTGAAGAATTCCATCTTTATCCTTGAAATTCAATGACTGCCATAAGAGTCTTGCTGTGGATTATTCTGCATCATTTTTTTCCTCTGGAGCAGGGTTTCTTGTGATTCACAGGTTCATTCTTGTTTAGCTTCAGGAATGTTTTCTTCTATTGTATTTTTGATCCAGTTTTTGGTCCTTGCACTTTACCGACACCCGTTACACTGCGGTAGCATTTTCTTCCACATATTCTGTCTTTTTTGTACTTTCTTTCCCTCGTATTCACTGTGGTTTTCTCAGGCTTCACTCGGCAATCACTGATGCCATTTATGGCTGGGTCTATTCTCTTCCTAGCAGTTACAAAGTTTTGTGTAACTTTTTATTTTGATGTAATTTCCTACTCACAGAAGAGGTGCAAGAACAGTACCAGGAACTCTTTTATACTCTCCAGGTTCACCTATTGTTGCATTTTGCCCCATCTGCTGTATCACTCTTTTTCTGTATTCCACGCATAATCATATTTTTTTCTGGACCATTTTAAAGTAGATTGAAGACACTGTGCCCTTTACCCCTTGTTTATTCAGGGTATAATTCTTAAGATCAAGGACGTTCTCTTACACAATCACAGTGCAATGATCAAAACCAGGAAATCCAGCACGGTACAACCTGGTATCTAATCTGCAGACAGTAATCAAATCGCATCAGCGTCCCCCCTCTCCACGGTCTGTCCCAGACCAGCAGTGGGTTCGGGTGGCTTGTCTTTTATGGCCTTTAATCTGGATCAGGTCCCCAGTTCTCCCCATCTTTCCTTGACCGTGACGGGCTGTGGAGCACCGGCTGGTGGCTTTGTGAGGTGCCGCTCACTGGGTGCTGGTCTGATCTGTCTCAGGGCTGGGTGTGCTTGTGCGTTTCTGGCAGGAGCAGCACAGAAGTGACGGAGTGTCCCCCTCAAGGCGTTACCTGGGTCCTCTGGTCAAGCTGGTATCCCCGACCCAGGGTTATCACTGCAGTGTTTCTGTTTTCCTTTGGTTGTTAATAAGAACTCCCTGGGGAGGTAGTTTAAGAATGTGTAAATGACCTGTTCCTCTTAAAATTCCAGCGGCAAGTATTAGGAGCATCGAGAATTTTCTAACTTCATCCTTTTTCTGTAAGAAGCTTTCACCTCTCCCACGTTTATTTATTTCTTATTCATGTGTTTGAAGCTCTCTACTGTCTTTTTTTTTTTTTTTGTGGTACGCGGGCCTCTCACCGCTGTGGCCTCTCCCGTGGCGGAGCACAGGCTCCGGACGCGCAGGCTCAGCGGCCATGGCTCACGGGCCCAGTCGCTCTGCGGCATGTGGGATCTTCCCGGACCGGGGCACGAACCCGTGTCCCCTGCATCGGCAGGCGGACTCTCAACCACTGTGCCACCAGGGAAGCCCTCTACTGCCTTTTATTTTTTATTTATTTATTTATTTATTTATTTTTATTTTTTATTTTTTGCGGTACACGGGCCTCTCACCGCTGTGGCCTCTCCCGTTGCGGAGCACAGGCTCCGGACGCGCAGGCTCAGCGGCCATGGCTCACGGGCCCAGCCGCTCCGCGGCATGTGGGATCTTCCCAGACTGGGGCACGAACCCGTGTCCCCTGCATCGGCAGGCGGACTCTCAACCACTGCGCCACCAGGGAAGCCCCTCTACTGTCTTTTAAACATATTATTTTACATTTTTTATCTGAAAATTCTGAGGTCTGCAGTCTTTGAAGGTCTGATTTTGCAAACTGTTTTGTCTGCTGATTCTCACGGTGATGCTTCTTCATGTGCTTTGTGATTTTTGATTGTGAATGCCTGTTCTTTAGAGTTTCGTCTGTGGTAATTCTTGGTCACCTGGTTTAGTTTGTATTTGCCTCTGTTAGATGTTTGGACCACTTTAGATGAGCCTTTTGCTTGGAGCTTTGGAGCCACACAGGAAGAGAGTTCTGTGCGAATGGTGGCCCACCTGCCTGTCAGGTTAGAATTCCCAGGAAAGATTTTTTTCATGCTTCACCAAATGGAAGGCCGAGACTGGGAAGTATCCCAATATTTCCTGTGATGGGCGGTTTTTCCCAGATTCATCCTTGGAGATGTCCTCTTTCAAGGGTCTCCCGTCTGACCCAGCTCTTGTGGGCTTGAGACACCCCCTACTTGTGAGAGGTCTCAGATGTCTCCAGGGTGGACCCAGCTTCTGGGAGAGGAGGTCTTTCTGGGCATTTCTGGTCACTTCCGGCTGTGAGTGGTTTCCTTTACTTTCTGCCAGCTTTGCCGGGTGCTGAATTCTATTCTGAGAGTTCTGTTCCTCATTCTGAGGTTTTCTGCGGCAGGTGGGCTACTTGCTGGCTCTACCGCCAGCTCTCGGGCGCTCTCTGCCCCATTTCTGCACCCTCAGGGAGACCTCATGACCGTCCTCTGGGATCTGCTGCTTTGTTTCCATCAAGCTGCACTCGTCACTTTCTATTTTGTGTGGAACATGTCACCTGTGTGGCTCAGAGGGGTTGGGACTGTGCTGACGGCATCGAGCATCATAAAGTGTCCTGAGTGGTTCTTGGTGGAAAGAATTCTACTCTAAAATGGGTATATTTTCACCTTAATTTTGAATTTGGGTAAAATTCACTTTTCCTCACATATCAAGTCTCACATTTGGGCAGATCAGGCAGCTCCCAGCCTTTAAGAACCAGAGAGACCCTGACACCCGAGGAGTTGGAATCCTGTCCAAAGAGGCAGTTTTCTTGGCCCCTTTCCAGCACAGGATCTTGTGCGGGCAGGATGGGGTCACCGCGGGCCTTGGTCTCCCTGGAGCAGCACGGTGGGTGGGTGGTGTGTCCAGAGCCCAGGCAGGGTGCCTGCTCTGGGCGAGGCCTTCAGCCGGCAGGGCTGCTGGTGGGCATGGGGTGTGGCAGCTGTGTCCCTGCAGGCTCCCCACCAGGGCGTGGTGCCCTGCGGGTGGCAGGGGTGGGACCTGCCAGTCAAGGGGACTCCAGTTACCGGCCCCTCTTCCAGGTGGTGAACCGGCTGGGCCTGGACTCCCTGGCCCCCTTCAACCCCAAGGAGCGGATCATCGAGTGAGCAGCCCCCGCCCCCCACCCCCGTGTGGAGACCCCCTCAGTCCTCCAGAGCTCTGCTCTGTCCCCAGGCGTGGGGCTGGGAGCTTGCTGGGGGGCCCAGTGGGGTCCCGACAAGGTCCCACTCTGTCCTCATGCAGCTCCTGGCTGGTCACAGCCCCTACCCGGGGCAGCCACTCTGCATATTGGGCCCACATCCCTGCCCCCCTGCCGCACTGGTGCGAGTCAGGGGCCCCTGGCCTAGCCAACCCCACCCTTACGGCCTGGCTGCAATGACCCAGGACCCTGTCCCCGCCCCTGCACGATGCAGACCTTCACTCCCAGCTGCCCCACCCCTGCAGGTACCTGGTCCCTGAGGTCGGCCCAGAACAGAGCCTGGTTGACCAGCCCCTGCGCACCTTCGTCCGTGAGGTGGGCGCCCGCTCGGCAGCCCCAGGGGGCGGTTCCGTGGCCGCAGCCAGTGCAGCCATGGTGAGTGGGGCCGGGGCGAGGATGCGGGGTGGACGGCCGGGGTTGGGGGCGTCGCCCGGCCTGGGGCTAGTCCCACGCACAGGGCACTCTCGCCAGGGTGCCGCGCTGGCCTCCATGGCCGGCCTGATGACCTACGGGCGGCGCCAGTTCGAACACCTGGACGCGACCGTGCGGCGCTTGATCCCACCCTTCCACACGGCCTTGGCTGAGCTGACCGCGATGGTGGATGCCGACGCCCGGGCCTTCGAGACCTACCTGGTGAGCATGCACACGGGCCTCCACCACCAGCCCTGCAGAGGCAGCCCCGAGGGAGAGTGGGGTCGGTGGACAGTATGGGGTCCGGAGGAGAGAAAAGTGGGTCAGGGTCACGGGGGGAGGGGGGGGGCTGCCACGAGCACAGGTGTCTGTAGACCCCGGGGGCTGGAGGGAGGAGACAGTGGTCTAGCCCCTCTTGGGCGCCCCCCTCCCCCCGCTCGTGCAGGGCCAAGCGCGGCAGGTGTGGCGCAGGCGTGACTCCATGTCGGGGTCTCTGCAGGCTGGGGGAGGGGCAAGAAGGGCTCCTGTCCTGAGGGTCAGCCAGTCTCAGCGTCCCCCTGCCCACGTCCCCGAGTCCCCTGATGGGCGACACCCAGACCTGCAGATGCCGGAGGAAAAGCAAGGTCCCCAAGGAAGAGCTCCCATCCCGGGAAGGGCGGGAACAGGAATCTTCACAGAAGAAACGCTGTGCGTCATGGTCTCAGAGATCAGAGAAGACGTTCAGCCATGAGACACAAAGGGCCCCCGGGGAGCCGGGCACCTTCAGCAGCACAGGACGTGGGTGGCTGCATCCATGCAGTGCCCATCCAGGGGGCAGCAGAGGAGGGACGTCCATCAGACCGGGCGGGGGATGGGGAACTTGCAGGAAGGTCGAGGTCCGAATTCAAGGTCAAGGAGCCCCAGGCGTGTCTGAGGGCAGATCCAGCAGAGAGGGCCGGGGAGAGGTGGGAATGAGGGCGCTCGGACCCACGGGGGTAGGAAGACACGCCTGGGAAGGAGTGAGCTCCCAACAGACAGCAGGCATCCAGATCCGCCTCGGGGGTGGGGGGGGACGGGTCAGGAGGACCTGGGCCAGGCGACCTCGGGGGGCGACCTCGGGGGCTGCTGGGCTGGGCGCCCCGATGTGAGTGCCGCGTCCACACGGGGACAGTCTAGAATGTCGAATTGCGGGAGGAGGTGACCCTGTGACAGAAGCTGGGTCCCCGGGGGCGGGGTACAGAGACTGATCACCTTTCCCCTATGCGCTTTTACATTTTAATTTCATTTATTTGCTTTTTAAAATAGGTGAAAGCTTCAGGGGTTCAGAGTTCACAGGGGCAGAGGGCAGCTGGTGAGCTGCCCCCTGTCCTCCCCGTCCCCCCTGCCCAAGCAGGTGCAGCCCCAGTGCGTACGTCCCCCTGCGATGTTTGTGTGCGTTCAGGCAGAGCTGGGTTCCCCTTTCTCTTCCTTTCTTACGCACATGATGGCAGCAGATGTCCAGGTGCAGCTGCGTCTTTCAGCTCGCGTCCTCCTGGAGCAGGGACTCCCCCGGCTCAGTGGCCCAGTGCTCTGGGGACGCCTGGGGTGGAGGCCTTGGACCAGCCCTGTTGGGGATTCTGACCAGGTCCAGTCAGCACCCGGGACAGGCTGTGTGGACAGCTGGCCTCTGTCACTGGGCACTCAGTGGACGGGCTGTAGGAGTGACTCGGGGACGGGCTTTCCCTCCAGGGTGGGTGTGTTTCCCACTTGAAGGATGCTGCCCAGTGGCCCTTGCAGAGGTTGTGTGGATCGAGCCCTGGAGTGGTCCTCCTGCCGTTTACCCGGACGCCACGGCCATTGGACCTGGTGGTCACGTGCATCTCTTGGTGCTGCCCTGGTGCGAGTGTCTCACGTGGGCAGGGCAGGGGGAGGAGCGTTTTCATCCTTTTTGCAGCGGTTTTATTTCCTTTTCAGGAAAGTGAGGTGTCCTTTTCTTCTCTGTTCTGCTTAGTGCTGACTAGGACTTTTCATAAGCCAGGGAGTCTCGGCTTGTTTGACTTTCAGCTTCGCTTGTGCTGGTTTCTGACCACAAGAGCCTTGTGTTTTTATGTCGTCAAATATTCAGTCTTTCTTTTGCTCTTTCCTTGGTGTTGTGTCGTAGCCTAACCGGCCTCCCCAGGCCGGAATCATTGAACTTCTCTCAGGGTACCTCTAGCCATCTGTGGTCTGAGGAACTTCAGATGCTGAGAGGGGCTCGAGTAGAAGCATCAGTGTGCATATAAATAATAATACGTAATTTAAAACAAATATAAAAAATTCTGACCACTAGAGATTAGAAATAAGACAAATATAAAACAACTGGAGGAGGGCAGTAGAAAAATGAAAATCTAATCAAAAGGCAGGAAAGAAAAGGAAAAATAGTCAGCAAAGAGGTGTGGTTTAGAGAAAACCTAAAATAGAATGGTTAGACTGAAGACACACCCGAGCAACAATCACACACACACACACGTGTGAGTGTGGCAGATACTGTGCTGGTCTATGTCCCCAGTGAGCAACAAGAAGACAGACTTTGGAACAAAAATAAGAAAAAACGTCCTTATCTTCCACCGAATACGTGAGCATCTCTAGGTGGAGTCAGAAGCTGGCTGTGCACCTCCCTCCCCACCAAACAAGCCTCACAGTGAAGCAGAAAATAAATCAAACTGCGTTGGGCAGCCCTCCTCAGCCAGACACGGACGTGGCCACGTGAAAGCCAGACTTGACTAAAATCAGCAAAGTTCTGCCCAGTGGAGAACCCCCTGCCCCCCCACCCCGACCTGGGTCTGCAGCGGACTCAGCAGGTTCCCGTGCTCGGGAGGAGCTGCTGTGGGTCCACATGGAAAAGAGACATGTGTCACAGGAGGGGCGCCGGGGGAGGCTAGGGAACGTCAGGATGGTGACAGAACCCGGTTCAGGTCGGGTCAGGATGGTTACAGAATCTGGTTCTGGTCGGGTCAGGATGCTGATCGAATCCGGTTCAGGTCGGGTCCAGGGATCCTTTACGCTCATGCAGGGTTGATGGACCAGCTGACTGTTAACAGCTTTTGGGCGGAGATTTGGTGAAACCTACAAAACCAGCAGGGCACGTTCCCCACCAGCTACGCCCTTGGACCTGGCACGTGGGCAGGCCTAGGGCGCTGGTGTAAGCGAGCGAGCCTGGACGGGTGCTCACAGCACGGGGTGCGGCACGGGGGAGGCCTGCCTGGCAGCGGCGAGGAGAGTGACACACGGGCTGATGGCTCCTCAGAGGAGGCCTGGGTTGTGTGGCCCCTCGGGGATGCGGGGACACGGCCTGAACCATTACACCTGGACTTCGGGGGGGTGCGGTTGCCTCGCCTGGAGGCTGGGAGGCCTGGGGCTGGAGAAGCCGCTGCCCTCCACCCTCCTCTCCAGCCTCCAGCACTGACAACGTGGGGCCTTGCTCCGGGTCGCCTGCCCTCCTCTGTCGGGGGCCCAGGGCTCTAATCCACGGGACCCACCTCGGGGGTGGTGTGGGCCCTGCGTGAAGCCCCTCCCTCCCAGGCTCCCGTGTCCCCGCATCACAGTCAGTCACCCGCGCGTTTCTGTGTTTGCTCCGGCAGAAAGCAACAAAGCTGCCCAAGAACACACCTGAGGACAAGGACAGGTGAGTGCAGCGGTGGCTGCGGACATCCGGACACCTCAGAAGGCCCTGGTACCAGTCAGTCCCCCTCTGGGGTGTGTTGTGATTGAAGAACGGTTTCCCTGTGGTCCCCACCCTGGTTCCGTCTGCTCAGAGCGGAGCCATCAGGTGGGTCCAGTGGTGCCCGGGTGCCCTGGGCTCTAACTACTGACCCTCTTGCTTCCAGACGTGCGGCTGCCCTGCAGGAGGGGCTGAGGCGGGCGGTGGCCGTGCCCCTGGCGCTGGCGGAGATGGTGACCTCGCTGTGGCCGGCGCTGCAGGAGCTGGCCCTGTGCGCGAACCTGGCTTGCCGGTCGGACCTGCAGGTATGCGGTGGAGCCCCGCTGCAGGGGCGACGTGCGGAGGGGCACCGGGCATCACAGCTCTTCACCAAGCCGGGCAGGCACAAGCGCTCACAAGGTGTTTCGGTCAGTCTCAGCCTGCAGGGCCGGCTCCGTCACCTATTAATGTCTTGTTCAAGGTCGCGGCAGAGAGAAGCAGAAACTCGAGTGTGTCTCCAGAGGCCACCCCTAACCATCCCCCCAGACCCCGTCCCTTCCCTCCTTCCCACCGCCCCTCTTCCAGAAAACCCAGGGGCTTGCAGACGTGCACAGGCCTGCCTGTCCGCAGCCCGTGCGCGGAGGCTCGGGGACCAGGAACGTCAGGGCTGGCTCTGCGTGTCCGCAGCCCATCCTGAGGGGAGGAGCCTCGTTTCCTTGGGCTGGTTGTTATCCGTCCCTGGAGGGGGCCAGGCCGAGCTGCTTCTCTCTGTGGGGAGAGGGCCGGCCCTGCCACCTGGAGGGAACCCTGGGGCTGGTCAGTTTGCCATCTTCACGGATGAGGCGCGAGGCCCCCAGGCCGTGTCCCTGGGCTGAGGAGTGGGCAGGGCAAGGCCCTGCTGCTCCCCGGTACCAACACCGGCTCTGCCCCTTGGCTGTTGCAGGTGGCGGTGAAGGCCCTGGAGACGGGTGTGTTTGGTGCGTATTTCAACGTGCTCATCAACCTGAAGGATGTCACCGATGATGCGTTTAAGGACCAGGTGGGCAGGGGTGTGGGCCGGGCCCACCGAGGGGACTGGAGGTTGCCCTCGGGCCGTGGCTCCCAGACCTGGGGCCCAGGGCGCCTGGCCAGCAGGTCCTCGAGGGAGGGAAGTGTCCATCAGATGAGAAGTTCCTCCAGCTCCTGCGGGTGGACGAGGCCTGGCCTGCAGAACGCAGGGGTCGGGGACGGCCGGGCCGTCTTTCAGCGTCTCTGTGGAGGCAGGTGGCCTGGGGGCCTGCCGGCACCCCCTAGTTCCCTCCCAGGGGGCTCTGGCCAGGGCTGGGCTCTCTCCCAGGTGGGTTTGGCTGTACAACTGGCAGCACAGGGTCTCAAAGAACAGTCTCCAGCCTAAGCAATGATCCCACTTCAGCATTTATGATAATTGCATTGTTACTGTTTATTGGAGGAAAATTCACAAAACATGCAGCTCACTGTGTTAGATGATACAATTCAGTGGTGTTAAGCACACTTGTGCGGTTGCGAGACCACCACCTCTATCAAGGTCTGGAACATTCTCATCACTCCAGAGGATGCCCCACAGTCACCCCCATTCCCAGCCCTGGCCACTGCCCATGTGTCTCTGTGATTTTGTGACAATCTTTAAAAAGTGATTTCGCGGCTCGGAGTGGGAGCGCCATGGCCTTTTCGAGCGTCAGCCCGTGTCCACCTGCTTCTCCAGCTGGGCTGGGCTTGGCCATCAGGGAAGGCCCTGTCCACCATGGGGGCACTGAGATAACGGATGGGCCACTTGAGCTCTGGCCCTTAGGGCCTCAAGGACACAGCCCTGCCCTTGGCAGTCATGGCTAAATTGGGGAGACTGGGAGGGTGGGGGCTGGCTGGCCCCAAATGTCAGGAAAGACAGAGGGGCCCCTCCCGTCACCACCAAGAGACCCATGAGGAGCTGGGGGCCCCTAGGTCAGGGGCTTGGGGTCACCCAGAGTGGACAGCCCAGGGAGGTGGCAGGGAGGCGGGGCCAGTGGGGTTGGTGGCGGGCTTGGGGTGGTGATGGGGCCCCTGTGTCTGTCAGGTCCGCCAGCGCATCTCCGGCCTCCTGCAGGAAGCCAAGACCCAGGCGGCACTGGTGCTGGACCAGCTGGAGGCCCGGCAGGAGTGAGGGCCGGGCGGGGGACCTCACTGGACTCTGCTTCCCCCCGAGGCCCCTCCAGACACATCCCATGGGGCCGAGAGAGGGGAGGGTGGGGGGGCAGGTGTGTCTGGGGTTCGTGGTGTCACCTTCTGTCACCTGGAGCCTCCAGTAAAGTGAGGACACACTGGTGCCTGTGGGGTGCATGCAAGGGATCAGTGGGTGGGCTGGGGGAGGGCTGAGCCGAGCGGCTGGGACGGGGACCCCGTGAGGTGCCAGTGTGGGGAGGCAGGTGGGGGGAATGTCACCCAAGGTGACACAGGGTCCCAGAGCACCTGGGGTCCTGGGGGAAAGAGCCCGTCACATGGAGGGATGAAGGCCGCGCTGCCTGATGGGCAGGGACCTGCTAAGGTGAGGGTGGCCAGGCCAAGGTGAGGAGAGGCAGAGGGCCGGGGGTTCCTGGGGAGGCGCTGCTGACGTGTGGCCGGGTCCCACGTCCTGGCGGGAGAGCTCGAAGCGTTGGACCTGGGCTCTGGGAGGGGGTTCCCGGGCACTGGGCACTGACTTCCCTCAGTGGAAGCTCGGGGGCCAAGGCCCGGTGGTGGGGGTCCCAGGAGGGTCCCTACAGGGCCTGGGCAGTGAGGGAGGTGGGGGTGTGGCGGAGAGCCCCCTGGGCTGGGGGCAACCGACCTGGTCCAGGTGCTGCCGAGTCAATCATGCCGGAGGGAGGGCCGAGGGATCCTGGGGGGCGGGAGGTGTGTGGGGGGCCCTGTGGGGATCGTGGGAGAGGCCCGGGCAGGCGGCCGTGTTGCCCCAGTAGGGCAGCATCCTTGAGGCTTGGAGCTGTAAGCGCGCGAGCACAGGCGCTACTTTAGGAAGGCCAGGAGACAACAGGAGCTGCAGGACGGCCCCAACCTGGTCTTTTAAAATAGGCAACGCATCACGTAGTTCAAAAACCAGGGCTGTGCAGAGAGTCGCCACCACCTGGTCCCCAGCAGCCCTTTTGTAAGCTCTGCAGGAAATCACTGAACTCCCTCTTTGCGCCCATTCAGTGTTTATGCAAATACAAACACATGTGAATATACACTCTTCATTCTTCCTTGACTGCGTTAAGAGAGCAGATCAAATGCTGACTTTTGTTCCTAGTTAACACGTTAGCCTGGAGGCCGTGGCCCGGAGCCCTTTCACATCAGCGTTTATTTTAGAGCCTCCTACTTAATACTTATTTTATTCACTGGTCCTTTCTCCATATTTCCTCACCATTTCATTGTGAAATAGAAGATACATTCAGGAAGGTGCATGTCCTGATCGGCCCTCTCCCCGTCACAGACTCCTTCTCACCCTGACCCCTGACGCCAACGGCCCTGCTCCACGGTGACTGCACTCTGGTTTCCTGTAGGCCATCCGGCACAAGTGCACACTTCCCACACAAAGGCTCAGTTTTCCCTGTGGGCTGACATTTGGGTAAATGGGGTCGTATGTGCCCTCGGCATCTGCTGTGTCTCTCCACCTTGCGCGCATCTTGCCCAAGGCTCACAGGGTTGGGGGACCGCTGAGTCCTGGGGTGTCACCCTCCCGAGCAGCTGCACCACTGCACGCAATCTCCCCTTGTCCCCGTGGCAGAGTTCGGAGGAGCGCTAGTTCTCACCACTGACGGTGGAGTGTGTCCCCAGCTCTCAGATGCTGGGATGGGGGCTGAGGGGGTGAGCACGGTGCCCACCGGGCCAGAAGAGACTCACCTGTTTCTCACCTGTTGCCTGTCTGGGAACCCCTGACCTCCACCCGAGGACAGCTTTCCCCAGGTGGCCACTGCCATTGGCCTGAGCCTCCCCACCGACCCACAGCCCCTCGGTGAGAGTCAGACCTGAGGCAGCCCCAGGAGTCTTATGCAGAGCTGCCCTGGCTGATTCAGGAATGAAATAAATTTCAACTGTCCCATCCATGAGACGTCGTGGCTGGTTATTATGTAGCAGCAGCTGACAGATACACTTCCTAACTGAGTGTACTGTCAAACTTTGGGGGTTTTGCCTTGAGAGGTGGAAGATGAGTGTCAGTATGGTTTAATTATCTTTTGTTATATCTGAGGTTGACTGTCTCTTCATATCATTAATGATGGATTTCCTTTTCTGCAGTCTGTTCATGTGCATAGCCTGTTTTTCTGTTGGGCACTAGACTGGCCCTAAATATCCACCAGCCTCCAGCTCCTTCCCGGGGGGCGTCCTTGGCTGCATTTGATCTGCTCTCTTTACGTAGTGAAGGAAGAATGAAGAATATATATTCACGTGTTTGTGTTTGTAGCCTCCTGCCTCCAGGAAGTTCCTGTTAAAAATAATTTGAGGGCTTCCCTGGTGGCACAATGGTTGAGAGTCCGCCTGCCGATGCAGGGGACACGGGTTCGTGCCCCGGTCCAGGAGGATCCCACATGCCGCGGAGCGGCTGGGGCCGTGAGCCATGGCCGCTGGGCCTGTGCATCCGGAGCCTGTGCTCCGCAACGGGAGAGGCCACGACAGTGAGAGGCCCGCGTACAGCAAAAAAAAAAAAAAAAAAATTGAAAAAATCATCACACCCTGAAATTCTTTCCCGACAGGCTGTGCACATGGAAAAACAAAACGTATGAACGTACTTGCTAGGTAACCAGACAAGATATTAACAGGAAATGATTTGGGGAGTATATCCTCCTTGAGCAAGGCAGAGAACCCAAATGTTTTACAGGGAAGTCTTACTATCTAAAAATTTAAAAACTTGTTTTGTGGGCTTCCCTGGTGGCTCAGTAGTTAAGAATCCGCCTGCCAATGCAGGGGACACGGGTTTGAGCCCTGGTCTGGGAAGATCCCACATGCCGCAGAGCAACTAAGCCATGCGCCACAACTACTGAGCCTGTGCTCTAGAGCCCGCGAGCCACAGCTACTGAGCCTGCGTGCCACAACTCCTGAAGCCCACGCGCCTAGAGCCCGTGCTCCACCACAAGAGAAGCCACTGCAATGAGAAGCCCGCGCAGCGCAATGAAGAGTAGCCCCCGCTCGCCTCAACTAGAGAAAGCCGGCACGCAGCAATGAGACCCAACACAGCCAAAAATAAATAAATAAAATAAATTTATTAAAAAAAACCCCCAAACCCCCAAAAAACTTGTTTTGGTAAAAGACATCATATCCTAAAGTAAATGTCAAGAACCTATTGGAAGGAAAAAACCCAACATAGATAACAGATAGAGTTACTATGACCAATAGAAAAGCTCCTACAAATTAAACTGACAAGGACAGTGTCTGAGCAGTTGTGCGGTGGGTGTGCTTGTCTGAGTGTGCAAGCCGGTGTGCGTGTATATGTGCAAATGCAAGGACAGCTCCAGGAAAGTCCTCAAGGGGTGAACTCTGGAAAGGGCGTGAGCTTGGGGTGCAGGGTCTCCCTTACCTCTACCGTATTCTCCCAGTGGAGTGTGGGCACAGGCGAGGGGCCTGCAGCTGCGCAGGCCAGAGGCTCTCGTAGGGGCCCGGCCTACACGTGGAGCAGGGGGGGCGGGGGTGGGGTGGGGGGCTGTCCTGGGAAGGGGACCCGCAGGCCCGTATGGGGAGGGACGGAGTCCCTTCCAAGAGGCCTAGGGGAAGAACTGCTTTGGGTTTAGAATCCACCCCCCAGACGGCGTATCGAGGGTCCGGGCTGCCCAGGAGGCACCGCAGCTCCTTCACGACTCCCTTCATCGGCTCTTTCTTGCTTGTATCTGAGGCAGTTGTAATTGCTCGTGGTCGTTATTTTTATTGGAAATCACAGCGTCCCTGAGCAGGAGGCACTCCTCGTGATCCGGGAGCTCGTCCGCTGCGCGGGCCCCACTCCACCCCAGCCTACTGGTCCGGACTCTCCGCGCCTCCACCAGGTCCCTCCTCTGCTGCCTTTGAGGGGTTGGAAGGCGAGGCGCCTGGGGTCTCGCCGTGTGTGTGTGTGTGTGTGTGTGTGTGTGTGTGCTCAGAAACGTGGGGTCTCTGCACTCCTTCCCCATGGCCCCGGCTCAGCTGACCCCGGACATCTCAGGGCAACACCCAGGACATTGCTTGGCGGCCACCACACCGTGGGACCCGGGGCACCGATCCCTGAGCGAGGGGAGACCCGCTGCACCCACCTGCTCCCGCAGGACCAGGCGCGGGGACTGGGGGGGCTTGTCTGGCTCCGGGGCGCTCACGGGAGGCCCTGCAGCCCGCCCGCCTCACCTCTCGCCTTCCCCAAGGGCCCCCCAATGCTGCTCCGCGCGCTTCCCCCCCAGGTACTGCCCCCTCCACTCATGGTGGGACGACATTCTGCAAGACCGAGTGGGCCCGGCTTCTGCCTCCAGACATCTTTCATCCTCAGCAGCGACCATGTGGCCTGTTTCTTGTGGCAGACCAGGGGGTGCCCTGTGGGCAGATGGGAGGGACCCTCCCCTGGCGACACTGAACCCAGGGAGACTCTGATCTGGGGAGATCCTCTCTTTGGGGACTCAGGCCTGGGGACACCCTGTCTTCAAGGGACCCCCACCTGAGTTGGGAGAGGCTCTGCCAGGCAAATCCAGGGGTGTCCCTAAGCTGACCCCCCACAGGAGGCCATTCCCAGGTCTCAGGTATTTCACAGGCTTTGGGACAAATGCTTGTGCTTCCAGATGCTGCTGGAAAGATGCTCCAGCACTCTCGGGTCTAACTGATTATTAATGATTTGTCTTATAAAAGCACGCCTGCTGGCCATTTATACGTACTTAACTTTCTGTCTGCTGATGTTCTTTGTCCACTTCCTTGGAGTCACTTTCCTTCTTATGAATCTGTGGGTTTGTTATAGCGCAGACACAACCCTCGGCTTGTCATATGTCCTGTAATGTCTCTCCAGTTTGTTTCTTTTCTTTTTTTAAAAATTAAATTTATTTATTTTTATATAGCAGGTTCTTATTAGTTATCTATTTTATACATATTAGTGTATATATGTCAATCCCAATCCCCCAATTCATCCCACAAACCCCCCACCCCCGCTTTTCCCCCTTGGTGTCCATATGTTTGTTCTCTACATCTGTGTCTCTATTTCTGCCTTGCAAACCGGTTCATCGGTACCATTTTTCTAGATTCCACATATATGTGTTAATATACGATATTTGATTTTCTCTTTCTGACTTACTTCACTCTGTATGACATTCTCTAGGTCCGTCCATGTCTCTACAAATGACCCAATTACATTCCTTTTTATGGCTGAGTAATATTCCATTGTATATATGTACCATATCTTCTTTATCCATTCGTCTGTTGGTGGGCATTTAGGTTGCTTCCATGACCTGGCTATTGTAAATAGTGCTGCAATGAACATTGGGGTGTATGTGTCTTTTTGAATTATGGTTTTCTCTGGGTATATGACCAGTAGTGGGATTGCTGGGTCATATGGTAATTCTATTTTTAATTTTTTAAGGCACCTCCATACTGTTCTCCATAGTGGCTGTATCAGTTTACATTCCCACCAACAGTGCAAGAGGGTTCCCCTTTCTCCACACCCTCTCCAGCATTTGTGGTTTGTAGATTTTCTGATGATGCCCATTCTAACTGGTGTGAGGTGATACCTCATTGTAGTTTTGATTTGCTTCTCTCTAATAATTAGTGATGTTGAGCAGCTTTTCATGTGCCTGTTGGCCATCTGTACATCTTCTTTAGAGAAATGTCTATTTAGGTCTTCTGTCCACTTTTTGATTGGGTATAATATTATAAAGCTCTAAATATTGAGCTGCATTAGCTGTTTATATATTTTGGAGATTGATCCTTTGTCCGTTGATTCATTTGCAAATATTTTCTCCCATTCTGAGGGTTGTCTTTTCATCTTGTTTATAGTTTCCTTTGCTGAGCAAAAGCTTTTAAGTTTCATTAGGTCCCATTTGTTTATTTTTGTTTTTATTTCCATTACTCTAGGAGGTGGATCAAAAATGATCTTGCCGGGCTTCCCTGGTGGCGCAGTGGTTGAGAGTCCGCCTGCCGATGCAGGGGACACGGGTTCGTGCCCCGGTCCGGGAAGATCCCACATGCCGTGGAGCGGCTGGGCCCGTGAGCCGTGGCTGCTGAGCCTGCGCGTCCGGAGCCTGTGCTCCGCAACGGGAGAGGCCACAGCAGTGAGAGGCCCGCGTAACGCAAAAAAAAAAAAAAAAAAAAAGATCTTGCTGTGATTTATGTCAAAGAATGTTCTTCCTATGTTTTCCTCTAAGAGTTTTATAGTGTCCAGTCTCACATTTAGGTCTTTAATCCATTCTGAGTTTATTTTTGTGTATGGTGTTAGGGAGTGTTCTTATTTCATTTTTTTACATGTAGCTGTCCAGTTTTCCCAGCACCACTTATCGAAGAGGCTGTCTTTTCTCCATTGTATATGCTTGCCTTCATTATCAAAGATAAGGTGACCATATGTGCGTGGGTTTATCTCTGGGCTTTCTATCCTGTTCCATTCATCTATATTTCTGTTTTTGTGCCAGTACCATACTGTCTTGATTACTGTAGCTTTGTAGTATAGTCTGAAGTCTGGGAGCCTGATTCCTCCAGCTCCGTTTTTCTTTCTCAAGATTGCTTTGGCTATTCGGGATCTTTTGTGTTTCCATACAAATTGTGAAATTTTTTGTTCTAGTTCTGTGAAAAATGCCACTGGTAGTTTGATAAGGATTGCACTGAACCTGTGGATTGCTTTGGGTAGTATAGTCATTTTCACAATGTTGATTTTTCCAATCCAAGAACATGGTTTGTCTCTCCACCTGTTTGTGTTATCTTTGATTTTTTTTTTTTGTTTGTTTTGTTTCATTTTGTCTTTTTTTTTTTTAATCTTTGATTTCTTTCATCAGTGCCTTATAGTTGTCTGACTACAGGTCTTTTACCTCCTTAGGTAGGTTTATTCCTAGCTTTTTATTCTTTTTGTTGCAATGGTGAATGGGATTGTTTCCTTTATTTCTCTTTCTGATCTTTCATTGTTAGTGTATAGGAATGTAAGAGATTTCTGTGCATTAATTTTGTAACTTGCAACTTTACCAAATTCATTGATTAGCTCTAGTAGTTTTCTGGTGTCATCTTCAGGATTATCTATGTATAGTATCATGTCATCTGCAAACAGTGATAGTTTTACTTCTTCTTTTCCAAACTGAATTCCTTTTATTTCTTTTTGTTCTCTGATTGCCGTGGCTAGGACTTCCAAAATTATGTTGAATAATAGTGGCGAGAGTGGACATCCTTGTCTTGTTCCTGATCTTAGAGTAAATGCTTTCAGTTTTTCACCATGGAGAATGATGTTTGCTGTGGGTTTGTCATACATGGTCTTTATTATATTGAGGTAGATTTCCTCTATGCCCATACTCTGGAGAGTTTTTATCATAAATCGGTGTTGAACTTGGTCAAAAGCTTTTTCTGCATCTATTGAGATGATCATATGTTTTTTATTCCTTAATTTGTTAATATGGTGTATCACATTGATTGATTTGTGCATGTTGAAGAATCCTTGCATCCCTGGGATAAATCCCACTTGATCATGGTGTACGATCCTTTTAATGTGTTGTTGGATTCTGTTTGCTAGTATTTTGTTGAGGATTTTTGCATCTAAATTTATCAGTGATATTGGTCTGTAATTTTCTTTTCTTTGTAGTATCTTTGTCTGGTTTTGGAAGACTTTTTTTTTTTTTGTGGTATGCGGGCCTCTCACTGTTGTGGCCTCTTCTGTTGTGGAGCATAGGCTCCGGACGTGCAGGCTCAGCGGCCATGGCTCACGGGCCTAGCCGCTTGGCGGCATGTGGGATCTTCCCGGACCGGGGCACGAACCCACGTCCCCTGTATCGGCAGGTGGACCCTCAACCACTGCGCCACCAGGGAAGCCCTGGTTTTGGAAATTTTTAATCACAGTTTCAATTTCATTACTTGTGATTGGCCTGTTCTTATTTTCTATTTCTTCCTGGTTCAGTCTTGGAAGGTTATACCTAAGAATTTGTCTATTTCTTTCAGGTTGTCCATTTTATTGGCATAGAGTTGGTTGTAGTAGTGTCTTATGATGCTTTGTAGTTCTGCAGTGTCCGTTGTAATGTCTCCTTTTTTGTTTCTAATTTTATTGATTTGAGACCTCTCCCTCTTTTTCTTGATGAGTCTGGATAAGGTTTATCAATTTTGTTTATCTTCTCAAAGAATCAGCTTTTAGTTTTATTGATCTTTGCTATTGCTTTCTTTGTTTCTATTTCATTTTTTTTCCTGCTCTGATCTTTATGATTTCTTTCCTTCTACTAACTTTGGGTTTTGTTTGTTCTTCTTTCTCTACTTCCTTTAGGTGTAAGGTTAGTTTGTTTATTTGAGATTTTTCTTGTTTCTTGAGGTAGCCTTGTATTGTTATAAAATTCCCTCTTAGAACTGCTTTTGCTGCATACCATAGGTTTTGGATCGTCGTGTTTTCATTGTCATTTGTCTCTAGGTATTTTTTGATTTCTTTATTGATCTCTTGGTTTTTTAGTAACATATTGTTGAGCCTCCATGTGTTTGTGTTTTTTACATTTTTGCCCCTGTAATTTATTTCTAATCTCGTAGTGTTGTGGTTGGAAAAGATGTTTGATATGATTTCAATTTTGTTAACTTTACTGAGGCTTGATTTGTGACCCAAGATGTGATCTATCCTGGAGAATGTTCCATGTGCAGTTGAGAAGAAGGTGTAATCTGCTGTTTTGGGATGGAATGTGTTATAAATATCAATTAAATCTATCTGGTCTATTGTGTCATTTAAAGTGTGTGTTCCCTTATTAATTTTCTGTCTGGATGATCTGTCCATTAGTGTAAGTGAGGTGTTAAAATCCCCCACTCTTACGGTGTTATTGTCAATTTCCTCTTTTATAGCTGTTAGCATTTGCCTTATGCATTGAGGTGCTCCTATATCGGGTGCATATATTTAATTGTTATATCTTCTTCTTGGATTGATCCCTTGATCATTATGTAGTGTCCTTCCTTGTCTCTTGTAACATTCTTTATTTTAAAGTCTATTTTATCTGATATGAGTATTGCTACTCCAGACTTTCTTTTGATTTTCGTTTTTATGGATTATCTTTTTCCATCGCCTCACTTTCAGTCTGCATGTGTCCCTAGGTCTGAAGTGGGTATCTTGTAGAGAGCATATAGATGGATCTTGTTTTTGTAACCATTCAGCGAGCCTGTGTCTTTTGGTTGGAGCATTTAATCCATTCACATTTAAGGTAATTATCGATATGTGTGTTCCTATTACCATTTCTTGAATTGTTTTGGGTTTGTTTTTGTAGGTCTTTTTCTTCTCTTGTGTCTCCCACTTAGAGAAGTTCCTTTAGCATTTGTTGTAGAGCTGGTTTAGTGGTGCTGAAATCTCTTAGCTGTTGCTTCTCTGTAAAGCTTTTGATTTCTTCAACAAATCCGAATGTGATTCTTGCTGGATAGAGTAATCTTGGTTGTAGGGTCTTCCTTTTCATCACTTAAAATATATTGTGCCACTCCCTTCTGGCTTGTAGAGTTTCTGCTGAGAAATCAGCTGTTAACCTTATGGGAGTTCCCTTGTATGTTATTTGTCATTTTTCCCTTGTTACTTTTTTTAAATATAATTTTTAAATTTATTTTTAGCTGCATTGGGTCTTCGTTGCTGCATGCAGTCTTTCTCTAGTTGCAGTGAGCAGGGGCTAGTCTTCATTGTGGTGCATGGGCTTCTCATAGCTGTGTTTTCTTTTGTTGTGGTGCATTGGTTCCAGGCATGCGGTCTTCAGTAGTTGTGGCACGTGGACTCAGTAGTTTTGGCACATGGGCTTCATTGTTCTGCAGCATGTGGGATCATCCGGGACGAGGGCTTCAACCCATGTCCCCTGCATTGGCAGGTGGATTCTTAACAGTGCGCCACCAGGGAAGCCCTCCCTTCTTGCTTTTAATAAGTTTTCTTTGTCTTTAATTCTTGTCAATTTGATTACTATGTGTCTCAGTGAGTTTCTCCTTAGGTTTATCCTGCCTGGGACTCTCTGTGCTTCCTGGACTTGGGTGGCTATTTGTTTTTCCATGTTAGAGAAGTTTTCAACTATAATCTCTTCAAATATTTTCTTGGGTCCTTTCTCTCTCTCTTCTCCTTCTGGGACCCCTATAATGTGAATTTTGGTACATTTAATGTTGTCCCAGAGGTCTCTTAGGCTGTCTTCATTCCTTTTCATTGTTTTTTCTTTATTCTCTTCTGCAGCAGTGAATTCCACCATTCTGTCTTCCAGTTTGCTTATCCATTCTGCCTCGGTTTTGCTGCTATTGATCCTTCTAGTGTATTTTTCATTTCAGTTATTGTATTACTCATCTCTGTTTGTTTGTTCCTTAATTCTTCTGGGGGTTTGTTATTTAATTCTTCTAGGTCTTTGTTAAACATCTCTTGCATCTTCTCGATCTTTGCCTCCATTCTTTTTCCAGAGTCCTGGATCATCTTCACTATCATTATTCTGAATTCTTTTTCTGGAAGGTTTCCTATCTCCACTTCACTTAATTGCTTTTCTGGGGTTTTATCTTGTTCCTTCATCTGGTACATAGCCCTCTGCCTTTTCATTTTGTCTACCTTTCTGTGAATATTGTTTTTATTCCACAGGCTGCAGGATTGTAGTTCTTCTTGCTTCTCTGCTGTCTGCCCTCTGGTGGATGAAGCTATGTACGAGGTTTGTGCAAGCTTCCTGATGGGAGGGACTGGTGGTGGGTAGAGCTGGGTGTTGCTCTGGTGGGCAGAGCTCAGTAAAACTTTAATCTGCTTGTCTGCTGTTGGGTGGGGCTGGGTTCCCTCCCTGTTGGTTGTTTGGCCTGAGATGATCAAGCACTGGAGGCTATAGGCTCTTTGGTGGGGCTAATGGTGGACTCTGGGAGGGCTCACACCAAGGAGTACTTCCCAGAACTTCTGCTGGCAGTGTCCTTGTGCTCATGGTGAGACACAGCCAACCCCTGCCTCTGCAGGAGACCCTTCAACATTAGCAGGTAGTTCTGGTTCATTCTCCTCTGGGGTCACTGCTCCTCTCCCCGGGTCCTGATGCACACACTACTTTGTGTGTTCCCTCCAAGAGTGGAGTCTCGGTTTCCCCCAGTCCTGTCGAAGTCCTGCAATCAAATCCTGCTAGCCTTCAAAGTCTGATTCTCTAGGAATGCCTCCTCCCATTGCCGGACCCCCAGGTTGGGAAGCCTGACATGGGGCTCAGAACCTTCACTCCAATGGGTGGACTTCTGTGGTATAATTGTTCTCCAGTTTGTGAGTCACCCACCCAGTGGTTATGGGATTTGATTTTATTGTGATTGCACCCCTCCTACCATCTCATTGTGGCTTCTCTTTGTCTTTGGATGTGGGGTCTCTTTTTTGGTGAGCTCCAGTGTCTTCCTGTTGATGATTGTTCAGCAGTTAGTTGTGATTCTGGTGCTCTTGCAAGAGGGAGTGAGCGCACGTCCTTCTACTCTGCCATCTTGAACCAATTGCTCCTCTCCAGTTTGATTCTAATTCTGTTTATAATAGCATTTTGGTTACAGAGTCATTTAAAAATTTTTACAGTCAAATTTATTATATATATGCATATCAACTACAGGGAAGGGGAGAAGGATTTAATTACAGTTTTTGTTTCTCTTTTTTCACTGAGAATGCAACTAGGGCCACCACCCCCACTATCCCCACCTGGGTGGGTGCCCTCGTGGGCCCCTCACACCCTGGCCGGAGGTCCTGGCTCAGCCCCTCACCCCTGACCTCCCTGGACAGCAGCAGGCCCAGCCGTGCGAGCACAGGTCCGTCCCTGGCTGCCCGGAGTTGGGGCATGGGGCCTTGGGGGCAGGGAAGGGAGATGGGCCTTTCTGTCTGGGGAGCACAGCTACACCTTGACAGGGTGGTCCTGGTAGAATCTTACTTCCTGATGGAGGCAGCTGAGTACAGGTAGGGTGGGACACAGAGGCTGCCCTGGGAGGGTCAGCTGGGCCTGGTCGGAGCACCAGTCCTGGACCTGGAGGGGGTTGTCCCAGGGGTCTGGGAAGGGCCTCAGGTGCTTGGGGGCAGCCGTGATGGGGACTCACTAAGTCAGGCCCGAGTGGCCACCGTCGAGCTGTGGGACTGTGTCCTGTTGGCCCCGGAGTGGCCTCCTCGTCCTCGCAGCCTCCTTGCTGGGGCTGCAGCTCTGCTTCAACCCCACCTGAGACCTGATGGGGCCCTGCCCCAGCCCTGTCCTGTCATCGCTCTGTCTGGCCCTGCACCCTGCCCAGGCCTTTCTAGGGATGGCTGGAGGCTGAGCCTGTGCCTGGGGAAGTTTGGGGAGGTGACTTTGGGAAGAGACGTTGGTGTAGAGGGGTCAGTGGGAGCACACTGGTGAGGTGGTGTGTGAGGGGTGATGGTGAGAGGTGTTACCATGGGGGAGCTGGCGAGGAGGCCTTAGTGAGGGGTGTGGGTGACAGGTTGCTTGCTACTGAGAGGGTGTTAGTGGGGGGCGTTCTTGTGGGGATGTTAAGAGGTGATGTTTGTGAGTGCATATTTTTGAGGGTATGTTAGTGAAAGGATGTTGGTTTGGGGACTTTGCTGATGAATGTTCGTGAGGGACAGTGTGAGGAGACGCTGGTGGGGAGGCCTTGGTGAGGGGACATTTGTGAGAGGACATGAGTGAAGTGATAATGGTAGAGACAGCGTGAGTGTGACTGTGGGGCCGTTGGTGAGGAAATTGTTGAGGGAGCGTCTGTGAGGGACCCTCCTGGGAGTATATTAGTGAGATGACGTTAGTGAGGAATGCTGGTGAGGGGACATTTCTGAGGGGACACTTCTGAGGGGACACTAGGGGATGTTAGTGTGGGGAACTAGTGAAGGATGTTGGTGAGGAGGCTGGTGACAGGTCGTTACTGAGAGACGCTGTGAAAAGTTATTGAGGGGACACTAGTGTGGGGACAATCGTAAGGGCTTGTTGGTGGGGTAACATTTGTGTGGCCATTGCTGAGTGGTGACCGGATGGTAGTGAGGGGACGTTAATGTGGGACGTTGGTGTGGTGACATTAGAATGTTGACACTGGTGAGGGTCCTGGGTGGCAGGGTGTTTGTGCAGAGATGCTGTTGAGGGGCCTTAGTGTTGGGCTGCTCGTGAGGGGTGTCGCTGTGGGGATGCTGGTGAGGGATGTGCCGCTCCCAGAGGCAGGAGTGTGGCTGCTCCTTTCGGACACTTTGAGGGCCTACACACTCTGGCCTGAGTTTGTCCTTCCTGTGGGGGGTGGAGTTGACAGGCATGACATCTGCCCAGGCTAAGGGACCACCTCGAACACTGTGTCTCGGTCACAGAATAAGGGCGTGTTTCCTCAGTATGAGGACCCATGGCCCTGTGCACACTTTTGAGGCCTGGGGAGTCCGCTGGGCTCCCCCGAGGACTGCACGCTGCTGATGCCTGCACAGCAGCTGTCCCGGGCGGGTTCCATAGCCACTCTGCTGGCTTCCTTCTGTGACCTCGGCCCCAGGTGAGCCCATTTGGGTTCATCTGTGCTGAGTCTCCTTCACTCATGTCCCCTGCTCTCAGGGGACAGGATCCATGTCCGAGGGGGGCTGGGTGGCGGTGAGCAGGCAGAGTGGGGGCCCAGCTGACCCCGGCTGTAGAGGAGGGCCTGAGGGTGTCCCGTGTGTATGACGGAAGGCTCTTACAGGAAAACGCAGAACCCTAACTCAGACACCACACGTGGCAGGGAGTGTGTCTGAGCGTCCCTCCAAGGGGCTGAGGGCTGGGGACGTGGGGCCTCAAGGAACAGCCCTGAGAGGGAGCTGGTGCCCTTGCCCTCCAGGGAGGTCGGAGCCCCAGGGTAGAGCGCGGGGGACACCAGCGTGGCGGGCGCCCTGCAGGTCCCCAAGGTGGCCTGCGCCCTGGAAGGACCCCACCCACCCACTCGCCGGGGTTGTAGGCCGGAGTCACGGAGAGGGACGTCCTTTCTTCTGCAGAGGGGACCCCGTGCAGGGTCCAGCGGGCAGAACTCCAGATCCGTGGAGGGAGGGGCCCCTGCCTCCCCCCCGCCCCCGCCCCCGGGAAGTTCACAGGCGCCAGCCCTGCGGCCTGAGGCCTGGGGCTGCCGAGCTCTCCTTCTCCTGTAGGCGTTTTGTACGGTTCTTTGCAGGGAGGGAGGGGGGCAGAGGAAGAGAAGATACTTGGTGTGACGCCCTGCCTTTCAGCTGCAGGCTGTGTGGGCAGATGACAGGAGAGGCGGAAGTGAGTCAGTCACCCCCAAAGGGGGGTCAACAGGGTGTCCTCGTGTTCTGGGCTGAACTGTGTCCCCCTCCCCCAAATTCTCATGTCCAAGTCCGAGCCCCCAGTACCTCAGAATCTGACCTTATTTGGAAATAGAGACGTTGCAACATCATCTGTAATTAGTTGAGATGAGGTCATCCTGGGCTAGAGCGGGCCCTAATCCAAAATGACTGTGTCCGTGTCCAAAAGGGAAACGTGGCCGCGGAGGAGCAACGCGAGCTGACGCGCCTGGAACGGTCCCTCCCGAGAGCCTTCAGCCGGGGCGCAGCCCTGGGGACACCGGGACTCCGCCGACTGCTAGCCTCCAGGCTGTTGTTGAAGCCCCCAGGTTGAGGTACTTTGTTAGGCCAGGCCCAGCAGACTAAACAGCCTGGGATTTAACAGGGCACTTCCCAGAGGGTGAACTTAAAAGACCTGGGCGTCTGGACAAAAAGTCACTGCGGCTGCCAGAAAAAAAGAGCCTCTCTCGCATTTCTCCCCTGCCTATCTATCCATCATCTATGTATCAATCATCTATCTACTTCTCTCTCACCTGTGTACCTCTCTCTCTATTATCTATATATCAATTATCTATTTTTCTCTCTCTCATCTGTGTAGCTGTCATCTACCATCTACCTGTAACACCTCTCTATCATCTGTCATCTCTTTATCATCTCTCTCTATCCACAAATATCCTCATGCAAACCAGCAAACATCCCTAGAGTGCTCTGGCCCCGTTTTGGGGACATAGTGACACTTCACTGACCAAATACTTTGTTTTCAGCCCAAAGCCAGCTAGACAAAGGTGGATTCCACGGTTGAGGCCATCCAGTCGGTGCCCTTGGGAGTGGGGTGCCTGTAAGGACAGGAGGCCAGGCCCGGCACCCTCTGGGTGCACAGAGCAATCCGGGGGACCCCGGGGTGTGACCAGTCCTGGGGCTTCTGTGAACGGTCTCAGCATCCCCAGTGGCACAGACACTTGGAAGGTGGGGAGCAAGGGGGGTTCGAAGCCTTTATTGGACTGAGGTGTGTGCACACAGGGAGGTGCAGGGTCTGTTGTCACAGCTCAGTCTGATGGGGGAGGTGACACCCAGAGACCTGGGAGCGGGGCCAGGAGGGCTGGCAGAGCGCCTCTGGAGGGCACTCGGCGGAGGACGAGTCTGGGAATGAGGCTGGGCTGAGGGAGGCCAGCCCCAGATGTGCTCCCCGGGA
Organism: Mesoplodon mirus; assembly: GCF_964341445.2. Lineage (NCBI taxonomy): Eukaryota > Metazoa > Chordata > Mammalia > Artiodactyla > Ziphiidae > Mesoplodon > Mesoplodon mirus. Next base: position 146,829,873 of record NC_138982.1, on the reverse strand, counting down.
AGCCTCTGGGGCCCCGGGAGGGCACAGAGGGCAGGACAAGGGTGGATGGTGAAGAGGGGCAGTGCGCTCAGGGTGTCCAGGGCTGCGGGATCCCCGGTAGGAGCTGGGGTGGGCGGGGGTCCTCCACTCCTGACTTTACACCCACACGTGGAGAGATTGAGCCCTCAGTGCGCCGGACCTCTCAGGTGGGGTCTGAGTAGCACCACGGACAGGAGGACGGCGCCCGCGGGGCAGGGGTCGCGGGGCTGGTGGTGGGGGCGGGCAGGGGGCGCTAGCAGATCCAGCGGATGAACCTGTCGAAGAAGCCGGGCTGGGCCAGGCTGTCGTAGTCCTTCTCGCGGAAGATGGCGGCCGGGTCGCCCAGGCTGATCTTGGAGAGCACGTCTGCGTCCACGTCGCTGCCCACGGCCACCACGGTGGGCACCACGCTCTGCTTGCGCATGGAGTGCACCGCCTCCTCCAGGCTGTCGTTGCCCGTGACGCCGTCCGTGAGGAACACGAAGTCCAGCTCGGCGTGGCGGCGCGCCCCGGCCCGCGCGCCGCGCACCACCTGGTTGATGGCGTGCACGATGCCCACGCCCACGTGCGAGAAGGAGTTGAGGTAGCGCGCGCTCGCCAGCGCCTCCTGGATGACGGTCAGGTTGGAGGTCAGCGGGAAGGCCACCTGCTGCTCGAGCGGGCCTCCGAACTGCAGCAGCGCCACGCGCGCGTTGAGCGGGTCGTCGTCCCTGCGCGCCAGGGTCAGCCGCCGGGACACCTCCTCCACGAAGCGCCGCGCCTTGTGGAAGTTCTGCTCGCCCAGCCGCTCGGAGCCATCCAGCAGGAAGACGATGTCCACGGGCCGCTGGGTGCACTGGGCCACGTACAGCTCTGGGGGCGAGACGGGGTGGTGCGCGGGCGACCTGGGTGAGGCCCCGCTGCCCCGCCCCAGCCGCGCCCCCCGGGCCACGCCCGCCCCGGCCACGCCCCACGCCCGCCTCTCGGCGCATACCCCACCCACAGGAGCCACTCAGACCGCTGGAGCTTCACTCAAGATCACCGGCGGTCGGGAGCCCTACACAGCACCCGGGACGTGGGTCCAGGCTCCTACCCTGTCTCCCTGGGACCGACATCGTCTCTCCTGGTTGTGCTCCCACCAGGAAATGTCCCCAAACCTGAGGCTGAGGGGTCCCTTTCCACTCTCCCAGAACCATCTCTGCCCAGTGACCTCCTTCAGGCCTCGCGGGCAGGAAGCCAGGGATCAGTAAAGCCCCTTCTTTTGGCCCAAGAATTGGATGCGCCCAAAGGACCACGGTCCATGGGGAGTAGGGGTGGGAGAGAGAGGTGTCATCACACCTGTGATTGTGCACAAAGACCTCATGGAGATCCCCAGACGCAAGGACCCACCTCTGGAGGCTGGGCTGTATCTCTCCCAGCCCTGGGAGCATCAGGGAGAGAAGGGGCCTGTGTCCCCTCGACTGGCCCAGGCTTTGGTGGGCAGTGGGCACAGGTGTGGCCAGACCCCTGTGGCAGCCCGGGTGACTCCCTGTTACCTGAGACCCTTGCCCTCATCCGGGCAGTCACCAGCCCAGGACATGCTGGACAGTGTGAGGGCAAGGCTGCCACCAGGGCTGAGGCTGGGCCTCTGAGGGACGTGGGCGCCTCTGCACAGCCTGAAAGCCCGCTCCGAGCGGGACCACAGGCTGGGTCTCCGTCCAGCAACGCGCAGCCAAGCCCCTCGCCCAAGGCACTGCTGAGATCTCAGCTCTAACGGCCGACGGGGCTCGGCAGGGGCGGGGCTGGTCCCCCCTCTTGGGTCCAGCTCCTCAGCCCCATGGGCATCCTCCTGACCTGGGCAGGAGAGGACTCCGTTCACAGCCCAGGCGTGCTGACCCAGGGCCGGGAGCACAGGGATCCCATCAGAAGGGGGTCCTGACCTGTGGCACCAACCACGAGGGGCTCAGGATCCTGCTTGGGCCCCGCAGGCACCAGGTGCCCCCCTGCATGGGCAACCCCCGAGGTCCAGGAGAGCAAGCAGTTCACCCCAGCAAGTCGCTGACCACAGCACACATTCACACTCCTTGTTTTTCAGCTTTTATAGAATGCATGAGATGCGCTCACAGCACCTGAAGGACACTCTTGGGTGTGTCGCCTGCAGCACTGGGCTACCCACGGAGGAGCGAGTGTTTCTGGCAGATTTTCTTTTTTTTAAAGGAGCTTATTTATATGGCAGCGCAGCTGAAGAGCAGCTTTGGCTTTAAACCCACAGAGCTGGAGCTGGAGCTGGAGCTGAAACCGCCCAGCGAATTCCCCGTGTGCCCCTGGGCCTCTAAGTCCCTGCGGTCAGTCAGAAACGCAGGGACTGCTGGTTTGGGGGTGGTTCTCAATGTATCAACCAGGGGGACGAGAGAAGCGCACAAGGGGTGACCTGGGCACAGAGGCCAGAGGTGAAGCCGGGAGTTGGGGCTGTTCATGAGGCTCTGGTCTTCCCTCTTTCTTTTTGGCGAAATAATGGCCCCCAAGAGATGCCTACGTCCTAATCCTGGAGCCTGTGACTATGACCTAATATGGCAAAAGGACTTCGCAGATGGAATTCAGTTAATAATTCCCTTGAAACGGGGAGACCCTCCTGGATTATCCAGCCCTAAATGCCACCACAAGTGTCCCTGTAGGAGGGAGGCTGGGGCAGGGCGGGGTGGGGGGAAGGGGAGAGGCCATGTGTCCACAGAAGCAGAGACGGAGCTGGAGAGGCAGGAAGGGCCCTCCCTTAGAGGCCCAGAGGCCGCGCGGCCCTGGGACACCTTGCTTTTGGACTTCTGGCCTCCAGACCAAGAGAACAGCTTCCTGCTGTCTTCAGCCCTGCAGTGTAAGGTAGGCAGCCCCTGGGAGCTACTGCAGCCGGTGGGGCCACACCCCGTGGGCTCAGCAGAGCGCCAGCACGGTCTCAGGGTCCCCCACGATGTCCCTGTGCACCAGCTTAAAGGCATCAATGAACAGGTCCATCCAGTCCTGCCGCTCGCCTCCTGTGGCGAACTTGGCCCTCTCCGCGGTGTAGACCAGCACAGCCACCAGCCTGGAGTAGGCGGCTGGGTCCTGTGTGACCTCCGTGGCGTTTAGCAACTGTTGGATCAGGGGGATGGTCCTGGGGAAGGAGGCGTCCGGGCCCTCTTCCGTGCGGAGGAAGGTGACCGGGGGCTCGCCGCCAGGCCGCGGTCCATCTGCGGGGGATTCCAGAGAAGTCTTTCAGGGACTTGGTCGGCGTGATCGGGGCTCCAGCCGCCTCTCTCCTCTGAGACGAGGAGGGACCGAGAGCTCAGCAAGGGGGTCAGATGAGGAGCCGGGGAGGCTGCAGCTCCGCCGTGGTCAGCACGGGGCGCCAAGGCGAAACAAATGGGGCTTTGGGGAGCCCGGAGGAGACGGGGAGCGGAAGCTCGAGAACTGCAAGACTCCTGGCACAGATGGCTGCTGAGACTAACCAGGTTCTGGCGGCCCTGCCCTGGGACGACCCCAGCCCCTTAAAATGCTCAGCACTACTGGACAACTTCCTGCCTGTTCCAGCCCCGCCTGTGATAGGCAGCTGGGCCCCCTGAGCCCCTCTCAGGGCGGTTTCTCCAGCGGCTTGTGTACAAATCCTCCTCCGCCCTTCACCTTCAGACATAAACCTCCCCACCCTGTGCCGTTGCCCTGAGGACCAGGGAGCAAACGCTCAGTGCGCCCCACGCTCTCCCCGTCCCGTCCCGTCCCGTCCCGGGGGAGGTCAGAGCCTACCCTCTGGGCCCCTCGCTCCAGGTGCACCACGGCCTCCGGTCCGCAGGGTGCCTCGGGCACGTCCAGTTAGCTCGCCCGGGTGGCCTGGCCTCACGGCCCCAGCCCTGCCCTGCGCCCTGCCTTTGGGGCGCCCAGCCTTCCGGAGCCTCCTGCCTTGGTGTGGGGAGCAGGGCTCAGGGCTCAGGGCTCAGGGCTCCCTGGCTCTCCCCCTCCCGCAGCAGCTGTCGCGCACGAAGACCTGCCTTGGCCGCCTTTCACTGGTGTCCGCCTTTGTTTCTCTTTGACAGCCTCGTGGTTCTGCCCCAGTTGAGAGGCCCCCCTGGCTTGGTCCAAGCCCAGATGTGGCTGAGCCTCTGGGTGGAAGGGGCCATTTGGCCCAGTAGGTCAGGGCTGTGCCAGAGCAGGCAGCGTCCACCCAGCGCCCCATTTGCTCAGCCCTCAGCGAGCGTGCCAGAGTCCACTCGTGTCAAGGAGGTCATGTGTAAATGCACATTCTGTAGTTACGTCTACTTTCTTCCCTTCTGGTCACAATGTCTAATTTACTTGGAAATTTCAAATCGCTTTAAAGGAGAATGAGATTGTGAGTTTAGCAGAGTGGGGACTTAGGAGAACGGGGAAGGGTCCCTAAGGGGGCTGTTCCTGTTCACTGTCAGGTCCTGGAGGCTCAGGGGAAGTGAGATCACCAGCATTACTCTAGCATCCAAACCAAAAACATCACACGAAAGGGCATGACAGCCCCAGATCTCTCACAAACACAGATGCAAAAATCCCCAATAAACTATTAGCAATCAACTCTAACAATATGTATGCATTACACATCATGGCCAAGTGGGATCTATCCCAGGTCTTGGAAGGCTGGTTCAGCGCTCAAAGCTCCATGAACATAACCCATCACACCAGCAAGCTAAAGAGGAAAAACCACCTGATCGTATCAACAGGTGCAGAAAAAGCATCTGACAAAATCCCGCACTTGTTCACGACAGACTCTCAGTACCTAGCAATGGGGGGCCACCCTCAGCTCGATAAGGAACATCTACAGAGACCCTCAGCGGACTCCCCCATGGTGAGAAATTCACAGCTTCCCCAGCAAAATCACTGCTGGGCCCTGGCACCAGGGGCTGGGTCAGGTTTCTGCCCTCGAGGGGCCAAGCTGACCACGGGACCCGCACCCTGGGAGGAGTCAGGCGCCCTGAGGGCAGGGGCACAGACCAGGGGTTAATTGGGTCTCTGCGTGGACCCCACCCACCCCCTTTAGCCCCCGGGGGAGACTGGGCTTGGCGCTATTGGGCCAGCCTCTGGGGTTTGGGGTGGCTCTGGGCGCCACACACAACCGTCTTCAGCTGACTCTGGGGACCCCAGGCCCAGGCCGTCTCTGGGATGACCCCACAGCTTGCCAACGGCCATGGCATAGTCACTGGTGCAATCTCGGCGAGCACTTCCTTGGAAGTTCTCTGTTAGAGTAAGTGTGTGGACCCCTGTCCCCAACTCAACACGGTCCCTTACCTCAGGCGGCCTTGGTGCCTTTGAACCTGCCCGGGGCCCCCTGACGCCCGGGAGGAGCCTGCCGGGACACTGACCTCGCGGCAGACACGGATGTGGACGCAGGCCCCAAGGTTCCCATCAGTGTTGGACCTGCCAACAGTCCAGCCCGACTCACCCTGCCCCCTGCCTGCTGCGGAGGCCCCACCACCCAGAGCCGGCCCCGGGGGCCCCTCCGAGGCAGCAGAAGGATGCCCAGAGGAGCTGGTCGACGCATCCCGCCCCTTCCCCGCCCCGAGGGACCCCTTGGGGGCAGCCTCCGTGGGTCCCCAGCCCCCAGCCTCCCACTCTAGTGCAACCACGTAGGGCTCGAGGCGCGGCCCCCTAAACACGTCTGCTCCGGAGGGAAGAGCAAACCCCAGCCGCCAGGCAGCAGCTCAGGGCGTCAGGGCAGAGGCCCACTCTGCAGCTGCCCCCGTGGCTGTGGATGTGTTCGCCTCCCTGAGGGTTTAAGACCAGCCATTTCACTTACTGGATCCAGGGCTTCCGCCTGCAGGAGCCGGGCGGCCCTGGGGTGTCTGTGCCGCTGGGCACCTCAGCCCACGAGGCCGTGAATCTGTGTTCCAGACCAGCGGCCCGAGAGCTTAGCGCACCCCCTCCCCACGTGCGCCAGGTGGGTGGGGTGGCCGAGCGACTCCAGATGTCAACTGCACCCCGAGCCCCCTCCTCGGAAGTGCCGGGGTCCCGGAGGCCAGGCCACCGCGGGTCTGGAATCCGAGGCTTCTCGCTGAGGTGGCTGCAGCGGCAATTCCTAGGGTCCCTGCACGGCCCTACCCCCCGCCCTGGCTGCCGGCTTGCCCGGGGGGCCAGCGGCGCCCACGTTACCTGTTTGGCAGGGAAGGTCCGGGCACACGATCTGGGGGTCTAGGAGAGAGCACAAGAGGCGGGGGTCCCGGTGGCTCCCTTGGAGGCCTGCGGAGACCTGGCCCCGCCCCGGCCGCACGCCCCGCCCCTCCGCTCCCGCGGACTCACCCGGGCACAGCACGTCCTCCATGTCGTCGATGAACTTCTCGGCCACCAGGTCAGAGAAGAGCGTCATGTTGCGCACCTGCTGCGGCTTGTCGCAGGCGATGGAGTACAGGTTCTCGCTCTCGTGCTTCTCGTGGAACATGTCCCCGATGCCGATGGCCGTCACCGTCACGTCGTGGTTGCACAGCGCCCGCAGGTTGAGGTCGTCGTCGCGGGGGTCGTGGCGGCCGTCCGTGATGACCACCGCGAACACGCGGGTCTTCTGGCGCCGGCTCTCCTTGATGAGCTGGTTGTAGGCGAACTTGAGGGCCGAGGGCGTCCAGGTGCCACCCGCGATCCACTCAAGGTTCTTGACGGCCTCCTTGAAGCTGGACAGTGAGTCGATGCGCTCGTCGTCCAGCTGGATGGCCTCGAAGGTGCCGTCGTGGCTGTACTGCACGACGCCCACGCGGGTCCCTGCGGGTGGGCGCGGGCGTGAGGGCGGCCCTCGGCAGAGCTAGGACGCCTCCCGTGGATTTCTATCCGGACCTCAGGCATCCTGCGGCCCCTCTGCTCAAGAATGCGGCCTGGCGCCCCCTGCCCTGCCGGACCCCCACCCCACTGCGGTGCCGCTGACCCGTCTCCGACTTGGGGTCCTTGGCGATGGCGCCCAGCCTGTTGACCACGTTGATGACGAAGTTCTTCTCCAGCGTGAAGTTGGTGTAGCCGATGCTCTCGGAGCTGTCGATGACGAACACCACGTCCAGAGCGCCACAGCGCTTCTCACAGTCTGCGGGGGGCGGGATGAGCGTGCGGGGCGGGGTGAGCGGGGGCGTGGCGAACGGAGGGCGTGGCGAGCAGGCGGGGAGGGGTGAGCGTGCGGGGCGGGGTGAGCGGCGAGCGGAGGGCGGGGCGAGCAGGTGGGGAGGGTCGAGCGGAGGGGCGGGCGGGTGACAGCGCTGATCCCCGGCCCAGGGAGACAGCCTAAAACCCCAGGGGCGTGCAGCCAGGTGCACCGTGGGAAACACTGAACGTGAGCGGGAGGGGAGGACTCGGATGGATGACCCTGACCCCGGGACAAGAGCCCCCAAGGACACAAGTGTCCCAGTCCAGCCTCGTGGGGGCCGCGACTCACCACAGCACCCGCACGTCTCCCTCACGTAGGTCATGACGTCGCACTCCTGTGACACAGCGGGGTCAGCCCCCAGCCCAGAGCGCAAACCCTGGGGAGGGGCTGGAAGCGCTTCTATAGGAAGCCTGTGGCCCCTGCCCGCCTCCTGCTCTGACCTCACCCCTGCTGACCTGCCCTTCAGATTTTTAGGAGGGAGGAGGACCCTGAGTCCCACCCCGACTGACACCTACCGTGAGGCCGGGGTCTCCTGGGGGGCCAGGCTCTCCCTGGAAGGAGGAAGGGTATCAGTGAGAGGTGACACCTGTCATGGCCGAGGCTGGGAGGGCTGGACTTGTTCTCACGCGGCCACTCCAGGACCCCTGCATGGTTCGGGGTGCCTGTTGGCCTGGCTGGCCCAGGGACTGTGGCTCGAGGGCCAAAGGGATGGGCGACTGACCTACCTCGGGTCCTGGCGCTCCTCTCTGCCCCCGCGGGCCTGGCTCACCAGGGGGACCAGGGTCTGCCTGAGAAGGAAGAGGGCATGTGGGCTCCGGCAGTACCTTGGGTGGTCCCCCCACGCGGCCCTGCGCCGGGCAACCGTCAACAGGGAGCAAAGGTACTCACAGGCTCGCCCTTCTGGCCTTTCTTCCCGGGTTCTCCTTTGGACCCAAAGTCACCTCTGCCCCCCTGTGACACAGGACACCCGTGTTAATAACGCAGAGAGCTTGGCAGCTGGCACTGCTCCCCTGCCGTCCCCCAGCCCTCCAGGGATCTGCCCAAGAGGGACACGCCTTTTCAGGAGGAACCTGTACTCGGCAGTGCGGGGCGGTCAGATGCAGCCCCACACGGCGGCATTTCAGGGCGCGGCCTGCCCCCACCAGCAGAGCTCAGCACGGAGGCCCGCTGCACAGACCACCCCGCGGTACGTACCTCGGGGCCGCGGGGGCCAGGCTCGCCTTTCTCTCCCTGGGAAGCAAGCACAGGGGTCACTCAGCACTGGGCCGAGGGCTGATGGCCGTGCAGCCCCCTCCCTTCCCTGACGGGTGGGCTTGGGTATCGAAATCTGTACAGAGCCACAGAGGCTATGGGAGAATGTTTGATTCCCAAGGGACCTGCCTCTGCTCTTGATGGTCCCCCCCACCGCGACCCCAGCCTCACCCTGGGCCCGGCGGGGGGCCCTGGCAGGAACTAGCAGGAACCTTCCAGTCAGTGGAAGGCCCTCCCGACAGTGCCCACCCCTCCCCCTGTCCCTGGCCCCCCCAGGACTTACAGGTGCTCCTCGGGGTCCCGGGTAGCTGAAGCCAGGCCTGCCGGGGTCTCCCTGGGGGGACACGGGAGAACAGTCAGGGCAGGGCCAGTGAAAAAGGTGGAGACTGAGTCAGTCGGCCTGGACTGGGGGTGGGTGGGCAGGGCCCACCTTGGGAGGACACGCCACCCCTGAGGGTGAGAACACGGGCTGGGGTGGGAGGGTGCTGCCCAGGCCCCTGATGCCCTCCCTCACCGAGGGGGCGGAGCCAGCATGCTCCCGGCAGCCTTACTCAGGAGCCCTGGCCCATCCTGCCTGCTGGGTGGGGAGGGGGCATACCTTGGGGCCAGGCTGTCCCGAGTCTCCGCGGGGGCCAGCGTCCCCAGGGTCTCCCCGAGATCCCTGAGGGAAGAAAGGAAGCAGGGAGTCGGCACGGACGGGGCTGACCTCATCCAGCTCTGACCCCCAGGCAGCATCGCTGCCCTGCAGGGCTGGCCATCCTGAGGGTCTCTCCTCTGCGTGCCACGTCCCAGCTCCCCCTGGCACACCCCCTGCCTGGTAAAGCCTGATCCCTCAGGGCAGGATGAGGGTGTGAGGTGCGTGGGGGCCCCTGGCTCACTGTCCCGCTGCCCAGGTTTACTGTGCGGACAGTATCCTGCCTGCCCACGGACAGGAGGACGCAAAGCCATGGGCCCTCCCAGGCGTCCTGCTACTGACCTGCTTCCCGGGCTCTCCAACAGTCCCCTGGGGACCTCTGGGTCCAGGTAAACCTCGGTCTCCCTGGAAAGAAAAGAGACGAGGGCGCTTCAGAGACACTGCTGCCATTCACTGTGGACTTCGGCGAGGGCGGGGGCCCTGCTGCCCTCCAAGAGGTCCTTAGGCCTGACCCCAGTGGCCCCAGGCAGGGTCTGCAGGGCAGAGGGCAGGAGAGGGGCAGGGGGCCCTGGCGGTGCCACCCCAGGAGCGTATGTGGCCTCTGTGGCTGCCCACCCGCTGCCCCACTTGCCTTGGCTCCTTTGTTGCCAACCTCTCCAGCCAGGCCCCGGGGCCCCTCAGGGCCAGGGTCCCCCTGTGGGAAGACAGGCCAGGTTAGTCTGGGGGAGGTGAGGAGAGGGGATCATGAGCTCCCCAGACGGTGGAGGGTGGTGCTGGAACAGCAGGCCTGCCCGCTCAGCCTCATGAAGCAGGGCAGTCCCAGAGGAAGGAGCCCCTCCTTTGAGACCTTCCCCCACATCTCACAGGGAAATGGCTGCCCTTGGATTTCACCACAAAGACAAAGACCTCCTGCGCCAGCTACAGGAGCACACGTGTGCGGGGGGGACGCTGGGGGGTGAAGCAGTGCACAGCTTGCCCAGCTGTGCATGGCGTGCACGGAACTGTCCTTGCCCAGGCCTCTCATCAGGGAGCGCCTCCTGCTCTCCCAGACCCTGCAGGGAGCGCCCGCTGACGGTCAGGCGCCGGGGGTTGCCTTTGTTCTCCTAGGTGGACCGTGGAGGGGGTGTTGGTCATCCCTCGTCACAGGGGCTCCACTGGCACCACGGTGAGACTCCAGTGTAGACACAGACACGGCAGACAGCGCCCGAGGCTCCCCCGTGCGGACACTCACCTTCTCGCCCTTGGGGCCATCGCTGCCTGGGCTGCCCTTGGTTCCAGGGTCTCCCCTGCGCCCCTGCAGAGAACAGGCACGTGGGAGTGTGGGGTTCCAGGGTGGGAGCCCCACTGGAACCCCATATGGACTCTGGCTGTGGGGTCTGGGGGCCCCTCCAGAGGGCCTCAGCCTAGACCCTGTCCTCTGCTGGGTCGGTTTGGTCCCAGACGAGGATTTAGGAAATGACGGGGCCTGGTGAGCTTGTAAGTCCGGGAGTGCAGGTGACGTGACTGGGACCGAGCTTGGACCAGCTCTTCGTGAAGTGCCTCTGTTCCCTTTGGATCGGGATGCGTCCCCTCTGGGGGTCAGCCCTGGGACTGGGCTCCACCCACCCCGTGGCAGGACCCTCAGGGATGGCTGGGTGGAGTTGCCGTGTGGACCTGCAGAGTGTGTGCCTGGGTCTAGGTTGAGCCCTCGGGGGCTCCTGCCAGGGGGGCAAGGTGGGACCCCGGGGCCACTTAATGGGCACCGAGCGTCCGGCAGGGGCGTGCCTGGGCCCCGCAAGCCACTCCTCAGCAGCCCTCTGTGGCGGCTGCTGTGCGGGGGCCAGTAGGCTCAGATGGAGAGGCCGGAGGACTCTGGGCTCACAGAGGCCCAGAGCAGCGCGCGCCGAGGCAGCCCTGCGGGAGGGTGCGGCAGGCTGGCCAGGGTGCCCAGGGCCTGTGGGTAGGTGAACTCACGGGCTCGCCTTTGGGGCCTCGGGGCCCAGGCCCACCCTTGGCTCCTTTCAGGCCGGGACTTCCTGGGGCTCCGGTGTTGCCTTGGTAGCCCTGCGGGGAAGAGAGAGCTCAGCTACCTGCCCAGACGGGCAGATGGCTGTGGGCGTGGCCCAGCCCGTGCGGACGCATGCCTGCCGTCTCCGGTGGGGCCGTGTCTCCCTCACGGTGTGGTGCGCTGTCACCTGGCAGCAGGGACAGAGAGGCTGGGGGCGCTCAGGGCCCAGGGCTGGCCTGCCTGCCCACCCCCCACCATGGGGCACCACGGAGTGTGGCCGGAGCCCGCCGGGAGCACTTGCCTTGCTTCCTTTTGCCCCGTTTTCCCCCAGGGGCCCTCTGCGTCCGGGGCGGCCAGGGTCCCCCTGGAAAGGTTTGGAGAAATCAGCCTCGTGCCCTTCAGGTGCCAGCAGTGGGTCAGGACCCCGGCGGGGCTGGGGGTGCATGCTTCCCCTCCCGTGTCTGTGGAGCACGTCCCCCTGTGTGGGCACCCACGGCCCCCTGCCCGGTTTGCAGGGCCAGGGCCTCTCTGCTGGGCGTCTCGGCCCAGTGCTGCAGGCAGGGAGAAGGCCCCCAGGAGGGTGGCGACCCCCTCTGCTCTGGCCGGCCCGCCACCTTGGCCAGGCCGCCTACCTTGGAGCCTTGATCTCCTGGCTCCCCAGGGCTGCCGGCTTCCCCCACGTAACCATCCGGGCCCTGCAAGAAGGGAGAGGGCTGTGCTGGGGCTCTGGCCGGGAGCTGCACTTGCATTTTCCCCGTGGGGTCAGGGCCAGCTGACCAGGGGGAGGGTGACCAGCACCCCGTCGCTGGACTGGCTACCGGGACCCCCGGCCTGGGTGGGCAGACTGGACAAGCCGCTGGCATGGGAGCCCCTCGCGACTCTGGAAGCAGCCACTCTCCACCTGACCCGGGAGCCCCTGAGGCCATTCGTCATGTTGTGACCCCAAACCTGGCTGAACCCTGGCAGGGCTCCGGGACAGGCGGGGCAGGGGCTGGAGGGAGGAGCCCAGCTACTGGCTTCCCGCTGCAGCTTGCAGGGCTGGTGGCTGCCCTACCCACCCCCGCCTGGCGCCCGGCATCTCCCAGGGCCAGGGGTCGACGCAAAGCCTCAACGCTGTGCTCACCCGATCCCCGGGGTCTCCCTTGCAGCCAGGAGGTCCGATGCGCCCCAACTTGCCCTGAAGGAGAAGAGGGGAGCAGAAGACGCGTCAGGGCCAGGATTTGGAGGACACGAGCCCCGACGACAGAGGTCAGTGGTGCCGGGTCTACGTGCACCGGGCACCCCACTGTGGACGTGTGCGTCAGTGGCTGTCAGGGTGGCGGTCCAGAGTCTCCGGGGTGCGGCCGGGAGCATGAGTGTCTGTGGTGCCCCCTCCAGGCGTGTGCATGTGTGCGTGCATGCATGATGCGTGCTCACCTGTGACATGTGTGTGTTTGTGTACACATGTGCACGTGTGTAAACCACCAGTCAGGCCAGACATGGGGTCTGCGGGCCAGGCAGGGAGATTCCTGCAAGGCGGGGCCCTGCTTTTCAGGAGCAAATGTCCACTTCCGCTCTTGCGAGGTTCCCGTGTGTCCTGTGTCCACCGGGTAGATGCAACCAGGGGCCACCCAAGCCGCAGGTTGTGCACAGTGGCCAGAGAGGCCCAGAGGCCTGGCCCCTGGAAGGACCTGAGAGTCTCGAGGGCGTGGTTGTCATTTCACGGGCACCCTTGCTCCGCCCAGGGACGGAGCCCCAGTGCATTCTACCTTCTGTCCATCGGTCCCGTTCTTGCCCGCCAGGCCGGGGGCGCCCTGGAGGAGAGAGGAGGAGGGACCCCGTTAGCCCGGATGCTCCTTCCTTCTGAGCAGTGGGGAGGTAGGCACCCCGCCCCCGCCTGCCTGTCCGCTCACCTTCCGCCCTTCGGCTCCAAACTCGCCCTGCACAGGAGGAGACGAGGCCAGTTAGTGCTGCTAACACATCACAGACGCCACTGCATTAGGCCCAAGTCTACCCTTGGACAAAACACCAGGCCAGAGCAGCCCCAGAAGGCTACTACCGGCACGACACCGGGTCCCATGCCCCAGCGCGGACCCCCGGCTCGCTACCAGACACTGCTGCCAGGGTCGGGGCCGTGTGAGGTCTGGCCGCCCAGAGTCCAATCTCACCTTCTCTCCTTTGAAACCAGGAACACCCTGAGGTCGGAAGGAAAGAAAAGCAGCGTTACCAGTGTGTGTGTGCTGGGACCCAGCAGGCCTGGGGGAAGAAGGGGGGATGGGGAGGTGGGGGGGATGGGGGTGGGGTGGTGGTCGTCAGGCTTCGGTGCAGAGGCGCCACCAGGGACGTCGTTGGAAATGCAGAAGCGCTTCACTTCCTTGGGGCAGGGGTGGGAGCGGTGGGCCACGCCAGACACATCCTGACCCCGGCGGCGGGCCCCGCCTGGAGCCAGGGAGCCCTTGGCTTGTCCCCATGTGCCCCGCCCCCCGGGCAGGGTCCACAGCAACTTGCCTTGGGTCCTGGGAATCCAATGGGGCCTTCGATGCCTGGATCTCCCTGTGGAAGAGCAAAGGGCCGTGGGTGTAACCTCAGCCGTGGGGAGTGGGGGCCGCCGGGACGGGGTGTGGAGGGTACTCACCTGTTGCCCCTTCTGTCCAGGCTCTCCGGGCTCACCCATGTTGCCCTTGGCGCCCTGAAAGCAGATGAAAGAAAAAGGGATAAATCGAGGTGGGGAGGCAGCAGGTGCGTCTGGCCAGCGGCCTGACAGACGAGCACACACCCCTCCCCCGACTTTAGAAAGAAGCCACGTAGTAATGACTTTCCCTGCAGCCGTATTTCAAACACCCTGTCTCATGTCCTCAGAGGTTGCTTTCCCCTCTCCTGCCTTTACAATGTTTGACATGAATCATTGGTATTTCTGATACCCTGGCAGTAATTTTGGAAGGATTTCATTTGATACACCTCTGTTGTTATGAAAACGCAGGGCCAACCTAACCCCTTAAAACCTACTTATTTAACGAATGACAGGAGTGAACGCCCTGTATGAATTAGCACCATATTACCAAGAGGAACGGAGTTCATGTTTCCTTATGTACTTGAGCATGCTTGTTTACTTTACAGGAGTCTTTTATGCGCAAATCTTAATTAAAAAGTATTCCTACTTTTCTCAAAATGCCATATAAAAGGCAGCTGATAAAAGCTGAATTTTAGTTCTGCCAGGGTGAGAAGTGGTGAGTCCATCCGAGGTGCAGTGGCCCTAACTTTGGAGTTCAAGACAGGTTGGGGGCTTTCCTGGGAAGCAGACCCCTCGGGTGGTCTGGGCATCTTACCTTCTGTCCGCGGTAGCCCTTGGGGCCGGGGGGCCCGGGGATCTCCAGACAGCTCACCTTGTAGCACTGAAACAGGAAGCAAGGGGCAGCGTGTGAGGCTAGCACCACAAATCCCGGGGGGGGGGTGCAGCCTGTGGCCCGCTGGACGCTGGGCCTCCCTGAGCTGGGGGCTGCATGATGGAACAGACTTGGGAGGTACCCAGGAGGCCCCTGTGCCCACCAGGGGCGGGTTCAGGGGTCCACACCAGTGCTCTAGTCAAGTTTTGGAAATCAAGGCTGCATTAAGCAATGACCAACAGTAGAAAGTATTAAAGCGCTGCTGGCCAGTCCCCACTGTGCTTGCATATTAAATCGCTGTGGTATTGAGCAGCTGCTCCGGGAAAGGGTGTGCTTGTAGTATCCTGGGCTGCGAGCTGCTGCTGGGGAAGCACAGGCTGCAGGTCCTGTGCTGCAGGTCCTGTGCTGGGCACCCAGCTGGCCACCTGCCTTCTCCTCCTGGCCTCCCTCGGGTGGATGGAGACCGTCAGCCCAGAGGGCAATCCTCAACCTTGACCCTCATCTTTTGGCTGTGTAGACCCTAACACTGACCTCCTGCGTTTAAACAGCCTGGTTTTGGCCAGGAGCCCTTTGTCCAGACTCGAGTCTCAGGCCCCACATAGAGCTGAGGGGTCTTGCTCCCTGGCCGGCGCCCCCCTAATTGTCCTAGACCTTGGGAGCCCCAGGGAGTGGGGCGCGGGTGATCGTCTCTGCTGGGTCAGAGGCCCCAAGTAGCTCCCGGCAGGGCCGGCAGGGATGGAAACGCTCTCACCTCTCCGTAGGCTTCATGTTTCTGTGGAAAAGACCCAGAGAGAAACCCTGGTTAAGGGGGAGCTGGAGACATGGTCAGCTCCGAGGCTGGGCGGGGACGCAGGACACCGGAGTAGACAGGACCCTGCCCGGGGCCCACCCTCTTCAGCCACCCCTCTCAGAGGGGGTAAACTGAGGCCCGGAGCGGTGGACTGCCCCCTGCCACGCGGGTGAGCGGATCCCAGGGCTCGGGGCCCCACGCTACGTCCCTGCTGCTGGCGGGTGGGCGTGGCCTCCCCGGGCCAGCGACTCACCATGACCTTGATGATGCGGTTGATGGTGTCCTGGTCGATCTCGGTGGAGTCGGGCCGCATGGTGGCGTAGTTGTTCCGGTAGAGCTCGTGAGGCGTGTTGGCGATGTCCCGCAGGCCCTGCTCGTTCAGCTTCAGGTTGGGCGGCACCGCGAAGAGCCGGATGCCCTCCTCGCGGGCGCGCTCCGCCTGCAGCTTGATGCCCCCGCACGGGCTGCCCGTGACGTGGCCGTCGGTGATGATCACCGCGAAGTTGACCACCCCCTTGCCCACGTGCCGCCGGACCTCCTGGGTCATGTTGGCCAGCATGCAGTCAGTGAAGGTGCCGCGGCGGAAGGAGCTGATGCCCTGCAGGCTCTTGGCGAAGGAGGCCCGGTCGCTGCCGGGCGGGCTGAACACCTCCACCAGGTCGGAGAAGTGCAGGCCGCCGTAGCGCCAGCTCAGGGCCACCTGGTCCAGGTAGAGCTCGTCCTGCAGCTGGCTGATGAACTGCAGCACGAACTGCTGCATGTGGTAGAGCAGGCTGTCGGTGGGGGACTGCATGGTGATGCTCTCCGACGTGTCCAGCACGAAGTACACGTGGATCGGGCAGTCGGCCTTCTCTGGGGACGCACACGAGTCACCGCGGCGCTGGGGGCCCTTGCGCGGGCTGGTGCCGGGCTCTGCCCGCCCCGCCTCCCCGCAGCCCGCCCCGCCCCCTCCCCGCCCCCCGGCCCTGCCCAGGCCTCGCCCAGCCTCGCCGCCCCTACCCCGGTGGTACCTGGGCAGCTGTTCCTCTCGGCGGTGTCGGGGCTGATGACCTCCTGCTGCTGAGCGTGGACGGCCCCCAGGAGGCCCCAGAGCAGGAGGGCGGAGCAGAGGCTTGGGAGCATCTTGGCAGCACCCGTGCGCCCCGACATCCTGCAGCAAAGGGAGAGCGGCGCTGCAGACGGTGCCCCGCGCGCACAGCACGGTCCGAGCCCTCCTCGCCAGACGGTGGGGGCGGCACACACGCGGCCGGCCAGCAGCTGGGCTCAGGGGGCCCCTCTCCCCCTGCCCTGGATGGGCCACAAGCATTGACTGGGAGCAGAGACCGCAAGCTTTGGGCTCCGCTCCGGGTGGGATGCTCGCCACTCCTCCCTGCCCTGCAGAGCCTGGGTGCGCTGGGCAGACAGGTGCGTCCTGGGAACTGAAAAGCCAGTGACTGGCATCAGTGAAGACAGAGGGGGTCCTGCGGTGGGCAGGGCAGAGGGGCCGCTGGGGGCGACTGGGAAGAGGGGCACCCAGGGAGGGGAGAGAGGCCCAGGCTGGGCCGGGGTGTGCCTTGGTAGTGGACGCCATGCTGACTGGGGAGGGATGGCCTGGGGAGCGGAACGTGGGCGCTGACGACGACAGGCCTGGAGGGCTGGCAGGCAGTGGCCTCCGGGTCCTGCTTTGTTGAGGGACGTGGGGACAGCTGCACAGGGTGGAGGGGACCCTTCTCCAGAGAGGTCACTGCGCCCTGGTGTGTCTCCGCGGGGCCTGAGGTGGTCCTGATGCTGTGGCCTCTGCAGTCGGGCACACCCTCTGCCGGACAAATGCAGCGAAAGGACCTCGAGGTGCGGCGGGGTGGGCTGGCTGGGCTCTGGGGACACGGTGTGAGGGGAAGGGGGACCCTTCGTGGGAAGGCGAGGAAGGGGCTTGTCACCCTGCTGTTCCCGTGGGGACCCTGCAAACTGGTTCACTTGGCGCCCCTGGAACAGAGGGTGAACCTGGTGAAGATGCAGCCCTGCTGGCAGCCTGGGTCCCCGCATGGCTGGGTGCAAGAGGAGGCACCTGGAGAGCTCTGGAGGGAAGCAGAGGCGCCAGGGGCGCTTTGGTGCTGTTTTCGTGGTGATGCCCCTCAACACTGTGGAAACCTCTCATTTTTGAGAGGAGGTGAATTTGCACTTGGGTTTAAGGTGAGAGGGGTTATTCCTGGCGTAGTTAGGGGCGCACAGGATGTGGTCCTGCCTCCCTCCGCATGGGGGCATGGTTAGCTCAAGAGGCTGTGAGGCTACAGGTAACAGTCATGACCCCGCAGCTTGGCGACAGTTGCTGAGATTAAAGCAAGCTCCGTGGGAGTACCAGGAAATCCAGGAGGGCTTCCTGAAGGAGGTGATGGATGTGCCCAGACTGAGGGAATGGCCAGAGGAAGGAAGCTCCTGGCCGAGAGGAGTCTGGTTTAGGGAGGTCTGGGGGCAACGCTCAACTGAGGTGAGGACTAAGAAGGTGGGGTGAGGGGCCGGCCAGGGGCTCTGAAGCACCCAGAAGCCAAGAGGGAGTCGGGCTGCACCAGCCAGAGCCAAGGGTCCAGAGCCATCAACCACTGGCGATGGCCACCGTGGGACCTTAGTCAGGGGGCCAGTCAGGGCTGACCACTGGGATGTGGGCACAGCTTTGTCCTCCACTACCCCTCACCCTGCTGCCCCATGGAGGAGAGACCGCAGAGAGGGCACCATAAGGCCCACCATGTCCTGTCTGCTACAGATGAGAGGGGACAGAACGGAGGGGAGGCTTGCCCAGCTTGGCACTGTTCTCCATGTGCACACATGTCACGCGCCACACACACACACCACACACACATCACATGCCACACACAGACATCACACAGCACACACACAGACGTCACCACACACACAGACATCGCACACAGCACACCACACACACGTCACACGCCACACATCACACACACTCACACATCACACACCACACACAAAAACACACACAATAAATTCAAAGAGGCCCACATAATAAAGTGTACTGGTGGAAAATCTTACTCTCAAATGTAATGAAAAATTCTAAAAATATCTACCCAGGGGAAAAACACAATAGCAACAACAAAATACAGACAGCACCCAAAGGGAAAAATCACTCTGGCCTGTGGTAGGCACAGCCTCCAAGGGGGCCCCCAATGACTCCTGCCCATACAGAGTCCTCTTACCCCCTGAATTGTCTCTGGCCAGTATGACCAGCAGAATAACGTGGAAGTGATGCTGTGTGACTTCCACGACTGGGTCATAAAAGGCAGGGTGCCTTCGGCCTGGTCCCCTCTTGACTTGCTCGCTATGGGAGAAGCCAGCTGCTGTAACGTGAAGATGCTCAAGCAGCCTTTGCAGAAGCTCATGGGGGAGGTGATGAGGCCTACAGCCGACAGCGGTGAGTGAGCCATCTTGGAGGCAGACCCTCCACCCCAGCCAAGACTTAGATGACAGAGGCTGTAGCCAATATCCTGACTGCACCTCATGAGGGACCCTGAGCGAGAACCACCCAGCGAAGCCTCTCCTGGATTCCTGGCCTGAATAAATTACAAGATAGTAAATGTTTATTGTTTTAAATCACTAAGTTTTGGGTACTTTATTACACAGCAATAGACCACTAATAGAGGCATAAAACTTTTTCTCCACAACGTTGTAGACAGAAGATGAGACAATAATTCAGAATTTTGACAGGAAAATAAAATGACCCAAGAATGTCTCCCCAGCCAACTTATCTTTCATGTATAAGGATAAACATCTCAAAACACTAAAAATAGAGCTACCATATGGTCCAGAAATCCCACTCCTGGGCATATATCCAGACAAAACTCTAATTCAAAAAGATACATGCACCCCTATGTTCATAGCAGCACTATTCACAATAGCCAAGACATGGAAACAACCTCAGTGTCCACTGACAGATGAATGGATAAAGAAGATGTGGTATATTTATACAGTGGAATATTAGCCATAAAAAAACCACAAAATAATGCCATTTGAAGCAACATGGATGCAACTAGAGGTTATCACGCTAAGTGAAGTTAAGTCAGACAGAGAAAGACAAATACCATATGATATCACTTACATACGGAATCTAAAATATGACACAAATGAACTTATCTATGAAACAGAAACAGACTCGCAGACATAGAGATCAGACTAGTGGTTGCCAAGGGGGATTGGGGGTGGGGGAGGGATAGATTGGAAGTTTGGGGTTAGTAGATGCAAACTATTATGTATAGAATGGATAAACAACAAGGTCCTACTGTGTAACACAGGGAACTATATTCAATATCCTGGGACAAACCATAATGGAAGAGAATATAAAAAAGAATGCATATATGTGTATAACTGAGTCACTTTGCCATACAGCAGAAATTAACACATCGTAAATCAACTATACTTCCATTAAAAATAAAAAAAGGATAAACGTCTCAGATGTATATGGGCTCAGATCTATGCCACCCACACACCATTCCTAAAAATATTCTGCAAGGGATTTCTGCAAACAATAGAGAAATGAATAAAGATAAATGAAAAGCAAAGAAACTTGAGACATACAGTAAAATATAGAAAATAAAGGGAAAAGAACTGAAGCATAAAATTAAAAGCCAGAAATTTCACATAGATCAGTTGTGACAATAAAGGTGTATGGCTTAAATTCACCTGTAAAGACAAACTTTCCTAAATTGGGTCCAAAAATGAAACCCATCACAATGAGGTTTATGAGTCACACTTTATATAGAAAGTCACAGATGGTGCAAAGAAAATGGAGTGGGGAGGGATGGATGCAAATGGAGAGAAAGACAGGGGCAGTGTTGTTGAGACACTAGAATTTAAGACAGAGGATGAGGGATGGGGCCCAGGAAAAGATAAAAGCTGCTGCAGTCCAGTTATAAATCTTTATGTACCTAATTTCATAACACAATATTACTTAAAGCACAATCGGTGAAAAATCAAAGAAAAAACTGACAGACTGCAACCAAGTAGAGTTTAACTCATCTTTTTATGTTATTGACAGATCATATTAAAAAATGACAGAGGATCTGAATGTCATGCTTTATAAAACTTTGATAGTAACAAGCAGGGAATATGTATTTTCTAAACATAAAGGATTTGGATAATGTGCATAAAACACACCCACGTATTACATATACACCTATGTTTTCAAAACCTACAAGTAGGGAACATACACTCTTTAAAAAATTTTACAGAATTCAATCCTAGAGTAAGCCACAAAGAAAGCTTTAATTTATTAAAAAATGGAAATTTTACAGATAAAACTCTTTGAGCTACAATGCAAAATTTGTCACTAATAAGACATAGGAAAAAACCCCCCAAAACAAAGCACTTGAAATTGAAAAACTCTCACAAAAACTACATAGGAATTAGTGACAATGACAATGTATATTTAAAAACAAATATGAGAAGGCCAAAACTATAATCAGGGGAAAAATACATAGCCTCAGATGCTTTATGTTATAAAGTAAGAAATTAGTGTAACAAATTAGGCATGTGGTTAAAGAACAGGGACAAAAAATACTTAAAGAGATAAATCTCAGGAAAGCAAGAGAGAGAAAGTGGTAAAAAAAAAAAACAACAACAATTGGTTGAAAAACAACCTACAGTAGAATAATAAATACATCTAAGAGCTGGTTCTTCAAAAAGGCCAATAAAATAGAAAAAATTTTAGCAAGTCTAAGCAAGAATAAAAATGATGTAAACACAAATATAGAAATATACAAATTTAAGGAGTAAAATAATGATAGATGAGGAGAGTTTTTATTGTTGTTTGTTTTTAAGAGCATACCAAGTGCAGCTGTGAGCTAGTAAACGTGAAAGACCGTTGTCTGGGAAAGTGGTCTCACCTCTAGAGAGGAGGTGAGGAACTGGCTGGACTCTGACTTGGAAGGAATGGAAACACTGGAAGGAAACACGTTCCCAAAGACTCTGGCCCAAACAGCTTTTGGGTGAGTTCTTTTGCATTTTCAAGAACAAACACTTCTCTATTTAACTTATTTCAGAACATAAAAAGATAAGCTTTTCAATTCATTTGTTAACTTGGCAAAACCTAAGACCAAAACTTGATAAAAGATAGCCTTAAAAGGAACTCTATAGATAAATATCACTTTTGAATACAGTTGCAAAAATCCTAACTGATATTAGAAAATAAAATATAGTAGCATGTTAAGGACTACTAAACCAGTACTAAGATGAAGTTAGTTAAAAATATAATGATGCAACATTAGGAAACATATTAATGTAAGTCACATTAATATAAAAAAGAAAATCATGTATAGGCATACCTCAGAGATATTGTGGATTTGGTTCCAGACCACCATAATAGAGCAAACATTGCAATAAAGGGAGTTGCAGGAATTTTTTTGGTTTTCCAGTGCATGTAAAAGTTATGTTTACACTATACTGTAGTCTATTGTGTGCAATAGTGTTATGTCTTAAAAAACAATGTACATAACTTAATTAAAAATACCTTATTGCTAGAAAAAATGCTAGCCATTATCTGAGGCTTCAGTGAGTTGTAGTAGTAACATCAAAGACTGCTGATCACAGATCACCATAACAGAAAAAGTCTGAAATATTGCAAGAATTCCCAAAATGTGACAAACATAAAGTGAGCAAATGTGGTTGGAAAAATGGCGCTGATAAACTTGCTTGATGCAGGGTTGCCACAAACCTTCAATTTGTAAAAACCAAAACATCTGCAAGGTGCAATAAAGTGAAGTGCATTAAAATGAGGTATGTGTGTAATTGCTCTAAAAGAGCCCCAAAACATCCATTTGTGGTTAAACAAGCTAACAGACAAACAAGGCAAAACCTCATAAGAAACTTAGGAATTGGATTAACATTATAAAAGTAAAACCTCATAAGAAACTTAGGTGTTGGATTAATATTATAAAGGATAAAAATTTCAAATCAAAAGCTATCAAATTTTACACAAAAACTAAATAGGTGTTCTTATCTTTGTGGGTCACAAACTCCTTTAAGAATCTGGTCAGTTTCACCTGACACATATGCACAGATTACTCATATACAGAAATCATAGTCCTCATTAATTCAGGGGGTCCATCTATGGAGCTGACTCTGGATTAAAAACTCCTGCACTTGAAGAATGACCATTAGAGTACAAAAAATAAAAAAGACAAAGAGTGTTGATCTCATTATATTATTCACTGTTGTGTTGGAAGCCAATGCAACAAGACAGTAAACAGAAACAAAATGTAAGTCTTGGAAAGGAAGAGGTAGGAACTGTCCTTATTAAAGATGGGACTGTCTACCTAGAAAATCCAATAAAATCAATTGAACAAAGTTTAGGGGAGAGAGAAAGGGGTATTCAATGAGGCAATTATAAGAAAAAAATACACAAAAATCTACAGATTTTCTTCTATCAGCAACAACCAATTAGAAAACATAATGGAAAAAATACTATTTACACTAGCAAGAAAAACAACTTAAATCCAAGGAATAAATTTGAATCTACGGATGTGCAGGACTTATGAAAAAGAGTCCAAAACCTTCTAAGGAACACAGTGGAGAGACAAATCTTGTTTTTGGATGAGAGACACAATATTTAAGAATATCAGTTATTTCTAACTGAATCTATAATTGAATGTAATTTTTATTAAAATCTCCAATAAAACATTTTGCTTTTTTTGCCATTACGTGTTGACACAATGAGTCTAAGATTCACCTGGAAGAAAAAATAAAAGTAGCTGAGAAAACTAAACAATGAAGGGTGATGAAACTTGTGTTACCAAGTGCAACCGTGGATACAATCACCGTAATAAAGCATTAGTGGTTTTGGTGCTGGAATGACCAACAGACCACACGGCAGCGGCATAACGCCATAGGAGAACCGAGGAAATGAGACGGCTGCTTTTCAGAGCACTGAGAGAAGGCTGGGAAAAGGGGCCACAATGTGATTAGAAATAAAGCAATCCCACCGCACACAGTACACCCAAATAAAGTCCAAGAGAAGTAAGTAACTGAGCGTAAAACATGGACCAAAAAGTCTTTGAAGGAAACGGAAAAGAGGAAATGACAGTGAAATGTCTTATGACTACTCTGCACCAGACCCTATGCTACATCTTTTCTTTTAATCCTCACAAGAGCCCTTGTGGATAGCACACTGGTGCTATTATAATCCCCATTTCATAGATGAGGAAACTGAGACTGAGACAGGTAACTTGTCCTCGGTGCTCAGATAATAGCTGAGATCCAAATCCAGGCAGCATGGTTCTGAGTCCACACTCATGATAACTGGGCTCCCACATATCACCTTCATTAAAACAAAACAACATGAGCAGAGTGGAAACATACCAAGAGCCAGGCAACCATATTCCCAATGCATGATCAAGACTTCATATTCTTAAGGTTTAAAAATTTTGATGGCCTATTACTGTGTAAATGTTTACAAGTGTAATATATTTTTGTTGTTTTAAACTTTTTATTAATATATAAGGTCCTTCTTTGCCTCTTATAACTCTTTTTGATTTAAAGTGCATTTTAATCTGGTGTTAGTATAGCTACCCCTGCTCTCTTTTGGTTCCTATTTGCATGGAATAACATTTTCCATCCATTCACTTCAAACCTATTTGTGTCTTTGGTTCTAAAATGGATCTTTCGTAGACAGCATATAGTTGGATCTCATTTTTTTAACATCCATTCTGCCAGTCTCTGTCTTTTGCTTGGACAGTTTAATCCATTTACAGTTAAAGTAACTACTGATAAGGAGAGACTTACTTCTGTAGTTTTGCTATTTGTTTCCTATGTAGTTATAGCTTTTTTGTTCCTCATTTCCTGCATTACTGTTTTCTTTTGTGTGCAGCTGATTTTTCTTGTAAAACATTTACATCCCTTCCTCATTTCTTTTTTTCTTTTTCTTTTTTCTTTTTTTTTTGCAGCACGTGGGCCTCTCACTGTTGTGGCCTCTCCCGTTGTGGAGCACAGGCTCTGGACATGCAGGCTCAGCGGCCATGGCTCACGGGCCCAGCTGCTCCGCGGCATGTGGGATCTTCCCGGACCGGGGCATGAACCCCTGTCCCCTGCATCGGCAGGCAGACTCTCAACCACTGTGCCACCAGGGAAGCCCCCTCATTTCTTTTTGTGCATATTCTTTTGGTACTTTCTTTATGGTTACCATGGGATTACATTTAACATTCTAAAGTTATAACAATATAATTTGAATTTATGCCAGTTTAACTTCAACAACACACAAAAAAATCTGCTTCTTTAAAAGCTCCCTCCCTATCCTTTTCAGTTATTGATGTCACAAAATTACATCTTTACACATTTTGTGTCCCAAAACGCAAGCAAATATTATTTTTAATGCATTGGTCCCTTAAATTATGTAGAAAACAAAATGTGGAGTTACAATAATGCTAGTTTTAAGAAGAACAGAGCTGGACGAATCATGCACCCTGACTTCAGACTATACTACAAAGCTACAGTAATCAAAACAGTATGGTGCTGGCACAAAAACAGACACATAGATCAATGGAAAAGAACAGACAGCCCAGTGCATAAACTCATGCATGTATGGTCAGTTAATCTATGACAAAGGAGGCAAGAATATACAATGGAGCAAAGACAGTCTCTTCAGTAAGTGGTGCTGGGAAAACTGGACAGCTAAATGTAAAAGAGTGAAACTAGAACATTCTCTAACACTACATACAAAAATAAACTCAAGATGGATTAAAGACCTAAATGTAAGACCAGATTCCATAAAACTCCTAGAGGAAAACATGGGCAGAACACTCTTTGATATAAATCACAGCAATATTTTTTTTGTCTCTCTCTCCTAAAACAAAGGAAATAAAACCAAAATTAAACAACTGGAACCTAATTAAACTTAAAAGCTTTTGCACAGTGAAGGAAACCATCCACAAAACGAAAAGACAACCTATTGAATGGGAAGAAATATTTGCAAATGATATGACCAATAAGGTGTTAATATCCAACATATATAAACAGCTCATACAACTCAACACCAAAAACACAAACAACCCAATTGAAAAGTGGGCAGATTTCACCAAGGAAGACGTACAGATGGCCAAGAGGCCCGTGAAAAGCGGCTCAGCATCACTGATCATTAGAGAAACGCAAATCAAAACTACAGTGAGGTATCACCTCACACCAGTCAGAATGGCCATCATCAAAAAATCTACAAACAATAAATGCTGGAGAGGGTGTGGAGAAAAGGGAACCCTCTTGAACTGTTGGTGGGAATGTAGATTGATACAGCCACTATGGAGAACAGTATGGAGGTTCCTTAAAAAACTACAAATAGAACTACTATATGGCCCAACAATCCCACTACTGGGTATATACACTGAGAACACCATAATTCAAAAAGAGACATGTACCAAAATGTTCATTGCAGCTCTATTTACAGTAGCCAGGAGATGGAAACAACCTAAGTGTCCATCAACAGATGAATGGATAAAGAAGATGTGGCACAGATATACAATGGAATATGACTCAGCCATAAAAAGAAATGAAACTGAGTTATTTGTAGTGAGGTGGATGGACCTAGAATCTGTCATACAGAGTGAAGTAAGTCAGAATGAAAAAAATACCGTATGCTAACGCAGATACATGGAATCTAAAAAAAAAAAAGGTACTGATGAACATAGTTGCAGGTCAGAAATAAAGACGTAGGTACAGAGAATGGACTTGAGGACATGGGGTAGGAGGGTGAAGCTGGGGTGAAGTGAGAGTAGCATCAGCATATACACGTTACCAAATGTAAAATCGTTGGCTGGGGAAGCAGCAGCATAGCACAGGGAGATCGGCTCGGTGCTTTGCAATGACCCAGAGGGGTGGGATAGGGAGGGTGGGAGGGAGGCTCAAGAGGGAGGGGATATGGGGACACGTGTATGCATATGGCTGATTCACTTTTTTGTGCAACAGAAACTAACACGGTATTGTGAAGCAATTATAAAAAAAGAAATGGGCAGAAGAACTGAATAGACATTTTTCCAAAGAGGAAATGGCCAACAGGCACAGGAAAAGATGCTCAACATTGCTAATCATCAGGGAATTGCAAATCAAAGCCACAATGAGATATCACCTCACACCTGTCAGAATGGCTATCATCAAAAAGAACACAAATAACAAATGTTGGTGAGGATGTGAAGAAAAGGGAACCCTCATGCACTGTTGATGGGAATGTAAGTTGGTGCATCCTTTGTGGAAAATAATATGGAGGTTTCTCCAAAAACTAAACGTACAACTACCATATGACCCAGCAATTCCACTCTTGGGTATATATTAGATTAATAATTTAAAAAAATGTATTAGTCTTTCAAATCATATAGAAAAAAAAGTGAGTTACATGCCATTGTTACAATAATTATGGTTATAATAATAATAGCTTTATAATTGCTCATGTATTTACCTTTACTGAGAGCTTCATATTTTCATATGACTTCAAGTTACTGTCTAGTGTCCTTTCATTTCACCTGCAGGACCCTCTTGAGCATTTCTTACAGGGCAGGTCTAGCAGTAATGGACTCTTTCAGCTTTTGTTTATCTGGGAATGTTTTAAGCTTGCCCTCACTTTTGGGGGACAATCAGGCTGGATATAGAATTTTCAGGCAACAGTTTTTTTTTCCATTTAGCATTTTGAATATATCAACAGCCTGCCTCTGGTCTCCAAAGTTTCTGACGAGAAGTCTCCTGGTAATCCTATTGAGAATCCCTTGGATATGATGAGTCACTTCTCTCTTGCTGATTTCAAAATTCTCTTTGTTTTTGTCTTTTGACAGTTTGATTATAATGTGTATCAGTGTGAGTCTCTTTAAGTTAATCCTACTTGTCTTGGATGTTTATATTCATGTCATTCATCAAATTTGGGAAGTTTCTTCACATATTTCCTCTGCCCCTTTCTCTCTCATCTCCTTCTGGGACTTCCAAAACAAGTATGCATGTCCTTTAGGTTCTGTTCACTTTTCTTTAATCTTTTTTCTTTCTGCTCCTCAGACTCATAATTTCCATTGTCTTATCTTCAACATCACTAACACTTTCTTCTGTCTTCTCAAATTGGCCTTTGCATCCCTCTAATAAATAACTAAAAGTCATTGTACTCTTCAGCTCTATTACATCGTTTTGCATTCTACCTAGGTTTTCTATTTATTGATATTTCTATTTTGTTCATACATTATTTTCTCAACTTTCTCCACATCTTCCTTTAGATCCTTGAGCATCTTTAAGATGGTTGTGTTAAAGTCTTTGTCTAGTAGATCCACCATCAGGTCTGTTTCAGGGACAGTTTTGGTTGGTTTATATTTTTTCCTTTGAGTGGCCATACTTTCCTGTTCCTTTGTTTGCCTTTTGATTTTTTGTTAAAAACTGGACATTTGAATCTAAAATGGTCACTCTGGAAATCAGATTCTTCTCCTTCCCTAGGGTTTGCTATTCTTGATCGTTTGTTTTCATTTTTATTTTTTGTTTTTGATTGTCGTAGGCTGTCTCTGTGCCAAGGTTCAGCCTGAGGAGTAAAGGTAAGGTCTTCTCATTTCCTTCCTGAGCCTACACTTTCCCCCAGGCATGTGCAGTTCCTGTCTAATTTCCCCTGTATATGCAGTTGCTTTTGAATGTCATAATCTTCAATGTCTGGCTCCCAAAAGGAGAAAAAGAGAAAAATGAATGGGGGAAAAAGGTGCCAGCCCTTTAAATCTCCTGGAAGTCAATTCAACCAGAGAGGGAGAGGCTTGCAATGATGAGGAGAAGTGTAACAACAGTGGAAGCCTCAATAAATTTAAAAAGCAAATAACATAAAAAGTATCTTCTCTAATCACAATGGGATGACTTTAGAAGTCAGTAACAGAAGGAAAACTGAAAAATTCACAAAATTGTGGGAATTAAACAACTCACCCTTAAGCAAACAATAGAATAGGTCAAAGAAGAATCACAAGGGAAATTAGAAAATACTCAGAGACTGATAAAAATGAAAACAAGACATAGCAAACATATGAAACACAGTAAAAGCAGTATGAAGAAGAAAATTTACAACTACAAATGTTTACATAAAACAGTAAGAAAGATCTCAAATTAACAACCTAACTGTACCTTTACAACTTAAGGAACTAGAAAAAGAACAAATTAACAGCTAGCAGAAGGAATGAAATAGTAAATACTAGAGCAGAGATAAATGAAATAATAGAAAAACAATAGAGAAAAATCAATGAAACCAAAGGTCAATTCTTCAAAAAGATCAACAGCACTGACAAATCTTTAGCTAGATGGACTAAGAAAAAAAGAGAATACTCAAATTACTAACATCAGAAATGAAAGTGGGAAATTACTACTGATTCTACAGAAATAAAAAGAATTATAAGAGAGTACTATAATCAGTTGTTTGCCAACAAATTAGATAACCTAGATGAAATGGACAAATTCCTAGAAACACAAAACCTACAAAGACAAAACCATGAAGAAATAGAAATTCTGAATAGACCTGTAATTAGTAAGGAGTTTCAATCAGTAATTGAAAATCTCCTGTCAAAGAAAAGCCCTGGACCTGATGGCTTTACAGGTGAATTCTAGGAAGCATTTAAAGTAGAATCAACATCAATATTTGTCAAACTTTTCAAAAAAATTGAAGAGGAGGGAATACCCCCAAACTCATTCTATGAAGTCAGCATTACCCTGATACCAAAGCCAGACAAAGACATTACAAGAAAAGAAAACTACAGACCAATATCCCTTATCAACCTGGATACAAAAATCATCAATAAAATATTAGCAAACAGAATTCAACAGGACAGAAAAAGGATTAAACATAATGACCAAGTGGGATTTATTCCTGGAATGCAAAGATGATTCAACATATGAAAATCAATTAATGTAACACACCACATTAACAGAATGAAAGAAAAACCCATCATCGTCTCAACTGATGCAGAAAAATCTTTTGATAAAATTCAATATCCTTTCATGATTAAAGAATTCAACAAACTAGGAATAGATGGAAACTACCTCAATATAATAAAAGCCATTTATAATAATCCCACAACTAACATCATACTCAATTGTGAGAGACTATAGGCTTTTGCTCTAAGGTGAAGAACAAAGCAAAGATGCCCACTTTCACCTTTTCTATTCAACATAGAATAGAAGTCCTATTCTACTTCTAGGAAGTCCTAGCCAGAGCAATTAGGCAAGAAAGAGAAATAAAAGGCATTCAAACTGTGAAGGAAGAAGTAAAATTATCTCTGTTCACAGATGATATGATTGTATAGGTAGAAAATCCTGAAGAGTCCACAAAAAGAAACTCTTACAATAAATGAATTCAGCTAAGTAGCAGGAAACAAAGTCAACACACAAAAATCCATTGCATTTCTATACACTAACAATGAATAACACAAATAACACAAAAAGGAAAATAAGAAAACAATTCTATTTACATTTGCATCAAAAGAATAAAATACTTAGGAATTATTTTTACCAAAGTAGTGAAAGACTCACTGAAAAATATAAAACATTTCTGAGAGAAATTAAAGAAGATATAAATAAATGGAAAGATATTGTGTTTATAGATTGGGAGAATTAATATTAAGATGTCAATACTACCCCAAGTGATTCACAGATTTAATGCAATCTCCATCAAAATCTCAATAATGACTTTTGCAGAAATGGAAGAAACCACTCTAAAATTTGCAAAGAATCTCAAGAGACCCTGAATATCATAAACAATTCTAAAAAAGAAGAACAAACTGAGGAACAAACTACCTGATTTCAAAATTTACTACAAAGCTACACTAATCAAAACAGTATGGTACTGGGATAAAGGGACATATAGACAAATGGAATAGAATAGAGTCCAAAAATAACCCTCACGGGCCTCCCTGGTGGCGCAGTGGTTGAGAGTCCGCCTGCCGATGCAGGGGATATGGGTTCGTGCCCTGGTCCGGGAGGATCCCATATGCCGCGGAGCGGCTGGGCCCGTGAGCCATGGCCGCTGAGCCTGCGCGTCCGGAGCCTGTGCTCCGCAACGGGAGAGGTCACAACAGTGAGAGGCCCGCGTACTGCAAAAAAAAAAAACAAACCAAAAAAACCCAAAAAACAAAAATAACCCTCACGTATGTAATCAAACAATTTTCAATAAGGGTGTCATGACCATTCAATGGGGGAAAAGACAGTCTTTTTCAACAAATGGTGCCAGAAAACTGGATATCCACATTCTAAAGAATGAAGTTGGACCTTACCTAACAGCATACACAAAAATTAACTCAAAACGGACCCATGATTTAAGTGTAAGACCTAAATTTATAAAACTTCTAGAAGAAAACAGAAGGCAAAACTCTTCACAGTACTGGATTTGGCAATGCCTTCTTGAATATGACACCCAAAGCACAAGCAACTAAAGAAAAAAAGAGGCAATACTGGATTTCATGAAAATTAAACATAATTGTGCATCAAAAGACACTATTCAGCCTGGTCCAGGGCACTCCTTTTCGTGTCCTTCCACCAGTCGTGGACAGGGTCTGAGCGGTTCACTGGGGGCGGAGATGCATCCTTGGGGAGGGCAGTGAGGCTCTGGGGCTGTGAGGGGAGGGCAGCCTGGCATCAGAGGCGGCAGCGAAGCCTCAGAACACGAGGCTTCGGGACCCAGGATGTGGAGTCCCCAGGCCAGCTGCTGCCTTTGGGACCCCAGGGTAGCACAAGAGGCGAGGTCATTGTAATTCAGGATGCGAAGGGCAGAGCTGATATGCACCATCTTCTGGAATGTCCACCAAGGAGCTCTGAAAATGATGACCTAGCAACCACTTTGGTTCTTGATCCCTATTTCAGTTTTCAAACACACAAAATGAATACGAGCTTTCGGTCTGTTACAGGAAGGCAAGAAGAACTAAAGGAAGTGATTGAACATTTTAAGAAAGATGAGCACTTGGAGAAAGCTGTCAAATGTCTGACTTTGCAACAACAAAAATGATGCAGGAGGAGCAACTAAGCCCGTGCACCACAACTATTGAGCATGTGCTCTAGAGCCCGTGGGCCACAACTACTGAAGCTCGCATGCCTAGAGTCCATGCTCCACAACAAGAGAAGCCACCACAATGAGAAGCCCACGCACCGCAACAAAGAGTAGCCCCTGCTCGCCGCAACTAGAGAAAAACCACACGCAGCAACAAAGACCCAACACAGCCATAAACAAACAAACAAACAAACAAACAAACAAACAAACAAAATAAATTTATTAAAAAAAATGATGCAGGAGAATTTATTCAAGGAACACGTAATTTACTTGCGAATGTTTGCAACTGACAGTGGATTTGAAATAATGCCTTTAACAGATACTCATTAGAACAAAATAGAGCCAAAATAATTGCAACAAAAGAGTGGCAACGCAATGACAAAATAGAATTACTGGTGAGTTGTGTGGATGAGCTTTCAGAAATTGAGGAGAACATCCTACTTGGACCCAGAGAAAACGACTTCAGTGTTGTGTATTCCAGAAGGAAAAACTGTGCTCAGCTTGCCTTGGTCCTGCTGTATTTACAAACCATGACTGCCGAACAAGTGTGAGGTTGTCTCAGCTGACCAAGACACAGCAAGTGCGAAGCCTCTAAGAGATACTGAACCTGGAGAAGAAATTCTTGTTATTATGGAGGTGGGCTTTTTGGGGGGCAATAATGAGTTCTGCGAGTGTTACACTTGTGAAGGACGGCAACTGGCGCTTTTAAATCCAGAGCGGGACTGCTTGCTTCTGCTCCTGTTATCAATAGCAAATATGGACGCAGAGAAACAGTAAATCTTTAAATAGGCTTAAAAGGTTAGGTGCCAGCAGTAGGAATTCAGTCAGTCTGTCAGTTCTAACGCTGATGCGGATGAATGGATAAGCATAATGTGGTCCATCCATACAATGGAATATTATTCAGCCTTGAAAAGGAAGGAAATTCTGACACATGCTCTGACATGGATGAAACTTGAGGACATTATACTGAGTGAAATAAGCCACACACAGGAAGACGAATACTGTATGATTCACTTATATGAGGTACTTTGAATATCTCAGAAATCATAGAGACAGAAAGTAGAATGGTGGTTGCCAGGGGCTGGGGGAGGGGGGATTGGGGAGTTAGTGTTTAATGGGACAGAGTTTCAGTTTTACAAGATGAAAAGAGTTCTGGAAATGGATGGTGGTGATGGTATCACAACATGAAGGTACTTAATAGCACTGAACTATACATTTAAAAATGGCTCAGATGGTAGATTTTATGTTATGTGTATTTAACCACAATTTTAAAAAATTAGGGAAAAAAATCTTACAAAGTAGTAAAAAATGAGCACCCATTAGGAAGATGGGGAAATCATAACCAGGAAAGTAACAGCAGTACAAATGGTCAGTGATCGAGCTGCACAAAAACCAAGGACACGCAGACAAACCAACAAGGCACCATCCCTCATCTATGAGACTGGCAAATAGGACATAAACCAGACACTGTCCACAGCCAGGGCACCAGGGCCCGTCTCCACTCCTCTGGTGGCTCTGACAACAGTTTGGAAGCCTTGACACTTTTCAGAACTTTTGACCCAGACTCTGCTCTCCAAGGTGCAGCCCCCCACAGCTGGGATGCCCACCCTCCGTCTGCCCGTCACAGGGTCTACAGTGGGCCCCCGGAGGCTAACCGCAGGCGGGGCGTGGGGATGCCCGCCTGTTCAGATCTCCAGGGCGGATCTGCACCTGGTCTTTGCAGGGTGTTGCTTTCTGATTTGGCCCAATCCCAGCACATGCTTCAGGGCGGGGGCCGGCCCCCCAGGTCCTGTTCAGTGAGCAGCACCCCACGAACCCTGCTTCTTTGCAGGTGTGCCCCACACCAGGGTCCCCCGGCTTTGCACAAATGTTTGAAAGGAGCCACAGGAAGGAGAGACCCACTGGAACACGGGGCCGTGTTTAAAGGAAAAGAATCAAACTATTTGAGTTTTTCTTCAAATAATCACAAGAGCTAGGTTTCGCAGCATTGTAAAGCACTCGTGGCCACAAACACGGTCTCCCTATACCCTGTGCACCTAGAGACCTTGTTCTGCAGATGAAAAAGCAGCGCCAGAGAGGAGGCTGGGCTTGGCCCACACCCCCTGCTGAGGCCCTGGGAAGACCCCTGGGTCCTGCTCCTCTCCCAGGCACCGGCCCATCCCAGGGAGCTCATCTGACACCTGAGGGACCTCAGGCAGGCCTGCTGCACAACAGAGCTGCCTGTGCTGGCTGACGATGCAGAGTCTGCTGGGCGTGGATGTGCCCTGCCCGGTGCAGGGCCGCACTCCACCCGACAAGGTGACCCAGCAGGTGGAGCCTGGCTTTCACCTGGATGTTGCCTTCCCTGTAGTTTCCACTGTGGACATGCCCAACAACTGCCCCCAACTTGCCACGGTCTTCACAGGCCTCCCAGGTCACTTTCATCAGCCCAGGGTGGCAGCTTCCCAGTGGCCAGAGTGGCCCAGTGGCCCACTGAGACCCACGTCCTGCCAAGGGTACACATCTGCGCCCCTTGCATCCAGTCCCTCCAGTCACCTATGCCCCGGGGGCCCAGGCCCTCTCCCCCGCCCAGCTCTCCTGCCTCGGAATGATGGAAGGAAGGCAGACCACTTTCCTCCCTCCTGGGAGCCCCCAGTGCCCATCCAGCCTCCTGGCCCTGGTGAGGCAGACAGGGAATAAACCCCAACGCAAGATGGCCTCCAAGACAGAACTCCTTTACTGGAAACAAAACCCAGGGAAATCTGTGTACCTCAACTCTCCTTCTTTTTGGGTGTCCCTCTACAAAGGCAGATCCTTCCCTTGGGGACAGTTGGGTGACCTGGGGGTGTGGGGGCCATCAGCTTTCTCCCTGGGTTCAGGGGACCATTCTCCGGGGCCCCGGGCAGGATGGCAGGCACCCCAGGGCGCCACCCTACCATTTTTGGTTGTTGTTACCAGCATCAGCTGATACGCTCAGCGGCTGACCTCCCCAGCCCCTCAGTGGGTGCTGGGCCCTGTCCTGGGCTCTGCTGGGCCCGTGAGGAGCCCTGGGTGGGTGTGGGGCCCGACCAGCAGGGGAGCCGCCCTGGCACAGTCCGCCTGGGCTCCCACCTCCCTCCCTGTGTCCCACTCAGCACCCCCTTAGTCTCCCTTAGCAGACTTTGTCGGGGGGATGCCGGTGCGCCCCTCCAGCCTCAGAGGAATAGGGACAGGCTGGCTCCTGCTGACTCCTGGGTAGGGTGGGGTGTGACCTGTGCGCTCCCCCTCCCTGCTCACCCGTGCTTCCGGGTAGCAGAGACCCCCTCCTCCCCTGCAGCCCGAGTGCCCGGGAAGCTGGCCCCTCAGAGTTCATTCTAGGGGCCAGTCCTTCCAGGGGGAGGAGGGACATCCGCTCCCTCTCAGCCGAGCCGAGGAGGGGGCCAGCACCCCTGGAGACCCTGTGCTCAGTTCCGTGTGTGGGGGGGTGGTCCTCCCATGGGAGTGAGCTGGGCTCCTGAACCTCCGGAGATGTCCCTGGGCCCGAGACAGAACCAAGCCTCCCAGGAGCGGCCAAGGGTCTGGCTGCAGATGGGGTCCCGGGCAGGGACGGCAGGCGCTGTGGCCTCAGCACCGCGCCGGGAACCGGGAGACCAGCTCGGCCCCAGGAGAGGCGGAGACAGACGGACGGGCCCCCGCGCGAGGCGCCCCAGGCGCGGACCCGGGGGCGCCGAGCGAGGCCGGCGGTGGAAGTGGGGGCACCGTGGCGGGCGCGTCCCCCGGCGAACGCCACGTCCCCGCGTCCCGGCGTCGAGGCGGACCGCGCTGCCCAGGGCCTTACCTGACCGCGCGTCGGGCGCCCTCGCCGGACTCTTCCCGAGCGCAGAGTCTCCGGGTCCAGTCGGTGCGAGACGGCGCCGAGTGGGCAGGGGGAGCGGCCGCTGCTAGACCCCGCCCCTGGCCCCTGCCCCCGCCCCGCCGCGCGCCCACAGAGGCCACCGGGGGGCGCTGCGGCCCCGCGCATGGAGGCGGGGCGGGGCCGACAGGGGACCCGAGGGGCCGGGAGGGGACCGGAGCGGGCAGGGGTGCGGGAGTCTGGGGACGCGGCGGGAGAGCGGCCCCTCGAAGACAGGACCCCTCCCCGCCCTCGGACAGCTGCTCCGACTGGACGCCTGCCCACCTCCCTGCCTGCTGCCCGCCCCCGCCCATTTCCCCGCGACCTGCGGCGTCTACTCCGGGGCCTGGGGCGCCTCGGACTCCCCACTCACTCGCCCCTTGGAGGGGCAGCCCCGGGAGGCCGCAGGGTCCTCCCGTCCAGCGTCCCCTCCCCATGTCCCCTTTGCTCAGGACCAGCGAGCTGGGGTCTTCTTCCTCGTGCAGGGACACGCAGCTCTGTGACCCGCTGATCACAACGAGTGTCCCGCTGTGGGATCCCTGCCCCTCAGGGGTGAAAGGCCGGCTGGGGAGGGGCAGGGCAGCCAGGACACTGGGAGCCTCAGGCGCTCTGGGTGGGGAGCGAGGGCCTAGTGGTGCTGGCTGGGCCCCGGTTTCCTTGCAAGAACCCCACAGGTGCTCTTGGGGCTGGGCCCTGGGGCCACTGTGATGGCCCTACCTGAGCCAAGTCTGGGAGAGGGTGAGAAGGGTCCCTGTCAGGGCTGTGGTGGGGATCGCCACTCCCCTACACACACTGGAGCGGCAGCCCCCCAGGACCAGTGCTCCTCCTTGAGGGAGGGTGCAGGCGGGACTGGGGGTGAGGTCCCTGGACTCTGGGATAGGGCGTGCCACCGCCATCCTTGAAGGGGGCCCAGGCACCAGGAGATGTGGCTCCAGCCTCAGATGAGCAGCTTTGCACATCTCTGACTTAGCCCCTCCACCCAAGAGGAGAGAGACCCCAGAGCTTCTTGGTCACCTGTGTGTGCCCAGGAGGACTTCCTGACCACCTCTTTCCGTCTGTGCCCTGACTCTGGTGCAGCTGGGTCCCGTCTCCTGTTGGGATAGTACGTGGCTGAGTGGCTGAGGCCAGGGGTCTTTGTGTCCTCCGTAAGCCCAGCAGTCGTGACCTGCAGCAGAAGGGGAGGGACGCGCAGTCCCTGCAGCCTCGAGACAGGACGCCGCTGCTCTGCCAGCTGGAGGCCTTGCCAGTTACTCCTTGGCTCCACACGCTGCCCCTCCCGGAGCCCCTCAGGCTGGACCCCCATCAGTGCCCACTCCACCGCCCACTGCCCACCCGTCCCTTGGCAGCACCAGTCACGGTCTCCTCCCCAGGGGCCTTTCCCGTGTGGATGGGTGCCGGAACCAGGGGGCACTGAGGTGGGGGTGTGGCCGTGTGAGTGTGTGTATCTGTGTATGAGTGTGTGGGTGGATATACAGTGTGTGTGCTGTGTGTCTGTGTGCCAGTGTGTTGATTGTGGCAGCTGCGTGGTGACCAGGAACACGAGCCCAGCTTCCCTGCTCCTGGAGGGCTGCCGCCTGGGGCCCTGCGTGGTGCTGCCCTGCTGTGTCCACCTGTGCTCTCTGGGGCAACACTTCCCATGGGGGCTGCTCCCAACGCTATGAACGCAGGCCCATTCCTACAAGACCCAAATCCTTTAAGGGGCTAAGCTGGCTCCAGGTGTCCCTGTCAACATGGCCAGGACAGTCTAGGAGCTGCTCTGTGGGCGGCCACTTGCTTTCCCCAGCGCCCTCCCCGTGTCCTCCCAGGGGTGTCACCTCTGGTCTCAGGGCTCCCCCATCATCCTCAGCCTCCTCCCCTGGGTCCTTTGCAGCCATTGCCCCAGTAAATTTCTAGTCACATCCCGCCTGCCTTGGTGCCTCCTTCTCGGAGGGCGCCAGTGGACACAGGAGTGCAGGGGGCATTGGTGCTGCCCCTCCCAGCACTGGGGACCCCGTCCCAGTTGGTGTGGTGGGGGGCAGGGAGCTCTTGGCACAAGGTGGAGGCCCAATTGCCAGATTCCACCAGGGGTGACCTGGGAAAATGTCCTGTTACAGGAGCGCCTTGCAGGTATGACGACCCAGGAGTCTGAAGGGGTCGGAGGTCTACCTGGCTAGTGCTGAGTGGCACCGACGGCCCTGCAGGGGTTAACGGGAGACTGAGGCAGTCAGCCAACCGTTAAGGGCACAGAGTGAGCACCAGAGGTCTCTTTGTCCTAAAAAGAGATCCCATCTCCTTTGGGGGGAAGAACTGAGGGCTGAGCAGCGGCTGAGAATGACAGGAGCACCCGGCTCCAGGCGCAGTGACTGCTCAGCCATCGCTGGTCTGTGACGGTCAGGCCCCGGCCGAGTAAACCCGAGACCCTGAACCTGGGTGGGGACATCCGGGTGGAAGCCCTGAGGATGAGCTCTGCAGACCCCTGAGCCCTCAGAGCTTGTGGGGCCCCACTCTTCCCTGGTAGAGCCAGCACTTCACTGTGCTGGGACTTGCTGCAGGGGCCTCCCTGCCGCAAGGCAACAGATGCCCCCCTTGGAGGCAGCCCATCTCCTGGCTGCCAGGCCAATGACTGGGAGAGAGTCCAGTGTAACCTGATGGGGACCTGTGGGCCGGGTCAGAAGGACAGAGGTCGTATGTCAGAGGAGCTGCGGGAGAGCCGGCCCACCTCCTGGCGCCGGGCAGCAGTCCTGGGGTTGGATTTGAGGGTCCTTGACCCAGAGGCCAGAACGGAAGACTGTGAAAGCAGGAATTCTCAACTTGGAGGCACTTACTCGGAACTTAGGATTTAATCTCCTGGCAAGTCTTCAGGTCACAGGGCACACTCAATTCTGGGATGACTCACAGAGGCCTGGAGAAAGTTCTGGCCCATAGTGAGCAGAATAGAAGTGCTGAAGCTGCCCTGGTAGATGGCAGAGGAAGGAACGAAGAGGCCGAGGGCAGGGCCTCCAGTGAAAAGGCGGGATCCCGACTCTGTTCCCAGACTTCACAAATTTCCCATCGGAACCACTGACTGCAGAGGTGGCCGGGCGGCCAGGAGGAAGGACCGGGCCACGCCTTGGCCAGTTTTTACTGTGAGGCTCCCCGATTCTCCCAAAGACCTACAGCATTTACTTGGGTGGCCCAGATGCTCTGGTAGGGAACTGTCAAGACGTTTTGAGGACAATTGGACACAGAATCTGAGTGGACACTGACACCTGGAGACCCACAATGTCACCATGGCCTCCCTGTTGGAGGGGGGGTTTACCAGCCCGGGTAATAAAAGAATACTGGCCAAAGTGTTGGTCAGACCACTCAGTGGTCATTTTCCTTGTCCCCAGGTGTGCAGCTGGCCACTGGAGTAACTGCACATTGGGCTCCCTGCCGGTGTGGTCACAGACAGCCCAGCAGGGAAGCTTGGACACTGCCCCCTCGTGGTCCCGAAGGTAAACCACAAACTACGGGTTGTCCTGGAGGTCACGACCTGGAGGATGCAGGCGGGGTGGGCTGTCGGTCTCTGTGGTGACAAGGGCTGCGGAGACTGGCTGGTCCTGGAGAGTGTAGACCCCCGAGGCTTAACCAGGGAGCAGCTCAGCTGCACCTGCTGCGCCAGGTGTGACACCCTTGTCGCAGGTTAGTAAGGCCGTAGATCAGTGATCACGTTCTTTTCCATCCCAGTTAGAAAAAGAGGATCAGAAACAGTTTGCGGTCACGTGGGCGGGACCACAGCACCCATTTACGGTTTGGCCTCAGGGCTGTGCCAACTCTCCCCTCTGTCCTAACACAGTCAAGGAGACTGGGCCCCTGGACGTCCCCCAGGACAGGACATAGGCCTGTCGCAGTGAGGACATCAGTCACTGGGCAGGACGGGCCAGGAGGCTGTGAGCAGAGGGCTTAGGACACGTGTGCCCAGACGTGGGAGGGGAGCCCCGTGAAATGCAGAGAGCTGCGCCTCAGGCAGGGTGTAGGGCCGGGGGTCAGGGGTGAGCCAGGATGTCCCCCCAAAGTGAGAGACGAGTTGCTGCGCCTGCGTCCCCTTTCTAGGAAGAAGCACAGGCCCGGCAGGCAGGCCTCTTGGGTTCTGAAGGCGCACGTTCCACTCTTAGGAATATCGCCCCTCCCCGTGTCTCAGGTGACTCAGAGGCAGCTTTGAGGGGCGGGGAGCAGGCATGTCTGCGCAGCAGGCCGGGCTGGGTGCAGGCGGCCCTGCGCTTGGACACCTGGCATCGGAGGTGTCTGTGGGAAGCGCCCTGCGGGCTTTGGGCAGTCCCTGGGCCCTGGAGCGAGGCCGTGTGTCTGTGGATGATCCTCACCTGTAGAGAGACGCTTCCCGACTCCCCAGCACGGGGAGCACCGGGGACACCAGGCTCCGGGGGAGGCTGGGCACTTTGCGGCCTTGCTGGGAGCCTGCGTCCCCACCCCGTCCTCCGTGGGGGGCCATCAGC
The DNA here is from genome assembly GCF_964341445.2 of Mesoplodon mirus. Taxonomy (NCBI): domain Eukaryota; kingdom Metazoa; phylum Chordata; class Mammalia; order Artiodactyla; family Ziphiidae; genus Mesoplodon; species Mesoplodon mirus. Next base: position 146,790,461 of record NC_138982.1, on the reverse strand, counting down.
ACCCGCCGTGCTTGCGGCTCTGTTTGCCTCTCCAGGCGGTCGTGACTGGAGACCGCCATCAGTCACTCGATGGCTTCCCACCTCCTGCCAGGCGCTGCACGCACACGGCTCAGGGCACCTGCTGCCGGGCGCCCTCGGCTGCAGAGGGAACAGGCCCGAGGGCACAGGTAACCTTCCTGGGAAGAGAACCTCAGCCTGGGAGGCGAGGCCGGCCCCCTGCGCCTTTGTGCCTGCAGGGCAGGGCCCGGCTTCAGCGCGGGGAGGGGGCTGCTGAACCAGTAAATCCTGAGCCTCAGATGCAGGCTTTGCAGGGCCCCGATACTCTATGGAGATTCGTGTGGACCAAGCCCCCGAGAGTTGCCCTCTGCGTCCAGCCCATCTCGGCTGGGGGTCTGCGAGGTGTCCGACCACCGGCGCCTCCTGCTGTGGCTGTATTTAGAGAGTTCTGGAGGCATCACTTAGCCTTTATGGTCCCTTGGGCCTGAGGAGCCTTCCCCTTGCTCCTGCACGGCTGTTCCCCCAGGATTCTGAGGTGCAGAAGGATACGGAGGGGAGCCCGGCTCAGCCCCATCTCAGCCAGGTGTCCTGAGTCCAGCGGCCCTGGCAGCTTTGGCCCCGGGCTGCTGTCTGCACTGCCACGCTGCCCGATCCGTGCAGCATCCTGTGAGGGGCCTGGCTGAGGTCCGAGGCTGGGGGCTCACGGCCCTGAGGGGTGTCCGGGAGGGAGCCAGGTGCCAGGGTCACTCCTGTGTGTGGGAAGATTGTGGGGGTGAGCAGCACAGACACACTTTGAGGCCTGGGGGGCCAGCGATTCCTGGAGATGTGAGTGTGCCCCTAGTGAGGGAAGGAGCTGCCCTTGGCTGTGGGCCCTGCCGGCCCTGCCCGAGGGATTAAGAAGTGCCATTTCTGGGACTTCCCTGGCGCTGTGGTTAAGAATCCACCTGCCAATGCAGGGGACACGGGTTCGAGCCCTGGTCCGGGAAGATCCCACATGCCACGGGGCAACTAAGCCCGTGCGCAACAACTACTGAGCCTGCGTTCTAGAGCCCGTGAGCCACAACTACTGAGCCCGCAAGCCACAACTACTGAAGCCTGCGTGCGTAGAGCCCCTGCTCCGCAACAAGAGAAGCCACCGCAATGAGAAGCCCGCGCACCACAACACCGCTCCTGCAACTAGAGAAAGCCCATGTGCAGCAATGAAGACCCAGCGCAGCCAAAAAAAAAAAAAAAAAAAAAAGTGTTGTTTCCTCCTCTGCCCACGTGTTCTTAGGCCGTGGGAGGCCTTAAGTGGTTCCATGTGGACAAGCCCTCCATGGCTTTCTCATGCTCAGCGGCTCTTGTGGGACTATTCTGGGGGGCGGGGTGGGGCTTTCACAGCCTCAGAAATGCATTTAGAAGAAGACTGTGGACTCACATTTTCCTTTCCTCACTCATGGGGCCGACAGAGTAACGCCACTCTCCGCTTTCCAGACTCAGAAATGACAAAACCCACCATTAACGGGCGATGCCCGGGAGTCAGTGTGTCACAGTGTGTGTTCCAAGTTGGTGGGAGAGCAGCACCTTTTACGGTTTTAAGCCAAAGCTACCTCACTGGTCTGGATAAACGTAGCGGGTGTTGGGCAGCAGAGTGCTTGTATTCATGACAACCTAGGGCGCTGTGACAACTTGGCATGGGCCGCCATTCACATCTGCAGTGCGAGCCAGGACAGAGGGGGACCCCGGCGAGGGGCCTGCCTGGGGCCAGGACACCGGGTGGCAGGAAGGTTGGGGGACACGTGCTGTTGGGCAAGAGCTGCCCCCTTGATGGAACGAGGCTTGTGAGTGCACGGTGGCCTCCGCCCAGCCATGCGACGCTCCTGAGGGTCCTTAGTTCCCCTGCACATCCGGTCATTTCTCGGGAAGTGAAGCCAGCCTGAGGATAGCAGCTCCCCAAGGTGGCATCCACAGAGCTCCCTTCATACACCTGATCTAATGGATCCTGTGTCATGAGAGCCTCGCAGACAAGAGATTGATGCTCACAGGGAGGACAGGTGGGGGAAGAAAACCTGAGAAGGTGGCGTGGCCTTCCTGTGCCAGCAGAGACTGAGGTGCATGCCATTCTGGGGGCCCTTTCAGTTCAGTACCACACAGGTGGTCAAGAGGAGGCGTAAATATTCTGCGGCATTTTGTAAACTAATTCCATTTGGTTTAGATGTACTCAGAGGTGAGGGAGGGGAAATACCGCCACCACTGGTGGGATGAGAAGGTCAAGACCCAGCCTTTGGTCTATAGCTGTTTTACTGTCGTATACCTAGGAGTGGGGCTCTTTGTATTTACCCTGTTGGGCTTATGTCGATTTCTCTTTTGAGTCTGCAGTGTATACCTTTTATCGGTTTTAGAAAAGTCTTGGCTGTCAGCTCCTCAAATACAGCCTCTGCTCCGTTCTGTCTTTATTCTCCGTCTGGGCCTTAAAGTTTACATATGTTAGACATTTTCATCATGTTCCATTTATCTCTTACGCTCTTTTCTGTGTTTTCTATCTGTTTTTAATTTGTCCTTCAGTCTTGACCATTTTCTATTGACCAATTTTCCAACGAATTTATCCTCTCTTCTGCTGTGTCGTCTAATCTGTTGTTAATTCCATCCATTGAGTTCTTACTATTAGTTACTGTATTTTTAATTTTTAGAATTTCTATTTGATCTTCAATTTCTAGATTACAGTTCTCTTATTCAGTTCTCTATCTTACCTTCCAGTTTCTCGAGATATTAACCACATTTATTTTAAAGTTCATGTATGATAACTCCAAAACCAAGTCTACTTGTGAATCTTTTTCTCTTGTTGGTTTTTTTTTTTTCCCCATAGAGTCATATAGTCCTGTCTCTTGACTAACCTGATGATTTTTTATTAAATGCTGGACATTATTAGTGAAAGACTGTAGAGGTTCTTCTTAATGTTATCTTCCTTTTTATAGGATTTAATTTTATTTTGGTGGGCAGTTAGTTTAGGCCTGGATTCCTTTCTCCAGTCAGGGATTGATATAATTCAAATCTAGGTTTATGCCTTTGTGAAGACTGGTATATTACCAGTTCTTCATTACTTTTAGAGCATAACTTTCTAAGTGACCCAGTTGAGAGCCTGGTGTATTTACCAAGGCTCCCATTTCTTTGAAGGTCCAGAATTCTAGGTGTTGAACTGAGAGAATAGCAAAGGCTATGCATAGCTTAAAAAAAAAAACAGATTTATTGAGGTATATTTTACATAACACAAAATTCATCCTATTCAGGTATGCAGTTCAGTAATTTTCAGTAAATCTGCTGAGTGGTGTCATCATCATCACAAATCAGCTTTAGAACTTTTTCGTTATCCCAATAAGAGCCCCCATGCCCTTTTCGAGTTAGCCCCCTTTCCATCCCTCAGCCCCAAGAAACCACTGGTCTACTTTTCTCTATACATTTGCCTTTTCTGGATGTTTCATATAAGTGGAATCATATAATATGTGGGCTCTTGTGTCTGGCTTCTTTCACTTGGCATGATGTTTTTGAGGTTCATGAATGTCATAGCATGTTTCAGTAGTTTATTCTTACCAAAGCACAGTCGTTTTTCTTGAATAAAATCTTCAGATTGTTGTAATCCTTTGGTTAATCTCCAGAGCTCAGAAACAGTTAATTTAGATACTTTTGCTGGTGATTTCATGGCTTTTAAGAAGGAGTAGGTTCACAGAGGTCCTCACTCCACACTTCCGGAAGTCCCGCCTTTGACTTTTGTATATGGATTCTGTGCCTTGCTAAATTCACTGATTGGTTCTTGCAGCTTTTTCTGGGTAGACTCTGTAGAATTTTCTAAGTACACAATCACATCACCTGTGAATAGACAGTTTTACTTCTTTCCAATCTAGATTTCTTTTATTTCCTTTTCTCACCTTTATGCACTATTTAAACCTCCAGTGTGACATCAAGTAGCAGGAGTGAGAGTGAACACCTGTATTCTGCTCCCACATTTAGAGATAAAGTCTCCTGTTTTCATATTAAATGCAATATTAGCTGTGGGGTAATTTTGGTTTTTTTGTTGATGATGTTCTTTATTAGGTTGAGAAAGGTACCTTCAATTCCTAGTTTTCTTACAGTATTTTCACAAACAGGTGTTGTATTTTGCCAAATATATTTTCTGCATTTATTGAGGAGGTCAGATGGGTTCATCATCTTTATTCTGTTAATATGGTGAATTATATTGTTTGATTTTTAAAATTTTTCAACCAAAATTGCATTTGGGGGATCAACCCACTTGGTAATGGTATGTTATCTTTTTTCTAAATTTGTAGGTTCAACTTACTAATGTTTCCTTAAGGATTTTTGTGTCTATATTCATGAAGGATGTTGGCCTGTGCTTTTCTTTTAATATCTTTGTCTGGTTTTGGTATCAGGGTAATACTGGCCTCATAAAATGAGTTGCGAAGTGTTCCCTTTTCCTCCATATTTTGGAAGAGTTTATACAGGATTGATGTTACTTCTTTCTTAAATGTTTGATAGGATTCTCCAGTGACGCCCTCTAGGATAATGAATTTATTTTCTTAATAAATGTCAGGCTATTTCTTCTTGAGTTAGTTTAGAAAAATTTGTGTCTATCAAGGAATTTGTTTATTTCATGTAAGTTGTCTAAATTTATTGTTATAAAGATGGTCTTTATATTTCTTTTCTTCTTTCCTTTTTTCATTTTTTTGAAAATGAAGTGGAGAGAGAATTCTCTACATTAGTGTTTAAGAACCAGGGATAAAACAAATCTGAAATCTGTAAGTCCAGGGTCTTCCGAGTGTGATTCCTATTGTGTTGACAGTTCGGTGAGGACTTTGCTTATGCTTCTCTCTTATCATTGCGTTTCTTTATTGTTCCTTATTGTCTGTCTAGTGTCTGTTGGATCTATAGTTATGTTTTCTCTTTCATTCCTGATATTAATAATTTGTGACATCTCTCCTTTTAAAAATTAGTATTTGTGGAGTTTTATCAAATTTATTGATCTTTCCAAGCAATCAGCTTTTTGTTTTGTTGATTTTATCTTTCATTTGTCTGTTTCTTACTTCAGTGTTTCTACTTCAGTGACTTCCCTGTGTGGCTGGGCCTGTCTCTCTGTCTGAGATGATGAACAGTTCTGTTCAGGTCAGTCCGTCTGGGAGATCAGTGCCTCTGGCTGGTCCATGATGACAGTGGTCAGGATCATGGGGCCGAGGCACACAAGTGACCAGTCATGAAGGGCATGACTCCAGAGTCCCACCTGTGCCCTGTGATGCTGGCCAGGCCTCGGAGTCACCCGAGCTGTGGCTTCTCCTCTGTCAAAGGGATCTTCCTAGCACTTGTGTCGACAAGCTGTCCCATGTACGTGACTCTGCGGGGTGCCAGAGTCAGGACAGCATTTGTTTGTGACTTGGCCCCTCTGGCATCTTCCCCTGCTCACCTGGCAGATGTTAGCACCACTGGGTGGACATATGTGCTGTCTGGCATGATCCTGTGAAAGCCGTCCAGCTGAACCCAGGAAGCACATCTGAGTGTCCCATATGGGAAGGAGGAGAAAAGCCAAAAATGCTTCTAACAACACCCAGCATCCATCCTGATGAGCCCTATTCTCACATTTTTAGAAATGCACACTCACGCTTGGCAGTGAAACTGCGTGTGCTCCCGTGTGTTCCCTATTTTCCCACTGGCATGGCGACTGGCTCCTGCCTGGGCTCACTCCTGCTCTTCCCACTGTGCCTCTACTGCGTCGGGCGTGAGGGGTCAGCGCCTTATCTGGTTGGCAGCCCCCTCCATGGTGCCCACCCGCTCCCAACTCCTCCCGAACGGCTGTGGCCTGGCCACCCCGGTTGGCGAGAGTTTGCAGATGCAGATGCTGGCAACACGGGAGCCGTGGTTAGAGGTGAGGGGGCATCACAGAGCTTGGGACAGGGCCCTGGGTCCTCTCCCACAGCTGGATTGCAAGGCCTGGGGCCACAGCTGACCTAGGGTGATTTAGACGCAGAGACTGGACACGGACTCTCAAAGTCAGGCTGCTACTTCTTAGATGCCCATGGCCTAACATGGGGACAGGTCAGGAGGCGGAAGGGCCCCCTGAGCACAAGGTGCAGCCCAAGCATCATCAATAAAGCACCCCCTGCTTGGAAGGGACCTCAGGGTCCCCTGGAGGGACACCCATTTCACGGCCCCCCCAGCTCCTCCCCTTCAGGGCCAGGTCTCAGTGACTTCTGAGTCCTCACCACCACCCCACTTGTACTGCGAGGTCCCTGTGATCAGAAAGGGTGACGGTGGTACCAGAGCCGGCCTGGGGCCCTGTTGGCTTTCCCTGGGATGAGAGCCTCCTGACGCTCGCAGACCCCTCCGCTGGTGCGCGCCCACCCCGGTGCCTCCGGCCCCTCCTCTCTCCGTGGCCGAAGCTGGGAGGGAGGCCCAGCAACATCAGCCACAGAGGAGGGGCCCTTCCCTTTGATGGAAGCGCCTTCTGGCAGGAAGAAAATTCAAAATTGTCTGACAAATCAAGCCTTAAACAGAACCAGCTTGTCTGAGGATTAACAGCCTTGAGATGCGGAATTCCTGCAGACCTACATGTAGGGGGTGAGTGGCTCTGTGGGCGGCGACTGGAATGGATTTGAGAGCTGGAAGGGACTTCAAGAGAGCCCTGATTCCAGGGCTAAGGGTAATCGCGGTGTGGGATTTTCTGAAATGCCGCAAGAGCCCTATCCAGGTCCCCTCAGGTCAAGGGCTCCCGGGTCGGGAGGGACCCAGGCCGCTGCTGCCACCGCCCTGCCCTGAACGGCCTGGGGGGACGTCCAGCCCCGCTGAACAGGCCCGTCCTGGTCACGAGGACGAGGTGGAGGGAGGCCAGCGACATGTCCCCCACCTCCAGTCAGTTATTCCACACACTTAGCCCCCCGGGCGTGGGGACACGGTGGCAGGTGTGGGAGGGGTGCTGGGGTCACTGCTTCCACCTGGGGGGCGTGGACTATGCCCCTCCTGAGGGCAAGCCCTCGCCCACCCGGGAAACTGACGGGGAAGTAGCCCGGCCACCCTCGAGCACCTTTCCAAGCTCAGGTCCAGCTGCTGAGTGTCTGGCCGGGCTGCGTACTCCTCTGGCTGCGGCCCGGCTACCCCGCCCATCCTGCAGGGGCCTGTGCCCATCACCACGTCTGAGCCTGGCCTGTGGAGAAGCCCCACCCCGGCCAGCTCTTCCTGGAGCCCCCTTCCACCAGCTCCGAGACCCCCTTACGTGGTTACCCCGGCCACCCTGCCCTATTCCAGGTCCCTGGCGGCCTGTCGCCTCACTTGGTCTCTGTTTGGTGACCTGGCCTCGCCATTCTGAGTGGCCTTCTTGGAGGAGGTTCTGGTCCTCTCTGTCCTGCCAGATCCCAGGTCCTCCCGAGCCCTCTCTCCCCACTGGTCCAAGTGGCTGCCTGGTAGCCAGGAGTCTCAGGCTCAGCATCAGGTGGCACATGGCCCCAAAGCGAGAGCCCCCAGTGCCCTGCCCAGCTCTGTTGTCGAGGTCTGGCCCACAGGGTGGGTCAGGGCTGGGAGGGTCCCTGGGACCCAAAAACAAGGTCCCCTGGGCCGGTGGTCAGAGGGAGAGAAGGGCAGGCAGCTGCTGGTGTCCCTGGAGGGCCCAGCGGTGCCCGGAGGATGCAGAGGTGGGTCCTAAGTGAGTGGGTGAGGGACCAGGTCACCCCCTGCAGGAGGAGGGGCAGCCACTTGGCCCTGTCTGCTCACTCCAGGACTGACCTTGGCCTCCTAGGGGCTCTGCCATGGTGGCCCAGCCTTCAGCACTGTGGTTGGAGCAACGACTGGTGCAGGGCAAGTGGTTGCCAGGGTGGGTGGCCAGGCTTGTGGACCCAGAAAGCCATTCCTGACACAAAGCCCCTGAGGTCCCCGGCCTCTCAGCCTGGCCTCATGGGCTGCCCTCCTGGGCCTGGGCTCTTGCACAGCCCGTGCTGGACGCTCACGGTCAGCCTCTCTGGGCCGCATGGTTGCAGCATGGCGGAGGGATGGCTCCCCGCTGGACCTCGGGTTCTGGGCACTGAATGGTGGGCGGGGTCTCCAGAGTCCGCCTCAGTGCGCGAGCCGTCTGACCTCCGCCCACACACGGCGCCGACGGAGAGCCAGACTCCCGGAGCCCCACCTTGTCTGCCGCGCAGCCAGAGGCCGGGCGGTGGCTCTGCGCTGCCTCAGTCTCCCCGCCGGTACAAAGGGCGGGCACGTCCTGTGAGGAGGTCAGTGAGACACAGCACATGCCCCGGCTTTCAGCTGAAGTTCTCCAGTCCCCACGTGAGGGCGCTCTGCCCGAGAACAAGGGAACGACCCACGAAGGCGAGGACGTTGCCACCCCTTGTGCCGCCAGCAGAGATTCCATCAAGCAGTCGGTCCTGAACGCTGGTCAGGTTAGATCCGCCTGCCCTCGAGCTCGGGGTGCACGGCCCGCCCAGCCCTCTTGGGTGGGGTGCCGAGAGAGGGAGTGCCAGGAATCTGGGCGCCAGAGACGTGGTGGCCAGCAGGGATGCTGAGGCCGGGCCCTTCCCGCTCCTGCCCGCTCTGGGCCCACCTCTCAGTCCCTAGGGTTGGGGACCAGGGAAGCGTCACACTGCTGGGGAGAGACACGGCCACAGCCCTCCCCCGGGCCAGACGACTTGGCCACGGCAGCTCCTGTAACAATGCACTTTCCAGAACCTGGGCCGCTGAGCCCTATTAGTCACTCCAGAAAAACGTTCTGAAGGTAGTTGGGTCCAGGTGAATGTGTCACAGCAAATTTAACAGGATGGAATTCGGGTTGTTTGTGAGTAACTGTGGAAACAGAGAAACGCCCACATTTTCTGCAGAACCAGCCCGTGTCTGGTACCCGGTGGAGATGAAATCATTTGGCCGATGTCTCTGTGTCTCTTCCTCCGTCCTGCTGTCCCGGAGAAGTCGCTCTACGCCCCATGAGGGTTTGGGGGGCTGTGTGGTGGCTGTCTTGGCTTTGCTGCCCAGGAGACCTGCCCTTTCCGGCGTCCAGCTTGGAGGCCAGCTCTGTCCCGTGGCACAGGATTCTGAGATGGCCCCTGGGCCAAGCCTGAGTGCCACGGCACGTTTGCAGCATAGCTGAGGTTGCTAATCAGCCGATCTTAGGATGCGGGACCATGTGGGTGGCCTGACTCGATCACACAGCCCTTACAGAGCTGAGTTCTCTCTGGATGGAGCCGGGGGGATTCGGCGTGAGGGAGGTGAGGGCTCTCTGTTGCAGAGATGGAGTGACCTCGTGGCAGGAGCTGAGGGCAGCCCCAGCTTACAGCGGCCAGAAGACCGAGTCCTACGGCCAGAGAGAACTGAACGCAGACAGTGACCCGAATGAGCCTGGAAGAGGGTCCTCAGAGCCCCCGATCTCACCCTAACTCATCTGTCCTTGCTCTCAGCGTGTGAGGACAAGCCGGCCTCCTGGGCTTCTCACCCAGAGACAGTGGGCTAAGGGTGGGTGCGTTTAAGCCGCAGTTTGTAGAAAACTAATACGCTCCCTGGGGGTCCCTTCTGCTAAGTCCTTGCAAGGCTGGCAGCCTCTCTGCATCTGCTCTGCAGGTTTAGCTGTTGTTTTCTGATGCCACTGGACTCAAGGGCTGGCATCACCCGGCACCCACTGAACGTGCTCCAAACTCCCAGAGAGAAGCTCACATTCCAAAGACATACAGATGCCAACAGGTACAAGAAAGGTGCCCAACACTGCTAATCATCAGGGCAATGCACATCAAAGCCACAGTGAGGTATCACGTCACACCTGTCAGAGTGGCTATCATCAAAAAGACAAGAAATAAGAAGGGCTGGAGAGGGTGTGGAGACCAGGGAACCCTTGTGCACTGTTGTGGAAATGCAAACTGGTGCAGTCACTATGGAGAGCAGTATGGAGGGTCCTTAAAAAACTGAAAATAGAACTACCACGTGATCCAGGAATTCCACTTCTGGGTATTTATCCAAAGGAAATGAAAACATTACCTCAAAAAGATATATGCACCCCCATGTTCATTGCAACGTTATTCACAATAGCCAAGACATGGAAGCAACCTAAGCGTCCACTGATGGGTGAATAAAGAAGATGTGTTATATATACACAATAGAATATTACTCAGTCATAAAAAAGATGGAAATCTTGCCATTTGTGACAACATGGATGGACCTAGAGGGCGTTAAGCTGAGATCAATTAAACTGAGAAAGACAAATACCGTATGATCTCACTTACCTGTGGAATCTAAAAAAAACAAAACCAAACAAAAAAAACAAGCAAAAAACCGAGCTCATGGATATAGAGAACAGATTGGTGGTTGCCTCAGGTGGGTGGTGGGGTGTGGGCAAAATGGGTGAAGGGGTCAAAAGATGCACACTTCCAGCTTAAAATGAAAAAGTCACAGGGATGCCATGTACTTAATAATAGGGTGTTGCATATTTGAAAGTAGCTAAGAGAGTGGATCTTGAAAAGTTCTCATCATAAGAAAAAAATTTGTAAGTATGTGTAGTAATGGATGTAAACTGGACTTACTGTAGCAATCATTTTGCAATGTATGCAAATAATGAATTATCACATTGTACACCTGAAACTTATTTTAATGTTATGTCAATTACACCTCAATTTTAAAAAAAAGAAACTCATGGCTATTCCCTGCTCACCTGGTAGTGGGCTCTAGAGCTGGGAAGCCAGAGACCACGTGGGTGTGGCCAGGGCAGTTAATCTGGACCATCCTCCAGGGAATGAGAGCAGGTAACACAAGGATGGGGTACAGAAGGTGCTCAGGCTGATGGGGCAGGTTTAGGAGCAGGTGGCACGTGTCCTGTTTAATCCCCTTGGTGCACGCACCCCATGGTGCACACACACCCCATGATTTACACCCCCCATGGCACATACACCCCATTGTGCACATATACCCCATGGTGCACACACCCCATGATTCACACCCCCCATGGTGCACACCACAGAGCAGGACTGATTTGCTGTGAGCATGAAGGCTGCTTTTCAACAGGGGATGAGGGAAGGCCATGGGCTGGCAGGAGGGACTGTGTGCCCTTTCCATCCCCACTGCAGACAGCCTGCTCTCTGCTGCGTTTTCCCAAAGCAGAGCCCCTGGAGAGGCCTGGGGCAGGGTCCTGGGAGTCCTGAGTGGTCACTTCAGTGAGCTGGGATCCCATGCCCCTGCAGGCCTGAGGAGCTGGTGGAATGTGCTGTGTGCACGTATGTAAGTGTACATGTGTATCTATGTGTGTCTGTGTGCATGCATGTGAGGGAACGTGTGTGCACGTATGTAAGTGTACATGTGTATCTGTGTGTCTGTGCATGCGTGTGAGGGAACGTGTGTGCATGTACGTAACTATACGCGTATATCTATGTGTGTCTGTGTGCATGCATGTGAGGGAACGTGTGCACACATATGTAAGCGTACACGTGTATCTATGTGTGTCCGTGTGCATGCATGTGAGGGAACGTGTGTGCATGTATGCATGTGTATGTATGTAACCAGGTGCTCTTGGGAAGGATGAGGAGCTGTGGTGACCCCTCTCCTGGAGTCAGGCCGGACGTGCATGGGAGCAGTGCCTTCTAGAATATCCCGGCTGGATGAGATCAGCTCAGTGGCCTACACATGTCAGCCAGACTGAAGCGGGGGCTCACAGGAAGTGAGCCCCCAGTTAAAAAGCCCGTGTGAGCTGATGGGGGAGGGTGGCGCCTGCTCCCTCTGAGTCACACGCGGGTCTGTTTCTAATCACGGTCCCTCTGGCACAGAGCCTGCCGTGTGGGGCTGGAGTCTGGGAGCAGCTCCACGTAGCCTCCTGGATGCTCAGACCCACAGGGGCCTGCATCCCTGTCCACCCTGGGCCACTGAGAGGGCTGGGATGGGGGAGGTTGGTGACCCGACAGGGTCCGGTTGCACGGCAGCTGCGTCGGCACTTCTGACCCCACATCTGGGACACCTGGCCTGGACCCTTGGTTTGGTTGATGAGTTGGCAGCGTGGAGGGCCGGGGTCCCTCCTGAGAGCGCAGGGCTGTGGCTGCTCGGGGCTGCCTCTCCAGCCTGGCGGCACCCGCTCCTCTCTGGGGCGCCCCTGCGGCACTTTGCAGCCACACTAGGTGGTGCCAGGACCCGCGCTCTTCATTTCCTTACAGCTCAGCCTTCGGCCCTGGGGACCACGGCTGTTAAATCTCTGTCACTGTGAATTTTGGACCCTCTCCAGAGAATTCCAGGAGGCCCCTGGGGGCAGAGGCACAGGCAGGGGGCAGTGGGGCCTCTGCTGCTGAGAGCCAGGGACATGCCCTGCCCAGCCCCCAGGCCCCAGTGGCCGCAGCATTTTCTCTGCCGGGGCCTCTTGGGGACAATGGATGCCCCTTCTGCTCTGACTCTGTGCTGGAGTGGGGATTCCAGGAGGCTGCGGCCCAGGTGGCCCTGCTGTGGGGCCCGTACACCTGCCCAGCCAGGTGGACGTGGGTGGGTCTCGTCAGTTCCCCTGCCAAAGTCGCCTTTCCCAGGCTCAGCCTGGGAGCAGGATCTTTCCAGAATCTTCCACCTTACCTTAGGTCCTTCTAGCCCCCTCAGGGACTAAGCCTTTGAAATACGAACATGGACATGCCCTCCTTTCTGTATTAGTTGGAGCAGAAGGGCTGGAGGTGCATCCGATGGGGAAGCAGCAGCACAGGGAACCCATCCGACACTTCGGACCGTGGCAGCCCCCGTGGGCTGTGCAGGGTGGTCTGTGGTGGCTGCCAGGGCCGAGTCGTGGAGAGGAAGGTACAGGATGGTGATCTGGTCCAGGAAGAGGCCAGAAGGATGACGAGGTCTTGGCCTGTCACTGGCTCCTCACCCCCAGGCTGTGCAGCCTTGGCAAGAGTATCAGTCAGGGTTCTCCAGAGGAACAGACCGTAGGATCTGTACCTGTATTCATATCTAGGTCTATAGATCTATAAATAGATCTATATACAGCCTATAGATCTACAGGGTATTTATAGATCTATAGATCCTGTATATAAATATGCCCTGTAGATATATGTATAAGGATCCATTTATATACAGATATACATAAGAGGAGATTTATTGTAGGCATTGGCTCACGTGGTTCTGGAGGCTGGGAAGCCCCACAGTCTGCCCTCTGTAAGCTGGAGGCCCAGGGCAGCTGGTGGTGTACTTCAGTCCAAGCCCAAAGGCCTGAGAATTGGGGGGCTGATGCTGTAAGTCCTGGTCTGAGTCCCAAAGCCCAAGAACCAGGAGCAGCAATGTCTGAGGGCAGGAGAAGGTGGACGTCCACTCAACAAGGGAGAGTGAGTTACTCCTTCAGCATGGGCCCGTTGTCACAGTTTTTTTTGCTGTGAAGCGAGCAATGTTGTGTGGAATGCGTGATGGATAAGGTGTTCTGTAAGTCCATGGGTGGTAGTTTGGCAAATCTGAACCCACGGTGTCTATTCCTGTAAGGACAAAATGCTGCCCTTTCCGTGATCAAGTGGCCCAGTGTAATCAACCTGCCACCAGGTGGCTGCCTGCTCACCCCAGAAGTGGTGCCGTATCAGGGGCTCAGTGTTGGTCTCTGCTCCTGGCAGGTAGGACGCTCAGTGGTGCTAGTGACCAGGTCAGCCTTGGTGAGTGGGGGCCCACGTGTTGCTCCCCACACCCCGCCACCATGGCTACTTTGCTCAAGAGCCCATTGGGCGACGGCAGGGCTGGCCAGGAAAGAGGCTGAGTGGTACTCACAGGACGGGTCACCTGTCCACTTGATAATTACAATCCTCCTGCACTGAGGTCACCCTTTGGGGAGCATTCTCACGGGACATAGTGTCTTCACATTTTTTCTCCATTTAGAGAGGTCTATCCATATTCCCCTTTCCCAAATTTCTTTGTCACCAGTTTTCCAGTCATGGTCCTTCCAAGACCCTGACTGTCTAGCCAAACCACGGGCTGCAGCTCGTGAACTGGTGTATAACCACACAGCCGGCCACTTCTCCTTTTAAGCGAAGTGCGCAACCAGGTGCGTGGCCTGAAGTCCGGCTCCCTGGAGGGTTTCCCTTCACCAGGTCTTCGGGGGATGTCCCAGGGCGAGGCTGTGGTCCCGGAGTCGCCCACCTGTGGGTGCTCCTGCACACCATGCAGAGCCATCTGCAAACCAGGCCCAAGTCCTGTCTTCCTCTGTCGTGGATCCTAGGGAAGTACATTCCCCACAAGGCCATAGGCGCTGACTGGAGAGAGAAGGCCGAGGAGCAGGCGTGGGGACCGTAGGCATCTGAGCCACTTTCTCATGGGACATCCCTGTGCCCTCAGGGCCTGCTCAGGCCCCTTTCACACACACCACTTCCATTTGATGATGAAGTGCTGCCGTGCATCTCCAACTTTATGGCTCGGTGGGCCAGACAACACCTGGTCCACGGCGGGCCGTTCATGTCTCACGGTAACGCGGTGGCCCACATTCGCATTCAGTTTCAACTAAGGCCCAGTAGTAGGCCAAGAGCTGTTTCTCAAAAAGAGAGTACTTGTCTGCACAGGGTGGCAGGGCCTTGCTCCGAAGCCCTCAAGGCCTGCACCGCGATTCACCTACACCAGAGGCTCCAAACAGCTTCCTTTCTGCCACTGCCGCTTCAGGCATTGTTGGATCTGCTGGATCTGTGGTGCAGGGCAGAGCAGCTTGCGCCACAGCCTGGACCTGCAAGGAGGCTTCTCTTGTTCTGGGCCCCACTCAAAACCAGCAGTTGTGCAGGTCACTTGGTGGATGGACCTGAGTAGCAGCCAAAGGAGGAATACGATGCCTCCAAAATCCTAAGGGGCCCTCAAGGCATCATGCCTGTTTCTAGGTTCTAAGAGGGGCCTGATGCAACAGCTTACCCTTCACCTTAAAAGGGATATTTCAGCCTGTCCTACCTTCCTGGACCCTAGAAATCTCACTGAGGTAGAAGGTCCCTGAATTTTTGTTAGATTTACTTCTCACCGTCTGACACGCAAATGTCTCACCAGTAACTCTGGAGTAGTGGCTACTTCTTGCTCAATAGGCCTAATCAGCATAATATCATCAGTGTAATGGACCAGTGCGATAGCGTGTGAAAGGTAAAGGTGATCAAAATCCCTGTGGACTAAGTTACGAGGTAGGGCTGGAGGCTTGACGTACCCCTGAGCTAGGTGGGGGAACTTGTATTGCTGTCCTTGTCAGAAGAAAGCAGACTGCCTCTGGTGGTCTTTATTGACAGGGATGGAAAAGAGGGCATTTGCCAGATTACTAGCTGCATACTAGGTCCCCAGGGAGTGAGTTCTGGGGTTTCTGGAATTAGCTCTCTAATCTGATTTGCTTTAAAGCCACTAAAGACTATTTTCAGTCGTCAAGGGAGCACTGATAGTCCGTGGCGTGGACGTAGAGATGACAAAACACCTGCACTGGATACCCCTCATCAACCAGTTATGAAAAACAAAGAGCTGGGTGACTCTGGATATGATGCTTTCAAACATTTGGAAAACTAAGGCACATAAGGACATTAGCTGGTCACTCCTAATATCACTGGACAAAGCGATGAAAGAAAAAGAAGAGCTCAGGAATTCAAATTCCCAGCTCAAGCTGTGCATGATGATCTAAGAGCTTCTGGATTTGTCCTGAAGGATATGAGGGGTGAAACTGCTCAAAATCAAATGCAGAACCTCACCCATGTGATTGTCTGCATTACGACACAAGCTGAGCTCCTAGCCTCATAGAATATCTACTGTTAATGTGAGGGCATTAGATGTGAAGGAAATGGGTCCTATAAGCTGGGTGGGGATGTGTGGGAAGACGCTGCTGAAGCTGTGGACATTAAGCCCCTAAAATCTGGTGAGTCTTCTTTGTCAGTGGAAGAGCCCTCTCCAACCCAGCAGAAACGGCCTGCTCTGCAGAGTCTTCATCCATGGTGGTATCTGCCTTCCTACCTTCATCTAAGGGGGTTGACCCTGCAATTCCTGGGGAAACCTTACTGGCCTCCCACAAGACAATGCTGATTGTCCTCAGGACCCACCCCACCGCTCTTCTTCGCTTCTAGACCTATAGCTAGACTCAAGTCCCAAGAGGCCCCTAAAGGTAAGGAACAAAGTGTGGCACAAGAGGAAGAGTGCTACATGCACTCCAAAAGAACGACTTGAGTTTTCTAGTTTATACAAGCAGAAATCCTGGAACAGGTGTGAGAACGGATCCTAAATGTGTGGGATCATGATAGAAGGAGTATAAAACTGGACCAGGTCAAATTTATGGATATGGGTCCATTAAGCAGAGATTCTGCATTTAATGTTACTGCCCCAGGAGCTAGAAAGGGCTCTCAGTGTGTTTTGTTGGTTGGTTGGCTGAAACATGATCCAAAAGATGGCCCACCCTCTGCAACTCAGAAACACCTGACCTCTCTTGGTTGAAAGTAGAGGAAATGATTCCGAAGCTTAAGGAGATTGCAATGCCCGAGTGCATCTGTCATTTAAGACCTACGCATTCATCCTGGGAGGGTCCAAAAGATATCTTTCACTACCACTATGAGAAATGAATTTGTGAGGGGAGCCCCAACATCCTTGAAGAGCTCCTCGATAATTCTTCTCTGTAGCCCAGACCTTATAGTGGGAACGGCAGCCATCCAATTGGAAAACCTAAATTCAATGGAGTATTTGGATGCTGGGGTGTCAGGGGCCAAGTGGTAGCTTTCAATCACCAAAGGCAAGATGGGCATGGTCCCCATAACAACAGCAGAATCAAGAAAGCAATCAGAATTGTCTGCTTCACCTAGACCTACAGCACTGGCTGGTTACTCGTGATGTTCCTGGTGAGAAATACATAGGAAGTCTACTAAATTCCTGCTTGCCCTGCATAAGCAGAAAAGTCCTAGCTCAATTGAACAAAAGTCTAACTCAAATCATAAAAACAGAGTTATGTCCCCTCAGTCAATTTCCAGACTTGAGCTAGTTTACAGACCCAGAACCCCTTGGATGAAGGGGAGGCCACGTTCCCTTGAGGAGGGACCCTGGCACACTATCCAAAAGTTACACTGTTAATCTTTCTCCCAGTCTTTCCTCAAAGGAACCTAGAGCCTTTTACCAGAGTAACTGTGCTTTGGGGAAAAGTAAATAATCAGACGTTTTGGGGGCTACTGGATAATAGCTCTGAACTGATTCTGATTTCAGGAGAAGAAAACGTCACTGTGGCCCCCCAGTCAGAGGAGGGGCTTATGGAAGTCAGGTGATCAATAGAGTTTTAGCTCAGGTCTGTCTCACATTGGGTCAGTGGGTCCCTGAACACAACCTGTGGTTACTTCTCCGGTTCCAGAAAATATAATTGGAATAGACATACTTAGCAGCTGGCAGAATTCCCACATTGGTTCCCTGACCTGTAGAGTGGGGGTTATTATGCTGAGAAAGGCCAACTAGAAGCCATTAAAACTGCTTCTACACAGGAAAATAATAAATCATAGCAGTACCATATCCCTGGAGGGATGCAGAGATTAGTACCACCACCAAGGACCTGAAAGATGCAGGGGCAATGATTCCCACCACATCCTCATTCGACTCTCCCTGCTGGCCTCTGCAGAAGACAGACGGGTATTGGAGAATGACAGTGGATTGTGGTAAGTTTACTGAGGAGGTAACCCAAACTGCCGCTGCTGTACCAGACGTGGTTTCATTGCTTGAGCAAATTAGCACATAGCCTGGGACCTGGTGTGCAGCTATTTAATCAGGCAAATGCCCTTTTTTCCAACCCTGTCAATAAAGACATGAAGGTGGCAAAAGAAAAGTCTATGACTCCAAACAAACAAACAAACAAATAAATAAGGAGTTCCCTAGTGGGCTAGCGGTTAGGATTCTGTGCTTTCACTGCTGTGGCCCGGGTTCAATCCCTGGTCATGGAACTGAGATCCTGCAAACTCTGTGGCACGGCCAAAATAAATAAATAAAGAATGAATGAATGAATAAATAAATAAATAAATCAAAAAGGAAAGTCCATGACTTAAAAAAAATTTACTGAGGTATAATTTACCTCCCCTGATTGCACCAATTTTAAGCGCAAAGTTCAACGAGTTTTGACAAATGTATACACCTCTGTAACCAGCACTCCAGTCAAGCTTTAGAACATTCCCTTTGCCCCATTTGTGCCCACCCTCACCTTCAGACAAACATTAATTAAATTTCTGTCACTGTAGATTACATTTACCTTTTTCCTGAGTTCCACATGGATAATATAGGACTCTTTCTTCGCCAGCATAAACTTGTTGAGATTCATCCATGTTGTGTCAATCTGTACACAAAGGATTGTGTCAATCCTTTCTCCTGCTGTACAGCACAGTGAGCTCAGCTCAGTGCTCTGTGATGACCTAGATGGGTGGGATGGGGGAAGGGAGGGAGGTCCAAGAGGGAGGGGATATATGTGTACATATAGCTGCTTCACTGCACTGTAGAGCAGAAACTAACACAACATTGTAAAGCAGTTATACTCCAATAAAAACAAAAAAGTAGTTGGTTCCTTTCTGTTGCTGCACAATATTCCATTGTTTGGGTGCACCACGATTAGATTATCTAGTTTCCTGCTGGTGGACATTTTGGTTCAAGTTTTGGCTATTTATAAATAAAACTATAAACAATATATAAATAATACATAAAAATATAAACCATATATAAATATTTGTGTCAACATATATTTTCATTGTTCTTGGGTAAATATCTAGGAGTGCAATTGACAGGTCATAGGTAAGCATATGTTACACTTGATGAAAAACTATAATTTTTCCAAAGTAGTTGTACCATTTTGTATTCCTACTAGTTATTTCACATCTTTGCCAACATATAACATTGTCAGTCTTTCAAATTTTAGTAAATCTAGTAGGTGAGTGTGTAGTAGTATCTTATTGAGACTTAATTTACATTTCTTAGATGACAGATGATATCAAACATCTTTTAATGTGCTTATTGACCATTTGTATATGTTTTTTGAAAAAGTATCTATTCAAATTCTTTACTCATTTTTTATTGCAATATTTGTATTCTTATTACTGAGTTGTAAAAATTCTTTAGATATTTGGGATACACGTCTTTTATCAGATATATGCATTGCAAATACTTGCTTCCAGTGTGTGGCTTTTTAAAAGTTTCTTTTTATTTAATGGTGCTTTTGGAAGAGCAAATATTTTTATTTTGATGAAGTCAAATTTAACAATTTTTATATTTTATGGTTCATCTTTTTGTGTCTTACTTAAGATATTGTTGCCTAGCACACGGTTGCAAAATATTTTCTCCTATCTTTTTGTCTAGAAATTTTACAGTTTTAAATTTTTATTTAGGTGAGTGATGCTTTCTTTTCTTTTTTTTTTTTTTTTGCGGTACACGGGCCTCTCACTGTTGTGGTCTCTCTTGTTGCGGAGCACAGGCTCAGCGGCCATGGCTCACGGGCCCAGCCGCTCCGTGGCATGTGGGATCTTCCCAGACCGGGGCACGGACCTGTGTCCCTTGCATCGGCAGGCGGACTCTCAACCACTGTGCCACCAGGGAAGCCCGTGAGTGATGTTTTTGAGTTAATTTTTATGTATGGTGGGAGGTAAGGGTCAAGATACATCTTTTTTTCCATCATGATAAAAAGTTGTTCCACCACCATTTTTTTGAAAAATTATTCTTTCCCCATTGAATTACCTTGACATTGTGGTCAAAAACCATTTGACTATATGGGTCTATTTTTGGACACTATATTCTTTTCCATGGATATAGCAACATATCAGTACTACTCTCCTCTGATTACTGCAACTTTTCAGTGAATTTTAAAATCAGGTAGGTAAAGTCTTCTGACTTAGTTCTTTTTTAAGATTGTTTTTGCTATTTTAGGTCCTTTGCATGTCCATATAAATTTTAGTACCAGCTTGTTGATTTCTTCAAAGAACCTGCTCAGATTTTGACTGAAATTGCTTCGGATTTGTAGATCATTTTGGGGAGAGTTTCATTTTAACACTATGTGACTTTAAATTCATGAACATGGTATAGCTCTCCATTTATTTAGGTTTTTAATTTCTCTCGGCAGTGTTTTGTTGTTTCAGGAGTACAAACTAATTTTGTCAAATTACTAAGCATTTTTCTTTTTTGTTGTTGTTGATGCTATCATAAATTACATTTTAAAAATTACAACTTCTGACTGTTCATTGCCAGAATATAGAAGTACAATTTATTTGGGGGAAGGCACTTATTGACCTTGCATTCTGTGATTTTGTTAAGTTCATATGTCAATTCTAGTAGCTTTTTAGTAGATTTCTTTAGTAGATTTTTAAGGTATGCAGTCATATTGTCTGTGCATAAAGACAAGTTTACTTCTTTCTTTCCAATCTGTATAATTTTTTTTTTTTTTTTTTTTTTTTTTTTTTTTGCGGTACGCGGGCCTCTCACTGTTGTGGCCTCTCCCGTTGCGGAGCACAGGCTCCAGACGTGCAGGCCCAGTGACCATGGCTCACCGGCCCAGCCGCTCCGCAGCATGTGGGATCTTCCCGGACCGGGCCACGAACCTGCGTCCCCTGCTTCAGCAGGCGGACTCTCAACCACTGCACCACCAGGGAAGCCCCTGTATACTTTTTATTTATTTTTCTTGGAAAAAGGCCAGGCTTAGGGCAAGGCTAGGCCTTTGAATATAATGTTGAATAAGGATGGTGAATCTACTTTGATATTAATATAGCAAGTTCATTTTTGCCTTTTTCCTTATCTTAAGAGGAGGACATTCAGCCTTTCACATTACATTGAAATTAGCTATGAGGTTTTTGTGGATATCTTTTATCAGGTTGAGGAAATTTCCTACTATTCCTGATTTCTAAGAGTTTTTATTACAAATAGCTGTTGAATTTTGGCAAATGCTTTTCCTACATCTATTGAAATGATCATATTGTTCTTTAAAGACTTATTCTATTAATATAGTGAATTGCATTGTTAAATCTTTGAATGTTAAATGAATCTAGCATTTGTTGGAAATATCTCAACAAGTTTGAATTTGATCATGATACATTAAAAAAAATTGCTGGATTTGATTTTGTTAAGGACTTGTTCTTGTTCAACTATGCTCATGAGGGATCCTGGCCTGTAGAAGATTTTCTATTTTTTTTCCCCTTGATTCAGTTTGGTAATTTGTGTCTTTTAATGAATTTTTCCATTTCTTCTAAATTGTCAGTTTTGGGAGGAATAAAGATCTTTATAACATTCCCTTATCTTTTTAATACCTGCAAGATCTGTAGTGCTGGACTTCTATTTTATTCCTGATATTGGTAATTTGTGTTTTTTCTTTTGATCATCTGGATATTTATCAATTTTATTAATATTTTCATTAAACCAGCTTTGGTTTCATTGATTTTTCTCTATTTTTGTATGTTTTCAATTCCACTGATATCTACTCTTTTCTTTTTAATTTTCTTCTTTCCACTTATTTTTGGTTTAATTTTTCTTTTTCTAGCTTCTTCAGAAGGAAATCTAGATCTTTGATTTTAGATTTTTTTCTGTTCTAATATAAGCACATAAAAAGCTATGTATTTTCCTCTAAATGTTACTTAGCTCTACCACCTATTTTGACATTTTGGATTTTAATTTTCACTCATTACAAAATATTTTCTAATTTTCTTTTGATCTCTTCTTTGACGAAAGTACTATTTAGAAGAGTACTGTTTAATTTCAGAGTATTTGGGGGTTTTCCAGATATCTTTTATTACTGACATCCAGATTTATTCCAGTGTGGTCAGAGAATATACTCTGTATGATTTTACTGCTTTTAAATTTGTTGAGACTCATTTTACGGCCCAGCAGATGGTCTTTTTTTTTTCCCCCTATGTATTCTATCAGTTATTGAAAGAGGTGTTGAAATCTTTACTATAATTGTGGGTTTGTTCATTTCTCTTTTCCATTCTGTCAGTTTTTTTTTTTTTTTAGAAGATGGTGGGGGTAGGAGTTTATTAATTTATTTATTTTTGCTGTGTTGGGTCTTTGTTTCTGTGTGAGGGCTTTCTCTAGTTGTGGCAAGCGGGGGCCACTCTTCATCGCGGTGCGTGGGCCTCTCACTATCGCGGCCTCTCCTGTTGTGGAGCACAGGCTCCAGACGCGCAGGCTCAGTAGTTGTGGCTCATGGGCCCAGTTGCTCCGCGGCATGTGGGATCCTCCCAGACCAGGGCTCGAACCCGTGTCCCCTGTGCTAGCAGGCAGATTCTCAACCATTGCGCCACCAGGGAAACCCTCATTCTGTCAGTTTTTGATTCATGTTTTCTGAAGATTTTTTATTAGATGAATATTTCAGATTATGTCTTCTGATGAATTGACAGTCTTATGATTAAGTAACACTCTTGTTTATTCCTCATAATATTGCTTGTCCTGAGTCTACTTTGTCTGACTTAATATAACAACTCCAGTTTTCTTATGATTAGTATTTGCATGGTATATGTATTTCTTATCCTTCTATTTTGACCTACTGTGTCTTTGGACTTAAAGTATGTTTCTTTAAATATTGCTGTAGCTTACATTTCTGTACACTTTGATATCTCTGCCTTTTAGTAAGAGTGTTTAGACCATTTCTATTTAATGTAATCATCAATACGTTTGGGATTAAATCTACCAATTCGGTAAATTATTTTTTATTTGCCCCATCTATTCTTTCTTCTTTTTCCCTTTTTTTCTGCCTTTTTTTTTTTTTCAGTACGCGGGCCTCTCACTGTTGTGGCCTCTCCCGTTGCAGAGCACAGGCTCTGGACGCGCAGGCTCAGCGGCCATGGCTCACGGGCCCAGCCGCTCTGCGGCACGTGGGATCTTTCCGGACCGGGGCACGAACCCGTGTCCCCTGCATCGGCAGGCAGACTCTCAACCACCGCACCATCAGGGAAGCCCTTTCTGCCTTATTTTTGACTGAGTATTTAATATTCTACTTTACCTCCTATATTTGTTTATTGGCTATACATTTGTTTTTTTCCCCCTACGGTTGTGCTATGGTTTGAAATATGCATCTTTTACTTTTTAAAAAATTATCCTGTGTCATATGTATTGTAATAAACTCATAACTGTGAATGTCCATGTCTCTCTCCTACCCTATAGGCTATAGCTGTTTTAAACTTTATGTGTATATATGTTATAAACCTCAAAGTACATTGTTATTATTTTTGCTTTAAACAGCGAATTATCTTGAGTAATTTTAAAATGAAAAAAATTCTTTTATATTTACCTATGGTACTCATTATTTTATGTAGATTTCAGTTTCCATCTGGTATAATTTTCCTTCCTTCTAAAGAACTTCCTTTTGCATTTCTTACAGGCACAATTTTGCAGGTGAAGGATTCTCTTAGTTCCCCACCCCCTCAAGATAGTAAATCAGAAACAATATCACATTCCAAAGGGGATGACAGAGTGTAGTACCACCATTAAAGACCTTAGATATGTAGGCTCCCTATCATAGTTCCATTTAAATTCACCCCTGCAGCATCAGATGGATCCTGGAGAATGATTATAATCCACCACAAGAGTAACCAAGCAGTAACTCAAATGCAGCTGCTCTTCTGGGTATGGCATTGCTGCTAGAACAGATTAATAAGACCTCATGTACATGATATGTGGCCACTGATTTGATGAATGCATTCTTTTCTATTTCAATTAAGAGACTATCAGAAAAGTCTGTAATCATATGGGAAGGACTAAAATACCCACTTATTGTTTTGCCTCAGGTTCTGTTAACTTTTCTGTCCTCTGTCATAAGGACACTGATCAGTTACATTGATGACCTCATGCTGATCAGGCAAGATGAGAAAGAGGGATTCTGGATCAAGCCCATTCCATCTATAGCTGAGAATCATAGGCACTCAGAGAAATGTTTTATTATCTTGATAGGATGGAGCACTTGTCTAGGGGACGACTGACCATGTGTTGAAAGCCCATTCAGAGGCAGAGCCTGTTGGAGTCACCATGTCATAAAGCCACATGTGTTTAGCAGCAGTCTTTCAAAAAATGGAAAAGAGGGGATGACTCAGTTGCGTGAGAAGGTAGTGTTGACTCTCATGTCACCCCAGCAGTGACCGTGGTACCCCCCACCAAGCTCACACCTATCGGGGGGAGGCTCTGTCGACCACACGCAGAAGGAGGGAAAGGTCTGAGCTTGGTTTACACTGCAGCCAGCTCAGTATGGGAGCCGGCTGAAAATGGATGGTGGCTGCACTCCAGCCAGAGGCAAGGACACCTCTGAAGGCAATGGAGGAGACAGCTGCCCAGCGGGCAGTGCTCCAGGCACTTGGCCATCCACTCTGTGGGGAAGGAGATGTGGCCAACATGAGAATATGTACAGATTCCCAGGCAGTAGGCACTGCATTGTTGTCTGGTCAGGAACCCAGAAGGAAAAGACTGCAGGATCAGGGATGAGGATTCCGGGCTAGAGGCATGTGGATGGACATTTGGGAGTGGACGTGAAGTGTGAAGATTTTTGTATCACTCGTTAACACCCACCAGGAAACACTCACCACAGAAGAGGCTCTGTGACTCGGCCAGTAGACACCAGCCAGTTTTCACTATCAGTTACCCCAGAACCAGCGTGATGGGCACACAAGTAGAATGAGCACAGGGCAGAGATGCAGGCCATAGTGGAGATGGACCCAGCAGTATGGATACTCACTTCCAAGGAAGATTCAGCTACCTCTGAATGTCCAAACTGCCAGCAACAGAGAACAGCACTGGGTCCCTGTTATTCTTCAGGAGACAACAGAATACTTGGTGGTAAGTCAGCCACATTGGGCTACGTCCATCCTGGGACAGCTTGGTGAATAGATACTCCAGGCACAGTTTCACCTGTTCACAAGGCCTCAGCCCACATGGTCCCCAGGCATGGAATCTCATGAGCATAGCATCCAATCAGGGGGCCCACTTCACAGCGCAGGAGCATGGGATTGGGTGCATGACCATGGGACCCACTGCTCCCAGGGTCAGGTGGCCTCCCAGGAGGCTCAAACAGCTTTCTAAGGGCGAGCTGAAGTACTGGTGAGGAGGCGACACTGAAAAGAGGGGTGCCCTCTTTCAGCATGCAGCGTCTGTGCTAAATCAGAGACACTTACGTGGTGCTGTGTCCCCAACAGGAAGGACATGTGGGCTCAGGAACTGAGGGTGTGAGCGGAAGTAGCCCCACCTACCACCGCTCTCTCTGGCCCATTGGAGGGTCTGGGGCTTCCTGTTCCTGCAACTCCGGACTGTACAGGGTTGAAGGTCCAGTCCCCAAAGGGTGCCATTGGACTAACAGGGCACATTGGATGGCTTATATCCAGGGTCCAGCAGACAAGAAAAGGAATCACCAGCTTGGCAGGGTAACTGGCACTGATCACCAGAAGGCAGGACCACTTTCCCGCCATGGAGGCTGGGAAAGACACCTGTGATTCACTTGGGTGCCTCTAGGCAGTCCCTTTCCCAGGCCTAGTTGTGAATGGACTCATGAACAAGGGCTCAGACTCCTCCAGAATGAAGGCTTGAGTCACACCCCCAGGGAAGCTGGGGAGACCTGCAGGTTGAAGGCTGCCCAGCATGAGGGGACTCAGAAAGGATGGTGGAGGAGGGAGAGGACCAGGGTCTGTCATGGCCCTGAGACCTGCTGCAGTGATGGGGGCTGTGGTCCACCCCACCGACCCCTCCTCTAAGTGTCCCCCAGAAGCGAGGCCCGTGGGAAGCATGGAGGAGCTGTTCCTTGGGCCCGTGCAGCACGGGGCAGGCAGCCGTGGAGGGTGCGCTTGGGGAGCAGGAGTGACTGACGGTCCCCTGGTGCCCTTTTCAGACCCCACGGTGCCCTGGGATGCTCCAGCCCAACGACTCAGCTTGTGGGAGCAGGTCGTCCTGTGACGCGCAGACTCTACGAAGGGCTGTGCTTGGCTCCAGAGCCCTGCACTGCCTGCCCACCCCCCCTCCTTCCCCCGCACCTTCCCCGGCTCCTCCACCCGTTATCTGTCCCAGACGTTTCCCCAGGACATCTCCTGCATCCTTTCTTGGTTTCTGCTTCTTGAAAGACACTAACTAGCATCTCTTCTTTTTCTTGAATGGTAGCATTTTTTATTAAGGCCAGAGATTCTCTTTGCTCGGTGTTTTTGCTGGAAATACGTCTAAGTGGTGCATGGCTTACAGTCATGTTAGGACTCAGATGGGCCCTGCTTGAGATTGAAGTGTGTTCCCATCAGCATTCCTCCACAGCCAGATGAAGGGAGACAGGTTTACCGTGAGTTTCCATGTGTAGGTTGAGGTCCAGCATCCAGCGAGGGGGGCCACGGCAGCAGATGCTGCAGACAGTTCTGGAAGGGAGTGGGATCTGTGCCACCGAGGGCTGCTAGTGCAGGTACAGTCCTGGGGCCTCCCCAGCTGCTGATGTGACCCAAATGCTGCCACCTCTCAGCAGAGACCCGTCCCAGGTCTGCCCTCCCTCTGGCCCTGGGTCCTGGGCTGGGGTTACTCACAGGAGGAGAGCCTCAGACAGCCTCAGTGGGTCCTGACTGGCTTATCACTTACACAGAGACCTGGGCCACAGACAGCCTCTCCCTTGGCTTTTAGCCTGAACACATTTTTAAGGGGGGTGGGGAATTTCTAGCCCAGATGATTTAAAGGGCTTCTGGTTGGGAGAGTTAGATATTGCTTTTCAAATTACTATTTTGCTTGAAATTCTCTCCCCAAACTTTACCGTCAGCTGTAAAGTACTGTAAAATTACATTGTATTTATCTTTGTATGTATTCTCATTGAATGTGTGGTAGGTGCTCAATAAAAGCATGTTTAGCAAATAAGAATAAGATAATCTGAGAGTCTCCTTCCTGCTTATCCAACCCTGCAGAGGTCTGGACTGAGCAGTTACCAAAGGTGAGCCGGTGAGAGGAGGGCTGTGAACACCTGCACGAAGAATAACAAGACACTCGGAGTTTTTAGAATTGGTTTACGATTCTGTTTCCTTTGAATGTTAATATTAAATTGTGCTGCTGAGAGGCCAAAGCAACAAATATTCTGACCCTGGAAACTACCGTGGAAGGGGAGCAAACTTCCACGCAGATCTGTGTTCGCCCTTGTGGTCGGCGTGGCCTGCATCACCCATCAGTGGTCTGTCGGCTGCCCTGCGGGAGGCCTGAGGCCCCTCAAGCTCTTGAGAGCGGAGACCTGGTCTCCTCCGTGTCTCCCGTCCTCACCATACAAAGCCTTGCTCTTAGTAGGTGTTGAATAACCATTTGGTGACTAATGAATAGAAGGGGAATTAGGTTGACATGTTAGTGTGTGTTAGGACAGTTTCTGTATTGTCAGAGTGCATATTTGAGATTCAAAACTGGGTGGAAGTGTGAAATTCCTTATGTAGAACAAAAATAGAACAAGTCAGCAAAAACCGAATTAGTGAAGCAGCTGGTTCCTGGAGCCTGGGGCCATCTGGACTGCGCACGCAGCAGCCTTCCTCGGTGGGGACCAGCCAAATGGTGGGAAGGAGACACTGGTGCACAGGAACGAGGGCTTTGTCACTAATTTGCTGTGTGGCCCTCTCTTTGCTCCTTAGCTGCTTCATTTTACAATGAAACAGTTGGAATAAAGGAACAATATTTTCCTAGCAACCAAATTCTGTGATTTCCAGAGACAAGGAATCCTCAGCTTCAGGTAATAGAAAGCCTATTCCACCATCAAAAGCTCTGGTCGTTAGAAGGAGAAAAGGCAAGTGCTGTGAGCTTTTTGCTTTTATATTTATATCACGAGCAGGGTTGGAAGACATGGGAGCAGGGTTCCCCCCACCCCGCCCTGGTCTGGAGAGAAGCCTGCGCCAGGGAGGGAGAAAGAGCAGCCACAGCCCTTTCTCCTTGGTGACCCAGAAGAAGACATCTGTCCAGCTGGCTCTGTGGCACAGAGTGGAATGGGGGAGAAGGAGTTAAGTGAGAGTTAGTTTGGATTTCTTGCTGAGTTTCCAGCCCAAGGTGCCTGCTGGAAAAATGTAGCTGGGAGCCAGGTGACACAGCTGTGTGTGTGTTTGTTTTTGATGTTACCAGAGAAACAAGAGGGAAAAATACAAAAATAAAGTTTCCACAAAAACCCAAACTGACTTCAAAAAAGTCTGTGTGCAAGCAGAAAGGAGAATCCGGCAGCCCAGGCTCCAATAACAGGGCGCTCTGTGCTGCCTCGGCCGTCCCCACCCCGTCCCACCCCGGCACCTCAGACACGGGAAGCGGGAAAGCAAGTTGGCTTTTCCACGTGGGCAGGGCTGCCCCTGTGCCTCAGTGCTGGGAGCACTGCCATGACGTGAAGTAACTCTCAGCCGCGGTCAGGAGAGACACACTGCTCTGACTGTGAGTGTTAGATTGCTAAGTGGATTAAATAGAACCACCCAGCCACAGAGAGACACTGGGCTGCTTTATTAAGTGGTTATGAATAGGTGGGGAGGGATTAGACATTAGGAATCAGAGGACCGGAAAGGAGGAAGCTGTGAACTTAACGGAAAGGGAGAGCACCAAGTGAGACAGGCTAGTGGAGCTGCGACTCGCCTCACAGGACCTGACACCAGCTCTGCTGCAACTCAGGTCTTTCCAGAGTAGACGAGATGCCACGTACTGCCAGTGCCCTTTCCACGGCATGGGGTGGGGTGGACCAGTCTTCTTCTAACCAGGCCCCAGAGGAAAGGGCACTGCACACGCAGCGTGCCAGGCAAGCATGCCGGGGGTAGATCTTAGCTCTGCTGCCAGCTGGTCCCTCTGGGCAGTCGCTGGCCTCTTGTCTCCCTGTGGGGCGGCTCCCCGCCCCCCAGCATGTACGTTTCCATCACTCCCGCACAACTCGCAGCACCATCTCCGATGCTTCCCAAGGCAGCGCTCCTCAAGAAGACTCAGACGCAGTGCCTGGCCTCAAGGCACTTACCACACAGATCGTCGGCTTAGACCGGCTTGCTTCCTTCCTTCCAGATAGAATTCATCATTTTAACCATTTTAAAGTGTACAGTTCAGTGGTGCTTAGTACAGTCCCAGTGTTCTAACAACCACCAGCCCTACCTAGTTCCAGAACATTCTCATCACCCGAAAAGGAATCCTTGTACGGGTTAAGCAGTGCTCCCTTCCCCACTCCTCCCCCCAGGCCCTGCCAGCGTGCTTTCCATCTCTGTGGATTTCTTCTGCTGGACAATTGATATACATTGAATCATACAATATGTGACTTCTGGCATCTGGATTCTTCCACTGAGCATGTTTTCAGGGTTCGTCCACATTATCAGCACATTATTCCTTTTTATGGCTAACATCCCACTGTGTGGATAATTATCCATTCAACCCTCTGATGGACACTTGGGTTGTTCCCACCTTTGGGCTGTTGTGAATAATGCAGCAATGGCCACCCTTTCTTTTACAAGTTTTGTAATATTAGCTTCACTTCTCCCCATTTGCTGTGCAAGGGAAGCAGAGATGGGCAGGAGGAACTACTGCACCCAGAACTGATGCTGGACAAGCGCCCAGGCAGGGCTGGAAGTACCCTCAGCACTCAGTGGACTTTTCACCACCAGCAATGGGATCCAAGGCTTGGGAGCTACAAAGTTTCCCAGGGCTTCCGGGCTCAGGTCCATGTGACTTCCGGCAGGGGCGGGACTTCCCTCCCAGGACTTCCTCCCCAGGAGCCCGCCTGACCAGGGCCCACGTGACTTGTGACTACTGGCGGGGGCGTGTGCTTCCGCTTCCCTGGTGAGGAGATGTCGGCTTCCTTCCAGGTGGGAGGCCAGCCTGCCCCACCTCTTCTTGACGGTATTTAGGGTCGGAAGCCCCCTGGGTGGTTACGGGGATGTGCTTCTCCTAAGCTCTGCTACCCTAATCTCAGGCCGGACCCCAGGGCCACTTCTTGGTGGTCCTGGGCAACACCGCAGATGAGGGTTGTTTCGGGCTTATTAAGGCCAGTAATTGAAAAGCAGCGAGAAAGGGTGATAAAGCCGCAGTGGGCTGTGCAGAAGAAGCGGGAAAAGGATCAGCGGAAGGTTGATGGTGACATCATCAGAGCCTAGGGTTTAGCCTTGAAGAGTTAGACCCCTTGTCCAAAGATTTAGCACAATTGTTGAGTGCTTGGTTGTTCCTCTGTGCCCTTCTCATAGTTCAACTGATGATAAATTCCATAAACAAAGCAATGAGGGATTCATATTCTTAAAATGTTGGCCCCACTTGGTTCTCTTTCCTCCAAATTTGCATTTGCCTCCTTTGCAGACAGTATTTGAAACGAGCGGGTGAAGAGGGGACTGAGGGAATGTCACCGTAGCTCTCCTCAGTGGAACCTGCTGCAAGTGGACTACTTACATGTTTTCTGTGTGGGGGGCAGTTGTGTCTAGAGGACCATGCTTATTGACCAGAGTACACTTGCGTTTTTCCGTTGCCGTGGAGCTGAGTCATCTAATTTCACCCCTAGCACTCCACACTTGAAACCCAGATCTCAGACAAGGTATCATTCTGGAAAACCAGAACCAGAGTCCATGCTGTATACAGAGAGGTGATCATACAGCTGGGAGTTAGGGAAATTCCTGCCTGGTTTGGAAAAAACGTAAGAATGTCTTACAACAACCAAAATAGGGGTCATGTAGAGGGCCTAAAGAGGTATGGGAAGGGGAAAGGGTGGGTGGAGGTGAGTGGTCCCCACCGAGGCAAGGTCTATATTGACAGCTCCTTGGGTGGTTGAAGGGTGAGGGAGAGTCACGCGCAGCTCTGAGACTGAGCCTGGGGCCTCTGGGAACCAGGACAGAATTAAGGAAGTCAGGAAGGAGGGAAAGCATTGGCATAAAGGGGAGACTATGAGGGGATGCTCTCCACCCAATAGCAGCCTGAATCCCAGAGTTGGCGACTTGCTCTGTCAAAGTAGATGCTCTGCAGTCCCCAGGGATGGGGCAGGAGGTCCTTATGTTCTTCCCAATGTTTGAAATGCCTTTCCCACGGTCTCCATTTATCCAAATCTCGACCACCTTTCAAGACCAAAAAATGATTCCTGCATGAAAACTCTTCCTGATATCATCCAAATTTATGTGCCACCCCCTCCTTTGAGATAATGCACAGGATTCAGCAGAAGTAGATCCGTAAAAACGCAACAAGCATTAATTTTAAATTGAATAGAGTTGCGTTGATGTCCGTAAGTGTTTCCACTGGGACAGGTCATCCATCCTTCTTGGGTCAGAAGTGAAGACTTTCCACTGGAAATTCCCAGAAGACCCAGTCAGCCGGGGGCGGGTATGTGTGTTCTGTACCCCATCCAGAATGATTCACTGTGGTCACCCTGTGACCCACTTTCTACTGTGAGCTTTGGCTGAGTGGATTCTCATCATAATTCTTTTTCACCATGGGCACCTCATCACTGAAGAAGCAAGGCTAAGTGAAGCAGTAGCTGGAAACTCTGAGCTTCACAACGCCATTTTTGAGGGTGGGAAAAGGGAATTGGAAAGGAAAAGGCAGGTCCCGCAATACTGTGGCTTTACCTGGTTGCTTTTCTCCTCCAAAACCTAGTAGTTTCCTCCATGTCTTCCTAGAACCACAAGTCCTGTGACAAGCGGGAGAAAGGAGCTTGGGTGGGTGGGGAGGCGACTTGCCCAGTGAGCAGTGAGTCCAGGACTGGAAGTGAAGGGCTCTTACTTTTAAGCCACATGGCTGTTCTGTCAGGGAAAGTTAGGTGCTTCCTCTCCCCCAGCATCATCTAAAAATAAATTCGTAGGTGTTACTTTTTAACAGATGCCTTCATCCACATGACCCCTTTGACCTTCAGAGAGTTCCAGTATGAGGTGCTCCGGCTGTCTGTCTACGCATCTGTGCCCTGGTGTGTTTCCCAGAGCGCTTGGAGCGCTGAAGTTGGGGTGGGAACTTGACTTCTAACTGATCACTATCAAGCACTCCCTTTAGAAATATAAAACATTCTGTTAATTTTTCAAAATTTATAATATGGTACATATTACTCTGCAAAGCAAGTACTATGAATAACAACAATATTCTGATATTTTTGAGGTGGCCACGTGTGAGAAAAAGAACACAAATGAGAGACAAGTAAAAACACTGAAGGATGGGGGGAGGTCAGGAAAGCACTGATGTTCTAACACGCCTGCTTGGAGCCTTTGGTTACTTAAAACTTGTAAATAAAGCAAGAAGGTGAGTGCTGTGTCCTCTCAGTGTCATTCTGGGGTATTGTATAGCCAGCGCACCCACGGTTATTTAGGTCTGTGTCCTTGTGCACCTGTACTTGACATCACCATTCACCAAGGGCTCAGGTTCTATGATGTCTCATGCTGGCTCGCAGGTTCTTTCCAGGACAGATGCAAATAATCTGTATTTGGTTGAAAGTGTCGAAAATAATCAGTATCTAGGCTGCGAAAAACGAAGAGCTTTATTTGGGGGGGGGGCCTGAGAATTGCAATTCTGGAGACACAGTTATGGGTAAAACCGAAAGAGTGTACTGGGGACGAAAAAGAGTCAGGGGCTTCTAAAGGCAAAAGGCTATGAGGTCCTTAAAGTTGCCCAGCAAGAACTGTGATTGAGATAAGTCAGGAAACATTTGTCCTGAGGAATCATGAGTTATTTCAGGGTAAGGCTCCAGTGAGTATCTTGAGTTTCTGTCAGATGTCCTGGATGCCTTTGTTGGGACAATAAGTGGTCAAAAGGTCAGATTCCTTCCGGGCTGAGACGGGCATGAGCCCCACTTCCTCGGTGGCTTCCTGGCTTATTTAGAGCAACACCGACTCCATTGTGATTTTCCTTCCACAAAAGGGTAATTGTTTTGTGCCCGTCTCACTATATCAATAAGCAATGTTGTGGTTGGACCTGCCCTTGTGTTTCTTATTATAATTGCAAGATGCCTTACAGCAATAACTATCAGGAAACTTTGGAAAAGTCAAGGCTTATTACTTACAGGACCTGGAAATTACACAGTACACCTGGGGCTACATAGCAAGCAAGGTTGTGGGTAGAGAGAGCGTGTGTGGGCCTGGGGTTCTGCTTTTACTGGGGTCAAGGGTGGAGGCCTAGGGTTTCTTGGGCTCACTCTTTAATGGTGAATTTAAAACATAAGAGTGGCAATTTGAAGAATGGGAAGAGAAAAAGCGGGAGGCCCAAAGGGTCAGTTAGCTATTGAAAACCAAGCACGACCTCTAAGAAACAGGAGCCTCTGTGGGTGATGGTGGGATGGGGAAGGTGGCCTGGCTCTTTATCTCTAGTCTGTGGCTGGCAGTGTGTTCCTTCGAGACAGCTGGCTTCGAAGTGGAGGCCTTGCCTTGGCGATCAAGGCTAAAGTCAGGCACTCAAATCACAAAGAAGATTAAAACACCCAGCTGTCAGGGGTTCCACTGCAATAACTCTAAAGGTTATGGTTTGACTCCTAGGATGTAACTCAGCACGCTCATCTCGGAGAGTCCGTCCTCATGGACAGACCATCCCTGCTCCTTCAAGGCCTGTCTGAAGCAGCCCTACCCTCTTCCTGTTCTCACCAGCGAGCTGGAGAGAATCTCTGCCGTGTCTTCATCCTCTATTCGTGTGAGAGGCGCGTCACTGTATTTTGACAGTGAAGAGGAGGAGGCCCCCAAGGAGCCTTTGCAGCTGCAGATGAGGGCGGCAAGGCCAGGTCACCCACTCCCCGAGTGCTGGGACGCGAGGACCAGTCTGGGGCAGAGAAGCCCTACCTGCTTTCATCCGGACGTGTTCTGGGCACACAGACAACTATCCAGGCCATGGTGACGGGTCAGACCTCTCCCTGCGTGAGCGAGGAAAGCCCAGCCAAGAATGGGAAAGCCTTGTTCTTTCTAGGAAGGGCTGGTAATTCTGGGCACGAGAGTGAGTGTCTTGAGGGGAGGCGTGGGGTGAAGCTACGGACAGAAAGTTTAATGCCCTCCTTCCTTCCACGGAGCCCCCGGCCTGGTGGGGAAGACAGCCCCAGCCCTCATAGTGCTCTAGTCCTGGTGCCAGAACTAAGACGCAACGACTGAGCACTTTTCTCTTTAATATAACACGAAGGGAGAAACTACTATTTTGAAAATTGGCTGCCCTTTAGCTGATAGCTCAAAGGATGGGAGGTTTCCTCTGGGGAAGACTCCTCTGTGGTTGGGGTCTCCTTCCTGGCGGCGTAGGTTGTGGAGGAGACCCCTGCCCATCTAGGCCCTCGCGGTCTGCGTGGAAGAGGAGTGGGCTGCACAGAGGGCCTGGGGCCCTTGGAGAGAAGAGATGGGAGCGAGGCTTCCGGGCACGAAGAAGGCGCCAGGGCTTGGGGGCCGGTTCCCAGGGCAGGCAGTCCTTTCCCCTGGTCTCCAGATGTCTGGGACCATCATGGGCACCCAGCCCCATTCAAGGGTGCGCTCGGGGCTGAGGCAGCGACCAGCCTGGGGGCCCCCCACCCCTCACCCTCTGCCCCTCCCCAAAGTGGCAGGGTGGTTCCTGCCCCAGCGAGACTTATAGTCTCCTGGGGCCATTAGACAAGAAATAAACAGAACCCACCGGGCGATAAACCCACTGTCCCAGGCCCTGTGGCGGCACTGCTGCTCCAGCAGGCGTGTGCTCTGTGTGTGACGGTGTCTGCGATGCGTGCCTGGCAGCACAGCAACGGTGCAGACCCCAGGTGGGCGCGGGCCCTTCCCCCGGCCAGCCCCTCGCCAGGCCGGGGTCTGTCCCGTCACCGCCCGCGGAGCCCCCTTCCACCACCAGCCCCTGGGCTCTCGCTTTGGCTGCTCTGCGATGCTGTCTGTTCACTTAAGCTTTCCCATCTGTGTGACCAAACTGGGAAGACCAAGTTCTAACCATAAATGGAAACATTTCGAGGGGGCCCCAGACAACTGCCAAATGACTTGGGAGATGACTAAGCAGCGAGGGGAGGAAAGATGTTTCGTGGCCCAGATGCACCGGCTCTCATTGTGGAGGATGGGCAGAGGGACAGCGTGTGAGTCACGTGACACCAGCTGCAGGGATTGGCAGAGCGGCTTCTAGCAAAGGCTGGACCGGAAGGCTCTCCGGTGGTGAAAGGGAACCTCAGGGTTGGCCTCTTTAGAGGCAGTTGAAGGTTAATGAAAAAGTACTTGCTTTTACAAAGTTAAGACTGAGTGAAGTTGGCAAAAACCAAAGCGAAGCTGTTCCTACACGGACTTGGACGTGGTATGTTTGTCCACACCACAGTCAGGCACCAACAGATTTGGTCAATTTAATGAAGAACAGGCAAGAGAACTAATTGCTTAGTGTGGGTTTTTAAGTTTTTCATCTATTGCCATGTGGACTCAGTTTTTTAGTTGCAAAATGGCATTTTCTTTCTTTCTTTGTTTCCCATTTCTCCCAGTTTTCTGTCTAGAATTCTACAATACTACAGCACAGCACTGATATGGTCACTGATATGGTCACTGATATCTTATAGAACAATTTGTATAAAAATGAGCCAGTGACTAAAATGTGTGAAAAGCGTCATAGGCTGGGGAAAAGCCGAGGCCTGTGGGGCGGGCACAGCTAACTCCCAACAGAGTGGCGGGTTTCTGGGCTTCTCCAGTTGGATGTCCGTCAGGCCAGTGCGTGTTCGCAAGGTGGGTGTGTGGCTGGAGCCACCAGAGGGGCCTCCTGACATGGGCTGCAGCCTCTCTGTCGCCCCTGAGGACCACTGAGGGTCTCAGAGCAGCAAGTGGCCAGAGAGTCAAAGCGGAGGTCAGGACGGGACACAGCACCTCCTTGGTAAACGGGAGACCCTGACCCAAGGGGCAGCTCGTGCTGAGCTGCACAGGTAACGAGTGGCAGGGCTGGGACTTGAACCTAGGCCCACTGTGTGTTCACCCAGCATGTGGTGACACACCCTTCCCCCGCCTCCTTCCTGTGAGATGGGGCCACGAGGCTGGGTTCTGGCCATGGACTGTGAGAACGTGATGGGTGCTGCTTCCCGCCCTGGCCTGTGAACCCCCTCTGTGCGGGCCCCACGCTCCTCTTCCCTGTCACTGGCTGGGGTGTGGAGGGCTCCAGTGACCGACCCCGAGGCACCAGCGGGGGCAGCGCCACCCGATGGGAGGATCTGACTGCCTGAGTGATCCCATGGGTCAGCTTGCTCTGAACTGTGGCAGGAACAGCAGTAAGCCCTTACGAACTGAGCTGCTGAGACGTTACTTACCTGTCAGTCACCTGTGACGGGGCTCAGCTTCCCGCAGCTGGCCTGAGAGCTCCTGCCACTACACCCCCTGCCCCCCAGGCTCCGGATGTGACTGGGTCCTGAGCACTGGCCTGCCGAGGCTCGGTGCCACAGAGGACACATACGACGATGTTAAAGCTGCAGTTTCTGCTGAGCCCAAGATGCAGTAGAAGAGAAACTCTCGGGTGAAGGTCCAGATCAAGCGCAAGTCTCGCGCCCGGTGGCTGAGCCCTTAGGACGCGTCCACACTCACACACTGTCTTGGACGGGTCCAGAGTGGGGTGAGGAGGTTCGGTGAAGCCGTTTCTTTGGGGGCAGCTGCTGCGGGGCCTTCACCTGGGGGAGCCTGCTTGCTGGGGGCTCAGCCAAACCACTGCACAGGGCAGAGGAGGCAAAGGGCTTGGCTGGGGACACAGCAGGGATCCTCGCAGGGAAGGGGGGAAAGGAACGCGTGTGTTTGGGCCAGATGTGGGCCATGTGGGAGAGGAAGCTGGCAGTCCCTCTGAAGTCCTGCCAGAGGGCACGTGGGGCAGGGAGAGGGCTCCAGCTGAGACAGACCCAGGGACAGACTGACTCTGGGGCTCTGGGCTCTGGGGCATCAGGGTGGCTGAGGGAACAATGCTCCATCCCATCATCGGACGTGGGTCAGTAGGGGCTGGGTGTCGGCTGCTGCCTTTGGAGTCCTTTCCCACCGTCCACTGCTTCGCTCCATCTGAGCAGAGCTGACACTGCAGACCTCACACCCATGCTCTCCTGCAGGATGCCACGCTGATACGTGGATTCAACTGGATTTCTATATTTAAGCGATGAAAAATTTTAAAATCTTATTTTCTACAGCAGCAAAGACTACATGATCCTTAAGGGTAAATGTAAGAAAATAGATGCAAGAGACCAAAACACTGAAAACCAAAAATCACCGCTGATAAATATAGGAGACTTAGAAAGCAGAGAAATAGACCATAGTCATGGATTGGGACACTCAATATTATTAAGCTTAGAGTTTTTCCCAAACTAATCTTTAGATTTAATGTGATCTCAGCCGACCCCACCAGGCTAAGTAGACCTTGAAAAGCTTGTTCTAAAATTTATATGGAAATTCAAAATCATCTTTAATGGAAGAACAAAGTTGGAGGCTTTAAACCACTTGATTTTAAGACTTACTATAAAGATATACTAATTTTAACATATATAATATGTATCATAGATCATAGTTAACATAAGTAATTAATTTAATGTAAATTAAAACCACAGTGAGATTCCACTGAACACCCACTAGTTTGTCTATAGTTAAAAATACTGACAGTACTACCAACTGTGGGTGAGGGCAAGTGAACCACACATTGACTGTGGGAGTTTCAAGTGGTGTGGCCACTTGGAAAACTGGCAATTTTGTATAAAGTTAAATTTACACTTCCCTGGTGACCCAGCTTTTCCACTTCCGAGTGTTTCCTCCAGAAAAATAAAAACACATGTCTTCACAAAAATTTTTGCAAGGATGTTCACATCAGCTTTATTTGTAACAGTGGAAAAGTGGAAACACCCCGAGCCGGTCAAGGAGAGAGGCTGGTCTGTTCCACACTGTGGGTCACGGCTCCACCATCAGACCACCAGCTCCTGATACAAGTGACAGCCCGGGGTGTGTGCGGGAGAAGTCAGACACCGAGGGATGTGTGCCGTGCGAGTCTGTTCCTGTGAATTCTAGAACAGGCAAAGCCATATTTAGTGACGGAGAGCGGATGAGTGGGGACCTGGGCAGGAGGGGGGACAGACGCGTCCTGTACCTGAGCGTGGCCGGCATACGCTGCGCACATTTGTAAAAAGTCGTGAGACCGTACGTTTTATATACATACTCTTTGCTTTGTGTGAATTGTACGTCACTAAGGTTGATCATAAAACTTATAAGGAAGGCACCGGTGTTTGTACAGTACAAGTGAGGTCTGCTTGCCCTTTGCTGAGCGATGGGGGCGGAGACCCAGCCACATCGTGGCATCCTGTAGGGATGTGAGGGGGAGGCAAGCCATAGTCCTGCGGTCTTGCATCTTTTGCCAGACACACACTACATTTTTCCGTAAGGAATGTGGGGCGGAAGAGAGGGAGTAACCATAGAGCTGGGAGGAAAGGGGCGGGGGTAGGGTGAGGGAGTTGGGATGCTGGGCCCAGGATGTCACGGCTCTTAGGGAGAGAAGGGCCGGCGTTTTCTTCTGGAAGAAGATGCTGAGCAAGATCTGGAAGCCCTCACTCTGGGGGCCCGTGTCCTGTGACTCCCGCCTGCAGGGGTGCTGGATCCAGGTGCCCCCACTCTGGCTCCCACCCCCCCCGACCTCAACCACAGCCACATCTGGTACCACAAACCTCTTCCACTAGGACAGAAGCAGGAATTGCACAGAGCTTCACATCCGCCAATATTTATTATATTAGAAATTAAAACAGAAATTTAACAAATCCATTTATTGATCCATTTCAAATGAAAAAGGATAAACCCATTGCATGTTAACATAAATAACACACTTTAAATGAAAAGACTATATTTTCCAAAAAAACCAAAACCCTGTGGGAGGAGAGGCACTCTGGTTCACTTGTACAAGACTGTAACATCCGGAAGAAAGCTGGATTCTCAGATCTGCTTCTGTCTTCAAACTGTCCTGATAGGTTGTTTTGGGTAAAATCTGTGACAGAAATCTGGCCTTATACACACATGGAGTTGGAGGGAAAACTATTTTGAGGATCTTTTCACATAATTGTGGATATTCTTTGATATGACACCAAAACCTAATAAAAGGTCATTTCTTAATGGTTTGTTGCAGTGTGGGATCTGAACATATATTTGTGAGAGAATGAGAATGAAAAAGGGAAACATCGTCATCAAAACAGGTTTGGGGGACTTCTCTGGTGGTCCAGTGGTTAAGACTCTGTGCTCCCAATGCAGGGGGCCCGGGTTCGAGCCCTGGTCAGGGAATTAGATCCTGGATGCCGCAACTAAGACCTGGCACAGCCAAATAAATAAATAAATATTTATTTATTTTAAAAAAAAAAACAGGTTTGGCCTCACAGACCCCCTGAAAGGATCTCGGGAGCCCCTAGGATCCCCAGACCACACATGCTAGGTCATCAGAGGGGTGGAAATATTCTCTGGGCCAATTGGACCTGTTGGAGCATCGGGTGGGGCTGGAGGATCGATATTCCTATGAAATTCCGGGTGAGTCTTGTGGTCAGCTGGCTTCAGGACTCACTGCTGCGGGGAGCAGACATTTAAGGAGCCCCGTGGAGACATGATAAGTAAGGAGCAGGTGGGACATCACACCCCCACCTCACAACCCTACACCCTCCTTCACCCACCACGGAGCACCCCAGCCAAGCCCAGAACTGGACTCAGAGTGTTTCCTAACGGTCAGACCCCGGCAGTGACCAGACCACACAGTGCTTATTCTCTTACTTAGTTTGGCTGCTCCATAGCACCACCAGGGAGGACGCGGATCCTGTCTCCCTGCTCTGTCATCTTCTATAGAGCAGTTACCTCATGGCTCATGATGGCTGCTGGAGCTGCTGCCCTCGCATCTGCATCCCAGGACAGCAGCAAGACACGTCAGGGAGGGACCCAAGGGAGCTTGCACTGGAAAATTGCACAGTGACCTCTGTGATGTTCCCATATTTCCACCGACAGCTCATGGGCCACTAGCTGCAAGAGAGGCTGGCACATGTTATCCTCAAGTGGCTGCTGTCCTGAACACCCAGGAGGAAAGGCAGGATAGGTGTGGGGTAAGCAGCAGCCTCACCCTCCACCATGTTGTGCTCTGCTGGATGAGGATGCCTAGCTGGGAGCTCAAGGGCCCCTTTCACCTGGCCTCAGGGAGCCTCAGGCTGGTTCCCTGGCCTTGACTCTGGTCCCGAGCACCCTCTGTAGGACACAGGTAACCAGCCTCCACTCCGCCTGACCCCGGGGGCTTGTCTAGAGTCCCCACAGCTCCCTGTGAGACCCTCCCCCATGCCAGCCTGACGCACCAGTTGGGCTGTCTGGCGTGGTCAGCGGGCCCTGATCCCCTGGCATTCCTGCTGTCTCTACCTTTTGAAGGAGAGTCAGGACCCTCCCCATCATGTCCCCGGACCCCCATCCCTCCCAGCAGCACCCCACACCAGAAGGCAGACCGCTGAGCTCCATTTTTCAGGGGAAGAAGAATAAGAGAGGGAGAGGGAGAGGGAGGGGGCAGTGGGCGGGGCCCGGAGGATCACCCCATCCGGTCCCGGGGGGCTGGCGGCTCGCTCTCCACAGGAAGCGTGCGTGCCAGCCAGTCTAGCAGGCCTGAGGGGTTCCAGATGTGGGCCTCCGCGTGACTCACGGAGTGGCTGGACTGCATTAGGCTGTCCCCAGGGACGCCCTGTGCAGCCAGGGATGGAGCCCGGCCGCCTGTCCTGCACATCCTGCGTCCGTCTCTCTGTGCTGGGATTCGCCTCATTCGCAGCCACCAGCGCAGCCTCTGAAAGCTCCAGGCCGCGCACCCGAGCCGGCTTCCTCCCGCGTGGTCCTTGAGCGCCCCCGGCAGCCCCGTGCACCACGCCTCGGGGCGGGGGAGGGACTAGAGCGGGGGGGGGGCGGGGGGGGGCTCAGGGCCCAGGGCGGTGCAGCTGTCTTGGCCCGGGGGAGGGGCTGCAGGCGAGGCGCATCTGCGGATCTGCGTGGTTTAAGGATGCACAGGCCTCGGTGAGCCTCTTGCGTTAGGGGTCCCTGACGGCCTGTCAGGGCGAAGCTGGGAGTAAACTCAGACCCGCGCAGTCTGGGACCCTCCTGACTCTGCGCTCCTGCGCACAGCTGTCCAGAGCTCCGCCTGGCCCCAGGGTCCTCCAGGCCACCTACACAGTGGACAGGGCCTGTCCAACCTCGGGAGCTGGCAGCACTTTAGGGGCCCGGGGTCCCCCAACTTCAGCCAGAGGGCTTCGTTCTACCTGTTGAATGGCTGGGAAGGGGGTTCTGTGTAAAATCGGGTGTAGACCGACGGAGGCCCCACGCCCCTGCTCTCACCCTCTGACCCCGTCCCGCCTCCTCAGGCACAGCTGAGGCCCATCTGTCCCTCCTTTGGACCCCTCTTTGGCCTGGCCACCACCCCTGCCTGTCACCTGCTCTGTCCCTCCCTCAGCTCCCCGCCTGCAGCCCATGGCAGAGGTGTTGTCACTCTTCTTTCTTGCTGAGCACCCCGCGCCCTGGGCCACCTGGTTTCCAAGCCTGGGGGTGTCTGATGGGAAGGCTGACGAGAGGGACCCTCTACAGCCCTCTGAGTTGGAGCTCGATCCGTGTCCTACACGGTCCCCGTGCCAGCCTGGGGGGCCGGGCCGTGGGGTGGTGCCGTGGCAGGGGCTGGACCTCCACGTGACCTGTGCAACCCCTGGGAAAAGATGCTCCAGGTGGCCCAGGGTGAGGCCGCTGTTCCTGACTGAGGGACACTGCCCTGTTTCCTGGAGCAAGGGGTCAGAGAGCTCTGTCCTGCCAGCCTGTCGGGCATGGTGACCCTGGCACCCGCTTTTCTGTCCACTCTGAGAGCATTGCCCCTTCATTCTGAGCTGGGGACCGGGACTTACGCCCTCTTTTCCAGGTCACCCACTGAGTGGACATTGACGGGTTAACCCTGAGGGAGGCGAGGCCCCTGGCTGGTCACCAGGTCCTGAGAGCCGGGTCACGGGTGGGCTCATTCTGTGGGGACATGTCCTGCCCAGAGGAAGGAAGGGGTTCATTTTGTTGGCCTGTCCCCGACCTCCTGACTCTGGGACCGATTTGGGCCCTTTGCCATCACCTGCTTTTTAAAAAATAATATGACCATATGTGTCGCCCATGAAAAGCTGCAGTTTGCCAAGCAAAACTAACATTTCCTCCTCAGGAATAGGGAGTCTCCAAGTACGAATCTTGAATTAAATGTTTTTCTGGTTGAAAAAAATCTACATACTTAAAAATAAGAGTAGCACACCTAATGAATAACAGATCTATAGGAAGAGTGAAAAAATAAATAAATTCGCTCCCCACTGGGAGGAAGCAATAGATGATTGTGCAAAGAACAGAATTGATGAAATTTTCTTGGAAAAGACTCTTAAAACTTTTAATAAACTGTGAAATTGCCATTCGAATCCCAGGGTTCATGCTTTCTCCCCAAATAAACAGCCACAGAACATGTCAGGCCCAAGTCAAGGGGGGCAGAGCTGGCTCTTGTGCTGACCTCCTTTTCTCTGAGAAGCTCCTCTAACTTTCCCGCAGCATTTGCCTGCATTTCCTCTGGGTTTTGATTCATACAGATGTCTGGTTATGCAAGACTCTTTCCCATTTTTGGCAAAGGAAGTCACTCAGGGAAGCTTGGAAAGGCGCTTCCTCGGGCTGCCAGCCAGCGGAGCTGGGGCAGAGGCACTGGGCACCCCGGCTCTTCCTGGGGATGTCTCCTTGGAGCAGGATGCCTTTCCAGAAGCCCCAGCAGATTCCTTGCCACGTGTGGGTCACACGCTCCTGGGTGAGCAGAGCCTGGCGACGAGGACCTAACTGTCCTCCCTGCTCTGGGGCTGACCCTGGAGCTGAGCCGGGTGTGGAAGGTGGACGAGGGAATACCACGGGGACCAGTTACGAGGAAGAAGGGGTAGCGGATGGCAGGTGGACGGCAAGTCTCTGCTGCAGCGATGGCTTGCCGACCGTCGGGCTCTGGAGAGACTCGCGCAAGTTGCAAAGTCATAAGCGAGTCCCAAGGGGTCCATAATAATAGTCACTGGAGAACAATGGTTCTCAGTGCGGTTTCTTACCCCATGGGGGCATTGAGAAACGTAGGAGGGGCTTTTAAACATCAAATGCATTGAGATATAGTATGTATTGTATGTATACATATACATACAATAGGATGCACCCATTTTAAGTGTACAGTTTGATGCACTTTGACAAATTTATA
Organism: Mesoplodon mirus; assembly: GCF_964341445.2. Classification (NCBI taxonomy): domain Eukaryota; kingdom Metazoa; phylum Chordata; class Mammalia; order Artiodactyla; family Ziphiidae; genus Mesoplodon; species Mesoplodon mirus. The sequence continues at coordinate 146,747,528 of NC_138982.1, read as the reverse complement.
TAACTGTGTAACTATTAGCACAATCAAGACAGAGGACATGCCCATCACCCCCAAAGGATTCCTCATATCCTTCTGCAATAAAGTGCCCCCACCCCATATAACCACTGACTGACATTCTGCAATTACAGATTAGTTTCCATGTTAATTTCATATCCGTAGACTAAGACAATGTGTGCTCTTTCGGCTTCTGCATGTTTTTGAGGTGCATCCAAATTGAATTGGTGAGTACTTAATCTGTGGCTATACCACACTTTGTTTACCCATCCACCTGCTCATGGACATTTCCAGTCTGTCAACCTGTTGTTTCCACTTTTTATGAATAAAGCTGCTCAAGCCTTTGTCAGGATGTGTCTTTGCATTTCTCATGGGTAAACATGTCGAATGGAACGGCCAGGTTAAATGGTAAGTGACTCAAACTGCCGATTGCACAGTTTATGCTCCCACCAGGGGCACTTCCTCCACACCTGCACCAAGCATCTGCTACATCAGTCTTTGTCGTTTTAGTCGTCGTTGTGGATGTGAAGTGCCACTTAATTGCAGTTTTAATTTGCATCTCCCTATGACTGATGAAGTTGAGTACTGTTTCACAGACTCACTGGGCATCTGTATATCTTCTTTTGTGAAGTGTCTGTTCTAATCATTTGCCTCCCTTTAAAAAAAACTTTTATTTTGAAATAATGTTAGATTCACAGAAAAGTTGCAGATACAGTACAGAGTTCCCTAGTACCTTTACCCAGCTTCCCCAGTGATATTATCTTATATAACATTATCAAATCAAAGCATATCAAAACCAGAAAACTAACATTGGTGCCAAACTGTTAATTAAGCAACTTGTTTGAATTTCACCAGTTTCCTCCCTCTCTCTCTCAGCATCGAGTTCATGAATTTATAGATTTGTGCAACCATGACCACAATCAGGGCGTAGAACTTTTTTCATAACCCCAAAGAAACTCTCCCATACTATCCCATTAGAGTCACATTCTCTCTCAAATCCCAGTCCCTGGCAACCACGATTTTGGTCTTTATCTATAAAAGTTTGCTATTTTAAGAATATTATATAAATGGAACCATACAGTATTTGACCTTTTGAGGTTGACTTTTCTCCCTCAGTGTAATACATTGTGAGCCATTCAAGTTGTCCTGTGTATCAATAGTTTGTTCCTTTTTATTGCTGAACAGCATTCCTTTTTATGGATATATCACAGTTTATCCATTCACCCATTGAAGGACATTTGCGTTTCTGGAATAAACCCCACTTGGTCATAATTTATTATTCTTTTGGTATATTGTTGTATTTTATTTGCTAACACTGTGTTGATAATTTTTGCATCTTTGTTCATGGAAAACATTGGTATGTTGTTTTCTATTTTTCGTGATTTCATTATCTAGTTTTGACATCAAGATGCTGATGCTAGTCTCATGAAATTATTTGAAGTGTTCTCTCCTATTTTCAGGAAGAGATTATGTAGAATTGGTGTTATTTCTTCTTTAATTGTTTGGTAGAATATACCAGTGAAACCATCTGGCTCTGAATAGTTCTTTTTTGGAATGGTTTTAACTACAAATTCAATTTCTTTAAGAGTTTTAGAACTATTTAGATCATCTGTTTCATCTTGGGTAAGTTTTGGTAGTTTGTAGTTTTTGAGGAATTGATTCCTTTCATCTAAGTTATTGATTTTATGTGTTCAGAGTTGTTTGCAGTATTTGCCAAGTTTCCTTTTAACATTTACAAGCTCTGAAATTTTGATATCTCTTCTTTTATTTCTGATATTGGTAATTCATGTCTGCTCTATTTTTTTATTATTATTTTTTTTTTAATTTTTATTTATTTATTTATTTTTACCTGTGTTGGGTCTTCGTTTCTGTGCAAGGGCTTTCTCTAGTTGCAGCAAGCAGGGTCCACTCTTCATCGCGGTGCGTGGGCCTCTCACTATCGCGGCCTTTCTTCTTGGGACCACAGGCTCCAGATGCACAGGCTCAGTAGTTGTGGCTCACGGGCCCAGTTGCTCCACGGCATGTGGGATCCTCCCAGACCAGGGCTCGAACCCGTGTCCCCTGCATTGGCAGGCAGGTTCTCAACCACTGCGCCACCAGGGAAGCCCCTTTATTTTTTTGGTAGTCAGTTTTGCCAAAGTTTTATTGATCTCAATTACTTCAAAGAACCGGCTTTTGTTTCCATTGATTTTCTCCATAGTGCCTTGTTTTAAATTTCATTGATTCTTTTTCTTTATTTTTTCCTTCCTTCTACTTGATTTGAACATATTTTGCTCTTTTAAAATAGTTTATTTAAGTGAAAGCTTGGATTATTGTTTTGAGATCTTTCTTCTTTTTGAATATAAACATTTAGTGTCATAAATTTCCTTCTAAGTGCTGCTTTAGCTGCATACCACAGATTTTATTATATTTTCATTCAGTTAAATATAATATTTAATTTCCCTTGAGGCTTTCTCTTTTTACATAGATTATTTAGAAGTGTGTTATTTACTTTTTAATCATTTAGAGATATTTCTTGTCTTTCTGTTATTGATATCTTTGACTCTATTATTATTGGAGAGCATTCTTTGTGTAATTCAATTCTCTTAGCTTTGTTAAAGATTTTTAGTGACTCTAGGTATCATTTATTTTGGTAAATGTTTCATGTGCACTTGAAAAATACTTGTGTTCTGCTCTGGTTGGGTGAAGTATTTAATAAAATCAGTTAGAACCCACTGGTTGACAGTGATATTCAGTTCTTTATCCTTGCTGATTTTCTGGCCTATTTGTTTTCAGAGAGAAGTGGTGAAATCTCCAACTATAATTCTGGATATGTCTATTTCTCCTTCTACTTCTGTCTTCATGAAATTTGCTTCATGTATTTTGAAGCTGTGTTATTAGGTGCATATACATTTAGGATTGTTGTATCTTCTTGGTGAATTGACACTTTTATCATCAACTTCCCTTTTTATCTATGATTTTTTTTCTGAAGTTAATTTATGAATTTTTTTCTCTGAAGTCCACTTTATTTGTTATTAATATAGGCACCCCATTTTAAAATTTGTGCTTGCATGGTATATCTTTTTTCATCCTTTAAACACTAACCTACCAATATTATATGTGAAATGAGTCTCCTGTAGATAGTATATTGGTGGGTGATTTTTAAAAAATTCATCCTGAAAATACCTGTCTTTTTTTTAATATATATATTTAATATATTTATATTTTATTTTATATATTTTATTTTACATACTTATATATTTATTTTATATAGAGAGAGTATATATACTATTATTTATTCTTTTATTTTAAAATATTTTTTGGTTTTGGAACTAATCTTTTTATTTTTTTTCACATCTTTATTGGAGTCTAATTGCTTTACAATGGTGTGCTTGCTTCTGCTGTGTAACAAAGTGAATCAGCTATATGTGTACGTATATCCCCACATCCCCTCCCTCTTGCGTCTCCCTCCCACCCTCCCTATCCCACCCCTCTAGGTGGACACAAAGCACCGAGCTGATCTCCCTGTGCTATGCGGCTGCTTCCCACTAGCTATCTGTTTTACGTTTGGTAGTGTATCTATGTCCATGCCATTCTCTCACTTTGTCACAGCTTACCCTTCCCCCTCCCCATATCCTCAAGTCCATTCTCTACATCTGAGTCTTTATTCCTGTCCTACCCCTAGGTTCTTCAGAACCATTGTTTTTTTAGATTCCATATATATGTGTTAGCATATGGTATTTGTTTTTCTCTTTCTGACTTACTTCACTCTAATCCCTGTCTTTTAATTTAGACTACTTACATTTAACGTAACTACTGATCTGTTTGGATTCAGGCCCACCACTTTATTATTTGCTTTTTGTCCCCCCTCCCCCTTTTAAAAATTCTTCTGTTTCCTTGTTCTTGCCTTTGTTTTGGTCATTTGAACATTCTTTGGCATTCTATTTTAATTTATATATTGCATTGTTGATTAGGTATCTTTGTACATTTTTTGGTAGTTTCCTGGCAATTACAATATGCATACTTAAACTTTTACAGTCTACTTAGAATAAATATTTTACCATTTCAAGTGTCTTATAGAAATCCTACCACCACGTATGTTGCTGTGCTCTCCATCCTTTATGTTGTAGTTGTCTTATGTAATATATCTACATAGGCTGAAAACTGCATGAGACAATATTATAATATTTGCTTTTAATCATCAAACATATTTTAAAGAACTCAAGTGGAGAAGAAGAGTTTCCCAGATACGTACCAGATTTTTTGCTCTTCCTTCCTAGGTTTCCCTGATGTGCAAAGAACTTCTTTTAGTTATTCTTTTAGGGTATATTTGGTGGTAGCAAATTATCTTAGTTTTCCTTTATCTAAGAATGTCTTTATTTCACCTTCATTCCTGAAGGTTATTTTTGCTATTTCACCTTCATTCCTGAAGATTATTTTAACTCAGAATTCTGAGTTAACTTTCTTTTCTTTCAGTGTTTGGAAAATGTACCACTTCCTTCTGGCCTCCATGGTCTCTGGAGAGAAATCTTCAGTCATTCAAATTACTGTTCTTTTATAGGCAATGTGTCATTTATCTCTGCAATGAAGATACTTTTCTGTCTTTAGTTTTCAGAAGTTTGATTGTGAGGGTCTGAGTGTGAATTTATCTGGGTTTTTCTTGTTTGGAGTTCACTTAGCATTGTGAACCTGAGAAGGAGAGAAGGATAAGAGGGAGGGTCAGGCTCTGCCTGTGATGTGGGCAGAAACTCCTCAGCCAGACCTGTCTACAGAGCTACATGTAGTGGAATTTAAGGTTCTGCAAAAAGGAACTGCAGGAGCCCCACTGAGATAATTATTATATTGGTGTTTTCCAAGGTATGTCTTGGTCAGGTTGGCCAAGCAGATGGAGACAATAGAAGTTCCAAGGCCTGGATGTGTGCCATAGCTCCTGTTGGGGGCCTGCCGTTAGCCTCTCCGCACATGATTCTCTGGTCACTGGGACCACCCATGGTGGCCTAAAGGGCTTGAGTTTGGAATGACCCTTTTTCTTATCACTGATGTGAGAGGAGGGAACTTTAAACAGATGAAGTCAATGGGCATCTGTTGGCCAACTTCCCAAGGATACCTCCAAATGTGAAGGGCAGTTAACATGCCTATTGAGGGCCTGGCTGGGGTGGGCATAAGTGGGGGGAAGCATGCAGCAGTGGCCAATGGAGAGATGGTCCAGGCGGAGAAGAGAATAAACAGATGTGATGTAGTCAAGTGACCTCTAAAGAGGTGGCCTGGAGCCATTGCTCCCGCTACTATCCCCTCTCAGACCACCTTCCTCCCCAGGCCCAGCCTGTCTTACCTGGCACTCAGGGAACTGAGGCTTTGCTGGTCAGTCTGCCTGGACATGAATGCACGTGTCCTGGCTGGGTGAGGACAGGCTGGAACCAGAGGGGACAGACTGAGCAGGAGGGGGGATGGGGCACTCCTTGGCATTGGTGCCAGAGGAAAAGTGGGGGCTGCTGGAGAGGACACCCCCAGGGGAAGATTTTAAAGGCAGAGCTGCTCTGGGAGACTCCAGAATCTGGGTGGGACCTCTGAGTGGATGCAGGTGCCCAAGAGGAGACTTGGCTGCAGCACAGATGGTTAGGAAGCTGGAGGCCCAGGGGGCAGCTGAGCAGCCCATCTAGGGCGTGTGCTCCCCTGGGCAGGGTGGAGGGGGGTACCAGGCTCCGGGCCCAGTGGTGCACGGGGCTCCCTGGGAGGTGGGGCTGGAGGTGAGGGTGGAGGGATGTGGATCCACAATGTGGAGTGGGCACTGCGGCTGAGTGTGGACCGAGATGCCCTGTCAGGGGCGACCTGGGGGCAGGGCTGCCACACAGCACACGCACAGAAGTAAAGCCCTTCCAGAGCACAATGGCTAGAAAACAGTCCCGTGATGAGGAGCTTTGAGTATTCACTGCCTTGGCTTTAATACAACTTATTGAATTGTAAGCTTATATAATTTAGTTTTTGGTAGTGGGTGTGTTTGGCAGCTGCAAAATTCCTGAACATGTATCAGCCTCCACGTGGGCTCTGATGTGCTGCTGGGTGTGGGTGGGGCGTGGGGAGACCGTCATGGTGGTCGGGGTGGGCCGTGCGCCTTAGGGGACACAAGGAGATCTGGGCCTAGGGCTTCACACCTGCTGCCGGCTCCACAGGGACAGGACCTCGGGGCCTCCTGTGCCTGCTGACTCACTGGGCCCCTGTCTGCTCTGGGTCGCTCACTTCCTCATGACTCACGGGTTGGCTGCCGCCGCCTCCACGTTGTTTCAAATCTGAGGGAGATGGCTTCGTGCTGACGTCCCAGTGCCTCTCGGAGGTGTCTGGCGTGTTCCCAGTCGGGTCAGCTCCTGGTCCCACCACCAGCTTCCGAGCAGGGGGAGCCAGGAGTCCTGGGGCCGGGCGCTGAGATCCCCGGAGGCCCCGAGGCTGTCCCAGGCCACACTGACCACCAGCCTCAGCCTCCCTCACTCGTTTGTTTTTTTTCAACAACTCTTTTCTGAGTACCCGGGTGCCCTCTCCTCTTGGGGTATGAACGGCACATTTTGGGACAAGACTCAGTCCTGCCCGAGCCCCCTCAGCCACAGGTGGCCTGTGCTGGCGGCAGTCCATGGGCCACAGTCCGTGGGCTGCGCCGCTGGGCGCCCTGATGGTCAGGGATCACTAAGCAGTGTCCGTGTCACCCCGCAAGGCCTGTGAACAGACCCTAGTCACACCTCTACCTGCTGTGTGCACTTAAACAACGGTCCTGAGCTGTACTCTCACTTTATTTTGCTTTCAGTAATGTATTTTTGATCCATACATCACATCCTGGGCAAGTTATCTTTGCAGCCATTTGAAGTCAGGCCACCCTGGCCTTGAGTCCTGGCTCCTCCCGTCTGACTATGAATTTGGCCTTGTTTTCAGCCGAGCTGGCAGTGAGTGGCGACAACACTCACCCGGAAGTTGTTGAAGGAGTGAATGTGTGAAAAAGAAGTCTTTGCAGACAAAATGTTCTTGCACGTTGACAATGGGAGTTAATTTCGTAACTCAGGGACATCTCCCAGCTGGTGACTTTTCTGGGTGTTTTAGTTGTTCTGTTTGTGGGGAGTTGGTCAGACCCCATGGGAGAACCCCAAAACCCATTATTGGGCCCAGGGCAGGTCCAGCCCCTGCTCCCTTTCCTGGCCCAGAAGAAGGAGGCGTCTGGGATTTGCTCAGCCAGCGGGAGGACCCTGTCCATCTCCCATGGACCGAGGGCACCTCTGCCTGGAATCAGGGCCGCTGTCTGGGCTGCGGTGCCTGGGCAGTGGGCTCCCCTCAGCCCTTTCCCTGTGGACGGGCCCAGCCTGTCACTGTAAGGAACCCTCGTCGTCCCACCCAGCCCTGGGCTCCCTGCCTCCCCTCAGGGTTTGTGGCTCTTGGATTGGGGATTATCCGAGAGATGCCTATCCACCTCTGGACTGTGGGCTCCAGCGCCCCAGGCAGCCCCAGGGCTTTCTGTCTGTCCTGGTGTTTGCGCCCCACACAGCCCCCTTCTGTCTGGGTTCTTTCCCTTGTTCTCTGCTCTTCATCCCCTTTGATGCTTTGGTTTCTTTCTGTCCCCCATTGGCCCTCACAGTCCTCTCTGTGGTCAGCTTCCTTTCCTCCCCGGCAAACTGCCGAAATCCTCAGAAAACCCTCAGTCCCAGAGCTGTCAGGGGGTGTGATGGAAACCATCTGGGGCCACGTCCAGGCCAAGAGCCCGTCCTCCCTAACCTCAGATTTCTGCAGAAGTTGAACGCTCCGTGGGACAGTGCCCGGAGTGGGGTGCGGTGTGGAAAACTGGAGGAGTGTGATTCCAGAATCTAGTTATCTGAGCTCCATCCTTTAAAGGTCCCGGGCCTTCCCTGGGCCTGCCCAGAGACCAGAACCGAAGGGCGGCCTGCAGAACCGAGGAAACTGCCCCGCCTGCCGCTGAATCAGCTGACGGGCTTCTGCAGCTCCACAGAGGGAGGGCTGGTGGTGGGCCGGACCCGGGGTCCCCAGCTCAGCCCGCCCGACACCAGCAGTTCCAAGCAGAGGACTTCCTAGGATGCCCACCGCCACTGTCCTCGGGACAGAAGTCCAGCTCACTTCTCCGTCCCCTCTGGTTCCTTTGGGGCATCGTTCCCCACCGCCACTCCCCCTGCTCGAATTCCGGGTCTAGGATGACCAGACTTGGTGAGTCCCTCCAACGTCCTAGTGCTCCTGTCTGTCTCCTGAGTGGTCCTGACCCTGTCCTTCCCTCTAGGTCCGTCACTCCAGCACCTACTGTCTCCAGTCCCAGTGTGGTTTCCAGGAGGCCCGAGTCTAGGCCAAGTGTGTCCCCTTGCTGGGTCCACAGAGGACTAGTCCTCCAGCCACTTTGGAACCTTGGGGACAGCACCTCTGAGCTGCTGTCAAACCTTCTGCTCCACCTTCCTCTCGGCCTGGCCCCTCGGGCCAGCATCCTCTGGCCTGTGTCCAAGCAGCAGGCTTCCTTCCTTCCTCCAAGAGGTTCTCCCAAACCCACCTCTGCCACCTTGGAGCCTGGCCTCACCCAGCCTGGGGGCAGAGTCATTGACAGGCCACCTGAACCTGGCCGTGCCGGCCAAGTCCCCACTGCCGTTCTGCCCTTGGCATGAGCCATTCACCCCTGTGTCACTGCTGGGATCCTCACACTGCTGGGTCCCCACCATTTACAAAGCATAGGCCGTGTGGTCAGTGCTACGAGCCGGACCCTCATCTCTGTGAAGGTCGCCCCCATCCGAACGCTGGGATCCTGAATGCTCCCTCACAGGGAACGTTTCCTTGTGCTGAGAGGTTTTCTGTGATGTTGGACATTTACACTGCCTCCAGAATTTGAGTAAATATTTACATTTCAGACTAACTTATTAGTAAATATTCCTAAAAAGAGTTACTGACTTCCAGAGGAATGAAATTTTATGGATGTTTGTGCCTATTTTTAAATCAAGATCTAATTTCCAGTAGGAAAAAGTGCAAACCCTGAGTGTACAGCTCTGTAGACGTTCCCTATTGTTGCTCGCACACCACCTCCCAGATTAGGGGTCCCCCTACCCCCAGAAGCAGCCCCTCTTCTCAATACCTTAACTTCACCTCCAAGTAACCACTGTTGTGATTTCTATCACCGTACGTTAATTTTGCCCATCCCAGAACTGCGTATAAAATATAAGCTCTGGTATCTGGATTCCATTGCTCAGCGTAATAGTTTTGCTGTGTGTGCCAGTTGTTCATTCCTTTGTATTGTTCAGTGGTACCCCCTTGTATAGCTGTACCTCATCTGCTGACCCCTTGATTTTAGGGAGATCCAGTTAAGACTTCTGACCTCCCAAACTCTAAGATAATAGATTCATGTTCTTTTAAATTTTTGGTATTTTGTTATAGCAACAATAAGAAACTAATACAGGGGTGCTGGAGTAATCAACTACAATTGTAGATTTGTCTGTTTCTCCTTTCAGCTTTTTTTTTGCTTTATATATTTATATTTTGCAGCTCTGTTGTTTGCTACATACACATTTAGGTTTGTGATGTCTTCTTGATAGATGGATCCTTTCATCGTATGTAACGTCCCTCTCTGTTGGTTATTTTCTTTGATCTGAAGTCTACTTTATCTGATATTAATATAGTCACTCTTGATTAATGTTTGCATGATATATCTTCATCTATCCTTTTACTTTCGACCTGCCTATATCATTATATTTGAAGTTAATATCTGTGGACAGTATATGGAAGAAGTAAGATTTCTCTATTTGCAGTTAGCATGATTTTGTTTATACAAAATTCTGAAGAACACGCAAGAAACTATTAGAATTAATAAGTGAGTTAGCAAGGTGACAAGATACAAGATTAATATAAAAAATCAACTGTATACACTAGTAATTAACAATTTGAAATGAAGTTAAGAAAACAATTTCATTTACAATAGCATGAAAAAGAATAAAATACTTAGAAATAAATTTACCAAAGGAAGTGAATGGCTTATATGCCAAAATTTACAAAATATTGTTGAAAGAAATTAAAGAAGATGCAAGTAAGTGGAAAGACACCCCATGTACATGAATTGAAAGACATTATATTGTTAAGAGGGCAATACTCCCCCACATGATCTACAGATTCATCAAAATCCATATTAAAATCCCACCTGGTTTTTTTGTTGTTGTTGCAGAAATTGATGGGATGATCCTAAAATTCATATGGAAATTCAAATCATATATCTGATAAGGGACTCATATCTAGAATGTATAAAGAACCCTTAAAACTCAGCAATGAAAAGACCGATTAAAAAGTGGACAAAGCGGGGCTTCCCTGGTGGCGCAGTGGTTAAGAATCCGCCTGCCAATGCAGGGGACACGGGTTCTCACCCTGGTCTGGGAAGATCCCACATGCTGAGGAGTGACTAAGCCCGTGCGCCACAACTACTGAGCCTGTGCTCTAGAGCCTGTGTTCCACAACAAGAGAAGCCACTGTAATGAGAACCTGTGCATCACAATGAAGAGTAGCCCCCGCTCGCCGCAACTAGAGAAAGTCTGCGTGCAACAATGAAGACCAAATGCAGCCAAAAATAAAATAGATAACTTAAAAAAAAAAAAAGAAAATTGTTAAAAAAAAAAAAGTGGACAGAGGGGGCTTCCCTGGTGGTGCAGTGGTTAATACTCCAAGCTCCCAACACAGGGGGCCCGGGTTCCATCCCTGGTGAGGGAACTAGATCCCACATGCATGCCACAACTAAGACTTTGCATAAGAGTTCACAAGCTGCAGTTAAGGAGCCCACGTGCTGCAACTAAGAAGCCCGCCTGCTGCTACTAAGACCTAGTTCAATCAAATAAATTAAAAAAAAAAGTGGACAAAGAACTTGAATAGACATTTATCCAAAGAAGACATATAAATGGCTAATAGTATGTGAAAAAATACTCAATATCATTAGTCATTAGGGAAATGTAAATCAAAACCTCAAAGAGATACCATTTCATGCCCACTAAGGCTATAGCATAAAAGACACGGGTATTATTAAATGTTGGGGGGATGCAGAGCAATTGGAAGCTCATCCACTGCTGGTGAGAATGTTAAATGGTGCAGCCACTTTGGAAAACAGTTTTCCAGTTCTTCAAAAAGTTAAACATAGAGTAACCATATTACCCAGCAATTCTACCCCTTGGATACACCCAAGAGAATTGAAAACAACGTACATGCAAACAATTGTACTCCAATGCTTATAGCGGCATGACTCATAATAGCCAAAAAATGGAAATAATCTGTATGTCCATCAGCTGGTGACTGGATAAACAAAAGGTGGTCCATCCACACAGTGATGTAATTCAGCCATAAAAAGGGATGAAGTACTGACTTATGCTACAACATGGATGAGCCATTGTACATGAAAACATTGTACTAAGTGAATGACTCCAGTCACATGAAGCCACATGTTGTATGATTCCATGTACATGAAATGTCCAGAATAGGAAAATCCACAGACAGAAAGTAGATTAATAGTTGCCAGGCCCTGTGAGGGTGGGGAATGGGAACGACTGCTGATGAGTAGAGGGTTTCATTTTGGATGAAAATATTCAGGAATTAGATCATGGTGATGGTGCACCTCTCTGTGAATCTACCAAAACTCACTGAATTTTACACTTTAAAATGGTGAGCTTTATGGTATGTGAATTATATCACAAAAAAATTTAGTCGTACTCTTGGTTTAAAGAAAAAAAGAAAGAAAAGAGAAAAAGAAGTTGCACAGGTCCCCCGAGAAATGTGAGTCTATGAAAAGTATAAAAAAATAAATTATAAATCACCCGTAAGTCCACCCAGCAGCCCATCCTATCCACTTGTAATATTTTCGTATATAATCTTCCATAATATTTTCCACACATGCGTACATTTGCACATCCATATGTTTTTTTCTGTGGTTTTTTTTTTTTTTTTTGCGGTACGCGGGCCTCTCACTGTTGTGGCCTCTCCCGTTGCGGAGCACAGGCTCTGGACACGCAGGCTCAGCGGCCATGGCTCACGGGCCTAGGCGCTCTGCGGCATGTGGGATCCTCCTGGACCGGGGCACGAGCCCGCGTCACCTGCATCGGCAGGCGGACTCTCAACCACTGCGCCACCAGGGAAGCCCCCATACGTTGTTTTTAAAAGCAGGATCCTCTGCAGGTACCTGTTTGTAACTTGTTTTTTTCCCATGTATCAATATAATACAAACCCCTTTTGTTTCAGTAAATATACATTGCTGTTTAAAAAAATAAAAAAATTAAGTGAGCACTGTCCAAGGACAAGGACCGCAGCTTGAAGGAGGCAGCCCTTCCGGCCTTCTTAGCCCGACTGGCTTCAGTCTGCAGAGGGCAGGACAGCCATGCGAGGGAAGTGGGGGCCCCTGAGAGAGAGGTGGACCACAGCCGAGCTCACAGCCCCTGGGGGTACCAGCCGGGAGGGGAAGGGTGGCCCCGAGCCCAGAGCAGGTGTGGGTGGGTTTCAGGATGTACGGAGGGCCCGGGGCTCAGCCTCTACGCTGCGGGCGGGATGCCCATCTGTCTTCCAGAGGGCTCTAGCGTGCAAGCAAAGCGCTTCATGTCTTCATTTTTCACTAGTTGGGAGGATTAAAATGTTATCAAAACAGAAAAAGAAATATTAGTCATGGGACATGGCCCAACTGTGCTGTCTCTATGTTCACATGCAGGAGAAGGGCTTTGAAAAAATCACAGTTCACCAGCAGGAGACCGAGAATCTAAATATTTACAGGCTTCCAGAGCAGCAGCTGGCCTGTGGCTCCCACCTTCTACCCCACGTAGAGAGCTGCCTCCTCCGAGGGGTCTGGGTCATCCCCCAGGTGGACTTGCCAGCCCCGCCGTGCACTTCATTCTCAGCTCAGTGGGGAGATGGGGCATGTCCAAGGTAGGGGCGGGAGGGTCTTGGCATGTTGCTCATCTGTTTGTGGCCGTGCACGTGGTGTGTGTGCGTGTGCATGTGTGTTCACGTGTGTGCCAGTGAGACAGAGAGATGGGACAGAGAGAACCACTGAGGCAGAGACATGGAGGAGAAGAGGGTGAAGCGCCTGCAGGGAGACCTGCTTGGACTCAGGGTACCAGTGAGAGCACGGACAGGTGGGTTCTCATGTGGGTCATCTGGGTCCATGATGAACCATGGAACCTTTGCCCGGTCACACAATACAATAAACATATGTATGTTGTTGGCCCGTTGGCGACCCTCAAGTCCTTGGAGGTGCCTGAAGATCATGGCTGCTGTGGCAGAAGAATTCCGGGTTTGGACTCAGAAGGCATTGGGACCAACTGCCCGGTCTGCTCCCCTGACGTCCACGGCCACCCTATCTGTCATCCAGGGCCCCTACCCCTGTCCCTGGTGGACTTCTCAGTGAGGGGTGAGGGTAGGACCACCCAGCCAGGTGAGCTCACCTGCCATGTGCCTGCCGCTCTGTGCCTCGGTTTCTGTCCTGGGAGGGGACGGTGACACCATCCCCCACCCCCGAGCTGCTGTCAGGCTGTGGACGGCTCAGACCAGCACTCGGAGGCTCTCACCCCTCTGCTCTGCATTGTTACTGCTCCCCCCATGGCCGCCAAGTCAGATGACCCCTTTCGGTGTCATCAAGTCCTGGAAATGCCTGGCTAGCGGGCCTGGGCGTCTGCTCCTCTCCATCTGGCATCACCCAGGGCAGCCCTCACTGTCCCCTGACCCTGTCCAGCCTCCTGGCCTCTCCTCTGGGTTGCCCTGGGCTCTGCAAACTTGAGGCCTTCCCAGGGCACCTAACAGCCGTGTGGTTTTGGAGAAATCACAACTTTCCCTGGAAGGGCGTCCTCACCCCACTGTGACAGCGTGGGAGCCTGTTACCTGCTTGGACGCAGCATACGCGCAGGCTCCTTAAATCAGGGGGCCCACGGGGAGGATGTTTTACTCCAGGAAATAATGCTGGACCATCTAGGAAAGAGGTCCCCACGCTCTGCTAAAGGCTGGTGGTTCCCAGCAAACCCTGGATCTGAGCCCACCAGCTGGGGCCTGAGCTGCGGGGTGACCTGCCAGGAGCCCATGTTGGGGTGATTTCGTCTGCACCTCCAAAGCTGACTGGGGCGGCTTCCTGGAGGTCAGGAGGTCACTCCATCTGAACGAGTCCCCGCCCACCTGAGGCTGCGAGGCCCAGAGCAGGATGCTCCAGCCAGAATCTGATGGTGGTTAGGGTTAGAGTGACGGTTAGGAATCTGGCAGGGGAGACGTGGGAGTGGGGCAGGCCTGGCTCCTGCTGTGAGTTCCCCGCCATCCCCCGCCGTGGGTCTCTGGTGGGTGAGGGAGGGCCTGGGACCCTGGACGGCGGCCGTGTGCTGAGAAGGCAGCTGGCCGAGGTGCTCCCTCCCTCACCCCTTCTCCTGCACGTCCCCTCGTGCACCCCAGGCGGGGCTTGGCACTCTCCCCACTCAAAGGCCCATTTCCTTTCTTCTGATTCAGAAGAAATCCTCCTGCAGATGTGTTCCCCTCAGCGTGTTTGTTTGGAATCAAGTGACATGTGACAGGGAAGGGGTGATTCACAGCAGCCCTGGCTCCTGATGCAACACGAGAGGCCCAGGCTTCCGGGGTGGAGACCAAGCCCCGACCTCATCCCGATGGTGAGCGGGAGTGGGCAGGTGACAGGGGAGCGGACAGGCACATGGACCCAGACCTCAGCCCTGGGGGGTCCATTTCCCAGCGGGGGTGCAGGCAGGCGACTGGGCATCCTCCTCCTTCCTTCCACGCCACGGGATGCCCTACGTGGGCCCAAGTGCCCAGACCAGGGTCACCTCCGGACTCCGATCGCAGCAAGAGGCAAGTGCGGCCGCCCCGACGGCGGGTGGGCGAGCCCGTCCCCTGTCCAGCCCCTGGCTGACCTTGGTGCTGTCACCAGCTGTCCTCTGGCACCTGGAGCTGGGACGACATTGCACGGTTAGCAGAAGACCTTTGGAGTTATTGGGTCTTTCCCTCTGCAACGGGAAACATGAGATGCCCTGGTGGGCTTGAGTGAGCCTGACTCGGGCCGGGTCACCAGTTATGTCGTGAGCAAATAAGACATAAAAGTGAAACCTCTGGTTCCAGCTTCTGGTATTTTGTGGATATTTGCTTCCTAGCCCCTCTGACTGATTCAGACCCCAGATACCCCAGAGTGCAATGGATGACCAGGGTCCCATGTGGATGAAGCAATTACAGGAGAAGGAGCAAGGAAGCGACTTTGGCTTGTGGTTTTGTGCGCCTTCCCATCTGTTTTTGTTTCGTGGGGTTGAAATGTGTGGTGTGGCGCTGGGCCGGCAGCTGCTTCTGCTTGAGGCCTGCGGGCCGTCTTCTCACCACAGCCCCTGCCACCCTCTGTGTGACCCCCACCGGCTTCAGTGCAGCAGTGGACAACGGGGCTGGGAGGGGTCGTGCGGGGCTGCAGTTCAGCCTCCACGAGCCTCAGTTTCCTCCCTCTGAAACAGGGATTAGAATAGTGGCGGCCTCCTCAAGTGGACGTGGGGCTGCCTCAGCTGAGAAAACCCTGAGAACCATGGCACCTGGCAGCGAGCAGGCTCTCAGGAGGGTCAGCATAGCTGCCGCTGTCGCCAAGGAGAGCATCGTGCTGGCCTGCTGTCGGCCGCAGCTTTCACGCGGTTTACTGAAGTGTGGCACGCGTGGAAAAGTGCACTCATCGACTGTACGTGGCAGCCATTTCCTGGGATGGGCGCCTGGTGCATTGCATCCTGATGGAGAACAAAGCATCGGGCCCCTCCAGCTGCCCCCTTCCCAGGGCGGCCACAGTCCTGATTTCTAGCAGACCTGTGGTGTTGTCTGGCCTTGAACTTTCTATAAATAGAATCTGGCTTCTGTCAACACGGCATCTGAGAGACCCAGTCTCACTGCCTTGTGGTCCATCACCCTATAGATTTCCTGTGAATCTGCCTCCATCTGCTACTCCGTCCTAAACGGGCACGTGGGGCTCAGTCGAATGGAGACTTGACATTCCTGTTGGGTGCCTGTGGGAGTGGGCCAACTGGTCCCGGCACAGGCATGGGGTGGCTTTTCTGAAGTGCAGGCACCAGTCCCCACTGGCAGTGCCGCTGTCCCTGCCACCCAGCCCTGCCGGCAGGCACCAGCTCTCGTCTGTGACACGCCGCGGTAGCATCACTTGCATTTAACAGCCGGCTTTGATGGAGCAGGGGGTGGGGTAAGCGGTGGGGACCGGGGTCTGGGCTCTGGACTCTCCGTTCACCGTGACGATCAGGCCCAGGGCCAGCACTGCTCCTCTTGGCCATTGGTTCCTGCATGTGGTATGGTCCTTCTCCTTCCAGAAAGGAACCATGTTCCTGCAGCAGGAACCCCAAACTGGCCTTGAGGTTGATGCTTCTCCCCTGGACAGACAGCTCCCCACAGAGCAAGACCCTCTCCCTTTGGGAGCCCTTAGGGAGAGCGGGCAGGTGGCTGCCCTTTCTCACCAGGAAGTGGTGTCTGGCCAGTGGGATGCCTGCCCTGTCCTCACAGGAGCCTGTGAACTGGCTCACAGGGCCAGGGGGTGACCACTGACCATGGCCACAGGTTTTCCAAGAGGAGAGAGCAGAGCTGGTCACACCAACACTCAGAGGAGGGGACTGGGGTTCTGCCTGGGTGGGACTCGCCCCTCAGGTGCACATGGGCCCCATTCTCTTATCTGCTCAGGTGATGGATGCAGCCGCGGGTTTCCCAGACTCCAGGTTCCCAGTCCCATCCACTCCCCCACCCAAGCCAGGACCCCGCTGGGGCTAAAGTTCAGAGGCTGAAGCGTCCACATCTCCTTGGGCAGAGGCTGGATCCACGCTTTCTGGTGGAAGGGAGGGGGGCCACCCTTCTCTTCGGGCAGAAGCTCTGAAGGGAGAGGCAGGTGGGTCTGGGACAGTTCTGCTGGGCTGAGCAAAGCCCTCCATGCCCTGGAGAGGAAGGTTTCTGCCGTCCTGGCCAGGACTACGTCCCCCAGACTCCTCTATTCTCTGGGGCAGCGATTCAGCCGAGGGATGGGACATGGCAGGTGAGAGGCGGTGGAGGGGCGTGGCAGGGGACATTGAAGGCATAGGAGACCTTGGCCATCAGGTCTGCCCGCCGGGTCAGGTATTTGGAAATAGTTCCAGGCAGGAGCTAGAGAGAGTGCAGGGCCCAGAAGCTCACTGCTAAAGGGAGTGGACCATGTTCCTTCTAGATTGAGGCCTTTAGGGACAAGGATGGATCTTCTCACACCCCCTCCCCCCGGTCCTCCTTTCTCTGGAGACCCTCAGACCTCGGATGGGAGCTCTGGCCACTGAGGGCCTCGGGCTGTCGGTCACTTCCCTCCTGGGTGTCCAACCTGCCTTCGTTTCCCACAGAGCTGCCCCACCTCTGTGCCCCCTGAGGAGGCGGGATTTCTCCTCCTGCACTCGAATAAGCTCCCTTTCCTGGGGTCGCCTTCCTCCGTGGACTCTGCTCATAGTTGAACCTCATCTCTCTAGTGGGCCCACTCTGGAGTCTGTAGAAAATTGGCGCCCAGGCAATTTGTAGGACTCACTAGATGGAGAAGTGAAGGGGAGAGAGCACTGGCCGCCAGCACGGAGGTGCTCAGCCCTTAGAACACAAGGATGGGCACACGAGCAACTGTTGCTTTTCTCAGTATGAAACAGGTGCCACCCCACAAGCAAATTCCAACAGGTGGTGGGAAAATGCCTAACAAATATCGAAAGGGCACAGAAAGTGGTGCACAAGTGTGCAAAAGTGATTTTGAACTCAGCTGTGAAAGAAAAGAAATCCACTGTAATTTTATACCCCATACCTCCTCGTTTTGTTGAAATGACTTGAGATTTTATACGTAAATTTTTGAACTAGTAACTATAATAAACTTAAGCTTAAATATATAATTTCTTTTAAAAAATTACTTTAATTAAATTTTAGAACCAGGTGAACAGCAATTAATTAAACCCAACTCACCTCTCACTAAGTTTTTACTTCTCATCATTGTTTCTTTATAGTGTGTCTTCCCTCTTCTTGAGTTTCTATTTTTTATTTATTTCTCTATCAGATAAAACCAGTCTCTAAGTGTCCAACTATCTATGTGTGTTTATTTTTACGTATGGTGTGAGGTAAGGATTTTTACATATGATGTTTCAGATTTGTTCTCAATACATCTTAAGTTTTCTCTCATATTTTTTCAATTCATATTGTCTTCTGTATCCTAGGAAATTTTCTTCAGCTTTTCTTTGAAATGATCTGGTTCTCTATAACGTCCAAACTGCTATTCATTCTTTGTAGTTTAAAAAAGGTGTAATATGTCAAACAAAAAGAATACAGAAACAGTGTTATCAACACCCATGGAGCCACCACTTAGGTTTAATGTAAGTTGGCATTTTGTCATATTTGCTTTCTTTAAGAAATAAAACATTGTAAACAAAATCAAGCCTTCGTGTGCTCTTCCCTGATTCCGAAAGGCACTGATCCTTTAAAGAAGAGAGCACAACACGAATAAAGAGCAAATCCACACAGTCATGATGACAGGTGCAATAGCAGCATTTAAGAAAATTTGATGCTAATTCAAAACATAAATTATTAGCAAGTAGGAATAGAGGGAAATGTTCTTAACCTGAGGAGGATATTTATCAAAAATTCATAGTTAATATTGAACGTAGTAGTGAAACTAGAACATTTCCATTGTGGTCAGGAACAAGACGAAATTGCCCACCACAGAGGGTGTTATTTTCCAGAGGCCACAAGACGCTCTCATCCCACCTGCTTGCAAATGATATGCCCCAGGTTACGCACTGTGGTTACCTAGGAGCCAGAGAGGGCAAGGCTGCTCATCCTTAAAAACAGGGTTTAGAATGCTGTTTTGTCTAATATTAATATAGACTCTTTTGGTTTACTTAGTGTTTACCTAGTCTATATTTTTCCTTATCTTTAGTCTGTCAGTGTGGTTTATTTTAGGTGTGTCTCATGTAAGCAGCATTAATTGAATACTATTTTATTTTATTTTCATACAATCTATTGATGCTTATCCTTTAAAATATGAGTTTAGGGCTTCCCTGGTGGCGCAGTGGTTGGGAGTCCGCCTGCTGATGCAGGGGACATGGGTTCGTGCCCCGGTCTGGGAAGATCCCACATGCCACGGAGCGGCTGGGCCCGTGAGCCATGGCCGCTGAGCCTGCGCGTCCGGAGCCTGTGTTCCGCAGCAGGAGAGGCCACAGCAGTGAGAGGCCCATGTACCGCAAAGGAAAATAAATAAAAAATAAAAAATAAAATAAAATATGAGTTTAATCCATTTACAGTTACAGTAATTACTGACATATTTTGGATTTTCTATTTACTAGGATTTTTTTCCTCTGCTTTTTTCTTTCTTTCCTGACTTCTGATGGATATATCTATATCTATATCTATATCTATATATCTGCTAGTTTGGAAGCTAAGATTAATATTTCTATATTGTTAGAAGTTATCTTAAATTTTTATCATACGTTATACCTTAGAAAATTTCTAAGAAACTCTAAAGTTACTCAGTATTTCTATCCTTTTCCAAAACATGAAACTTTAGCGTGCTTTAACTATTCATTGAACTCTGCCCTATCTTCTTATTACTGTCTATTTTAGTTTTACCTTTTTAAAAGACTAAACTTTTCAAACAGTAATTTATTATAGATGCCACATGTTAACCACTTTTTTTTATAACCCATGCCATTTCTTCAAATTAATTTTATTTTTGGTTGAAGTATATCCTTTAATCTTTCTTTTAGTGAGGACCTTTATTTTATTTTATTTTTTTAACATCTTTATTGGAGTATAATTGCTGTACAATGGTGTGTTAGTTTCTGCTTTATAACAAAGTGAATCAGCTATACACATACATATATACCCATATCTCCTCCCTCTTGTGTCTCCCTCCCACCCTCCTTATCCCACCCCTCTAGGTGGTCACAAAGCATTGAGCTGATCTCCTGTGCTATGTGGCTGCTTCCCACTAGCTAGTGAGGACCTTTAGGTAGAAAGGTTTTTCAATTTTTGTTGTAGTTTTCTATTGCTGATTAGCAAATCATGATGAAATGCACTATTGATAATACAAGATTATCAGTCCCAGATTCTGTAGGTCAGGAATTCAGACAGAGTACAACAGGAATGGCTTGTTTCTGCTCCCTCCATGATGTCTGGGGCAAGACAAGAAACGCTGAGGGCAGGAATCAACTAAAGCTTCTTCACGCAACACGCATAGTGTCTGGGCTGGGGGGACTCCAAGGATGGGCCCAACCGGAAATGTTGACGGGAGCACATACACGCACGGACTCCTTACAAGACGGCAGCTTCAAGGTGGAAGTTCACGTGGTGGCTCAGAGCCCCCAGAGCAAGCATCCAGCTCCAGGGCAGGAGTGGCATCGCCTTTTATGAAGGTCCAGCCTCAGAGGCCCCATCGTGTCCCTCCCACTGTGCTCCGTTAGTGGCAGGAGTCACAAGCTCATGCAGATTCAGAAGAACGGGTCATGAACGGCCATCTCTGAAGGGAGAAGGGTCACAGAGCTTGCGGCCACGTTTTATAACTGCCACAATTGCTCTCTGGACAGAAGTTATCTGTATTGCTCCCCGGGGCAGAGTAGACTCTTTTCCTCCCCAGACAGGCTCATTCCATCCTTCTTTCAGTCACGTGCTGAGAGTTGAGGATCTTTTCCCCAATCAAGTCCACGTGTGAATAAGACCCCTCAGGTTTTGTTCCCCAGGGAAAAGCTCCTCTTGTTTCGAAGGCTTATGGAAAAGGGGCAAGTTGTCTTCTCTGCACACTCAACACACCATGGGACCGGCCCATCTCAGTGGACACCCCTGACCAAACGGGAGTGACATGCGAGGCACACAGTGATTGTTAGTTCACGAGAAGTCTCAAGTCTGGCTGGGCGTCCATCTACAGCCCGTTCGCTGACCCACCCACATCTTGTGAGAAACTTTTCCTCTCTCAGCTCTGTTCTCTGAGCCCTTTTTGGCCCCGAGTCATCCTCGTCTTCCATAAGAAATGACCAGTATTTGCAGACAAGTGTTCTCAGCCTGCTTCCTTTCTGTAGAAGTTCAGGAACCCGAAGACTGTCTTAATGTTGTATCACGCTGTTCCCTTTAGACTAAGCCGATATATTCCCTTAAAAACCGTGTGGGGTTCCATTTGCATGAAGTGCTTCAGCCAAAAGCCACACCTAAACATAGGTCCTTCTGTACCTTAGCAGGGATTCCAGCTTTCTCTTTTCTTACCCTGTCGACAACGCAGTGCCATGGAGCATGGTACTATGATCATTTGGAAGAAGACAGAATTTGGAGCTGCGCAGACCTGGGTTGGAATCCAAATTGCCACTGATAGTTGTGGTCCTGGGCAAACTGCTACTATCTGAACCGTACTGTTCTCATCTGTAAATGGAAGATAGCACCATCTCCCTTAAAGGGCATATGGAGGTGTTCGGGGCACGGAGCAGCTGGACCGCTGGCTGCGGCTGGGGCTATAACCAGCCCCCCAGGTGCCACATTGTCCAGAGGAAGAGACAGGACGAGAAATGGGAGGAGAGAGCCTTTCCCTTCCCTCTCTCCCCGAGCATTTGCAGACCCGAGGGCGCCTCTGGCTTCTCTTGGTACCACCAGGTGGATGGGGTTGCTGTTTTTGTCTACCACCTCCTTTATTTTTCTGAGAGGGAAGGAGATTTATGGAAGAAGGAAAGCTGGCTCGCCAGTCCCTGGCTTACTCTGTGAATTCATTCCAGAGCCCCAAGTAATGTTCGTCAGAAGCCCCTGAGCAAGCCCTGAAGGAGGGGGAGCATGTGTGAGGTCTCAGTGTTTGCTGGCTTTTGTTGGAGGTCGGCTCGTTTTCTCTAACACTGAGGCGAATGGCCGCCTGCAACTGGATCTAGGTCCCTGCATGAGTATGCTTGCCTGTTTCACAATTGCTTAAAAGCAGGGTGATACACAGGTGGATTTAAAAAAACAGTTAGAATTTATTTCCTTCAGAACAAAGCATGTGCACTGAAGGGCTCTGAAAAGACAAATTAACTGACTTAAAACATAACGACTTACACTGTGATGCAGGTGCTTCAGGTGCCCCATTTACCCAGTCTGTCATGCTGGTGCTGCAACCCACCTGAGGCTGATGCCAACAGAGAGGAGGAAAGCCCATGGGTCAGAGCAGAGGGAGAGACCAGACCTGTTCTCATGAAAATCCTGGCAGGCCAGACAGCCCTCCATCCAGCAGATTCCCTGGAAATGAAGCTGTTTGTCAGAGATGCCAGACCCTGCCTCATGCTGTGAAAATGTTCCCTAAGCTCTGCGATAACCTCATTGGGGTCACATCTGGCTTGGAGGCCACGTGCCAAACACTCCATATTTAAGGCTGAATTTGCAAGTTTGCAACAGGAGGGAAAAATACAATAGCGTGTGTCAAGAATACCCTATCTAGAGGGAACCTAAGGACACGGGATCTGTTGATCACAGCTTTGTTCATTGCATCGTATCGTGATTGGTCCGTGCATGACCAGCTCCTCAAAGCTTCACCGACATCGGGTGTTGTCAGCCTTACTTGGTCATGATGGATTGTCCTTTCTTTGTGTGTTGCTGTTTGGTTTGCTAACATTTTGTTAATTTTTTTCGTTTATGCTCACTTAGGATGTTGCTCTGTGGTTTTTCTTTGGTTTTGTAAGGGTTTGGTGTTGGGCTTATTTTGGCCTCATCCAATGAGTTGGGAAGCATTCCATGATCCTTTGCTTCTTTTTCTGAAAGGGTTTGTGGATAATAGGTAAGATTTTGTCCTTAAATGTTTGTGATAATCTACCAGTGAAGCCATCTGAACTTGTTCTTTTCTTCATTGGGATGTTTTTAAGTATGAATTCTATTTCTATTTATTCTTGGGTCAGTTTTGGTGAGGTCTGTCTTTCAAGGTTTTTATCCATTTCATCATTGGAATAAGGTTGTTACAATATTCTGCCATTTTTTAGTAACAGCTTTCTTAAGATATAATTCATATACCATAAAATCCACATTTTACAACATACAATCCAGTGGTTTTTAGTATATTCACAAACCTGTGCACCATCACCATTATCTAATACAACATTTTTATCACCCTGAAGAGAAACCCCATCCCCACTAGCAGTCACTCTCCATCCCACACCCTCCCAGTCCCTGGCAAGCGCTAATCTACTCTCTGTCTGTGTGGATTTCCAAATTCTGGACATTTCATGTAGTTAGAATCATACAGTCTTTTGTGACTGGCTTCAAACACTTAGCATATGCAGCGTAAATCAGGACTTCTTCCTTTTTATGGCTGACTAATATTCCATCTTTCATAGACTGAGTCACCACTTGATGGGCATTTGGACTGTTTCCATATTATTTTCATAATAATGCTGCTAGAAATACTCATGTACAACTTTTGTGTGAACACATGTTTTCAACTCTCTTGTGTATATGCCTAGGTGTGGAATTATTGGATCATATAATAACTCTGTGTTTCACGTGTTGAAGAACTACCAAACTGTTTCCAAGGTGCCTGCACCATTTTACATTTCCACCACAGTTCATGAGGGTTCCAATTTCTCCACATCCGTGTTAACACTTGCTTTTGTCTGTCTTTTTGATTACAACCATCCTAGTGGGTGAGAGTGGTATCTCACTGTGGTTTTGATTTTCATTTCCCTGATGGCTAATCATCTTGAGCAATATTTTCATGTGCTTATTGGCCATTTGTACATATTCTTTGGTTAAATGTGTATTCAAATTCTTTGCCCATTTAAAAATTGGGTTATTTGTCTTTTTATTGTTGAGTTGTAAGAGTTCTTCATGTATTCTGAATACTAGTCCCTTATCAGATACATGATTTGCAAATATTTTCTCTCATTCTGTGAGTTGTATTTTAACTATCCTGACAGTATCCTTTAAAGAACAAAAGTTTTAAATTTTGATGAAGCCCCATTTATCTAGTTTTTCTTTCATTGCATGTGGTTTTGCTGTTTTAAAAAATTACCCTTGAGGGATGACTGGACAGAGCACAGAGGATTTTTATGGCAGTGAAAATGATACATCATATGAGTACATCACACTCACGAACATGAGTATGATACTATAAGGCAGACACATGTCATTATGTATTTGTCCAAAGCCATAGAATGTACAACACCAAGAGTGGACCCTAATGTAAACCACAGACTTTGGGTGATAATGATGTGTCAATGCAGGCTCATCATTGGTAAGAAATGTACCATCTGGTGCGGCATGTTGGTAACAGGGCAGGCTGTGCGTGTGTGGGGGATATGGGAACCCTCTGTACCTTGCTCTCAATTTTGCTGTAAACATACTCTAAAAGAATTGTCATTCAAAGAAAAATGATCAATCAATTAAAATATTTTCTGATTTTCCTTGTGATTTCTTTGATTGATATGTTATTTAGACATATATTGTTTATTTTCCAAATATCTGGGGATTTCCCAGTATATTAACTTTTTTCCTGATGCAGAAATGCAGGTCCTTCTCAGTTGCATCTTTCTTTCTAGTTGGGCCCTGGGAATAGGAGGGTGGGGATGGGGCTCACCTTCCACAACCAAAGACCCATCAAGTAATATTCCCAGTACAGAGTCATTGCCTCTGCTGTGAATTATGCCTCTAGTGTGTTAAAGCTGCTTAGTCAGATACATTTCTGTTATTGATTTCTAGCCAATTCCATATTCTATATTATCTCAGTGCTATTACTTTTATTGACATTTTATGGCTCAAAGTATAACCTATCTTGGAGTATGTTCAATGTGAACTTGAAAATAATGTATATTTTTCAAACATTAGGTATAGTGTTTTATATTTGTCAAGTAGGTTGATTGATAGCTGTTCAGGTTTCATATATTCTTACTAATATTTTCTGTCTAAGACACGAGAGCTAAGTCTCCAACAATAATAGTGGATCATTAGGTGCAAATATATTTAGATTTGTTATCTTCCTTCATGAAGTAATGCTTTTATCATTATGAAGTGTTCTTCTGTCACAGCTAGCACTTCCTGTCTTAAAATCTACTTCAGTTTTTATGAATATAGCCACTCCAACTTTCTTATGATTAATGTTTTCAAACTTTTTCAGTCTTTAAGTTTGAACCTATTTATATCTCTATGATATCTCCTATAAATGACATATAATTGGCTTTTACTTTAAAAAAAATTGGTTTGACAATCTCAGCCTTCTAATTGGAGGATCTAGGCCATTTTCATTTACTCAAATTATTAATAAGGTTTGCTTATTACTGCCTGGCTATTTATTATTATTTGTTTATTTTTGTTCCTCCTCCTTTCTCACCTCTTTAAAAATAACTATTCCACTCTTTCTCTTCTATTGGATTCTTTTTGGCTCCGGATGAGCAGGCTCAGCGGCCATGGCTCAGCGGCCCAGCTGCTCCGCGGCATGTGGGATCTTCCCGGATCGGGGCACGAACCCGTGTCCCCTGCATCGGCAGGCGGACTCTCAACCACTGTGCCACCAGGGAAGCCCATCTTCTATTGGATTTTAACTATATATTTTTAGTGGTTGTTTTATAAATGACACATATACTTATTTTATCAGTCTACTTTGAATTAACATTCACCATTTCACTGTAATATAAAAACCTTGCAACAGTATTTTTCTATGTATCCTCTTCTGACCCTTGTTCAATTTTTTTCTTATATTTTACTTCTGAATAAATTACAAATCACAAAATTCGCTGTTGTTATCATTGTTTTTAACTCAGTTTTTTTTTCAAAAACTAAAAACCCGGGGCCTCCCTGGTGGCGCAGTGGTTGAGAGTCCGCCTGCCGATGCAGGGGATACGGCTTCGTGCCCCGGTCTGGGAGGATCCCATATGCCGCGGAGCGGCTGGGCCCGTGAGCCATGGCCGCTGGGCCTGCGCATCCGGAGCCTGTGCTCCGCAACGGGAGAGGCCACAACAGTGAGAGGCCCGCATACCGCAAAAAGAAAAAAAAAAAAAAAAAAAAAAAAAACTAAAAACCCAGAAAAAGATTCTTTTATATTAACCTACAAAGTTACTGTCAGTCAGTTTGGGC
This sequence comes from Mesoplodon mirus, assembly GCF_964341445.2. Lineage (NCBI taxonomy): Eukaryota > Metazoa > Chordata > Mammalia > Artiodactyla > Ziphiidae > Mesoplodon > Mesoplodon mirus. The sequence continues at coordinate 146,721,521 of NC_138982.1, read as the reverse complement.
TGCCATACAAAGTACCATAGAGTAGGTGGCTTAGAAACAACAGAAATTTATTTCTCACAGTCCTGGTGGCTGGAAGTCCAAGGTCAGGGTGTCAGCAGGGTGGTGTACTGCTGCGGGGTCTCTTCTGGGTGCCGATGGCCGACTTCTCACTGTGTCTTCAAGTGGCAGAAGAAGCAGACAGCTCTCTGCCATCAGGGCCCTAAACCCGTTTATGGGGGCTCCACCCAAAGGCCTCACCTCCTAATACCATCACACTGGGAGTTAGGATTTCAAATAGGAATCTGGGAGGTGACACAGTCACTCCATCTGTTACCCTTTGTGATGGTCTTCATTTTCTTCTGCAGAATTCATTCCCACCAGAGAGATTTTTGGTTGTCACAACCGGGGGCTGATGCTTCTGGCATCTAGTGGGTAGAGGTCAGGGATGATGAACAGGACAGTCCCCACAACAGAGAATTATTTAGCCCCAAATGCCAACAGTGCTGCAGTTGAGCATCTGCTGTGGCTCCATGTTTATATTCAGTATCATTTCCCTTCAGTCCCCAAACCTACCTTTAGTGTTTCTTGTCGTGGAGGTTCAATTGCTACAGAGGTTTGTTTCTTTGTTTTAACTTTCGTTTACCTGAAAATTTCTATTTTGCCTTCCTTTTTGAAGGATGATTTTGCTGGTTACAGAATTCTAGATTGAAGTTTCTTTTCTCTCAGCACTTTAAGTGTGTTGCTCCATTGCCTTCTGCCTCCAAATGTTTCCAATGAAACCAGCCATTTAAAAAAAGCTATTGTTCTATGTAATGCATATTCTTTCTCGGACAGATTTTTCTCTTTATATTTGGCTTTCAGCAGTTTGTGGCTTTTCATAAGATTGGAATGTTTGGGCCAATAATTCTTCAAATATTTTTCTTCCATTGTCTCTCTTTCCTCTTATTATTGGACTCCAAAATGCTTGTATCTCAGACTACTTGATATGGATCTTTCATTTCACAGATGTTTTGGTCATGTTTTTAAAATCTTTTTTCTGTCTCTTTGCCAGTTTGGATAATTTCCATTGACCTTTTTTTCAAGTTCACTGATTCTGACTTCTGCATTGTCCAACCTAAGCCCATCCTTTTTTTTTTTTTTTTTTTTAGTGTTCCCATTCACTTCCTAAAATATACCATCTGTTCACTCAGATTTGAAATAATTGTTTTAGTTTATTCTTACTCTAGTAACTGAACCATCAATGGTATCTCCTAAAGAATGTAATTTCTCTTAAATACAGGTCACATTTTTCTGCTTTTTGCATGTTTTGTAATTGTTTTTATTGTATTCTGCACACTGTGTAGAAAAGAATAATAAAGAGTGAAGTATTTTTGTTTTGTCCTGTTTGTTCCTTAGAGACTGAAGTGCATTTCCTCTGAATGCAGTAAAGGTGAGGAGCTCGTCACTCAGCTTTCTCCTACAGCGTCTAGTTGAGCCAGAGAAATTGCATCTTTCTTCAGACTGAATTAACCTGTGAATTAGCCCAACCTCAAATCCCGAGCTATAGCCTTTTGGATCTTGTCAGTATTGGGGCTGGGAAGGGTTGCTTGTAGTTTCAACTCTATTAACTGAAAGAAAGCATGGGACTTTTTGATTTCTCTCTGCTGAGCAACCCCTACTCCACTGCCCCTTTCATGGCATGACCTGGAGTGGGGGAGGAGAATTGTTCTGGTTGAGTCCTCTCTCCTTGCCTTTGTGGCTCTTCTAGGCTCCAGCTCGCGCCATCAGTCCATACTGCCACCCAAAGTCCAGCTCACAGCCCTCTGCTACCACGAAGGTTTTTCATCCATGGCAGGCCAACTCTACCCAGACCTCAGTGTGGAAGCAGGGAGCTGTCATGTCTCTCTGCTCACTCATGATTGTTTCTTTCTGGAATCCAGTTCTCAAGGCTTCCTTCTGTCTTCCCCTCTTCTTACTCTTATATAAATGTACAGTTTTTATCTTGTCTTGGTTTTTCTTGTTGTCCCTATGGGAATGAAGGTCTTTCCCATTCTGATCTGAATTAGAAATCTCCTGTACTTCGTGTTTTGTTACATGCTTTTTCCAGTCAACAGTATGTCATGGATATCTTACCTTGTGAACACAAAGAGGTTTACCTCATAATTTTAGAATTTTAAACACTTTTACTTTTTTTTCCAAAAGTAAATAACACAATAAAAACAGTCTCTAAGTTAACCATTGTTAACTTCTCTTGTCTTCTTTTATACTGAGAAGTCATTTGCTTAGAGCAAAATGCCCAAATCTTAAGTTTATAACCCAATGAATTTTACATACATTTATACTTTGTGACCACTGTTCAGATCAAGATATAGGACATTTCCATCATGATTCTTCCCAGTCAATACTCCCTCCCAGAGATAACCATTTTTTTGATTTCTAGCACAATAGATTGGTTTTGCCAGTTCTTAAGTTTAATACAATTGAAAGCATATAGTATGCACCGTGTTGTGTCTGGCCTCTTTTGCTCAAACAATGTCTGTGAGATTCATCCATACTGTCATGTGTCCATTTTTTTTACTGCTGTGTAATATTCCATCAATGAATTATACCACAGTTTATTTATTCATTATCCAATTGATGGACTATTGCTTCCAGCTTTTGGTTTGTTATGAACAAAGCCAAATATGAACGTTCTTGTAGGGTTTTTGTTTTTTGGGTAGATATATATGCAACTTTTTTCTAATTTTACCTTGGGTGGACTTGTTAATTCATAGGGAGATGCATATATAGCTTTAGCAGAAACTGCCAGTTTTGCCAAGTAATGGACCATTTTACACTCCAGCAGTGTATGAGAGTTCCAGTTGTTTTAAAGCCTGACCAACATTTGGTATTATCAGTCTTTTTAGATTTCTGCCATTTGGTTGGGTGTACAGTAGAGCCTCATTAATTTTTAACTTGTACTTCCATGATTGTGTCCCATTCTTTTTAACAGCTGCATGATATTCTCCACTATGAATGTTCTGGAACTTATTTAGCCATTTCCTTATTGATGGACATATCTTTAAAGTTTTAATTTTTGAAAACACTGTGGCATTACACACCCTTGACCCACACCTTAGAGCCCACATGCAAGTATTTCTGGTCTCAGGCCACTTGTACTGCAGTATAAAGCTCAAGGGAGCAAGCCTGTCATGCAAAGCTCTTACAGCTTGTCTACAAGTCACCTGTCCAGAATTATGCTGCCTTGTCTCATGGGACACAGCCACCCTGAACCCAAACATCATAGAAACACGAAGCCTTTCCCCTGCTGCACCCAGCCTTCTCAAGCTGCGTTTTCATCCTTCCTTTTCTTTTTTATTTTATTCAAGCATAGTTGATTTACAATGTTGTGTTAATTTCTACTGTACAGCAAAGCGATTCAGTTATACACATATACGTATTCTTTTTCATTTTCTTTTCCATTACAATTTATCACAGGATATTGAATATATTTCCCCGTGCCATACAGTAGGACCTTGTTTATCCATTCTGTATGTAATAGTTTGCAACTTCTAATCCCAAACTCCCAATACATCCCTCTCCCACCCCCCTACCCCTTGGCCAGCCACAAGTCTCTTCTCCATGTCTGTGAGTCTGTTTCTCAGATAAGTTCATTTGTGTCATATTTTAGATTACACATATATCATCTTCTCTTCCCTGAAGTGCTCTTTCCTGGGGTCCCCATTTCCTCTGATATCAGCATGAGTAGGATACATTTTCCTGAGTGCTCTTTTAAGCAAGGCATTTTAAAGAAAACAGTTTTGCTCCCTGTCACCACAGCAAAGCAGACCAACAACAGCAGAAGCCAATCAGAGGAAGCTGTACAGCTAAGAAGTCCTCCTGTAGACGTTAGGTCTTGCAGTCAGTCCCAGTCATCCACCCACCCCATGTGATTCATGCTGCTCAGGTGGAAATTAGAAACCTCCGTCATGGGGATTCCTTTTCTCTGCTCATGTCAGGGACATCTCCTACATTTAGACTTGGAGGGACACTTTCCTTTTTAAGTTCCTGATATCGAGAGAGCTTTGAGTCCATCCAAACACTGGAAGGTTAGGAAAGATTTGATTTGATCACCAGTGAATGATACACGCAGCCCAGAAACCATTCTGAAACCCACCCTAGACTGTGGTGAAGTGCCCCGAATTCAGTCATCCTGGATTCAGATCTTGGGTCCCCAATTTTTTAACCATGTCAGTTTGGGTAAGTACCTTTAACCTGTCCAGGACTCATTTTTCTCATCTGCTAAATATGGAAAGGAACGGGAGTCATTTTATAAGATGGCTGTATCAGAGCACTTAGAACAGTGTCCAGCAATAGCCCGCAGTAATGTTGACACAATTATATGATTGTGGTTTTCATCCCTAACTGAATCTCCAGTGAGGAGCAAGGTGCAGACATGTGAGAGATGCTGACCATGTGACTGACCACAGGGCACTATCAGTGGAGTCAACAACACCACAGGCTTGGGATCAGGCAGCCTGGGCTTCAAATCTGGGCTCTGCCCTCAGTTTTCTCATCTGTCCAACGAGCACGTTCAAGCCTGTCACACGGGGTGCTGTGAGGGTCACACCACCTAATGGACAGTAAACTGCTAGGGCTGCGTCCGTCCCGCACATTGTGAGGCCTCAAATAAAGGTTATCGGTGCTGGACCAACCACCAGGAAATGCAAGCGCTTCAAGGCCACAGGCTTGGGGTCCGAGGCCGAGGGTTTCCTGTTCCTTCTGAGAGTCCCACCTTGTCCAGGCAGCGACCCCTGCGGCCGCAGGCCTAGGCTCAGGACAATCCACCTCAGGCTGGGCTCTCAACTCCAGCACAACCTCAACTTCACGCGAGAAGCTTCCGCGCGCATCAGCCAGGGTCCCTGAGGCGGGGAGTCCCCAGCAGAGCCGGGGCTGATTGGCTTAGACACACACACACACACACACACACACACACACACACGATGCCTCTCTGGCCAGTGAGATGTGAGGACGAGGCCCCTGGGGGATTCTGGGAAGGGCTCTCCTTCTGACGGAGCCGGAGGAATGGCTCCCGGGCTGCGCTGGCGCGTGTGCGTGCTGTGGTCCCGAGTGGGGTCCCGTGAGTGGTCTCTGGAGGGGACCCCGTGAGGTGGGGTCGCGTGAGCTGCGCTGTCCGGTCAGGACTCGGTGACACGGGCGGGGTCCTGCGGGAGCCGTCAGCGTCTGCGGGGCAGCCGGAGCCTCCCTCCTGCGGCTCCTGTTCGGCACGCTCCGGCCCCACGGTGTCCGAGGGATTTTCGTCTGGGAAGCTGGTTCCAGCAGCGTTGCCAGCCCGAGTTCCCCAGAAAGCCGGTGGGGAGCTCATCCCCCACGGCAGGAATGCTGGGGCAGCGGGAGCGGCTCTCATCTTCCTCCAAGTGGCGTTCGGACAAAGTGTTTTGTTTGGTTTCCGTAGCTTCCAGAGCATGTGAGGAATGCTAAGGCCTCTTCCAAGTCAGAGGCTGCTAGTTAAAGTCACCTGCGCTCCTTCCAAGGCTCCAGCCCAAGGACAGGGCGGAGCCTGGCATCGCAGATTTTAAGGGACCCCTCCCCACGCGGCCACTCTGCCTTGAAGCCAGCGGAAAACCTCTGCTCTGAGGGCTTGGAAGACAGGGCAGCCCGTGGAGTCCACGTGCTGCTCCAGTTCTCTGCAAACTTCTGCTCTGGGTCTACGTGGTTACCCCGTCGGTGGGGTGTGGCCCGACACATGGAGAGTCAGTCATATGTCTTGCCCTCGGTCTCCTGGAGCAGTTCAAGCCTTGCCATCCTCAGCGCAGACATCCCGCGTGTACTCTGCCAGGGAGGGAAGTCTGAATAACACTATCACAGCCACTCCCACGGCCTCTCCTGCCACATCTGGGGACCATATGGGAGAAGCGGAGATCAAACGCAAGCCTGAGAGGAAACCTCTTTAGAGCCAACTGGCAAAAGATGAACAAATATGCACAGCACAGGGACAGAACCCACAGAAAAGCAACACTAAGGCAAAAGTAGTGGGGATCTGACCTAGGAATGGCCTTGCAAAAGGCAAGATGGTAGACGGTGGTGGCTTGTATGTTCTGAGTGCTTCTGGAGGGTAATGTGCGGTTACAATCCCCTTGTCCCTTCATCTCACAGCCATGGGATAGGCACTTTAATTGGATTTGCATATTTAAATGCTTTCCATTACACTTACCATGCCCAGGTACTGCCTAGCTGCTTTACAGAGATCACAGTAACCTTCAGGACGGCAGTCCACCATGGCTGCTATTATTGCTCCCACATCAGAGATGAGCAAATGGAGGCACCAACGGCCAAGATCTGAGTCCAAGGGCTCAGCTCTTGATCCCCTGCTCTCAAGTGTAAAGCTTAGTGCCTCTGGCACAACAGTCAAGGGCTAAAGTCTGGAAGCTAGCAAGTTTGAGTTTGAATTCTGCAAGGATCCAGATACAATTGGCTTGACCTCAGCTAGGTGAAAACCCAAAGCTCTCTGCTGGGCATTCCTGCTAATTCATGGGCACTTTCATTTCCTGACCTCTGTGCCACAGCACACAGGTCTGTGCACTGTCCCCAGCCCTACTCTACATCCACCAGGTCCACCAGGAGCAGGAGTCCTTACATCTTGGTGCCCATCAGAAGTTCTCAGTGGACGTTGTGGACCATACCAAGTGCTACATGGGTGCTGGGGGAGGGGATTCATGTAAAACACTGAGACGTGCCTGACCTTCTGAAGTCCACTCTGCTCTCCCCCACGCTCACTCCCTCCACAGCCCCTGCATTTTTCCTTCCCTCCCACATTTCCCCAGTGACTTTAAACTCCTCTCTACTGTGGTGTACTTCCACATCACCTCCTTTCTTTTCTGAAGCCTTGTTGCCCTCCTTGGTCACAGCGGGAGGAGAGGGGGCCAACCCCTTTGCCCTTCTACCCTAGTGCTTGTCAAGGAAGGAGTTCTTTACAAGAAAGTGAGTGTGCTTTCTGCCGAGACATCTCCTACTGAATATATCACTCTCCATTTTTGGTCAGAAAATGTTGGTTCTGTCCCTCCCATATTGAAGAAATAAAAGTATAAGATGTGAGTGAGAAGGCTCCATGCATAGCCCTGTCACTCACTGCCTGTGGCTCTGGAGGAAGTCCCCAGTTTCCTCATCCATAAGCTAGGGATCAAAGCAACTACTCTACATCTTTGAAGAGTTGTCAGCCACATCTGGCTTAGGAGGATCGATGAAGCCAGTTTTTTTTTTTTTTTTTTTTTTTTTTTTTTTGCAGTACTCGGGCCTCTCACTGTTGTGGCCTCTCCCGCTGCGGAGCACAGGCTCCGGACGCGCAGGCTCAGCGGCCATGGCTCACGGGCCCAGCCGCTCCACAGCATGTGGGATCTTCCCAGACCAGGGCATGAACCCGTGTCCCCTGCATCGGCAGGCGGACTCTCAACCACTGTGCCACCAGAGAAGCCCCAAGCCAGTTCTTTTTCTTGCTACCCTCAAACCCAAAGAATATGAAGAACAAGGGGGTTTGAACAAGTGAAGCAAATAACAGCAAAAGCCTTCACTATTGAAAGGGAAGGAGAGATCAGCTCCCTGTGACAAAGCAGCACCAGCTTCCACCCTGACTGGAAGCTGTGGAGAGAGAGGACAGAAGTCAGAGTATTGGGGAAATGCCCACTGATCCTGCCGGCAGTAGGGGCTGAAGGAGATGGGAGTCAGCAGCCCTGGGAAAGGTGGTGAGAGTTCAGAAAGGATAGAGCTTTTCTCGCCCTTTCCCTCCTGCCCCGACCCCAGTGGGGGCAATGCCTCCTGGGGCGGAATGGGGTGGCCAGCAGAGGGGAAGACTGAGAGACAGAACACCTAGAGTGGCTTATCACCCACAACGGACAGAAATGAGACCAAAGATAAAGGAGAAGACAAATGGGAGAAGACCTGAGACAACAGGATGGGGGAGCTGGCATACTTCATTGACCAGCAGTAATGAGGTATGTCTCCCCGTCCTCACTGGAGTGGTGTCATAGGAGCCTGTTGAGGAGTTAGGACTTCCACATGGCTCAGCAGCAATGAGGCCACCTCCAGTGTGGTATCAGTGGAGACCACAAGGAGAGCTGGAACTCCCCGTCACCAAGAAGTAACAAGGAGCTCCCCTCCCTTTGGGTATCAATGGAAGTCTTCATGGGGAACCTGGACCTCTACCTCCATGCGGCAATAACAAGGTAGTGTCCCTTCCCCTTGTGAGAGCACTGTCAAAGAAAGCCAACTAAAACAAGATTTAAGTGAGATCCAGAGTCTCATAACACAAAAATGTCCAGATTTCAGTCAAACATCACTATTTATACCAAGAACTAGGAAGATCTCAAATGGAATGAAAAAGACAAACAATATATACCAATACTGAGATGACAGAGATGTTGTTAGAATTATCTGTGAAAGTTTAAATCAGTCATGATGAAAATGCTAGAAACAAATGAAAAATAAAAGGCCTCAGCAAAGAAATTGAATGCATAGTCTCACCCAATAAATAAAAGATGTAAATAAGAACCAAATGGAAAATTTAGAACTGAAAACTACAGTAATCAAAATAAAAGCTCAGTGATGGGTTCAACAGTAGAATGGAGGGAACAGGGGAAAGGTAAAACAATAGAAATTACCCAATATGAACAACAGAGATAATATTCCAAAACAAAACCCCAAAATCACAAAAAACAGAACCTTAGGGACCTGTGAGACTGTGACAAAAGATTTGATACTTATGTCGTCAGGACCCCAGAGAGAGAGAAGCAAGAGGGCAGGGCTGAAAAAGTACTCAAATATTTTTTTTCAGAAAGGTGCAAAAGCAGTTCAATGGAGAAAAGCTTGCCATTTCAACAAATAATCCTAGAGCAATTGGATGCTTGTAAGTTAAAAAATGAACCTCCACCTAAGTCTCACACTTTATACAAATAATAATTCAAAATGGATTGAAAAATAAACATAAAACATAGAAATACAAAACTTTTAGAAAAAAATAGAAAAATTTTAGGATCTAGCACTAGGCAAAGAGTTCTTATATTTGACACCAAAAGCATGATATATAATAGGAAAAATTTATAAATTGGACTTTGTAAAAATTGAGGGCTTTTTCTCTGTGAAAGCTCCTGTTAAGAGGATGAAAAGGTAAGCTATAGAGTTAAAGAAGATGTTTGCAAACCGCATATCTAACAAAGGACTGGTAGCTAGAATATATGAAGAACTCCCAAAGCTCAACAGGAAAAAAAAAAAATCAAACAATCCCATTAGGAAATAGGCAAAAGACATGAAGAGACATTTCACTGAAGAGGTTATTGATGGCAAATAAGCATGTGAAAATATGTTCAACATCATTATCCATCAGAGAAATACTAATTAAAACCACAGTGAGATATCATTACACATCTATCAGAATGGCTAAAATGAAGGGTGGTGTCAGCACCAAATGGTTTTTGGATGAGGAGAGACTGGATTACTTATCCAATGCTGGAAGGACTGTAAATGGTATAGGAAAGCAGTTTGGCAAGTAAAAACAACAACAACGACGACTAAATGTGCAACTACTACCCAGTAATAACACTTCTGGGCATTTTCCCCAGAGAAATGAAGACTAATGCTCACACAGGAACCTGTGTACAAATATATACAGCAGCTTTGTTTGTTATAGCCCCAAACTGGAAACAACCTGGATGTCCTTCAGTGGGTGAATGGTTAAACAAACTGTGGTACATGTATACCATGGGATACTACTCAGTAGTTAAAAGGAATACGTATATTAATGCCTATATGTGGAACCTAGAAAAATGGTACAGATGAACCAGTTTGCAGGACAGAAATAGAGACACAGATGTAGAGAACAAACGTATGGACAGCAAGGGGGGAAAGTGCTGGGGTGGTGGTGGTGGTGGGATGAATTGGGAGAGTGGGATTGACATATATACACTAACGTGTAAAATGGATAACTAATAACCTGCTATATAAAAAAATAAAATTCAAAAATTCAAAAAAAAGTAAATAAAAGGAATGAACCACTGATATATACAACACCTAGATGAATCTCTAGAGAATTATGCTGAGTGAAAAAACACCAGTCTCGAAAGATCACATGCTGGAAGTCCTAGCCACCACAATCAGATAAGAAAAAGAGAGAAAAAGAATCCAAACTGGAAAAGGGAAAATTAACTCCGTCACTGTTTGCAGATGACATGATAACTATACATAGAAAAATCCTCAAGACACCACCAAAAACTACTAGAGCTCATCAATGAATTTGATAAATTTGCAGGATACAAAATTAATATACAGAAATCTGTTGCATTTCCATATGCTAACAATGGACTATCAGAAAGACAAATTAAGAAAACAATCCCATTTACAGTCTCATCAAAAAGAATAAAATATCTAGGAATAAATCTAAGGAGGTAAAACACCTGTACTCAGAAAACTGTAAGACACTAATGAAAGAAATTGAAGATGATAGAAACAGATGGAAAAATATACTGTGTTCATGGAGTAGAAGAATTACTATTGTTAAAAAGACCATATTACCCAAGGCAATCTACAGATTCAATGCAATCCCTATCAAAATACCAATGGCATTTTTTCACAGAGCTAGAACAAATAATTCTAAAATTTGTATGGAAACAAAAAAGACCTTGAATAACCAAAACCACCTTGAGAAAGAAGAACAAAGCTGGAGGTATCTCGCCCCCAGGTTTCAAACCTTACTACAAAGCTACAGTCATCAACATTATGGTACTGCCACAAAAAAAGGCACATAGATCAATGCAAAAGAATAGAGAGCCCAGAAATGTACCCATGCTTATATGAACAATTAATCTATAACAAAGGAGGCAAGAGTATATAATGGGGAAAAGACAGCCTCTTCAATAAATGGTGTTGGGAAAACTGGACAACTACATGTAAAAGAATCAAACTGGACTACTCTCTCACACCATGCACAAAAACAAATTCAAAATAGAATAGAGCCTTAAATGTAACACCTGAAACCATAAAACTTCTAGAAGAAAACGTAAGCAGTAGTCCCTTTGCTATCAGTATCAGTAATTATATATATGTGTGTGTGTGTGTGTGTGTGTGTGTGTGTGTGTGTATTTGGCTATGTCTCCTCAAGCAAGGGAACCAAAAGCAAAAAGAAACAAATGGGACTACATCAAGCTAAAAAGCTTTTGCACAGTGAAGGAAGCGATCAACAAAATGAAAAAGCCACTTAATAAATGGGAGAAGACATTTGCAAATGATATATCTGATAAGGGGTTAATATCCAAAATATACAAAGAACTCATACAACACAACATCTCACAAACAAACACAAACAACCTAATAAAAAACTGGGCAGAGGATTGGAATAAAATTTTTTTCCAAAGAAGATATTCAGATGGTCAACAGGCACATGAAAAGGTGCTCAACATCACTAATCATCATCAGGGGAATGCAAATGAAAATCACAATGAGATATCACCCCACACCTCTCAGAATGGCTATTAACAAAAAGACAACAAATAAGAAGTGTTGGTGAGGGTGTTGAGAAAAGGGAACTCTCCTACACTGTTGGTGGGAATGTAAATAGGTGCAGCCACTATGGAAAACAGTATGGAGAGTCCTCAGAAAATTACAAATAGAACTACCATAAGATCCAGCAATTTATCAAAAGATAACAAAAGCACTAATTAGAAAAGACACATGTACCCTTATGTTCACTGCAGCATTATTCACAATAGCCAAGATATGGAAGCAACTCAAGTGCCCACCAGTAGATGAATGGATAAAGAAGATGTGGTATATATAATGGAATATTACTCAGCCATAAAAAGAAGGAACTCTTTCCACTTGCAGCAACATGGATGGACCTAGAGGGTATTATTCTAAGTAATATGTCAGACAGAGAAAGACAAATACTGTATGACTTCGCTTATATGTAGAATCTAAAAAACAAAACAAATGAAAAAACATAAATGGAAACAGAGTTATAGGCACATAGAACAAAGAGGTGGTTGCTAGAGGAGAGGAGGGTGAGGGAGGGAAGAAATAGTGAGGGAGCTTAAGAGGTACAAACTTCCAGTTGCAAAATAGATGAGTTGCAGATATGAAATGTACAGTGTGGGGATTATAGTCAATTACTAGGTAATATCTTTGTGTGGTAACATATCATAACTAGACTTATGGTGATCATTTTGAAATGTATAGGAAAAAAATACTATGTTTTGTAACAGGAACTAACATAGTGTTGTAGGTCAATTATGCTTCAAAAACAAACAAACATACAAACAAACTGAAAGAAAAAGGATCAGGTTTGTGGTTACCAGAGGTGGGGAGTTGAAGGAGGGGAAATCGGTTAAAGACAGTCAAAAGGTACAAACTTCCAGTTATAAGATAAGCAAATACTAGTGATGTAATGTAAATACAATGTAATAAATATAATTAATACTGCTGCAGGTTATATATGAAAGTTGTTGAGAGAGTAACTCCTAAGAGTTCTCCTTACACACATAAAATTTTATTCTGTTTCTTTAATTTGGTATCTATATGAGATGGGTGTTCACTAGACTTGTGATAATCATTTCATGATGTATGTAAGTCAAATCATTATGCTGTACACCCTAAACTTATACAATGCTGTATGTCAGTCATGTCTCAGTAAAACTGAAAGGGAAAAAAACCCCATTAATTAAAAAAAAAATCCCTCAAACCAAAACCAAACCAAACCAAACAAACACCCAAAAGATCTCATACTCTATGATTCCATTTGTATAACATCTTTGCAGTTACAAAATTAAAGAAATGAAGACCACATTAGCGACTGCCAGTAGTTAAGGATGGGCTGGATGTTGGAGGGAGGTGGCTATGATTATAAAAGGGACATAGGGGAAATTCTTGTGTCTATGGATCTGTTTTGTATTATGACTCTGTCAATGTCAATATCCTGGCTGCGTCATTGTACTATAGTTTGCAAGATGTAACCATTGGGGAAAACTGGGTAAACGGTACACAGTATCTTTGTGTATTGTTTCTTACAACTGCATGTGAATCTACAATTATCTCAAACTAAAATGTTTTTAAAAATTTAAATACATGAAGCATTATGAGGTTGATTTTGAAAATCAATTAATGTAATTCATCACAGAAACAAACTGAAAAAGAAAAAAATGATCATCTCAAAAGATGCAGAAAAAAACATTTGATAAAATTCAACTTCTTGATTTAAAAAAACAATGAATGGAGAGATATACTATATTCATGGTATTGTTAAGATGTTAATTATCTCCAAATTAATCTATTGATTCAAACAAAATTTCAACAGCTATTTTGTAGATACTGACAAGCTGATTTTAAAATTCAGGTGAGAATGCAAAGGATCTAGAATAACCAAAACAGCTTTGAAAAAGAAGACTGGAGGACTAACTCTGATTTCAAGACTTACAAAGCCATAGTAATTGGGACTGTGTAGTACTGATGTGAAAAAGACAAATAGATCATGGAACAGAATAGAGTCCAGAAATAGACCTATACAAATATTCACGAAACTTTTACAAAAGTGCAAATGTAGTTCAGTGAAGAAAGGATAGTCTTTTCAACAAATGGTACTGGGACAATTGGATACCCACATGCCAAATAAAATGAGCCTTGATCCATATCTTGCACCATATACAAATATTAACTCAAAACAGATTATTTAAAACATAAAACTATAAAACTTATTTTAAAAATATTGGGTTGAGCAGAGTTTTTACATATGATACCAAAATCATGATCCATTTTTTAAAAGATTAAAGGGACCTCATCAAAATTAAAATGTCGGCTCTTTGAAAGACATTGCTATGGGAATGAAAAGGCAAGCCGCATACAAACTGGGACAAAATAATTGCAAATCATACATCTGATAAAGGTTTTTTTATCCAGCTTATATAAAGAACCCTCAAAACTCAATAATAAGAAAACTAACAACTCAGTTTAAAAAATAGGCAAATGATTTGAAGAGACACTTCACCAAAGAAGATACATGTATGACAAATAAGCATATGAAAAATCCTCAGCATCATTAGTCATTAGGGAAATACCAGAATGAGATACCACTACACATTAGAAAGCCTATGACTTAAAAGACTGATCATAACAAATGTTGATGAGGATGTGAAGCAACTGGAACTCACACACTGCTGGAGGGAGTGTACATGTTACAACCGCTTTGGAAACAGTGTGTCTGTTTCTTAAAAAGTTAACCATGTCTATTATATGAACCAGTCATTCTACTCCTAGGAAGTTACCCAAAAGAAATGAAAGTGTATGTCCACACAAAGACTTATATACAAATGTTCATAGCTGATGAATGTGTGGAGAAATGGTCATGGCTGTGTACTGTCAGTACGACTCCATTTTTGCAAACATTTTGGGGGACAGTTTAGCACCATCTACCTTTTTTTCCCCAAGAGAAATGTAGTTCTTAGCTTGTGTGAGGCTGGCTCTGTGTTCACCTCTTTCATTTGGAACATTTTGGGTTACTCTGGATATTCAGAAAACAATAGAAATTGAACTGCTACAGAAATACACACTAAAATATGTTAGTTACTTGTTTGTTGGGGTTTTCCTTTACATGCCCTCTTTTCCTTGCATGATTAAGTGGTATTAGTAAATTTCTTCCAGATGGAAACTATGTTGAAAACATTTGAATTGTGTGGCCATTAGTACATTTGCAAAAGTTGCTTATTAAAACTTCTAAACAAAAGTTAACTTCATTACTGAGTATAGATGGTATTATTTTTATCCTTAAATACTTCAGTGTGTGTTTCCTAAGAACAAAACAACCTCTTACATATCCAGAGCGCAATGACCACAATTAGGACATTTAATATTGACAACAATGCCGTCATCTAATCCACAGACCATATGCAAACTTTGATGATTATCCCAATAATATCCTTTATAGTTTTTTTTTTCCTGGCACACGATCGAATCCCAGATCACATGTTGCGTTTAGTTGTCATATCTTTAGTCTGTTTTAATATGAAGCAGTTCCTTAGCCCTCCCCAGTGTTTTATGACTGCGACATCTTTGAATAATATAGGCCAGTTATTCGGTAGAACGTTCCTCAACTTGGGGTAGTTAGATGTTTCCCTTTGATTAGATTCCGGTTATGTATTTATATCATTATGTTTTGGGCAGAAGTATCACAGAAGTGATGTTGGGTCCTTTTTGCTGTATCATCACAGGAAGTCCATGATGTGTATACGTTTGAGGGTTTTTTTTTTTTTTTAAATATATGGATGTTTGGTTTTTCCTGCACCATGAGTTGAAAAGAGTTTTCATTCCCCACCAACTTAAATCTTTGCTTTCTTTCCCTCTTTAGCTTCTGCTTTTCTTCGGGTCTTTTGCACTCTCCCCTGAACACATGAAGTTCAGTGGTCAGCAAAAGATTTGGAGTTGATATGCAGATTTGTGGATTGACACCCTGCCCCATCTGTGGCTCTCCTTTCACAGACCCTCTACACAGACACACACACATCAAACACACAAAGAGTAATTTGAGGTGGATCAGAGGCCTAAGTGTAAATGCTGAAACTGTAAATGATAGAAGAGATTATCCTCATGACTTGGGGTTAGGCAAAGATTTTTTTAGGACACAGAAAGCAATAACTATAAGATAAAATTGGGTATCAGATGTTATAAAAATTGAAATTTTCTGCTTATCAAAAGACAGTATTGAGAAAATGATGAGGAGACAAGTCATGGAGTGGAAGAAAATATTTGCAAAGTATGTCTAGCAAAGGACTTGTATTCAGACTATTAAAAGAACTCATGCACAACTACATAAACAGAACTACAAACCTGTACAACCCAATAAAATTGGGCAAAAGATCGCCACAGGCACTTCACAATGCAGTGACTAGTCAGTAAGTACATGAAAATTATTCAGCTTCATTAGTCATCAGGCAAAAGGAAATGAAAATCACAACGAGATACCACTACACTCCCACAGAAATGGCTAAAGTTAATAAGGCTGACAATATTAAGTGTTGGCAAAGATGCAGCAGCTGTGACACATACATTTCTGATGGAAATGTGAAATGGTACAAACGCTTTGGAGAACGGTTAATTAAAAAGTTAAGCAGATACTTCCCATACAATCCAGCAAGTCTTCTCTTAGGTATTTATCCAAGAAAAATGAAAATACTGGTCTAAACCAAGACTTGAACAGAAAACTTTATAGCAGTTTCATTCATGAGTCCAAACCTGGAAACAATTACCGTCAGTGTGTCAAGGGTAATCAGAACACCATAGAGTGGAAACTGACTATGCTCAGCAATAGAAAGGAACAGACTCCTGACACACGTAACAACATGGATGGACCTCAAAAACACTCTGACGTGGAGTGAAAGAAGCCAGACACAAAAGAGTACGTACTGTACTATTCCACAATATATACCTGTAAAGAGACAAGTCTAATTTACAGTGTCAGAAAAAAATTAGTGACTACCTGGGGTGTCGACGGCTGCCTGGGATTGGGGGTGTTTCAAATGTTCTTGATTGTGGTGGGTGCCATGCAGGAGTACTCACTTGTTAAAACTTATCTAACTTTACACTTAAAATGGGCTCATTTTACTGTGTGTAAATAGTTTCAAAAAAGGCGATTTAAGTAAAAGAATACAGGGGTCATGATTTTGATTTGTACAAGATAGATTTGGGGCCAAGAAGCATTAAATGAGAACAAGAGGACATCAGAGTGTCGTCCACCCTTCAAGATGACTGCCTTATAGCTATGCTATTTATGCTGCAAATGACAGCAACAATTGTCACAAAGCAGAAACTGCAGGAGATAATAGGAGAAACAGAAAGAAATCCTGCTATTAGGAGATTTAATACTCCTCTGTAGTCCAAGACAGATCAAGGGGACAAAAGTGAGGAAGCATGTAGAAGTACTGACTGCACGGCATGGCGAGCTTTATGGAAAGTATTGAAATCTGTGCTCTGACCAGGAAGAAACTACGTTGTCTTTTCCAGGGCACATAGGATAGTCATGGAAATGGACCATAAATTAGGCAACAATAAAAATCTCAGTTCCAGATAGAAGTAGTGTAAACAACATGATAAACCTAGAAATCAAAACAGAAATATTAAATGTTCATCTTCCTGTACATTTTAAAACTTTGTTTAAAAACTCTTGTGTCAAGAGTCAAAGGGTAAATGCAAACCAATTTCAGAAATGCTGGGAAATGGTGATAACGGAAACATATCGGAATCTAGGGAGTGTAGCTCAGGCAGTGCTCAGAGACAAACTTATAGCTTTATATTTATAACAAGGAAAACAAAAGAAAGAAAAATAAATGAATTGTGTTCAACTCAAAAATCTAAATTAAGAACTACTGAGTAAACTGAAAGTAGACATTAATAAGGCAAAGTCAGAAATTGAGTTGGAAAACAGAAAAACAGTAGAATTAACAAATAAAAACCCAGTTCTCTGAAAATTACCAACAAAATAGATAAATCACTAGCTAACCTAATCCAGAGAAAAAAGTAAAGCCATAAATACACATAACAAAAACTCTAAAAAGAGGAGGAATGACCATCAAGACGGAGAAAATTAAATCTTAAGAGATTACTTATAACTCTAGGCAAAAGCACTTGAAAACCTGGATGAAAAGATAATTTTCTATGACTTACCAACACTGAGTAAGTAATTACAGCATGTCTAAGCAGACAAATTCACATAGAATAATTATCTTTTATTAACTAACTGCTCCTCTCCACTGTCCATCCTTGAAGCACCAGGTTTCAAAGGGAGTTAAGTATTGATAGAAGATTACATGACCATCTTCATATATGCAAAAGAAGATTTATTTCATAATCTTTTATGGTCAAATAGAAAAAAGCCAGTATCTTAATGGGGTGCACTGAGGCATTCCCACCAAAGTCAGGAACGTGACCAACCACTACCACACCCCTACTACTTAATCCTATTGGAAGCATCATCAAATGCAGTTGCACACACACACATAAACACACACACACACACGCATAGGAATTGGAAAGGAAGAAGTAAAATGACCTCCGTTCTCCAGTGCAGATTGTAGTTCTAGTAAAATCAAGGCTGAGAAACTACTAAAACAATCAGAGAATTCACTAACGTAGCAGGGTATAACATTAACATAGAGAAATCAGTTGTCCTCATAGAAACAATGACCAAACAATAGTAAAAACAGATAAAATAGTCAGGAATTAACAATAAATATGCAAAACTTACGTGAAGTAAGCTTTACTTTGAAACGCCCTGAAGTAGACAAAGATGAAAATACAGGGCATGTCTTTGAGCAAGAGCACTCGTTATCATGAAGTCAAGTTGTCTTAAGTTAATTTATAACTAAAAATACCAAAGGGTTCTTCCTCTCCTCCAGGCCTAGAAAAGTTGACTCTAAAGCCCCTATGAAAAAATAAACAAAAAGAGTCAGGAAAATGCTGGAAACGATTAGCAATGGAGGGAGGAATAGGGCTTTCCCTACAGATGTTTAAAATACTGTAAAGTGTCCATAACTGAAAGTGTGGTGCTGGTACATAAATGGACTGATCAGTGGGACAGACTAGAAGATCCAAAAGTAGACCCACATACATATGTGGAGTTTAAGTACGATAAAGGCAGCACCTCAGGTTGGGGAAAAGATAGCCTTTTTAATAAAAGGTATTGGGTAATTTGGATAGCCATTTGGATCCTTGTCACCCTACACACTATAGAATAAGCTCCAAGTGGATCAGAGATATAAATATAAAACATGAAACCATAGAGGCTCTAGAAGAAAACATGTGAATTGCTTTATAACTTGGGTATGGAAAAATCCTTTCTAAATATTGTTCTAAATTCAGTATCAACAGAGGAAATGATCAATAAATTCAATTATTTTACATACAAAACATTCCAGAACACACACACACACACACACACCACAGAACAACAACAACAAAAAAACAAAGGCAAAAGACCAGTGACAAGTTGAGAACAAGCACTTGCCAGTTGTCTCTAAGGGCTAATCTACTTAATATGAAGAGAGTTTCCAGAAATGGGGAAGGAAAAAACCAAGAGCAATGGACTAGGGGGCAAGAGCCAGGAATACTCTTTTCCTCAGAAAAAAAATGGGTGTCAAAGGACCTCAACACATAAATAAATGCTCAGCGTCATTTGTAGTGAGAGAAAAGCAAATCTGTTTTCTGAAGTACCGGTTCTCAGCCATCAGGTTGAGAAAACCCCAGAGGTGTGACAGCTAATTTTACTGGCGAGGCTCTGGGGTGAGGGGTAGTGAACATGCAAAACAACACAGCTTATGGAGGCAATTGGCCAGATCTGACAAAGTGACCGGTGTGCTTCCCTTGGTCTGTCCTAGGGATGTACACACATGCAAGAGCAGGAGATGACAAACGTGGGGGGGGTTTCTTGGCAGCTGTGGGATTGGAAAGCATTCAGATGTCTGTGAGATGCTGCTTGGAGCTGTGGCAGGTCTACAAGACGGAAAACCCAATTGCTGCAGGGGATGGAGAATGACAGGAAATAATCTCCAGCCTGTGTTGTTAAGTGAAAACTAGAGTGGAGATCTGTGAATTCAGTGCACTCTCTTTTGTATGGAAATGATGTCACAAGACGAAACACGGAAAGAACTAACTATAAACTAATCAAAATAGGAGCCCACAGGGAGTGGGGTGGAGGCACAGGCTGGGAGCATGGCCTCTCCAGGGTACACTTTGACTTTTGAACCAGGTCAATATTTCATATATTCAAGCAATTAAATTACAAAGGAAAATTTCCTGATACTGAGAACAAGCTGAGAAAAAGTAAACCTAACTGCATATCTTATTAATAATATAATCTCATGAAGGAAAAAAATCATTTCAAGTAATTTTAGAACACTGTAGCTTTAGCACCCATTCTCAGTGTGACACAGGACAGAAAGGACTGGAAGGAAGCCTTAGACTCTGTTCAGAGCTTAGGGGGCAAACAGCTTGTCAAAGACAACTTCAGACAATTGTGGAAATTTAAATATGGCCTGGGCACATGATGATGTTTAGAAGCTATTTTTAGCTTGGTGTTCTATTTTGAACATGATTCAGTAATGGTATTATGTCATGCAGAAAGCAATTCTTATTTTTTAAGAGGTGAATATTGAAGTACTTATGCATGAAACGTCATCAAGTCTGTAATTTACTCTAAAATATTTCAACCATAAGGTTATTAAAACAAGTCTGGCAGGTGGTAACAGGTTAACATAGAAAGTGGGTACAGGGGGGCACGGTCCTCGCCGTGGCACTGTCCTCGCTGATCTTCTGCATTTGAAATGTTTCATCCGTGAAAAACACAATGATTTTGTTAAACAAAATTTCCGAAAGGGAGACCCGATGGAAATAAAAAGAAAGTTATTTGGGGTTTGTGAGGACTGCAGCCTGGGACACAGGTTCAAGAAGCAACTGAACTGTGTTGCACTGAATTACAGACAAAATGGCGGAGGAGGCCTGTAAAGACAAAAACTGCAAGGTCACAGTGTTACACAAGTTTTTTTTTTTTTTGCTGTACCCGGGCCTCCCACTGTTGTGGCCTCTCCCGTTGCGGAGCACAGGTTCCGGACACGCAGGCTCAGCGGCCATGGCTCACGGGCCCAGCCGCTTCGCGCCATGCGGGATCTTCCCGGACCGGGGCACGAACCCACGTCCCCTGCATCGGCAGGCGGACTCTCAACCACTGCGCCACCAGGGAAGCCCTACACAAGTTTTTTAAATAAAGAATTATAATTGGAGCTGGCAAGACATGAGGGTGCTTGTTTAGTGAGGCTTGGTTGGAGTCTGAAATGGTTGCGTAGTCACAAGGGGAGACCTTGAGGCCTCAAGTTTGCAGCTGGCAGCTGCACTTCTGAGTACGGCTGGGGGTTCCTTGGGTCTGGTGCAGCTCAGAGAAAGCTCAAGTTCTCGGTGGGGCAGGGACATGTCTGAGACCAGATCCTCAGTGGCCACCTGACTCCATTTTTGCTTGCCTGAACTGGGATCACTCCATTGTCATTTCAACTTGTCATCAGTTTAAAAAAAGGACAAGGAGGGCTTCCCTGGTGGCGCAGTGGTTGAGAGTCTGCCTGCCGATGCAGGGGACGTGGGTTCGAGTCCCGGTCCGGGGAGATCCCACATGCCGCGGAGTGGCTGGGCCCGTGAGCCATGGCCGCTGAGCCTGCGCATCTGGAGCCTGTGCTCCACAACGGGAGAGGCCACAACAGTGAGAGGCCCGCGTACCACACACACAAAAAATAAATAAAATAAATAAATAAATAAAAAAGGACAAGGAGGATCTGCTTTAGACAAGACACAGGCACGGCGGGGGTTGGGGGGCGTGATGCTGGCATTTAAGCTGGTCCTTGAGAAGCGAGACATGAGTGCTGGGAGTGAGGGCCTGGGTCTCGGGTGGTTGATAGTCTCTTGACCCCTTATTTTTAGCAACTTGCTTATCCCGAAAAAGCATTTTCTCAAATAACTAAAAAGCTATTGAGGGCCTTTTCTCACAAGGATCCATTCTTCTTTGATGGCCAAGTTTGAGCTCACCTCCTACATTAAACCAGATGGTCTTGTGTTCAGCCAACAGCTTCTCTGGAAACCAGGACGGACGCCTCGGGGACGGCCCAGCTGCTCCTCTGGGCCAGAGAGGCCCACTAGTGGGGTCCCGGGAAGGGGGGTGGGGTTCCAGCTGGGGGGCAGCCTGGAAGCCTGCGCTGTCAGCCCGGAGCCTGGCCGGGCAGAGGTGGCCTGCCCTTCAGGCCTGTCCACTCTGTCACTCCTGTTCCAGGCTTTCTCAGACGCAGATCGTAAGATCCCTGGCGGATCAACATGTAACTGGCAGCTCCTTCTCTCCAAGGGAAAAGTAAACTATGCAGATGGGTCTGGGACCCCATGAAGCCCAAGTCAGTGAGGTGATTCACCCGGGAAGTGGGATCTCTCTGGGGGCGAGTGGGGGCTTGGAGCTCCCTCTCAGTCCATCCCTGGGGCTGAGGGCCCTCGAGCTCTTTGGCAGAGCTGTTTTCTGAAGAATCCAAAGAAGTTAGAAGCCAAAGTGATGTAACCCACGGTCAGGATTTGAAGAGTAAAATCAAGTTATAAACTTTATTTTTACAAACATATCAATTTATCATTCGTTGACCCTGGTGCCATTTTGGACCATCCAGGAGATTCTCTCAGGCTCAACTGGAGAAGAAAGTTCAGAGCATTTGATGGGGCCGTGAGGTCGAGGCTAAAAGAGAGTCTGAGTTTCAAGGAGAAAGTGTGTGTCCTGCAGGCGCTGCAACAAATCACCACAAACTCTGTGACCCTTGTGATGACACCAGGCCCACCCAGATGACCCAGGATGACCCCCCAATTGGAGAGGATCCAAACTGTAGAGGGCGGTGGAAACCGGCAGGAGGGCACAGAAGATGGGACAGGTGTGCCGGTGCCGGCTGCCCCTTGGCAAACACTGGCAGCCAGGCTGCACCCAGGGGGGCAGGTGGTCTCAGGCGCCCTGACAGGAGACCCGCAGAAGGAGGATGGGGGGAAGGAGGTGTTCCCTCTTCCTGCACCTCTGTTGCCGATGGGCCTGATTCCGGGAGGGAGGAGTGGGGTGAGGGGGGCGTCTCTTAAATTATGACAAGAGTTTAGAAGGACCGGGGGTGAGAGGTGGAGAGAGGGTGTACGGCCTCCTAACTAACGCAGCCGCGTAACAAAGCTGGTTAGTGGTCTGGGCACAGCCCAGCTGGTCTCCCCCGGGGCTCGCAGGCCGGAAACAGCCTGTCGACCTGTGCAGTCCGACGCTGGGGGCCCTCTTCCAGACTCACTGGTTCTTGGTGGGGTTCAGATCCTGGCTGTTGTGGGGCTGGGGTCCCCTCTTGTGCCTGGCCGCCTTCCATGGGCAGTTCCTAGAAGGCCAGCAGGAGAAATCTCTCTGATGTCTTTTAGGTCTGACCCACCCAGGAGAATCTTCCATTTGATTAACCTGAAGTCAACTGCCTTGGGACCTTAGTTACCCTGCAGAGTCCCAGGGGTGGTGTCCCAGCCGATTCACACTCAGGGGAGGGGTCAGTATGAATTTTAAAAATGCCCCGTTCTGGCTGTGAGAAGGACCATGAGGCTGCAAAGGGAGGGAGGCTCCCAGCTCCCCGCCCCAGGCGGTGGACGTGTGCTGGGGAGCAGACACACAGCCACAGGGAGGGGGAGGACGGTCCAGAGCCCCCAGAGATGGTGCAGACGGGGAGCCGGTGGCAGAAATTCCAGCTTCTCTCTTTTAATCTAAAGCGTCTGAATGTGCACAATTCTAAGAACTGTGACAAACACACACCCACGTGACCCACACACCATCAAGACAGACAACGCTTCCATTATCCGGAAAGTCCCCTGTGCCCTTCCCGCCACCGATCAGCTTTCCCACCCTCGAGCTTCCGCAGACAGAACCACACAGCACGTGTGAGTTTGGCGTCTTTCACTCGGCACGATGTGTTTGGAGCTCACACGTGCTCTGTGGTGTCACGCGTGGAGTCCGTGGCGTGGAGGGGCCTTGGCTTGCCGTCCTTTCTCCTGTGCACAGGAGAACATTCTCCCCGAGTCTTTGGTGGGCACAGGGCTCAGGGTGGTGTGGCGGGCTGTGAGGGAAGAGTGAGGGATTCCAGGGTCCTGCAGGGGCTCTAACATGGGCGCGCCACCCCCCGCCGCCCCTCGCCACACAGCCCCTCCTGACCGCGGGCGGTGGCTCGTCCCGGCTCACCTTGCTCCCCAAGCGGCCATCCAGACTTCACTGGAGGAGGGCCTCTCAGTCTCCGGGGACCATAAGTGTCATCATCCCTGCAGCCAAAAGACAGGGGAGCAGCTGAACTTAAAATCCTGACCTGGGAAGGCATCACTTCCTTTAGACCGCAGCTGCCAGGCCAGCAGTCGGGATGGCGAGCGGAGGTGCCCAGGGCAGGGCTGGCCCGCGGGTCTCCATCAGTGAGCTGCGTGGCCAGCAGCCCTCGGACCTACAGCCTCCTGCCCGCCCTCAAAAATCATGGATGGAAAAGTGTTCCTTCCTGCACATTCTTAGCATCAAAAACGCATCATAAAGACCAAATACTGGCTGTAGCAATAAATGTGAAGGTGATCGACTCTTCCATGAAAAACAAAGACCATCAGACAGGGTCAAACGCCCCTGAAGGCCATGTTCAGAACGCACACCAGGACAGCGTGTCTGGAGTTTGAAAGTGAAAGGACGACAAAAAAAGAGTCACAAAACACAAACCAAGGCAGGCGAGGCCGAAGCCCTTCTGCCGTCCGGGCAGGACCCCTGGAGGCCGCAGCCTTGAGGTCGATTTCACAAACATCCCGGCCTCTGAACCCACACTCGGATGGATTGCAGGGCTGGGTCAGAATAAAGGGATCCCGGAGATGGGCTGCGTGTGCGCTGTCCGCCCCGTGCCTGCCGCCGGATCCCGGGCAGCTTCCAGGTGGGGCTGGCAGGGGGCCTCCGAGCGCCCCTGGGATCCCACTGCAAGGACCAGGCTTCGTGGGAGGAGCAGCCAGGAGAGAGGCCGGGTGCTGCCCCTGGCAGTGTGGGTCAGGACACATAGGGGGGCGGCCGGCCCCCTGAGGAGGTTCTGCACCCCCGGCCAACCCGGTGCCCTGTAGCTCCAACTGTGCAGAGAAGGGAGCCACAGGGCCTGGGAAAGAGCGGGATCCTGACCCACCGACAGGAACGGGGGAACTGGCTTTGCGCTCGTTTGCGGGACTTCACATGATGTTCTAGAACATTTCCTTTACAAACTTGGAAGGGACGTGGGCATGCTGGGCTGGAGGTTTCCCTTACAGTAGTTTTAAAAGAATGAAGGCGGATCCTTGTCCTTATCTGGCCGAGGCGCTTGAGGCCGGGTCCCAGCCAGGGACTCCAGTTAGAGAGGTGATTCACGGATTAAAGGCGCGGTCCTCTTAAAGGGGAAGTTTCTGATTTCTCACTGTCCTTCAGGAAGAGGTCTCTGGGGTGACCACCTCCAGGCGGGGTGGGGAGGCCTGCGAGTGGGGGGAGCCCCCAGACCCATGCCTCGGCCCCCCGACCTGGGTGCAGATCCTGGGTCCCCAGGAGGGAGCCTGAGCCTGGTGGGGGCTGCAGGGGCCCTGCAGAGGCTCCTGGAGCCCCGGCGCCCCCTCCCTGACCAGGCTTGCTGCCCTAAAGCTGCCCTTTCCTGCCAGCCCTCAGCCTCCCCTCCACGGCCACGTCCGGGGGCTCGAGCTGCCTTGGCCCCAAATGGAGAAGTGTGTGAGGTGAGGGGGTGAGGCCTCGGGTGGGTGCGACCCTGTTACAAGCCCAATTTGCGGCTGAGGACACTGAGGTGAAGGTGACTGGCTCAAGGTCACACCGCTGAGGGGATCATCCCTCAGGCCGGGCTCCTTCTGGTGACAGCGGGGCAGTGGACACTTACCGCCAGCAGCTGTCGGGTTCCCATGGAGCTGAGTGTGACATCAGGCAGGGGCTGAGCCCCTAGGGAGACTCCTGACCCCTCCTCTACACGGGTGCTGCTCCCCCCCGAGTCACGCGGGCCCCGCGGCCCAGCGCCCTGCTCTCATGGCCCCATTGTGTGAGGGGTTGGGGTGGGGTGCCATCGCCCCGTGGGCGGCCCCACCCAAGGACACTAGCCAGGTCCCCCCCGACTAGGCCCGCGCGGAGGCCCCACCCACCTCTCCTGACCCCAATGCCAAAGGGCTTCGGACTCCTGCCCTCCTTCTTCAGCTGCAGCCCCTCCCACACACCCCCAGCCCCCCACCCTTCCTGGGGGAGGCCCTCTTACTGCTCTGAATCTAGGCCCAAATCTGCCAGCCCCTCCAGAAGGCCAGAGCTGGGTTTTTTTTTTTTTTTTTTTTTTTTGCGGAACGCAGGCCTCTCACTGTTGTGGCCTCTCCCGTTGCGGAGCACAGGCTCCGGACGCGCAGGCTCAGCGGCCATGGCTCACGGGCCCAGCCGCTCCGCGGCATGTGGGATCTTCCCGGACCGGGGCACGAACCCGTGTCCCCTGCATCGGCAGGTGGACTCTGAACCACTGCGCCACCAGGGAAGCCCCCGAGCTGGTTTTTGATGCCGGGATGCTGGCCCTTTTGGGGATTTATCTTGTTGGATCTGACTGGCTCTTCCAGCTGCCCTCCCCCACTGAATCCACTTCTGATTCTGCAGCCCAGGGTGTCAGGGCCCCTCCCAGCTCCTGCCCCAGACGTGGAAGAGGGGGGAGGCACCTCTACTGGCTCTGAGTGGGGCGCTCCAAGCACCTCTGAGTCCTCCTGTTGGTGCAAAGTGCAAACGCCGAGTGGGTTTAACTCCTCGGACAGATGACCGCGGAAAGGAGAGTGACAGCCTTTATTTAGAAAAGTCGCCGACATGGACACCGTTGAGAAAAAACACAGGAAGGAGTAAAAGTAAAACTAAAGTACCAGGAAGGCCTTCAGTAAAATGTAGAACCAATCACTTCCTTGAGGGAAAAGAACTTTGGCTTGTTTTTGATGAAACGCATTACTTTGCCCCTGGTGGCGGGGCGAGGCCTTTGCAGCCTGGGCTGGGGATGGGGGGAGGATAGCACCTTTGCTCTGGGGTTTTTGGGACACAGGGTGGAGGAGTCGCGGTTTCTGCTGGTCGGGGGTGAGTGACGGGAGCCTCGGGAGGAGGTGTCGGCTCACCAGGGCTCAGGCTCATCAGCGCGTGCGAGCTCCCTGGGAGACCTGACTTTAGGTGTGGGTGTTTCGTGAAGGATGTTGTAGGATCCGTGGCGCGGAAGTCAAGCTACGAGGGAGTGGGGGAGGGGAGGCGGTGACAGCTGACCCCAGGAAGGAAAGAGAAACCAGGCTTAGGGGTTCTGACTCGGGATTAGGGGAGCCTGACAGGCAGCGCAAGGCAGGGCGGTTCCGGTGCAGGTTCAGGTGGGCGGCGGGAGGGGGCCAGCAGAGCCCAGGGTCAGGGGCGGCAACACCCCGCTCAGAGGGGCCGGCAAAACACAGAGCACTGAAATCATGGCCTTTCAAGCTTTTCCTTTAAAAAAAACCTAGCTAGTCGGGTGGGTCAGGAACCTTCGGGTCCCCTTCTCACTTTCCGTCTCAGTGGCGGTGGCCCGGCTGCTAGCCCAACGCCACCTTCCTGGACACCGTCTGGTAGAAGACGCCACGCAGCAGTGCCTGGTAGCTGGGCACGCGGAACAGGTGGCGCTCACCGAAGGCCACGTCGTACTCGGCCGCCTTGCCGGTGACCAGGACGCGCACGTGGGGCTCGTTCACCTGGGGGCCCACCACCACCATGAAGATCTCGATGCCTGCCCGCTGGGCCTCCTGCACGGCCTTCTCGATGGTGGCCGCCGTGGCGCCCTGCGAGTTGCCGTCGGAGAAGAGCAGCAGCCTCTTCTTGGCGGCGCCAGACGAGGCCTCGCGGTAGAAGCGGGTCACGTAGCCCAGGGCGTCGGTGACGTCGGTGGCATCATTGAAGAAGTCCATGGCGTCCAGGGCGCTGGCCAGCACGGTGTAGTTCTGCAGGAATTGCAGCGCCGCGCGCTCCGGCCGCTGCTGCCCGGTGCCGCTGTACTGCACCACCGCCACGCGCACCTCCTGGCCCGGGTCCGTCTGGCCCGCCGTCAGGAAGCGCTCAGCCAGCCGCTTGGCGAAGCGCTTGGAGGTGTCGAAGTTGTGGCTGCCCACGCTGGCCGAGCCGTCCAGCAGGATGGTGATGTCGGTCGGGGAGGAGAAGGTGACTGGGGGCAGGGGCGGCCGTGAGCACACACCGAGGCCCCGGACAGCCTGGCCCCACCTGCCCTGTGGCCTCCGGACCCTCCTCACCTGGTGCCCCACCCCGAGAGCCCCTCCCCCTCCCCCGGTACTCACTTGGGCAGGTGTAATCTGGACATTTCTTGTCTGTAAAAGAGAAAACCCCACAGCATGGACCCAGCAATCTCAGAGACCGCTGTTCCACCTGAAACTCCCCAACAAGAGGACACCTGGCATCTCCATGGAAGCACAGCTGACGCTCCTGGACAGCTGGTCCCCCTACACCCACCAGGAGGGGTGTCCTTTATTCAAGAGGGGGCCTTTGAGGGATGGAATGGTCCCCCAGGCACCAGCCCAGTGAGGCACCCCCCCCTTCCCAGAATGGGGAAACCAAGGCTCAGAGAGGAGGAAGGGTGGTCTGCAGCTCAGACCCCGGGCCATGCTGTCCCTGGACGAGGCTGAGTACGTGCCCACCGGGAGGGCTAGGGCCCCGAGTCTGACCCTGCAGCTCTCTCTGGCTGCCGACCAGCTGTCTGCACCATGGACTCAGCTCTGACCCTGGGCCAGGCCCGGATAGACATGGCAAGCATGTTCTTAGGTGGGCACCTCTGAGGGCCTCAGGCTCCAAGGCCAAGCACGGCTCGCACCTGGGGGTGCACCGAGCCTCAGACCCCAGTGCACACGTGTGCTCATGGCTCCGGGACAACGGGCGGGAGAGGCGGTGCAGCCCACACTCTGGGGGGCACGAGGGAGCCAGGCCACAGCCTCCTCGGGGAAGAGCGGGAAGCGGCTGGGGGGGCCGCAGGCCTGCTGCTGGCTGTGGGTGTGTGGCTCCTGTGGCCGGAGGTCACCGTGAGAGCAGAGCAGGACCACGTCTGGGCCGAGGGGGCCCTGCCCGCGCCCACCTATGCAGATCTGGGCGGTGACGTTCTTCAGGAAGCCGTCGTCCAGCAGCTCCGCGTAATTCTCCTTGACCAGCGAGATGCCCGGCCGCCCCTGGGGCGCCAGGCCTTGGCAGGAGATGACGTTGAGCTGGTCGGAGCCCGCGGATAAGCCGAACACATCCTTGATGCCCACGGAGACCACCTGGGGGGAGGGGCAGTGTTGGCGTGGCCCCCCGGTGGGGACAGTCCCCCGAGCCCCAGGGTGCAAGGGTGGCAGCGCAGACATGGAGGCCGCCCCACCTGGATGTCAGGGCCGCAGAGCACGCTGAGGGGGATGGTGTCCCTTTGGGTGTCTGAGCGGCCGTCCGTGATGACCAGGGCGATGCGGTTGTTCTGGGTGGGTGGCAACAGCCGGCTCCGGGTGTACTGCAGAGCCTCGCCTGTGAAGGTGCCTCCGCCCATCCACCGCAGCTTCTTGATGGCTCTGTGGGGCAACGGCGCCGCCCTCAGTGGGGGTCAGGGGGCCAGGGGGCTGGGGGCAGGGCACGGGTCAGGGGGCCGGGGCAGGGCTGGGGGGCCGCTGGGGACCGTGTGTGGCCGGCTCCGAGCAGCGCACTCACTCCTTGAGGTCCTGGGCGTTTCTGATGTTGGGGTCCCTCAGGTCCACGTGCTCCTGCATCTGGTTGTGGCTGTACTGCACCACGCCCGCGTGCGACTGCCCAGGCTCAAACTGCACAGGGACAGAAGCCGCGGTCGGGAGCGGCCCCCACCAGGGGCCCTCGAGGCACCCATGCCCCTCCTGGGCCACCCTTCCATCCACCACCTGTCCCAGGCTGGACCAGCTCCCGGGCCCCCGGGCCCCCGGGGTGACCCTCACGCTCTGGTGGGCTGGGGGCTTCGGCTTTCGAGAAACAAAGCATCTGTCCCATGGCCCCCAGCACCCGGCCCTTCCACTCTGGTGTCAGGACAGACCCCTCCTGGGAAGCGCCGTCCTCGAGCAAGGCCAGGGTGGGCACCTCACCTTGACCAGCTCGTCCCTGCTCAGCCGGTCAATGACCTTGACGATGAAGTCCTTGGAGATCTCGAAGTTCTGCAGGCCGATGCTCTCAGAGCTGTCCAGCACGAAGAGGATGTCGATGGGGCCGCACTTGCACTCTGTGGGCGGGGGCGGGCTCAGCCTCGGGGCCCCTCCCAGGACCCCTTCCAGAGCAGGGCAGCCCCAAGGGGCAGGGCCTCGAGGACCCGGGGGCACTGGGGAGAACTCCCGTCCCCCCGTGCCTGCTTGTGTGAGTGACCGGGGAGAGGACGAGGTGGGCCAGCACCCCAGGGCTGTGGGAGTGTGGGCGAGGGGCTCCACCACCCATGGGGTCAGTCCACTCGAAAGCTAAAAACACCAGGGGAAGAGTAACACTCACCACAGCAAGCTGGGAAGAGGAGAAAGAGGAAATTACATGGTCGTTTAGACTAAACCCTCCAGCCAGCCCTCCTCGGTCCGTCAGGACTTTCTCGTGGGTGGGCACACGCCTGCCCTCCTGCCTGCCTCACCCCGGCCAGCACTGTGGCAGGACATTCCTTCTAATTAGGACAGTTATTCGAAGGTGGAGATACTCACAGCACATTTTCATGATGATGTCCAAAATCTCGCATTCCTGGGGAGGGGGTGAGACACTCCCATGAGACAGAACAGGCCCTTCTGTGACCCCTCCAGGGCTGCCCCAGGCTCTGGGGGTGAGGCCAGCCTTCCAGGTCCCCATCCCCTGGGACCATAGCTGGGACCACAGAGGGGCTGGGCTGGGCAGGGTGTCTCCCTTCCCATGGTGTGCCCTGCTCTGCCTGTGAGGCCCCTGCCTGCAGGGCATGAGCACCTGATGTGGTCCCTGACATGTGGCCACGTGTCCCCCCCCGTGGCCATCACATGTTCCTGTGGGGGCAAATACGTGTCTCCCCGTGGCCATAAGATGTCCACCCTGTGGCCATAATGTGCCCCCCCGGCTTCATATGTTCCCCTGTGGCCACGTGTCCCCCCAGTGGCTATCGCATGCTCCCCCATGGCCATCATGTGCCCCTATGGCGATCACATGTCTCCTGCGGCCATCACACCCCCACGGCCACCATGTGCCCCCCTGTGGCCATCACGTGTCCCCCCCCGTCGCCATCACGGCTCCCCACCCTCCCAGGATCCTGGGCCAGAGCAGTTGGCCCCCAAGGATGTTCACAGACACCCCACTTACGTCTGGCCCTGGTGGTCCCATGTGTCCTGGTGGTCCCTGTCAGAGAAAGGACAGGAGAGGGTGGACGCTGGGGCCCCGCCCGATTCCTGGGCTGCAGGTCTGATGGGAGCCCTCGGCTGACCCCACCTCCATTTGGGGCCCCCGAACACTAGGGGCAGCTGAGGCTTCTGCACGTTAAGGGCTGGGGGACCTGCCACCTCCGTCCGCGGGGCGACAGCTGTCTAATGTGCTCTTTCCCGGTGGTCTGTGGGTGCTCACCGCCCGGGGCAGTGTCCCTGTGGGTCTAATGGCGCCACCTCGAGGGGCAGGGTGCCCAGCCTCACCCAGGCACTACCCTGGGCCCTGCCGTGCCCATCACGCCTCACCTGGAGACCCACCCTCCCCTTCTCTGCCCACCCCTGCCTGCTCAGCCCCCCACCCCGAAACTGCCCGTTCCCCCTCATCCTGCCTGCTGAAGCCCCGCCTCCCAAGCCCTTCCCCAGAGCCTGGCTCCCAGGTTCCCGCCCCCACCCCCCAGCCTCTGGGTAGGGCACCTGCCCGCACCCGCCGACGCACCTGGGGGCCTTCGGGGCCTCGGTAGCCCTTTGCTCCTTTGGCGCCTCGGGGAGAAATGTCATTGTTCTGGAAGGACAGCACGGTGTTGCAGGCACCGCCACGCGTGGCCGGAGCCCCTGGACCCCCTGCCGTGAGCCTGACCACCGCACCCTCGGTCCCGGACGCCCAGCCGCCCTCGGAGCCACCACAGCCCTCGGGCCCGGGCCCTGGAGGCCGAGGCCAACCCCGGATGTCACAGCGTGCGGCAGGCTCTGCACTCACGTCCTCTCCGGGGTCCCCGGCTTCTCCCTCGTCTCCCTTGAGGCCAGGGTAGCCTTTGGTGCCCTGCAGGGGAGCACGTGGTTAGGGGGAGCCGGGCCCAGGGTCTGGGGTGGGTGCTGCGGGCCTGGGCTCCTGGGGAGGGCAGGGCTCTGGGGGGTGCAGTGGAGCCCTCGGCTCCTGAGGGGAGTGTCAGCAGGGGCACCCCACCCGGGGCCAGGCGGGGCTTCCAGAGACGGAGACGCAGGTGGGGGCGCCTTGGCGACAGCTGGGCTGCGGGGGGCAGTGCGTCTGCACGTGTGTGAATGTTTGCACGTGTGTGTGCCTCTGCACTCGTGTTTGCCCAGGTGTGGGAGCGATGTGCTTGAACGTGCACGTGTGCTCTAGGGGCCGACAG
The DNA here is from genome assembly GCF_964341445.2 of Mesoplodon mirus. Taxonomy (NCBI): domain Eukaryota; kingdom Metazoa; phylum Chordata; class Mammalia; order Artiodactyla; family Ziphiidae; genus Mesoplodon; species Mesoplodon mirus. The sequence goes on along the minus strand of NC_138982.1, from coordinate 146,689,467 downwards.
AGCAGACGGGCGTGTACTCACATTTATCCCGGGAGGACCCCTGCTGCCCGGATAGCCCTGCAGGGAAGGCAGGACAGTCACGCCAGGCTCTGACATGGCGGGGGACCACGAGGGGCAATCCCAGCCACGGAGCCCCTGTGTGCCCGACTGGCCAAAGGGGGTGTTGGGGGGCACTCACAGGGAAGCCGGGGAAGCCCTCGGTGCCATTTCCGGGGGGGCCGTCTTCACCCTGGGAGAGCAGATCATGTCCAGTCACTGTGGGACTCACCCAGGCCGGCCGCTTCTGGACTCTGGGGTCCCAGGCAGCCCCCCTATCAGGGCTGTGCCCTGTGCCCTGTGTCACTCACCCTTTCGCCCATCAGCCCAGGGTCTCCGGGGGGTCCTGGGGGCCCTGAGGCTCCTCCGGGGCCCTAAGGAGGAGAAAATGAAGTGGACACCAGGCAGCGAGCCACACAGGCTCAGAGGCACAAGGCCTCTTGGAGGAAAGAGGGACAATTAAATAAAATAACACGTCTTCACGCAGCACAGAAACAACTAAAAGAAGGGTTTTTAAACCAGTGACCCTGGGGGGCCGTGTAACCTTCGGGCCTTAGAGGCCACACCTGCCCAGTGGTCCACCCAGGGAGTGACCCGAGGAGGAAGTGACCAGAACAGGGACAGAAACCCACGGGGTCACTGCAGGAAATTCAAACCCGAGAGCCCATCCGGTGGGGGTGGAGAAACCAGCGGATAGAGCTACAGGTGTGGCCAACGGGAGCACGCCAACAATGTGTTGAAAAACCGTTAAGGTTTGAGCTCGTGATGAGAAAACCAACAAAGAAACCTTACCAAGTCAAATTTATAAGGCATAATATGCAAAGAAAGAAAAAAGACATTCGGAAAGAAATAAGCCTAACTGTTCATGTTGTTTATCTCTGGGTGGGTGTTTTAGATTTCTTTTTGTAGTTTTCTTCATTTTCTAAATGTCCTAAGAGTCACATATATTGTGAGGTGAAATGAAACAGTTTTAACAGGTAAGGAGCCTGGGGGGATCTCCTAAGGAAGCGCTGGGTACGGGATGGGGTCTGGGTCCAGGGCTGGCCCCTCCTAGGATGGGGGGCGGGGAGGGCTCCTCACCTCGGTCCCTGGGGGCCCCTCGTCGCCACGGTATCCTTTCGGTCCAATGGGGCCAGCCTCACCCTGCAGAGAGAGGACACAGTCATCGGTCCCCCTCTGCCCCAGAGCAGCCCCCCAGGCCCCAGACCCCGCGCTTGCTGGCTGCTCCATCCCCGTTCCTCTCTGGAGGTGACCCCTGCATTCCCAGGTCCAGGCTCTCAGTCCCCTGAGCACTGCGCAGACGCCCCCAGCCAGGCCCCAGCGAGGAGGGCAAGCGTGTGTCACTCAGGGGGCTGCTGGCCTGCCTGCCCCCCTGGGGCCCACCAACAGGACCCTGGACTCAGAGGCCCGTCCCCTGGGCCCCGTCATGAGGCGGCACTTCTCGTGAGTTCTCTGCTGGCTGCCCTCCCGTCACAAATGTGCACGACGCCCGTTATCCGGCCAGGAGGCTGCCTGCAGCGCTGCCGCCCCACACCGGGCAGGGGTCCGGCCGTGGCCACGGCTCGGGAGCTGGCGCGGTTGTGAGCCTCGGCCAGCGCCAACATCACGCTCCCTGCACGCTGGCCGCGGGGCCACGGAGGCTCAGGGGGCCAGCCTGGGGCCCCGAGACCTGCCTCGGGGCAAGAAAAGCGGCACGTCCTGGTCCCGGGTAGTACCTCCTGGGAAACTGGGACTCAAGGACCTGCCTAAGACACAGAAAGACCAAACTCGGGCGGAGCTCCTGTGGGCAGCCGGCACCCTCGCGGGTGGAAGGGGGCGCCCACCGCAGTGGGACGTGGGATGGGCAAGGCCTGACGGCTGGGCCCGCCACGGGACGACGGGACCCTGTCCTCTGTTTCTCCACTGCCTTTTCCTGGGATTTGGGAAAACACATTTCCCAGAACTCCCTGCATGGACCCTGGGGTCGGAGCCAGCCTCCTGCTGGGCCTGGAGTCGGTTGTGGTCCGTGGTGGGGTCGGGAGGGCGGGGCACAGAAGCCAGAGCCTGGAGGCCTGGAAGTCGAATGTCCAGGCGACCAAGCGCCTCCTTGGCCGGGAGCCACGGGTCGGGAGGGGGCCGTCTCCGGTCGCTCACAGGCTGGGGGGACACAGGGCCCCTCCCAAAGGGGGCAGCCACCCCCAGCAGCGCCCGGGGTCCCCACCGCCGGGGGTGGGGCCTCCCTCTCCCCACACTCTTGGTCGTTTCCTTTTCTTTGCAGTGACTATTACGACTGAAGACTAGTGCTGCTGGGACGCTCCCACGAACCCCAGCGCCGGTTCCTGCTTTTAGAGTTCCGTGCCTTTAGAGTCTTGAATGACTTCCTGAAGGTGCCACAGGAAAGACCTGGGTCATCCGGGCAGCTTGTCCCGGCAGCACCGGCCAGGAGCAGTTACTGCTCCTTGGTTCCTGTCCAGGAAAGTCAGGGGCCCAGGCAGGGGCCCAGGAAGCCGCCCAGGCAGCAGGCCCAGCCCGGCCTGAGGCCACATGAGTTACGGTCGTGGGAACTGGGTGGGAATAGAAAGAGGAGGGGTGACCAGACCAGAAAGAGGTGCACGTGGGTGAGGGGGTTTCAACACGACGGAAGTGCAATTCAATCAGCGGGAAAGACTGCAGCCACGTGTGCCGTTCCCCGAAAAAGCCAAGCAGGCCAAGCTCACCCCTCTTCCAGCCCCACAGCCTATACTCCAGACAAATCAAAGACGTAAGCAAAAAATACACTAAAAGGGGCGAGCGCATTTGTAAATCTTTGTAAACGAGCAGAACATCCTCAACCACAAGGTACCATAGACAAGGTCAGGACGCAGATTGACAACTGACAAAATGTCTGCACCATGGATGGAGCCCCACGCCATCAACGTGGGAAACACAGATACCGGTGGGAGATGAACAGCTGCCTCAACAGCCCAGCAGAGACCGCGCTTGGCCCGTAAACCCACGAACAGTCAGAGCAAGAGGGGAGAAAAAGCTCACATCAGGAGTCTGATCATAGCTCATCTTGGCAAAGGTGTGGGAGCCATCCTATTTTACACTCTCGGGGGAGTGTGAGTGGGGGCCAGATAGAGAAGTAGGTAGGATTATTTGGCAAATATCAACTCACACATACACCACTGGGGCTAAGAAAGTTTGCTAAGAACTTACATTCTGGACATAGCCTTGGAAGTTCTTCAGGATGGATGGATGGATGAACGGCTGGGTGGGTAGATGGATGGATGGATGGACGGATGGATACACACATCCACAGATATGTGATAGATGAATAGACAGATGACAGATGGGTGGATGGACAGATAGATGCATGCATGTACATAGATGATGGATGGATGGATGGACAGATGGACAGATGAGCTGACTGAACAGCAGATGGATGTTGATATTTATTACAGTATTTTTCTTTATTTTTGGACATGCCATGCAGCTTGCGGGGTCTTATTTCCCCTACCAGGGATTGAACCCGGACCACAGCAGTGAAAGCCTGGCATCCTAACCACTAGGCCACCAGGGGACTCCCTACAGTATTTTTCTGTAAAGCAAAATACTGCAGACAATCTCGTTACAGTCAATGGGGACGAGGAGGGGCAGGAAGTAGACCCTTCCGAGGGCGCCGAGGAAGAAGCCGCATCGCAGGTCAAGCGGCAGAGCTGGCCGATGCCCAGCCCGGCAGCACCCCGAATCGCAGGGGCCCTCAGGGGCTCGTGGACCCTGGGGCAGCCCTCACCCCACGGGAAGCGGCCGGCGGGGTCGAGGGCCTTGTGGGACCTACCTCTGAAGCCAGGCGTCCTCACCACGCACATAGGTCAGCTTGCTACATCCTCACTATGTGTGGTCTGTCTCCCCACTGGATGGCCAGCACCCCCATAACAAGGGCGGCACCAGGCTGTGTGTCCCCCCTTCCTGTGCTACCCCAGGGCCGGCTGGAGCTCGAGCAGGCCCTGCTGACCTCTGCCAGGATGCACTGGCCACCAGCGGTGTCCCTCTGGCCGAGGCCTGCCCAGTGCGGATTGCATCCCAAACTGCCTCGCCTCTGCATGCATCCTGTCCCCACCCTCCACTCGTGGACACTTGTGGCTGGCCCCGGGCCGGGGTCCGGAGAAGATGGGCTGAGAGCAGTGGTGGGTGTCATGCTCCCTGGGGAGGGTCCTCTCACCGGTGCCCTGCCCCCAGCCGCTCACAGCCTCCTGCCTGTCCCCCGCCCCCTCCTTCCACCCAGCCCGCTGCTTCCTCAGGTCTCCACTGTCCTCCTCATCCCCAGCATGGCCTCTAGAAGGTCACATCCAGGAATTCTAGAACCTTCTGTGCACCAACACTCCCAAATCAGTTTCCAGCCAGATCTCGCCTCTGGGCTCCAAACACTGAGAGAGGCTCACACACCCTGTCTCCAATGTGGGATGTCTCTGTCTGGGCTCAGTCCCCCGTGACCCCGCTCCACCAGGCCAGGGGGTCCCCAGGGTCCCCCGACTCCAGCACGCCCCTGCTGCTGCCCGCCCTGCCCCCGCATGCCCCAGCCCGGCCTCCAAGCCCACTGCACTCCCCCAGCACCAGCTGAGCCAGGGCACCCCTCCTCACTCTGAGGGCAGAGCTGGGGGCAGCATGGGGCTCTGTGCACTCAGGGCTGCATCCTGGCAGGCGCCCATCCTGAGACAGGGCTCCCGTGGGAGCACTGGGCCCAGCTCACCAATCTGCACCAGCCACCCTGGCCCCCCACCCGACCCCAGACATCCCAAGGTCTCCAGGCTATGCCGCTGCAGGAAGCACCCCAGGTCAGAAGAGAAAAGAGACCTCCCCCTAAATCTGTGAGCTGATCCAAACTGGCAGCAGCTCCCCCCGACCCCCGGCAGCCGGGCTTCCTACCGGGTCTCCGGGGACGCCAACGGGGCCTTCTCGTCCCTGGTCACCTTGGGGTCCAGCTTCGCCCTGGAGAGGAAAAGCCGCTGAGGTGGAGATGGAAGAGGGCAGCTGCCCCGGGTGGCCACCAGGCGAGGCCAGGGCCCGGCAGCTCTCACACAGCCAGGAAGGGCCGCTGTCTGCTGTGGGCTGGCCTCGGCCTTCCTTTTCACGCTTGTCCATGTGTTTCCCACAACGTGGCCACGTGCCTGGCCATCAGGTGACTTGTGCTTTCAAGGGGCCATGACAAAGGGCCAGCAGCCCCCCCGAGGCTGGGAGGCATCTCATCGTCCACCTGGCCTCGGGGCCCAGAGCTGTGTGGGGCTGACCGTACCTCCCCTCCCGTTTGTCCAGGGCACCTCCTGGAGGCACAGCCTGGCCTTCAGTCCTGTTTCCTGACCTGAAGCACTGGGCTCGGAAAGGGGGTCAAAGCTCCATCATCCCTGCTTTGCTGTCCTTCCCCACCCCTGCCTGGGGCGGGGCGTGGGGTTCTGGGGGGCCCGGGTCAGAAAGACAAACCTCTCTCCCCCTGACCCTGGCCTTGGCTAAACTCATTCTCCCCATCGGGACGCCTTGGACACGCAGCTGGAGGAAAAGCATTTGCCCCTACGTCCGAGTGTCACCCCAGGGGGAGAGCACAGCCTGGAGAGGTGTCCCATGCTTGAGGACGGGGAGCGGCGTCGCCGCAGCTGAGGCTTGTGCTCAGCGTCCTTGCCTCCTAACCCCGGAGCCACAGGGTGAGGCCCGCTCTCCCCTCCAGCTGGGCAGAGTCTGACTCGGTGCCCATGCTCTGGGTCCTGCCAGCCTTTCCCGCTTAACCGCGTGGCAGAGGAAGCCCAGCGTGGCCCCTGATGGTGAAGCCTGCTGGGCCTTGGAGGTGAGCTGAGCAGCAGCCACTGAGCCGTTTCCAACATTCCTGCTCTTGAAGTTTTAACAAAGGGAAACTGTACCCGGAAGAATGCAGGCTGCGTCTGCAAAACGTTTACGGAGCCCTGGGGGCAGGAGGGGCTCGCTGAGTCAGCTGCTAAACAAAGGCCAAGCTAAAGAATAATCGCAGCTCGGGGAAACCCTGTGGAGCCAGACGCAGGGCCAGCCGGAGTGAAGGTGGTAGCCACGCTGCAGAGAACGTGCTTACACGGCGCGTCTGGTGGCTGCTCCCTGGTCATCCGTCGTGAGTGGAGAAGCCACACCCAGCTCACCTTGCCTCCCAGGCCCTGGAGGTGACCCGGGGCCACGCAGCTTGGAGGTCTGGGCGGGGCCCGGGGGAAGGAGCTGCGGCATTTCCCACACAAGAAGTGTGTGTCGGGAGGTATATTTGGGAAACAGGCGGCGAGGGCGTGGGTCGCCCACATCTAGGGGCCAGAGGGCCTTGGTGGCGTGTCCTATGATTCTGATGGCCTGACCCTGGCCTGGCCCCGGTCTCTGCCCCCAGGGGATGGGGTCCCAGCTTTAGGAACAGTGACTTACCGGGTCTCCTCTCGGGCCCCGCGCACCTGCAGTCCCCCGTGGTCCTCTCTCCCCAGGGCCGCCCTGTGTGGAGGCAGCAGAGAGCGGTAAGGCTACAGCCCTGACGGTGCAGGCTGGGGGCTCGGGGCCTGGCGCCCCAGCAGATGCCAGGACTGGCCGTCCCTCCATCTCACACCCCGTCCTTCAGAGACTGGGGTCCCACTGGCTCCAGCACGCTCTCCGGGGTCTGTCCACCTGAGACCACAGGGCTGGCCACACCGTCCACGTCTGCCACTAAGTGGTGAGGCCCAGGGCACCTCCACTCACCCTCTCTCCGGGGGGTCCGTCTGGTCCCGCGTTTCCCTGGAATTAAGAGGAATGAACACGAGTGTTGGTTTGCGTCGGGAACTCTGCTTGAGGCTCGGGCATCAGGAGGAGGGCTCCTACCTCGTCGCCGGCTTCTCCCTTCTCTCCCAAGGGACCAGGCTCTCCAGGCTCACCCTGGGGACAACAGTGCAGACTGTTTGTCCTTGACCCTGAGGGCCCTCCCAGGGCCGGGGCCCACCCCGCTGTATGGGGGGGCTGTGTGCATGCTCACCTCGTCTCCGGGGGGCCCCGTGTTCCCTGGCCTCCCAGGTTCCCCGTCTGCTCCAGGCTCACCCTGGAAAGATCCAAGGGTCAGCCTTCAGGAGGCCATGCCCAGCCGTCCTGGGGGCCAGTGACCCCACGCTGGCCCTGCTCACCCAGGCTTCAGGCCGCCGTCCCTGACTGACTGCAGGAGCCTCAGACGCAGAGGACCCTCCCCAGACACCCACATCTCTGCACAAAACCCGCCTCCTGGGTTCAAATGCCGCCCACCACAGGGGCCAGCCCGGCTCTCATGAGTGGAGGCCCACTGTTGCCAGGCTGGGGACCTCGGCCCACACTCCAGGACATGTGCGTTGCTAGGACGCATTTGGGGCAGAGTTCGTGTTACTGCTCCAACTTTCCCAGCACTTCCTGTTGCTGAAAAAAATACCAGCAACAGATTTGAATTAGACTCAAAACGTGAGGTCCTCGTGCCTCACTGCTCCGCCCACTGCAGCATCATCATCACCCTGTTTATTCTTGAGTTTAGATTTCCCGTGAGCAGATCGATTCTGGGCTGACCCGCAGGCTGCGGGCTACGTGGACGTTCCTGAGGTGACCAGGGAGGCCGAAGATGGACGAGCAGGGGCGGCTGGTGTGTTGGGGACAGGACGTGTCCGAGGCTGAGTGACCAGCACTCCCCGGGGCGGAGGGTCCCACCCCCAGCCCTGACGGCCCCAGGAAGGGCAGTGGCGAGGCCTCATCCCCCATGGGCGGTGGGGCCTGACCCCCAGACTAGGGGCGAGAACCTGCTTCCAGGAGGAATTTCTGCTCAATGCTCGGTGGGTCGTAAAGCCCCAGCCTGGCCCGCCGCGGGCTCGAGTCACTGACCTTCTCTCCTTTCAGTCCGAAGGCACCCGCGTCGCCCTTGGGCCCAAGGGGTCCTTGGAGGCCCTGGGGAGAGGACGCAGAGTCAGACCACATTCTGAAACCGCAGCCACTGGGCTGCACACACGTGAGTGACAAGCCAGAAGGGCAGGTCTGCACGTGGTATGGCCCGTGTGACTTCTTAGTGTGTCAGCAGGAGGGCTGAGGCAGCTTTCACTCTTGAGGACAGTCTTAAAATGTCGGTGAGAGAAAGCGACTTACATCGAATCCGGGCGAGCCCTTGCAGCCTGGCAGGCCAGGGTACCCCGTCTCCCCCTGCAAGGAGGAAGGCAGGTTTGGTGGTCAAGCCTTTCAGCTCTGGCTCACCCACCCCCTTCCCAAGAAAGCCCCACCCGGCAGAAGGAGCTCTGAGCTTGGCCAGGGGGCTTGGGGTCCACTGGGACCTGGGGCTTGGCAGGAAGCGTCTCCTGCCTTTCATGCTGCCTCAGAGTTGCCCAGGGGTGGCCACACCTGAGACCCCTACCCACCCACCTTCCCTGGGGTGGCCAGCCTTGCCCACCATCCCTTCCTGAAACACGGGCCCCGCTTCCAGCCCTCCCCCAGCTGAGGGTGACCTTCATGCCGTCCACGCCGTCCACGCCACGCTTCCCCTTCTCGCCCTGCGAAGTGCAAAAACCAAAGAAGGTCAGACCAAGGTCAGACCGCACCCCACAGGGAAGTGTCCCCACTGGCCGTGCCCCTCCGGCCACACTCACCTTGTAGCCCTTGGGTCCCCTGGAGCCCTGAGGAGACAGGAAGGAAGGGTGAGGGGCTTGGTCTCCCCATCGTGGGGCGAGGTCCCCAGGGAGGGCGCCTCCCCACCACCCAGCTCATCGCAGCCCAGCCACGCCGGGAACAGGCAGCATCGTCCCTGTCCAGAGTAGGGGGCCACTCTGTGCCCCGAGGGACACCCCCCAAAGTCTCATGTCACTCACCTTCTCCCCTCGGCTCCCTTTTTCTCCCTAGACAGCAAACAGAGGAGGGAAAGGGGCTGTTAGGGGCGCCCCAGGCCCGATGCCGAGGCCCCAGGAAAGGCTGTGGTAGAGGAGGGGGAGACGCACCTTCATGCCCTGGTAGCCGACGGGTCCGAGGTCCCCAGGCCTTCCCTGCAACAGAGGAAGGGGTGCGTTAGACACCCCTGGGGGCAGGGGCAGCCCCCATCCAACCCGCTTACTCTCCACCCTACTCAGGCCCGGTCAGCTGGAGAGACCTGGCTGGCTGACCACTGACCTGTGTCTGAGAAGCGCCCTGCTATGAAGGCCTCACCGCCCCCTCCTGGGGTCTCTCAGAGGAGCTCCAGGGAGGCGGAGGTCCAGAGCGCCCCCGGGGCCACGGGGAGAGGGGAAACTGGCCGTGGCTGAGCAGAGGCCCTGGGACTTTGCTGGCTGCCCCCTGCCCCCGTCTTTTGAGAGCAGGTGGGCCTGTGGGGGCACCTGAGGGGCATGGGGAGTCTTCCTGGGCAGGGGGTGCTGGAAGGATGGCTATGCCGTGTGCGCCCTGGTCCTCGCCACCCACGGGGGCCGTGTCCTCTGAGGGTCAGGCCACATGGCGATGGTGCTCAGAAACCAGCCATCCTTCTGGAAGTTTCCCCAGCCTGGTTCCCTGGCCTCTGGCTTCTCAGCGCCCCCATCCCCCTTGGTCAGGGGCTCAGCACTCACGGGGTCTCCAGCGTCTCCTTTCTCTCCCGGGAGCCCTGGCTTCCCTCTTTCTCCCTGGAATACAGAGCAGATCAAGGTTAGAGGACAAATTTCATTTATTTCTAAAAAGCTGGTGAGAAGGACCCTCTACTTGCTAACAAAAAAGGTCTAAAAAGCTATTCCATCTGGTCCCTAGTGTTAACGTGGTTTTCAGGCACCTTTCTCGTGGCCCATCCTGGGATCTGTGCGGTCTGGTCCACAGTCCCCTCCCACACACCCCACTGGGCCCAGGGGCTGCCCCGGCGCCGGCTGGAGTGACCCCTGAATCTTTTCTCTCCGCCTGTTCTTGCTGCTGTGCTGGGCTCCCAGGGGCGGGCGGGGTGGGTGGGGTGCAGAAGCCCCCCAGGGGAGGTAGCCATGTGGCTCCACGGCCACCGCACCTGACACTTTCTAGGAAAAGCCAGAAATCTGGACTTTTCACGAGCAAGCTCCCTGGTTGTGAACACTGGGAACTAATGTTGTTCTCCAAAACCTCCGCACGAAGCAGTCATGGCCTTGGGCCCATGTTTGCCCATCCCACGGGGGGCCCACCTCCAGAAGCGAAGCCACAGGGGTGGTCACTCCAGAAAGGCTGCTCCCTCCCCCATGGGGAAGAGGCCGGAGCGGCGGGCCTCACCCCGCAGCAGCCCGTGGCCGCCGCATCGGCGTGGGGTCACGGCGCCTGGACTCTCTCCCGCGGCTAGGGCACCTGCTCAGCACAACAGGCAGGCGGTAAGCGCTCAGGACGGCTGCTTGGGGTCCAGCGCATCCCTAACGCCTGGGTGCCAGGCTACAGGGACATTTCTCCCAGGCTTCCCAACCCCAAGGAGGAAAGCACGGACAGGACGCGGCCACTCACCTCATACCCGGGGTCGCCCCGCAGCCCGGGAGGTCCTCTGGCGGGCTGCAAGACACAAGAGAACGGTGAGCGCGAGGCGGCAGAGCCGGGGTGGCCCGGGGCAGGGTGGGGGCCCCACTCACCTGGCACTCGAAGGAGCAGCACTGCGGAGGAAGGGACAGGGGACACGTCAGAGAGCCCAGGCACAGCCGCACCGGCTGCCCGTGCTCAGCCTGCTGGTGGAGAAACGGGCGCCGGGGATGCTATGGTGCGGGGCGGGGGGTAGGGGGGCCTTACCACTTGCTCCACGTTATTTTTCTGAAAAGTGAAAGAGAAAAGTCAAATTAATCTTCATTCCCAGGCACAGGAGCTCCTGCATCTTGGTCACGGCGGGGAGGGCGGGGTGGCGCTCACGATCATGTCCGTGACGGTGTCGATGGTCTGGCTGATGACTTCCTCCGCGTCACGGCTCTGCCCCCAGTCGGCCGCCGTGAAGTTGCGCCGGTACGTGTGGTCCGTGGCGATGATGCTCAGACGTGGCTCCTGGCGTGGATACGACCAGAACAAGGGCGAACGTTGGTGACAGTGGGAGCGCCGGGCCCCTCCCCACCTCTGCTCCCCTGGAGCCCCCCGTCCCTCAGGCTGTGCCTGTACCCGCACCCCCCACCCTGCCTAACGTAGGCCCGGCAGGGATCCTACCAGGTGGTCGGGCGTGATGGCCACAGAGAAGACTCTGATGCCCAGGTGCTTGGCCTCATTCACAGCGTCTTCCAGGCCCCCGCAGGGCTCCTTGTAGCCCTCCAGGGGGTGCCCGTCAGTCACCACGATCAGATACTTGTTCTCCTTCAGGTGGGAGCCCCTGCAGGAAGTGGGAGAGGTGAGACCACCCAGCCTGGCCCCCTCAGGCCAGCACTGACCCTGACAGCTCAGGGCCCCATTGGAACCGCAGAGCTGAGATCCCTAGACTGGAGGTAAGGGGCGGGGGCTAGAAACCCTGGAGGGAGACCCAGACCCAAGGCAGTGTTTCCTGTTTCTCTGTGTTGATCCGGCCATAAGTGGGATTATAGGAAAGGACATTAAAACAGAAAATAAAGTTCTGTGGGATCACATTTCAGGTCCCCTCTGCCTTCAGTAGTTGAGACGACAGTGGGCCACTGGAAGGAAGGACAGGGGGGTGGAGAGCGACCTTGGCAGCACAGGGCAGGCTGGGCGGCGGTCGGCAGCACGACCCCCTAGGCCACTGGGACTGGTCCTGGGGACCTTGGGCACCAGAGCCTGGCCTGCCAGCGGGCAGCCCTGGAGTTTGGCCGACCAGGCTGCGATCAGGGAGGTGCAGCAGCCTCTGAGGGCCGCGGGGCCGCAGACGGGAGCTGGGTGGGCACGGGCGCTCACCCCACGAGCAGCTCCTCCAGCCCCTTCTTGATGGCACAGTCCGTGTAGGTGCCTTTGCCGAAGTACTTGACCGCGTCCACGCTGCTCTTGAGCACGTCACGGCCGCTGGGCATGCGCGTGAGCCCGCGGATGATCTCTACCTCGTCGCTGTAGTGCAGCGCGCCCGCGTTCCACACCAGGTTGCGGTCACAGCGGTAGTACCTGCGGGCCCCGCGGAGGTAAGCGGCCCTCCCCAGACCCAGGCCTGCTCCCCTACTGTGTCCATCCGAAGGCAGGACGGCCACCACGTCACAGGTGGACAGACGGCCGGTTCCGTCTCGCCCCAAGAGGGAGGAGCCTGCGGGCCCCGGCCTGGGCTTCCCGAGCGGCCCCAAGACCCTGGGTCCCGGCGCCAGGGGCCACACAGGGCAGGGGCGGCCAGCTAGTGACCACCATGTCCCCGGCTCTCCAGGGCCTCAGACAAGGAGCTGTGTGCCAAGACCCTGCTCTAGGGCCACAGGGTGGGGGGCAGACCCTCCATGGACAGCAGTGGGGCCGCTGACGGTGGGCAGGGGAGGGACACTGGTGGGGACCCCTGGATCTGAGTGGCCTCCTCTCTCTGCCCTGGGCACCTCAGTCGATGGTCTCCGGGGGTGGCCAGGCCCCCAGCCCATCAGCAGACGGGTGACGGAGGCCCCTGTGGAGAACCAACACCGACAGCGGGAAGAACCCCCCAGTTCACAGGCGGGAGAACTGAGGCGCAGGGCTAGAGCCCCCTGGAGCGGGACGATCGGCTGCAGGGCTGCCGTGGCGCCCCCTCCCCGAGGCACATCCACACCGGGGCCCTCCCTGGGCCTCATAAACCCGGGCATTTCGGGAGGCCTGGGGCTTCAGTCCCACAGTCCCTGCACTGGGCAGACCTGTCCTCTGTCCCTGCAGCCCCTTCTGGTGGGTGGGAGGCTTGGCGCCTGGGTCAGCTGCTCAGTGGGTGAGTGGGTCAGCAGGGACAGGGTGGGAGGAGGGGTGGGGCCTGTGCAGGTGAGGGAGGGGGAGGAGCCTGGTCTGAGCTGAGCCCACCCCACCCCACCCCCCCGGGGGCCCTGAGCCGCCCCTCTGCAGGCGTGTCCTGTGCTCGGCCACACCCACTGCCCGGGGCTCCCCCGTGAGTGAGTGGATACACGGATGGATGGAGCGTGATGCCCCCAAACTCAGGACTGGGCTGGTGGCCCTTCCGACCAGGACACTGGACAAAGGGGACACTGGGACCTCGGGTCCGGGGTGTGGGCTCTGACCGTCCCCTTGGGCAGTGGTCGGTGCCCAGGTGGCTGGCGGGGAGCACCCCCTCCAGACATGGGGCGGACCCACAGGGCCTCGGTCAGCTCCCCACGCCCGCTCAGTTGTAGAGGTGGGGAGCTGTTTCCTCCTCGGGGTTCGGGGCCCAGAGCCCAGGCAGCAGCACTGCCCCCTCCGCCCTCCCGGCCGACCGGCCTGCTCCATCTCAAACTCAGCTTTTTCCTGGCCCATCTGAACCACTCAGACTCGGGGGGGGGACTCGAGTGGCCCGGCCGACACCACCCTTCTCAGATGCGGACTCAGCCGAGCAGGTTGAGGCTCAGCTCTGCCTGCCGGGCCACGGCAGGGGCGACACCAGGCCGGCCGTCCCCAAGAGGACAGAGGTCCTACCTGTCCTTCAGGTTGTCGATGAAGCGCTTGGTGAAGGCCTTGACTTTGTCTACCAGAGCCCCGTAGGGCTTCAGCCTCAAGGCCACACTCTCAGAGGTGTCCAGCACGAAGAACAGGTCCACGGGGCAGTCTGGGCCGGGAACGGGAGGAGGGGGCCTGCAGTTCACGCCCTGTGCCCACCTTCCCCAGGTGAGTCCTCCACCAGCCGCCTCCCGGCCAGCGCCCCTGCAGCACCTCAGACGCCCACCCTCCCGGAAGGGCGGGGAGTCCACCCTTCACCACAGCTGAGGCCGTTTTCTTACCGCGTTTCCAAGTTGAATTTAAAACTACCAGGGGCATGACCTTCAGAAGAGGGGGGTGGGGACAGGTGACCGTGTTTCTTGACTGACCACCAGCAAGGAATCAAAAGGAGCTGAGAGGGGGCAGCACCGGCCGAGGACAGGCGCTCAGGGAGCTTGCGGGCTGAGCCCCGGGTGAGGCTCAGCCTCCTCCTGTCGGGGTCCTTCGCATCTGAGCGCTCGGGCAGCAAGGGAGGGGGCTGGGGTCCCACTGGGGCATCACAGCTGATACGTCTGGTCCAGGCCGGCCTCGCCCGGCAGCCGAGGCCAGAGTCCCAGACGCGGCAAGTCCACTCACCTTGGAAGGCGATGGCCCTCGAGGCTGCCACATCGTCCTGCGCGGTGGCCCAGCAGGCCTGCAGCAGCAGGGCGAGCAGAACACGGGGCAGACTCATGTCACCGGCCTGCGGGTCACCATGGAGCAGGGGCAGGGGGCAGGGTGCAGGCGACGGTGGCCAGAGAGAGAGAGAGAGAGAGAGAGCTGTCTCTGCTCTCCTTCGGCCAGTTTCAGCCCAGGAGGGAGGGAGGGTGGAGGGAGGAGCGGGGGGGAGGGGCTGGGGCGGGGGCCCAGCGGCCGGGGAGGGCGGGGTCTCTCCCAGCTCCGGGCGAGTCACTCACGCTCCCCTCCCAGAGCTGGAGCCCGAGAGGCTCTGAACCCCGGACGCCACTTGCGAAAGGATTTACCTCCCTGGTTTGCGGGAACTTTTTTATTTGCTTACAGTTCTCCTACTAAGTCAGCCTGAAGAAGTCTGAAAAGGATGCGAGCCCTGAGACGAATTTCCCTGAGGCGTTTTGTTTCCAACCTTCATGTGGGATTGATGGGCCCGTTTGCCTGTCCACTCGCTCACCAATTTCTACAAATCACGGTGCTGTTTGTCTAAACATTTCAAATCCATTGATCTGACTTCCGAGGCTTCGTAGAAATATCTCTTCACAGTTTAGTCAAGTACATATTGACGAAAAATGATTTCGTTTTTTTGCTCTGGAAAAACACAGAACAGTAACTATACGTGCATTTGTTTCATATAAATACATATATAGACAGAGAAACAGAGACACAGAGAGAGGAGGGTGAGACCCTGCTTCTGAGGACAGGTGTGAAGAGCCCTGACCTCGGGGCCTTGCAGGGGTGGGCTCCGGATGTGGCCAGGCCCACCCCTGCCCCAGAGAACATTCTAGAAGATCTTTCCCAGAGCTGGAGCTGTTACCACTTGTCTAACATCAGCCAAATTGTTTTATAGTTTAAAGACATGCCGAAGTCGTATAACCACAGTAAAGGAGTTTTGAGAAACCCTTTGGGAATTATACCTCTCAGTGACAGCTGTGGGATTTCTTCCAGGGTTTTCCCCGTACGTACGTACGTACGTTCTGAATCTTCTGTGAGCTAACCGTGGGGGTAGTTTTACTTGCCACTGGTCTCACCCAGGCCATGCTGTGGGCACTTCTCTCTGTGCTTCGGGGTTGGGTGCGGGGCACCCAGCTTCCGGGTCAGACAAGGGGGCTCGGCCCCTCTTGCAAGGCTGTTACCTGCTCACGTGGTCTCTCCAGGTCTGAGCTGTTTTACCTGCAAAGGCGGCAGCACTGATGTTCTCGCAGGTTTTGGAGGTGAAATCAGAATTTGTTGTGTGAAACCCTGAGCCGTGACTCCCCACAGCAGGGGCCCAGCTGCCGAGCGGTTCTGGACTCACCCTGTCTGTGAAATGGGGAGAAACAGGGACAGTCGTGCTCGGGCCTCTGGCCGATTGTGGGACAGGAGGGTCCATTTGCAGACACCGCTGGGCAGTGAGGATGCGGGTGTGAGGGGGGCACAGGGACACCCACACTTCCCAGCCGGCAGCGCCGGGCGAGGTGGTCCCGAGGGGTGGGCCGGCCTCGGCAGGGTCAACATCCCCACAGCCCCCAGGCCCAGGCCAGGCCTCAGACCCACCCCTGCAGGGCTCCCGGGAGCCGGGCAGACAGCACAGCTGCCCTATGGGGCCGTCGGCCAGGGTGCAAGGGAGGAAGTTCGGGTGCCTGGCTCTGCAGCACCCCCTCTGCTTGTCGAGAAGAGACAGGATGGGCAGCCAGGGGCCCCTTTCTCTTCCTCTCCCTCCCACCGTGGGCCTTGCTGGCCCCTCCCCGGGGGCGAGGGTGTCACTGCGTTTGGGGAGCGAGCCTTTCCCCACAGCACTGCAGGGACCATGAGGGCGCCTGCCTGGCGTGGAGCCCTGGTGCCCTCTGGGGGAAGAGCATGAGAGGGGAGGAGCCCCAGGGAGATACTTGGCCCGAGGCTGCAAGCCCCGCCGCCCTGCCCCTCGCATGGTATCCAGCATCCGTGAGGGGTGAGAGGTGGGCCGAGGTCCTCGGGGACCAGACTGGGAGCGTGTGGGTGTCTGGGGGGACGGTGGGTAGCAGGGCTGCTGCAGGTTTGAACGGACCCCCAGGTGACACTGTCCAGGCAGCAGAGGTCTCCAGGTGGGAAGAGTCAAGGCCCTGGAGAGGTGGGGGAGGACATGGGCTGGGGTTCCAGGAGGCTTGGGGGACAGGGCTGTCCCCAGGCCCTGCGGGAAGGGCGGGGTGGTGATGGGGAGAAGCCCCCCATCTCTGGGCCTCTCGCCCATGCTAGGAGGCTGTTTCAGGGAAGCACGGGTCACCTGCCCCCCGGGGTGCAGCCTACAGTGCCCGGAGGCCCCGCAGGTCACTCCCTGGGTTTCGGCCTCCTAGGGGCTGGGGCTCCGGGCCCCTGGGCCCCTGACAGGAGCCCTCCAGGGGCGCCTCCGAAGGGACTCCTGCACCTCCCAGGCCCCAGTGATACCAGGTGCCTCCAAAAGTAAGCGCAGGGAAAGGGGAAGTTATCCGCCAGGATTGTCCTTGGGTTAAAAACCACGGCGTGGGTGGAAGCTGGGAGAGAAGCGTCTCCTCCGGAAACGCCTCGCCTGGTCCCAGGGAGCAGCGGGAGGGGCCTGCCGCCGGCAGCGCTGATGGGGGCGGGGCCGAGCCCTCCCCGTGCAGCAACAGCGCCCCCTCTGCCCTGCAGACGCCGCAACCACCGCCGGCAGGGCCTCCCTCCTCCTGAGCATCCCGCCCTCCTCCTCCCCCTCCGCACTCCGCCCACCCTTTTCAGGCAGCAAGTGTGAGGCCCTAAGAGGGGAGGGGGAGGGGGGAGCCCTCCTGCAGACCCTCCAGCCACAACCAGTGTCGGGTTGTGCTCGGACCCCCAGGGCGCGTCTCCCCCACCACCCCGCCCCCAGTCTGTGAGACCCTCTCCAGGGGCTTGTGGGGTTGCTGCCAGCCTGCCCCTGCCAGGGGCCAGGGCTACTCAGACACAGGGCGCACTCCAGGAAGGACTGCAGGGCTATGGCCCAGGACCCTTATGGAGGGGGGATGAGGGGAGTCGCAGGGGCAAAGGAGGTGAGAGCAGAGCCCGCCCGCTCTGGTCTCCAGGCCAGGCGCCTGGATGGTGATGCCCCCCATGGGCGATTCTGCCGATGGGTGATGCCCCCCAGATGGGTGATGCCCCCGATGGGTGATGCCCCCCAGATGGGTGATGCCCCCGATGGGTGATGCCCCCCAGATGGGTGATGCCCCCGATGGGTGATGTCCCCCGATGGGTGATGCCCCCCGTGGGTGATGCCCCCCAGATGGGTGATGCCCCCGATGGGTGATGCCCCCCAGATGGGTGATGCCACCGATGGGTGATGCCCCCCGATGGTGATGCCCCCGATGGTTGATGCCCCCAATGGTGATGCCCCCCAGATAGGTCATGCTCCCCATGGGTGATGCACCATCTGGTGTGGGCACGTGGGGAACATGGACATGCCCTGAGGACAGTGAGGACACCTGCCAGGCCCCAGGATCTTTGCCCCCTGGCCCTTAGCACAAGTGCACCCCTGAAGAGGACGAGGGGGAGGGCGCACCTTGCCGTGGGCAGTGTATCCCTTGTCATCTCCTCTCCACTTGCTCACAGCACTGTGTCCGCACAGTGAAGGTGGCCAGCGGGTGACCCCACGCTGCACCCCATGCCGCCAACCAGGTGGCAGCACCCCAGGCAGCCCGCTGGTGCAACGTCCAGAACACACAGAGCCCACCATTCCAGGCCTGGCACTGCACCCATGGTCCCCAGGGCTGTCGGGGGAGCTGGTCCTCCCTGGCCGGCTCCGGGCAGCTCCAGGGCCCCCGCCTGACCGCACGTGTCGTCCCCCTCTGACAGTCCACCTGCCAGCCGTGCAGGCCCAGGGCCCAAGCGCGGCCCCCTCTGTTGGCGAGGCCACGCTGCAAGGAGGCCTTCTGGTCTGAAGTGACCACATGGATGGCATCCCAGAGGGCCGCCCTGTGGTGAGCAACCCCGCGGCTGTGGTCGGCAGCCCGGTTGGACGGCTCTGCCCTTCGGAGCAAAGTCCACTTTGCCGAGTGCTGATGCTGTGGTCTGAAACGGCACTTTCTGGGAAAAACTGTACATTTATAATTGCAAACATGGATTTTCAGGGCACAAAGGGCTTTTCCCTGTGTTTTCTGGTTTGATGCTTCCTCCGACTCAGGGGTAGGTGGGCAGAGCTTACCCCCATCGTCCAGGTGGGGAAACCAAGGTAGGTTATCGTGCCCAGCGCCACATGGTGGGTGAGAGACCCATGGAGACAGACCCAGGCCGCTGCCCACGGCTGAGCCCTTGCCTCTGAATGGACACCTCCCGGCCCCACCAGGGCCACTCGGACCCACGGCAGGGTGAGCTGTCCTCTACAGGCTCTGAAAACTCAGACTCCTCTTGATAGAACTTCCTAGACCAGAAGGGTCCAGAGGATGGGGTGACATGGTGGCCCCGAGAACAGGGCGACATGGGGAGTGGCCCAGGAACCTGGTCTCCCAAGCGATGGCGGCGGGTGTTTCCGGAACGTCCTGCTTCTTCCTGGCTGTGGGTGACAGAGAGCCGCCTTCACTTATAAACACCAAAGACCCAAACCCTCTTAGCATCTGTTGAACAAAACCCTTTTGATTTCTTTTTAATGCCTCAACTATTGAGTGAATTTTCCTCCCAACTTAGAGCATGATTCATCAAGGAAAATGTTTTCCACGGTTACACATGTGGTTTCCATGGCAGTGCGACCATGAGGACGTTGGAGCTGACGGGGGCGCCAGACTGGCCAGGCTCCTGTCCCTGCCCTCAGCGTGGACCAGCCTCTCCCTCCTGTCCCCTCTCCTGGCCAGCTTGACTGTCGGGTCCAGCGGTCTGGCCCCAGGCACCGAGCACAGGGTGGTCCTGTCTCCCAGCTCTGACTGCAAAGTGAGTCAGCTGGATGGGAAGCAGCCAGTGGTCAGAGAAGGTGCTGGGGTCGGGGGGAGCCGGGATGCTCCCCCAGGGGCCGAGAGGTGTGGACCGGTCACGGCCAGGCTGGCCGCCCAGGTGGACGCGCTGGCCTGTGGGGCATCTGAGTCACAGTGACCTGCAGGCGGGACCCCTCAGGTGGTGACTCATGCCCTAAGTGACAGGGAGCTTGCACCAGCTGGCAGCAGGAAGGCAAAGACCCAACAGAAAAAGAGGCCAGGATGGGAAAGGCAGTGTCCACAGACGTCCACGCGTGGGCACCCGGGCTCCCGCCTGAGGAGTAGCTGGGGCGCACCCACCAGGGAGTGTGGTGGGTCCCCACCCCTCCGCATCCCAGCAGCCCTGAGAAACTCGATGACGCTGTCTGGCCCGCGTCCTGGGGCCACGCGCTTTGGCCTGATTTACTCTGTCCTGCTGCTGAAGAGCTGAGAGTCATATTCCCTGGTCGGTTGGAATCAGACGTAGAGGCTACGGTTGTTGTTTGAAAGAAACACTGAAAAAGGAAGGGGGGGAGGGGGAGGGGGAGGGGAAAGGGGGAGAGAGGAAGGGTGGGGGAAGGACCCTCTGGACAGACCATCTGTGATGGACGTCGTGCGGGGGCCGTCCCAGTGTCCGGGGTGGTGGAGGTGTGGCCACTGCCCGTCTAATAACTAGTGAGACGTGAGGCCTGAGAGTCGTCCCCCCAGGTCCCACTGTGACAGCGTAGGAGCAGGGCTGGAGGGGTGGCAGGGCTGCCCACACCCTGCCCGAGGCTGGCCAGGCCCCCGGAACTCTTTGTTTCACCAAGTTCCCAGGGACCTCAGCAGAGGACGCATCTTGTCTTTAGGGAGGTGCCCCCCCAAGCTTTGTAAAGAGAAGGCATTTCTTTGCCCTGAGTGGGCTGGGGAGGGATGGGCACAGGGCCCCTGGAGGCAGGCCGAGACAACGATGACCCGGCTGTGGGTCTGGAGGGGTTAATGTTTTCCCAGCTACCTCATGCTGGCCTCCGGTTCTGTGGAAAAAGCAAAACATCTGGCAGTAAAACGTCTTTAATGGCATCTGAGGCTGTGGGAGAAGCTTGGCCTTCCTCAGAAACAGAGAAGATTTAGATGAAATTGGGGAGCCCGGGGGAGGGGCTTCTCAGGCCGCGACAGCCCCAGGCGCCCACCGCTGCCCACCCAGCAGGGGCCCTGCCGTCAGAGCATTCCTGCAAACAAAAGTCAAGTCCTGCTCTGCTGAATTTTGGGACAGGGGTCCCAGGGGCAGGGGTCCCAGGGGGCAGGGGCCCCATGGGCACGGCCAGCCCTGTCCTGGCCCCTCTGAGGTGCAGTGAGGCTCCAAAAGGGCGAGGGTCTTGTGTGGGACCCCTGGTCTGGGGGCCGCAGCACCGGCCTACCCCCCGCCTGACTCCCTGCACCCACTTCCCCCAGCCTCAGGGTGGGACTCCCTCTCTTACCGTGGGGGCTGGGACTCCCACCCACAGGGCTGCCCTCGGCAGTGAGCTGGGGGCCAGGCAGTCCCTGCAGGGCCTCTTCCCCTCCCCGCTGCTTCCTCGAGGGGGGAGCACTGGGGCCTGATGCGGACACTGGTGTCTGGCTGTGGGGCCGGGCTGGTCCCTGATGACATGAGTTAACCCCACACTAGTGGGCACAGGACTAAGGGTCCTGGCCACGGGCCTGTGCCCCTACACCCCAAGTCACACAGCGGGTTAGTGAGGCCTGTCAGAGGGCAGAGGGAGAGGGTGGGCCCTGCCCCGCCGCTGACAGCCCACCAGACCGCTGGACCCCAAAGAAAGAGGGAGTGCTCCCCGCAATTGGCCAGGCGCAGGGTGACCTCAGTCCCGGGTCACTGAGGGCCTGGCCTGGCAAGCCCCGACCCTCACTTCCTCCCCTGAGACCCAGGACCACGGCATCTGCGGGGGCCACTGAGCCCCTCTGACCCTCGGCCTGACTGTACCAAGGCTCTGGGAAGCTTCTGGCATCCAGCCGGTGTACCCTGAGACCCAGGACCCCAGGAGAGCAGGGGCGGTCAGATTGGGAGGGGCCCAACTCTGTCCTCTGCTGGTCGAGTGACCTTGGGCAAGGCACTCCAGCTCCGAAAACTGTGCAGAGAAACCCCGACATGCTCAGCGTTGGCAGCTGGAGGAGGGTAACGACAGCAGTGCTGAGGACGTGAGGCCGAGGGTGCCATGGACACGGGTCCAGGTGGACCCGCCCTCCTGAGCACGATTCCACATTTGGCTTCCACTTGCTCCACGTTTGCTTCACATCGTGAGAGGCGTGGAGTGCTCAGAGAGAACATGTGAGTTCTCAGAAACACGCCGAGGCTGCTGGGCCCTGAGCCACCCAGTCAAACCCCAGAGTGTGTGTGAGAACAGACACTGATGTTCCAGGGAAAAGGGCCTCCAGGGGCCTGCAGTTTAAAATCATTCTAAAGAAGCACCGTTAAAGCCTTCCCTCGCCACTACGTGTCTGTGGGCCTGGGCCAGGTTGGGGGGACGTGGTCCAGCCAGTCCTGGGCCACGGGGGGGCAGGGTCCGGGGCCCCACCGTCGGGGAGCCCCAGAGGGAAGCCCCTCCCAAAGGTGAGGGAAGGTAAGGCCCCCAGCCCCGGCCTCGGACCCCACCCCCGCCAGGGGGTGGAGACCCCGGGCTTCGGCACTGGGACCGAGGGGTCTCTGTGGGCCCTGGGCTGGGCCAGTGTCCTCCCCACGCACAGAGCCAGGCGCCTAGTGGGGCCGCTGGCCCAGAGCAGCGGGGCTCTCTCTGTGGGTCCCTAACCCCGCCAGACCCAGGCCCTGTCCCAGGGCCCCCACTCTGTTCCACCCAGAGGGGTCAGCCCAGCCCCCACCCTCCAACCAAACCCCCGGACATCCCAGGACGGGAAATGACAGGAAATGACTGCAGAAACAGTAGGTGGTCGCTTGGAACGCGTGAGTGCGCAGGGCCTGGGGCGCCCTCTGCTGCCCGTCGGGGCCTCATGCAGGACAGTCCGGCTCGGGAGGGACAGCCCTGGAGGAAGCATGTTGCCTGGTCTACCCAGGCCCTGGAGATCTGGAAGCAGGTCAAGGGTTCCTCTGGGGACAGGGGACTTGTGTGGCTGACCCCTGACCATCCCCAGGTCCCAGTCCTGCCAGAGAGGCCGCATGGCCAGGTCGGCCTGGCCCCAGAGGCCCACCCGGGCCTCAGGCAGTGGGGCCTTCTGACGCCACCCACTCCCGAGCTCATCACTGGCCTCACGTGAGTGCACGTGTCCTCAGAGCCATGTCACGGTTGCCCAAGGGGAGCCCTTCTCTCCCCTTCCCATCTGGGATCCGAGGAGCTCGAGACACCTCCGGGCCGAGGTGGGCGCCCCGGGGGCCAATCCCCCATCTCCTCCCCTGGGCTCCCAGCTCCAGGAGGGCAGGTCAGCAGGTGGAGCCAGACCGGCCCCTCTGGCCCCGGGAGGCCTGAAGGGCAGTGACCCCGGGCTTGTCACGGGGCAGCCCGCCCCCCGCACCACGAGGAGGCGCGGAGGAGGGCGGGAGAGCGGCTGCGAGGGCTGGGCCGACCTGCCCCCGCCACCGCCCCCTCCCCCCCGGGCCAGTCACACGCATCACAGCGCAGACCCCGGCCCGTGAGCTTGCCCGTCTGCACAGGGGCCTGGGGACTCGGCACCACTGCGTCACCTCTCCTTTCAGACAAGGAACTTGGGCACAGAGGCCTCGAGACCACCCCCAGACACCAGAGCCGGGCTCACGCCCCCACGGGAGGAGGAGAGGGCCCAGCAGCCAGGAACGGCAGGGGTGAGGGGCCCCTCAGGAGCGTTCCACGGTTTTCCTCACGTGTCTGGGCAGGTCTTGTGAAGCCTGTGCCGCTGCGTCTTAGTATTTTACTTTTTTCTACTCTGTCTTATCGTACTACTGCAAATGGGATTATCCCTTCCACACACCCTAGTAGTTTCTGTATGCTGATTTCACAGCGTGACACTTTATGAAACTGTCTGAATTCTTCTCGGTTTTACAGATGCGTGTTCCCGTTGTTTGCCGTGCCTTCTTCCCCAGGTCTTGTGTCTCTGTGGCTTTTCCTATCGGTTGCATTGGTCACCCGCACACGCTACGTCGTGGACATGGTAGCTGTAGCAGGCCTGCTGGTGGCCAGCACAGCGTCCCCAGCGCTGGAGGCTCACGTTTGCACCTGTTTTGGAGAACTGCCCTGACCGGTGGACGTGGCCTCCACGCATGCCTGGGAGGCGAGGCCCGCGCGTGGGGCAGCTGCAGCCACCACGGAGGACTCGTGGGGGGTCACAAAGACAGGTGCTTTCATTTCCAAGGGACATTCAGAGCCCAGAGCTCTGGGGGACCAGGGTCAGGCTTCACTGTGTATTTCTGGTAATCAAGGGCCTGCTTCTACTTAACCAAGTATCATAATTAACATCAGGAAATTAACACTGACTGGACAACACTGTCTAATCTACAGAACATATTCAGACGTCATCAATTGTCCCAATAATATCCTTTATAGCAAAAAAAATATATATATATATATATATACACGTATGGCTCAAGATTCAGCTCAGGATCACATCTTGGTTTTTATGCCTTTTTAACCTATTTCTTGCCTTTCCTGACTTGACAGTTTTGAGGAGTACAGGCCACTTAGTTTGTAAAATGTATCTCAGTTTGTGTTTGTCCAATGTTTCCCCCGATCAGATTCCAGTTCTGCATTCCTGGCAGGAATTCCACGCCCTTGTTTCTGAGCCCTTCTTAGGCTGTGGAGTCAGGAGTTTCCTGAGGCCCGTTTGTCCCACCTCTGGGAACGTCACGGTTGTTCAGCACCCACCAAACGTGACGTCTACCAAGTTTTCCACCGAGAGGTTGCCATTTTCTGGGGATATTCTTGGGGACTATGCTAAGTTTCCTCTTTCTCATTAAACTTCAACCCACGAGTTTTCACATTATTCGATGATCCTTGACTGAAACAGTTACTAATCTGACTTCTGTTACGGTGATTCTGTAATTTCCTCATTCCTTCTATAGTTATTTGCTTTGCTCCAAGGAAGAGCTTTCTCCCGTGCCCCTTGATTTTTTCAGGTGTTTATTTCAGTGGGAACCTGTGCATTCTCATCTTATTCTGGAGCTTGTGGCCTGTAACTGTCGTGACTGTTCATTTATATGCTCATGTGGGCCCACGGCTGGCCGGAAGGGCCGGTGTGGAGCCAGCTCCTGTCCTTCTCTGAGCACCAGGTTCCCGCTTACTCTCTCTCTGCTCCACCCAAGACCAGCCATGTCTCCAAGGAGCCCGATTCCTTCTGAAACCAGCAGAGATGGTTTTCAGAAACCAAGGCCTGGGCGGACGTGTGTCCTGCTCGCTCAGGTGCCCGCGCCCGGCCAGGGCCAGCAGCCGTGTCCCCAGGTCCCCAGAGATGCCACCCGGGTGTCCTTCTACCTCGGCTGGATGGTGGCAGCTCCTTCACTGGGCGGGGGGTGGGGCAGGTGGGGGCCTGGTGTGAGTCCATCAGGGCTTCTGGCTGTAAACTCCGCTCCCTTCTTTCCTGTTTGATTACATTTCCTAGGGCTGCTATCATGCGTTACACGGACGGGGCAGCTCAAAGCCGTAGACATGTATTTTCTCACAGTCTGGAGGCTGCGCGCCCTCTGGGGCTCCGGGAGAGGGTCCTCCGGCCTCGCCGTCTCCTGGGGGCCGTGGCTGCAGTGCACCGACCGCTCCTCCGTCTCCACCCGCCTGTCTTCTCTGTATCTCTGTGTCTAAATTTCCCTCTTCTTATGAGGGCCACCAGGGCCAGCATAACTCATCTTGACTTGATCGCATCTGCAAAGACCCTGCTTCCAAACGAGGCCAAGTTCTCAGGTTCTGGGACGAGGACGTGGACGCGTCTTCTGGGGACACAGTTCAAACCACAACACCTGGTATAGGTTTTCTATCCTTTTACTTTTTACTTTTCTGTGCTGTTTTATTTTCAATGTCACTTGGAAACAGCACATGGCTGGAATCTGTATATTTATCCAATATAAGAGTTTCTATCTCTTTGAGAATTAATGGATTAATACATTTCATAAGTTAATGCATTTCACCTGCCTTCCTTCTGAGTGACTGTGATACGTTTGAAGGAATTTCTTCCATCGTACAGCATAATTTAAAACAACCGTGTTTTTCTTTTTTTGCCTTTCCTACCTTTTATTAGATTGAGCAAATTTAGTTTATTTTCTTCTTTTTCTCAACCAGTTTGTAATTTACACATTCTATTTCTTTCTTTTAGTATTAACTTTTAAAATGTTTAACATGCATACTTAACTTTGTATTTTCTAAGATTTTGAACTTATTTTGTATGTCTTTACTTCCTTGCAACAAGAGAAGAATCTAGTGTGTTTTAACTTACACTAGAGACCCCGTTCAGACTTTCCACATTATTTTGTCAAGAATTTTGGCTCCAAGTGGAATTTTTAAATAAGTATTATTTACAATTTACAAATGAGCATTCCTCTTATTATTAGTTTTGTTTTTATTTATAGTCATTTTTTCTCATCCACCAACATTTGCTTCATAACCTCCTGTTCTTGTTTCATGGATATAATTCCCCCATTTGTCTTTCTGAGGATTTAAACAATTCTGTGGTCATTATTCTGCTTTTTGCTGGGTGACAGAGGGCAGCAGAACACGCCCCCGGAACAAGCCCTCTGGCGTAAGGATTATTTTGAGTCAAAGGCTCTTAAATAGCAGCAGGTACGAGAAGGGCCTGCTGACCCCCCTTTCTCTGAAGGCAGGAGGGGAAGCCGTGGGAAAGACACCCTCCTGGCACCAGGAGGAAAGAAGCCTTCGAACCGCCAGCGACGGGGAGTCAGGCCGAGAGGACTCAGCGAACAGACTCGTTAAAGTGCCCCTCACCTCCCTTCACCTCCTGACAGTTAGTCACTCCCCATGATGCTCTCTCTCTACCAGGTAGGAAGGTGTTTCGGTTCTGCTGTGCCTTTGGGTCTTCCTCTCCTTATGCGGCTCCCGTGTCCCGTAAAACTTGTCTTAAATAAATCTACTGTTGGTCTGTCTCAGTCAATCATTTCCCAGGCCCAGCCAGGCACCGTCAGCGGGAGGTAACAGACCAACCTATTTCAGGGCCGGACCCCCCTCGGACTCCGCGGTGTTTGCCTGGGAGCAGCTCCTGGCGGCCCCATCCTGTCCCCTCTCTCCTGCAGGTGATGTGGCCCCAGCAGGTGTTCAAGGGCTTAGCTGACGTGGCCACTGCCCACTCAGCCCAGCTGTGGTCTGGCTGCTGCTGTTCAGTGTGACCTGCTCCAGGCCGGGAGGGAGGGAGGGAGGCAAGAAGGAAGGCCACCCCTGGCCTCTGCCACCGTGTGGTCCAGGCTGCAGCTGGGTGAGGACAGTCACTTCCGGGCCTGCAAGTCCACACTCGTGGGGCTTGTGTCTGTATTTCTGTCAGATGTGGCTTATTCTCCTCTTGGAAAATGAGGGAGACGCCTTCTGGGCCATTATTTCACACAGACTCGCGTCTTTCCTTCCACAGAGCCGGCTCGGGGCTTGAGAATAGAAAGTTCTCAAAGCAAGTTTGTGACAAGTTAAAGTATCCTAATGAAGCTGCTCACAGGGCTGCAGGGAAGCCCACCTTGTCACCCCCAGGTGGCCAGGCCTCCCCACCACCGTGCTAGATAAAAGTACAATATATAAACTCTATTGCTTAGAACGTGGAAGAAATGTAATTTTAAGAGCTATGCTATAAGTTGGCAGCAACATGTACAAGTACCCAGGGACACACACAACAAAATGAAAGATGCAAAGAAAGAAAATTTTAAACGTGACTGAGATATTAAAGAAGACCTAGAAGAGAGAGGAACTCAATATGCCCAGGGAGACTCAAAATCCTAAAGCCGTTTGAAGAGTCAAGGCGATTCTAACCAAAATCCCGTCATGACTCTTAAATGTAGGAGGAAAACACCTGGGCAAGAACATCAGATGCCCCTAAAGGAGAATAAAACCAGGGGCTCTGGCCTCCAGAATCAAGGATTGCGGTGAATCTGTGCTTGTGCACACAGTCTGGTACCTGGAAGCAGATGCGAGTGAAAACCGAGATGCTTCACAAAGGAGACCCCCCTCTCGGCAAGGGTAGGACCAGTTCCAGAAGGATGAGCCCTTACGTATCAGAACCAAATGGAAAACTCTGGGGAGAAAATGTCCGAAGATACTGATACGATCTCTGGGTAAAAAAGGAATTTGTCAAACAAGACTCAGAATTCACAGGCCATGAGGAAGAGATTGATAAATTTGACTCATTGAGATAAGCATCAAAAGACACTGAAACTTTCCAGAACAAGCCACAGCCTGGGAGTATAATTGCAGCACACACGACCAACAAATGGTCGATCCCCACACGCGTGAAGAGCTCCTAAAATACAGCAAGAATGACTAAAGGGCTAACGGGAAGACGGCAAGCACCAGGAACAGGCATCCCATGAAGACGAAACATGACTGGGGCTCGAACGTAGGGAAGGGGCTCAGCCATACTAGGAATCGGGGGAGTGCAATTAAAACCACAAGCACTTGCACCCCCAGAGAAGACTGCAGAGGTGTCCCCCTACCGAGGACCCCCGCCCACTGCCGGTGGGAGCAGAGTTTGGTGCAGCCGCCTGGGGAGGTGACTTGGCAGAATCTGGCCAACTGCACTGCGTCTGTGCCTGGAGGGTCCCCCAGCGGGGGTGCAGCACCCTGGCAGCAGGTGTACCCCCGCGGGGCCTCCCTCAGGCCTCAGCCAAGCCCTGCTGCCTGTGGCCGCGGGTGTCCTCATTCGCTGTGCAGGGCGCCGTCCAAATACGCGTGTTTCCCATGAGATGCAAACCCCTGTGCCAGGAGACCCCAGAAGAATGTTTACACCAGCGATCTCTATAACAGCCAAAAACAAACAGAACTGCAGACAACCCCGATTCCCCCTGCAATGAGCGGACACGTGTGACCAGACGCTGTTTGGCCCTAAAACGGTCTGGGCTATAGCCTCAGCGGCTGCACCCAAAGCTGCGTGGAAAACGCTCGTCGTAGAAAACGCATTTGGTACGATTCCACTTATCGGCCTTAAAAACAGTACAGAACTAAACAATGCAGTGTGTAGGGAGGAGATAAAATGTAAGGGGCAATAAAATGGGCAAAGTCCAGGTGTGGTTTCCAGGGGGCAGAGGAGGGGATCTGGGAGGAGGGCCCCCGCCTTCAGAGGACACAAAGGAAGCAAATACATGTTTATTGACTTTTTTATATTTACCCATCTATTTATTATTATGAATTTTCTCTGTTTCTTTCTGTGGATTTGAGGTTTCATCTGCTGTCGTTTCCAACAGAGCATCAGTGCCGCTCCCCTGCCTGTGCCTCTATTATCAAGTATCGTACAGTCACGTGTTAAAGGCCCAACGGTACAATTTCATAGATACTGTTTTCTGCAATTGTTTCTTAAGTCAGTTAGAGGAAAAGAGGAGAAATGTGTCATTATACTGTCTCTGTAATTAAGTAAATACTTACTTCGCTGGTGCTCTTGGTTCGGGGGCATGTGGGCTTTTAGCTCAAAGAAATTCCTGTAGTGTTTCTCGTGCGGCAGGTCTACCAGCAACAAACCTTCTCAGTTTTGTTTACCTGCAAGAATCTTTATTTTATCTTCACTTCTGAGTGATAGTTTTGCTGGATATAAGACTCTTGGTTGACAGTTTTTTACTTTCAGTATTTTGAACGCGTCACCTGTTGGATCCTGCCAACTCACTGTTTCTGACGAGAAGTCAGCTGTCGCTACGACTGGGGCTCCCTGTGCGGGGCACGTCATTGTTCTCTCACTGCTTTCAAGCCTTTCTCTTTGTCTTTGGGCTTCCTGCCCACCTCCAGCCTCTGCAGAACATGATTCCTGCACTTGGACAGCCTCCTCTTTCCTAGAATCTGCTTATATTGTCATCTTGTAACACTCCGGCCCCCGTCTGGGGACTGAGGGCCCTGTCCTGCGGGGTGGCACCAGGGACAGAGCCTCTGCTCGAAGAATCAGGTTTCTGGCCCCTGGACATAGCCCATCCCTCCCTTCCCTCAAGCTAGTTTTACAATTAAAACATTTTCTTAGAAAAATTGAAGCCCAAAACATTGGACTTCAGTATTTTGACTGTGAGTGTCCTTTGTGTTTATCCTCTAGGGACTGTGAAGCTTCTTGGGTATGTAGATTATTGGTTTTCATCAAATTTGAGAAGTTTTCAGCCATTATTCCTTTGGATATTTTTTCTGCTCCCTCTCCTCTCCTTCTGGCTGATGTTCACTGGCTGCCCAGAAACTGGGGACAGGGGCGTTGCCACCAGAGTGGCTTCTCCACGGCCCAGAGCTGGGCGGCTATACCCTGACCTCGAAGGCCAGGGCCTCTGCTGTCTCTGAGTTTCCACAGGTTTTTTGTGGAATAAATGCTTCTTTCAGTGGCTCCTTTGCTAATTCTGACCAATGTGCTGGGTGTTTCTTTGGGTGAGAGGTTCTGCCGGGCTCTTCACATTTGAATTTTAAAACGAACATGTGCTTAAATAATAGAAAATAAACAATAACATCTCACATGTAAATGTGGGAGCATGTGACGTGGAACCGCCCTGGACCACCCTCCCCCGCGTGTAGCCTGCTGGCAGAGGGTCCTCCTCCTGACGGCTGTTCCCCACTCTGGCCCCGCTGACTGTGAGACGAGGAACACCTGCTTGTGATTCTTACCCTCCAAGTTCCTGTGTCTCCTTGGGGACCTAGGCATCAGAAGGCGGGTCTCTGGACGCCCTTCTCCTCCCTGCTGGACCCGAGGCCAGGTTGAGCATCTCTACAGCTCGAGGCTGTGGCTGTACGGGTGTTTCCAGCTGCGTGGCTGGTGCTGGGATGCGAGGCCCCTGCAGGAGGCTCCCCGCCTTCCGGGCTCCGCCGAGGCGGCGGCAGGGCCCCCCCAGCCCCCTGGGCGGGGCTCTCACACTGGAGCGTTGGCCTCTCTGACCACGTGTGCGGACACGCCCGGCGGGCCCAGCTGTTCCCTCTGCAGACACCCACTCTCCCTCCAGGAGAACAAAGGGGCCTCCGGGTCCTTGGTTAACAGGCTGCTTGGCTTGGAGCCGCCGGAAATAAGACTCAGCCCCCATGGGAGGAAGCTGCCGGCTCAGGCCCGGTCCCCCACCCTGTGGCCGGTGGGTGTCCCCGCCGTCCGAGGAGAGGCTCTCATCTGTCTCCAGTCCGCCTCTCACTGGGTTATTTGTAAAGCGATGTTTTCCTTCCCTGCCCTCCCCACATGCCCCTCAGACCTTGTTTGTCAGAAGCCCGCGCAGGAGACGGGCCGGGGAGCATCCTTCCTGGTGTCGGCTCACACAGCCCCCTGTGAGCTACACAGCTGAAAGGGGGCGGCGGGGTTTTGCCACATTTTCCGACAAAGTCAGGCCCAGTTTCACAAGCTGGCTGGATCTCGTTTTGAATGGTCCTTAGGGCATAAATAGAAACTAACAGAGCCGGGAAAGCTTGTGAAAAAGGAACATAGATGATCCTGGAATAAAACAACTTGTAAAATTCTTTGTTCGTGACCTCTGCGAATTAACCAGAAGCACATGGGCAGGAGCCTGACAGCACCTACCAGGCGCTGGTGACCAAACTGGAAACCAGAAGCAGGCTGGACCCTGGAGGGGCCCCGCGGTCTGTGCCGTTCTGCGTCTGGGGAGCTGGCACTGCCCACAGCCAGGAGCAGATTTCCTGGGGGAGCGTCCGCCCTGGGCTGACCCCGAAGCAGAGAACATTCCACTCACGTGGGCAAGCAGGAGCCCACGCCCTCCCACCCAGCTGCCCTCCCTCATGGGTGGTCCCTTCCCCTGCTCGGTCACCACTGGGGTCTCTGTGTTCCTCCCAGCAGCTGACGGAGTGCAGAAGTCTCCTTGATGGGACACGGCGTGACACTACGTGGTGGCTGCTGAGTCAGCCGGAGCCCACGGCAGGAGCCGCAGAAGCCACCAGGCAGGTCCCCACCCCCCCGAATAGCAAAGCTCACCTGGGCCCGGTGCTCCTGGGGGGCAGCTGGGGGGCTTCGGTGGTAAAGTGGGTGGGTGGGCTCTCATCCCCGGGCTTCTCTGGCCTCAACGTATGGCTTGTTCGTGTCTGAAAGGGGGTCGGCACGAGCTGTGGGGACGCAGGGTCCACTCGGAGGGCCCAGCCAGCAGGCCCAGCACACAGCCTGGGGCCGAAGAAGCAGAGGCCAGCCAGCGCCCCGCCTCCTCGTGCAGCCGGAGGAGCCCCACAGGTGACAAAGACCAGCCACCCAAGCCACGGGGAGGCAGGCAGGAGCTGCCCGCTCAGGAGCCGCACTGGGGCGGGCACGGCGGCCGGGGGTGGCAGGACGCGGCCTCGGCCTGACTCAGCGGGTTTGTGCAGAATCCCCGCCCCCACCTGCCCCAGATTTCCCATCAGATCCCCCCGAGCTGGGCCTCACCCTGTGCAGTTGGGTGTGCAGATGGTGGCGGGGGCCACGTCCCTGCACCTCTGCCCACCTGGGCCGGGCTCCCCTGCCTCGGCGCCAGCCCCTCCCGCCGCTGCTATTTGGGAGAGAGCCAGGCCTCCTCGGCTGCCCTCCCTGGGAGCCCCGGCCGCACTGCCCGGCTGCTCATTTCTGGTGTCAGGCTTGGGTTTGACCCCGGTTCTTCTCCAGAGGCCTTGCCAGGTGGAGGTGCTCACGGGCACCTCCGGGGGCAAAGCCCGGTCACAGCCACCCTAGGGGACACCGTGGCCTGTGGGGGTCCCCGGCCTCCAGCCACACGCTGCCCCTTCCCACTTGCCTCACTCACCCCGCCTCCCGGGAGAGCCCGCGGGGACGTGGGCCTGGCCTCACCTCGCACGGAGGGGCCACCTCCACACTTTCAGGTGAGCCCCTGGGGGCCCGGCACACCTCAGGCCCCTGTTTCGAGGGGGCGTGTGGAGCCTTTAGGACAGACGGAGCCCACAGGTGGCCCAGCCTGGTGGTAAAAATATTCAACTAGGAACCAGTGTGAGTTTCCACATAAAAGTCCAGTCTCCAAGAAGAGGCGCTGCATGGCCTCTGCCCTGTGAACGCGGGTGTTCCTGACACCCCAGGGCCCACCTGCCGCCCACACCCGAGCCTCCCCTGGGCCAGGATGTCCCGGTCGGCCTCACGTCCTCCGCATGGGCTCTCTACAGTAGACTTTGTCCCTGAGTGTGTGCAGCCTGAGGGCCCCCCCTACAGGACCCCGGGCCCCTCCAGAGGTACAGGGCCCTCCAGGAAAGCCCCGCGGGGTCTGCCTGCCGGGCACTCTCGCTCCCCAGGGGGGTGAGCTGCTTTCAGGTGGGTCTGTGTGTGGTGTCGATGAAAATAATCCAACAATCTATAACAGGAATAGAAAAGAGTTTTATTTGAGCCAAACTGAGGACTAGTCTGGAAGACAGCCTCTCAGATAACTCTGAGGAACTTCTCCAGAGAAGCAGGGTTTTCAGCACAGTTTTATGTCTTCTCAGAACAAAGAACATCGAACAAGTTAGGGATACCTTCCTTCGAGGTGTGCAAAAATCCAGGCCAGCATGTACACAGCAAGTTAGCGTGGCCTTGACACCTGGGAGGGAGGCTTATCGTCAAAGGACCAGCATTGGCGTCCCAAGGAGGGAGGCATTTCATTTTTATGTTTAACATGGACATTCTTTACTTCTGGATGATGTGCCCTTTTCTTTAATAATTAGAGCAGATGTACAGCGTATGTTTGATAGGCCATAAACAGCCTGTTTTACGTTAGCATAGAATTCAAGTTAACTCGTGTATAAGCCAGAATGACCTCCCCAGACCTCAGTGTGTGAAGTTTCCTTTCCTGAGTGGCCTCAGGCAGAGGCTGAGGGTCCAGGGCCCTGGGGACTGGCCTCTGTCTGAGCCACCCGGCCACGTATGGAGGGATGGGAGGCCAGGGCGCATTCAGAGGGGCCACTGTGGGGGGCTGGGCAGACAGAGCAGAGACATCAGGGGGCTGGGAAAGGGCCCAAGCCGGCTCCGTGGACCCGGGCCACCCACCTGCCGCCCTGCCCCGCCCAGCCCGGCAGCTTCAGAACCGCGGACGCCGAGAGCGTCCAGGCAGCGTGGCTATGACCAGGCCGCGGCTTCAGATCCGGGGTGTGCGCTCTGGTGACCGTCACTGGGACGTGGACGGTGCCCATCCGACCCACAGCTGGAGCCGGTGACCCCACGGGGGGCGGGGGACAGGTGATGCCAAGCAAACTGGTCCATGGATGGCGAGCTCCTGCTGAAGACACTGGGGGTGAGACAGAGAGAAACCCCCTCCCGCGGGACACGGAGTGGCTCAGGAGGCGTGAATTCCACGATAATTCAGCTTGTTTTTCCCCAAAAGGGCCGGTGACAGGGTGGGGTGCCCAAAAGGGAGGGTGTGCCAGGAGGGGGCAGGGCCCTCCCACGAAGCCTCACGCGGCGGGGGGCCGGCGAAGGCCAGAGGGCAGAGGCAGAGAGTGGAAGGCCTGGGGGTGACGCGACCACTGGCAGCCACACTGAGAGAGGCTCACCCCTGGCCCGGGTCCTCAGCCAGGACCCTGCCTGCCTGTGTTTGGGGGGATCCTGTCACACACCCCGAGGCTCCCAGTTTATTCCATAAAGGACTCACTAGCCACACGTGCCCATCGTTGGGCCCCGAGCCGAGCTGTGAGGACGGATGTGGTGAAAGGACCCAGGCTGCCCCTCTGGCCACTTGAGCTGGGCTGGCGTGGCCCGTCTCCCTGCTGTGGACGCAGGAGGACAGGACAAGCTGGAAGGGAAGCAGTGGCTCCTCTGAGCTCGCAGGGCCTCCCGGCTGGGCGGCCCTGACTGCTTCCTCAGCGAGGACCCCCAGGGCCACCCGGCCAGTGCCTCCTGGGCTGCGGAGCGGGGCTACCCCCCAGGCCTCCCAGGCTCTGATAAGGGCCTGTGTCCGAGGGGCTCAGCCAGGCACTGGCTGAGACGGGGCGCTCAGGAAGCTTCATTCAGGTGGCCAAGCGGGGATGACGGCCCAGCTCCCACCAGCTGCTCGCCGTCTGCACGTCCTGGGGTCTGAGGACACGCCTGAAGCCTCAGATGCCCTGGTATAAGGAAGAGGTACCCCGACCCCACCCCCTGTGCTCCATGCCCTGTACCCCCTCCCCTCTTGGGCCTGGAAGGTAGGACAGGACAAGATGGTGACCAGGTTTGAGGCCAAAGGGACGTGTGTGGGTCTCGTCTGCGGGCTGTCCTCGGCAGTTCAAGGGCTGCCTGGAACCTTGGTCCTGGAGGGGTGCCCACCCCACCCCACACTGCCCCCCACTCACATCGAGGGGACAGAACACAGGTCGGACAAGGCCAAGAGAGGACCAACGTGCTGAATGTCTCTTGTCCTCTGTGAGGGACAGCAGCCAGGTTTGGGCATTTGTCCACAACCAAGAGCTACTGGCATTGAAACCCTCATGACCAACAGCACAAGATAGAGCTTGTGAGGACCCCTGGCCGGGGCATCACGGGGAGGACGAGGCACCCACGGTCCTCCCCGAGCAGGAAGCCGGAGCCGGGAGGGCGGGAGAGCTGGCTCAGAGGATGTCACTGGTCTGCAGCAGGGGGTTGTAGGGATGGGTGGGCACAGGCCTGGGGCTCGTGGGGGCCAGGTGGGAACAGGTGAGGCCAGGTGGGGTCAAGTGGGGTCAGGTGGAAATAGGTGGGGTCAGGCGGGAACAGGTTAGGCCAAGTGGGAATAGGTGGGGTCAGGTGGGGGCCAGGTGGGGTCAGGTAAGAATAGGTGGGGCCAGGTGGGGTCAGGTAAGAATAGGTGGGGTCAGGTGGGGTCAGGTGGAAATAGGTGGGGCCAGGTCAGGTAAGGTGGGGCCAGGCCCAGTAGTGAATATAATTCTCATGTGGCTGGGGACCCCCCAGAACTCCTTTTAGATACTAGCCACTGATGGGGATTGAGGGTGTCCTGGTCTGGACACTGGGGTGTGCCCAGTCCAGTGGGACTGAGGCCCTGTGGTGAGTTCTGGGTTCCAGATCCATCCCTCCGGGTCCTTCTCAGGCTGCGAGGTCCCCACCTTGCTGGTATCCCTCTTCCTGTTCAACACTCGATAGAGAAAAACATGTCTCAGGGTGTATGGAGAAGCACGTGTTTCTATAGGAATCATGGCTCCAAGGAGGTAACAGGTGGAGCTTGGACACGACAGGACAGCACACACAGGAGGAAAGAACAGGTCACAGTAGCCGGGGCCCGTCAAGGAGCCACCTACCTGGTCAGGGAGCAGCCTCAGTGGAAACAGCCCCAGAACAGCAGTGCCCCAGGGAACAGTGTCAAAATGCACGAAACAAGAGCAGGGTGAAGAGACGGAAACACAGAAGTAACAAAAGACCCTATTCTCTCCTCTCAGTCCAGGGCAAGTGCAGGTGAAAAGCAAGGCAAAGTTCTAAACTGTGACCTGGTGGACCTTTCTGGGTAGTGGTGTCCTTACCAAGAGCAACGGAACCTTGTGCTCTTATGTTAATGGCTCCATCAGACCTTTGTGATTAATGGCTTCATCCAAGAATTCCTCACTCTGAGAAAAAGGGTACATTTTCTGCTGGAGTTTTTGAGGAGACAAAGAAAACCTCAGTAAATTTAGAGAACATATTCTCTAGTTGAAGTGCAAAATTTCTTAAAAGTATTCATAATGAAAATAGGGAAACAAATTCTACCAGGAAAAAACCCCCCAAACTCTCCAAGAGTTACTGCTTCTAAAATGAAACAAAGCCTCAAAGATAGGCTATTTAGAAAATGATATATAATAAAAACACTAGAGCCTATGGCATATGGTTAAAATATAAAATATGGTTAAAAATAAAATATATATTTAAAAAGCATATTTTAAAATATCTACATTACTAAATGTGAAAAAAATGGACATAAGCAAAACTGGTTTTTAATGTGATATGTAAGAAAACAAATTTTAAAACAGAAAAAAAGAATTAATAAAAGTAAACATGGAGTAATTGAAATAGAAAAGTAATAGAATAATAAATAAACCCACCAGCAGGTCTTTGGGAGAAAAATCAATAAAATAGATGAGAACACTAGATGACTCCATTAAGAAAAGTAGAAAGAGAAAGGAAACACAGAATTTTAAAAGAGAAAAGGAAATAAGCACAGAAGTAGAAAAAATGAAAGGATTTGCTCAATCCAAAACAAATAAACGGATGAAGTGGATAATCTTCCAGGAAAACACAAATGGCCAAAACCGGCCCAGAGAGTAGCATCTAAATGGGGCAGCGTCCACAGGAGGCCTAAGCCCTGTGCCTCTGGCCCCTCCCCACACCCAGCTTCCCCTCTGCAGGGGCCAAGGTCCTGAGTTTTCAGGCCATGGAGGTGCCAGTCTTCACCGCAGGGTCAGGGTTGACCGTGGCAACACAAGGACCAGGACATGAACCATGGTGAGTCTGGCAAGGGATGCTGACCAGGCCTTTAGAATGAAGGAGAGGAGCTGGGAGGGTCAGGGGTCCATGTAGTGGGAAGACTGTCTTTCATTCTATGTCCTTTTGTTTTACCTAAATGTTTAAAAATCTAAGTACATGTATTACTTTATCAAGAAAAGATCGTAGAGGGCAGATATCAGCCTGTGGAAGGAAAACCACATTAACAGAAAGAGAGACAAAATGAAAAGGCAGAGGACTTTGTACCAGATGAAGGAACAAGATAAAACCCCAGAAAAACAACTAAATGAACTAGAGATAGGCAACCTTCCAGAAAAAGAATTCAGAATAATGATAGTGAAGATGATCCAGGACCTCGGAAAAAGAATGGAGGCAAAGATTGAGAAGTTGCAAGAAATGTTTAACAGAGACCTAGAAGAATTAAAGAACAAACAGTAATGAACAATACAATAACTGAAATGAAAAATACACTAGAAGGAATCAATAGAAGAATAACTGAGGCAGAAGAATGGATAAGTGACCTGGAAGACAGAAAGGTGGAATTCACTGCCACGGAACAGAATAAAGAAAAAGAATGAGAAGAAATGAAGACAGCCTAAGAGACCTCTGGGATGACATTAAACACAACAACATTCACATTATAGGGGTCCCAGAAGGAGAAGAGAGAGACAAAGGACACGAGAAAATATTTGAAGAGATTATAGTTGAAAACTTCCCTAACACTTCAGACCTAGGGACACATACAGACTGAAAGTGAGGGGATGGAAAAAGATATTCCATGCAAATGGAAATCAAAAGAAAGCTGGAGTAGCAATACTCATATCAGATAAAATAGACTTTAAAATAAAGACTATTACAAGAGACAAGGAAGGACACTACATAATGATGAAGGGATCAATCCAAGAAAAAGATATAACAATTATATATGCACCCAACATAGGATCACGTCAATACATAAGGCAACTGCTAACAGATATAAAAGAGGAAATCAACAGTGACCCAGTAATAGTGGGGAACTTTAAAACCTCACTTACACCAATGGACAGATCATCCAGACAGAAAATTAATAAGGAAACACAAGCTTTAAATGACACAATAAACCAAACAGATTTAATTGATATTTACAGGACATTCCAGCCAAAAACAGCAGATTACACTTTCTTCTCAAGTGCACATGGAACATTCTCCAGGATAGATCACATCTTGGGTCACAAATCAAGCCTTGGTAAATTTAAGAAAATTGAAGTCATATCAAGCATCTTTTCCGACCACAACACTATGAGATTAGAAATCAATTACAGGGGAAAAAATGTAAAAAAAACCACAAACACATGGAGGCTATACAATACATTACTAAATAACCAAGAGATCACTGAAGAAATCAAAGAGGAAGTCGAAAAATACCTAGAGACAAATGACAATGAAAACATGACAATCCAAAACCTACAGGATGCAGCAAAAGCAGTTCTAAGAGGGAATTTTATAGCAATACAAGCCTACCTCAAGAGACAAGAAAAATCTCAAATAAACAATGTAACCTTACACCTAAAGGAACTAGAGAAAGAAGAACAAACAAAACCCAAATTTAGTAGAAGGAAAGAAATCATAAAGATCAGAGCAAAGATAAATAAAACTAAAAGCTGGTTCTTTGAGAAGATAAACAAAATTGATAAAACTTTAGCCAGCCTCATCAAGAAAAAGAGGGAGAGGACTCAAATCAATAAAATTAGAAATGAAAAAGGAGAAGTTACAACAGACACCGCAGAAATACAAAGCATCCTAAGAGAGACTACTACAAGCAACTCTATGCCAATAAAATGGACAACCTGGAAGAAATGGACAAATTCGTAGAAAGGTATAACCTTCCAAGACTGAACCAGGAAGAAATAGAAAATAGGAACAGACCAATCACAAGTAATGAAATTGAACCTGTGATTAAAAATCTTCCAACAAACGAAAGTCCAGGACCAGAAGGCTTCACAGGTGAATTCTATCAAACATTTAGAGAAGAGCTAACACCCATCCTTCTCAAACTCTTACAAAAAATTGCAGAGGAAGAAACACTCCCAAACTCATTCTATGAGGCCACCATCACCCTGATACCAAAGCCAGACAAAGATACTACAAAAAAAGAAAATTACAGACCAATATCACTGATGAATATAGATGCAAAAATCCTCAACAAAATACTAGCAAACAGAATCCAACAACACATTAAAAGGATCATACACCATGATCAAGTGGGATTTATCCCAGGGATGCAAGGATTCTTCAACATACACAAATCAATCAGTGTGATACACCATATTAACAAACTGGAGAATAAAAACCATATGATCATCTCAATAGATGCAGAAAAAGCTTTTGACAAAATTCAACTCCCATTTATGATAAAAACTCTCCAGAAAGTGGGCATAGAGGGAACCTACCTCAACATAATATAGGCCATATACGACAAACCCACAGCAAACAGCATTCTCAATGGTAAAAAACCGAAAGCATTTCCTCCAAGATCAAGAACAAGACAAGGATGTCCACTCTCACCACTATTATTCAACATAGTTTTGGAAGTCCTAGCTGCAGCAATCAGAGAAGAAAAAGAAATAAAAGGAATACAAATTGGAAAAGAAGAAGTAAAACTGTCACTGTTTCCAGATGACATGATACTATACATAGAGAACCCTAAAGGTGCCACCAGAAAACTACTATAGCTAATCAATGAATTTGGTAGGGTTGCAGGATACAAAATTTATGCACAGAAATCTCTTGCATTCCTATACACTAACAATAAAAGATCAGAAAGAGAAATAAAGGAAACAATCCCATTCACCACTGCAACAAAAAAAATAAAATACCTAGGAAGAAACCTACCTAAGGACCTAAAAGACCTGTACTCAGAAAACTATAAGACACTGATAAAGAAATCAAGGATGACACAAACAGATGGAGAGATATACCATGTTCTTGGATTGGAAGAATCAATATTGTGAAAATGACTATACTACCAAAAGCAATCTACAGATTGAATGCAATCCCTATCAAATTACCAATGGCATTTTTTACAGAACTAGAACAAAAAATCTTAAAATATGTATGGAGATACAAAAGACCCCAAATATCAAAAGTGGTCTTGAAGGAAAAACACAGAGGTGGAGGAATCAGACTCCCTGCCTTCAGACTATACTACAAAGCTACAGTAATCAAGACAATATGGTACTGGCACAAAAACAGAAATATAGATTAATGGAACAGGATAGAAAGCCCAGAGATAAACCCACGCACCTATGGTCAACTAATCTATGACAAAGGAGGCAAGGAAATACACTGGAGAAAAGACAATCTCTTCCATAAGTGGTGCTGGGAAAACTGGACAGCTACATGTAAAAGAATGAAATTAGAAGACTCCCTAACACAATACATAAAAATAAATTCAAAATGGTTTTGAGACCTAAATGTAAGACCGGACACTATAAAACTCTTAGAGGAAAACATACAAAGAACACTCTTTGACATAAATCACAGGAAGATCTTTTTTGATCCACCTCCTAGAGTAGTGGAAATGAAACCAAAAATAAACAAATGGGACCTAATGAAACTTAAGAGCTTTTGCAAAGCAAAGGAAACTACAAACAAGACAAAAAGACAACCCTGAGAATGGGAGAAAATATTTGCAAATGAATCAACGGACAAAGAATTAATCTCCAAAATATATAAACAGCTCATGCAGCTCAATATTAAAAAACAAAAAACCCAATCAAAAAATGGGCAGAAGCCCTAAATAGACATTTCTCCAAAGAAGATATACAGATGGCCAAGAAGCACATGAAAATCTGGTCAACATCACTAATTATTAGAGAAATGCAAATCAAAACTACAATGAGGTATCACCTCACATTACTTAGAATGGGCATCATCAGAATATCTACAAACAACAAATGCTGGAAATGTTGTGGAGAAAGGGGAACCATCTTGCACTGTTGGTGGGAATGTAAACTGATACAGCCAATATGTAGAACAGTATGGAGGTTCCTTAAAAATAGAATTACCATATGACCCAGCAATCCCACTACTGGGCATATACCCAGAGAAAACCATAAATCAAAAAGACACATGCACCCCAATGTTCATTGCAGCACTATTTACAATAGCCAGGTCATGGAAGCAACCTAAATGCCCATCAAGAGACAAATGGATAAAGAAGATATGGTACATATATATATATGGAATATTACTCAGCCATAAAAAGCAATGAAATTGGGTCATTTGTAGAGACGTGGATGGATCTAGAGACTGTCATACAGAGTGAAGTAGGTCAGAAAGAGAAAAACAAATATCGTATATTAAGGCATGTATGTGGAACCCAGAAAAATGGTACAGATGAACCAGTTTGCAGGGCAGAAATTCAGACACAGATGTAAAGAACAAACGTATGGACACCAAAGGGGGAATGTGGGGAGTGGTGGTGGTGGTGGGATGAATTGGGAGATTGGGATTGACATGTATACACCAATATGTATAAAATAGATGACTAATAAGAACCTGCTGTATAAAAAAATAAATAAAATAAGAAAGAAAAGATAGTATAACATTAATTGACAAGTGTTCATTGACGGGTGATGGATAAACAAAACGTGGTCCATCCACACACAGTGGAATATTATTTAGCCTCAACAAGGGAGGGCATTCTGACAGGTGCTCCCACATGGACGAATCTTGAGGACATTATGCTCAGTGACATAAGCCAGTCACCAAAGGACAAACACTGTGTGATTCCATTTATACGAGGTCCCTGGAGGGGTCACATTCATAGAGACAGAAAGCAGGCAGGTGGGGGCCAGGGGCTGGGGGGGGGGATGGGAGTGAGTGTTTCATGGGGGCGGAGTTTCAGTTCGGGAGATGAAAAGGGTCTGGAAGTGGCGGTGGTGATGTCTGCACAGCAGTGTGAATGTGCTTCATGCCACTGAGCTGTGCTCTTAAAAATGGTTACGATGGTCCATTTTATGCTATACTACACATATTTTACCATAAAAAGATCACTTAAAAACTTTTGTAATGAAAAATAAACTGAGTGTCAGTGCAGCCTGGACAGTGGCTCTCCCAGGAGCAGTGCTGGGGCCCTCTGGTGGCCACAGCGCTGTGGTCTGGCCACCTCTCCTGGCGTGACTGGACCCCCATGGCGAGGGTCCGCATGGCCCGGGGGACATTCACAATGGTGGTACACTGGTCACTGCTTGAAAACCGGCTCTCTGTGGGACAAGCCCTGATGGGGAGCATTTCCCAGTTTCTGTGATGTAAATGCCCCCTGGGAGGATGTCAAGCTAATCATGTGAGCTTGCCGGGCATGGGGCTGGGGGAGAGTCACTGAGCTGGACTGACCAGCCCTGCTGCCCAGCGCTCACATGCAACCAGTTGCGTCCTTCACCCTTTGTCCAGCAAGCAGTGATGGAGACGCCACCATCCACACTGGAAGCAGCTCCCCACCCAGCTTGCCACCATCCCCAGGGAGCGAAGCCACTCTTCCCACTGTGTTAGGGACCAAAACACACAAATACAACATTTTTGAATATGAATTCTTTTATCATCTTTTTGGCTTCACTGCCTGCATTTTAACAGTATGGAAACAATCAGATAGTGAAAGGAAAAGAAAAATGGAGTCAGTGATGCTCAGAGGGTCTCTCAAATGGAGCCGGGAGGCCACCGAAGATGGCACTTTCGCTTGTCCCAGCCTGGACGGACTCTGACCCTGTGACTTGATGGAGTCAGTCTACTTACCAGACCCCTGCTCTAAAGCAACTCGTGGTCCCTTAAGGACAAGTGCTTTCCAGCTCCTGTCAGGACCAATCAGTTCTCACCAGGCAACTTTTAACAAAAAGGCCTCTTGGCTTTTTGTCTTCAGAAGCCCCTGACTCTCTCTTCCCTGAACACTCTTTCAGGGTTACCTGAATCTGGGTCTCCTGAATTGCAGTTTTTAATTGCAGTCCCCAAGTAAACTCTTTTCTTATGTGCAGCCACTTGCATTACTGTTTTGGTTGATAAGATCTGGGATATGGGATATTCCACAAGACACTTGTCCTGGAGTCAAAGTTACAGAATTCCACACGAACCACCAAAAAGAACAGAATTCTACATGAACCACTACCCCAGCCCGAGACCAACCCTGGAGCTGCACCTTTGCTGGGGAAACTCAAACAGCAGAGCAAAGCCTTTGAAAACTGGGCTGACGTTGGATCGACCACACACAGCAGGTAAGACGGGACTCCATCAGGTCACAGGGTCAGAGTCCGTCCAGGCTGGGAGGAGCCTAAGCCCCATCCTTGGTGGCCACCCGGCTCCATCTGAGAGACTCTCTGAACCGACTCCATTTTTCTTCTCCTTTCCATCAGGTAAAAGTGAACACTTGAAATGAATGGAAAGACAGAAGTTCTCAGCAGAGAAAAATAAATTATAAAAAGAACCTAATGGAAATTTTAGAATTCAAAAATACAATGTCTGAAAAAGATTTGCAAATCACCTGACAAAGGACTTGTACCCAGAATGTATAAAGGACTCTTCACACTCGACAGTAAGAAAACCAGCCAATGAAAAATGGGCGAAATATTCTAACAATCCCCAAAGAAGATGTATGCATGGCAACTAAGCACATGAAGAGCTGCCCATCAGCAGTCACGACGGATTTGCAAATTAAAGTTTAAGCTACGCTAGGAATCCTCTAGAATGACTACACACAAGGGCTGTAGCTGCTGACTGGGGTGCTGGGCACTCCCCTGCAGTGTCGTGGGAACAGGCACAGCCACTCTGGAAATCTGCCCGTAATTTCTTTAAAAATTGAACCTATACCTACCATAAACCTGAAAGTTATGCCCTGGGCATTTACCCTAAAGAAGTGAAAACTTAACTACACACAAAACCCACACGTGGGTGTTCGTAACACCTTTACTTGTACCACCAGAGGCTAGAAACAACCCAGGGTCCAGTGTATATTTGAACAGACGGGTCCACACGGGCCCAGAATGGAAACAACAAACTGTGAACAGGCACAGCGGCTCGGCTGGGTCTCAGTGGTTTCACGCCAAGGAGACCTTCTGCGGGCACGTGTTGTCTGGCTCCACACCTCCCCTAACTGCACTTGGCTTCACTGAGCTTCCCAGATACTGTGTATTTTACAGATTGATGGTTTACAGCAGCCCCGTGCTGTCAGATGACGGTTACCATTTTTAGCAATAAAGTATTTGTTAGTTAAGGTATG
Source organism: Mesoplodon mirus (assembly GCF_964341445.2). NCBI lineage: Eukaryota > Metazoa > Chordata > Mammalia > Artiodactyla > Ziphiidae > Mesoplodon > Mesoplodon mirus. The sequence continues at coordinate 146,645,724 of NC_138982.1, read as the reverse complement.
TAGGTTGTTTTCTAGACATCATGTTACTGAACCAAACTCAGGTCTGTTGGTCTGACATGCAGCAAACCCATCTACTGACCCGGGTTGAGGTGAAGGAAAGAGCGGTGTTGACTGCAAGGTGCCCAGCATGGGGCTAAGGAGGACGGGAACTCATGCTCGAAAGACCCAAACTCCCCGATGGCTTTCGGGGAAGAGTTTTTAAAGGCAGTGTGAGGAGAGGGTCGCAGGGCATGGTCAGCTCCTGGGCGTTCTTCTGATTGGCTGGTGGTGAGGTAATTGGGAGTCAACATCATCAACCTTCTGGTTCCAACCGGTCTGGGGTCCCGAGCTTGAGGGCAGCAGACAGTTTTCTCCACCTGGTGGGAGTTTCAGTATCTGCAAAAGAGCTCAAAGGACACGACTCAGAATATCATCTACAGGCCATGTGGAGGCACTAAAGGCCCTTGGCTTGGTTTTATGGCTAAACTATTATTTTTATGTCTTGCTTGACTGTTTTCCTTTGTTTCTGCATTTGCTCTCTTCTCTGATTAAATGTGCCCTTTGGAAGTCAGGAGATGCCCAGGAGGCTAAGACTCTTCTACAAACAAGAGGTGGAGAAACGCGGGGGCGGTGGGGGGTCCCTGGGAAGGCCCCGCAGAGTCCTGCTGGGTTTCAGTAAAGCTCCTGCACAATTCATAGACTACAGTATGGTATAAACATGACTTTACATGCACCGGGAAATCAAAAAATTCCTGTCTCACTTTATTGCGATTTTTGCTTTATTGCTATGGTATGGAACCAAACCCACAGTATCTCCGAGGTCTGCCTGTAGGTGACTTTCTGGCAAAGACAGGACCATAAAGACGGATCACAGATTCGTGGCTTCCGTGCACCGAGAGCAGGGGACGGGCTGGGCTGCAGGGGCAGCGGGAGGGAGTTTGTTGGGGGGGATGATCTGGTTTGAATCTTGCGTGATGGTGAATTTGTCCCAGCTCACAGAACTGAACATCACAAAGGGTGGAGTTTAGAGTATTAAACTAAATATAAAAATCTAGAGAGTCACTGTGCTCGAGGAACCGTCGGGAGAGCTGCTCCAGACTGAAGGAGACCAGGAAACATGAGACCATGTGGTGGGTGGACCCAGAAACACAGCTACATGTGACATCCTCGGGGTGACCAGGGAAGGGGAACGTGGACTAGGGGCGGTGTGAGCGACACGCTTCTTGGCCATGATGATCACCCTGTGGTTTTGTACAAGGTCGCCCTTTATTAGGAGAAAAGGAGATTCAGGCGACACAGTTGGGGAGCAAATCCTTTCAGATACTGGGAGAGAGAGAGACTCAGAGACAGAGACAGAGGCTGGCATGAGGGTACATGGGTTTTCACTGCATATTTTTTCAAATTTTCTGTGCATTTTAAATTTTATAATAGAAAGTGTATATTCTTAATGCCATGGGGAAAATAACTCTAGACACACCTTATCATCTGGGACTGAAGTTAAATTCTGAATTCCTAGGCCAAAATAATTCAACAGCATTTTCCAATCACGTGCTCCAAGCTGGAGGGACATGTTTCTTGTTAATAGGCTCAGCATCGGTTTGGAAAGTTCTAGAAACCAAACCCAGAATGCATTTTGCTCACAGACTTGCTTTTGTCCTTTGCAAGGAAGGCTGCAAGGCTTCAAGGCTGCAAGGCTCTGAACAGGAAGCTTCTGCAGGTGCAGATGTGATCTGGGCGGCTCCTGGTCCCGGGGGGAGGGCTGGGGGGCAGTCCCAGAGGCAGGGCCCACCGAGGTCAGTGCCCCCAACCACAAGGCAGGCATGTCACCCTCTCCCTTGCAGAGGGGAACTCGGGGGCTCACGGGAAGTAAGCAAGTAGGAGCTGTTGGTTTCCCCCACTGAGTTGACCTCCATACACCAGCCTCTCACTTGGCTTCACCTTCACTTTGTTTTTTGTTTTTTGTTTTGTGGTACGCGGGCTTCTCACTGTTGTGGCCTCTCCCGTTGCGGAGCACAGGCTCTGGACGCGCAGGCTCAGCGGCCATGGCTCACGGGCCCAGCCACTCCGCGGCATGTGGGATCTTCCCGGACCGGGGCATGAACCCGTGTCCCCTGCATCGGCAGGCGGACTCTCAACCAGTGCGCCACCAGGGAAGCCCCACCTTCACTTTTAAATGCCCTGGAAAGATAAATGATTTTACTGTTTGATTTAAAGTTCACCAGTGATTCCAAAACCATGAACATATAAACTCCTATGGTTATCTCAAGTGTGCAATTTGGAAGATGTCTTTTTCTTGCAAATCACAATTATCCATAAGAAAATACGGTGCCTTTTCTTTAAACGACCTCCTTTAAATATCCCACGCATACAGGACTCTTGGAGGCATATTTATCAATAAATGGACACTAGTCATCTGAGCATCATGGTTTGTATAATTGGAGCTGCACGCTTACAGTCCTGGAGGCTCTGCCCAGATGGCCGAGAACTTGCTTTCTGGGCTGACTAGACTCTCGAAGCCCAGACACATCTTAACTTGGCTCCCAGAGTAAACTCCATGGGGTGAAATAAAGTCACTTTCACTGACTCTCTTCTTTGGATTCTATGTCGTTCTTTTTGTTTCTGGTTCTTGGCCAAGTTTGGCTGGTGAGGGTGCCAGCTGGGCTCAGCTGAAACACGGTGCAGCGCCTAGGACCCTTAGGTGGCTGGGGGGAGGCGGTGGGGTGCCCACGGGAAAAGAGTGAGGGAAAATTTTAAACAAATGAGTGAGGAATGGAACACAGCAGGCACCATGCTGACCCCAGAGGTCCTGTCCCTCTGACCAGCCCAGGCCTTTCCAGCGCTTGGCTGGCGGCCCGTGGCCCCTTCTCAGGTTGTGCTCTGGGAGAGAAACTGATGGAGGACCCCTCCCTGCTGCTGCTGCACAAGGGGGTGGCCAGGGCGTGACCTCCCTCCTCCAGGGTAACCCCACAAATCCCTTTGGAGTAGCAGTTCCCTCCAAGGCTGCTGTGCATTGTCCGCCCAGGTCACTGTCCCTGGAGCACTGTGGTCGGGTCACCAGCAAAACCAGAACATCGGACACTCTCCCTTCCTCCACTGGCTCAGCCCCACGGTGCACCCAGCAGTGCTGCCAGGCCATTCTATCCAGCCGTAAGGACATGAGGTCATTTGTCCAGCTGTGAGGACGTGAGGCCATTCTGTCCAGCTGCGAGGACGTGAGGTCATTTGTCCAGCTGTGAGGACATGTGGTCATTTGTCCAGCTGTGAGGACGTGAGGTCATTTGTCCAGCTGTGAGGACACGTGGTCATTTGTCCAGCTGTGAGGACATGTGGTCATTTGTCTGGCTGTGAGGACGTGAGGCCATTTCATCCAGCTGCACGGACATGTCCCTTCCGGGGCCTCACCTAGCGCCAGGTGCCGCCCTCTCCCCTAGGGACCCTGCCCACCCCCTCGGAGAGCCTCCTGCTCCGATAACTTGTCCCGTGAGGGGCGCGAGGTTCCTCAGCCTGGGGGCGGGGGGAGACACTGGTCGCATTCAGCATAAATCCGGTCAATTCTGGAAATTCATAAGGAGCAGGGTTGCTCTACAGCAAAGTGTAATTTGAGTGATAAGTGCATTAACACGTTTTTCAGTTTGATATGGAATTATTTTCTCTGATAAGTAACTATTAAAAGGCCGACTGGAGCAGGACCCCATTGGTCGCAGACCTGGTTCTGTTTTTTTTTTTTTTTTACATCTTTACTGGAGTATAATTGCTTTACAATGGTGTGTTAGTTTCTACTTTATAACAAAGTGAATCAGTTATACATATACATATGTTCCCATATCTCTTCCCTCTTGCGTCTCCCTCCCTCCCACCCTCCCTATCCCACCCCTCTAGGTGGTCACAAAGCACCGAGCTGATCTCCCTGTGCTACGCGGCTGCTTCCCACTAGCTATCTATTTTACGTTTGGTAGTGTATATGTGTCCAAGCCACTCTCTCACTTTGTCACAGCTTACCCTTCCCCCTCCCCATATCCTCAAGTCTATTCTCTAGTAGGTCTGTGTCTTTATTCCTGTCTTACCCCTAGGTTCTTCATGACATTTTTTTTTCTTAGATTCCATATATATGTGTCAGCATACGGTATGTGTCTTTCTCTTTCTGACTTACTTCACTCTGTATGACAGACTCTAGGTCCATCCACCTCACTAGAAATAACTCAATTTCGTCTACTGGGCATACACACTGAGAAAACCATAATTCAAAAAGAGACATGTACCAAAATGTTCATTGCAGCTCTATTCACAATAGCCCGGAGATGGAAGCAACCTAAGTGTCCATCATCGGATGAATGGATAAAGAAGATGTGGCACATATATACAATGGAATATTACTCAGCCATAAACAGACCTGGTTCTTACACCGCTTACAAAGACGTTTGCTTTCCTTTAACTTTCCACAGCGCCTCCTGTGTCCGAATTCATTTACTTTCACAGGAAACCAAGCAGGCGCTGTGTCACGAGCAATACATTTTGGGGAGTGCCTCATGATTTGTTCTCATGTAGTTCAAAACGCAGCTAGATTCACTCCACAAAGTTCTAGAGAGCCCCAGAAACTAACGCAACGTGAAGATAGGGGCAGGCCTGTAATTATAAGCATATTCACGTGAAGATTCATTCATCCCTTACACAATTGATCCAGCAGCCCGTGATCTCCTAGTTGGTCTTCTTCTGCTTTCCCAATTCTTCTGATGCAACAGAAAGTCTGGACCGGGGCTCTGCTCTGGCCAGGAATGGATCTTGCCCTGTGAGAGGGACGGGCTGCGGCCATGGGGGACACGCAGCGTCACACAGGTTGACACGCTGTGTCCTGAAGCTCTGGCTCTGCAGACACACCTGCACTTCCTGACAAGCATTTGCTGGGTGTCCGCCAGGATGGGGGCGGGGTGGGGTGCACGTGGGCGGGGCCCACCAAGGTCCCCATGCCATTGGCAGTGCCCTCCGGAGTCGCTGCTCCTAGGGTCACAGCCCTTCAGAGCCTCCAGCTTTCCTGCAAATATTCTTCCTGCCCACTCTTTACTCAGCGGCAACAGAACAAAGTGAATCCCCTCATGATGTGGGGAATGGAGCCCCGGGCTAGGACCAAGTCACCCACCGGGGTTCTTCTGGAAGGGCTGGCCCGGGGCCCAGGTCTGCGACACTAATGCCCCTTTCCTCTTCTGCCCGCTCGTCTTCGGGGGACACCCAGTGGAGGAGTTTGCCCCCCGACACTGACCATGATGTTGGAAGAGGTCAGGGCGGCTGAGGCTGAGTCATCCTGGGAGGGGCCTGCTTGCTCCTGGACTTATTTCCTGATCTATGATGGGCTGGACTTGACCCCTCTGGGGTCTCGAGGTCCTATAAGTGTGAGAAAAAGAAATACACCTAAAACTTAACGACGTGAAACAAGGGCAAGAAACCATGAGAAGTGGCTGCATATTAGCCATCCCAAGTGTGATAGCTGAGGAGCGGACAGACGGGACCCAGAATAGGGCGGTGTAGGCTGAAGAACTGACCAGAGCACCGGGGGATCAGATGCAGGCCCCGGAGTCAGAACGCTGGGGAAGAGCTAGGAGAAGAAAAAGCCACTAAGAGGGGTGCCGAGTGGAGGTGACAATCAATTCCAGAAGATAGAAGTTACAGAACGAGAGAAACACACAGACAGAGGAATTATCTAATGAAATAATGAAAATACATTTTCTAGAGCTACAGAAAGGTGAACGCCCTGCCCTGAACAGTGAACGTAGAGGTGCCAGTGGCGTGTAGAATGGAGGAGTGGCATGTGGGGCACTTGGGCCTGGATATTTTAGGGTGAAGTACGGACATTCCAGATGGAGAGCGCAGGTTCTCCAAAGAAACAAGAACCAGGCTCACACCACTGACACACAGCACAGTCAGGTGGGGGGTGCAGCACAGTGATTTAACTTCCACGCATCATGAAATGACCGTCACAGTAAGTTCAGTGAATGGCATCATCTCGTATAGATACGACATTAAAGAAAGAGAAAAGAATTTTCCTTGTGATGAGAGCTCTTAACAACTCTCATAACAGCACACAGCAGTGTTAATTATGCTTATCCTGTTGTACGTTACAACCCTACTGCTTATTTATCTTATAACTGGAAGTTTGACCACCTTTGACCACCTTCATCCAATCCCTCCTCCTCCCACCCCTGCCTGTGGTGACCACAAACTTCATCGCTTTTTCTGTGAGTTTGTTTTTGAGGTAGAGTTGACCTAAGACACGATGTGAGTTCCTGTTACACAGCATAGTGGTTCAAGATTTCTATACATTTCAAAATGGTCACCATAATAAGTCTAATTCTGATCTGTCACCACACAAAAGTACTCCGTAGGAATTGACTATATTCCCCACACTGCGCATTTCATACCTGTGACTCCTTTGTTTTGCAACTGGAAGTTTGTACCTCTTAATCTCCCTCACTATTTCTCTCCTCTGCCCACCTCCCTCCCCTCTGGCAACCACCTGTTTGTTCTCTGTGTCTATAACTCTGTTTCTGTTTTGTTATGTTTGTTCATTTGTTTTGTTTTTTAGATTCCACATATAAGCAAAATTATACAGTATTTGTCTTTCTCTGACTTATTTCACTTTGCAAAATATCCTTTTGGCAAATGGCAAGATTTCATTCTTTTTTATGGCTGAGTAACATTCCATTATATACACACACACACACACACACACACACACACACACACCCTCACCCACACACCACATCTTATTTATCCATTCATCTATTGATGACCACTAGGGTTCCTTCCATAACTTGACTATTGTAAATAATGCTGCAATAAACATTGGGGTGCATATATCTTTTCTAATTAGTGTTCTTTTTCTTTAGATAAATACCCAGGAGTTGAATTCCTGGATCATATGGATATTTAATTTTTAAAGGAATCTCCATATTGTTTTCCATAGTGGCTGCACCAATTTACATCCCTACCAACAGTGTAGGAGGGTTCCCTTTTCTTCACACTCTCACCCACACTTGATAGTTGTTCTATTTTTGATAATAGCCATTCTGACAGGTGTGAGGTGATATCTCATTGTGGCTTTTAAAAAAAAACTCATTCTGGTTTTGATTTGCATTTCTCTGATGATTAGTGATGTTGAGCATCTTTTCAGGTGTCTCCTGACCATCTACATGTCTTCTTTGGGAAAGTGTCTATTCAGATCCCCTGCCCATTTTTCAATTGGGTTGTTTGGTTTTTTGCTATTGAGTTGTATAAGTTCTTTGTATATTTTGGATATTAACCCCTTATTGGATATTTTGTTTGCTAATATCTTCTCCCCATCAGTAGGCAGTCTTTTCCTTTTGTTGATAATTTTCTTTGCTATGCACAAGCTTTTTAGTTTGATGTGGCCCCAGTCCGTCTCTTTTTGCTTTTATTTCTCTTGCCTGAAGAGACATATCCAAAAAAATTTACTAAGACTGATATCAAGGTGCATACTGCCTATGTTTTCTCTTAGAATTTTTATGTTTTTAAGTCTTACACTTAAATCTTTAAACCATTTTGAGTTTTTGTATATGGTGTAAGAAAGTGATCCGGTTTGATTCTTTTGCATGTATTGAATAGCTGTCCAGTTTTCCCAAAACCATTTATTGAAGAGGTTATCTTTTCTCCATTGTATATTCTTGCCTCCTTGTCAAAGATTGATTGCCCATATAGGGTTTATTTCTGGGCTCTGCACTCTGTTCCATTGATTTATGTCTCTTTTTGTGCCAGTACCATACTGTTTTGATTACTGTAGCTTTGTTGTATAGTTTGAAATCAGGGTGTGTGATACCTCCAGCTTTGTTCTTCTTTCTCAAGATTGTTTTGGCTATTTGGGGTCATTCGTGTTTCCACAGAGATTTTAGGATTATTTGTTCTAGTTTTGTGAAAAATGTCATTGGTATTTTGATAGGGATTGCACTGAATCTGTAGATATCCTTGCGTAGAATGGACATTTTAATAATGTTAATTCTTCCGATCCATGAACACAGTGTACCTTTCCATCTGTTTGTATTGTCTTCTGAAATTCTTTTATTAGTGTCTTCTAGTTTTCCAAGTACAGGTGTTGTTACCTCCTTAGTTAGATTTATTCCTAGGTATTTTATTCTTTTTGATGTAATTGTAAATAGGATCGTTTCCTTAATTTCTCTTTCTGATAGTTTGTTGTTAGAATATAGAAGTGCAACAGATTTCTGTATATTAATTTTGTATTCTGCAACATCACTGAATTTATTGATGAGCTCTGCTAGTTTTTTGGTGGCATCTTTAGGATTTTCTATGTATAGTATCATGTCATCTGCAAGCAGTGATAGTTTTACTTCTTCCTTTCCAATTTGGATTCCGTTTCTTTCTTTTTCTCATCTGATTGCTCTGGCTAGGACTTCCAATTCCATGTTGAATAAAAATGGTGAGATTGGGCATCCTTGAATTGTTCCTGATCTTAGAGGAAATGCTTTCATTCGAGTATGATGGTAGCTGTGGGTTTGTCATAAATGGCTTTTATTATGTTGAGATATGTTCCTTCTATACCCACTTTGGTGAGGGTAATGAAGTTTCACCTTACACTGGTCAGAATGGCCATTATCAAAAAATTTAGAAACAATAAATGCTGGAAAGGGTGTGGTGAAAAGGGAACCCTCTTGCACTGTTGGTGGGAATGTAAATTGATACAGCCACTATGGAGAACAGTACGGAGGTTCCTTAAAAAACTAAAAATAGAGTTACCATATGACCCAGCAATCCCACTACTGGGCATATACCCTGAGAAAACCATAATTCAAAAAGAGTCATGTACCACAATGTTCATTGCAGCTCTATTTACAATAGCCAGGACATGGAAGCAACCTAAGTGTCCATAGACAGACGAATGGATAAAGAAGATGTGGCACATATATACAATGGAATATGACTCAGCTATAAAAAGAAAAGAAATTGAATTATTTGTAGTGAGGTGGATGGACCTAGAGTCTGTCATGCAGAGTGAAGTAAGTCAGAAAGAGAAAAACAAATACCATATGCTAACACATATATATGGAATCTTAAAAAAAATGGTACTGATGAACCTAGTTGCAGGGCAGGAATAAAGAGGTAGACGTAGAGAATGGACCTGAGGACACGGGGAGGGGGAAGCGTAAGCTGGGACGAAGTGAGAGAGCGGCACTGACACATATATACTACCAAGTGTAAAATAGCTAGCTAGTGGGAAGCAGCTGCATAGCAGAGGGAGATCGGTTTGGTGCTTTGTGACCACCTAGAGGGGTGGGAAAGGGAGGGTGGGAGGGAGGCTCAAGAGGGAGGGGATATGGGGATATATGTATATATATAGCTGATTCACTTTGTTGTACAACAGAAACTAACACAGCGTTGTGAAGCAATTATACTCCAATAAAGCTGTGTTAAAAACAAATGCCCATGGACTCTCAAAAAATGAATAAATAAAACTCAATAATAAGAGAACCAAATTAAGAAGCGTGCAAAAGGCTTGAATAAACACCTCAGCAGAGAAGGATAGAGGGCAGATGAGCACATGGAAAGATGCTCAACATCATGTTATAAGGGAAATGCTAATTAAGACCACAGTGAGCTGCCACTGCGTACCCACTTGAACGGCTGATATTAAAAAGCCTGAGCACACCACATGCCGCTGCGGATGTGGAGCGACTGGAACTTCGCCGCAATGTGGAGAGAACATAACATGGCGTAGCCACTGTAGAAACCAGGCTAGCAGACTCTTGAAAGTTAAAGATACACCCGTCACGTGCCCCAGTCACTTCCCTCCTAGGTACTCACCTCCAACAGAGACTTGGACGCGCAGCCACAGCAGTTGGATCTGTGGACACGGAAGCGTGGGCAGCTCCGTAGGGGCCCCGCTCCCCCGGGTGCCGGGCACCTGCCGGGGCTGGTGATGTGCCCGGCACACGAGCATCTCCTCTGGGCCCCACGCCGGGCCCCACGCCGCGTGGCACGAGTGAGGCCCCTCTTCCTGACTCTGGGGGCATCCCGCGTGGCGCCCTCGGGGCTCCTCCAATGGTGCCTGGCCTGCTGCTTCCCGGCCTCTCCCGCCTGGACCGTGGGGCTGGCATATCTCCACTGACACGTCCAGGACCGAGCGCCTGTCTCCCCGGCCCTCGTCTGCAGCCTCCCCGTTCACGGAGGGCAAACTGCCTTTGCAGGGCTCAGAGCGAGAGCCTTCGTTCGCGTGGCCTGGACCCTGTTTCTTCCACAGCACACTTCGGATCCCAAGGGAATCCTGCTCATTCTTCCTTCGGATGCCTTGGGCTCCCCTGGCCCCCGTCACTCCTGTGCCCTCCCGCCCCCGCTGCAGCTGCTCCGCCCCGGCCGCCCCTCCCGCTGCTCTTCTCCTCCGGACGCATGCGCAGCGGGCCGCACCTCCCGGGCCCCACGCTAACGCTGCACTTCCCACGTCCTCCTCACGGCTGGCTCTACCCACGGCCACTCTGGCTCGCTAAGGCACTTCCTCACCCTGCCTACCGGCCACCCGCCGCCCCAAAGCTGACCGAGGGGCCCAGAAGGAGGCCAGTGTCCACCTCGTCCCCCGCCACCTCCCAGGCCCTGAGCGAGGCCGGCACGTGGCCGGTGGGTGCGTGAGTGAAGCACAGCCCCGAACCCTGGGCTTGCGGTGTGGCCGGCGCCGCTATGCTGCGCACCCAACCTCGACCAGGGGACTCCCGGGAGGGCGGCGGAGTGTGCCTGGGCGGCCCGAGCACCGGAGGCCTGGCCGGAGCCCGGGGAGCTGGGCAGACAAGGAGGGGCTCCTGCCAAGGGGCGGGCACCAGGGCAGGCCCTCAGGCCATGCGGACTCCCAGCGATGCGGGGAGGGCGGTGCCCCCGCGGGGCTGACCTGGCCGGCCGCCCACCTGCTCGGGGCCGTGAGCCCACCTCTGAAACGAGCAGGCAGAGCTGTCTGCCCCGGGCCTGGGCCCTCCAGGGCTTCAGCGCCGAGAGGGGCGCAGCGGGCTCCTCGGTGAGCACAGGCGAGCTGAGCCGGGAGGAGGGTGCGTGCGGGCTCCCGCTGGGAAGCGCAGGGGCCACCGTGCCCGGGGCGTGGCGGGGCAGCAGCCTTACTTCCCGACGCTGGGCTGGGGTTTGCATCGCTGCCCCCCACGCAGTTTTGCAAAAGTAAAACCAGAAGACTCGTGGAAGTCAGACAATGACTTGTTTAAAGGTGGGAGAGGGTGGGAGCGCGATTTGGGTGAGAAGGAGCTGCTCCTTGGGCGGCAGGCGGCCGCACGAGCGTGGGGGGGCGGGCGTCTGAGCGCGGGGGGCACAGAGAGGGGCCAGAACCGAGGGGCAGCGCACACGTTTATTGAGCCGGGACGCGGTGCGGAGGTGCCTCCGGCCGGTCCCCACTTTCAGCCCTGAAGATGCCCGGGGCCCAGCACCCCCGCTTTGCCCCACACCCCGGGTCAGGACCCCAAGCCTTCCTTTCTCCTGCCCTCGGACAAAGGGAGACGTGCACCCTGCCCGGCGCTGATCCACGTGGCCACGGGAGCCGAGGCCGAGGGACCGGGGTGGGGCAGCTCCCTGCGGCCACAGCTCCTGGGGCTGCCGGAAGCGCCGTCCAAATGTCAAACCAAGTCTTAAAACAGTTACACGGACACTAAGGAACAACGTTTCTAAAACGTCACAGATGAGAGTGGCCCCAAAGCATTTAAAATAATGAACACGGCATGCCAACGCGTGAGGAGACGGGCGTAAGTGAACTTGGAGCAGCGTCGGGGTGGAGCCGGGGGCTCCCAGACACAGAGCGTTGTGGGTGCATCTCTAGGGCACAGACACCTTCTGTAGTAAAGAAACCTCTATATCTGCAAGGGGGTGGGCGGTCTGCACAGGTGGCGAGTGGTGGGGACGTCGGCGGGGTTAGAGCGCGCCCATCCCGGTGACCTCGGACGTCAGCCTGGAAGAGACAAGGGCACAGGGCACAGGTCACCATGTCCTCACAGACGGAGGAGTCCTTAGAGCCCCTCCCTCTTCATTGCCATGGACGGTCCTGGCTCACAGCGCAGTGGCCACTAGCTGAGGACCGGGGACCAGAGCCACGGGGCCTTCCTTCCCCACCACAGGGGCCCGTGTACCTGTCACCACATGGGGGGGTGACGACAGCCACCAGGACAGGCCCAGGCTGCCACAACGGTTTCTGCAGCCACTGCCGGGAGGGGCATGGGAGTGACACTGCCGGGGAGAGGGACGCAGGGCCCTCGTGCCGCGGCTCTGGAGGCTTCCTGGGTGTGGTCGCCCTCAGCAGGGAGGCCAAGGGAGGGGCCCGCTATGCCCAGGAGCTCTGCCCTGGCTCTCCAGCCACAGGACCTCCCTCTGCCCTAGCGCGTGACTTCAGACCCTTGCACCGTTCCCTGACAGCCGCCCACCAAGTGTCTGGGTGGGGGGGTCTTTACAACCACAGATGTGTGAGAGCAGAGAAACCCAGTGACCTGTTCCCTGAAACTACAGAGCCTTTTATGCTGACCTTCGATGACCCCAGACCCAGGCCTCTGCCGAGCAGAGAACGTGGGGTGGGCACAGGGCAGGTGCTGGCCAGGCCACCCCCAGCTTGTCCCCGTGGGCAGAAGGCCGGAGGTCCCAGGAAAGGCCAGTGAAGCAGCCCCTCCGCAGCTCCAAACCCCAGGGGCCTCCCGGGTGTGCGGAGCTGGCAGCGCAGCTCTGAGGCTGGTGGTGCCACCACAGGGCCCGGACCCTCCCACTGCACAGGGACAGGCAGGGCGCAGGCTGGCCCTCACAGCTCCCCGTGGCTGTGAAGAGTGAGGCCCAGAGGCTTGGCTTCAGACGCCCCGAGTCCGTGTGGACGCTGGGCTCCCCACGGTTTGCTGCCTAAGGCGCCAACGCCTGGCGACTTGTCTGGGGCCGTGCGGGCACCACCGGAGGTGAAAGGTCAGGTGTGAGAGTGCAGAGGACCGTGTGGGCCCGCGTCCACCTGGAGACTCTCCCAGTCACGCTCCGCCCCCCCCCGCGCCCCCCCCACACCCAGCCGGGAGAGAGAAGCCCCGGGAGGCAGCCCCGTGCAGGCTGACCGGCCTCACCTGGCGTTGATGAGGTACTGAGCAAGGCTGATGTTGGCCGGGGTCCCCGTGATGGTGATCTGGCGCTCTGACGACCCCTCCGTGGCATTGGCGATTTTGATCTGAGCTCCCGACATCTGTCGAATTTCATTGATTTTGGTCCCCTGGCGTCCAATTATGCAGCCTATTAGCTGGAAGAAAGGACGGAGGAGCTTCTTAGAGGAGGATCCACCGCAGCCCGAGGGCGGTGCCGGGCCGCTGGGGAAGCTGCAGGAGCACCGCCTTGGCCCGCCCACCCCCAGCACGTCACAGGCTCCAGAGGGAAGAGGCACGCCCACCCACCTCCTGCTGCAGGACGGGAGCCGCGGGTGCCTGGCCTCTGCTTGGCCTCGACCGCAACAAGTCCCGACAAATCAAGACACAGCGGTTATGCGGCCACATCACCTGGCCCAGCGCCCTCTGTGGGCCCGAGGCCATGTTGGCCCCTCTAGGCCACGCCCTCGGGCTGGAGGGATGTATGTTTGAGTGGACACGGGAGCTGGAGAGGCGGTGTCCCCAGCCATCACCATGCTGCCCTCAGGCAGCTGCCCCTCTAGGACACGTGCCCTACACCCGCTCTGTTGTCTTGGTTTGGGGATCGGAGTCAACATTCTTAGGATAAACCAGGGATCCAGAGGATGGCTGGGAGATAACTGAGTGTGGGAGGCCCTCCGAGGGCCCAGGGGGCACTTCTGGGCCACCTACCCTCAGGGCTGACCCTGAACCAGGCAGGGCCTTCAAATGGGGGCAGCCGGGGTCCCCAGGCAGCTCCGGCATCTGAATTCCGAGTCAACCCTGAAGCGCCACCGGCTCCTTCCTTGGCTGGTATCTTGGGGGTGACATCACCCACCCCCATGGGCATTAAGCTGCTTAACCAGGGCAGGGAGGGGGAGGGGCACACTCGGGCCCAGGATGGGCGGGGCCCGGCGTACTCACATCATTGGGAATGGTGAGCTCGTGAGTGCTGGCGGGGGGGCTGGCATCCAGACCTGGGCACACGAGGGGAGACGGTTAGGTGGGCAGAAGGCCGCTCCCGCGGCACCCGGCGCTCGGCCCCGCTGGGCCGGCAGGCAGGCAGGGCCGGGGCTGCCCAGGGGAGGGTCTGCACAGCCGGGGGCCGGGGCCTGTGAGCGCTCAGTCCCAAACTGCCACCACCCTCCTGACCGCAGCATCTCCCAAACAAGGAAAGGAACCCAGCAGGATGCAGGTTCACTCTTTGTTCCGGGCGCGACATGATGTCACGTGTCCGCTGTGCTGTGTAATCTCTCGAGACGCCCTTCACAGACACCCTGGTGGCTGTGCCTGGCGCCCCGGGTACGGGGTGGTCACGCCAGTCCTGGGTGCCCACCCTCCGTCCCCAGACCCGACAGCAGGCCTCCTCCGCTGCCCGTTCCCTCCCATGCTCTGCGGCCCCCGCCCCCGGGCAGCGCTTCCGGTGGGGGGCAGGGAGGCCCGAGAGCCGGGCAGGGGAGCCCGTGCCTTTCCACAGGGCGTCCTGGGCTGAGACCCAGGCCCAGCTCATCACACGCCCGGCTTCTGTCTTTACAAATGTCAGCTCAGCACCCACCAAATCAGAGCCAGCCTCTCAGGGTTCAAGGACAAGATCCACACTTACTTTGGAAACAGTGACCACAAAACGCAGGGGGGCTGTGAGGGGCCCAGAGGCGAGGCAGGGTCTGCCCTCGCGGGTGAACGCCGGGGCAGACACACTCCTGTGTACGAGGTGCTTCCATCCCGTCAGGAGGCGTCTCAAACTCAAAGCCCACAGCCGAGACCCCGCTCTTCCTGCCCCAGACCCGTGTGTTTCAGTGTCATGGGTCCCGCAGCTCGGCCCAGACCCGGAGCCCCCAGCTCCACCCACCTTCCCCGTGGCACACTATTGCAGGCCCGACTCACACACCTTCGGAATATCCTGGAACCCGATCCCTCTTCCCACCCCACGCTCCTCCCTCCCTGGCCTCTGCCCCTCAGGCTAATTCCCACAAGGCCCCGAGGGGTCCCAACAAAGGCGACTGCCCGGCCCCCGGCCCCACAGGCCTCCTCCTCCATGGCATGTGTGTCCCCGGAACCAGATGTGCCATGGCCATCGGTGTCGAGGACACAGGGACCCGGTGAGACCGGGCCTGTTCTGGGGCCTGCGGAGCACGGGGCTCAGCTATGCTGAACGAACTGACTCACCCCAGACCATCCATCATTTTTCTGTTACGCAGCTAAACCTGGAGTTTCTGTTCTTTATCTCTTTTCATAAAGGTATTTTCAGTACAGTTACTTAGTTGTTCAACCATCTATATACATTCAATCTTTAGTGACATTTAAAATGTCACTTAAGAGATTTCCTTGGTCCCAAGTCCCATGCGGTGCCTCCTGGTTTGGGTGACACAAGCTGGGGGGTCACACCTGTTCACCTAGCTTATGATTCTTGATCAAGGGGACTTCTTCTAAAAGGTGCCGAAGTCAAACCCAGTGGTGAGCTTCCCTCTCATGAGTCATGAACGCTGCTTCCCCAACACAAACCCCAGCTGCCTGGGAAGCGGCGTGGCGTGGCCTTCAGGGTGAGGACGACCAGCAGACACCTCTCGTCACCGCCCAGCCTCCCTGACCCGCGGCCGTGGCGGGAGCGTGCGCGTGCGTGCGCAAGTGTGGTGTGTGAGCGCTCTGGGTCCCACAGGGCCTTGGAGAGGAAGGTCGTCACAGGGGCATGTGAACACGGGTCCCACGTCCCCGAGGCTGTGGTGGGAGGGCCGTGTCGGGGTGGGGTGGGGGCCGTGTGTCCCGGGTAAGCCTGGCACTTGGAGTCCCCAGGTCGTCTCCTGGAGACGATGGCTGGGCAATTATCTGCAATCACGTTATAAACTGTACAGACACCCAAACGTGTTATCACCAGACACGTAACTTTGTAAAGGTTGGTATCCAGTTCCACAATCAGAAACGTTCTAGAAATGTTCTTCTCTAGTTTTCACTCATTCAATTCTGCATTAACTTAATTAAAGGCTGCGCTGAGAAGAAGCCCACAGTGAGCGCATGAAGCATCAGAGCTGGGGTCCCAGCTGGAGAGACGCCTCCTGGGCCCCGTGGTCTCAGCTGGGCCCACGTGGTCCTGAGGGACGGGTGAGGGGCGGACGCACCCTGAGGCCCGGAACACACCAGCGGGGGTGACAGCTACGACCGCTGCACACAGTCCTCTCCTGCGTTTCCCCTTTAGCCGGCACTCACTCTTCTGCTCTGATCCAGGCTTTCACGAGGCCCGTGTGGGTGGGGATGGAGCGTGGGGGGCGCCTCCCTCCCAGGGAACCTGGCAGGTCCGGGCCACATGCCTCCAGGGGCTTTGCTCCCCAACGGCCTGTCAGCGGGCTGCGCCCACTGCTCCAAGCCTGGGCGACAGGACCTGCGGATCCACGCCCTGCCCTGCCCTGTCCGGGGAGCGTTTTGGGCAAATCCAGCCCACAGTGATCTCATCTCCCGTGGAACACGTTTCTGGAAGGCGCACAGCGTGGTCAGCACTTCACTCCAGACCCCCACATGCTGTGCCACTGGGAGAATAAATGACACACAGGCGGGGCCTCTGGATGACAGGGCAGCTGTGCCCCGAGCCCAGTCAGAGCCGACCGACCACATTCCCAGCAGGAACGGGGTGAAGCTGGGAGCCGCGTGTGCAGACCTGGGGCCAGCCACTTGGGCCCCGGCCCTGGGTGGCACCGGCGTCCCTTCCCCGAGGTGCTTGGCCAGCAGCCCCCTTGCCCCCTCCTCCCGCCAGGTCCCTTCCTGGCCTGCTTGCTCTCCCTTTAGCGTGGTTTTCTTTTACCTGACGACTGGCCCATCAGATTTTGAGCTTCTTCGGAGGAGTGTAAAGGCAGCTTTTCTCCTGGAGAGCAAAGAAGAAACAGATTTAATGTTTTGCCCTCAAGGAGAGAAGCAAGGTCACTTCAACTAGGGAAGCTCAAAGTCTGACTGGTGCTCCACTCTGAGCTACGGGGGCGCCATCCCGGGCGAGCCGCCCTGCGGGTGCACCACATCCTGCAGGAGGGCCTCCCCGACGGCCAGTGGGCAGCAGAGAGCGGGGTGGACCCTCGAGGAGGTGGGTGTCTCCTTCAGGAAGGCCAGCTGTAGGGTGACTGACCCGTCACGGAGACGCACAGAGATACCCCCACCCACCCGCGGCAGCGTGCACAGCGCCGCGTCCCTGGCCCTCACTCCAGAGCTGTACTTGTTCCGTTCACTGCCCTGAACACAGACCGCTCGGAAAGAGAAAGGCCCCAGGTGAGAAGAGAGGAGGTCAGAAAGGGCGGCTGGGTACGTACCGGGGAAAGCGGGGTTGGTCTGTCCGAGGGGAGGAAAGGGGGTTTGCTGCATGGCCAGCTGGTGGAGCTTGGTCAACTGCTGGGGTAGGAGGGACACGAGAGCTAAGAAGGTCATTGTCATCGAGTACAAGTCACACCAAATTAAAAACGCGTAACGGAAGTCTGCACAGATAGATAGAAAGGGGGCCATGCGACACATGGCAGACGCAGCAGCACGCAAGGACTTGGCCTGGGATAACCAATGGGCCGTGGTCGGTTGGCAGGCACACTGAGTCCTTCCCCCCTTGGGCCCCCGGCCAGGAGGGCCCCCGGGCTCCACGGGGAGGGTCTAGAGCCACAGAGCAGGACCCGCTGGACCCCAAGTGCCTCAACGTCACGCTGTCACTCGCGGGACCCACTCACATCGGTGGGTTGGCTTTCTTCTGCAAACTTGGCCCCGGCCCCGGGCCTGGCCCACTCCACGGCCGGCATCCTCCCCTGCAGGCCCTCGCTCTACCCATGGGGCGACTTGGAGGGGCCACCTGCGGGGCCCACCGCCCGCCCCCTGCGGCCTCCAGGATTACAGGAAGCAGTGCTGGAAGGCTCCACTGAGGGAGCTGCAAGGGCCGCCAAGAGGGTGCAGGGCTCCTATGGGGGGTCCCATGCCTATGCCCCATCCCTTGTCACCTGCCCCTTGGCCCCCATCCCCCAGCCACTAGACATTGGTGGGGGCTTTGAAATGCAGTTTCTTTAGTTATTTTATCTGAGCTTCATTTCTTAAATAAACACAACAAATAACAGAAGATAAAGGTAAACGTGGTGAGCCTTGGCACCTAATAGGGGCTGTCTGAATGCTGGGACCCCCCGGCCTTGGAGACTTCCAGGCGCGTCCATAGCCCTGGCTCACCCACTGGCCCGGCCCACATCACTAGCTGAGCGGAGAGAGGGCCAGGACATTCCAGGACGTGCACTCAACTCCCAACCTTCACAAAGGAAGCCCAGCCCGAATGCTTCCAGAGCCCGGAGGCCGGCATGGGGCCTCCACAGAGCCCCTGCGGCTGGCAGGTGTGGGCACCCAGGGAGTGTCGAGGGCGCCCCCAGGTGAGACGAGGGTCTGACCAGTCACCGCATGGGTCGCATTCTGCAGAACGTGTCGGGGGTGGGGGCAGGTACGAGCGCTGGGATCTCCACGTCCCTGGCCTTCACGGGCGAGCCCTCGGGCGACAGAGGAATGGGTGTGCTGCTGGCCTCCCAGGGGCCAGGCGTGCTCTCCTAACAAATGCTGAACACCCCTTCCCAGTACGTGGGGGATCATAGCTGCCCCACGGGGGCTCCTCCCGAGAGCCCGCCACCCCATCACGTGTCCGGCAGGTGCGGCCGTGGGGACAGGGCTGGTGGCGTGCTGGCCGGCCAGTCCGGCCTCCTCCTGCATCCACAGGTCGGGGTCCAGGGGCCGAGCCGTGCCCAGCCTGTGGCCTCCGGGCACACCTTCCCGGTAGAACCTCCACTCTGCAGCCGCTGGGATGTGAGTGGCTTGTCGCTGCAGCCAAACTTCGGTGTCTCCTGGCCGCTCCTGTAGCATCTGCCAGTGCAGGGCTGTCTCTTCCCTCCCTCCCTCCCCAGAAACGGTAAGCCCACCGGAAAAGCAGCCCTCCGCTACCCCAGGCCTCTCCCCACTCTGGGGGTGGGCCTGCTCGGAGAGAACCGGCCTCATCCCAGATTCAGCTGTCGTGCCTGGCAGCTCTGGGGAGGGGACGTGGTGACCTGGGGTCAGATTCAGCTCTGAGAGTCCCCAGTGAGGTGGGGCTGGGGGCTGACAGCACACCTGCTGCCCGGCAGGTCTGCCCTGTGACTGACACCACTGGGCTAAGCGTGGCCTGAGCAGACATGCACAGAAGCCCCCTGAGAAAGGTGTCAGAAGAGCACACCCGGGAAACACCGCTATGGGGACACCAACCCAAGTCTTGGGGACAAGAGGTGTGAGGGGACCCGTACCTGCCATGCCACGGGCGAGGTGACCCTGCAGGGAAGGCGCTGAAGGGTGGGAGACCCTGCTGTGCGGCTCGGGCACCCCAGCAACGGCTCCTCTCTCCAGGGGCCCGTAAGAAAGGTGGCAAGGACCCATGGGCGTTGGGGCATGAGGGTGTGTGTGGGGGCACCGACTGGGTCCTGCAACCCCGCCTCCCCTGAGCACATCGTCACCCCGAGTCACGGGGACACCAGGCGGGGTCTGCGCCCCGAGCCCACCTACACGGAGTGCTGGAACCGGGTCTAAGGTCTCCTCACAAGGAGGTAACACAAGTTCCTAGGATGGAGGAGGAAACCCCGTCTCTGGAGACAAGAAACATCCAGTTGGCTGTCCAGAGCCCAGCCCAGGGTAGGCAGGCCACCTGCTCTGACTGTCACTGCGATTTCGTGCAGACACCGCACTGGTGCAAGAAGAGCCGCCTGGCGCGTGACTGGCGTCCTGGGGGCTCCAGCCCTTCACCTGGGAGCCGGGGGCCAGCGGGGAGCCCGAGGGGTGGCCCTGTGGCACCTGAAGGGCTTAAGGGGCCTTGGCCAGGCTGCTCTCTGCTCCTGGTCTGAGATGTTACCCCCGTCACACGCTTATGTGTCCGACGGCCGGGCTGGTACGGTCCCCATGAGGGCAGGGCCCCCTCCTATCTGTCCCCGAGTCTCCAAGAGTGCACTGCTGTGCGCTGGTCAAGATGGCAGGGGAGAGCGGGGCTCTGGGGGCGGAAGAACTGGTCGGAGTCGGCTCCAACGCTGACCAGCTTTGTGGAGATGGGCACATCTGGTCTCCGTGGGCCTCGTGCCCCCGTCTGCGAGGCCCGGTGCCATGTGAGGGATGGGCAGGCTGAAGTGCTGCCCACGTGAGTTGAGGGTGAATGAACATCGCAAACTAGCGGGGCGTCCCCACCTGGCCACCCACAGCCCCTGCATCCGCGGGTGCTCCTCTGGTCTCTCCATCACCTGCTCTCAGTTAAATGGATGAGCCCGTTGGCCACACGTGTTACAGGCACAGCCAGATATCCCGCGAGGTGGGCTCCGCTCGCACCTGGAAAGTCTGGCACTCAGAAGTTCAGTGCTTCAGGCCCTGACCTGTCCCGCTGCAATGGATTTGCTGCTTTGTATGAAACAGTGGCCACACCAGCAAACAGATCCCCCCTCAGGCAGCCAGGAATATAAAGTGACATCTTGGGAAGGACTGACCAGGTGGTGGTGCCTGGAGGAGCACCTGTCCCTCAAGTGGGTGGGTGGATGGGTGTCAGCTGACATCTGTCTGTCTTGGCTCTGGCCTTAACTTTGCCTCCATTTCTACATTTGTAAAGGAGGGAGCAGCACTAAGTGCTAAGGGGACTTCCCACTTTTTGAGATATTTCTGCCATAAAACAAAACAAAACAAAACAAGAGAATCAGCCTTTCTAGTCTGGCCAGTGCCTACAAACCACTGGGAGGGAAGATAGGAGGGGAGGGTGGAGGGCGGAGCCAGAGGGCAGGCGTCACGTCACAGACGTTTCTCCATAACTGCCTTTTCCACTTAACTCTGTGTCAGAACATAAAACATAGGCAAATACTCAACACAGACAAATACTGAAGTCAGAAGGATTCATAAGCACACAGCTCCACGAGTCATCACCAGATGGACATGCCACGCACCAGCACTCACATCTAGGGACGGCCACCTCGTGGTTTAGTCTGCGAGTCCTATTTCCTCTTCTGTGAAATGCTTGTGTCTTTTGCCCATTTTTCTATTGGGTTGTTTTTCGCTGATTCACATAAACTTATGTATTTTAGCTACTAATCCTATTCCAGTCATATGTGCTGAAAAGATCTTTTCCCCACTCTCCTTATGGAGCCTTGAGAGAAACAGAATTTAAAATTTTTAATGTAGTTGAATTCATCACTATTTTCTTTATGGTTTGTTCTTCTGTTTTAGGAAATCCTTCCCTGATCTCTGAACTGAAAGATATTGTTTTCTTCTAAAAGTGCTAAATTTTTCTCTCTCGTGTTGAAGTTCTTGGCACATAAGGAGTGGTTTTTTTCTGTTTACGCTGTAAAGACTATCCTATCAGATATTGTCTGCATGACTAGCTTGATGATTCTTGGCTTTTGCTCTTTCACGTAAAATTCAAAAGAGCCTGCGGGGATTTTGTGTGCAATTGTACTGCATCCGTACCTCAACCTGGGAGGATCTTTGGTGTCGTTTCCAGGAGGATCGTGTGTCTCTCCATTCACTGTGGTCTTCTGGTCTTCTTTAACTTTCAATAACGACAAGATTTTTTTAAAAAATTCACCTTTTAATTATTGATTTCAATTTAATTGCTCTATGGGGAGAAAGTCATCTATCTGATTCCAATTTTTGAAAGATGGTGTCTTCTTTACGGCCTAGTGTGTGATCAAGCTTTGTAAACGTTTTCATGAATTCAGTAGCTGTGCTGGGGGGGTGTTCGGTGCACGTCGGTTAACTCGGGCTCACGTTGTACTGTCAGAATCTCTTTGTACTTGTCTACTTGGCCTTCATTGAAAGAGGTCTGTTAAAGTTCCACTGCAACATCTGTTACATTCTCTTAATGGTTTGTTAATTTTTTCCTTTATATATGTTTGAAGCTATATTTTAGGTGCAAACTTAAATTGGTTTGTCTTCTAGTGAAGCATTTGTCAATAAGTGATGACTAAGTAATTTCCTGTAAAGGTTTTTTTCCCCACTGATAATAATAATGGTGTATTGTTTCGTTGGATTGTATTTTCCTAGAATAGTTTTTCTATTCTTTTAATTTTTCTAGGTCCTTATTCTTTAGGTGTGTCTCTTGAAAAAAAAACTGATATTTTTTTTGTTTTTGTTTGCTTGTCTCTTTGTTTAGCTTTTCTTAAAAAACCTTCTGACAGCCTTTGTTTTTTAACTGGAAAGTGTCTCCTGCTTTGATCACAATTACCCACAGATGTAGACTAATTTCTGTCATCTTATTTTAATTGTCCTGATCTTCAAGGGTTTCTTTTCTTTTTTTTTCATTCCCTTTCTTTTGTACTGATTAATCTTTTCCTGTCACCCACTTTCCCCTCTGTACCTTTATGGAAGTTATGAACGTGAACATGTTTCTGACAGTCACCACTTTGAAATTTTAACACGTACATTTAGTCTTAATTCAATATCTTTGCCTTCCTCCCGAACGATACAATGACCTACAGGATGTTTTAATCCCCTCAGCCGCATCCTAATCTTACGGATGCCGTTGGTGCCCATTTAGTTCTGTTATGTTAGTCCCAGCAATTAGATAGCATTGATTTTGATTTTACAAAGTTTGTTTTCATTGACCCAAATGTTTAAATTTTAATGTAGTCAAAAATATCAATGTTTTCTTTATGATTTGTGCTTATGTTAAGGAAAGAAATGGTAATTCTTTTTGCTCACCATTCTTTCTTGCATTTATAGCCTTCCTTCTGGGATCATTCTCCTTCTACTGACGGGCGTCCCTTAGAAGGTCACAGTTGTTTGTCTGACAACATCTGTAACTCGGGAGATCCTCTGGAGGTTGAGCTTTAGGCTGACAGTTGTTTGCTTTTCTTTTGCCACCACAACTGCTCCTTTACAATATTCCTTCTCTCTCTCTCCTCTTGGAAGATTCTCTTTGGTCTTTGGTGTCATGTGGCTTTGCTTGGACACGTCTAAATTGGATTTTGGTTGATCTAGTTGGGGATTCGTTGGGATTCCTGAATGTGAGGATTTTTTTGCTTATTGATCCTGAGAAGTCCTCTGTGCTCACCTCTGAGAAGCTTCCCTCCCTCCATCCTACCTGCTAACCCCAGGGCTTCAACCGGACCTGTGTTCTCCCTTCTCAGTCCTCCTTATCGGTGCTTCTCAGACTTTCCGTGCAAACAAGTTACCCAGGGTCTTGTGAAAATGCAGATTCTGATTCTGGGAGGGGCGGGCTGAGGGTCCTGCCACTGAAGAGCTCAGCTCCGAGGACAGGGTGCGCAACTGGGGAGAGGGGCGGGGGCAAGAGCTAACCTGCCCGTTTCCTGCTCTGCAGCAGGTGGGGCCGGGGTGCCTCCCCACCACTCTGAGCTGCGAAAGAAGAGGATTCAGGATCCTCCGATCTTGGAAGAACAAAGAGCCAGAGGTGCGGGCGTCAGCAGGGCGGCCGTGCAGGGCTCTCACTAGAAGATGCCAGGAGCAGCCTCAATGGCACCTCCCTGGGGGCTCCTGGAGGGAGACACCGAGGAGGTGGGCGGGGAAGGCACTCCATCCCCGGCTGTGTCCGCTGTGAGCAGAGCCCTAGGGACCACCGTCCGCACGGGATCTAGCTGTGCGCTCCCACTGGTTTCTTCTACTTACTATGACTCACTCGTTTCCAGTTTCCCCACTGCTAACTCTCTAAGTAACGAGCTTCCGGGCTAACACGGCGCCCATTTACCCCCAGATACTCAACACCCTCTGCTGAGACCCAGCGCCGTGGAGACCGACAGCTCTGCTGCTCCTGGCCCCCAGCTCTGGCGAGGGCCCCTCAAAACCCCATGTCCTCACCAGCCCAGGCTCCCAGGGAGGCCGCCGGCCCGGCTGGCTTCTGGTCTCGATCCTGCTCGCTTCCGGCACCCCTTTAATGAGGGATGCTAAGTAAGGGAGTGACTTGGAAACTTTGGAGAGTAGAAATAAGATTCACACGTGAGGGCATGCTTGGCATTGACTGATTTCTCCCAGAAGAAGCCAGTTTCTTCCTGGTGTGATCAGTACAGGGACAGGAAGAGCGGAGCTGGGAGAGCGGCGGTGGGAGAGAGCGGCGGTGGGAGAGAGCGGCGGTGGGAGGGAGCGGCGGTGGGAGGGAGCGGCGGTGGCCGTGCTGTGTCTGTCTCGGCTTCGCATCTGCTCCTGCGTCCTGAGTTGTGGCCACCATGGTCCTTCCTCGTGTCTGAAACTACACCCGACCCCTCGGGCAGGACCCGTGGGCGGCCATCCTGGAGCATTCTGGCCCCCAGCCATGACCAAGGTCTGCAGCTGTGACAGGCCCAGTCATCCAGCAGTCCTTGGCCTCTCCGAATGCCCGAGAGCTATGAGCTTCCAGAAGGATTCCGGTAAAACAAGGGCCGAGGCAGGCGAGAACCTGGAGGGAGACTGGTGAGGGTGGGGCCCTGATTCCTTCATAGGTTAAACCAGAAAGCAGGAAAAACTACGCACATTTTAGCTCTAGATGAAGAAATGCTCAGCTCTAAGAAATGTATTTTCTCAAAGTCTGTGCCTGATTTAGGAAGGAATTAGCTGCTGAGATGACAGTGGGGTGTGTGTCAGCCACTGGGGTTGAAATATTCAAATGGTGTATTCAGTTACCTTATAAAATAAATTAGTACTTCCTGTAATTATTATATTTGCGTTCTAAGAAATGAAATTTCTTTTAAAAAATTCCTACTGAATATTAAGCTCAGATAAAACTGCCTTTCTGGCCATGGTCACTCGTCACCATTTTATTTTGTTTTGAACTATTCTTAGTGATGGTCCAAGTCTTCAACTTTCCATTCCTGCAAGAAAAGCATTTATCAAGGTCCTGTTCTTCTGTCCTAACAGCTGCTCCATCACACGTGCGGTGCTGGAACGCAGGGTCCTGCACAAAAGCCCTTTCACGATAAAAAACCAAGTGTTTCAAATCTCTATCAAACTCAGTGAGGCAACCATGTAATAGCGAGCTATAAATTAGTTTAAAATCCGAAAAAAAATTAAAACTACCCATTTTTAAGAGATACTGAGACAATCACATGGAAAGAGCAAAACAACCAACTGATTTTAAAACCAATCAACCAAACCAATCAAAGTCCCTTGGCCTCGCTAGGTGCGTGTGCCCTAGCCTAGGGAATTCAGACCAGGAGCTCCAGACCAGGAATTCAGGCCTGGAGCGCTGAGGCCTCGGGCAGCAGGGAAGCACAGGTCTGCCATGGGCTGCGGGTCTGAGCCTCATCTCAGACCTGCTCTGGGGTAAACCACCCCTCATGGCCCAGACCACCAAGTGTGCTGAGTTCTGAGTCTGCTTTTGCACAGATGCTTTTCCAAAGGCACAAGACCACCAGCCATGGGGAGTGAAGGCTGTGCCACCCTGTAAACCGGCTTCTCCTCTGATCTCCGTCACCCCATGCGGACGCTCTATTGGGGTCCATGGAACCCACACGCCACAGTGCTTGTCCCGACCCCACCAGTGCTATGCTTGCTCACCCCACATGGGTGATGGGCCCCCTCCCCGGGTTCCAGCACCTGCCGTCCCCTGGGCCACAGCCAACTGTCGTCTGGGATGGGGAGGGCAGGCATCCCCCATGTGGCATCAGGACGGCCCCCAGCCCCGTCTCCATCAGCTTTCTCTGACTTTTGATTCATGTGTGTTGCTTAATGAGGATTTTTTAAAAAAGGAAAAGCCGTTGGTTTTTCTTTTCTATTCAATAGAAATGTCCTGCAATGATAGTGAATTGAATCCCTGTACTTCCAATACATACATGTACTCAGTGTCAGTGAGTTCTTATAACTCTCCCTGCCCTGACTTTACGTCTTGAGGTGGCTGGCTCTTCACCTGCCAGTTCAAAAGCGCGAGCGTCTGCACAAGACGGGCGGGCATCGCTGTCACCTGCGGTCCCTCTGCTTGGACAGAGCCCGCCCCCCACTGGCTCTCCGAGAGCAGCGCACGTGGACCCGCCTTCCCAGGACAGAGGACACTTCTCGGGTCGGACCTCAGCTTGCCGTGCCTGCAGCCGTGGCACACAAACCCACCCACCTCTTCCTTCTCTTCCCCGCACCCCGCTGCCCGGGCCAGCAGCGCAGACCGCGCGGCCCAGCCTCTCTACAGCCCTGTGGCCTGCGGGCCCCTGCAGTGCGCTCGGGGCGTCCAGTCCTCCAGCAGCGACACTGCGCTCAGGCTGGAACCCAGTCCGGAGCGGCCCCGGGCGTGGGGCGCGTCCTAACGCTGGAACAGAGCCTTGTCTGCCCCACGGGCTCCCAACAGCCTGGATCTCGTGCATGCATGGACCCTGCTCCAACCAGGGCCTGAAAGGGAGCATGTAGCTTCACCAGTTGTTCAAACGCCCATCCAAGGTATCCCGGCAGACCTGCTGATGGCACATCACCTGCCTGCTCAGGTGCCCACGGGGCCCAAGCTGTCCCCGCCCACCAGGGCAGGCGCCGGGGACAGAGCAGCCCGGTGGCCCCCGCCCGAGGCCCCATGTGCGCAGGAATAGCCGGACTGCAGCCCCAATCAAAACAATTGGACATCAGGCCAAGTCCTCCACAGGAGCAGAATTAGTGCTAAGAGATTAAAGGTTATTCAGGGCCATATGGATATGACACAGGTCAGGAACACTGAGAACGGTATTAATATTATGTGTAATATTAATGTTAGTAGCGATTGACGGCAGCATGCAGGTAGGAGGGGAGAGGTGACGAGAAGAGCGGGGGAGGGACAGAGTAAAAACTCACATCTGGGTGGGGGATGGCGTACTGTCCCTGGATCGTGTAGGCCTAGAGAGAGAAAGACAGCGTCAGCTCGAGAAGCGGCGGCCACGTGTCCCCCACCGCGGCCTCCCCTGCGGGACGAGGGCCCTCCTCGGGGAGGGCTTTCCTGCAAGCAGGCCCCGGGCCCTCTAGTTAAGGCCTTCCCCCTTCACGTAGGAGAGGCGACCCTCCCAGGGCCCAGGGTGCAGAGACTGGGGGCAGGGTCGTGGCATCGAGCCTCCCGGGTCCCTCGGTGGCTGGAGCTAGAACCAGACTGCACGATGGGGTGGGGCGGGGGAGGGGAAGGGCCAGGCAGCCGGCTTCCGACTCTCCCCTTGCTCCTCAGCTGACAGTATCTAAGGACAAGCCGCTTGACCCTCGCTATGAGTCACTGATTATTAACCCTTTGAGAATTTAATCGGCTATCAGAGTAAACACTTTCAGGACATATTTACTCCAAGAAACCCAAACAACAAAACAGAAAACTTTAAAAGGTGACTCAAAACCAATTTTGCGAACGCTAGATTAAGTAAGAAGTGCACCCAAATCAGCCACAGGTTGGCCGATCGTCTTCCAGCCTCAGAGGACCGGGCGGCCGTTGTGACTTGGGGGCAGCATGCTCTTGGTGGCACAGCTCCCAGAGGGGGCTTGTTTTGCCTTCACTGTGTCACTTGCCTTCAAGACAGTGACTCGGAGTAGCCGCAGCGCGTGTGTGGGCCCCGAAGCCTCTCCCACCGCCCGCCCCGCCTGCCTCAACAGTCCCTCAGCCAAGATGCTTCCAGAAACTCACAGCCAAAAAACAAACAAACCACACAGAGTCGAGGGAGAGTAAAGACAAAGACTTGCCACTGGGACTCGGTGACGTGGAACATGCGGCACCAGCCATGCTAGGCCTGCAGGTGAGGCAGGCGCAGGGCCCCTGCCCGGGTCTGGGGAGGCCCGGGCACCTCATGGGAAGGAAAGGAACCTGATCAGAAGCGGCACACATCGGGGAGGCTGTGCGTGCTCGGGGCCGCGGGACGCCACCAGGCACTGCGCCAACGTGTCCCCGAGTGTGACAGGCCCTGGGACAGTGCTGCCCATGTGCTCCCCGACTGGCAGTTCTTTATCCCAGACACTTTCAGTTTCTGACTCATCTTTTCATCACTCAGGTGTATGGTTTCTAGTCCTACTGGAAGTGCACGGGCCGCCTACCATCATTTCAGGGCAGAGGTACAGACAGGCGACAGGTCACAGGTTCTGTCTGGATGAAATCTTTACGGACCGAAACTGCTAGGATGTTAGGAAGTGCCTCTCGGCAGCGGGGACGTGCGGGCATCTTCACAGGGACAGGGCAAGGGGGGAGGCTCTGAAGCCTGGGTGTGCAGCGCATCCTGCACGCGGGCGGGGAGGGCCCGGGGCCTGGTACAGTGACCCCTCTGCCCACTACCTGCAGCGCCGCGGTGACCCTCCTGTGACTCTGTCCCCCGCCGACGACCAACAGTAGTCAGTCACTGGCCACACTACCTGTCCCCAGGGCACAGGCGCTGGGTTAAGGTGCTGAGTCCCTGCGAAGCCCACGGTGGCGGTGACCTCGCTGTCCTGACTGGGGGTTGGGTGATGCCCTGCTTTGCCGGCCGGGGTGGGGCTGGGCTGGGCCCGGGAGGCTGCCAGGCTCTGGCTCATGTTAACACGCCTCCCCTTTGAATAAAGCCCGCGCTTCTCCATGTGGAATCATCGCGGGGTGGCTTGCATGTTGGGGCTGAGGCCACGCAGGTAACTCACCTGCCACTGATCAGGGATGCGTGGCAGGAAAGGGGCTCTGAACGCGGCGGGCCATCTGCGGCTGCCCTAAACCACGGGGCTGCTGGAGCCGCTGCCCCCTCCCCCCGGGAATTTGCCACAAACGCTGCCGCAGGAGCTCAGACCCTGCCCTCACCTCATGGGGCTCAGCGGGAGAGGAACCGGACTATGTTCTTTTACAGAGCAGAGAAAAACGTGGAGAGTTTGTGTTTGCCTCTTTGCCTTTATGGCCCTCCCGTCCTGGGTCATCTGGGAAGTCTCTGTCTTAACTCTCCCTTGAACAAGGCACACAGCACTGCCACCTGGACGCAGAGCTTCTCCTGGCACACTGGCCTGGCCTTTGCAAAGTCCCTCGACCGCGGCTGCCGTGACCCCGCTGTGAAGGGACAAAGCGAGCTCCTGGCGGACGCCTCTGAACCCGATGCCCAAGGGCAGAAGACAGGGCACGGCCCCCGTCGGCCCCTCCAGGTCCCGCTAAGCCAACCACTGGCTTCAGACAGAAATCTCCGTGCCCCCTGGTTTCCAGGCCCTCCCTGGCGGGAGAGAAAGCTCAGGGGCTCCCACCAAAACAGCAGGGGTGTGAAGCGGCCATGGCCGGCCTGCTGGGCCTGCGGCCAGCGTGGGGCAGGGTGGAGAGAGAGGGTCGCCCCTGTAACGGGACGCCCAGCTGGCCTCTCCTTCACCCTTGTCTCGTCCCTCCCGTGCTCCTGGGGGGAACTCGTGTGTGGGAAGTTGGGAACGTGTATTTCAGGGGAGATGGGGCCGGTTCTTACAGTCGTAGTTGCCCCACCCAGGAGTCATAAAACCCCTGGGAACGCTCCCAGCCCTTCCTGCCTCTGAGCTTCCTAAAAACACCAGGAAGCTAGACTCGGGTGGTGCTGCCCGGCTGAGCAGGCCTGAGCCCGGACCAGGGTCCTCCTGGGCCCAGACTCCACAGGGCGTCCGCCTTGGCCCTTTCTGTCTGCGGACGCTGCCCGGCGGGTCTCTCTCGCGGTGGCCCGCGTCCACCCCAGGGCCAGCTGCGGGCCAGGAGAGCTCTGCGTCCAGCGTGCGCGGGGGACACGTGCACGTGAGAAGGGAGAAAACCTGAGTGCACTAACGGGCAGCGGCGGGGGCTGTAGTAAAAGGCTGAGGTTGGCAGTGGAGGCCGAGAGCGGGTCGGCTCTTACCTGACCACCTGCAAAAATGACAGGGGTGGAGGCGGGCTTTGGGCGGTAGGGGATGGTGGCACCTTTCGGTGGGGACTAGGAAAAGGGACAGGAGAGGGAGAGAGAGCGTTAGAGCAGCTTCGCAGCCTGGCAGTCGTGAGGCCTCCTTCCGAGCCCCCCTGCCCTCCCCAGTCCCCAGGTCCTCCAGGGACCACGGCCCTACATACAGCCCCAGCAGGAGGCGGCGGGTGACGGGTGAGGCGGGCAGGGGCGCGTCTGCCCGCGCACGTGACCCTCCCCAGCGCCAGCACAGGCGCCGCGTTCTGAGAGGGGCGCACCCCCTCCTTCAGTCCTCGGGAAAGAGCCCCCGGGGACTCGGTGCCAGTGCCGGGGCTTCGCGTGGCCTGGGCTGATGTTCAGTCGGCATCATCACGGGAAAGTTAGAAACATCCAACTTCGCTATTTAAAAAAAGAGCCATCATTTAATGCACCTTAGAGTCCAAATGAAATAGTCCACAGTTGTGATGCAATTTGCTACAATTTCCTTTCATTATTCTGTGTCCAAAAGTATAGGATTCATATCTTGGGGTGAACGATATTCTCAAGCACCAGAAGTCGGCCAGGTCCTGATGATGTCAACCAGACGCCTTGGTCAGAAGCCATCAGGCCCTCCCCTGTCCCCTTGCCTGGGTGACCGTCTTCCCTGGGAGCAAAGTCCACAGGGCTGGGCCCGGGCTGTTGTCGGGAGTCCTGAGTCAGCAGCAACACCAGCCAGAGGCAGAGCTCAGGCACCAGGGCAGCCTGTCTTTGCTGTGACTTCCTGAGGCCATTGCCCACTCAGGCCCAGCCACCTGGCGTTGTGACCTCAGAGTGACCCAACCTAAGACACACACAGGGAGGTGGGGACAGCAGAGGGGTTGGCAGCTTCAACTCTGCAGCCCAAGCCACATCATGCGACTTTGTCCATGCTGTATGCCCTTGAACACACTGTGACCTTGGATGTGTGCTGTGTGACCTTGAACACAGTGTGACCTTGGCCAGCTGCCTGACCTTGTGGAGAGCAAGAGGGGCTGCTTCAAGGGCCCGTGTGCTGACCGCGTGTGGGTGACGCTGGGCTCCCATACTTCCGTCTCCGGCTCGTCTGAGGTCGTGTCCAGGCGCCTCTGCAGCGGGGTTCTCTGTGGTCTCAGGACGATTAGGGGTCACCGGGCAGGAAGCGTGACTGCCCTGAGTGACCGTTTCCGCTGCAAAAGGAGGACTCGGTCCAGCTGCTGCCCCCACTCCATCCCTGAGCTGGGGGGTGGGCTCCCCACTTCTCAGCCTCAACTGTCACCTTGCTCCATGGTGCACTCCGACCCCGCCGACAGCAGGGCCCGCCCTCCGCTGGCCCTAATGGCCATGATGCCCAGTTCCCTTCGAGCTGACCTCTGGTGGAGGGAGGCCTTCTGAGCACACGCCCCCCACCCAGGGCTGCAGCCCCGACCCTCGCGTTCTCCACCGACCCGCCACTCCTCAAGCAGCCCCTCCCTCCTTCGGTAGTGATTTCATGGGCGGAGCCCCCACCCCAGAGCCCGAAACTCCAGTCACTCTTCATTTAACATCGGACCAGGGGCTCCTAGCTGTGGTGACGCTTCCTCCCCCATAAGTGGCTGCTCCGGCCTCCAGGGGCTTCGTGACACCAAAGGCAGGAGGCCTCGTCCCCGTCCCTCGAGGACCGATCACGCCTGCCCGTGTGCTTCAGCCTTCACCGTTTCACAGCCCTGGGGGCACCAGCGCCCCACAGCCAGTGGGGTCAAGCTCTCCTGTGGGGTCATGTCTGACCACAAACGTGGCACAAGCAAGGCCACGTGGGAGGGGTCCTGAGGAGCCCACATGTCCTGTTCTGACCTCGTCGGGGACATCAGAGGCGGCGTCCCTCCTGGAGCGGTTCACGTCACCCCACCTCGCCCAGGCACCGCTGCTCACCAGGCTGCTTGGGCATCTGCCGTACTAGGGGTGCTGGGCCCTGCTCGCTACCCACCCTCACGGCCCCTCACGGTCCCAACGCCGGGACTGAAGAGAACACTGATCCTCACCGTGACCAGCGTGTGGGGAAAGCTTCAGAACAAAATATCTAGAAAAGTACTTTTGATTTCCCAATATCATACTTCAGGAAAATAAAAACGATACAAATTTTTTTCTAAGGAGTTGGACATGGTGCTTTAACACCAAGTCAAGTACAAAAGAGGGAGAACCCACCGCTGCCCCCACGAGGCTAATTCCTGGGGGAGACTGCTGTCCCCTCAGGCAGACACTCCGTCAAGGGCTTCGGGCATGGGGGGAGGAGGGCCCAGGTGGCCGGGCCAGCAGCACAGGTATTGAAACCTTGCGTCTGAGGCACGATGACTTCATTTTAGCTTAAGAAAGACCAGCAACTATTATTGATAGCTTCAGTTAATCTTGCAGCAGTTTGGGTATTGATTGAAACTTAAATCTTGGGGTTTTTTCCCTCAGATTTTCAAGAGAGGTTTTTCCTGCTCAGCTGTGCCTTCCTTGCTTCTCCTTTGGTTAATCCTTTCGTTTACTTCTTTCTGTCTTCACAGCTGGGGCATTTTCGTGTGCTTTTCCTAAGTCCTGCCCATTGTACCTCGGTGGTGTCTCTGATGCCCGCAGGCTGGTCCCATGCAGTGGGGTCCTGTCCATGGCGTGGGCCTCTTCACTCCATCTGCATCTCCAGCCCAGACCTGGCCCCAGGGCACACCTGCACCACTTTTAAGGACTGACCCTTTGCTGAACGCCCCTCACACCATGGACCACTAACTCTTCATCCAACTCCAGAAATGAGGGGAGGGGCTCACGCTCCCCACGTTCTCCGTGGTCTCCCCAGATCCCCAGTGAGGACGACCGACCCACCCGAGGTGGCAGGAGCCGGCGGCTGCCCCCCCATGGAGCCTGCACCCCAGCACAGCTCTCACTCAGGCCGTCCCTGAGGCCCGCCCTCACGCGACCCTGACCACATGAAGCCTCAGGGCCCCGACGCCTCCAGCGCTCAGCAGCCCCGGCCGGCACAGAGTGAGGGGCAGGTTGGCGTGGAGCCCTGGACTTGTGGACAGACTGTACCTCCAGCATGACCACACAGATTTGCTTGACACACTGGATGATGGCGTCGGGGGTCCCCGAGATGGTCACTGCCCGCTCCGTGGAGTTGGGCAGCATGTCCCCGGCCACCTGGACCTGGGCACCTGTGGACTGGAGAGACCAGACGTTGGAAGGGGCCCCACCGAGCGGGGCAGTGTGCACTGCAGCGGCACTTCCTGGGTGCCCCCGGGGGCGTCGAGGGCACAGCACGCCTTGGGACACCCCCCGACGCTGCCCCAGGTCACCCCTCCACGCCCTCCGCATGCTCCGTCTGGAGCCCCCGGGGCAGCCCCATCCAGCTCAGCCCGCCGCTGCCAGGGCACCGTGGACCTGGAGCAGGGTGGGCGACGCTGGATGTGGGAGCGGCATCTCAGGAGACAGAGTTGTTTTCAAATATGTGGAATTCTCTCTCTCTGTGGAGTTTGAGGTCACAGAGGAAGATGGATCCCAGTCATGGGGCCTAAAGCGTGTGGCCATCTTTCCTGGAAGGAATCAAGCCTGGGGGCTGCCATCCTTTGGGGAAGGGAAGGCCTCGGGCTTTCCTTGGGAGAGGAACTTGTGAAGGTAAGGTGGGCCCCTCAGGCAAGCCCCACCCCAGCTGGGACGGCTCAGCGACTCTTAGGAAAGGGGGCCTGGCAGTGGGAGCAGGGGCCTCCCGGGGGCCAGAGCCCGTGCCCTGGAGCCCAGGACTGGGTGGAGGGGTGCCACGGCCACGTCCCGGGAGTCAGGCCTGGGCTCCTCTGCGTGACGCCCACAGCAGGGGCTCCCACGGTCACTCTGCCTTGTGGCTCGTCCCTCCCCTGCTGCAAGCTCTGTGCTGCAGGGTCTGCAGGGACCTGGCTAGTGTTCTGCCCTAGGGACATCCTGACCGCCGGTGTTCGGCTCCCGGGCGGGCGGGGAGGGCTCGTTACCTCCCTGATCTCCTTGATCTTGGAGCCGCCTTTGCCGATCAGGGACCCGCACTGGCTGGCGGGGACCACCAGCCTCAGCGTCACCGGGGGCTTGCTGGTGGCTGGGCTGTTGCTCATGCAGTTAATGATGTCCTGGGGAGGAGAGGCATGTGCGTCGGCCGGGAGAGCCTAACAGGCTCCCTGTCGGGGGTCGGGGGTCGGGGAGACGAGGACGAGGGGGAGGCAGAGGCACGAGGCAAACGGCTGAGGGTGAACAGCGGGAGGACATGGTGGCCGGGCTGGGCTGGTCACAGGGGCTGCGAGGCCAGGCCAGGCTCAGGGGACGACGGGGGGCGGCTGGAGAACACACGGGGACCCCCAGACGTGCACGTCTGGGCAGTCGCACTGCTGCCGCGGGGTGGGGCGCAGACCCCCAGGGTGCCTGGACTCAGGGTCTGACCTCGGTCCCTAAGGCCTGGCGGGCAGAGAGGGGCTTGGACAGAGGGTGATCCACTTGACAGAAGGACTTAACTCCCCAGCTTGATCACCCTTCGAGTAAAGACACCAAATGCATCTCCAGATGACTTTTAGCAATTTCAAAAATACCAGAAACACATAAAAATCTTAAGGTTGAACTCACTGACAGACGTACACAAAAGTGCACAGACACATAAATGCGTGTACATTTCCCGGGCCTGGGTCTCCCTTTGTCTGTCCACATCTGAGCCAAGCTAAACACACTGGGGGTCAGCTGCTGTGGACAGGGCTGAGGCCTGGACGTGGCCGCTTCACTGCCGGTGCCAGGCCTTCCCTGAGGACTCGTGCTCTGGGGGCAGGCCCTGAGGGACTGCTCAGTGAGGGAAGGGGGCCTTGGGGGAGGAGGGACCCTGGCCGGTCACCAGGTGGACTGGAGGGGGCAGTCCCCAGGGAGGCAGAGGAGGCAGAGGGGCTGAGAGGTCCCCTCTTCCGGGACAGGGCTCCCTAGGGGCACCCCTTACCTCCTCAAACTTGTAGGCGATCATGGCAAAGGCCTTGAAGATGGCATCTGTCGGGCCCGTGATGGTCACAATTCTTTCTGGGCAGTTTCCTTCCGAGATGTTGATCCTTGCCCCGCTCTGGGAGGGAGATACGCAGACCCCAGAAACTGGATTAAAAGCCTTGGGGCCGGCAATGGGCTGGATCCTAGGGCCTACTGACCACCGGGGACTCCTGCAGGCTGGTGGCGCCCGAGCCTCAGCACCGATGGCCGGTCCTGTCCTACTGTGCTCGCTGTGACCCGGTCATGACCGGGAGGGCACCTGAACTGCTGGTGTGTGCTTCGGGGCTCCGCATGGCCACCCCTCACTCACATCCCTGCCATGCGGGGCTCCCGGCGGGTCCTGGCCGCATGGGGCTGGGCGCAGAGCTGCTAGGAGGCCCTGGCCTCCTCCCTCCCGCCCTCTCAGAAACAACATGCAGCTCAGGGCGCCAACTCACCTCTTCACGCATCTTCTTCACGGTCTCTCCTTTCTGGAACAGAGGTTCAGACAAGGGAGGGGGTCACTCGGGCTTTCACCACAGGCACGGAGGCTGGGCGCCCCAGCCCTCCAAGGTGGGCTCCAGGCCCGACATGCTTGACTCCCCGGCCCGCCCACCACCCTGCCCAGGGCACGGGCTGTGGGGTGGGCAGACCTGGCCCCAGGGACCCAATGCGGCTCCACGCTTGGCCTGGGCACCTGCTCCACAGGGCGGGTTGGCACCCATCCCCCAGCCTCACCGCCAGCAAAGCGGGGACCAGGCCCTCGGGTGATCCCACGAGGAACTTGTGAAAAGAAGCCTGACTCTGAGCTCCGGGGGTTCCCCCACCATTCAGGGACCACGAGGGACCACGAGGGTCCAGCAAAGCCAGAGACGGTCGCAAGGAATGGGGGTGCGGGGTCCTGGCCCATGTCTCTCCTACACACACCCAGCTTCCAAACCAGCGCTCACTTTCCCCAGGGGAACGTTTCTTTGAGAATGGACTCACCACCACTCAGGCCGGAGGTGGGAGACTGCTCCCAGGAATGCACGTGGGAATTGGTCCTGAGCTCTCAAACTCGGGAAGAATGACTGGCCACCAGGGCAGGTGGGCAGCGGGGCTGCCTCGGGGGATGACTCCCCAGCTCCCACAGGGCTGGAGACTGGGAAGGTCTGCGACCAGCCTCATGGGGGTGCAGTCTGAAGGCGACAGGGCAGGATTCCAGTGGGATCCTCACTGCTCGCCTGGCACACACCGTGTGCGGCTCCCCCCCTGCACAGGGGTGCTCCAGACCTCACTGTCCCTCTGAGATACCCCGGTAGAGGCAGAGTTCACTCAATAATTACCTTCCTGGGACTTCCCTGGTGGCGCAGTGGTTAAGAATCCGCCTGCCAACGCAGGGGAGAATGGTTCGAGCCCTGGTCCGGGAAGATCCCACATGCCGCGGAGCAACTAAGCCCGTGCGCCACAACTACTGAGCCTGCGCTCTAGAGCCCGCGAGCCACAACTACTGAGCCCACGAGCCACAACTACTGAAGCCTGCATGCCTAGAGCCCGTGCCCTGCAACAAGAGAAGCCACCGCTCACCGCAACTAGAGAAAGCCCGCGCGTAGCTATGAAGGCCCAAGGCAGCCAAAACATAAAAATAAAAAAAAATGATTACCTTCCCGATGATGCTGCCGACTTCCTGCAGGAAAAGAATCACAGAAAGATGATGTCATAGAGCAGAGGGAGCAAAAATCCTGTGACAGGCGCCGCGAGGCCGTCCACCTTCCGAGTCATGAGTGAGGAAGGGAGACTGGACGGTCAGGAGGCAGCGGGCTGGCAGGCTGCCCTGCCTCTGACCGACAAAGAGAAAGAGAACGGCCAGCTGCTTTCCAGATAAACATGTCAACAGGTATCACCTGTGCCCTTAAGGCCTCAGGGAAACCCTGCAAGAAATGGATGACAGATAAAATCCCCCCGTGATTCTGAGATGTATAAAAACTTAGCGTTGCTATTGCTATTTGACCTTTTTTAAAAAAGGTAGAACACTGAAAGACTCTTGAGCACACCACCATGCTTCTAAAGCCTGGGGCCCGCAATGGTTCAGACGCGCTCCCGGCCAGGACTGCCCGTCGCAGCACCTCCCTGCCTGGGACAGACCCACGAGGCTCCGCCATGGCACCTCAGGGAGGCGGGGCCGGCCTGCTTCCAGCTGCAGAGAGCAGCTCCCACAGTCAAACTCATCTTCCTTATTACAGTGAAGCCCTCAGCAACCGCAGTGTCCTGGGGAAACGCCCCAGTTCTGCGAGGCCAGGAGGGCGCGTGTGCAGCAGGGGCTGTGGCGGCAAAGGGCAGCTGGGCACGGGCGGTGGCCCCTCCGGCAGTCACCTCCCAGCGGCAGGGTTGGGTAGTTGCTGCGGCAGCAGCTGCTGGAGGTGGGGCCATGCATCTGACCTCAGACTGTCCTCCACGGTACACACCCAGCTCCGGACAACCTTGACCAAATGCCACCCACCCTGGGAGCCGGAAAGGCAGTCAGCATCCCTCCATCACGGAAAGGGAGGCTCTAGGTGTGAGCACCAGCCTCCGGAAATCTAGGGAGAGCAGTGCCCCAGGCACGATGACAGCCTCTGCCGTCCCCTGGGTTTCTTATGGTACAAACACCAGACAGAGGAGCCAGGATGAACCCTGTGCTATTGGACTGGAATGGGGGTGTGAACTCAGGGAGCCCAATTTAGAGATACATATGCAGATGTGCGCAGACATAGGTGTGTATGATTCTACACACACCCACACCCACACATACAAGTGCACGCGTGCGCGCACACACACAAACACATATTCCCTAGCTCTGTCTGGGGCCCACAGTAGCCCAAAAGCCGTGAGCACCCCATGTGCCCACCTCTGGGCTCTAACACCATCCCACCAGCCTCCACTCAAGAGAGCTGGGTTCTCTACAGAAACGGCTGATTCCAGGACCAGCAGGAAGGCAAGGAGGAGCAACAGCGGTGTGCAGAGAAGATGTGCAGTCAGAACGGTGGGTCCCCCCAAAAGGACACAGGCCAGCTCGGTGGGGCGACCACGGCCAAGTCAGGGACAATGTGAGCATCAAAATCAATAATGACAGTGCAGGGACGGCGCGGGGACAGTGTGGGGACAGCATGGGGGGTGATGCGAGCAAAACAGCAAACCCTGCGTCCAGGAAGCCATGAATGAAGCAAGGGTGGCACACAGGACATTCACGCAACACCTTAGTACCCGCCAGCAAAGACGCCCTGATGACTGTGGAAGAGGAGTTGGGGAGGTGCCCAGCAGGTGCCCCCACCAAGTGACACCCTGAAATCTGGACTACCTGATAGGAAAGCTTCTGGGACACTCCTGCCAACGGTGAGAAAACGTCAGAAAAAAACCAAAGTGAGGGACATTCTCTCTACAGAAGAACTGGGCAGGAACTTTGCTTTCAAAGCAACAGGCAAAGGAAGCGTGGGGAGCGCCTGTCGGAAGGGCAGCCCTGGGACGACCGGTGCACGTGAGGGGCCCGAGCCGCCCGGCCGGCACGTGTGTGTCAGTGTTAGTGTCCCGGAGGAGAACGCCCTCACGTGTAGAAAATACACACTGGGGGTGGGGCAGCAGACGGGCAGCTCAGTCTCGAAAGGTTCTGGGAGAAACGGAATCTGGACGGCGTTGCAGCTGCTGTGTAAGTCGGAGATCGCTTAGAATTTTAAAAGCCTAGTATGAGACGAAGACCCCTGCGGCGGGCGTGCCTCCCCTCCCCTCTCCGCCCCCGTACCTTTCCGTGCATCAGCAGGCGGATGGTCAGGGTCACGTTCAGGCCACCTTCTGAGACCTTGGACTCCATCTTTCTTCCAAACTGTAGCTGGGGGAGGTGGCTCAAGGTGCCGAGGGTGCCGTGAGGAAGGACAGATGGGGCCCAGATGGTGTCACCTGGCAAGGGAAGGCACACATCAGGTGACCGGGCCTGGGCGGGCGGGTGGGTCGGTGGGCTGCCGCCTTCAGCATCGCTGCTGGGGAAAGGCAGAGGCGTCCCGGGCACCCCAGTCAGCACGAGGAAGGGCTGGTCCAGGGACTCACGGTGTGGCACCTGTGGGGGCCTGGGGTACATGGCAGGGGGGATGGGCCTCAGGGGAAGCCTGCCAGCGAGTGACCTGGCCTCACTGCTGACTAACGCATGGTCCTGGGCCTCAGTGTCACCTCTGTGATGAGGGCCTCAGCCGCTGGAGGGGAAAAGGGGTGACCAGCAAGCCTGGGGACCCCATGTGTCTGGGGAGTGTCTGCTCTGCCGTCACCTGGGATCCGCCCATTTCCCACCACACTGGTGCCAGAATCCTCCCCGTCACCCTTAAAAAGCCAGGAGATTACAGACCTGTGTTCCCTTTATGTCTAGAGTCGAGATTCCTCAGTTCTCCTCATTCTAAAGTGGGTTCAGTCTCTATTAACTAAACTGCCAAACAGCTGGGTGTCCCCCTTTATAAAGTTTTCAGAAAATGCTTTACATTCATATCACAGGTCCGCTTATTGTATCATTTCTGCAGTGTATCGGTTCAGCACTTCGCCCTCCAGGCAACATTTAGGCTCCGTTTTAAGATTTACAGGCAAGGAATGGTCACAGTAGCGGACCTGAAGGACGGTTGGAGAGCGAGGTGCGCGTGCGGGTGACCCAGCCTGACGGTGTGCAGGACACAGCCAAGAGGCCCCCGCCCAAGGTCCGCACAGGGTCCAGGTCCGAGTTCAAACGATCGGAGTGGCACCAAATAGACACGGCTCCCTGCCACGCAGACACCCTGCAGCAGCCCTGCAAAGCCCTTCCTAAGCTCAGGGTGCGCGCCAAGGCTAAGGTGCCTGCACGGATGAACCGGACGGCGGGGCGTCCAGGCGGGGACACCACGCCTCCTTTTTAATTAGAAACATCTCCTCCAGGGTCTGGGGCCATCTGTTATGTAAATGTTTCCAGCCCACGGTGGAGAAAGTGGGTCAGCGAGCGCCAGGGGTGCTCCAGGCTGCAGGCTGTCAGCCGGCATCTGTCACACGGGCCAGTGAGTGCCGGCCTGCTTCACGTGGCCACGAGTGGGCATCCCAGGCCTCCGTGGACCGTGGCCACAGAAGCAGCCCCGGGGGCTGTTCAGGTCAACCGGACTCAGTACCCCGACCCTGAAGAACCCACCCTGAGATGGCAGGCAAGGGGTGCCAGGAAGGTGGGGGCATCCTCTGGCCATCCCGCCAGGACCCAGGACACCTCCCATCAGAGGCCACCCCAAGTGTGCTGGCCCTGCTTCCCACCTCTGTGGCTGCCAGCGATGCTCTGCAGGAAGCAGCAGCTGCACTCCTGTGGGTACAGCCGTCCACACCAAGCCAGGCGGCCAGTTCATCAGAAAAAGCCTCTTCCTGTGACACACTCCTCCCCACACCTGGTGTCCAGAAACCGGCAGATCCCTCTCGCCAGCGAGGACCCCTCCTTCTGTCCTCCTCATGCTGGGGATTTAATGTATTTTACTCCACTTGCTGAGAGGAAGAGGAGAAGCAGACATGGTCCCCCGATGGCGCCTGGCAGGGCCCCCCCCTTCTCGCCTCCCCCCACCCCCGGAAGCCCGTCTAGTCCGTGGTTCAAATGCCTCTCTGTGCTGACACCATCCTCAGACGCACCTGAACCTAGATCTCACCCTGCACCCCACTCCCTGGGCGCCCTGATTTCTGACGGACGCCCCAGTCCACGTGCGTGGAGATGGGCTGTCATCTCTGTGTTCTGCTCATGCCCAGACCTGGCACGATGACCCCTCCTCCGACCCACCCCATTTGTTACCAAATCCTGACACGTGGGGGCAGAGTCCGCGATTTATTCCTCTTTTCTAGTGTCTTGAGGAGGAAGCTGGTGGCATGGATTTAAAATCTTACTTTTGGCCTAATACAATGTTTAGTTCTATAAATTTCTCTCTACATGTAGCTTTCGTTGCATCCCACAAATTTTTATATTTGTGCTTTTTGTCCACTCATTTCAAAAGACTTAATTTCTCTTTTGATTCATGGGATATTTTGAAGTGTGTTATCGAGTTTTCAAATATTTGGAGATTTTCTAGATAGCTTTCTTCTGTTGTTTTCAAATTTAATTCCATTACAGTTAGACAGCATATTTTGTAATACTTGAGATATTTTAAATTGATTGAGAGTTGCTTATGGACCAGAACGTGGTCTATCTTGTGTGACTGGGTGGGATGTTCTACAGATGTCAGTAGAGCAAGATGGCTGGGCGTGCTTTTCTGTCCGCTTATCCCAATATTGAGTAGGGATGTTGACGTCTCTGACTGTGATTGTGGATTTGTCTGTTTCTCCTGCAGTTCTATCTTTTTTTGCTTCATGTATTTTAAGCTCCATCGTTAGCATCATAACATCTAGCACTGTTATGTTCTGTGGATGAATTGACCCCTTTACCATTATGAAAGATGCTTCTTCATCTCTGGTAATACTCTTGACTCTGAAACTGACTTTGACATTAATACAGACACCCGACCTTACTACTGATTAGTGTTAGCGTGGTGTCTCTTCTTCCATCTCTTATTTTTAATTTATTTGTGTCTTTATATTCAAAGTGAGTTTCTTGTAGGCAACACAGAGTTGCCTACAGAAACTTTTAAATCTTTTTCGACAATCTGCCTTTTAATTGGGGTTGTTAGGACTCTTCACAGTGATTGCTGATATGGCTGAGTTTAGGTCTATCACTCCACTATGTGTTTTCTGCTTTCACCATCTGTTCTTCGTCCCCCCGTGTCTATGTCTCCTCTGCCACATTTTGGATTAATTGCATACACTTTGTGATTCCACCTCATCTCCTTCGTTCACTTACTAGTCTCCACTCTGGGTTTTGTCACCCAGGCGGTGGCTTCAGGGCTTAGGCACAGACCTCTAACCTGACTCAGCCCGTGAGCTGCGGCCTCACCGCCTGACGGGTGCAGGACAACCCGACAGCAGGGTGTTCTCCTTTCTCCTCCTGGCCTTTGCCCTGTTACTGCCACACATTTTAGTTCCACCCACGTTATAGATCCTACAGTACTTTGTTTTTAAAATTTAAACAGTCAATTCTCTTTTAAAGGGATTTGGATAATAATAAAAGTGTCTTTCATGCTCAACCATGTAGCTCTGCTATCATTTTTCTTCTACCGTAAGAATTTCCCTTAATATTTGTGTGCAGCAGGTCTGCTGGTGACGAGTTCTCTCAGCTTTGGGCGTGTCTGGACAGTCACCTTCTTCTGAAGCCCGTCTCACCTGGTGCAGAATTCCAGGTGGGCTGTGCTGGCCTTCCCTCCTCTCCATACTGTGTCCGGAGGGGTCTACGGCAGTGTCCCCTTTGTCCTCTGAACGTAACCTCCTCTTCTCTAGCATATTTAAAGGTGTTTCTCTTAATCTGAGCAATTATGTTATTATGCTGTGCCTTGTGTTTTTGTTCTTGGGGCTTCACTGAACTTCTTGGATCTGGAGTCTTAGAATTTTCATCAAATTCAGAAAATTGCAGCCATTGTTTTCCCGAGTATATATTCTGCTCCCTCCCCTGCACAGGGAGGGCCTCCACCTGCAGGCATGCCAGGCTCTGCCCTCTGTCCCTGTGTCTCATTCCGTGAGGTGC
Organism: Mesoplodon mirus; assembly: GCF_964341445.2. Lineage (NCBI taxonomy): Eukaryota > Metazoa > Chordata > Mammalia > Artiodactyla > Ziphiidae > Mesoplodon > Mesoplodon mirus. Next base: position 146,603,350 of record NC_138982.1, on the reverse strand, counting down.
CATTTCTCCTCTGACTCACTGGACGGGCTGCTCTGCTGTTGACCATCCAGCGCACTTGGCATCTCGGATGCTGCAGTGTCACCCCCAGAAGCCCAGCCCGCGTCCTCTTCTGTGTCATCACGCCTCCACTGAACACGCTCGACCTTCCTCTTGCTTCCTGAACACAGGCTGTATAGTCATAACGATGACATCAGTGTCCATGTCCCCTGGTTGTATAACTGTCGTCGTTTCTGGGTCGAGGGCCAGGCAGTGGAATGCAGCCCTGACACTGCGTGACAGTGACGAGAGCGCTTCCCGTGTGGGTCACAGAGTGAGCGCCGGCGGCGCCTGGTCACTTCCAGGGGCAGCACAGCCAACACCCACCAGCCAAGGGTGGAGGAGACCCAGGCGCTGCCTCAGACGAACCTGAAGGCCCGGCTCGTCTCTGAGCCGCACGGCTCTTCCTGATTCTGTGGGCGGGATCCTGCCCGTGGCCAGGGTGCCCTCCTCGGTTTAGTACCATCTATAAAGAAATCATCCAAATCTGACCACCCGCTTCCAGTGCACGGGAGACACAAATCCATTTCGACCGCTTTGCTCGGCTCCTCAGCTGGAGGACACGAGTCACCTCGTCCCGCTGACGCAAAGCCTGAGGCTGGAGTTAAGGGAAGGGTGGCCGCAGGGACAAGGCCCAGGATGGGAACCCACAGCCCTCCCCCCGCAACCCAGGTCTCACGTTTGCTCTGATCTCTCCTGCGCAGAAAGCCTGCAGGCGCCCTGCCACAGATCCCAGTGTCCCCGGCGATGTCGCCCAGCACCGGGAAGGGACACTCAGTCCACGTCTGTGGCGTCCCGAGGAAGGACTCTGGCTGCCCTGGTGTGGGTCCTGCACTGCGGCCACCGGGGGAACCAGGGCTGGGAGCTGGCCTCAACGCCCAGGCAGGGCGGAAGCAGCCACGTGCTACATCCACGTGTAACAGAGCCCCCTGGTTTGCAAGGGCATCTGCCCCAGGATACCAGGCTGGGGAGATCTGGGGGGATGGAGGCAGGTTTTGTGACGCTGCAATCCCCTGTGTGTATATAAAACCTCGTATCCTTCCCTCAAGGACGTTGGGGCCACAGGTGGGTGTACACTCAGAGCCGAGGGGCACGTCCAGCAACACGTGTCAGCGGCCATTTCCAAGTCCTGCCGCTTGCACTTTGGTGGGGAGACTAAGATCCAGGCGAGCGGTGGGGAGAGCGGGTCTCCCGGGGGCGCTGCGATTCCCTTGGGAGGGAAAACGGGCTGATGTGACACTAGGGGAGCAGATGGAGCCTCACATTTGCTGCACGGCTGGTCCAGGCTGCAGAGTCCGCCTGCAGAAAAGACCAGCCTGAGTCTGGAGGAGCCCCGCTGAGCCCGGCCGACAGTCCCCCCACTCAGATCTGGGCAGGATGGGGTGCAGGGCAGAGTCCTGACGATTTCTGAACGTACCCCAGGCTTGTGTGACTGGACTCGTCTCCAGTCAAAGGAAACCAGAGGGCGTGGCGTCTCTGCTGCCGTCACTGGCCGTCGCGGGGAGCGCTCGCACCTGACCAGTCTGCGCCTCTCCCGCTTCGCTGGCCCCGCAGGACCTCTGAGCCTTCCGGCCTGCACTCTGCTGCCCTTACCAGCCACCACCTCTCGGTGTCCAAGGAGGAAGCCGGAGAAAGGTACATTCAGGAAGCAAACATCAGGGCTATTTGACACGCTAACTTTATAATCATCATGTACAGCTTCTGTTCACGTGTGTAAAATACACTCATTTACGTTTCACTTAAAACTCCTGGTGGATTTAAGAAGTCAGCGTCAATGGGTGGCTCTGGGTAAACTGCTGAAGCTGCATTTAGGAAGCTGGCAGGAGGGTGAAGTTACCTGTGATGCCAAATGCCTGGTCACTGCAGAGGACTCTCCAGCCGCTGAGCAGCCATCCCCAACAGGAAGACTCCTGAGAATGCCTCTGGTGGCCCCTCCAGGGACACCTGCCTGGTGAGGCCACACAGCCCCCCACGCTGTGGCACGGCCCTGCTGGATAGGGCAGAGCCCTCTTGGATAGGGCACAGCCCTGCTGGATAGGGCACAGGAGACAGGGTGTCAAAGGCCAGCACCAGAGCCAGCGCTGGCTGCTCCCGCCCCTGTTCTTTCCTACAAGAACACATAAATGCAAGGCGCAGGTTGAAATTTGCCTCGTAGGTAATTGGTAATAAATAACTTTGTTAATTCAACAAATATTTCCTGGGCGATTACTAAGCTCCAGGCACTGTGCTGTCCTACAAAGAGAAGAAAACAGGGCACCTTCTTGAGGGAGGGACGGGCCTGTCAAGAAATCCTCATGGTGATACAGGAGCCAGAGGAACGGGAGGAGTGCTGGGCCCACATGGGAGACACCCCCACCCAATGTGGAGCCCTCTGGGTGTCAGTCACAGGCCAGGCTGAGTCCTCAGGCAGCAGCACATGGGGGCTGTGTGTGCTCCTGGGGGGAGCTCTGAGAAGGACTGTTGCCCCAACTCCCAGGACTGCCCATAGTGCAGTGGCTACACAGTTCATCCCATCCCAGGAGGGTGGTGTACCTGCAAGATTCAAGTCTGGGAAAGGAGACACTGATGTACCTGGTATCCCAGGGCTCAGCTGGTGGCCTAGGGCTCACCTGGCCGTCTTATAATGACAGAGCATGGAGGCCTTGGCACTGAAGTCGAGGTGTGTGTGTGCCACCCCTCAGGGCCCGATTCAGGAGACCCAGGTGGTCCTAGAAGCTGCATTTAAGGTTCTCCAGACTCCTTTTGAGCAAGGCCATGTTTGGGAGCCAGTGGTCATAATGCCCACCCCAACTCTTCCCCCACTCCATCTGTTAGGAATTCTGGGAGGCTGCCAGTAATAGGAACCAACCAACCACATAACCCCGGGGGCCTGCTTTTTTCCTTTTGTGAAAGAAATCAGGAGGAGGCAGTGAGTTGGGGGCAGGGCAGATGTGGGAAGTAACGGTGAGGAAGTGAAGGCAATGCCTCCTTTCACGAGCACAACGCCTACGTTATATGTATATAATGTAATATCTGGGCAACACTGAAAAGTTGCACAAAGGGGATACTCAAAAACACTGTCAATAAGTCAAAATGGAATTTTTAAAAAATGTTGAGTAACCCACAGGAAGGCAGGAAATAAGGAAACAGAGAAACAAAACATAGGGAGAACAAACAGAAAACAAAAAACGAAACGGCAAACTTAAGCCCTAACATCTCAATAATTACATTAAATGTAAATAGTCTAAATTTACCAATTAAAAAAACAGAATGGCAGAGTGGATTAAGAAAAATGACTCAACCATATGCTGTCGATAAGAAACTCATTTACTTCAAATAGAAAGATGTAAGCAGACTGAAAATAAACTCATCGGAAAAGATGTGTCACACAACCACTCATCAAAAGAAAGCAGGAGTGGCTATAGTAATATCAGATAATATTGATTTCAGAGCAAAGATGGAGAGAGGCATTATATAAAGATGAGTCCACCCAGGAAGAAGCAATAGCAAGCAATCCTGAAAGTGTATGAATCAAACACTAGAACAGTAAAATATGTGAAGACTGACAGAACTGAAAGGAAAAACATAGAAATCCACAATTACAGCTGAAGATTTCAATACCATCTCAACAACTGAAAGAACAGCTAGGCGGAAAATCAGCAGGGATATAGAACTCACCCCACCGCCAATCAACTAACTGGACCTAGTCAACATTTATAGCACATCTCGTACCAGCAGAACACACACAGAATATGTACCACTGCGGAGCACAGCCTCGGCCGTGAAACACACCTCAACACACTCGAAAGACTCAGAATCATATGGTGTGTTCTCAGAGCACAAGAGAAGCAAACTAGAGATCGATAATAGAAATAACAGAAAAGTCTCCGAGCACACGCAAACTAAAACAACACCCATTTAAATAATCCTCGGGTCAAAGAGGCAATCTCAAGGGTTATAAAAGTATGTGGACCCGAATAAAAATACAACATATCAAAAATGGTAAAACACAACGAAAGCACTGCCTAGAGGGAAATTTATAGCACAAGATACATATATCAGAAAAGAGAAAAAGTCTCAAACCAATAATCTAAGCTCTTAGTTGAGGAATCTAGAAAAAGAACAAAATAAATTCAAGCAAACAGAAGGAAGGAAATAAGACAAAAATACTTAAAATTGGAAACAGAAAAACCAGAGAAAATCAATAAAATAAAGAGCTGATTCTTTGAAAAGGTCAATAAAATTGACAGACTTCTTGGACGACTGACAAAGAAGACAAAACATCATTGTAAGGAATGAATCAGGAGCTATTGCTAAGAACCTTGCATACATCAAAGGGATAATAAAGGAACACTAAGAGCAGCTCTACACAAATAAATTGACTTAGATAAACTGACCTACTCTTTGAAAAAGACAAACTACCACAACTCATCCAATATGAAACTGATAATTTGAATAGCCCTACATAACTGTTAAGGAAAGTGGGTTCATAATTTAAAACTCCCCTGCAAAAATTCTCCAGATCCAGATGGTTTCACTAGAGGATTCTACCAACAGTTTTAAGAAGAATTAATACCAGTTCTCCATAATCTCTTTCAGAAAACGGAAGAGAAGAGAAATACTTTCCAATTCATTTGATGAAGCTAGTATTAGCTTGATACAAAAATCAGTACAAAAGATGGTACAAAAGACAGTACAGGGCTTCCCCGGTGGCGCAGTGGTTGAGAGTCCGCCTGCCGATGCAGGGGACGCAGGTTCGTGCCCCGGTCTGGGAGGATCCCACATGCCGCGGAGCGTCTGGGCCCGTGAGCCATGGCCGCTGAGCCTGCGCGTCCGGAGCCTGTGCTCCGCAACGGGAGAGGCCACAACAGTGAGAGGCCCGCGTACCGCAAAAAAAAAAAAAAAAAGACAGTACAAAAGGAGAAAACTGCCCTCAAGAATATTGGTGCAAAAATCCTCTAAAAACATTAGCAAATAGAATTCATCAGTATATAATAAGAATTATACACTATGCCCATTCTTCCAGCGATGCAAGGCTGGTGCAGTATTTAAAAGTCAACTCATGTAATCAATCATATCGACAGACCTAAAGAAGATATCAGTTGATTATATTGTGCAGAAAGGCAGTTGACAAAATTCAACACTCACTCGTGATAAATCTCTCAGGAAAAAACACAGGAATAGAAGGGAACTTCCTCAACTCAATAAAGAGCATGTACAAAAAGACCTGCGTCCAACATCACACTTAGGGTTAAATCCTTTCCCCTTAGAACAAAGCACAACATCTCTCCTTTCACGGCCATTACTCACACAGTCGGGGGAGTTCAGTCAGTTCAAAAAGGCAGGAAAGGTAATGAGAGGAAAAGATAAAATTGTCCCTATTTGCAGATGACATGAACTACTTAGGTGTAAATCTGACAAAACGTGTAGGACTTATATGCTGAGAACTACAAAATGTTGAAAGAAATTAAAGATCTAAACAAATGGAGAGACAGAACACAAATTGCAAGACTCATCATAGTAAAGATGTCAGTTCTCTCCAAGTTGACATACAGCTTTAACATAATTCCTATTAAAATTCCAGCAAGAATTTCAGAGATACAGACAAGATCATTGTAAAATCTATACGGAAAGGCAAAGGAACTAGAATAGCTAAAACAATTCTGACAAAGGAAAATTAAGTAGAAGGAACAGGTCTCCCCAATTTCAAGAATTATTATACAGCTGCTGTAATCAAGGCTGTGGTGTTGGTGGAGAAAACCAATGGAGCAGATACAGAATCCAGAAACAGACCCACACAAATATGCCCAACTGATTTTTGACAAAGATCTAAAAGCAGTTCAACGGAGCAAAGACAGCTTTTTTCAACACATGGTGCTGGAGCAACAGGACATCCGTAGGCAAAAATGGACTTTTTGAACTAAACTTTAAACTTTATATAAAAATTAACTCAAAAAGGATCACAGGGCTTGCCTGGTGGCACAGTGGTTGAGAGTCCGCCTGCTGGTGCAGGGGACATGGGTTCGTGCCCCGGTCCAGGAAGATCCCACATGCCATGGACCGGCTGGGCCCGTGAGCCATGGCCGCTGAGCCTGTGTGTCTGGAGCCTGTGCTCCGCAGTGGGAGAGACCACAGCAGTGAGAGGCCTGTGTACCACAAAAAAAAAAAAAAAAAAAAAAAAAAAAAAAAAAAAAAGGATCACAGGCTTAAATGTAAAACGTAAAGCAACGAAACTTTCAGAAAAGAAAAGGAAAAATCCTAAGGGTCCATGGTAAGGCAGAATTCGTAGACTTGACACTAAAAGCATGATATACAAAAGGGAAAACTGATAAATTAGATGTGTCAAAACTGAAGACCTGTGCTTTGCCAAAAAAATATTAAGAGGATGAAAAGACAAGCCAAGACTGGGAGAGAATATTTGCAAACCACACACCCAACACAGAACTAGTTTAAAGCATATATAATGATCAAACTCAACAGTAAAAACGAAACAATCCAATTAGAAAACGGGCACAAGACATGGACATTTCACCAAGAGGACAGACAGGTGGTGAACAAGCACATGAGAAGATAGACGCTCAGTATCATTAGCCATCAGGGAAATGCAAATTAACACCACGGGAGGGGCCATCGCTCGCTTGTCACAACGGCCAGAAAAAATAGCAGTGGCCACACCAAGCCCGGAGAGGATGCAGAGCCGCGGGCAGGCCACTCAGATGCTCCAGGGATGTGGCCTGCTCACTTGGAAGACGGTCTGGCAGTTTCTTAAAAAACTAAACACGCAACTACCATTCGACCTGGTGGTTGCGCCCCTGGGCATTTATTATAGAGCAATAAAAATTTATGCCCTCGGGCTTCCCTGGTGGCGCAGTGGTTGAGAGTCCGCCTGCCAATGCAGGGGACAAGGGTTCATGCCCCGGTCCAGGAAGATCCCACATGCTGCGGAGCGGCTGGGCCCATGAGCCGTGGCCGCTGAGCCTGCGCGTCCGGAGCGTGTGCTCCGCAACGGGAGAGGCCACAACAGTGAGAGGCCCGTGTACCACAAAAAAAAAAAAAAAAAAAAAAAAAAATTTATGCCCTCACAAAAGGCTGTGATTTTATTTGTAATTGCCAAAAACAGGAAGCATCACCTTCATCCAGTGGCTGGTTAGCCAATCACGGTGCATCCTTGCCAGGGGCAGCGTGACAGGGACGGCACACGCGGAACCTACTCCGCCGCAAAGCGGAACAAACTGCTGATGTGCTCAGCAACGGGAGGAACCTCGGAGAATTAGGCTGAGTGAAAAAAGCCAGTCCCCAAAGGTCACGCACTGTATGATTCCACTTACACGACATTCTTGAAATGACAAAATTACAGAAATGAACAGATCACTGCCTGCCTCGCTCTCCACTCTGCTGTCCTCCACCCAGCCTCCGTGGCCTCCCTTCCTGTGACAGACTGAGCTCCAGCCAGCCCGGGGTCTGGGCCCTTCTGCCGAGGGCACTCCCTGCCAGGCCTCCACCTGCACCCCCAACCGCTAGCACCCCCTCTCCTGTGCCCCGTACCAGCACAGCCCCGGCCTGCGGGCAGAGGACATGTTTATCTCCTCCATTTAACACGGAACCAGCAGTTCCCAGTGCCATTCCCGGGCCACCGTGAGCAGAAGCCCATTCAGTACCTACTTAAAGACGGGGTGAGCACATGCAGTGGACACCGAGCCCAGCTCCATTTCTAGGGCCTCACAGGATATTCTGGAATCAGAATTTAGCGATTTCTAAACTCAAGTACTCATGGAACATCCAAGATGATATTTCCATTTTTCCCCAACCACTCTCGTTCATTCACTTGGTCACCAGTGAGGGTCTGCTGTATGTTGGGATGGGAGGGGCCCCCTGGGGACACACACCGCCGAGGGCAGGATGAGGCCCAGCTTCCGGGCAGAGCCGGGACACAGGGGCCTCCTCCCTCATGGCCAGCTGGGGACCCATTCCGGCTGCATGACCTTACCCCCCTCCCTCCCAGGCTCAGGCTGGTTTGCAAACCCACCAGTTCCCAGGAGAGGGCAGAGGAAACACCCACAAAGGAACATGTCTTGTGAGGCCAACAAAAGGATGCAGAGAAGTACCAGGAAGCAGAGCGAACCGCGGCCAACCCAGCTGCCCCTCTCTTCCACATTCTCTCTTCATCTGAGTTGGTCCAATCTGAAAAGTGAGTTTGTTTTCAATTTCATTGGTTTCTGGTCTTGTTTTATTATTTCCTCCCTTCTGCTTGCCTTTTCTTTTCTTTTAGTTTCTTAAGGTAAAAGCTTGGATACTTGTTTGCAGACGTTTTCTCATGTTAGCATTTCATGCCATAGGTTTCTCTAGAGGCACTGACTTCCTTGATTCCTACCAAGTTAGAGATGTGCGTTTATTATATATATTATTTCCCAATATTCCAAACTATTTCCTAAATTCCTTTGATACAGCACATTGACCACATTATTTAGAGGTGCGTGTTTTGATTTTCAAGTATTTTGAAACTTAAGTTACCTTTGGTTACTGATTTCTAGTTCAGTTTCACTCTGGTCAGAATATATACTTTTTGTGATTTCAACTGTTTTAAGTTCGTTAGGCTTTTGCTTTTTTTACACAGAGCATGGTCCACCTTGGGAACCCCCCGTGTGCCACGAGCATGGCCCTCCTGCGGCCGGTGTGGCGTTCTGCAAGGCCACGTGTCCTGTCAGTCACTGGAAGTGCGGTTCGATCTCCAGCTACAATCGTGAATTCATCCTCCTCTCTGTTCTATCAGGGTCTGTCTCGTGTGTGTTTGAGGCTCTGTTAGGTGACGTATGTACAGTTGGGGCGGATGTGTCTTCCTGGAGAATTGACTGTTTTATATTCACACAACGTCCTTCTTACCCCAGTCACCGTCTCGTCCGGAAGCCTACTTCTTCTGACATTAGTGTAGTCACTCCAGCCTGGTTTTGATCAGTGTTCACATGGCATATCTTTTTCTGTCAACCTGCCAAGAGCATTATATTTCATGTTGGTGTCTTGCTGGCTGCACACAGATTGATCTTGCTTTTTTTTCCACTCTGACCATCTCTTACCTTTAACTGACCTGTTTACACAATTTACTTTTTATATTTCAGATTTAATAACTGTCAACTCTAATGTCTGTGTATGTGTATTATATGTGTGTGTTGTATAATTCTGAAATAATTTTAGATTCGTGAGTAGCTGCAAAAACAATACAGGGTTTCTGCGTACCCTTCAGCCAGCTTCCATTTGACATAACTGCAGTGCATTAGCAAAACCAGTAAGGGACACTGGTCAAACACTATTACCTAAGTGGCCCCAGTCTGTACACGCCCTTCTTTTGGTGTATGGGTCTATGAAATTTTATCACGTATATAGATTTCCCTAACCACGCACACAAGTGGGACCACCATGCAGAGTTCTGTAGGTGGTCCCTTCATAGCCGCTCACTCTCCTAGGCGAGCCCTGATCTGTTCTATGTCGCTAAAATTGTATCATTTCAAGAACTTCATGTAAATCCAATCAAACAAATGCACTCAGCATAATACTGCTCCTGAGGTCTAGAACCCAAGTTGCTGTACCTAACAGAAGTCTGTTCATCTTGGTGGCTGGGGGGCCTGGCTGCACCACGACTTGTGCATGCAGTTACCCCATGAAGGACATCTGGGTTGGTTTCGGCTCTGGTGGATTACAAATAAAGCAGCTGGCAACAACAGGGTGCGTGTTTTTGTGTGAACACAAGGTTGCATTTTTCTGTGATAAATACCCAGGACTGTGATTTTTTTTTTAACTTTTTATTTTATACTGGAGTATAGCTGATTAACAATGCTGTGATAGTTTCAGGTGCACAGCAAAGCACGACTGTGATTATTGAATCATATGTTAAGTATACCTTTAACTTCTCAAGAAACTGGCAAATTATTTGCAGGACCAGCTGTGCTGTTTTCCACCCCTCCACCGCCCCCCAACCCCACGCCCCTGCCCAGGGCAAGACAGACCCAGCACTCTGTTCCCATCAGCACTTGGGGGTGTCAGTGTTTTACTTCAGCCGTTTTTATAGACGGTGGTGACGTCTCCTTGCGACCGAATCTGCTTCCTCCTAACAGCGAACGGTGCTGAACACCCATCCAGGTGCGCATTTCCCACCTCTTCACCCTGTTTGGAGAAGTGTGTGCTCAGGTCTTTTGTCCATCTTCTAACTGGACTGTCTTGTTTTCTTTCCATGGAGGTTAAAGGGCTTGGCCTTTATGCTGTGGACACAGCCTTTTGCTGGATATGTGATTTACAACGATTGTCTCTGAGGCTGTGGTTTGTCTTTTCATATCTTAACAGGATCTTTCATGAAGCAAATGCTTCTAATTGTGAGGAAATACAAGTTCTCAATTTTATCTTCTATGACTTTTGTTTAAATTTTTTATGTTTTATGAGCGAGCCTTCTTTTCCTATATTTTCTCCTAAATAGGTTATAATTTTAGATTTTACATTTGGATATTTGATCCATTTTGAGTTAATTTTATGTAAGGTGTGAAGTTCAAGTCTAGGGGTTTTGTTTTGTTTTGCTTTGTTTTATGCATTAGCCAATTGTTTCAACACCACGTTTTGAAAAGACTGCCCTTTCTGTATTAAATTGCTTTATTACCTTTGTCAAAAATCAGTTGTCCATACGTGTGTGGGTGTATTCTTGACTCTATCCTGTTTGATTATGTAAGTGCCTATCCATCCGCCAATACCACAATGTCTGGATTACTGCAGCAGTATGGTGACATAAAATTACTCCAACTTCTATCTTTTAAAAAATTCTCTTGGTTTAACTAGTTCCTCTGTGTTTTCACATAGATTTAAAAATCATCTTGTTGGGCCTCCCTGGTGGCGCAGTGGTTGAGAGTCCGCCTGCCAATGCAGGGGATACGGGTTCGTGCCCCGGTCTGGGGGGATCCCATGTGCCGCGGAGCGGCTGGGCCCGTGAGCCATGGCCGCTGGGCCTGCGCGTCCGGAGCCTGTGCTCCGCAACGGGAGAGGCCACGACAGTGAGAGGCCCGCATACCGCAAAAAAAAAAAAAAAAAAAAAAAAAAAAAAAAAAATCATCTTGTTTGCATCTACAAACAGTCCTGCTGGGCCTCTGACAGGAGATGCATTAAACCTGCAGACCCACTTGGAAACACTGGCACCGTTACACTGAGTGTCCCGGCTGTGAACACGGAGGTCTCTTATTTAGATCTTTGATGTCTCTCATCAGTATTTTCTAGTTTTCAGCACACAAATGCTGTGCATATTTTGTTACACATATAGCAAGTATATAACTTTTTGGAGTTCCTGTAAATGGTGTGTTTTGAATTCTGGTTTCTGATTGTTCATTGATGGTATATAGAACAATATTGACTTTTGTATGTAGACCTTGTTTTCTTAACAACTTGCTAATTATTACTAGTTCCAGGAGTTTTTTTGGTAGCCTTAATGGGATTTTCGAGGTAGACAATTGTGTTTTTTACAAATAGAAACGGTTCATTTCTTCCTTTCCAATCTGTACGCCTTTTCTTTTATGTACTTGTCATACTGAACTAGCTAGAGCTGTGTCCTCTGTTCAGCAGGAGTGGTGAGGGCAGACACCCTTGTCTTGTTGATGATTTTAGGGGGAAGCAGTAGTTTTTCACCATCAACTCTGATGTGAGTTGGTAGGTGTCGCTTACGCCATTGCTCCAGAACCAAAACCTCATTTGATCTTTTATATTGATTCAATTGGAAAAATCTATTTATAACCAGTACTACTTAGTGAAATTCTGATAAAACAAATTTTCCAATCATTCTTTTTTAAAGGAATATTCAAATCGAAGGAATTCTAGTACAATAACTACTGTCCTAATAAGACGTGTAGCTATAACGTGCAGCCAACCGCACACGGTACACAGGCTTGCACTTATGCAAATGCACTCTGTCCTAACACAGGAGGGCCAGTCCCAGCCCTGTTTTACATATGAGTCCCACAAAACTGAGTGACCACAAGTTGGCTCCAGAGCTCATACGCCTGACCAGCAGACAGGTGAACTAGTCAAACATATACCACTGACAGCGTTTGTTTCAGATGTGAAGAAGGGAGACCCACCTTTGAAAGTGGCATGTGATGCCCGAGCCCTGAGGCGCTCTTCTCGGGGGAGGGCCAGTAGACTTGGACATTAAAGCAGAAGCCCTTTTACAGCAGTCACGCTGCCTACAGGTGCAGCATGCGTCAGCGCGAGATTTCTCGCCCAGAGACGGCAGCTGGAGGAATCTCGCCAGCCAAGTGCCATCTGAGGCCCGCACGGCTGCGGCGAGCGCACGGCAGCTCTGCTCCGTTAGCTGTGCTTTGTCCAGAGCTGCACCCAGGGCCTCAGCTGTGCCGGGGAGAGACCGTGGAGGGGCCCTGGCGGGGAGGGCCCACACACTTGATTTATCCTGTTTAACAGCCCACTGCCCCATCAGGCTGCAGGAGGCCAGGACTGCACAGACCCACAGAGCTTCTTGGCTGCTTTTGGCTCCTGGAGGACTCACAGTGTGGAGCGTGTCCTTGAGGCCGGGGAGGAGGGCAGATTTCTGCAGGAAAATGCTCCTGCCGGTCTCAGGTAACGTTAGAAGACATTCGGGCCGACACAACCTGACTCCAGTGAGCGCTGCACACAGCCTGCCAGCTCCTCACTCAGGTGTCTGGACAGACAAACGTGCCAGGCTGGGAGGCTGGCTGCCTGCTCACCTCCCTCCCTGCTCCAGAGGCCATGGAGCGCGGGTCTTTCCTCTTGCTGGGAAGGTGTGGGCTTCACCCAGGGATACTCCTGTCCTACATCTGGGGAAGTGCCCAGGGTCTAGGGTGTCACCTACATGAGAGCGTATGGCTTGCAAACATTCCAATTATTTCAAACACGCCATTTCAAGATTAATAACACCTCTGTTGCAGAGATGGCGGGACTCCCTTGGACCCGACTCTGGTCCTGTGGTGAGGCCTGGGTGTGGACTTGACCCTCCTGAGGCCGTGGCTCCCGGAGCCCGACTTCTCTGTGCGCCAGCCACTGCACACAGCAGGTGCTCAGCCTGTCTGCGCACCGTTTGCCTTCCCTGGACCCTCTGGCCACAGTGGGAGGCTGACCACGGCAGGGACCGTCCATCTAACGCTCGGTTCCTAGCAGGGGCCTGTGCTGGGGATGCAGGACCAAGCAAGGAGCAGCCCTCACCCTCCAGGGGCTCAGTTTGGTGGACAAGCTGCAGGTGGGTCCGCTGGCCGTCCAGAAGGCTGAGTCCACGTTCGGTCCCTCCCCCGCCCATCGGCTGTGTGCTCCAAGTGGGTCAGAGAGCTGAAAACGCCTCTTCGGGAGGAGAGGACGGCTGCTCACAGCCTCCAGGCCAAGGGGATGTGAAGGTCCAGAGGCTGGGGAACGGTCCCCATGGGGAGCGTGGGCGGCATCCCTCCTGCCCACCCCCCGGACGGGGGATGGGACATCTGGACGGGGCACCAAGTGCAGACGAGCCGCGCGTCAGGAGACGTCGGAGACGAGGGCGGGAGCGCGTGGAGCCCAGCCCTTGGGTCTGCAGACTTGGTGCTCCGCAGGCGTCGGTCCAAACACAGCTTGAGGTTCCTGATGTCAGTGCAGCGGACTGGAGGCCGGCGGGAGGGAAACGGCGGGACGGAGCCGTGCTTATCCACCCCACCGTCCGGCGACGTGTCCCTGCACGTGTGTGTGGTGGGCGGCCGCCCAGGACATCAGGATGAGCTGGGTGCGCAGCACAGCACAGAGGGTAGAGGCGGGTGCAGCCCAGGCAGAGCCCCCGGGAGCCTCCAAGGCGGAGGCACAGCCGCGGTCACGCGGGCAGCAGGCCCCTCACTGGGGAACCAGTCCTGCCGCGGGCCAGCAGTTCCAGCCTCTGGTCAGCTAGGAGCTCTGAGTCAGATATTAACAAACAGAATCGGCAATATTGGAGGACTACTAGTCACAATACCTCAGTGAGGTTTACACCTGGAATACACAGGTAATTTAATACTGGGAATTCTGTCAACATGATTAATAAATTAAAAGATTAATAAATTAAATAGTCATACAAACAATAACAATACCTAAAGCTGATAAAACGTTTACCGTGTGCCAGGCCTAGTCCTCCCTGTAGCCCCGCCAGGAAGTGCCCCTCCATTTCACAGACCGGATGCGGGGCAGGGGGCTGGGGCAGGCAGGGGGCTGGGGGCAGGAGGCCAGAACGAGCCGAGGCCTCAAGCTGGGAAGCGCAGAACTGGGCTGCAGCCCCGAGGCAGGTGCTGGGAGGCACTGCACGTACTGCACGGCCGCCCTGGCGACACAGGACAGGAGAAGCGCCTTGAGTACGGTCAAGACCATCTGCCCCAAAAAAGCAAAGCACTGGTTTCAAGCCTGTGCCCCGGGCACCATTTTTCACTGGGGAAAAGGGGGACACAGAGCTCTTATTTCCAGCTTCTATTACAACAAAGGGACATAGATGGTAATTTATACCAAGAAAAATGGGGGAATCAGGGAATAATTTCAGATAAACATAACAAAAGAAAGGGTGTTGCCCTGTTAGCGTGAAAAGCAAAAGAGGCCAAGATTAGTTGAGCTCATGAGATTTTTAAGGAGAAATAAAACCCAACCAGTTATGAGGAAAAAGGCTGGCTGGGGGCACTCTGGTCGGGGTTCCCTCCCGGAGCTCATCTCGGATTTGAGGTGGCGTCCGTCACAAGGCAAGAACAGAGTGGGGCCCCGCTGCCCGACAGGAACAGACTCCTTCACTTAGTAACCAGGGGCCCAAAGAGTGCCCTCGACCCCTCCCAGGGCCGCTCCCTGGGCGGCAGGCAGGCTGGCCAGTCCAGGACTTGCCTGAAAAATGTCCTCAGAGAAACGCACCCAGAGCCATCCCTCCTCTCCAGGCTCCAAGGAGGGGGGCCTGTCCTGGGAAACCCACCTCCTACCAGTTCACACCAGGAGGTCGGCCTCCCCGCCACACAGGGTCCCTCAGGGCAGCACCACCCCCATCCTCAGGACCCCGTCAGGACCCCGGAGCGCAGGCGGGGAAGGATGCTGAGGGCAGGAGGCCTGAGGCCAGAGTGGGGGTGGGGTGGGGGGAACCAGAAATGTGCGGACTCAGCCCTCCCAGGAGCTGGGCCCTGTTCTGGGCGCTGTCTCCCCAGGGCTGCCCGGGTATCACCTCGGCCTCCAGATGAGAGCAGCACTGGGGCAGAACCGCCAGTGGGAGGCCCCCCCGGCCCCAGCCCTGCAGCTGATGCTCCCGATGTATTTAATTCCCTGGACTTCAACCCTCTGATGGCCCGTTAATCCCGCAAGCCCTGCACGGTTCACTCCCTGCAAGGCCTGGCGTGTTCTCTGAGCTGTGCTGGGGGAGCACAGGCAGGCGCGTGCACGGGAGGGGGCTCCCCATTCCCACCTCTCAAACACAAAGGCAGATGTGTAAAGCCAAGTACAGACACGGCGCAGGTAACCCGTACAGCACCCAAGCGGGGTCTAGTTCCCGACCTTGGCCGGGAAGAAGTGGGTCACATGAGCTTCGCAAGACAAGGACTGGGGGCAGCAGGACCTGAGCTGAACAGGACAGAGGACTGGACCGAGCTGCCGGAGCCGACCGCCACCCTACCCCGAGGGTCCCGACAGGGCGCGGCCTGCGAAGCCTGCGGGCACTGCCTCCGCGTCCCGGCACCCCGCGCCCATTTCCTCAGCACCAGCGCCGGGTCCTTGCTGACTGGGGGCTGAGCTTGGGGGACAGGGACAGTGGTGATGCTCTGAGCGGTCAGCTCGCCGTGCTTCTGGAGGTCAGGCCAGGTGGCTCTCCTGGAGGCAGGCTGCGGACCCAGCCGGGGGACAGGACCCTGCCTCTTCCCTGCCTGCCCAGCCCAATCTGAGGCAGAGAGCTCTGGAGCCGAGGGTGCCACCAGCTGACACCAGCTGTCCGGCTACCCACGGGCCCCCAGATGCCACTCAGGAGGCTCTGTGGCAATTTAAACCTCAGAAAGTCAGAAAAACAAGTTTCTCAGTCACCCAGACGAGCTGCTTTAAAAAGCTGCTTTATAATAACAGTGGGATCCTTTTTAAAATGAGCAAAAAGAACAGAATAAAAAGGCAAAACAAAGGGCAGCAGAACTGTCCCTGCTGAGGTGTGAGTGTGACAGAGTGGGCCGTGGGTGTGGGTGGACCCCTCTCAACTGGGACACGGGATCCCGGGGGCTGGGAAACAACTGCCTCAGAGCAGACTGAAGCCCACTCCTGGGGGGGGGTCGCTGTTGTTGGGCCCTGTTCTGAGCATTTCCTAGGGACACACGTGACCTTTTGCATAAATATCACAGCACGTGTGCGTCTCAGCTTGACTTTAAAAGCAGTATGATTTAGAGGCTGTAAAACGCACAAAGCTTAAATCACAGCTGGATTTCACACCCACACTTACCGGGAGGTGTGACCACCAACTCACGACAAGGAACAACTCTGCATCACGGCTCAGCCCCAGCTGGAGAGCTTGCTTTGCGCCCAGGGCGCACTTTGGGGGCAGCCCCCCTCCCACCAAGGTCCCTGGGGTTGTCTGAGCTCCGAGCAAGGCAGGTCGGTGCTCTGTCGTTCCTCCCCTCCCGAGTGGGACTTCAGGGTGCAAACATGGTCACGCGAGACTGAGCCTTCTGTCACCGGGCATCAGCCTCCCGTTTGGGGCAAAGCCCTCGGTGCCTCCTGGGCCGAGTGCCTGCGGGGTGCCCGTCCCCGGAAAAGGCCGTTTCCAAGTTGCCACACGTCCTGAGTCCTTCAGATCATCATCTAGGTGCAGAGGCATCTGTGTTTGATGTGAGGTCAACGTCTGACTTGGTGTTCAGCTTCTTTTAATAGATAGCTGATGGACCCAACACCATTTACTGAATAGGCTTTCTGTTCTACCACTTTTATTAAAGCAAACAAAACAGACCCACCTCCCTCCAGACCAGTCTCCTCCACCGACATCCATCACTGGCTTCCTTACTCCTGCCCGGCGGTGTGTTTTTATACAGGTTTCTTTCCTTCTCCTTTCTTGCCTTTTTCTGGATTGTTCTTAACGATACCCCCCCCACCCCCGGCGCGGAGGCTGCCCGCTTGGGGAGTGAGCCCAGCCTCGGCCCTGCCCCCGCCGGTCCCCGAGTCCCTGGAGTCGCGACCGCCTAGGAGCAGGCCCAGCACCGTCCCTCCCGTCCCCCGCTGCCGGCTGCCGCCTGGGGCTCGGCCTGGGCAGCAGGGGTGGCCGTGTCTCCTCTGGTTTCCGTGCTGTAGGCAAGACTGTTAGCAGTGGGGTCTCCGTGTGGGAAGGGCACACAGGGAACAGACCCCGTGTCACCTCAGGACAAGAGACTCCGCTGCCAGGTCACACGCGGGGAACAGGACACACACGGCTCGGCTGTGACCTTCCCCGTGCCCACCCAGCCGCGGGCACCAATACCACCGACCGCCGTCTGCCTGTTGGCTCCTGCATGGCGCCGCCTGCGACTCTCACACTCACGGGCACCAGCGTCCCCAGGAAGGTTCTGTGGATCACAGAACCAGGCTCAGCCCAGAGCTCCTGACTCAGGCGGTCGGGTGGGGGTAGACAAGACTGCCTCTCCAGAAGGTTCTCACGTGGTGGCGGGGGTTAGGACCCTCTTGGAGAAGCACTGACGGGCACCATCCTCTAGAGCGGCATATGGGCATGCCCCGGAGAAGGAGCCGGGCCCCTCCCGGGGGACCGCCTGGAGCACTGGCTCCACCCCGACGGGCTGCCCGTCCTCAGACCCCAACCTCTGAAGCACCCCCTCGGCCAGAGCCAAGACGGCTCTTCAAAGGCTCCAGCCCCGGGGGCGCGCGGGACCCCAAACCTTCCTGAGGCTGCTGGGCCCGGCGACGTGCCTTTCACAGGGGTGGCTTTCCGCGCCTCCTTCCGCAGAGCGGGGGCCTCGCAGAGACAGTGCGGCACTGGCGGGGTGGCCCAGGGGGCGCGTGCAGAAGGCGGCCCAGCTCCTCCCCCAGTCCTTTTGGTCCCCAGACGAGGCCAGACAGAAAGCCAAGAATGTCCGTCAGAGACCGGCCCAGGCCAACGTGAAGCACAAGGACAAGCTGCTGGCCGTCAGGAGCCTGCGAGGGGTGCCGGGGACAGAGACTGGCCCTCTGCTTAGGGCACCTTCCTCTGAGATTGTGTTGTTTCTGGAAAAACAATCTTCTATTCCGCTGGTAAAAAAGGGCAAGTCAGTGCTCCTAACACTGGCCGGGCTGCAGGTTTACTTCCAGGTCTTATTCCCCGCCAGAGCCAATTATGGGGTATAATTTACATGGACGCACATGAACCTGCTACCCACACAATGACCGAGCTCCATCCTGCCAGCCGTGAGGACGTACCTCAGGTGGAACAGGAAAAGGAGACAATGTGAAAACTGCATTGAAATACTGGGCACTTTTCCAGGCACAAAGGAAGGGTTTAGAATCACAAATACAAGAAAGATTGAAAATTCCTGCTCTATCTTAAGGAAATAGTAGAAAAATTTCCCTTTCTTCAAGATTGCAAAATGGATAAAGAGCCCTCTAGATATAGTTCACGAGACTCTTTCAAAGGCTGCAGTTGGAAGGAACTGGGTATCACCCTAAATGCCTAATATTTCTACAAGAGAAAATCTTATTTTGTTACCAAGGGTGCAACTGTTATTTTTACATCTCAAATGTGGGGGAATTAATCATCTACAGTGTCCACATTCACTTCTATGGACTTGGCTATAGACCTATGTTTCCTAGAAAGCCAGTTAAGATACACATTTTAAATATTTTATTTCTGAGAAGCAAAACCCTTTTCTCCAGTAGAACACACTCAAATCAAATACCATACAACTTTGGTTTCTGGCAAACCACTCTGGAAATATTTTTTTCCCGGGAAATCCTAACAAGAGCATACAGTTTGTCTAAATATGGCACCTCCGGCCAGCCCACTACACAGATATTGCAAACATTTTATATTCTACTCATTACCTGCAAAATATCTTCATCAGACACCCTGAACTAATGGAATACTCTGATTCATTTATAGGACAGGTAAAAAAAATTTTTTTGTTATTTATAAGCTACAAAACTCACGTTAGTTTTACAAACACTTTTAAAGTACTGTACCTTTCCCTGCTTCCTCACAGAGGAATCATGCTCACTGGCCCCCCAGGGACAACAGAAGGGTGTTATTTCTCATCTAGCATCAAGCTCCAAAAGTGTGTGTGCTCCACAAGCTGCAACACACACGCATCGACCTTACTCTAACATGTGCATTTCATGCCAGTGGATGCCAACGGCTCACCTGGTCACCGCAGGGGTGGACATTCCCCAACAAAGGTGCTGGTCCCAAGGAGGGAACAGAGCCCTGGGCCCCGGGGATGACCGGCCTCTCCGAGGGGAGGATCAGATTCCCACACCTGCCCCAGGAGCACAAACAGCTAAAAAATGACCTGTTTGTTTTCTACGTAATAGCTCACTAACACTGGAGTGCCGATAGTGACCCTGACCCTGAAAGAGGAGCCCTGTTGTCTGATGGACCCAACAGGGGAACGTCTGGAACTCTCGGGGAGGACCCCATGCTCCCGCTCCGTCAGCACCGGGCACAGCCCAGCTGGATGGCCCTGGACACCCGCTGTCCAGGCTCCGCATGGCCTCGGCCGGGCCCGGCGTGGCCTCGGCCGGGCCCGCAGCCCCTTACCTCAGAACAAAGCCACTCTGCGCGGTCGGGCAGGGCCGGATGGATGTGGCTATCAGACAGATGGTCACTCTCCCCGTTTAGAGAAGATAAAAATGCTAAAGGAGAAAAATTAGAGTGCGGTTTTGTTCTAAACCAGAGGAGGCTACAGATCCCATTGGCCTCAGGTTGGAGACCTCGTGACATGGGACCAGGCACATGTGACCTACTTTTCGCCCGGCTCCCCTCGTTCCGTTGGAGGGGTGCGCCTGGCGGATGCGCTGTCATTTTAATGACGCCTTCCCCCAACAGGGGCCACCGCACAGACCGCCGTGCCTGCAGGGACATCGGCCACGACAGCTCAGGCCTGGAAAAGGAGGGGGGCAGAGACCTCGGGCCCACGTCAATCGAAACACAGCTCTGCAGAGCTGAGCCACTGCCGCCCCTGTCAGCTGTCTGCGCGCTCGGGGGCTGGGTCCTCACCAGGACGAGGCGTCTGAAAGGGCACCACCCGCAAACCCTCTCCTTCCCCCAGTTTTCTCTTCCTTGTGATTTAGGAATTCTAGGTGCTGCCTTGGAAGCCAGCTGTGCACAGGAGCTTAGACAGCACTGAGCGCTGGGCGTCCTGAGAGGAGTGAGCCCGACGGTGGGGCTCTGGTCTGGGCAGCGAGATGGAAGGACCGACCCAGACCCATGAGAGGACGTGGAGGACGCAGCTGGTCCCCCGGTCAGAGCAGCGGGCACTGCCACCAAGCAGAAGGAGGTCGCCCTGTGACTGTGCCATCACCTCCACCTCTCGCCGTCTCACACGAAATCAGATGCAGATCAATGGAAAAAGCCAAACACCTACCAGGTAGCGGGGAAACTCTGGCACAGAGAGGACTCGCTGTCCGGGAGGACGAGCCTGGCTTTGCTGGGGGTGGTGCCGAGCTCCCACTGGGAGAGCCCGCAGAGCGCGGGGCACCTTGTGACGCCAACTGGGGTGGCACCTGCCAAATCAGCCTGACTGTTCGTTATGGGAAAAACCGGAAAATGCATACAATGCAAAAGCCCTGTGACTTCATCCCCGAGAAAGACCACCAGTGAGAGTGCGGTGTTTTGAGGTCGACCTCGTCAGACTTTTTTCCAGTAGGTGTGTGTCATTATACTTTTTAACAAAAATAGGCCCAAACCACCCAAGTTTGTCTTGTTTTTCTCACTTAATGTTATATACAAAATATTTTTGTATGTCACTATATTTAAATCTACACAGTAGTGATCAAATTCCCCATGGTATCCCATTTTATGCATAAGATTTTATGCATTTAATTTTACGCATTTTCATGCATAAGGATATAGTCAACTGTAAGGACTGTATATTCTGGGGTTTTTTTGTTTTGTTTTGTTTTGTTTTGTTTTGTTTTGCGGTAAGCGAGCCTCTCAGTTGTGGCCTCTCCCATTGCGGAGCACAGGCTCCGGACGCGCAGGCTCAGCGGCCATGGCTCACGGGCCCAGCCATTCCACGGCATGTGGGATCTTCCCGGACCGGGGCACGAACCCATGTCCCCTGCATCGGCAGACGGACTCTCAACCACTGCACCACCAGGGAAGCCCTATTCTGGGTTTTGAATTGTTATATTAAACAGTGTTTTAACAATACTCTTCGGGTGGACCTCTGTCTGTCCGTCTTTTATTGCCTCAGAATATTTCTTTACAGAAGGTCAAAGGACACACGTGCTTGAGGCTCTGGATAGGGTGACAAACCGACCCAGCCAGCAGCACCCTCTTGAGGAGGGGCCCTTCCCTGCACTCCCGCCCACACTGGGCAGCCTGTCATCGGTGCCCACTGGGCCCGGCGTCCTGGGGATGCCAGCGTCAGTGGCTGGGCAGGGGAGGAGGATGCCAGGAGCCCTGCCATATGTCCTGCGCCGTCAGCTCATCCAGTCCCCGCAACAGCTCTGTTAGGGACAGAAAAGGCAGCCCTGTCACTCGGGCTCACTCACGGTCACTCCCTGTCGGCCACTGGGAGGGTGCTGGGAGGACTGGGCACTGGCTTTTGGGTCTGGTGGGGGCAGGAGTGGTACAAGGAGAGCGAGCGGCCCCGCGAGGCCGCCAGGGTGGGGGTGGTCACGGTAGGTGGATGAGCCGCCAAGGCTCCCCGCCTGATTCTGTGCGGGGGCAGCTGGCTGGGGGAGGAGGAGCTGAGTCCCTGAAGAAGTGACAAGGGAAGGGACAGCGAGCAGAGGGTCACGAAGGGCCAGAGTCATGGGCCGAAGAGAAGGAGCTGAGGGCACGGGGACCACACAGGAGGCCAGAAGGTGCAGCCTGGACGTCGGGGTAACCGAGGATGGTGGCCTCCAGGGTGTCGGGCTGACAAGCCCACAGCCGGCTGAACGCGGCTGAGGGGCAGGGACAAGGCCAGGGCAGGACAGGCGAGCCTTGCCAGCTGTGCCTGCTAGCTGCTTCAGCGTGGGTGTCGGGAAGGGGGGACCCACACCGCTGAGCACTATGCCTCCTGCTTTGGGGGGTCGTGTTCATCGTGCTAAGCGGCCGCTCACTCGCTTGCCCACGGCTGGGGCTTCTCTGTCTCACTGGACTCCACCCATCACCCCTGCAGCCTGCCCTGTGCCCGACACGAGGTCAGGCGCTCAGGCCTTGGAGCACAGGGGCACCTGGCAAACGTGGCCGGGCAGAGGGCAGGCCCACAGGCAGGGCAGGGGCCCCCGGTGTGGGGCTGGGCAGCGGGGGGGGAAGGCAGAGAGCCTGGTGGGGTCCCTCAGCCCCCGCCTTTGCTGAGCTGCAGCCTGGCCTGGGGGTGGTCTGGGCCTGTCCTACACCTCCACGTGGTTCCGAAGAAGCCCAGTCAGACGGCTCTGGTTTACATAACCAGCCACGCTCTTGACAACAGCCCGGGACGTGCCAGTCGTGTGGAAGGAGCCATTCCTTCCAGCTCCTGTCCAAAACCAGAGCCGCCTCCAAGTGACCTGTCACTGACATTCACGCAAATAGACACCTGGAGGTTGAAATGATTTTAACCTTCCTCCATACAAAGCAAAGATCAAAACAACACAGTGTGCAGGCTTATGGAATTGGGTCAAACACCACAGGATTAAAAATGCTGAGCTGCAATTAAAAAAGCAAAACAAAGCCAGACAGACAACATTTGGATAGGGCAGAAGAGAAGCTGCCGTGGAAAAGAATGAAGACAAATTTCATAAAGTCGGTGAGGGGGCCCTGTACCCCTTATTTAGTTTGGTGACTTTTTAAAGATGCACGTGTTTCTTTGACAACCACCTGGGATCCAGGTTGACTCAGAACCTGTACAATGTGTATGTCGTGAACCCGGATTGGTAACTCCCACAGCTGAAAACAGTTTCTCAGTGGCCACCTCTGCGGCCCCGCGTGAATAAGGCACCCTAGAATGCACTCTTCGGCCTTTGGCAATGCCCTTGTAACCTGAAATGCACGGGTGAATAAACTAGAACTGGCCTGGAGAGGACCAGGCATGAGAGCTGAGCAAGGAACCTTGGAGGCCTCCATTTACAGTGAGACACCGAGGCCAGGGCAAGTCAGTACTGCAGGCTCAGGACCCCTGAAGCCCCGGGCAGAACTCGGACCTCAGGGTGCTGGGTGGAGTGCACAGCAGCACACAGGACACACAGGCTCCGGCACCCACACCCACACGGCAGGACGGTCAGCAGGGCCAGGCCACCTGCAGCGCTGGCACAGGGCGCTGCACGTGGCTCGTGTCCCTCACAGACCCAATAAGCAAGCAGACCACAGACCCAGCTCTTCAGATTCCCCACCTAGTGGAATGAGGTCATGGAGGCCTGAAAACAGGGAACACACAGGGGAACACAGTTCAAGGGCATCCCACGTTCCTCAAAAATTCAAGGGAAGAAGCCAGGGAGAAACATTTCTGCCTCAGCTTAAACCTGCTTCTTCAAATTCTAGATGTGCCTTTTCAAGAGCCGATCAGGAATGATGCTCCTGCCTGATCACATTATTGCATCGATTTCCTTTCTTAAAGTTTCCTTTTTCATGGCTCGTCTTCGCTCCCTGGCACTACTCCCAGCTGACACCGTATCACGGGCTAAAGAGGGTAAAATACAGCCTGGTGCCACTTCAGACACATTCTAATGTTCCGTGGTGAGTCTGACTTTGCTACACATTCTTGGTAAACAGACAAGCAGACAAGGGCCGTTTCACAGCCACTCACCTTCCCCCATAAGCAGGCTGGACGAGTCAGAGCAGGCCCATAGATAGCGTGTGTTCACACTCGTTGTGACCTAGAGCATCACAACCAGAACTGGCAATTCACGGGAGGACCAACTTCGGTCGTGGAGCCCACCGACCTGAAACACAAAACACAGGGGCAAATGAGCTTACGAATTAGGACCTTGTCCAGCGGGACTGAGCTTCAACAGAACCTCTTTCTTGTGTTCAGCAGAGCAGCGAGCATTTCTTAAGATTCAGGCGTGAGACGGATGGGATGTGATGAAATGCCAGTGAGAGCCCATCCTGGGACCCGCCCCATGCGCACCAGAGGGGCCTCCACTGCACAGATGAGCAGTGCAGAAGAAGTGCTTGGTAAAACTGTATACACTTTTGAGAATAGAAGTGAAACAGTCAACTTTCTACTTGTAATATTTAGTATATTTATATGTATATATACTGATTTTAAAAGTTATGAAACTATATATTAACTTAAACACACGGCTGGTTTTTTACTTTACAACTGGTATAATCATTTCACTTGAACCCTTCCATTTCAGCATGCAATCTGTCCACCTAGTCTTTTCCAGAGTGCATCATTTTCTCCTTGGTCTAAGTTTCTTGACTCTTCACTCTTTGAATTCACATTGTTGCACAAACAGGAAACTTCACCCCCAGGCACAAGAACTCATGGTCATAACATATCCTCTTCGCTGCTTTTCAAGTCCAGGCGTAACGACCCCTGCACGTTATTGCCAGGGATGCCTTAAAAGGCTCTTCACAACAGCATCCAACATCTGGAATTGTGAGGGCACAGCACCAAACATAATGAGAAGCCCACGTTAAATCTCTCTGTCTTTCTCCATGTCAATCAGGTAACCATTTCAGGCAATAAACAACATCACTGAGTCTGTTTCAAGCTAAAATATCTCACCCGTATAATACCTTGAGGTTCAAAATGAAATAAATGAGAAAATACGAAATGTAAGGAAATGCCATGAAGGTGACATTGAGTAAAAGCCTTCCTCGTTCACAGGGGCAGACGGTGTCTCCACTGGTGCAGGAAAAGGGTCAGCGTGTTACCGACTGGAGGATCAGAGAGGCCTGAAGGTCACGAGTGGGAACTCATCAGAAAGCAATGGAAGAACAGGGGATTGTCTTGGCTCCCTTGCCCATTAGAAAAGAACAGTCTTACAGATGTAGAGAACAAACGCATGGACACCAAGGGGGGAAAGTGGGGAGTGGTGGTGGTGGTGGGATGAATTGGGAGATTGGGATTGACGTGTATACACTAATAAGAATAAAATAGATGACTAATGAGAACCTGCTGCATAAAAAAATAGATAAATAAAGTTAAAAAAAAAAGAAGTCTTGTACTTACAGTGCCAGGAAAGCTGACAGCACACACCAAAGAGTGCACTCGCATTGTGCCTTACACCACATGCAAGAATAACTTCAAATAAATCAAAGACCTAGACTTAAGAGCTAAAGCTATAAACACCTTGAAGAAAACACTGGAAAAAATTTTTTCATGGCACTGGATTTGGCAATGATTTCATGGATATGACACCAAAAAGCACAGGCAGCAACAAAAAGTAGATGAATTGGACTTCATCAAAATTAAGAACTTTTGTGCATCAAAGAGCACTAATAAGAAGGTGAAAATACAACCTACCTAATAGAATATATCGGCAAATCAGATACCTAAGAAGGGATTAATATTCAGACTATATATAAAACTTCTACAACTCAACAATAAAAAACAATTAAGAAATATACAAAGGATTTGACATATGTTTCTCTAAGGAAGATATGGAAATGGCCAATAAGCACAGGAAAAGTAACTCAACATCTTTCAGCATTAGAAACATGCAAGTCAAAACCACAATGAGCCACTTAGGATGGCAATAATAGTAATAATCATGAAAACGATAAGAAGAAGAAGAAGAAACAGAAAATTACAAATGTCAGCAAGGATATGGAAAAACTGGAATCTGCATACATTGCTGGTGGAAATATAGAATGATATAACCCCTTTGGAAAACCGGCCGGCAGTTCCTCCACAAGTTAAACCCAGAGTTCCTATATGACCCAGCAACCCCACTCCTAGGCCTATACCCAAGACAATGAAAATATACGTCCACAGAAAAACCTGTACATGGATGTTCACAGCAGTGTTGCTCATAACTGTCAAAAACTGGAAACAATCCAACGTCCATCGACTGATGAAGGTGGATAAACAAAGTGTGGCGCATCCTTATAACGGGATGTTATTCAGTCACAAAGAAGGGGATGAAGTGCTGACCCGCGCGGCAACGTGGATGGACCTTGAAGACATTACGAGAAGGGAAAGAAGCCAGACGCCGAAAGCCCCATGTTGCGTGCTCCCATTTACAGCACACGTCCAGAACAGGCCAACCCATGGGGACAGAAAGTAGACCCATGGCTCCTAGGGCTGAGGAGAGAGGGTAATGGGATGGGTGTGGGGTTTCTTTTGGGGTGACGAGAACATTGTGTAATTAGATAGTGGTGATGGTTGCACACCTTTGTGAATATGCTAAAAACTACTAAAATGGGCAATTTTAAAATATGAATCGTATGGTATGTGAATTATACTCAATTAAAAAGAACAAAGGTAATAAATACTCAAAAGCTTTTTTTTAAAAAAGGCAGTGGAAGAGACCTCGTATTAAACATCACAGAGTTAACATGTGTTTACTCCACCCTTACAGAAACTGCACTGAAGTGATGCTCACAAAATAAAACAGCACAAACCCACAAACACTAAGAAGTCAGGAGGAACGAGAAGAACCAACAACAGCTTTCAGCACAGCCCTAGGGTCTGGGAGGTGGTGAAAATGTGGTAAATAAGGAGCGAAGCAGAGACAGTGACACCGCAGCCTCTAAGGGGAGAAGCCACCCGGAAGCCGGCCGTTCGCCCCCTATTCTAGGAAGAGCGGGGCCTGCAGGCATCAAGTGGTTCCACAGGTCAGAGGGGCAGGGAAGTGGGTGGAAACAGCAGTAACGATTAGAATTGTCTGTGAGGAAGCATTAGGGCCTCAAGTGCCATGGCACCGTTGTCACCAATCAAGCACTCCTGTTCCCAGGGACACCGAGAGGTTTCCTCTTGGGAAAGGGTGACTCTTCAGGACAGAAATGCTGACATCAACTCAGGAGTGTTACGGGGACGAGAACTGAGAGAACAATGAGCCCTCCTGCTCCTCCCTGAGACTCTCGGCGTCCCAGCAGACAGGGCTACCCTCACAGCAAGTCTCATAAAGTAGAAAGAGCACGACAGCAGTTTCTGAGGACAGCGCAAGAAAGCCAGAAGTTAATGAACTAAAAGACATTCGATTTGAAATTTATATCACCCTAGAAACCTCTGAAGGGAACTTGTTTACTAAACACATAGCTTGACCTGGCACTAGGTTTCATAAGAAGCACCACGAGACCGCAACATGGAGAGCGATGTGACAGACTCGCCTGCGCCATGACCCACTTCTCCCAACATCAGCCACAGCTTCAGGGAGCGGGACACTGAGCTCCCTGCGGAGCGAGAGGTGGTGAGTGACGGGGACAGTCTCGGAGGGAAGGCTCTGCCGTTCCCTTTTCAAAACTCAACTGGTGCTGGAAAGGGGGGTGACAGAGGAGATAAAGTAGGGCTCACGACTCCCCTCTTCACCTCTGCGGCCGCCCCTCGCTGTGCGACCCACTTAGTGACAACAGGAGCAGTGGTTTTCAGCGGCTCGCTGAACAGCCGCCACAACGAATCAGTTTCAAAGGACCAGAGCCCGAGGACGGCGCATCCCCTCCCAGGCACAGTCCAGACGAAAGCAGCCCATCGAGCCGCAAACGACACACATGCGCACACAGGCAGACACACGCATGTGCACGCGGGCGTGAGCGGCTCCCACTGCCGTCCGCACCCTCACGTGGGGCCTGGCTCCACCGGAAGGTCTGAGACATCGGACGACCGGGAGCAGGGCTGCCCTGCTCTCTACTGGGCATCCTCTGTGAGCCCTCCCGCTGGGAAGCTGGGTGGCAGGAGAGGGTGGGGGCAGGCGGGCAGGGTGCTTTAGGCCATTTGAAGAGGGGGCAGGTGGAACCTGCGGGAAACAGGGATGTGAGAGGATTTTGATAAATCACGATATTTTAACACCAGCAATCGGGCTGCTGGTGTGGAAACCAGGCTGAAGGTGAAAAGCGGCAGGAGAGGAAGCCGGGAGAGAACTCAGGAGATCACCCGCTAATCCAGCCAAGAGATGATGATGAGGAAGTGCCTCGATGCCCCAGAGCCCGCGAGGGGTTAATCTGAGGAGCGACCCCAGGGCCAAACCAACAAACCGCCCATCTGGCGGGGACGCCATGGCACCCCCGTCACAGTTCACACAAGGACAGTGAACACGGAGCGAGTTGTGGGATATCATGTGTGTGTGTAAAGCTGCACCTGACATTTAGAGGTTGTACATTCTCCTAAAACTCTCTGAGAATAAAACCAAAATTGACAATGTTCTAACTCATAATGCAAGTTTCAACCAATTTTGAAGACATGGAATCAACAGACCATGCCTTCCACCCGGTGGGCGATTAAATTAGAAATCAGTAGCAAAAAGATAACTCTATAACTCTCCTGGACATAACACTTTTTATTTTATTTTTATTTATTTATTTATTTATTTATTTTTTGTGGTACGCGGGCCTCTCACTGTTGTGGACTCTCCCGCTGCGGAGCACAGGCTCTGGACATGCAGGCTCAGTGGCCATGGCCCACGGGCCCAGCCGCTCCGCGGCATGTGGGATCCTCCCGGACCGGGGCACGAACCCGTGTCCCCTGCATCGGCAGGCAGACTCTCAACCACTGCGCCACCAGGGAAGCCCGGACATAACACTTTTTAAATGATTCTAAATAAGAAGTGGATAGGAATGACATAATGAAATTAGAAAATCATGAGACCTCAATAATAATAAAAGTGCTGCATGACAAAATTTGTAGCATTCAGCTACAACAGAACTTACAGGAAAACTTACAGCTTTTAAAAGCCTATACTAGGAATAAAGTCAGAAAACTAGTGAATAGAAAATCCAATTTTAGAAGTTAGAAAAATAACAGAAAGTATCCACAGAAAATAGAAAGAAGGTAATTATAATAAAGAATAGATCAGAAGTTACAAAAAAAGAACCAATTGTGAAAATGAACAAATATAAAATTTGGTTCTTCAAAAAAGGCCCCAAAATATACAACCCTCTGATGACGCTGATCAAGAAAATTAATCCAGAAGGCACAGATGACTGGAGTAATTAAAAGGAACACCAGGACTCCTGGTTCTGGACAAAATGAAGCAGATGCATTTTCCCCTACATTCCTGCTGAGCGCAACTAAAAACCCTGTGTTAAACATGAAACAAGCCTAAGAAAAATGGGAAAGGTGGAGAGAAGGTGCCTGGATGGGTCCTGAGGTGTGAAGCCTGACACAACAGTGAGTTCACCTTTGTGTTTTGTTTTGATTCCCTCCTGTTTATTCTAGGCTCATCACTGGAAAAACCTGTGACCGAAAAATGCCAAAGAACACTGGAAAAAAGTCTCAAGAAAAGCCAACCCCCGCCCCCCTGGAGAACACTGCCTTCCAGGCGAAGCTGACAGGGGACGCGTGCACACACACACGTGCCCACATCAGAGGGGCTCCCGCCCCTCAGGAACGAGGAGCTCCTCCCTCTGCTCAAGGTATCGGGGAGGCCAAGGGGTGCCTGGGCCTCCACCCCAGCCCACTGTGAACAAGGTTCCCCCACCTATGTCAGTAGAGGCCTGCTAAGACAGGAGACTTTTATAAGATCCAGAATGTCATAACATTGCAACCAAAATTTCCAGGATACAAACAAAAATCGCTTGCCATACCAAAAATGAGACTAGGAGAATCTCAACATGAAAGAGGAAAGAAAATCAATAAATGCCAACACTGAGATGACAGAAATATTAGAATTCTCTGACAAGGATTTTAAAGCTGCCATCACAAAAATGCTGCAGTGAGCATGTATGAACATGCTTAAAGCAAATCTCTAAAAACCTCAGCAAAGAAATGGGAGAACTGAACAGCCAGCAAATTACCGAAATCCAATCAAAATGAAAGAGACAACCTCAATAGGCCTATAGCCATTAAAGACATGAAAACCTGTAATAAAAACTCCAGAAAAAAGAAATCTCCAGGCCCAGATGGTTTCACTGGAGGGTTTTACCAAACATTTAAAAGAAAATGAACATAAGCCTTAGACACTCATAGAAAATAGAATACTTCCCAACTCATTTTGTGAGGCTACTGCTACCCTGATACCAAAACTGGGATAAAACAGTACAGAAAAAAGAAAAAAAAAAAAAAAAAAAACCAGTCTTGCTCATGAACATCCACACAAATAGACTAAATATATTTTTTAAATTAGCAAATGAGAGACTTCCCTGGTGGCGCAGTGGTTAAGAATCTGCCTGCCAATGCAGGGGACACAGGTTCGAGCTCTTGTCTGGGGGGATCCCACATGCCGCGGAGCAACTAAGCCCATGCGCCACAACTACTGAGCCTGCGCTCTAGAGCCCATGAGCCACAACTACTGAAGCCCGCACGCCTAGAGCCCATGCTCGCAACAAGAGAAGCCACCGCAATGAGAAGCCCGCGCACCATAACGAAGAGTAGCTCCCGCTCGCCGCAATTAGAGAAAGCCTGCGCTCAGCCACAAAGACCCAACGAAGCCATAAATAAATAAATCTTTTAAAAAATTAGCAAATGAATCCAGCAATGTGTAAAAGAGTTACGTACCATGGCCAAGTAGGATTTATCCAGATATGCAAGGCTGGCTCCATGTTAAAAAAAAAATCAATCAGTATAATCTACTGTATCAACAAGCGAAAACATAAAAGCCATATGACTATATAAACTGATGCATTAAAACACATTTGACAAAATTCAACACCTAATTCATGATAAAAAAAATACCAGCAAGTTAAGAATAGAGGGAAATTATGTCAACTTGATAAATAGCATCTATAAGAAACCTACAGCTATCATCATACATATGGTGATAGAATGAATGCTGCCCACTAAGATTGGGAACAAGCACGGCTGTCCACTTTCACCACTGTTATCCAACATGTTACTGGGAGTTGCAGCCACTGCAACAGGCAAGAAAAAAATCAGAGGCATTTAGGCTGGAAAAGAAGAAGTAAAGCTATCATCTCTATTTGCAGATGATACGATTTTCTGCCTAGAAAATCTTGAGGAATCTATAAACAAAGCAAAACTCCTAGAAATAATAAGTGAGTTCAGAATGGTGCGGAATATGAGTCATACAGGAAAAGCAACTGAATTTCTGTATACTAATGGTGAACATATATCAACCAAAATTTAAAACAACGATTTAAAATCACTCAGAAATACAATGAAACACTTAGGTACACACTTAATGAAACTTATGCAGGCCCTGTCTGCTGAAAAATGCAAAATGCTAATGAAATAAATCAAAGAAACATAAATAAGTGGAGAGACAACGCTATGTCCACGGATTGGAAGACTCGACGTAGTAAAGACATCAGCTCTCTCCAAAGCAGTCTGCGGGCTCAACGCAGTTCCTGCAAAAGTCCCAGCAAGGTTTTGTAGACACAGACAAGCTTATTCTAAAATTTATATGGGAAGAGAAGAAGAAAGCCGGAAAAATCGCTCGATTTGATGATAAGGCTTACTTTGTAGCTACGGTATTCAAGAGAGTGTGGTGTTGGCATCGGGGGGTACACACATCAGAGGACGAGAAGAGAGAACCCAGGAGCAGACCCAGCACAGAGGCCTGGCTCCTCTCCGACAGCACGCAAAGGCATCCCACTGAGAAAGGTGGTCTCCCAACAAAAGGTGCTGGGACAGGGGACCCTAGCCCTAAGCCTCACACCTCACACAAATACTAACAGACACAAAGGTAAAGCAAGAAGCTACAAAACTTTTAGGAAAAAAACAGGAGAAGAATCTTCAGGACCTAGGGGCTAGGCAAAGAGTTCTTAGACTTGACACAGACAGCATGAACCACGAAAGGAAAAACTGATAAACGGGACTTAATCAAAATTACCCACTTTTGCTATGCCAAAGACCCTGTTAAGAGAATGAAGAGCCCAGCCGACGCCCCCCACACCCGGGGCGCCCTTCGCCCACATCCCCATGTCACAAACTCGGCCACCACTCCCGGCCTCCAGAGCCCACTCCCCTGGCCCCAGCAGCCTTGCAGCCCTCACCCAGCAACTGGCTTCCAGAAGGCGCTTCTCTCCACTTGTGCACCCCTCGTTGCAGGCCTGGGGTAGAGGCACAACGCAGACTTTGGACGAGTGAGAATATAAAGAGATGAGGAACCTGGTGCACAGCAGGCCCCCCTGAGAGCGGGGGAGGCCAGCACGGTGCCTCGGGCAGCACACGGGTCAGAGCCTCTCACCAAGGCCCAGCCCCATATGCCCGGGACCCCCGGAGCGCCCTGACTCGCCACTCCCTCGGGGGTGGCGCAGAACGTGGGAGGGGCGAGGCCGTGTCTCCCGACACCTGGAGGGGAACCAGAGTCCACAGGGGACTAAAGAGGGGCACCAGGCGGCCCGCAGACCAGCCGCGCTCACCCGGCGTGGGGACGAAGCCCGGCCGACGCCCGCACCCTGCAGGGTTGGCAGCAAACTCACACAGGTGGCCCTCCAGCCGAGGCCCGAGAGTGGCCGCCCGGAGGAGGCGGGCAGGCCCCAAATCAACAGTCCAGGGGCAGGAAAGAGGGAGGAGCAGGGCTTCTCTCCGGGCTCATGGCTCTGGCCCTCAGGTCAGAGGGTCTGCCGTGCCCTCGGGGACAAACTCGGCGTCGCCCTGGGGCAGAGGTGCTCCCAGTCCCACCGGGCACGCTTGGCCCAGTACTTGCTCTGCCAGGCAGATGTGAGCAGGGTGACACGTGCCACTCCTCTGCACTGGTGACAAGCATCCTGAAGATGCCAGAGTGACTTCAGCTGACGCGTGGCCTGTGCAGGCCACAGAGACTTGGGACTCATGGTGACTGCAGTGCAGCTGGGCCACGCTGGCCATTACAGAACCTGCTGGTGGGGCCGGGCGGGGCCGCAGGGCGGTGCACCAGGCAGAGGCTGCAGAGGCCGCGGTGGTACCGAGCACAGGCGCCGCCTGCACGGAGGAAGCAGACCATTTCCCCAAAGAGATTACAGCTTCAGGCAAGAGCCCGAGGGAGGAGCACTTAGGAGCACATCTTTATTCCGACACTGAGCTCAGGAAGGTCCGCGGAGAAGAATCCGGGGAGAGTGGGGAGTGGGCTGGGGCCGGGGGTGCAGCTGTTCTGCCCTCAGAGCGACCCTCAAGCTTCCCGTCTCTAAACCTCTTTCCTCCCTTATATCACTGGGGACACCACGGTGCTTTTTTCCTTCTGGGGGGTGTGTATCACCATTCACCTTACTAGACGTTGAAACTGAGCAACCTTAAATATTTTATCTATTAATTCATTTAAAAACAACGATAAGAAACCTGACACAGGTTAACAAAAGTAAATCTTCATGAATAACTAAATTTTCCCAAACAAAAAAATTAGTGTGAAGCGTGGCCTTGTTTCCTATTTTTGTAAGTCTCTTTAGGGTCTGGCTTCGTAGAAGAAGCCGGATCCTCATATCTGCTCCCGTGTTTACTCTGTTGTGATCGCTGGTTTTGGCTGAAGTCCGTGCAGACAACGGGCCACAGGGAGGCGGGCGGCTGGGAAAGGGCTGCTCAGATGCCTGGGAACACAGTCTGCGTCATCACCACGCCTAAACTCAGCGACGGTAACTTCTTAAAGCTTAGCTGCAAACTGCAATCTAAAACCACATGAAAAACCACAAGGAACTTTCTGGACACTGTCACACTGTAAAAGCCTTGGTCTGCCCTAAACTTTGATTGTCTTTTACCCAAGCATGATTGGTCATATGGAAACTGGTTCACTGAGTCATGCAGGTCTTCTAAATGTGGACAGACTTTATCACTCAATACCAAAAACAATCACACTTGTTAATATCACCGCTAAGCACCGCAGAAAAGTCTGCAGGTCTGAGGGAGCAGTGGACAGTGGCAGATAAAAAGTTTGGACAATTCTAGCTTTGCTGAGCCCTCAAAGGTCATAGTTGGCAGCAAAACCCTCGGATGTAACCCCAATCATTTCCGAGAAAGTGCCTGTCCAATACCCAAGTCCCGACACCTGTCCACCAGGCGTCCCCCCAAGTGGCCGTGCTTCCTGCACGGCATGGTGCCCAGGCGGGGCAAGGACGGCGCCCGAGGCTTGGGATCTCTCGGATACAAGGAGTAAGCGCACTGCCCCGAGAGGACGTGGTCGGGTGAGTCTGGCTGAGAACGCAGGGGCCCCTAGCAGAGCCTCCGGGGGCTCAGGCCCCAGCAGTGGCACCGCCCCAGCTCAAGCGGCGCTCAGTGAGAGGGGAAAGGCGCAACCAGCACTATGGAAATAGTCATTTTTGACCCTGCAGGTCCCTTGCAAGGGTCTCAGGGACCCCTAGGGCTCCACGGGTCATGCTCTGAGGACCACAGCAGCAGAGGGTAAGACTGAGAATGTCTTTGGGTGACAAACACTTGTTAAAATTCAACTTAACGACAAGAATCTGATTAAGCAGGCGGCCAGCACACCCTCAGTCGGCTTGGGAGGCGGGCGGCAGGCCTGAGGTCAGGTGCCGCAGGGCCGGTCCCTCCTGCGGTCTCTCTCCTTGGCGTGCAGACAGCGTCTTCCCCCTGGGTCCTCCCGTGGCCTTGCCTCTTGGGGGCTCACTCCTGGTGGCCCCTCCTCTCCTTATCAGGACACAGCCCTATCGGTTACGGCCCCACACTTATGAGCTCACTGAACCTCCTTAAAGTCCCCGCGTCCAAATGCAGTCATGGTGGGGGATAGGGATTCAACCTATGAATTTTGGGGGGACACAACCCAGTCCACAGCCTCCTCCATCCAAACTGCTGAGTGACATTTCCAGCTGGGAAGGGGGGAGGCCTGAGGCTGGAGCCCCCTACGGACGGCTGCAGCCTTCTAGACCCCAGGCTGCAGCAGGTCCGACTGGAGAGAGGGGTGCTCAGGAGGAACCAGGGGTGCAGCTGCCAGCACTCCACCAAGTGAAGTTCTGCGGGCACTGTCTTGGCCAAGGGGCCACGGGAGGGGCAGGCACAGGCCAGGACACCCACCCAGCCCAGGAGCGCAGGGACCTCTGAACAGGTTCTGCACACTACAGAAAGCCAGCCCAGACAACCGTCTGGTTTCGTAAAGCAAGTCCTACCGGCGCACGGCCGTGCCCACGAGTGTGCGTACCGTCTGGGGCTGCTTTCTCGCTGCGATGGAGGAACTGAGCGATGGACACAGACCTCGCGGAGCCCACAGTGCCCAGGTATTTACCGTCTGGTCTGATACAGAAATCCAGACCCCGCTCTAGAGGACAGAGGTGTGGGGAGGCGCAGAGAGAACGTGGGCCGGCGGGCCGGGAGGGACCCCAGGGCCGGACCTGGGGCATGGCGAGGAGGTCGCCCCTTGGGCTCTCCCATCTGTTGGATGCAGGGCGCCGGGTGCCTCCTGCTTCTGCTCCATTGAAAGGGACCTGTCCGAGTCGCTGCAAGCTGCACCCACCCATGGATGTTGGGGCAGGTGGACAGTCAGCAGCCCCTCTGTCCTTAGGTGTCCAGAGGAAGAGGGGGCAGATCGGAGCTGACCAAGAAACGGGCATGAGAGCCTGGCCACGCCTGTGCCTGCGTTGGTGGAGGGTGGGCTCCGGCCGTCTCTCCTGGGCAGGGGACAGGAGGGGAGCAGACGTTTGTGTTATTTATTCCCCTGGACACTCCCCGCCTGTCCCCAGGAGGACTAGCCTCGCCCAGCGCTGAGGTCAGGCCTGGCCACCTAGTACTCCTCTGGGAAGAAGCTGCACGGCCAGAGCAGAGTTCTCCGCGTTCTCTCCTCCCCCTGCCATCATTCCGGGAACGTTCCAGAGAGAATCTGCGCCATTAGCCTGGGAAGGGGGTGAAGTCAACACAGAAAGAGCCACCGCCGACCCAAGAGAATGAAAAGTAAACTGTGTATTTATACGATTTGAGGATCATTTGTTTCTGCAGCTCAACCCGGGCCCTAAGCGGCCCCCACCGGGGTAGGGAAAGTGCACCTGCTCCGCCTCCCCAGGAGCAGAGGTCTGCTGACAGGCTTTGTGTCCCTGCGGCCGGCCTGTGCTCCTCGTCACGTGATGAAAGCTGCTCTCGTGGCCGTCCACACTGCTGTGTGAACCTGTCCCTGTGCGTGTATCTCTCAATAGCCAAGTTCACCCACTCAGGTTTATGGCTACGACCGACGCTCCCTGGACTTGTCTCATCCTCGCTGTTTTTTCTTTTCCTACCTTCAGTTACACATTTTCTGTTAAAAGGTCCTGCGCTGTTTTCTTGAGGCACCCGACACACACACACAGGGTCACCTGTGTTCCTGCAGAAGTGACGGACGGAGCAGAAAAGAAGGTGGATGGGAGATGACGAAGCAGGAAACCAGCCTGGGGGCCGGACCCTGGATTCTTCACAGGAACTGTCCTTGCTGCGGATGCCCCCTCAGGGATCTCCCCTCCCGCCACGTACCGCGAAGACAAAGCAGCACAGAGGGCGACAGCTCTCCGTTGTGGAGGCAGAGTTTCCCGCACGACCCCAGGCCCACCCGGCACGCGCTGCTGGGAATCAGCAAACCTGATTTGAAAAATCTCATTACAGGGCGTGTGGCCGTGACGTCAGGGTGACCCTCCGCTTCCATGATCGAGTTTAAGAACTGGATGTGCCTCTGAAAGCTGTTCTTTCTGATATGATTTGGCTTAGTGCCCTATGGTCCTCCTGGAGGATGGGAAGATTGTACAAGAATAAGGGAACAAGAGATTCAAAAAATTCAGCAAGACTCTGAATGTTTCAAGCTCCCTGATGCTCTGTAGACCAATCTGCAGTTCAGTGCAGTGATCCTTGGAACTGTCTAAAATATTCTAGAGAAATAATGAGGGGGATGGCCTGCAGGAAGGTGGGATGAGGAGCTTGGTGAATGCTGTCCCCCCAAAGCAATCACAAAACTAGACAAAACCATCCAAAAATAACCATTAGGACGCTGCAAATCAGCCGAAGGCACATGACAAATCGAGAGGCGTTCACACACGGAAACCCGCTGAGCCTCGGGTGGATGGCGCCGGCCGCTGCCGGGCACGGTGAGGGCGAGCCATGGCAACGTGGGTGCAGCCTGAGAAACAAGAACGAGCTCCGGGGCAGGAGCCCAGGCCGGGGAGCAGACGGGCACACAGCATTCCAGGCTGCAGAAGACTCACAAGTGTGCAGTCGGTAAAGAACAGTTGTTCCACTTGGTTGTGCCTGCTGAGGCCCCACTGCTCACCAACGCGGACAGACGTCACCCGAGACTCTGGACCACTCGTAGCGCGTTACCTGCTCCGGTCTGCTTGTGGAGACACCCGTGCGCGCGGCTGCATGTGCACACAGGCGTGCCGTGGCTGCTCACAGAGACCAGCCCTCCGCCGCCTCCTGCCAGCTCTCGGGGCAGAGAGCACCCAGGCAGCGGGTTACCGCAAAGGCGGTCCTTTTTGGTGGAAAGGAAATTTCAATCTGCAGGCAGCAATCCAACTGAGGAAAAATGCAAAGTGAAGCAGTATTTTTGGATGGGACCTACCCATGCATTTATTTGCACGCTGTCCACTCCTGGGCCCACGGCCCCCGGAGGGCCCCAGCCTGGCCACCTCTGGGGCCTGGAGGGTCGACTTGCTGTCTCAGTCCTGAGCAGGGCTTCACCTCAAAGACACGTCATCAGTGGGAGCTAGAAAGGACATCTGTCTCCGCCTCGAACCCCAAGCTCATCTTGCCAGCCCCCTTCCTGTGCTGGACATGTGCAGACAAAGGTCTCTCAGGGTGGCGGAAATTCAAACTTGAGATGCCAGAAGTTATACAGCTGTTCAGCTTCAAAATGGATTCCTCTGAGAAAAACCCATGCCAAGAGATCTAGAAACACATGGTAAGAACCCCCCAGCTCCCCTCAGCTGTGGATTTAGACGCTGCTTCCAGCCTATCACGGCCGGGAGCACTGGCTCTCCGAGCACATCCAACTCGGGCCGCAGGCAGGCAGGGGCTGCACTCCTTCGGGGAGGCTTGGCGGATCACAGGACAGGGCCCCACGCCCGTGGGTGCAGCAGATGCGGGGCAGAGAAACCCTCTAGAAGGAAGGGCCAGGGGCCTGGGGTTAAATGGCCGCATTTCCACCGTGAAGACTCATCACAGTCCCAACCCAAACCCAGCTGGACCTGCGTGAACCCTCAGAGAGCGGGTGAAAGGTCACTTAAAAGAATAAAGAGCCAATTTTAAAAGACACTCACTGAGACCGCGTGCTCCTGGTAGAGCCTTGCGGTGAGATAGATGGACCCGGTTGGAGGCCGGGCACGTAAGGTACTGGAAGACGCCGGGACGTTAGGACCCTTGGAGAACTGAGACGCGGTTTAACAAGGGTGCTATAGCGCCGTTAGTGTGAAACCGAAAAGTAAAAGACTAGACGGATCTAACTTCACACACTACCCCAATACAGACTAGCACAATTTCAAGAGTAAAAGCATATTCTTATTTCACTCTTTAGGTGTGGGCTTCACATGGCAGTTTCCTACCACAGAGGACAGCGTGGCCAAGGGGACAAAGAGTGGCTTCGCAGTGGAGAGACTGACAGACACACCTGGGCCAGGTGACCAAGGTCAGTGTCCACAGTGTAGGTCATGAGACGGCATGGACCCTGGACCCCAGGAAAGGACGTGATGAGAAGGGCCCTTCCCCTCTGTGCCCTTCCCAAAACCCATAACCGCAGTCCAGTCATGAGAAAAACATCAGACAAATCCCGATAGACGGACATTCTATAAATTCTCTGACCCACTCTCCTCAAAACTGTCAAGGTCATCAAAAACAAGGAATGTCTAAGAAAGTATCACAGCCAAAAACAGCCTAAAAAGACAAGGCAATTCAGTGTATTCTAGGACAGAAAAAAGACATTAGGGAAAAGCTGAGGAAATCTGAATGTAGAATGGACTTTAGTTTGGTGATAATGTCTCAATCTTGGCTCCTTAATTGTAACCAGTGTACGACACTGACATAGGTGTTAATAACGGGAAACTAAGTGTGGGCGGATGAAAATCTCTGTGCTGTCTTTTTTTTTTTTAACATTCCTGCAACTCTAAAATTGTTCTAAAGCCTTTTTTCAAAAAGCTATTATCAACAAAATACAAGGGGAAATCATCTGAGAAAATACTTGCAGTATATACTTCAGAAAACAATATGTAAAGGGCTTTTACGTGATAAAATAAGACGCTGGCAACGTGTGACTAAGATGTGTGCAAGCTCCGTGACAGCCAGAGGTGTTGCCAGAACCCTCGTCGGTAGCCGGTGAGACAGGTGGGGTTTAAGGCGCCCTGTCGTGGAAGCCGGGCCCGGCCTGGGGCCGCCACCCTCACAGGACATGGCCTGAGAAAGCCGTCGGTCCAGACGCACCAGAATTCACGTACTGAACATTTCCCCACGTTCTTGAACACCCTCTCCAAAGCCCTTGTAATGGCATCAGACTAACCCCTCATGTCTCACCGATCCTCCCATAACCTGGCCACTTCGGTTAATGATGATATTTTTACTTTTATTACTTTGAGAAACAACAACACCCGTAAATTGTGACTTGCCAATAGGTAAGTATAGGTAACTCAGTGAGTGCAAAGTTCCAATCGCAGCAGTGTGGACTGCAGGACGCCAACTTTCCTTACGATGCTACTGGCTGCACACAGCCCCCCTGCCTGGCGTTGGTCTGGGACCATGGCTCCCACACTGAGGCCTGGGACTACCGGGTGGGACCCGGGGCCCTGCTGCAGAGCGAGCTCCATGGTCAGATGGGGCGGTGCTGGTGGGGAAGGTCTGCTCCCACCTGCTCCCCTGCCAGGAGAGGAGGGGCCCAAATGCCCATGAGCACTGCCCCCAGGACATGCTGGGCCCGGGAGTGATGCCCACGGCCAGGCTCAGCTGTGGGCCAGCCTGGTGAGGGGAGCCCGTGCCTGGCCACAGGCCAGTTGGCCCTCGAGCCCACTGGGGACGGGGAAGGCTGGCCGCCATCCTCGGCAAAGGTCACGTGCCTGCCTCCCAGCCAGAGGCCCTGTGCCAGGTTCGTGTGGCCCCTTCTCCACCCTGCTTCACTGGCTCTAAGACGCCCCTGGCCTGAAGGCCTGCGGGCGGCAGGAGGGGGTGCGGGTGCAGCCCTCTGTTCCTGCCCAGCCCTGGGTGCTGCCCAGTCAGGACCATCTTTCTGTAACAGGCATCTGACTTCAGGTCCACGCTGCCAGTGAATCCCCCGGAGGCACAGGCCGAGGCGTGAGGTGGTGTATCATCACCGTGCCTGTCTGTGCAGTGGCCTCACCGCCCATTGCCTTGCACTGAGGGCGCTGCCCCTCGAGTCACAAGGTTCCCCCTTCCAGTGGCCTGAAGCCCCTTCTCCTGCTGACGTCAGCCCAAGCCCCCCGGACGGGAGGCCTAAGGTCACCATGTGGGCCAGACGCATGCAGCCCAGGCTGGCCTCCACCCACTCCCCTCCCGAGCCCCCACCTGCCCTTCACCTGAAGCCTGTGCACAAGCCCTACGGTCCCGCCAGTCCGCAGTGTGTTGGACCAGACGTCGTATCCTTCACACCTGACTAGCCGGGTGGGCTAAGGAGCTCTGGGAGGGTAGCGGTCACAGCAGCCCCGGACCCCCCCCACGTCCCCTCCAGGGCCATTCCCTGCACTGCCGCCTGCGTCCTCACGGCTCGCCCGCCCTCCCTGGAGAGGCCAGATACCTGGAGCACGAGAGGACGACGGCCACAGGCAGGCGGGGAGGCTGCGGTGGAGGTGAGGACGGGCAGCCGCCCCCGCCCTCCGCTAACTTCCCACGTTTGCAGACCCTCAGCCCCGCTCTGGGGCCAGTCTTGACGCGCCTACGCGGGCCTCTCCAAGGAGGCCGGGAGGATGTTGGTCAACAGAACCGCCTGAACTCAGCCGGGGTGGGAAAAGCGCTTCCCATCTGGGTATTCTAGAAGCCTCAGTCCCTCCTTCACTGGAAGGCGGCCCCGGAGATGAAAGGGTGTGACTTGATCCAGCAAAATTACCAGCCACTAGGAGGCAGCAGAGCTCCACTGGCCAAATCCCAGTTCTTCAAAGGAAACAGTTCTCTGAGGGATTCACAAAAACAGACCAAACCTGCCCCCTTCGGTGTCGGTTCAAAGCCATGCCCACTACAAGGGCAGAGTTGATTGGATGCTAAAGACTGCAAGGCCCTCAAAACCCAAAGTGTCTCTCACCTACTATTCCAGAAACATGGGCCAAACCTAGTCTAACTCCCGGCTACGGGGCCTCCCCAAGCACCCTGACAACAAGCAGTGTCCTTCTCTTCTGACCACCGGCCCCTGGGTGTAGGCGGAGGCGTGACCCACACGCACCTTCTCCAGGGGCGGGTAGCTCAGTGGGACGGGGTTGGGGGGGAACCCCCTCCCGCAGGGTTAAATCTCTGGGGGATCCCACAGCTTTACACTCCTTTCAGAAAACAAAGTCCCTGGTCACTGTGAGTCTCACCTGAGTTGACATGAACACTCCCCCATACCCCCCACACCCCACACCCCTAGAAACAGTGCTGGACAGGACCCGAACGCCCACCTCAAGGAGGCTGTGTTTGAGTGGACGAGACAGATGACAGGCAAGACAGAGAGTCCAAATAGGGCGCTGGGCAGTGCCCAGTGCTAAGCACGGCCAGGAGGGCGCTCAGGACAGGGTGGGGGTGGGCCTCACAAAGGGGCAGGGCAGGCCCCCTGCGGTGACCTTTGAATAAGGACCTCAAACACAGAGGGAGCAGAGCGCCCAGCCCACAGGGCACGTGCAAAGGCCCTGAGGTGGGGGTGGGAGTGAAGAGGGCAAGGGCAGCAAGAGCTCGGTGACGGGCCTTCCAGGTCATCCCAGGACTCCAGCTGGTGCGAGAACTGATTCCACCATTGCGCAGCCTGTCCCGAGGAGGGGTGAGGATGTTGGAAGTGTTTTAGATTGGGAGGCTGGACTAAACCTGTCACACCCAGATCTCCAGTCGAGAACAGCCGGTTAGCTGGTTAATGGGTGGTTCTGCGGTTCTTCCCAGCAGGACAGTGTCCAAGCAGGTGGAGGCCATGCCTGATGCTTCTCCTGGCAGGTGGAGGCCATGCCTGATGCTTCTTGGCCCAGCAGCCTCGGCCAGCATGTGGGAGCCTCTCAGGACCCAGTGCCCAGCCGGGACACTCATCGGGAAGGCCTCACCCTCGGCGTCAAGAGCACTCCCTTCCCACTCAGCCACAGGGCCGTAACTTATTTTAACAGGGGTGGACAGGCCCCCAGAGCGTGCAGCTCCACAGGGAGCCAAGCACACAAACCCCCGGGCAGCCCGGCTGCCCCACGCAGCTCATGAAGGTCAGCGCGGG
Organism: Mesoplodon mirus; assembly: GCF_964341445.2. Taxonomy (NCBI): domain Eukaryota; kingdom Metazoa; phylum Chordata; class Mammalia; order Artiodactyla; family Ziphiidae; genus Mesoplodon; species Mesoplodon mirus. The sequence continues at coordinate 146,560,957 of NC_138982.1, read as the reverse complement.
ACCCCATGTTCCCAGGTCATCAGGGCCGGACCTCAAGTCCACCCTGGGTCCCCGGTTACATCTGCCTTCCTCACTCGAGATTTGTCCCTCTTTATCATCCATGCTTTCCAGCTGCTGACTTCTGTGCACAGCTGTCCAAGGTAGAGTTCAAACACAGCTCGCTGGGCAGCAGCTCTGCCCACCTGGAGGCTGCGCTGACCCAGTGCTCTAAGGGTCCCACTTCCTGGCTCCCAGCTCACTCCACTCTGGGGGTCGGCCTGATCACCACGCGGCCACCCAGACCACAGGCTCATCTTCAATCCTCACAGTCCCAGGTCCCCTGCATGGTCCCCTGTGCCTGCCCCAGGAGGTGACCATACACACGTCTTCAGCGCTCCCAGGCACACCTGGTCACACAACAGTCTCTTCGAGATGGCAGGTGGTTTTCAAGCTTCTCTGAGCCACAGAAACCTTTCTCCAGACACAGCTTTCTGCAAACGCTCTGTGTGTGAGTCAGTTTGAATGTGCCAGATGCAGACACCCCTGTACTTCCTGGAACGTTCCAGAAAGCATCAAAGGGAGAGGAGGAAGTGAGGCCCCGACACCCCAGGCCGGGGTCACAGTCCCAGCACCAGCCTTCGCTATCTGAGGCCCCAGGAGCAGCACTGCCGTGTCTGGAAAAGGTGTGGCTCCACCCAGAGTCCTCCAGGGAGGTCTGTGGGGAGGAGCCTACAAGGCAAGGACGAGAACGTGCTCTGAAAGGGGGAAGTGCTCCTGTTACCAATTCCAGCTCATTTCTACATAAATTCAACAAGGAAACAAAACATATCTTAATTACCATGCAAACTGCTTACTGTCAGTCTTTCTTGCTACCATTACTAACATTCTAATAAACTGCCCTTTTCAAAATGCTTTTGTGAAAATGTTTTCCACAAAGATGCAGGCAAAGCACGCTGGGCCCAGCCAGAGCCTGGGGCACTGGAAGGGCGCAGCACCCCACCTCCACTTCTCAGCCACGGGCCTTGGTGAACGCAGGACAGGAGGCCTGCTCTCTGTCCTGCAGGCTGAGTGCTTGCTGTTTCAGCAAGCGGGGTACCAGGGCTGGACCACACAGCAAAAAGATGTGACCGCCCCACCACCACACCTCTGCCCCATTGCTGTTCAGCTCCTTGCTCAGCCTGCAGACACTGCCACTTTAAAAAAATCTGTACAAAGAGATATACTCAAGAACGTTGTAGATGAATCAAAATGAAATTCTAAAAAAAATGGTCAAGTAATCCAAAGGAGGTAGGATGAGTAAACAGAAAAACAAAAACCAGAGAGAGGGACTTCGCTGGTGGTTCAGTGGGTAAGACTCTGCACTCCCAATGCAGGGGGCCAGGGTTCAATCCCTGGTCGGGGAACTAGATCCTGCATGCATACTGCAACTAAGAAGTCCGCATGCCGCAACGCAACTAAGACCAGGCACAGCCAAAACAAACAAACAAACAAATAAATAAATAAAACAGAGAGAACAAACACAAAGCAAACAATAAAATGATAGCCTTCAGCCCTAACATGGCAATAATTATTACATTATGATATAAATGGTCTAAATACCCAATTAAAAGACAGGGATTGGCAGAATGTATTAATGAAAAAAATGACCCAACTATATGCTGTCCAAGCAAATATTATTTTTTAAAAATCAGGAATGATTACATTAACACCAGACACAGCAGACTTCAGAGGAAGGACAACAATCAGGGACAAAGAAGGTCATTACATAATGATAAAAAAGTCTCTCCATCAAAAAGTGAGCAATCTTAAATATGCATGCATCAAACAACAAAGCCACAAAACTCATGAAGTAAAAACTGGTAGAACTAAAGGAAAAATAGACAGATCCACGGTTACATTTGGAGACTTTAAGACCACCTCTCTCAACAGCTGGTAGAACAACTAGACAGAAAACCACCAACAATATAGAAGAACTTAACACCAGCCCGCAGATGAGGTGGTTGACATTTGTAGAACTGTCTACTCAACAACAGCAGGACACACATTCTTTCCAAGCACCCAGGGAACATTCACCTAGACAGACCATATCCTGGGCCATAAAACTAATCTCAACAAATTGAAAAGAATTCAAATCACACAGTGCATTTATTCTCTGATTATAATTAAATCAAACGAGAGATCAATAACAGAAAGATAACAGGAATGTCTCTGAACACTTGGAAATTAACACAGTTCTGAATAATAATCCATGGACAAAGAGGAAACCTCAAGTGAAATTTAAAATATACAATGAACTGAATGAAAAAGAAAATACAGGGCTTCCCTGGTGGCGCAGAGGTTGAGGGTCCGCCTGCCGATGCAGGGGACATGGTTTCATGCCCCGGTCCGGGAAGATCCCACATGCCACCGAGTGGCTGGTCCTGTGAGCCATGGCCGCTGAGCCTGCGCGTCCGGAGCCTGTGCTCCCCAACGGGAGAGGCCACAACAGTGAGAGGCCTGTGTACCGCAAAAAAAAAAAAAAGAAAATACAACATGCCAAAATGTGTGGAACACAGCTAAAGTAGTACTGAGAAGGAAAGTTCAGGACTAAATGCTTAAATTAGAAAAGACAAATGGTTTCTACATTAAGAAGCTAGAAGTAATGTAAACTAAGGCCAAAGTAGGTGAATGTAGGTATGGCAGCAGAATAACCCCTGCGCCCACCCCCAAGATGCCCACATCTGAGTCCCTGAAACTGTGAATGTGACCTCTTGTGGCAAAGGGATTCTGCAGGTGGGATTAAGGTTACAGGCCTTTAAACAGGGAGACTTCCCTGGATGATCCAGGTGGACCCAATACAACCACAGAGTTCTTTAAAGTGGGGAGCCTCTCTGACTGCATTAGAGAGAAAAGTGATGAGGGAGGAAGGGTCAGAGAGAGATGCAGTGTTGCAGGTGGGAGGGAAGGGAGGGAGGCCTCCAGAAACTGGAAAAAGCAAGGAAATGCATTCTCCCCGAGACTCCAGAAAGGAACACAGTTCTGCCACACCTGATGTTAGCTCAGTGAGACTTGTGCTGGAATTCTGCTCTACAGAACTAATTCTAAGATAAAAACTTTGTGCTGTTTTACATCATTAAGTTTGTGGTAATATTTTAAGGCAGCCATAGGAAATGAATACAGCAGGAAATAATAAATACGAATGGAAATAATGAAAACATAGACAAACAATAAAGAAAAATGAAATAAAGTTAGTAATCTTCAAACTGGAAAATGTTTAAAGAGAAAAGGAGAGAAAACAAACGAGATATGAAGATAAGCCACCACTACAGATCCTACAGATGTCAAAACGATAATGTGGGGTTATTATGATGAACTACTTCAAGCCAACATATATATCAACTTAGATGAACTGGACAATTTCAAAAACCACAACTTCTAAAACTGACACAAACGAAGAAAGGAATTTGAATACCCCTGTAAATATTGAAAAAGTTGAATTTGTTGTCAAATACCTTCCCACCAAGAAGACTCTAAACACTGGGAAATTCTGCCAAACATGTAAAGAAGTGATAACACCAACCTCACACAAACTGCTTCAGAAAAATAGAGGAAGAGGAAGTAATTCCAAAGGCATCATACAAAGCAAGCATAACTCTGATTTTAAAATCTGACAAAGATGTGAGAAAAATGAAAATGGCACACCAATATCTCTTATGACCATAGATGTAAACTCCTCACAAAAATATTAGCAAGAAAAATTCAAGAATCATGAAGAACTAGGATTTACACCAGGAATGCAAAATTATTTTGCAAAATATCTGCAAAATCTGTCAATATAATTCACCACATTAAAAGGATCTAGCAGAAAGTTAAAATTTCAATAGATGCAGGAAAAATCATGACAAAATTCAACACCATGCATGACAAAACCCCTCAACAAACACATCTTTTTGTTACACGACAACTCTTGCTTTCCAATGGCATCAACCTGATTGCTGACTTGCTTGATCCTTCAAGACACAAGTTGTGGCATTTAGGATGAGGCCATGATGCAGTCACTGGTGTTGACCTAGCCTCAGGCAGGAACCCGTGGTGAGAGCTGGATGACAAGCAGAAGCCCACAACCCTTGGGGAAGGTAGAGGCTGGAGGTGAGCCCCACACTCATCCTGCTTGTCCCTGAGGGTGTTTTCCAAGTGGGGTGAAGAGATTGTAGATAGGGACTAAGAAGGAGCATCCAAAATCTGTGTGAAATCCCCCTTGGGTCTTTGGTGAATCAATCCTGTGTCTGCAAAAAAGGAGACTCTGGGACTCTGGGCAAGGGTGGGGTGGCCAAAACTAACTGGGAAGTGGGGGTCACACTGACAGCTCAGCTCAGCAGGAGCCAGTGTGGGGCGCTGGAGTGAAGGGACCTCAGCGAGAAGACCAAGCTTTCCGCAGCAGGTGCACGTAGGTGACGGGGACTCTGGCAAAATGGAAATAGACGTGCCCTAACAAAGCCGAAACTCAAGTCTTGAGAGGAACAAGGGGACCACTTCATTCCTTGCTGGAACAAAGCGGGAACACGTGGGAGCCCTGCAGCACTTCATCTGTGATGCTCAGCACACAGAAGAGAATCCCCAGACTCACAGTGAGCCAGGAAACAATCAACAGGACCTGGGCGTGATCCAAACATTAATGTTGGCGGACAAAGACCTCAAAATAGCTGTGATGATTATATGATAGAAAATAGAGGAAAAGGTAGACAAAAGGGACATGGAGTATCTCAACAAAGAATGAAAAGTTAAAGAAAAAAATGCATTCTAAGACTGAAAATTACAAAATATGAAAGAAAAAAAATCACTGTGTGGAGCTACCAGGAGACTGAACATAGTAGTAGAAGTCCAGGGCAGTGAACCTGAAAAGCAGTCAACAGAAAAGGTCCAAAATGCAGGACAGAGAGGAAAAAAGAAAAAGGTTAGCAAAAAAAAAAACAAACAGAAAATCCAGAAAAGAGCATAGGATGGAGATACACTGAAAGGGTTTACCCAAGTGTATATAACAGTTTAAAAATAACAGTAATAATGTTGTTAGCAACAATTAATCTATGGAACTATTTTTTTTTCCCTTAGAGAATATTCCACTTGGAATATAGAGTTAAAACTGCCATGTTATGAAGTTACTTGAAGTAATTTTTTCCTATTTGGTTGTATCACCAACTTGACATACATTTATATATTTAAACTAATTAATTTCCATATAATTTCAATATTTAGGAGTGGCTTTCTCATACTTTCTTGACTTAGATGTTTATTGATTATCCAAAAACCTGTACATGATGCCATTGTCAAAATTATATAATAAGATTTTCATTCACAAAAATCTCCCCATTTCTGTCCACTTCGGGTCCCTCCCTTTCAATATAAGTAACCAAAACAACTGGTTTGGTAAAGGCTCCCATTGTTTGTTGTTAGACATATAAATGAATACATTACATACATACACATCTGTATACGTACATATCTGCCTTCCAAGGGGAGAATACCATGAACAAGTCTGCACCCTGCTTTTCTTTTTACTTAATGTATTCTGGAGATGCCTGTAAACCGCAATACAGAAATACCCTTCATTCCATTTCTCTAGTTGCAGAGTACTCCACTGTATACGTAAACCACAATGTACTCAACCCATACATGGACATACGGATCAGTTCCCATCGTGTGCTATTAACAGAGTGCTAAAATGAATACCCACGTGTATACCTATTTCCTATACCTATTGGTTCATGCCTAGTTTTGCCAGTGATGCTCTGGGATAGAGTCCTAGAAAGAGGACCATAGGATCAAAGGGTAAACGCAAATGAAACTTTTCTAGACATTGACAAGTTCCCCTCCATAAGTACTGTATTAGTCAGCTTGGGTGTCTGCAACACAATACCACAGACTGGGCAGCTTAAACAACAGAAATTTATGTTCTTGCAGTCCTGGAGGCTGGAGGTCTGAGAAATCAAGATCTGGGCAGGGTTGGTTTCCCCTGAGGCCTTTCTCCTTGGTGTGTAGGTGGTTGCCTTCTCCATGTCCTCCCACGATCATTTCTCTTGTGCATACACGTGTCCGCATCCTAATTTCCTCTTCTTATAAGGATGCCAGTCATGTTGGGCTAGGACCCACCCTAACTACCTCATTTTAACTTACTTACTTCACCAAAGACTCCCATCTCCAAATATGGTCACATTCTAAGGTACTGAGGGCTAGGGCTTCAACACATGAATTTGGAGGGCACGACTCAGCCTTGTGCTGCAGCACTGCTCTACACCCCCAGCAATATGTGTGTGTCTGTTTCCTCACACAAGTCAAGGACTCTAACCTTTATTTTAGGTCTGTCTTAAATGTCATGTGGTTGTTTCCATTTCCCAAATCAATCTGAGAACCTCTGTTCTGAAATAGAACAGTTTAATTGCTGCTTATTTTGAAGTAGGAGAGTTTAATAATTTCCATTTATTATCAGTAGTTAAATAATTAATCCTACCTGTCAACTCTCCCTTATGGTTTTTTTCTGTTTCCTTATTTAATATTGTTGGCTTATATGAAATATATTTTCACTTACATTCAGGTATAAAAATACTGAGCTAGGTCTTGGACGTTTTGTTTGTTATCTTTTTCAGTAACTTAGAAGATATTCATCCTCTTTCCTTCTATCCCTTATTTTAAGTAGGATCTAAAATTGAAACAGAATCATTTCCCCCCATCATCGAGAATCAGGAAAAAAAGAAAACTATATCATGTTTGTGCCACCGTACCAGCTAGCATTGCCTTAACTAAGCCCATGAGTCCGAATACTTTAATTACTGTAGTGGCTACTTTGTGACTAAAAGTGACCAGAGCACTTGTTTATCTGAGAGCCAGGAAGACCCTGGGCCTGATGTCATCCCGGGAAGCTGGTCCCTCTGGAGAGGGTGCACCATTGTTCCCAAACCTCCCACAAGTCCCACTCAGTGGCACACCTCAGTGAAGGGCCTGATGTGACACCACATGCCCCAGCCTTAAATCAGCTTGCCCAGGGCTCAGGGGCACCGAGCCCGGGTCTTGGCAGCATGGGGCCTTCTTGTGGGAAGGGGGCAGAGAGTAAGTTCCATGAGCACCTGTCCCTGGATCCCGTGGACCATCTTGTGCGTGACTCACGGGAAGATTCTGCTCTAGGGAAAGACACACCAAGGTGCTGGGGAGGGAGGATGGGCCCAGGCTCTGGGCACGGGGCCCTGTCCCTCTAGGGCCGCAGAGCCCTCCCTGCCCCCACTGCCACTCCCACTGCCCTCGTGGTAACTGGACGCACATGTGGTCAGCGGCGGGGCCAGCTCCCGGGAGGGACGCGAGGCTGTAAAACGTGCAGTTGCTTGGGCTCTAAACAGGCTGGCTCTGGTCCATAGGGGGCGGGGGTACGGAGCGGTCAGCAGGGACCCGGGTGGTTCTGGGTCGAGAGCGGGGAGCAAGCTGAGGCACAAAAGCACCTTTTGCACCTGGCTCCACATGCCCGGCCATCGTGACAGCCCTGACCAGCCCAGGCAGGGTCACGGGGAGAGCCGGGGACCCCGGCAGGAGAGGAAGGGAGCAGAGGGTGAGAGAGATGAGGAGAGCCCAGAGGGAGACAGACAGACTGACGGACGGAGGAGGGAGACAGAGGCTGAGGGCGAGTGAAAATGAACCCAAGGGCCAAGGAGGCAGAAGCCCCGAGGTGACGCGGGGCCTGCAGCCCAGGGTCCCTGACAGGCGCCCCTGTGCCGTGCTGCCTGGGCCCACAGGACACCGGAAACAACCTTAGGCCTGCCGCTGGGACACAGGGCAGCGGGGCAGGTGGGGAGGGCTCTCTGAAGACTCAGGCCGGCGCTCACCCGGCCCGGCTCAGACATCCCTGCACAGAGCAGCCCGGGGGCGCCCGCGTCGCTCACTATATGCCCTCTAACTTCTAAGGGGAAATGAGGTCGGCTCCCCGTCCCTCCTGGGAAACCGTGTGACCCTCAGGGTGACCAGGTCCACACGTGCGCGCTGACCGTGGGGAGAGAAGGGCCCGTTCAGAGCCGCACTCACCGTCGATGGTGGACGGAAGGGACGTGGTGCCTTGTAACCTCCAGGCCTGTCCTGCAGAGGAAACCGAGAAATGCTCCAACAGCGGGCAGCCGAGTCTGCCAGCCCTGGCCAAGACCAGCTTCTGGCCTTGCTCGGTGGGGCACCCTCCCTGCTCCTGGGGGCCCACCCCCGGGTACCACGGTGACCCTATCAGACTGGACCCCCCCACCAAGGAAGGGAAGAGCTCAGGGAGGAGGGTCCACCCAGCTCAGTGATCCCCACACCAGCAGGCCCGGGCTGAGCGGGGCCCTCGGGGAGCTCCTGGTGACATCCCTCAACCCACGGCCCCAGGAAGTCCACACCTGGGTCCAGGCACAGAGCACCGCAGGCCCTGAGAAGCCTCCGCGCCCAGCCCGGGCGTGGGGCCAGGCCTGGTGGAGCTCGGGACCCTCAGCCCCGGAGCGGTGAGCGGGCGTGAGTCCCGTCAGGACGCCCTCGGGGAAGGGGCGGGCTTGACGCAAGGCTCCCTTCATGAGAGGCTCGTGGGGTCTAGTTTGAAAAACGTTTTCATTTCTCACTACGAAGTATTCCAAACCCAGAGGAACTAAAAGCTACGAGTCAGCAGTGCGCTGGGTACTGAGAAGTAACGACCGCGCACGCTGCACTCTATGTGCTTCCGCTTGTTTTCAAACGAATGGAACACGCACAAGACTAAAGCCACTGTTCCAGCCGCCTGGCCTCTGCGCTGTGCCCCGCAGAGGCCCTGCCGTCGCGCTCCCGCCAGGCTACACAGCGCCCCAACAGGACCTCCCGTCGCATCTCGGGTTCAGAAAATGGGCACCAAGGGCACCATCCGCACCACCCCTCTGCCGCTTACACTCAGGGCTGTGCCATCAGGGTGGCCCCGCTGGCGCCCGCAGATCAACGCTTAACTGTGCCCGCGGTGTATTTACACATCCCGCCTCATCTGACCGGCACCTCCCAGCGTCTGACAGGGAGCTGCTCATGTGTGTCTCCTGGGTGCGTAGGCCTGCTCTTTCTCGAGTGTAGCCCGAGGAGCGGGGCCGCTGCTCCCTGGACACTGCCCCGCTGCTCTCCCAGGTGGGAGCCGGGTCTGGTGCCCGGGCAGTGTCCGGGCACCCTTCAGCACACTGGTCAAGCCTCCCTGAGTCCGGCTCCGTTTGCCTGGGAAGGCAGGTCCCTTATGTGGACACCGGCTGGCACTTCGTCCCAGAGGCTCTGGAGGCTTCCTATCGTTCCTCGTCCTCTGCCTCGCTGACCTGCGGCCTTTCTGCCGTCTGCATGCGGGCCGAGCATGAGGAAGTGCCTGGAGCACACCGAGGACCCTGGGCTCGTGGTGGATATGGGGAGGCGGGGGGAGGCGAGGGGGCAGGGCTGGCGGCTCCCCGCACTCAGGACAGGAGCCAGGTCCGGGGTGTGGCTCTCCAGGTGCCCAGGATGCGAGGGGGGACGTCTGGCGGTCCGGGATGCGTCTAGGCAGGGGGGAGCCCACACGCACGTCTGGCAAGTGGAGAACCCAGGACAGTGGGCTCGCGGACACATGGACGAGGAGAGCCCACGGGGCCCAGGAAAGGAGCGTCTGGAGGCCGTGCGGGCTGGGTGGTCACAGCCCAGGGCCGAGAGGTTTTCAGAAAGGAGCACCAGAACAGTCAATAATTCACTGCTGTTAGAACCCGGCAGGTCGGGCGTGCGCTGCACCTGGCAGCTTTGGGGCAGGGAGGAGGTGGAGGTCTGGCCGAACAGGAACAGGACGGGCTGCAATTCAATGTTACTCCAAAGAGTCAGGCCATGCGGTGAGTAAATTAAACATAACGAGGAGCCATAGATACTCAAAAGGGACGGGCGTTAAAATTGTCATCTGTGATAACGTAATTCTCTACCTAACACATCCCAGCTTATGAGACCCAATAGGACGTAGTTTACTAAGATGACAGATTATAAACTAAAGATGCAAGAATAAGTATCTCTCCTATACGTCAGTAATACTTACAAAAGAAGCCAAGGATACCTGAATAAGGACCGCGCAACACACCGAGGAGACCACGGGGTCTGGTGAGGCCTGGGTGTGGGCAGAGCCTGCCACGCCCCCACTTGGAAGGGCCTCCCTCCCAGCCTGGAGGTGTGACTGAAATGGGAGGCCACAGAATCCGTGACAGAAGGACTGCAATGCTCCTCTGGAAGCACAGAGGTGAGGAATAAGACGGGTCAGAAGTTGGCTTTTTGGCAGGGACAAGTTCTGAGATGCTATGGGTCAGAGCGCTCTGTGGGGGGAGGGGGAGCGTGGACCGTAAGTGACTGGGATGAAGGCGGCATCTCTCATCAGCAGGGATTTGGGTTAGTTGTAAATGGCCCTGAGACTCCAGCTAATCCTTAGAAACAGAACACAGCCCGGCACAATGCCACCCCACTGGGCCCCACTCCTGCTGGTGTGCAGCTTTCTCTTTGCAGAGCAAACCCCATAACTTAGGGCTGAACACAGTGCCCACTTCTCAGCTCACGGCCAGGAGGGGCAGAGGCCTGGACCTGGGGTGGCTGGTCCTCACTCACACAGGACTCAGCCACTGCTGCGGTCTCCCTGGGAGCCGGGCTCTTCTAGGCGGAGGGTGTCTCTGTGGCCATCGGCCGGCTCCCAGACGCCATCTGCATCTCCTGGTCTCTCCTGCTGGAATCCCCCTCACCTCCCGTCTCTGTCTTCTTCCACCTCCCACGTCCAGACCCAGACTGAAGGGCTCCTGAGATTAGGCCAAGGCACCTCCCTCTGAGTCACTCAAAGTCAGGTGACTAGAAACCTGAATGACATCCACAAAATCCCTTTGCCAGGCAACGCGACACAATCACGGGACAATGTCCCACATGCCACCCACTCTCGAGGGGGGAATTCAGCAAGGCCTCTAGGCCGGGGTGAAAGCCTACAAACCTGCCCACCACACCTTGTCCTGGGCTGACTTCTGGTATGTTCCCCAGTGGGAGGTCCTGGAGGGAGGTACAGGCGGCCGCCAGGGCGACAGAGGAGGAGGGGTGGGGGCAGAGAGTACCATGCAGCGAGGCGGCTCTGCAGGAGGACTTGGCACCCACGCAGCTGCATCGGCTCCTCCAACCCCCAGGGACACTCTCTGGGGCCTGGTGACTCCCGGCTAGTGACATGGCTCCTGAGGGCCTGCTCTGCAGAGGACCCTGAGTTCGACCCCCAGGCTAATGCCCAGACTCGGCTGCTCTCAGCCTCTGTTCCTCATTCTAAATACAAACGAGAAAACACCCACCTTCCAGCGACATGAAAAGCACTCTGTAATTTGCAAAGTGTTAGACAAGTGAGGCACTTTAAGCCTGATTTTGCCAGGATGATTCTAGAGTGAGAACAGGAGATGAGGGGAAGGAACAGAGCACGGTGAGGACTGCGTTTACTGTATTATTTCTGGAAGCGTCCGGGTCCAAACAACACCAGGACCCAATTATCTTCTGGGCCTGGGGAGAGAGGAAGGTCTGTGCTCTGGGGAGAACACGTCTGACCGTCCCCGTGTGCGCGGGGCCAGGAGCCTGCGGGCGGGCTGGGGGCAGTGGGGGGACAGGTGGGCCTTGTGGCTGGGCCGTCTCCTCCAGCGGGAGACAGCAGGGAGGTGGGCAGCACTATCTCCAAGGTCCCAGCTTGGCTTCAGCCGCCTCTGTGCGCCCTTCTCCATGCTGCTGCCCTGGAGGCCCTGAGTGGCCCTAAGACTCAGAGGGACAGTCGGCACCACAAGACGACCGACCAGACATGGGAGGGAGGTGCGCCATAGTTACAAACGTGACTAGTTTGTAAACGTGATTACTTTGAACTCCGGTAGGCGACGGGTACAACGGTGTGGGTGCTTCGCTGTTTCCGGCTGGGCCGCCTCACCTCGTCTGACTGCACGAGCCGAACGTGTGCTAGCGCAGCCCAGCAGTGGCTGCAGCGACGTCCTGAAAGCCACACTGTCCAGAGAAAACCACAGCCCAGGGCAGAGAACGAGCAAGAAGCACACAACAGGGTGCGCCTGCCGAAGTCCACTGTCACCAGCCGCGTGGAAAGGGCGCTTCCAGGGTGGGAGACAAAGCGACAGCGAGCGGCCTGACACCAGGTGTGGAGCCTGTGTGGAGAGGGGCACGCGCAGCGGGGGCACAGCCGTGGGGGTCGTCTGTGATCCCGCCTGGGGGACCCTCTGCCCAGGCACCTCTTTTCCCACCGAGAGGCTGCCGCAACCCGTGGGGAGGGGCGGCCGGCCTGGGGCCACACGCGGCTGACATCACCCGGGTACCGCTCTCCTCCGGCAGCGCTCAGATCCAGGTGGTCGTGCTGGAGACCAGCGGTGGGGAAAGCAGGGCCGCTGTGGGCAGAGACCTCCCAGGGTCAGGCGAGGGGGAGTGGTGACGAGAACCACGCTGGGCCCGGACCTTGGATTCCAAAGGACGCCAGGGCCAGACAGGCGCGGGTGCGGGAGGGTGGATGGCAGGCCGAAGGCGGGGCCGCGAGGGGGGACCCGGGGGCGCGGGGGCGTGGCACGCGGCCCTGGGCACGGGGCAGAGGCCTAGGGGGGCCAGGGCGACGGAGCCGAGAGTGAGGGCGGGGTGGTCAGGCCCGGCTGTGGGGGTGATGCAGAGGGGCCTCGAGGTCACCAGGGAGCCCGCATCTCAAGATGAGCCTCTCGGGCACAAAACGGGAACAAGTGTGCCTGGTGAGCCACCGCGCCGCCGTCAGCCGGCTGGATTCCCAGCTCCCCGGAGACGCCACAAGAAGAGACATCACCTCCCCGGCACGGGGCTCACTCGGCCCCAGGGTTCAGAGACCCGGGCGGCTCAGGGGTCCTGATCTCCACGGCCACGAGGTGGGGCCGCTGCGGGGGACGGGGTGGGGACGTGCTCGGCTCGGGTGTGAGTGGAAAGCCCCGGGCGAGAAGCGCCCGAGCACCTCCCCCGCCCCCGCCCCCACCCGGCTTCCCCACCACGCGGCCCGGCTGGCAGCGCTGCACCCCGCGAGTCCAGAGACCCACTCCGGGCGCAGCCCGAGTCGGCAGAGAACCAGCCACGCACACCTTCAGCGGTTCGCGCTTGGTGACAAGTAACCTCGGGACAGTGGGAGGCGGCCACGGGGCCGAGGGAGGAGCTCTCACCAGCCGCCCTCTGGGCCTCCTGGGCCCCGAAACCCCATGTCACTTCAAGAGGGTGCTTGTCCTCTTCTCATTAGATTTTTTTAATACATTCTGAGGCACTGATTTTGTTTTAATTAAAATTCCAGTTTGAGAAAAGTGTTGATACACTGAAACGGCAGCCCCCGCATCGGCCCAGAGCCTGGCGCCCCCCTTGGCTCACCTGGGACCCCACCTGCTGCCCCTTGGCTTCCCCGCCTCCCGAGTCTCCCAGGAGATCTGCCCAGAGGAGAAGGGCCACTGTGTTTTCCACTGAAGAATTCGTTTTACTTACTTATTTGACAACTTTTTATTGGGATGTAATGTGGAATTGAGAAAAGTTGCGTGAACATTACAACAAACTTCTGCAGGTCCCTTAACTGTCCCCCCATTGCTCACAGTCAGGCCTGCTTGGTTGTCGCGCACATATTTGTTCCCCATCAATCCACACCGGCTGAGAGTGACTACAAGACAGAACTTGCCTTGACCCCAAATACTTTAGAGCATATTTTCTAAAACCAAGGGCATCTGGGTAGGCAGAGTACAAAACCAGTTATCAAAACCGGAGCACTTACCGGCGACACAAGGCCTTTACCAGCTTCCGCGCCCCCAGGCAGCTCCCACCAGACACACTCTAACTGCAGCAAGTCCTCATACTTCACCTTCATAAAAGTAACAGAAGAGGGCATTCTAGAGCTGTGAAATTAGCAATGCTGTTATAAACAATACCTCCCTTCTTAAAAGTTCAGCAAAACAAATTTCATGTGATGTTAAATATCATACAAAGTTTTTTTAAGACAAAAAAAAAGGAAACAAAATAACAACCCTACTGACAATAAACACACATCATAAAGCCATGCTGACAAAAACAGAAAAACTATAATATCTTTAAGTTGATTAAAAGACATTAAGATAATGATGCAAGAGATGAAAAACTATAAATCAGAATTAGAAAAACTCAAAAATTAGGTCATAGAATTCAGGAAAGAATCAAGAATAAAAGAAAAAATATTTCAAAATCAGGATGAAATTAGAAGACACATGAGATTGAATAAACACAACAGAGGAAAATAGAAGAAAGAAAACATTTTTAAAAGTCAAAAACCAAATAAAGCAATGAGAAGAATTCAAGAAGAGTGATACACAGAGAAGGAAACCAAGAACGCCAGACAGACAGTAACAGAGCAGAGAGAGGACAAAGGCACGACCGGGCACCTCTCCAAACCACAGCTCCTCAAAACTCCTCTTAAATCAAAGAGGTACTTAAAACTAGAGAGGTACTTAAAACTGAATGCATTGCTGGATTCGACCTGCTAACATTTTATTTAGGGTTTGCACATCTGTCTCAGAAGGCAGAGTTACCTATCGATTACTTTAGGATTACTTGCGTGACTTTTATATCACAACATTGCTGATCTTATAAAATGATTCAGGGAACTTCTGACTTTTTCTGTTCTCTAAAACAATTGCATACCTTAAGAATTATGTTTCCTTTTGGATGAGTGAGAATGTGCTGTGGAGTAGGACCTCAGTGGCACGTGAGTGCAGACTCTGAGCACCGTTTCAGTCATTCCCATAGTTATCCAGACTTTCTACATCATATGTGGCAATTCTGTTGATTTACATTTTTCTAGAAAATTATTCATCTCATCTATATTTTCCAATTTTGTTGCATAGAGTTGTAAATAGATATCTCTGTAAGTTTTAATAGCCTTCATATCTGCAGTTACATCTACTCCCTGGTCACCCAAGTTTCAAAGTTTTGCCTTTTCCCCCTTTATCAGAGCTGCTAACAGTTTAAGTGTTTTACGTTCCTTTACCAGTGTTTACTGCACTGAACACCACGTGTTCACATTTTGCTGTATTCATCTCTACCTTTAAGTTTTCCTACTTTGCGTTGAATTATTTTGTAATTCGTCCTCTAACATTTAGAGTCATAGGGTTGTTTCATTTATTTTAAGTGTTTCCAGTGTTCCAACATTTTCTCCTGAGAAGTATTTTGACAGCATCCTTCATGTTTTGACATGCAGTATTATTTCATTTTCATTACTTTTTATACAGTTTATGCTTTTATTTAAAAGCATTCCCAAATCTCTAGATATGTAATGGAGTCTGGGTTACTTCTGATTATCATTTTGTGGTTAATTTCCATTTTTATTGTACTTAATGATTTCCGCTGTTGAAAAATTAGATTTCCTTTAAAGTAAAATACATGGTAAATATATCTGTGAATGGTCCTGGTGTGTTTGAAAAATAGAAAGGAAGAAAGTAGGGAAGGAAGGGAGGGAGGAAGGGAGGGAGAAAGGAAAGTAGGAAAGTATATCCTGCATTTGGAACACAATTTGTTAAGAATGCTATTCAAATCCTTCATAACCATATGAATTTTTTTGTCTTCTTGATTTTTCAATTAAAGTTTCCCATTATGGTACTGGATTTGTCCATTTCCTATTAGAAGTTCTTCCTTCATAAATTTTACAGCTACGTAATTATATACATAAAAGTTCATGAGTATCATATCTTCTTAGAGGATTATAACTTATCAAAATGAAGTATCTTTGTCCCATTTAATGCTTTTTATCTTTTTCTTGAAAATAATGTTGCTTGGCCTGCTTTCCAGTGATTACCACTTGCTTAGTACTCCTCCCATTAATGCATTTTCTGTTTCTGTGTCAATTTTAAGACAATCTGAGTTTTGCCTTTTAATAGAGAAATTTCACATATATTTGAATTAATGCCACATGATGTCTTGCTTTATACATTTACTTTGATTTCTAATTCCTTCTTCTCTACCTTTTTTTTTTTTTTTGGTGACTTAATCAGGTTTTCTTTGCTCCAGAGTTTTTCCTCTACAAGATTTGAAGCTGCACAATCTGTGCCTGTGACTGGGGGCTCCTGGTACATTGTTAACGTGTTTAAATGCACATTCATACACTATAGGCTTGAATAGTGTCTACATATTCCCCCAGAAAAAGAACTGATGTTTAATGAACTTTCACTCTTCTTCTCATCACTATATAAATGCATATATATAAGATTTTTTGGTTTGTAGGACAGAAACAAGATGGTGGAGTAGAAGGACGTGAGCTCACCTCTTCTTGCCGCTGAACAAACCATCGACAAGAAAAACACTGGAACCTACCAAGATTTTTTCAACTATCATTTTAATCTGCATACCAATAGGCACCAACAGTTATTTAGAGTAGCTACTGCTACCCTGGATTCTTTCCCACCATTATCAGTGGAACCAAGTGCTAATCTCTTTTGTCGATGGCTATCTTTCTCCATTTTCTCAGAGTCTTAGGGGTGAGGCTGGAGACCTCTGAGTCCTTGACTGTCTGAAACACCCTTCCTTTGCCCTTCGACTTGAATCCTGGCTGTGTCTCAAATTCCAGGTTTGGAATCCTTTTTCCCCAAGTACTTTGAAGATATTGATCCAATTAATTCTAAACTATACATTTGTCATAGAGAACTTTGGTGCCAACTGAGAGCCAGACCCTTGCGCCTCCTGCCAGCCACTCTGGAGGTTTCTCTTTGGTCCTGTCCCGAAATTCTGTCCCACTGTATTCGGGCCCTTGTGGTTTCTCACCATACCCTCAACCCCCAAAACCCACCCCCCTTCAACACTTTACCCCCGACACGCTCTGTGCCCTGAGAGGCTTCTTCCAGGATGTGTTTCACCATCCTTCTTCAGCCTTCTCTGCTTTTCAGACTCCTATCAACAGAAAAGAGAGCTTCTCAAAGTCCTCACAGTCTCACCCTTTTCTCTCACACTCTCCACCTCTCAACAGTTGAGACCTGCATTCTGGAACAGCTCTGGTCCTACAGGCCTGCATTCTGGAACAGCTCTGGTCCTATAGGTCTGCATTCTGGAACAGCTCTGGGTCCTTTAGGTTTGCATTCTGGAATAAATCCTTGGTTCATTTGTCCAATCACTAATCCCTTCTTCACTTCTGTGTGTTCTGCAATTTAAACCATCCTGATTATTCCATTTTGATAACTTTGCTTTCCAAAATTTTTGTTTGTTTCTTTTGAAGGAGCTGTTTCTTTTATGAATATTCTTGTCTTCATGCCATTAAGTCTTCGCATAAATATGTTCTTCTGTTGCATTTGGTACTTCTCCTGCTGTTTGGTTCTCCTCAGATGCATGACAGCTCTTGGCTATGCCCACAGTTCTGCTTTTGAGAGGCTTGACTCACCTGCCATGGATACTGGTTCTGGGCCGAGTGTCTGAGTCCTCATACTTACCTGCAACAGGCTCTGCACGAGTCTCCTGTGATGTTTTCATCCACAAGCATTATCTGCTTCTATCTCTTAATAATTACCCAAAAGTCTGAGCCTCTGACTCAGTTACCCCTGTTTCAGCAAGGATTCTACTGTTGCTGCTGCCTTAAGGTCTCTGTCTTTGGGGGGACTCTGGTAGAGCTGACAGCAGATGAACGTTCACAAGTAACCGTCCTGTTCCAATCTGCAAGAGACTGATTTGTGTTCTGACTCTCCTGTCTTCTTACCGTATTTAGGGTTTCTTTCATAGCCAGTTGATAAAAGGTCTAGAAACACCCTTCTTAAGTTCTGGTTGATAGATTACTCTCAACGGCCGCAGCCTGGGGCCCGTGTGTGGCCTCCACCTCTCCGGGAAGGCCCCGCAGAGGCACAGGTCAAGTGGGCCTGGGGAAGACTTGCCTGAGGCCCCAGCGCAGAGAGGGGAGGAGAGCGGGACTCACAGGTAACAGAGAGCGTGGACAGAGGGCGGGCCCTGCCCCGGCAGTGATGGCCTGAGGACAGGCTCTGGAGCAGACCTCCGGAAACAGCCGCAGCTTTGCTTCAGGAGCAGAAGCTAACCATGCAGCCACTCTGTATTTATGTAAGACATACCCTGCAATTTCCCTGTTGTCTGTAATTACCCTGTGTCACCACGTAACACTTGCCCTAGTTAAATGGTTGGCAGTTACCATGGAAACCAAGTACTGTTCTCTAACTTGAAAAGGTGGTTGTATTTTTTAAATTTTTCTAACATATTCTACTTTGATAGAGATTAGCTTACAGCTGCCACCAATTTGGAGAGAAAGTCAGCTGTGGCCACCGGCCATGCCTGTTGTCCCACCCCTCCCAGCAGGAAGGTCCGCCCGTCCCTTTCCCCGTCCCGCCCTGGAGTCGCCATCCGTGGGCTCTTTGCCTGCGCTTGGCTCCCTTCGTCCTCGCCTGGGGAGCTCCACGGCCCCGTGGGCTCTGCCTACGCCACGCCTCTCCCCGCACCGGGCGGCCGCTTCGGCTCCCACCGCAGACCACACGCAGGCCGGGGCTCCCGCCACCCCGCTGCCCTTCCCTGGCCCAGCCGGGCCCCCAGTCTTCCGGGCATCCCTGCACAAACCTCATGAACCGGAAGACGTTCAACCGTAAGTTGACCCACAAGAGGTTCTCTTTTCCTGAATGCCGCAAACGGGTGAACACTGGCCGTTCATGAGGACGACACGCATCTCACCCCGATTTCTCCATCTCCTCACCTCCCGCTTCCCCGCTCGGCTTCCTGGGACAGGCCCGCCGCCCCGGCATGTCCATCGCTGCCAGACGCCACCCTCGTAGCCGGGCGGTCCCTCTGTCCCCCTCCCGCCCGCACAGGACCGGGCGGGCCCCGTACCTGCTCATCGGCAGCCCTCCCCCCGCATCCCCCTCCCTTCCCGCTGCGGCAACGCGGTACAGCCCTGTCCTCGCTAACCCAGCTCCGCCCCTCTCGGCTCCTCCATGGGACCCCACTTTCGCTCCTGTCCCCTCCAGGCCACCGGCTGGAAGCCCAGTTCTCCCTCCCCACCAACAGCAGGGATGGAGTCTGCCCGGCTCCGAAGACTTGCCCGGGACCCCCCTGCTGGTTCCTGGGGTCCACGCCAGGCCTCTCTCCTCCCGCAGACGCCCCTTCGGTGGTGCCAGTGTTTCCTGCACAGCGTCCGCACGAGCCCACACCCCCCGTGCATCCTCTCTCCGAGGCTCCAGTGCCATCTGTCCAGCTGTGTGCTTGACGGGTGCACGAATGGCAGCATCTCACCTGCACGCGTCCAGAGGCCAATCACTCCCGAACCGACGCGAGCACTGGAGACACTGTCCTCGCTGCCCTCAGCCCTAGTCCTGCTGCTGTCCCTGCCCCTCAGGTCACTTCCACTCTCTCCGGGGTTCACACAGGCTCTACCTTCAACACACAGCCCGAGTCTGGCTGGCTCTCGCCACCCCCTCACACCACTCTCACCTGGGCGCAGGTAAAGCCTCCTCATTGGTCCCTGCTTCCAGCCAGCGTCCCCTGAGCGTCTATTCTCTGCCCAGAGCCAGAGGTATATTCTTCAAGAACCGAATTCCGCTCAGGCGCCCCCCTCCACCCAGAGTGTAAGCTCCTACCAGGCCCCAGCCCGCAGCCCCACCCCGCTCACGGCTCTGGCCAGGCTGCCCCTGGCTGCTCTCCAGCCTCCTCACCTACGTCCCTCGCACTGGCCGTTCCCTCTGCCCGGAATGCTCTTCTCCATCTGTGACTCACTCCCTCATCCTTACTTCAGTGTCACCTTCTCAGTGAGGCCGCTCCCACTTGAGTGCACGGGCACGCACGCACACATGCACACGCACACATGCACACGCACTCGCTCGCTCCTGCTCTCCCCTTTCCTTTATCCACTTCTTAGGCGTGCGGTCTACCTTTGACGCCGTCTCTGGGGACAGCCCGTCAGTGTGTTTGCTGTTGGGTCCGACCCTGCCCAGAACCAGAGCTGGTGCAGAGCGTGGGTTTGATCTGTCTGCCCAGTGAGGCTGTTGCCTCTGGGATAGCAACCCTATCTTCCAGCCTCATTTAAAATTATTCCTCAAATCAGCTCTGCTTCTGAAGCATCTCGTCACCTTCACTCTGCTTCTAACCTTTGAGACCCGCACGTGGCCAGTGACAGGGTGAGCATTCTGTGTGGATGAGGAGGGACAGCACCACACAGTCCCGACCGCATCACTGCAAGAATCCAACGTTCCTTCTCAGTTCACTATAAACCACCCTGTTAAAGGAAACGAACACACAAGAAGCAGGTCTGAGAGGGTGCGAACACCAGCGGGGGAGCCCGCCCCCGTCAGGGCCTCTCCACGTGCTCCGTGGCGAGCGAGGTTAATGGGAGTCAGGGTGCAACTCGGGGTTAAGACTCTCCGAAGAAGTGGTCAAGCAAAGGGGCAACCAGAAGTGAGGACCAGGCCCCGAGCCGGGTGGGAGAGGGGAGGGTCAGGATCCAGGCTGAGGTGGGGCAACCAACAGGCACTGGGGTGGGGTGCAGGCAGGGCACAAGTGGCAGAGCAGCCAGGAGGGGCACGGGTCACAGGCGCCACTGCTGGAACAGGAGGGGCCGGGCAGGCAGGTCACCAGCGGGGTAGACGAGAGTACCTGGGAGCGTCTCCTCCTCCCGGCCCGTGGACGCCTGTCCTGCCAGCCCACCTGCTTCCCCCGAGGGTGAGGACACTGTCCATCTACCAAAAAGCAAGGGAAAAGCGTCAAGTTACCCAATGAACTCGGCACGGCCTGAGATCCCGCTCGGCCCCAGTTCCTGCTCATTCTCACGTTTGGAGGCTCACGGAACACCTTTGTACTTTAAATCTGTTTTGCATCCATTCTCAATTGTTATAACAGAAATACGTTTTAAAAAATCTGGTACCACATTTAAAGAGTCAGAGATGCCCAGGGTGCTGTGGGCCCCGGCCAAGCACCACTGCTCCTCTAATGGAGCAAAGCAGCTGAGGAGGGCCTGCCCCGGACGCCTGGTACCCACACCTGGGAGGCTCCTCAGTGGGCTTAAGCCGCAGCGAAACTCTTCCCAAATCTCAGATGAACCTCAAGACCTAGCCATCATCCTAATCGTACCTAATGAATTGTGTCCCAGAAATAAGGGTGGCTGATGAAAACATGCAAAATCTTTAAAAGGAAGAGACACTAACGCTTCTTCAGCACTTTGTTACTTCTAAGCACTTTCACGTTTATTCACTTAACACGCACTCTTCGTGGGGTTAGGAAGCAGGTGTCATCGTCACCGCTTCATAGAAGAGGAATCAGGCTCAGAGGAGGAAAGCACGCGGCAGGGTCGCGGGGCTGGCGATCCCCGGGGACCTGGCGGACTCCCTCCCGGCCTGCTGGCTGCTCGGGGCCACGTGCGCTCGTGGGGAGTGGGGGTTACTCCTCCCGAGGGCGCGGCACGTGTAGGCCTCACTGCTCTCTACGGCGCTTGATGTGACTGTACCCTGTGTCCCTTCTACGTAGGAGCAGTAACGGTGCCAGAGCGTTCTCCGCCCCTCTGCGTTCTCCAGACCCATGGGTGAGTTACTGCACGTTTCACATTTTCATTATTAAGTAATATTAACGTACCATGAGTTTGACATGAACTTGGCAATGCATATAGATTCTTTTTATTCATAATAACTATTAAAACTCTTCTTGGTCTTGGGTGGTTTTCATAACTGTTCAAAACTATAGATATTTGAATGTAAAGAGTAAAAATTGAAACAATGAAAAGACTCTCGTAGTATTTCTGAGCTCACAGGCACCATTAACATCCCCTGGTGGGTCCATCCAGACACATTCTGTGCACGTGGAAGGAAAATGCATGTCTTGTTCTGCGCCCGGCATGTTATTCTTCACCATCAGTACATCTTAGATTTTTTTTTTTTTTGAATCAACACATTCGGAGGCACCTCGGCATGAGACTAGAAATACTGTACACTTTTGATTTCAGAGAAGTTAACCAAACTCGTCTCCACACAGGTCTCTGCAAGTTATATCCCCATCAAATTCCTGCGTGCTCTTTCTCCAGCCACTGGGTTCACCCTCAAACACTCTGACAAATTGCAGATGAAAAATATTACCACATCAGTTTAATTGCTTGACGCTTTAAAAATGTAACCATCTTGAGTGAGGATGAGCTCCTTTTTAATTTGTTACTGAATATCTGTACTTTGGGTGTGGTGGGGAAAGCCCTGCTCAGGGCCTCTGTCCATTAAGAGGATTAGTGATGACTCACCAAGGATGACTCAGGAGTGACCACATTTACACCCTCCCCCACTACCCGCTGTGAGCCCTCACCTAGCTATTTTTGGGTCTTTTGCTGACAGTTTGGATGATGTTCTAAAATCCCTATGCATCGATTAGTTGGCCTGAAGAGCGTGAAGCGCGCGGCTGGCGCCTCTCTGTCCCCTCTGCAAGCCCCACCCCCGGCTCCCTCCTTGTCACCACTGTGAATACTGCTGCTGCCGCCTCGTGAAGGTCTGCCATTCGAGAATCCCGTCCTCGACGTACCCCTGTGCACCGTGCTTGTGGGTTCCCCCCATCCTTCCTGTGCCCCTTCACCCCTGAGTCCATTGCGCTGTCCAGAGTCCAGCGCCATCTTCAAGGAGCCCTTTCAGCGAGGGTGCATAAGCATCACTTTTCCCTAGGTCCTCACATGTTTGAAAATGTATTATTGAGAAAATCCTTTCTTTCCTAAAGATTTTGTATACCTTGCTACACTTTTATCGAGCATGCAACCTGCCGTGGAAACACCTGGGGCCAGCCTGATCGCTCTCCCTTATAAACGCTGTAGACATAAATAGCAAGATGGGTAAAAACTGAGAAAAGCACTTCGTAAAACAAGAGGTCCAAATGGCCAATCAGCACATGAAAAGGTACTCAGTCTCACAGTAATCAAAGATATGCAAATTAAAATCAAAAATAGGTATAAATACACACCCACTACACTGCCTAAAATATAGCAGTCTGACAAACACCCTGCCCAGTGCTGGCAAGGGTGAGGTGCAGTGGGAACTTTTAAACACCTTCCAGTCACTTAGGCTCTTATTTTGTTCTGAAACTCCTTCTACTATACAGGAGAAAAAATGTATCCACTAATTATGATAGAAAAGTTATGATGCATTCAATCCCAACCAAAGATAACCAAACCATTTTTACAGGTAGAAAAATACTTCAATTGAACAGTGAAAACAAACTTATAACAGTAATGAATAGTTCAGAGGTAAACCAGCGGAGTGTGCACTTGCACAAACATGACATAAGCAAGGCTGATGGTCTGAGCCGGAGGAGGGCGGGGCTTGCCAGGGCTCCCGGCTGGAGGAGAGCGGTCCAGGGGTCACTCTGGAAGGCACATCCTCATTTCTGCACTATTTCCTTCACCAATTTATAAACCTTTTTGAGGCGCATGGTTGTTTTGCACTCCGAGGGCTCTTACAAACAGAGTTCCAGCACAGCGAAGTGTCGTCCCGGCAGGACGGCACCTCCAGATGCATGGAAGCAGACGGCAGAACGACGTGTGGTGAGAGGTGCTGTCTGCGCCTCTCTCACGGATGGACACATGCGGGCTGCTGGCTGCTCATCCAGACATGGTGCGCAAGGACACTCGCCCCATGTTTTCTGGTGGAAAAGGTCCTATCAAGGAATTGGTGAACGTCCCTCTTTCGAAGCCATGGTGCTACAACACCACTCCATATAGTTTGTTTACTTCATTTGTTTTTGGGTGAAAAAGTCATTGTATGGAGGGAAAAAAGGTGCTGCTCTCTAAAACCTGGTGTAGTTTTGAAGAGCAATGGGAAAAGGTGATTGCCTGAACCGTCATACCATGCGGTAGGTCTGTATTTTGCTGCTGTGAGTACAGACTTTGGGGCATCAGCCAGCAGAGCGGAAGATGTGTATAAGCAAGGATGCGGCAGTTCCGTTCAGGATGCATACCCCACAGTGGCGTGTGCACGCACAGGCCACCAGACACGCGCCAGATTGCAGACTCTGAGAATGATGGGCCATCTTTAATTCTGGTTGCTCTGAAGATTTTCTTTGCTGTAGTTTTCAAGGGTCAAGCAATGATGCCTAGATGTGAAAAGTTACTTTTGCTTATTTGTTTGCTTGCTTCTTTATTTATTCATTTCAGGGTCAGCTGTTTCATGATTCTAGCATGAATATCTTCAATGCTTTGGGAAAATCCATGGCCTTTATATCTTCAAGTATTTTTCTGAAATCTGCCCCCCCCTTCCTGGGCCACTCATTACACGACATTAGACCTTCTGACTCTGCCCCACAGTCTCTCACATTCTATTTGTATTATTCTGTTCTCTTTTCTCTTGTGCTTCAACACAGACATACTTCACTGAAGTGCCGCCCAACTCACAAAGCCTGTGTCCAGTCTTCTGTTACAGAGTCCACTGAATTATTCATTTCAGATCCTATATTTTTTAAATTCATAGGATTCTTTTCATAGATTATGATTTCACTTGAAATTCTCTATTTTTCATATATTCTTATATCTATTCTATTTTTTAAGACAATAATCTTCATGACTTTTTTTTTTTTTTTTTTTTTTTGCGGTACATGGGCGTCTCACAGCTGTGGCCTCTCCTGTTGCGGAGCACAGGCTCCAGACGCACAGGCTCAGCGGCCATGGCTCACGGGACCAGCCGCTCCGTGGCATGTGGGATCTTCCCGGACCAAGGCACGAACCTGCGTCCTCTGCATCGGCAGGTGGACTCTCAACCACTGCGCCACCAGGGAAGCCCTCTTCATGACTTTAAAGTTCTTGTCTGGTAGTGCAATTCTATAAGTCATCTGTGGTTTTGTTTCTCATCCGTTTTAGCTCTCGTTTTTGGTCCTGTTTTTAATTTTTCACTAAATACTGGACATTGTGGTTGAAAATAACTTAAGCTCTGGATGTTATCTTGCTCCAAAAAGGAGTCCTCCTTTCTTTCTCGCAAAAAAATCAGACAATCAGCTTTGAGATGTAATTGACATATAATAAAATGTACATGTGGGGCCTCCCTGGTGGCGCAGTGGTTGAGAGTCCGCCTGCCGATGCAGGGGATACGGGTTCGTGCCCCGGTCTGGGAGGATCCCATATGCCGCGGAGCGGCTGGGCCCGTGAGCCATGGCCGCTGGGCCTGCGCGTCCGGAGCCTGTGCTCCGCAACGGGAGAGGCCACAACAGTGAGAGGCCCGCATACCGCAAAAAGAAAAAAAAAAAAAAATGTACATGTGCTGTGTACATGCTGAAATGTTTTACCATGTGTACACGCCCACGGAATCATCGCCACAGCCAGGATAACGGACAGGCACACTCCAGAGCTGTCTGTGGCCGTCTGCAATCCCTCCCTCTCCCCTTTGCAGCAAACACCTTGCCCCAAGGAACCACCGACGTGCTTTCCAGCACTACAGAATTTGCTTTCTCTAGAAGTTTATAAATAGAAGCACACTGGGCACATACTTTTGGCCTGACTGCTTTTACTCAACATAATTCTTTTGAGATTCCTCAATGTCATTGTGCAACCATATACCATAATTTGTGTATTCATTCATTTATGGATGGACACTTGAGATGTTTCCAGTATTTCAGCTATTAAAAACAAATTTCTGCACACATTCTTGTTCAGAGCTTTGTATGGATAAATGCTTTCACTACTCTTGGGTCACCCCTAATAGTGGAATGCCTGGTGGGTGTTTATTGGATTAGCTTCTTGGCTTAATTGCCAAAATGTCTTCCAAAGCACATGTACCGCTTTGCATTCTCTCGAGCAGTATGAGATGGTCTCCACCTCTGCCAGTGTTCAGTAGATGGGCCACACCAAGTAGTGTCTCACTGTGGATTTAATTTGCATTTAGCTAATGACGAATGCTATTGAACTTCTATTCAGGTATTAACTTGCCATCCACGTATTTTCTTTGGTGAAGTGGATGTTCAAATCTTTTGGTCATTTTTAATTATGCTGTTTGTTTCCTTAGTACTGAATTTTAAGAGTCCCTTATACATTCCAGGTGAATTAGATTTGCAAGTGTTTTCTCTCAGTCTGTGGCTTGTCTTTCCATTTTCTTAACACTGTTTTTTGGAGAGCAGAAAATTTTAATTTTTTTAAATTTAATGAAGTCCAGTTTATAACCTTGTTTCTTTTATGGATAATGCTTTTAATGTCATAACTAAGAAAACTTTGCCTAGTGCAAGGTCACAAAAAATACATCATGTTTTGTTCTTGGTGTATAAAATTTTAGATTTCTGATCTACTTTAAGTTAATTTTTATACATGATGGGAGATATGGATCAAAGGTCTTTTTTTCCTTTTTTTTTTGCGTCTGAATGTATAATTATTCCAGCACCATTTCTTGACAAAACTAGCCCTTTTCCCACTAAATTGCCTTGGCACAGTTGTTGAAAACTAACTGACCATCTATGTGTAAGTTTATTTCTGGACTGTCTATTCTGACCCACTGATCAATTTGTCTGTCTTAACACCAACAACACACTGTCTTGATTACTGTACTTTATAATAAATCATTGAAACCAAGTAGTGTTAGTTGTCAAATTTCTACCAAAAAAAAAACCTACCTGAATTCTACTTGGGAGTCCACTGAATCCATAGACCAATTTGAGGAGAATTAATATCTTAACGATACTGAGTCTTTGAGCAAAGGTGTAGCTCTCCATTGATTTGTCTTCAATAATTCCATTCAGCAATGTTTTGCTATTAGGTATAATGTTTTATCAATTTCTAATTATTTGTTGATATTATAGAGAAATACAGTTGATTTGTGTATCTTGTATCCTGTAACCCTGCTAAACCCAATTATTCTTGAAGCCTCTTTCTGATGCTATAGGATATTCTACATAGACAAACATGTCGACCAAGAATAAAGATAGTTTTACTTCTTCCCTTCTAATTTCAATGCCTTTTATTTCCTATTGAACTTGCTAGAACCCCCTGGAAAATATTTAATAGAAGAGGTGAGAACATGTTTCCTTGATTTATTCTCGATTGCAGGGGGAAATATTCAATCTTTCACCATTACTGTGGTGTTAGCTGTGGATTTGTCATAGATGCCATTCATTGGAAGCCTCATTCTATTACTAGTTTCCTGAAAGGTTTTATCTGGAATGGGTGTTACATTTTTATCAAATACTTTTACTGCATACACTGAAATGATACTGCTTTTTTTGGTTTTAGTCTGTTAATATGGTGAGTTATATTGATTAATTTTAGAATGTAAAAGATACTTTGAATTCCTCAGATAAACCTCAACTAGTTTTTCTGTATTTTGTATTTGATTTGCTAAAATTTTGTAAAGTTTTCATATATGTTCATGAGGAATATTTGCCCCCAGTTTTCTTTTCTTCTGATGTCTTTGCCTGGCTTTGTTCTTAGGGTAATACTGGACTCAGAATGATTTAGGAAGTATTCCCTCCTTCTCAATTTTCTGGAAGAGTTTATATAGAATTAGCATTATTTCTTCTTTAAATATTTAATAAAATTCAGCAGTAAAGCCGTTTGGTCCTGGAGGTTTTTTCTGGACCACAGGAGGTGGTTTACAACAAAAATTCACTTTTTAAATATATATAGAATTAGGATAATCAACCTGTACTTGAGTTAGCTTTGGTACTTTCTCTCAAAAAATATATACATTTCAACTAAGTAATTTAATGTGTTGGTATAGGGCCAATCATAGTATATCCATTTTTTCTTATGTCTGGCTAGAGGTTCATCAATGTTATTGATTTTCTCAAAGAATAATCATTTGCTTTCACTGATTTTCTCCACTGTTGTTTCCAGTTCCATTAATTTCTATTTTGCTTCCTACTATTAATTTCTGTTTTGATTCCTACTATTTCCCTTACTGTGCTTACTTTAATGTGATCTTTTCCTGGTTCCTCAAGGTGGAAGCTAAAGACACTAATTTGAGACATTTCTTCTTTACTAATAATGTGTTTCATACTCTTAAGTTTCCTTTAAGTGCTGCTTTAGTTACACCTCACATATTGTGATATGTGGTGTTTTCATTTTCATTCATTTCAAAATATGCAGTTTTCATTTCTTTTTTGGTTTCTTCTTGACCCATGAGTTATTTAGTTATTTAACAAGTGTGTTGTTAAATTTGCAAGTATTTGAGGATTTTTCAGATAGCTTTCTATAACTGACTTCTAGCTTGATTCCGTCATGGTCAGAGAACATACCTGGTGTGATGTGAAATCATTTAAATTTATTTTATGGCTCAGATTGGTTCTATCGCAGTAGATATTCTGTGTACACTTCAAACATGAACCTCCTCCTAATTAAACCCTCCTTCAAACACTGCCTCCCCGCCGTGCTTGAATCCTGGCACAACTGGTCCTGGACAATAAGTTTAGAGGGAGAGGAGGCATGTTTAAACACGCCTCTATGGTGGTGATGACAGCGGATGACTACGGCCACTGCCGCCTCTCTCTGTCTCAAGTAGCAACTCTTGGGAAAACAGAGACGAGGAAGGTCATTCATCAGGGTTTCCAGGGGATGGGTGATGGGTGGACAGGGTAGAAATGCACTGGGAAAACTGTGTATCCCAAGGGGATATGAGGGAAACTATGACCTCTTCCATAAAAGTTGGACTTCCAGAGAAAATATGAAAACCAGGTCAACTTGGCCTGGAGGAAGGCTTGGTTGTTCCAACATCTAGGGTTTGCACCTGTCTTGATTTAGCTAATATTTGGAGACTAATGCAAATCTTAAATGGAAAACCTATTTCTTAACCTAAAGAGTTCAAGCCAGTTATGAAGCCAAGTGAAAGGGAAGGGAAGGGGATTCTGGGGCAATTCACTCCAGTTTCTACTGCTGAGTGAGAACGCCCACCTGATACGTTAAACATACTGAACTCTCTCCTGTACTAAACAGGACCGACAGTACTGAACTGGACTGTCCTATTTCCCTCAAACATAACAACTAAACTCAGATATATTTTACCAGAGGAAATGAATATAGCTGAATTTGCCATCTAAAATAGTCCACGTGATGACATGACCTAAGAACTGAATGGTGACCCTAAGAGTCCTAGGGGCTCACCCCACGCTTGACCACGTCCCTGTGTCATCTCTGACGGTGGGCCATCCACACGGCCCCTCAGCGCCTCGGCCCACAAAGAGCTCACCGCCCACGCCTTTCACCATCCGCCTCTGAAATGCTTACAGTGTTTCCTCACCCTGAGCCTCAACCTCCCCCTTTCCTCATCCTCACCCTAAGCCTAAGCCTGGGTCCCTCGGTTTCCACCACGGGCTCCAATTACACTGCATTCAGCCCCAGAGGCCCGCTGTCTCCCTGCTCTCGGCCCTGCCACCCCTCCCCCCCCACACCCACACCCTCCAGGGTCAGAGCCACAGGCTCAGGGCCCGGAACCGGGACACTAACGCTTCACAGGACCCGGTGTGCTGGCCACTCCCAGGTCTCACCGCTCTGCTCTGCCTGGCACAGCGGGTGGATCTGCACCAACACTGGTTGTTATCACAGCCACACTCTTAGGGACATCGCCCCCTCCCTTGTCAGGGACAACGCGCTGCTCAGGAAGTGCTCAGGACTGACGTCTCCTCTTTAGCCGCCAGCCACACCGCACGGCTAACTGAGTTCGCAGTCAACCTGAATCTCTGCACCTTCGCTGAATACTCACCACGTGCTCCAAATAAAATTGCAGTGAATTCACTGACCACGTCACCTAGGGCACCCTGTGTGGAATTATTACTTAGCCCAGCGTCCTGGCCTCAAAATATATCATCTGTTGGACACGGACATGGGAAAAGATTAATGTTACAGAATCCAAAGCCTGGTTCAAGGCGACAAAAGCAGCAGTGTCATGAGGGCAGCAACACAAACCCCGGACGGCACAAGAGCAGAGAATGAGCCCTCTGAGTGGCGTGGGAGGGC
Organism: Mesoplodon mirus; assembly: GCF_964341445.2. NCBI lineage: Eukaryota > Metazoa > Chordata > Mammalia > Artiodactyla > Ziphiidae > Mesoplodon > Mesoplodon mirus. The sequence goes on along the minus strand of NC_138982.1, from coordinate 146,531,121 downwards.
AGCGCGGGCACCTTTTACTCCCCACCACCCCAATTTCTAATGAATCAAGCAAAGAAATCAGGACAACAAACACACGCACACACGGGGAGGCCTTTCTGCCAGCTCTAAGATGACACGGGTGGCTGGGAGTTTTGAGGCCCCTCTGAAGCCCTTCTAGAAGGGCAGTGTGTGTGGAGGCTGGGGATGGGGAGATATGTGTCCCAGCCAAATGGGGTGCTACGCAGGAACCAGAGGCCACAGAGCCTCCTCTCAACACTCTACAGGCTGCTGGTTCCCAAAGTGATGTGAGGCCCAGCCCAAGGGAACTGTCACCCAGCTCAAAGTCCAAGCACCCAAGAGAGGATGCAGGTGAGCGATGAGGGGCTTGCAGGATATGGCCACACACCTTGGGGCACAGGTGAGACAGGCTGACTGACTTCTCCTTCAGGGAGGAGCAAACGGAAAAACACTGAAGCCATGAAAAAAATTCTGCCCATAAAGAAAACACAGAAACACAGCAGGAAGTAGAAGAAGAACACAGGTTCAGAAATATGTACAAAAAGAAACATAAGTGATTTTAGTCAGCAGCCTGTCACATGCTTTCAGAAGAAGAAAACAAAAACTCATGAAACAAGAGATCAAAAAATTGTAAGATGGCATTCTAAAAAGCAAGGGCAATAAGAATATCAAGAAACAAACTTATAATAGACTTTAAAATAGCTTTAGACAAAGTAAATTCTAGACAAGCTGTAGAGAAGTATAGGGCTTTGGGACCCGAATGAGAACTTTCAGCCAGAAGGGAAGCAGCGCCAGGCCGACCGCATTTCCCTGGGCACTCGCATTTTCTAGCACTTTCAAGAAGTTACCGAAATCCTCCAAATGCCAGTTCCCTCTCTGCCGACGCAAATACAGCAGCTGCCAGGGTGGTGGTTATGGGATTAGAGTTGCCCGCCCCGAGGCGCTCCCTGGGGGACCCACAACCAGCCCCGCACACAGGGGGCTGTGCCCTCGCCTGGGCCGTTGGGTGGGGAGCAGCTGTGGCATCACCCGCACCCCAGGCACGGGTGTGGGAGGACCAGAGCCTACCCCAAGGAGACGGTGGAAACACAGACCCACAGGGTTCAAATCACAGACTCAACGCAGAGGGCCGTGTGGGAAAGGCCTTGCCGCCCCGGGGCCCCGACACCTCGCGGGGCCTCATGAAGGAGGGAGGAGATGGCAGGGCCTGCAGGACAGCTTCTGGAACAGGCCACGCCCGCTGCATCCTGCGGATTCGCGCTCACCCCCCAGGGCGGCCGCGGTGGCAGAGCCCAGCCACGCTGGTGGGGACGGGGCACTTCTGCCTGCCCCTCTCCGCTGGGCAGTGAAACTACCAGCTTCTCAGCCACCAGCACATGAAACGGGAGTGTCTGAGCAGCCCGCGCCGTCTCCTCTGCTAAACAGACTTAAATCCCCACAACTTAGAAAGGAAAGTGGAGCTGATACAGTTTACTAAATCAAGCTGAATTACCAGGAAACTATCACACAAGAATGTGATAATGATATACTGGAAAATGTGAATAAATCTCCCTTCAAATGTATCTGCTTTGCACCGTCGGAAAGCATGATTATGCCCCACAGTCTGAAGCTAAGTAACGAGCATTCTGCTAATGATTTTCACTGTGTAACTGAAATGCCTTCAGCAATTTACTGTGAGTAAAAGTGAAGTCAAGCAACAATATTCTAAAAGTGAACATCTCCACCCGCAGGAACCTCCATCTCAAGGAAGCGTTTCTGCCGCGGAGCACGAGGCCAGCCCAGGGTGGGTGGGGGAGACAGGGAGCCCCCTGAGCCCTGCACCTCACTGAAGCCTCTGGCGGGGACACAGCTGTTCTGTGCAGTTGCTGACTTGGGTTTAACCTGAGCAATTTTCCCTGTTTATGTGTGTTATCCTCCTAATATTTTAAGCTATTGTTTCTACCAACTTCTGTTTCAGGAACATAAGTTTTCTTAAGAAAAAATCTGATCACATCATTTCCACCCACCAAAGGCTCGTGCTAATCCAAGGGTGCAGCTACTGCTGGGAGGGTCTCCTGGGCCCAGCCTGGCTCCCTTGCCCTCAGCCCGCACGGCATCCCAGCAGCCCTGGAGTGGTCACATGGGCTGTCGGCTCACACAGCTGCGTCCACCTGGAGTATGCACCCCACCTCTCACCACCCCAAAGAGCCGGACCTATGCTGGACAGCACCGCATGCCATCCCAGCCCCCAGCAAAATGAGCTGGCGTCGGACTGAGCCTTCAAGAGACAGCAGTAATTAAGACGGTTCCTCCAACGAGGCGGGCACAGGCCGCTCCCAGGGTTGGCAGAGACTCCAGGGCAGGGGCCATTCTGGATCAGGGTTGGGGGCGTGCGGGAGAAGTGTGCGCATGCCAGGGACACACGTAGATCTCCACACAGATTGCTGTCTTATTTTACATACCAGATACGAACACACGCTTATTTCCGGTTGGCATCTGGAAACCTGTTTAAATCTCTAACGCTCATCAACTCACTTAATGCACATAAAATGTGCACGCTAAATGTTTCTCCTAATTTTTCTTTTAAAAAGGAATCTTAGCAGATGACAGAGGTTGCTTTGGCTGCATGAGTAGCAGCTCCCTGAGTCCTGGCACCAGCCCCTGCAGAGGTCAAGGTCACTCAGTACACATGGGGAAGCTGGGATTCATACGGAGGGAACTGGCCAAGGTTAACTGCCAACTAGACAGAAGCTACTCCGCTCCCCCAGTCAGCAGTGCCCTGGATTCTCCCAGCATTCATCTCAACCAACACCTGGGCCGAGTGCCGAAGCCTGGGCCAGCCTCGAGGACACAGGCACACCGGTGGCACCCGACGCTTCCGGGAGGGGCAGGGCCACACAGGGCTGCTCTTCCACAAGGGCTCAGGAGAGACCCGTGGGTTCTACTGGGAGCTGTTCCTGTGACGAAGTGGCCGGGAGGGGGGAAGGAGCCGCAACGAAGGCACCTTCTGGGCCAGGTTCTGGGCCAGGCATCTGCCTGCAGCCTGGTCCCTCCCCACAGCCCCAGGGGGCTGGCAGATGACCCTCAACTTGGAGAGACTGAGCAGGTCGCTCCAACCACATGGGGCCGGTGCAGAGGCCCCATTCAACCACTGCTGGCCCACCGGCAGGCAGGGCTGACCCAGCCACGACGAGCTCAGCGTGAGTCAGTGCGGGAGAAACACCAGCAAAGAGGCCACAGGCACCTCCAGAGCAGGTCACCCCGGGCAGTGGCCCGAGGCCTCTCTCCAGCAGGAGGAAGGCCCTCACCCAGCCCAAGTCCTTGGCCTCCTCGGGGAGCTGCCAGGACAGGCCGGCGCTGGGCCTGCCGTGCCCACGTCCCCATAGTTCCCTGGGCTGGGCCCTGCTCGTGGCTCCTTGTGTGCAGGGCACGTGCACGGAGGGGGAGGAGGTGCTCCAGGCAGGCCAGGCCGTGCCCACGGGGAGCAGGAGTTGACGCCCTGCCCAGCGCGCCCTGGGCCGGTGCCACCCTCCCTGCCTGTGCAGAGCGAGCCTCTGGGCCCGGAGCAGCCACAGGGCTCACCTCCACCCCCAGCCCCTCCTTCCCGGGGCACCGCATCTCTGGCTCAGCCCCAGCCTGCGCCCGGGAAGCTCGCATCTGTCTCCACGCTTGCGAGCATCACTTAGCAAACACAGAACGACGACACCGCGCTCCCTCACCAGGATGTGGCAAAGAGAAGCGAACATTTTAAAGCTCACTTTTCTGTTCTATGACTGTTTAAAAGCACCCTCAGGGTGGCTGACTCCATGCCGTGCCCCACCCCCAGGCACTAACCACATCTGCCTGTCCCTGCCCAGAAAACTCTCTGAGGGCTCCCATCTGCCGGGTACGTCCAGCAGAAGCTGCCCCGTGAATGCCTGCACCCCGCGAAGCCAGGCTTCTGAGAGGGGCTTCGGCAGCAAGCTGAACTGGAACAGAAACAGGGTCGGGACACCCCGCAGCCCACACACAGGGGGAGACTAGGGGACAGCCAGCTGCTTCTGCTCAGCACTGTCATCGCTGTGAAAGTGTATCACAGAAACGATGATTTCAAGAAGAAAAAAGCAGGGGGTGGGGCCTAGAGCTAGTTTCACAGTCATAAAGCTATTTCTCTGCAGTGATTTTAACGGTGAAGGCCATGTACAGCATTAGACACATTATATGATTAGAAGCTAAGCTGACTGGTTGTTTGATGCAGACGAAATCAAGCCTAATGAGCAAATCCTGAACGAGGTAGGACCGGACCCCCAGGAACCAGTGACCAGATGAAGGCTTCCAGGAGCACGACAAATGGAGAAGAGCGCGTGTCCTCTGAGAAGCCCTTGGGGAGAAGAACAAGGTCGTGTGTTGGATGGATGTGCAGAGCTTGTGACCCACAGCAGCCCAGGAAAAGCAAACCACCCGCCCGGGGCTGACGGCACTGAGGCGGGGTCCGGGGTCAAGTGCCCTCGCGGGAAGCTGTGAGAGCCCCTGAGCACCAGGTCGCCAGGGCCACTGCAGCCACACCGTCCACATCTGGGACCACCCCTCCTTCTGATCCTCGGCTCTGACAGGCCCTCAAGCAAACACTCTCTGCAGTTAATCCTGCCTCCTTCTACCTGGTCATCTTCCAAGGACTCTGCAGAGAGAGTTCAGGGGAAGAACGGGAAGGAGAGCAGACATGAAATTCGCATGCAGACAGCCCTCGATCGAGGCTCTCCCCACGACCACGGGCACCACAGTGCCCACACTGAAGGGCCTGTGTCCCCCTTGCCCGGAGCCTCGGCAGGGGGGAGCTGTGGCCGAAACTGTGCCCAGAGCCCCGCACAGGGCCAGGGCGTGATCAGAGCACGGTGAGAAGTGAATGAATATTGAATAAATAAATCATCATCCAATATGTCATCCAACCCAGAAATAAGGAAATGCGATTTCACTCCACGACGGGAACTGCAAAATGTGCCTTAAATAATAGAAATGCCCTTGCTATTTGTATCTTGTCACTGGCAATACCATGGGTGAGAGGGAGGAAAGATTCAGCACCCGCTGCAGCACTGTCTGCCCAAGGGTGACCCGCTTGGAAACTTCAAAGAACAGTGTGTCAGACTCAACAACGCAAGAAAGAAAGTCAGACACATACTGTTTTATAAATGAAATTACGTAGACAAAAGCCTATAACCAAAGACAAGATGATGAAAACAACCACAACACCTATAAGACATGAAAAGCCCAGGCTCGTGCCATCGTGCTGAAGGTCTGTGACTGGTCTGCTCTATGAGGGCCACGTGGAGATGGACCTGCAGACCATGAGGACACGGGAGAGTTTCCTCAGCGAGAGGGAGGGGGTTTCAGATGTGTCCACAGAGTCTCCCTGAAAAAAGTAGACAACAGTGTCCCTCCCACCCCAGAAGGGATGGCACAGAAGGGACACTGTGACATCCAAGGCGAGGATGTGGCTTCCTCCTCATTCCCCCTCTTGGATCACTCGCTTCGGGGGAGTGGACCAGAGGCCAGAAGGACAGTAGCCACCCTCGGGAGAGGTCCGGAGCTGAGGGGCTGAGGACTCCTGCCCGAGGCCACACGACAAGGCCAGCTTGGGAGGAGCTGCTCCAGCGCAGCCGACCTTCGGGTGACACAGCAAGGCCATCATCTGCACCCTCATGACAGACCCAGAGCCAGAACCACCAGCTAGGTGCCCCCTAAGTTCCGGAGCCACAAAAACCCTGAGATAATACATATTTGTTGTCTTAAGCCACTCAGTTGTGGGCTATTTGATACACAGCAACAGAAAACAACACAGAAAGAAAGCAGAGGAGGGAAACTCTATGGAGAAATGACTGTTCCGAGAGTTCCACGGAGGAGTCAGATGGCGAAGCAGACACAACCGTGAGCAGGAGCCAGGAGATGCGGTCAGGGAGGCTGCCTGCACAGCAACTTCCCGCCAGGGCAGCGGTGGTGCCCATTCCGCACAGGCCAAAGAGGAGAGAGGCAGAATGGTCTGGGACAAGCCACACCTGGCCACACACCCCTCAACTTCTTACCAGACTCACCAGAGACAGGCATTCTCAAAATGCAAAACTCATCAGCCAACAAAGAAACAATATTTGAAGAAAACCAATGTGATGAAAGAGAGACACCAAGCTCAAAATAAGAGTGGTCATCTGAGAAATCACCAAGCAAACAATAAGCACTAATGTCTATGTTCAAGGCGATGGATACATTCCCTATAGGAGAAAGAAACAAGTAGACACCTTGAGAGGGAAAAATATTGTCAAAATAAAAACCTATGGACACATACTGTGTAAATAGACACAGCTTCAGAATGAAGCAGAAAGAAGATGAAGCCAAGGAACTTTCCAGAATGCAGAGTGAAAGGAAAAAGAGAAAGTGTGAAAGATATGAAGAAGAGGTCCTTAAATCCCAGAAAGAATGAACATAGAGGACCTAAAGAACAATATTCTGATTAAATTTAGAAAAATCCAAGGATGAGGAGTGAGCTCTAAAGCTCCACCATGGCAACACCCAATGCTAAGACAGTGGAGCTTTGAGGGAACATTCTTTCAGTGCAATTCATTAAAGCATGGAGCCCATTAATATTTATAGAAGGTTTGGTATATATGGATTTATGTGCCATTTTTTGTTGTGTTTTCTACTTTCCTTATGTTTCTTGTAAGTCTCCTTTATCTTTTAGATTCTTCCCTCCACTACTTTATACATGTTTTTCTTTTTACTTCTTACCGTAAAAATGATCACATAAATCCCTAACTTATCAAAGTCTGATACCTTCACACTCCACCCAAGCAAGCCCCGGACCTTAAAACCCTGTAACTCCACTCCCTCCCCACTGACGTTCCTGAATTTCAGTTCTACTCTTTGTTGTTAAGCCCAGCAGACATTTGCCTCATTGCTTTAAACATTTAATGTGTGTTTGGATTAACTGAAACACACAACTTTCTCTGTTTTTAACTTCTTAAATCTCGGAACTACCATATAGGCAAACGTTCTTTCTTCTTGATATGAATCCTTTAGAAATGCTTTTAACGAAGGCCTATAGTATCAAGCTCTCTCAGCTTCTGTTTCTATGAAATATGTTTATTTTGTCCTCATTCCTGAACAACGTATTCACGAAGTACAGGATGCTGGGGGATTTCTTTTCTCCCACCACATGGAAGATCCAACCATTTTCCTGTCTCCACTGGTGCAGTTAAAAGTCAACTGATGGCCTTAATGTTCCTTCTTCAAACAATTTCTTTTCTCTATGTTAAGACCTTTTACTTGTCTTTGGTATTCTAGAGGTTCAGCATGATTTGCCGAGACACAGATTTCTCTTCATTTCACCTGACTGGTATTTGTTAGGCTTTTTGAAACTATACAATGGTGGCTTTCATCAATTCTGTAAAACTGTTAGCCATTAGCTCCTCAAATACTACCTCTACCCCACTCCTCTCTCTTCTCCTTCTGAACACCAGTGAATTTGTTATGGCTTTTTAATCTCTCTCTAAGTCTTTTATCCTCTCTTTCACTGTTTATATTGCTTTGTCTCTCTGGGCTCCCTTCTGGATAATTACTATAGGTTACAGCAAAAGACCATAGACAAATGGTGAATTTGGAAAAGAAGTTAAGTGACATGAAGTATAGAGGAAGAAAGTCTGACAAGATGTAATTGGGGTCCTTGAAGAAGACTAAAATGTGGCAGAAGTTAATATCAGATAAATAACATGAAATGTTAAAGGAAGCTGCTCCAGTAGAAGGATGATGACATCAAACAGAAACTTGGATCCACACAAAGAAGTGAAGAGTCTCATAACAGTGAAAGAAATTGAATTCACAGTTTAAAACTTTCCAACAAAGAAAACTCCACACTCAAGTGGCTTTAATGGAAAATTCTAATAACAATTAAGAAATAGAGAACATGGATTCTACACAAACTCCTCCGGAAAATAAGAAAGGAGGGAACACTTCCCCACTCATTTTATGAGGTCAAAATTACATGAACAACAAAACCACAAAAAGCCATTTCAAGGAAAGAAAGCTACACTCCCAAATACCTCATGAATATACATGCAAGAATCCTTAATAAAATCCCTTTCACATAATACATCATAACTAGGTAGGATTTGACCCAGTAATGTTAGTTCAACATTTGAAAATCAAACACTGTAATTTACCATTTATATAGATTAAAAATGAAAACTATTATTTCAATAGAAAAAGCATTTGACAAAATTCAACAAGCATTTCATGATAAAAATTCTTAACACATTCCTAAACCTGATAAAAGGCATCTATGAAAACCTACAGCCATCATCACACTTAATGGTGAAAAACTGAATGCTGTTCCCCCAGGATCAGAAACAAAGCAAGGATGTCCATCCTCACCATCTCTAACCAACATCATATTGGAGATCCTAAGTAAGTGCAATAAAGGAAGTAAAAGAAATAAAGAGTATATGGATTGGAATCTGTAAAAAAAAAAAAATAGTGCTAATAAACAAGTTCAATAAGGCAAGATATAAGATCAATGTACAAAATTCAGCTGTATTTATATACACTAGCAAGAAAAATTCAAAATGAAATTAAGAAAACAATTACATTCATAATAGCATGAAAAATAATAAAACACTTAGGAATAAGTTTAACAAAAATGTGAGACTTGTACCATGAAAACTAAAAAAAAAATCACTGAAATAAGTTACAGGAGACCTAAATAAATGTAAAGACGTCCTCTGTTCCAGGACTGAAAGAATTCATATTTTTAACAAGGCACCACTCCCAAATTTATCTACAAATTCAAGATAATCATTGTCAAATATCTATCTGCCCTTTTTTACATAAACGGGCAAGCTGATCCTAACAATGATATGGAATTAAAAAACAAAAAACCAGAATATCCAAATACCCAAAACAATCTTGAAAAAGAAGAACAAAGTCAAAGGACTCACCTTTGCCAATTTCAAAACCTACTACAAATTTATGGAAGTCGAGATTGTGTAGTACTAGCATAATGATATACGTATAGATAATGGCTTCGAATTGAGAGTCTAGAAATAAACCCATACATCTGTGATCAAGTGAATTTCAACTAGGTTGCTAAGACCATTTACTGGAGGAAGGAATAGTTTTTTCAACAAATGGTGCTGGGACAGCTGGACATCCACATGCAAGAGAATGAATTTGGACTCTTGATTTACACCATATACAAAAATTAACTCATAATGGATCAGAAACCTAAATGTCAGAGCTAAAACTATAAAGCTCTTAGAAGAAAATAGGGCAAAAGCTTCATAACATTGGATTTGGCAAGTTTTTAAAACACAAGTAACCAAAGAAAAAATACATAATTGGACTTCATAAAATTTTAAAACTTTTGTGTACCAAAGCACACCACCAAGAAAGTGAAAAGCCAATCCAAAGAATGGGGGAAAAATTATATCAATTATATATCTAAAGGTCTAGTATTCAGAATTTATAAATCAACAATAAAAAAGACATCCCGATTAAAAAGTGGAAAAGGAATTTGAATAGACACTTCTCCAAAGAAGATATACAAATGGCCAATAAGCACATGAGAAGATGCTTAACATCACTAGTTATTAGAAAAATGTTAATCAATACCACAATGAGATACCACTTCCTACCCTCTAGAATGCCTAGAACCAAACAACTGGAAAAAAGCAAGTGAAACAGAGAAATTGGAACACTGAAACATTGCTGGTGGGAATGTAAAATGGTGTAGCCACATTGGAAAATAGTTCGGCATTTCTTCAAAAAGTTAAACATAGAGTTACCATATGATTCCACAATTCCACTCCTACATATAAACCCAATAAATTAAAACATATATTCATACAAAAAATTATACGTAAATATTCATAATAGCCAAAAGGTGGAAATAACTCAAATATCCATCAACTGATGAATAGATAAAGAAAATGTGCTGCATCCATACAATGGAGTATTATTTAGCCCCAAAAAGGAATACAGTACTAAAAGATGCTACATTATACACAGACCTTGAAAATATTATGCTAAGTGAAAAAGCCAGACACAAAAGGTGGTATATTATATGGTTCCATTTATATGAAATGTCCAGAATGGGCAAATTCATAGAGACAGAAAGTAGATTAGTGGTTGCCAGGGGCTGGGAAGAAGGAATGAATATGGAATGACTATTAATGGGTATGTCGTCACACTTTCCTTTAAGGGTGATGATGACAATATAGAATTAGATAGTGGTGATGGATGCACAAGCTAAAGAACAGACTGAAAACCACTGAACTTTACACTTAAAAATGGTGACTGCCATGATATATGAATTTTATCTCAAAAATAAAACAAACAAAAAAGATGCCAGTTTTCCTCAAATGGATCTCTAGATCCAATACAATTCCAATCAAAATCCCAGCAGTCTTTTGTGTAGAAATTGACAAACTGATTCTAAAATTTATATGGAAGAGCAAAGGACTTAGAATAGGAAAAGAGATGACATGATACTATACACAGAAAATCCTAAAGACACTACCAGAAAACTACTAGAGCTCATCAATGAATTTGGTAAAGTTGCAGGATACAAAATTAACATACAGAAATCTGTTGCATTTCTACACGCTAACAATGAAAGATCAGAAAGAGAAATTAAGAAAATAATCCCATTTACCATCACATCAAAAAGAATAAAATACCTAGGAATAAACCTATGTAAGAAGGTATAAAAAGAATGAAATAATGCCATTTGCAGCAACATGGATGGACCTAGAGATTATTATCCTAAGTGAAGTAGTCAGAGAAAGACAAATATCTTATGATATCTCTTATATGTGGAATCTAAAAAAAATGACACAAATGAACTTATATACAAAACAGAAATAGACCCACAGACTTAAAAAACAAACATGGTTACCAAAGGGGAAAGGGGCAGGATGGATAAATTAGGAGTTTGGGATTATCATACACCCACTGCTATATACAAAATAGACAACCAACAAGGACCTACTGTACAGCACAGAGGACTATACTCAGTATTTTATAATAACATATAAAGGAAAAGAATCTGAAAAAATAGATATATATGTATGTATAACTGAATCACACCTGAGACTAACACAACATTGTAAACCAACTATACTCCAGTTTAAAAAAAAAAAAAAAAAACCCCAACAATTTTGAAAAAGAAAACTAACATTGGAGGACTCATCCTACTTGATTTCGAGGCTTACTGGAATATGCTGCAGTAACCAAAATACTGCAGTATTGGTGAGAGAAGAGGCGAATAAAGCAATTAAACAGAACACAAAGTTCAGAAATAGATTCACCCATATATCGTCGACTGACGAAGAAGAAAAGACAACAGAGAAAACAACAGTCCTTAACAAACCATGCTAAAAGAAATGTACGTCCACAGGGGAGAAAAGAAACTATATCACGCACCATATTAAAAAAAATAGCTCAAAATGGATCAGAGGGGAAAAATGTAAAACCCAATACTATACAATTTCCAGGAAAAAAATAGGAAGTAATTTTTGTGACCTTGAGGAAGGCACAGAATTTTTGGCTAGGACATAGAGCACTAACCATAAAAGAAAAAAATTTGACAAATTTTACTTTATCAAGATTAAACACTGCTGGTTTGAAAGACATTGTTCAGAAAATAAACACTCAAGCCACACTTCGGGAGAAAATATTTGGAAAAGATGTACCTCATAAATGACTGGTATCTAGAGTATGCAACAGACCCTCACAACTCAATAATAATAACTTAATTAGCACAAAATTTTTAATAGGCAAAATATTTGAACAGACATTTCACCAAAGAAGACACACAGATGGCAAAGAAACATAGGAAAAATATTCAATATCATCTGTCATCAAAAAATGTGAATGAAAACTATGAGATACCACTATACACCCACTAGAAAGAATAAGATTTTAAAAACTGATGTCGAGAGCTAACATTTCAAGAGCAAATGCTTGTGGGAATGCCAAATAGTGCAGTAACTTAGGAAAACAACTCTGGCGTTTCTTACAAAGTTAAACACATACTTCTTGTATGACCTAGAAAAGCCACTCTTAGGTATTTACCTATTAAAAACGAGGACGTACATCCACATAAAGGCCTATGTGAGAAAGTTTACAGCAGGTTTATTCATGATCCCTGAAACTGTAAATCTTCAGATGTCCATCAAGCAGTGGATGGATAAAAAAATTGTGGTACCTTCATTAAATGTGACAACAACAATATGGATGCATCTCAAAAGCATTATGGGTATGCAGAAAAAAAACAAACTCAAAAAGCTACATACCGTGATTCCATTTATAGAATATTCTGAGGAAGTAAAATTGCAGATACAATAAACAGATCAGTGTTTGGGGCTTGAGGTGAAGGGAGAAGGTGCATGAGGGAATTTGAGGGTGGGGAAAATATTCTATATTATGATTGTGTTGATAGCTAATATCTGCATATGTTTGCCAAAACTCATAAAATTGTATCCCTAAAAAAAAGTGAATTTTATACTACATAAATTATACCTCAATAAACTTGATGTGAAAATAAAAAAATAAGATGACTCCCATTAAGGATAAACATAAAGAAATCTATACCTAGATACACCATGGCGAAATTATATAACAGCAAAGACAGAGAAGATCTTAAAAGTAACCAGTTTCAAAAATTCCTTAAATGAGTATTATTTAAATTAAAAGGTAGCTTCTCCACAGCCACGGAAGCCAAGGACAGCAGAATATTATGGTTGCCAACTCCAAGAAAGTAACTTTCCACCCAGAAAGTTAAGAAATATCTTTCTTAAATATCTTTTAAGAATTAAAGTGAAAGATAATTTTAAAGTTATTTCAAGACATTTTTGTTTTATTTTCTTTCAGCTAAGAGTGGGAACTGTTACCAGCTGCTCTGTTACTGAATTTTCAGCCCCTACTAAAGCCTGAACTAGGATCCATGGCAAGTTCCATCTATGCCTTTAGGGCACTGAGAGATATCATGCTCAACATAAAACTCATGAGGATTTTCAAGCTGTAACAAGAGAAAAAATGAAAATTAAAAAAATGCTACTGAAAACTTAAAATAATTTCTAGGAGTCATAAATAGAGACACTGGCAGATTTTGGTAGATTTGCAAGCCAAAATTAAACAACCATAGAGAAGAAAATAAGGCAGTGAAAAAATAATCACACAAAAAAAACAAAACAAAAAACCCTCCCACTGGCAAGGATCCAACAAGTAAGTCAACACACTAGACTTCCAGAACAGAACTGAAAAGATTTGTTGGTTTTTCGACATTAATTTTTTACTGGATACTTGAACTATTCCTACGATACCCCTTTTCATTATGGCAATATCATATATGTATTTAACAAGGCAAAGATATATCACTACTCTTGAACATGTAAACAAAGTTTTTTCTAAAGAAGAGTATGTTGCATGCCAATTTTTCCCATTAGAACTGATTTTCATTTTTGAAAGCAATCTTAGGCAAAACAACTTCAGAATGACTTATTAAATAAAATATGTTCTGAACATTAAAAATAAAATATAAAAGGAAAATAAAGAAGGTTTTCAGTTTAAAATTGTTTTCTACTAACACTCTCACCATGATGCACTTTAGAAGCAGCAGCATCTAAAGAACAAGAAGAAATGAAGAGCAAAGACAGTGGTGGGGCGTGAGCACATCTAAACGGACAGTGACGGTGTAATATAAAGAGGGTTGCATGGCGTTAAATATACAACAACAGAGAATGAAAATAACATGTGAGTCAGGAGAGGATAACCAAAGATAACGTATTTTAAGATTCTTGTATCATTTGGGATATGGTTAAAGATACTGATTAACTTTAAACATTGATAAATCAAGTACACATGTAAGACAAACATGAAAATAAGAGAAGCCAAGATTATACAGTGAAGGAGAAAACTGTTGAGGAAAAAAATAATCCGTCAATCAAAAATGTGAAGAGTAAAAATAAACATTAAAAAGTTGAGCTAAACAGAAAGCCCAAATTAAGATTGTAGGAAGGAGTCCAAGTCTATAAGTAATTAAAGTACATGAAAGTAAACTAAACTCTCCAATCTGTAAAAGACAAAGATGGTCAGAGAGGAAAAAAATTCCACTGGATACCATCTTGAAAGATACAGCTAAAACATACAAAGAGTCTGAAAGAATGAGGAAGAAAAATATATACTGGGCAAATATATCAGAGAAAATTTACTTTAAGGCAAAGATGCAAGACCAGATATAGACCACACCACGTACAGATAAAAGGGCTCAATTTATTAGTAAGATATTACAACAGTTCCAGACGTGCATGTACCCTCCAAGAAAGTGTCAACATTTTATACAAAGCAGAAATGAACAGAAATATAAGAAAAAGACAAACTTACAATCATACTGGCAGATTCAAACACAACTCTCACAGTGATTGATGTATCAGTTAGAGACAAATATTTAAAAGGATAGAAAAAATTTAAACAAGATTTCCAAGCTTCATCCAGTGGACATACATAGATCTTACACTCCAAACCAGCGGAATATGTTCTACTTTGAAGCACAGAACATTTCTGATTCGATCACACATGAGCCATCCTCCATGCACGTGAAAGACGATGAACACAGAGACCACCTTGTCAACAATGCAGTGAACGAAGAAATTAAAATATTGAAAAATATTGTATATATAAATAACAATGTATATATGTATGTATATATATATATATATATATATATATATATATATTTTTTTTTTTTTTTTTTTTTGGCGATACGCGGGCCTCTCACTGTTGTGGCCTCTCCCGTTGTGGAGCACAGGCTCCGGACGCGCAGGCTCAGTGGCCATGGCTCATGGGCCCAGCTGCTCCGCGGCATGTGGGATCTTCCCGGAACAGGGCACGAACACATGTCCCCTGCATTGGCAGGCGGACTCTCAACCACTGCGCCACCAGGGAAGCCCAACAATGTATATTTTTAACATAATATATATATTTTAACAAAGTAATTCAAAATTTTATTGATTATACTCCATTTAAAGTTATAAGATAATGGCTGTATTTCCCTATGCTGTACAATACATCCTTGTTGCTTATCTATTTTTTTTAACTTTTTATTTTATATTGGAGTATAGGTGATTAACAATGTTGTGTTAGTTTCAGGTGTACAGCAAGGTGATTCAGTTATACATATACATGTACCTATTCTTTTTCAAATTCTTTTCCCATTTAGGTTGTTGCATAATATTGAGCAGAGTCCCCTGTGCTATACAGTAGGTCCTTGTTGGTTATCCATTTTAAATACAGCAGTGTGTACATGTCAATCCCAAACTCCCTAACTATCTCTCCCCCACGCCCTTCCTCCCTGGTAACCATAAATTCCTTCTCTAAGTCTATGAGTCTCTTTCTGTTTTGTAAATAGGTTCATTTGTGTCATTTAATGTTATTAACATATTTTTAAAACTCCATGTGTTTGGAATTGAGAAACACTTGTTAATAACTCATAAGTCAAAAAAGAAGTCATAGTAGAAACATAAAATTCAGGATTATAAAAGTACTATATATCTTAATTTGTGCGCTGCAACAAGCTGTACTTAGAAAGAAATGTTTAATTTTAAATGCTTACCTATATGAAAAGAATGCTGAATATCAATGAGCAAAAATCGAATATAAATTAGGAAAAGTATAGCAAAATGAGCCCCAAAAAGCAAAAGGAAGGAAATAAGAACAGAAGTTAATAAAATAAATATCCTGTAGAAAAAAAATACTGAAAAGTTTTTAAAAAACAAAAAATGAAACTACACAAGTACTAAGATAAAATATGAGTGATTTTCTCTTTAATTTGAGTGTAGGAAACGGCTATCCAGCTATGACTAAAAACCCCAGATGCAATAAAAGATAGATAAACTGAACTTTATAAAAAATAAAAATATTTGGCATGGCAAAATTGCCATGAGAAAATATTTATGACAAATAAATGGAAAAAAATATCTGCAATATATATCGCCATATTCTTCACAATGTCAATATCAGAAAATTGACAGGAAGGCTGTGAAAATGTTCCAGATTAAAGGAGACTAAAGACTCCAGACAACCAAGTACAAGTGGATCCAAGACCAGACCCTGGACTGGATCTGGACTGGATTTGGACTGGAAGGAAGCCGCACTGCCAGAAGGCACTGAACCCACAGAAGATACTGGAGCATGGTCTGAGGGTCAAAGCCTGGTACCTGACTGCATAAGAGAACATCCCACTCTTGGCAAACAGCAGCCCCTGTGCTCTAAACCCAAACGCCACTGCCAGACTCCTTGGAGACCAGCATCTCAGCAGCATTCCAGGCTCTGTCTCCTTAATCTTCAAATTTAGTGTCTTTACTAACTCCCTTTCAGGTTTTAAACATATTCAAACAGCTCCTGTTAAAAAACAAGCAGACGACTCTCCCCTAGACCCATGTTTTCAGAGTCAGATATTTAAACAGCCACCCCCACATGCTCCCTCTCCAGTGACCCTGGCATCCTCTGGCAGCACTGAGCTGAGTTTCCCTCTCATGCACGCCAAATCCAATGGACATCTTCAGTCCTCACCTTACCATACTTTCTTCCCTCTCAACCTGGAAAAAAGAAATACGTTTTGCCATTCCCTGACATAAATCCTACTAATGTTTTCTTAGGTCAGTCTCCCAAGGCAATAGAAATAAAAACAAAAATAAACAAATAGGACCTAATCAAACTTTCAAGCTTTTGCACAGCAAAGGAAACCACAAACAAAATGAAAACACAATCTACAGACTGAGAGAATATATTTGCAAATGATGCGAGACAAGGGCTTAAATTCCAAATATACAAACAGCTCATACAACTCAACAACAAGAAAAAAAACAACCCAATCAAAAAATGGGCAGAAGACCTAGAGAGACAATTCTCCAAAGAAGAAATACAAATAGCCAATAGGCACATGAAAAGATGCTCAACATCTCTAATTATAGGGGTAATATAAATCAAAACTACAATGAGGTACCACCTCACACCAGTCAAAATGGCTATCATTAAATACTCTACAAATAACAAATGCTGGAGAGGATGCTGAGAAAACGGAACCCTCCTACCCTGTTGGTGGAAATGTAAGTTGGTACAGCCACTCTGGAAAACAGTATGGAGATTCCTCAGAAAACAAAAAATAGAATTACCATATGATCCAGCAATCCCACTCCTGGGCATATATCCAGACAAAACTCTAATTCAAAAAGAGACATATACCCCAATGTTCACAGCAGCATTACTCACAATAGCCAAGACATGGAAACAACCTAAATGTCCATCGACAGATGAATGGATAAAGAAGATGTGGTACATATATACAATGGAACACCACTCAGCCATAAAAAAGAACGAAATAATGCCATTTGCAGCAACATGGATGCAACTAGAGAGTATTATACTGAATAAAGTAAGTCAGAAAGAGAAAGACGAATACCATATGCTATCACTTATATGTGGAATCTGAAATATTACACAAATGAACCTATCTATGAAACAGAAACAGACTCACAGACATAGAGAACAGACTTGTGGCTGCCAAGGGGGAAGGGACTGGGGAGGGATGGAGTGGGAAGTTGGGGTTAGCAGATGTAAGCTATTATATATGGAATGAATAAACAAAAAGGTCCTGCTATATGGCACCGAGAACTGTATTCAATATCCTATGATAAACTGTAATGGAAAAGAATATTTAAAAAATAATGTATATATATATGTATAACTGAGTCACTTTGCTATACAGCAGAAATTAACACAACATTGTAAATCAACTATACTTCAATTAAAAAAAAAACTTCACTGATAGAGAAAAAAACAAACAAACAAAAAGAAAAACCTTTTGCACCAGCGCACAGTGTTACCTTGGGCTATAACAGGCACTCTCCAAGACTGCTTGTGAAAACGGAAAATGGCCCAGTTTCCTGGAAGATAACCTGGCCATGAGACTTGAAGTCTGAACTTCATACCATTTAATAGTGGTGAAGTGAAGGGGTTACGAGAAGGTCTGGAAGGGGAGCTCTGGACTTGACTCTGCTCTGGTGCTGACTTCAGTTTCTTTGCTGACAAAACAGGCTAATCAGAGGCCTTGGAGAATTGTGGGGACCCAGGGAGGAACTTCTGCCTGGAACACAGCAAGTACTATGACCATCTTCTCATACGGTCATACATTTACCCCTGGAAAGACCCTGACGCTCCCTGCCCTCTCCGTAGAAGCTTAAATGGCCTGGACCTCCTGCTCTGGGACTGGGCAGGACAGGTAAGGAGATGCAGTCTCACAGATGGAGAAGCAGCACAGACGGGGACAATGACCTAGCCAAGGTGCCAAGGTCACAGGGTGATCCGGGAGAAGGGCTGGAAGCAGAACCGGTCTCCGGACCCCCAGGCTGACTCCACTGGCCCAGGAGGCATCCTACTGGAAGGTTCTCTTCCCATGATTTTCACCCACACTCTGCCCAATTAATACAGGGGACAATGAGAAGAGCTCACTGCTGTGCGCCCAGGAACAGCTGCGCTCCAGCTGCACCCAGCCTGCTGGGTTTGGCCTGAGGCCCCGGCTCCACGCAGACGGAGCACGTGCACTGAGTGGTGCTGAGGCCTTTCATGAAAGGCCTGCTAGGATGCAGAGCTGGGAGACAGGTGGGTAAAATCAAGCACAGAGACGCGGTTACAGGGGGTGATAGCCTTGTGCCCTGAAAGAGTGAAACAGCCAGAGCTCTTGGACAAGGTGAAGGCCCACACTGAAAACCTCTTTCCAGCTCAGTGTTACTGGAGCGTACCAACGGTTACTCCTCACATCAAAGAGAAGACAGCCTCCCTGATGCCAGAGTGCCTGGGAGCGCACGCTAAACCGAACGGTATAACCCATAAGTGCCACTTGAGTTTCGGAGAAAGAACATGGAGGCCTGAATAAGCAGAGCTAGTCTGTTTAACTGGAGAGGTAGAAGCATCCTTGGGCCCTGTGGCCGTGCAACACACTCCCCAGGGCAGAAAACACCAGGCTGCTCTAGCCAGGGCTGAAGGTGAGGCACAGCCCTCCACCCCGGGGCACACCTAGCCCCCTCTCGCTAGAGCAAGGGTTAAGCCGCCAGCTGCCTACTGAACGCGCGGCACGTTTGTAAATAAAGCACACAGAGAGGCTGGCTCCTGCTTGTCTGAAGTATACCCAGCGGCCACTCGTCCTCCAGCCCCGCACGCCTCCCCGGCCCCACGGGCCAGCCACA
This sequence comes from Mesoplodon mirus, assembly GCF_964341445.2. Lineage (NCBI taxonomy): Eukaryota > Metazoa > Chordata > Mammalia > Artiodactyla > Ziphiidae > Mesoplodon > Mesoplodon mirus. The sequence goes on along the minus strand of NC_138982.1, from coordinate 146,511,883 downwards.
CAGCTCCAGCTCCATCACTGTTTCTGGCGCAGGGCCGCCAGACAGCCTGGCCACGCGCAGGCAGCGGAGGGAGGAAGGAATGAGTCATCCCGCGAAACCCTATCAGCCCTTCACGCCAGGCTGCTCCGGGGTAACAGCACTCGCCGGCGTCTCCAAGGGCAGAAAAAAGAGCCCAGAACGAACCTGCTCGACGGAAAGAGAAAGAAGGAAGGGAGGGAGGGCGGGAGCAGGTGCCTTAAGGCCTCGGTGGGCCCAGTAGGGCGGCACCCCAGGGGAGGTGCCAGGCCTGTGAGGCACCTGGCGGAAGGAAGAGCGAGTGAGAACCTTGCAAGGGAGGCGGGGGAGCCGCAGAGTCAGCCCCGCGCCGCTGCAGCCCCGCACTTGTCCTTCGCTCCTCGAGCTCCTCCAGAGGATGAGGAAACGCCTTCCCTCGTGGAGCACGAGCTCTGCGTCTCCACGATTCCACAGTGGCTGGTGCCCACCGCCGCCCCGTCCTGCAGGCCCTGCTATCTTGGCGTGGCGGGGGCAGGGGGGCGGCAGGACGATGCACCACAGATGCCAGAACCGCTGCCAGCGTCCTGGGGCCGGGAAGCGGCCGGGTGGGGCTCCCTCCCTCCCGCCCTCACAGCCGGTGCGCTCCTCTGCCGTCCTCTCCTCTCACACTTCACACACCTCATCCCTGCCTGTGCAGATGGCTGGTCGTTCCCCCAGACCCCTCTCCCTCCTCCGTGGCAGCAGAGCTGTGGCTGCACAGCGCTGGCCCAGCCTCCGGGGGTGTGGGAACCTCCGCGGCGCGCGGCTAGTGCACCCCTGGTCCACAGCCCGCTGCTGGCACACAGCTGTCCTGCGTTAGCTCTGCCGCAACCCACTGGGTGCCACAGAACACCGTTAGCATGCGGCGGTCCTGTGGACTGTGACGCAGCTGCTATAACTCGGGCTTCTCATCCTGAAAAGGCAGTTGCTTGCCTTCCATCGCGCCCCTTCTGTTTCCCACCGGCTGAGTAGTTGCAGCTAGAGGTCAAGACAACAGAGCAAGGGAGGACCACAGAGTGACAGGCCACCCAGAGCGTGGGGGTGGGCGTGGCCTCTGGGCAGGGAGCCTCGTGGAGCCCAGCCCATCCACCCCAGGCCTGTTACAGCCAAGGGAACCGACCTTGACCACATTAAAGCCACCGTGTTTGGGGCGCTCTGTGTGCCAGCAGAGTCATGTCCCCCATGGGCTCAGCTGCTGCTCTCGTTACTCACCGCTCCACAGTAGCTGCCCTCAGGTCGGAGCCAGGCTCCCTGAAGCCCCAGGGCATTTCTCCCTTGGGTCCGACACAGAAACGTAGAGAGCATATCACCCTGGTCCACACCGTAATGCTCACATGAACCTTTACAATAACTAAGGTTCACACGAACCCAATCCTAGTACTAGCCTGAACTCCAGCCCTAACCCTATTATTAACCCTCATTCTAGCCCAAATAAAATACTGGAAAGGTATTACAATTGGAAGAGATTAAAAAGTATCAGTAAGACCTAACAGGATTTATTCCAAGAATCAACACTTGGAATTTCATCAATGGAATTCTCTACACTAAGAGATAAAAGGAGGAAATCCTGTGACTATCTTAACAGCAGTGAGCATTTAGTAAAATGCAACTTTTATTTTTGATTTCAAAAAACAACTTAATAGAAGAGCAACAGAAGGAAACTTGTGTAACTTGATGAACACGATGTACCGGACAGACAGCCGCGGCAAGCACTGTGAAGTTCATGGTGAAAACATTTGGGTCAAGCCAGGAATAAGTCAAAATTCAACTGACAAACCTATTGCAATTAAAAGCATGGCCGCATGCAGTACATAAAAATTGATATCTTGCCTATACATTATTAAATATTAGAGAAATGTAATAGGAAAAATTCCAATTACAATAAATAGATAATATAAATAAGTTAGAAAAGAGCTCAAAAGAGAAAACCTACAGCAAGAAAGCTATAAAATATAACAGAAGGCTAATAACGGAATAAATGAAGAAATAGAATATCTTCCTCTTTTAAAAACTGAATATTGCTAAAATATCAGCTGTTTGCCATTTAAATTATAGGTTGATGCATTTGAAATGAAATCCCAATCTGATCAGCTTTCTAACTTGAAAATCATCCTAAAGTTCATCTAGAAATTGAGTAGCCAAGAGTAGCCAAAATAAATATACCATACAACTAAAATAAATAAAGCAGCTAGTAGCACAAGAGCAAACAGATCAGTTAGAGAATTCAGAAATAGACACTAGTATATGCAACGTTATCATATAAGATGCACACATAGGACAAAAGTAGCAGCACAAACCACTGGGAAAATGAAGTAATTTTTAATAAATAGTGTTTTCAATATCTGTAAGCACAAATAACATATATTCACCCAATAACATATATCAAATTAAATCCCAAGTGGATTACACACGTCAGTGCAAAAAGTAAAAGCAGAAAAGAAGACAGAAGTGACTACCCACATTTCAGGAGCGGAAAGGATTTTCCAAATGTAAATGCCACAGAAGATGATATCACAGAGGAAAATACTGATGTAATGGCTCCAAACGCCAACGTCAGATTAAAAGGTGAATGACTCTTTGGGGAAAATAAAAGCCGCAAACATAAAAGCTGAATGTCTTTAGTAAAACATGAGGAAGGACACACCAGCTCTAGTTGAAAAGCTCAACCCGCTTGTACTTCTTTTCGGCTTTTAGAGATGCATAAAGCCCCAGGTTTTCAGGGGCCAGGAGCCCAGGCACTCACACTGCTGTAATCTACCATCTCGAGAGCGACTGGGCAATCGCACGTTACGCCTCTTTTAAAGTGTCCCTCTCCTCTGACCCAGGATTGCACATGGACAAACACCACAATACCGCCTCGGGAAGGGGGAGACTGACGTGTTATGCACAAGGAAACTCACCTCACGACTACCGACACTAGTGCCAGATCTGAAAACAATCCAAATATTGAACAGAAATGAAGTGATTTAACAAAAGAATACCTACATCCATATAGTGGAAACTATGCAACCTTTTAAAAATAATGTTTTCAAATGGTAACGTGGAACATTTTGCCGAATACCATTCTGTTTAAAAGCAGAGCACAGAAGTAGGCATGCAGCTTAACCCCAGAGGCAGAACCTGGAGTGAAACAGAACAAAATGTCTGCAGCAGTGCCTTGGACCCCGTAGTCCACAAGCACCGACCATCAGCGGGGTCCTCTCTGAGCACCGAGAATGTGCTGTGCGTCAAGGCGGGCTCACGCGTGGTGGGGAGGCAGGGGAAGCAGGAGGAGGTGACACACAACAAACATGCAAAACCAGGAGAGCACAGGGTCCTGGAGCCTTTGAAAGAACACAACACCAGAAGGGGCGGCCCTGCTGGCCTAAAGCTGCAGAGCTCAGCTCCCCAAGGAGAAAGATCTTCTACCAGATTCAGCAAGGCAGGGGCCACACGATCTGGCCAAGTGGTGAAGACACAGCCCCGCTGGGAGGGCCAGATGGCCATGCAGGGGAGCTCGGCCTGGCAGAAGCAGACAGCGGAGGGGCTGGGGGCCTGCTTTCAAATTCTGGGGTGTGAAACAGCATTTGCAATATAACCTTTTACTTTTTATTTTTAACAAAATTATAAACGTACATAGTTTTAACCGTCAGAGTTCCACAGAGCTGATGGGGAGCCGTGTTGCCTGCCCTCTGCCCGCCTCTGCCCCACAGGCGTCTTGCTCTTTTTCCCTCTTTTGCTATTTCTCTCCTCAGTTCTAATGACCGGCTTTGTATGGCTCTTCTTGACTCCAGGGTCTTGTGTGTCACCCACTAGCTTCCTCCTAGAGCCTGAGGGTGAACCTCCACCCCACCCACACCCTCCCCCCGTCCCTCCAAGTGCTACACCTCTGTCCACCGGCTGTCAGCAGGGACCACAGGCAGCGCCGGACCTGCTCTTCACACCTCACACTGCATCTCCCTCTTGTACATGTGTTTCCTGGAGTGAGTGAGAGGCTTGCTTGTTTGCATAATTTTCTATGTACTTAGTGTTACTTTACCTCCAAACTCTCAGCCAGGGACCCACCGGCCTCTGATCCCTCAAGCACAGCAGGACGCAGCCCACCATCTTCTCCCGGAGCCTCATCCCCCTGCCCCCCCCACCACCCTAACGGCAGCACCTGAGCCCATCAGCCTGCCTGCTCCACCAACCCGCGCCCAAAGGCCCACCCCAGGCTGCCAGTGCTCTGGGGACCGGCTGGGTAGGGGCTGGGGCCACAGGGCTCCAGAATCCACTTGAGCGAGGCCCCACCTCCTGTCTAGGACAGTCCCCTCTGCTGTGCCGGGGCCTCCGCTCCACCCTCCAGCCTGCAGCCAGGGTGGGGAAGCGGTTTGTCCAGGTGTGGGAGCGGGGCTGAGAGTCTGACTGCTTTTTAATCAGGCTTTCCACAATTTTCCTATTTCTGCTTTTCTCCTTGAATTACGAGGCGCGGTCATCAGCTGAGACTGAAACCTGATTACATTAGAAATCTGAGGAAGAAAGATCAGATGCACGAGAAGGGCCTCAGATAAAAGCACACCTACTAGGGGTTGAGGCGAGGCTGGGTTGGGGCGGGCTTGGGGTCCCCCAGGCCCTTGGCCAGTCTTCAGGGCTGCATGGTCTCCCGGGCAACACCACACTGCTGTTGCACGGAGGGGACAGTGGAGGGACAGGAAGGGCCAAGGTTGTTTGTGAGAAGGTGGTTACAGGGCTGCCCCGTGAACCGCAGGCTGCAGGTGGAGGGTCAGCAAGAAGGACACGGCTAGTGTGGGGGGAAGGAGGCCCTGCTGGAGGAGTGCCTGTCGGGGGGCTCTGTCTGCCCTCACTATAGGTGAGTTTTAAAGTTCTTTTTCATATTTTCCAATTGCGTAGTGAAAGTCATTATCTTAATGCAAGGCGGGGGTGGAGGGAAGCCTAGAAAGCAAATAATCTTTCTCAGTATTACAAAGAATAAAAGACTTCAAAGTAAATAAAAATTTCAACAACGTTTTTCGTTATCACTATTTGCTGATTCCCTGATCTTAGTGTGGCCGAAGGCCCAGCCCCGAGCATGGGGCAGGCTGGGGGAGCCCAGGTCCCCGCTAAACAAACCGGGGTCAGGGTCCCAGCCGGAGCTGAGCACAGGCACACACAGCGGTGGGGAAAGGCCTGTCTGCGGCTGTTCCCTGCCCTTTGCCCGACTCTAAGGAAGTGTAGAAAGTTCTCGGAAGATGTGCAAATGGAAAAACAAGTTCTTCCGGAGCGTCCTCTGGGGAACATCCACTGCAGATGAGTTCCCTTCTGGCTCGTCACCCCCCACCCCCACCCAGGAATCCCACAGGAAGACTCTGCAGGGCTCAATTGAGATTAAGATTGCCATGGAAGCGGACTCATCTCTGTTCCAGCCAGCTCAGTGCCCCTAACAGCTCCCTCCCCGCTCACAGAAGAGGCCACAGGCGCCCTATAAAAAGCCTGCTGCCTTTCCTTAACCAAGCCTCAGGGGATTCGCAGTCCCATGGAATCACAGTCCTGCCAGCTCGCACTGCCCGGCTATCTCTGCCTATGCCTGGGTGCCAGGGCCTCCTCTAGCGCCCACACTAGGCCCTTGGGGCCTTGCACACGCACAGGGGGAGTAGCCTGGGCCAGCCCGCCCCACCCAAGCATGCTGGCTGTTTCCAGAACTGCAGGCCGGTCAGACTGCCCTGCCTGCCAGGGGGAGGGATGTGGGCAACACCAAAGTCTAGGGGAGAGAGAGGCCCAGCACACACAGGGTGTTGTTTATATGCCTGAGTCCCAGAGGCCCTTCCCTCGGTATTTCTGTGAAAATTAGATCCAGATTTGCACAATTACAAAGTTGGTCCCAAGCCAGTTGGGATTTGGATGTCCTCTAAGAAGCAGGTATTATAACAGCTTTAGTTTGAAAAAACAATCCAACACGGAGAAAAAAGACTACCCGCTCGCCGCTCCCACACTCAGCAGCATTGCCCGCAGTGAGCAAGGGCCCCCATGTGTCCCCGCTGCCCTCATCTCTGGGCCCCGCCCCTTCGCTCGCTGGCTCCCCTGGGCCTGGAGCCCTTCACCCGCCACCACCCACAGGGGCCACCCCGGTGTCTCCAAGGCTCTGCTCAGATGCCCCTTCCCAGGGGCCGCCCTGACCCCCATCAACTGCCCTCGCACCTCCGACCCCGACCCTTCTCTGTTCCTCCCCGGCAAGCTCACCACCTGGCACACTACGTGATGCATCTGCTTATTACTTTTATGTTGTGTGACCCCCCACAGATGTAATAAAGGAAGCTGGAATTCCAGAAGCGTGGCTGGCCCTATCAATATTTACTGAATGAATGAAAGGGCAATTAAGGTCTTTGCTCAAGCAATTTGTTACCTAAGAACTTTCCCCTTCAACTGTCGGGTGTCCAGTTACCCACCCGCTCTAAGTCCCCGTGTGCACATGCTCCCTGACTCCTCGCCACCGTCCCTCATGTCTCCTGAGGGGACTGAGGCGACAAGACCGGAAGGTCACTGTGGTGCTCATAGCGAGCGCTCTCCGATCAGGATCGGCTGAGCCCCGGACCCCACGGCGGCCACTCAGGGCAGCAGTCAAGGCCACCAGGAAGAGAAGGGCAGACACCAACTCTGGAGCCCACATCCCGTCATCGAGGCAGCTCCCACTTATCCTGCCATCGCGATGTGGACGCGGGCCCGTGAGGTCGGAGGCCTCGGCTCAGACCCCCGTCTCACCACCCAAGAGCACAGAGACGTCGTCCCCCCGAGCCTTGAAAAGTGCACAGGACAACAGCACCTGCCCTGCAGGGCACGGTGAGGGGCTCATGTGAGCAGAGCCGGCACTGCATGACATCAGCTGCCAGCCTGAACACACCAGCCTTCCGGGCAAGACCACTGAAAACTTTTAGAAAATAACATTTATAAGCTTCAGAAAAACAAAGGCATCTTAGGGATAAATTTAAAAGGAATCCTTTCAAGGTAGTTTTGCAAAAGTGGAGTCACGGCCACAAAGAGGTGCCCGTGGTGCACGATGCCATCATGGCCACAGCACACACTTGTCACTGCTGTAACACGGGACAAAGGCACTGTCCGCTCAGCCCATGCTAACAACTGGCTCTCAGGCCCCTGCTGGACAACTTAGTCAGGTTGACTCTGAAGAAGAAAGGTTAGAACAAAAGGAGGAAGCTCCCTCTTTTTAAATATGGGTTCTACAGAAGCCAGAAGGGATGATGTGCGCATCATGGACACTGCTGCTGCACCTGAGCTGTAACACATGCCTCATGTGACATGAAGCCAGGCCATAAGGAGAGTCAGCAAGACACATGGCTTCATATGCAAGCACGACTTTACAACTCAACTGACGTAGAAAGAATCACTTAAAGACATACCTCTCCAACGGCATCATAAGAAGCAGTACTTACATGGAACCATGTGAAGAGCTTCTCTGTCTGTAGGCAGCCCTGTAAACAGGTTAAAAAAATTATTATAACTGGAAATCATAGGTAGAAAATAACCCAAAGAATCATCTATCATCTTAGATATCAAGTCTTATCAAACTAAAGAGATTTTTAAAAGGATGTAGTCAAAGTCAGTTATTTGGAAGGGCGAAGGCAGTCTCCAAGAGAAAAAAATCCCATGAAAGGTGGTTAGATTCTAAACTGAGTCTGGAACTTAAAAGGTACCAATAAACGCTCAGAGCCCAGGCTCCCCTGAACCCTGGCCCACAGTCCTAAGCCTGGTGGAAGTCTAGGGCAGCGCTGACCCCCAGACCCCTTTAAGTCTGTGGGGAGCAGTAAGGAGAAGACCACGATGAGGTGCAGGTAGGACCCCCCACCCAGATGCCCCCCCACATGGTCTCAGTTCCAAGTCTGAAGAGGGCTCTGCCCAGACAGCAGGACCTCCGAGCCCGGCCTGTGCAGACTCTACGGGCAGGTAAATAGCTCTGCCCGAGCCTCCTCCAGGCAGCCCAGAGGCATCTGTCCAGTGAGGACTGAAGACCAGGCGAACGTTAGACACATCCACTTCCAGCCATGACAGAAGAGGAGGAACTCTCCAGCCTCCAACAATGAAGAACCAGCCAAAAGACATGAGACAAGGGTGTTCAGACGTGGGACAACAGGGAGCACAGGACAATGACCCCGAGGGAGGAAACGCATGTGATGATGCATCCTGGTTGCCCAGCCTACAGCTCTGGCAGGGTCATGAGGCCACAGTGCAGGAAGGGGGAACCTAGGCAAACCTGGGCGAGTCCTGAGATGAGGAAACAGCTGAGGTTCAAGGAGGCAACAGCAGCGAGAATCAGGGCAGAGGACCAGAAAGGAGAGAGCTGAGCAACGCTCCAGAGACTGGTGGGAGTTCGCTTGGGTCTGTGCCAGATGCTGATCAGCGCATGTGCCTGAGGCCAGGGAAGGCACAGCAGTGAGAAGCAGGACAAAGGATCGCTGTGACTGCTGCAGCTCCAGGAACGGACCGCACTCCCAACAACCAGACTAGGGAACCTGTGACACGGGGGCCACTGGGCTTGGCACTTGGAAGAGCACAGCCCCAGTGGCAGGGCCACATGAGCATCAACTAAACTAGGTACTGCCTAATAATGCTCAACAACAAGCCACTGAAGGGTCTAAACTTTCAAAGTAACAAATACATTTGAAGAGGAAAGTTTAAAATATTTAAAAGAATACAAAGCCCAACAATATACAATCATGATGTCTTTCATTCATTTAAAAAATACCATGGATGCAAAGAAGCATGAGAATATATCTCATAATGAGGATAGTTGATCAGTAAGAAAAAGAACCAGAAAATTACCCAAGGAAATAATTAGCACATAAGGTCCTTAAAACAGCCATTATAAACACATTGTATATGTTCAAGAAGATAGAGGAAAGCATAACATGTAGGAGAGACATGAAAAGCATTTTTAAAAAGACCCAAATCAAACACCTAGAGATGAAAAATATATCTGAAATGAAAAATACACTAGATGGCATTAACATCACATTAGACACTAGAAAAGGAAAGATTAGTCAATGTGCAGACAAAACAATCTGTGCAGACAGAAATGATCTAAAATGAAACATAGGGAAAGACTCCCTCTTCCCTAAAAACACAGAAATATTTGTGTAATTTAAAACTCAGGGGGGAAGAACAGGATGGGACAAAAATGTATTTAAAGAAATAATGACAAAAAAAATTTCAAAAATTGATGAAAATTATGAACCCATAAATCCAAGAAGGTCAACAATCTCCAAGCAGAAGAAAACATGAAGAAAATCAAATCGAGTTACATCGTAATCAACTTACCCAAAGAGGAAATCTTAAAAGCATCCAGAGAAAAAAGAACATTATGTACAGAGGGACAAACACAGACATGGTGGACAAGGACTTCCCAGAAACAATGCAAGCCAGAAGTCAATGGAATGACATCTCTGAAGTAATGAAGGAAAAAATTGTCAAGCTGAAATACCATAAAGAGTGAAAATAACTTTCAAATACAAAGACAAAATGAAGACTTTTTCTAATAAACAAAAGCTAAAATAATTCATCACCAACACTTCTGAACTACAAGTAATATTAAAGTAAGTCCATCATACAAAAGAAAAATGATATCAGAAGGAAATCTAGATCTACAAAAAGAAAGGAAAAGCACTGGAAACAAAATTCATGAATAAATATGAGCCTTTTTTCTTAATTTGTAAGATTGTTTTAAAAGATAATGGACTATTTAAAGCAAAAATAATGACGATGTATTGTGGGGTTTATAGCAGTGTAGAAGTAAAATGGCATGACACAGTAACATAAAGGCCACGAGAAGTGAGATGGCAGTATATTGTTTTTAGGTTTTATACTATAAGTGAACTAGTATAATATTAATTGAAGACAGACAGTGATAAGTTAAGGATATATGCAATGAATCCCAAAGCAACTTCTAAAAACAAAGTAATATAGCTAATAAGTTAGTAAAGGTGATGAAATTGATCATAAATAGTACTCAACCCAAAATAAGTCAAAAAAAGAAAAAAAAGAGGATCGTATAGCAAATGGGACAAGTAGAAAACCAACAGCAAAATGATAGATTTAAATTCAATCATATCAATAATCATATTAAGTATAAGTGGTCTAAAACAACCTAATTAGAATACAGAGATTTTTAAGACAAGATAAAAAGCAGGACCTCACTATACAATATTTATAGGAAACCCACTTTAAAAATAAATATACAAATAGATTAAAATAGAAGGGATGGAAAAAGATGTACCATGCTAAACTTGATCAAAAGAAAGTTGGAATGGCTATATTAACATCAGAAAAAGTAGATGTTGGTGCAAAGAATATTATCAGAAGTATATAAAAAAAGGCATTACATACTAATAAAGGGGTCAAAACAGCTAGACAGAAGGTCAGTAAAAGCTATAGGGAACTCAAACAACACTGTCACCCAGCTTCACATAACTGACATTTCTAGGGCACTCCATACAATAACAACACAATATACACTCAAGTGTTGGTGAGGACATGGAGAAATAAGCACCTTCATATATTACTGGTGATACTGTAAAACTGTGCAGCCTCTGTGGAAAACAGCTTGCCGGTTCCTCACAAAGCAAAACACAGAGTTATCATATGACTCAGCAATTCCACTCTTAGGTATACATCCAAAAGAACTGAAAAGAGAGAATCAAACAGATACTGTTCATAGCATCATTATTCACAATAGCCAAAATGCGGAAACAACCCAAATGGCCATCAATGAATGAATGGATAAACTAATTGTAATATGTCCAAACAATGGAATATTCTGTGGCCATAAAAAGCAGTGAAGTGCTGATACATGCTACAACTCAGACGAACCTTGAAAACATTACGTTCAAAGAAAGAAGCCAGACATAAAAGGTCACATATTGTATGATGCCGTTTACATGAAATATCCAGAATAGGTAAATCCACAGAGATAGGAAGCAGATTAGTGGTGTCCAGATGATGGGGAAAGGGGAATATGGAGAGTGATTAATTAGTGGGTGTGGGGTGTTTCTCTGGGGTGATGAAAAAGTCTCAGACTTTGAAAAAGTCTAAAACTGGGTGGTGGTTGCACAACACTGTTGAATTCACTGAATGTCACTGAATTGTACACTTTAAAATGATTAATTGTGTAGTATGTGAATTTCACTTCAGTAAAAAGAAAATAAATATAATATAATAAGGGAATGTTAGGAACTATTGCATGCCAATAAATTTAACAACTTAAATGGAATTCTTAGAACAATAAAGCTATCAAAACTCACTCAAGGGTCGGGCTTCCCTGGTGGCGCAGTGGTTGAGAGTCCGCCTGCTGATGCAGAGGACGCGGGTTCGTGCCCTGGTCTGGGAAGATCCCACGTGCCGCAGAGCAGCTGGGCCCGTGAGCCATGGCCACTGAGCCTGCACATCCGGAGCATGTGCTCCACAACGGGAGAGGCCACAACGGTGAGAGGCCCGTGCACCGCAAAAAAAAAAAAAAAAAAAAAAAAACCTCACTCAAGGAAAACCAGATAACTCTAAATATATTCAAGTTTAAAACCTTCCCACCAAAAAAAAGAGCCAATCCAGATGGCTTCAATGGAAGAAACACTCAAGGAAGAAATAATACCAATTTCTTAGTAACTTGTCCTGAAAATTGAACATAAGAGAACACTTTCCAAATCCTTCTATGAGGCAAGAATTAACCTGATACCAAAACCAAAAAAGAGACACTATAGGTAAACACGCCAATACTCCTCATAAGTATAGAGGCAAAAACTCTTAAATTTTAGCATATCCAATCATACAATATAAAAAAAAATACACCATGACTAAGTGGATTTCAATCCAGAAAGGCAATTGATTTTATACTAAAAAAAAAAAATCAACATACAGGCAACCTTGTTTTGTTGCACTTCACTTTATTGCACTTCACAGATATTGTGTTTTTTACAAACTGAAGGTTTGTGCAACCCTGCATCAAGTAAGTCTATCAGTGCCATGTTTGCAATAGCATTTGCTCACTTAATGTGTCTGTGTCACATTTTGGTAATTCTTGCAATATTTCAAACCCTCCACCAGCACAAAGATTACAACTCGCTGAAGGTTCAGATGATGATTAGCATTTTCTAGGAATAAAATATTTTTAAATTAAGGTATCATTGCTTTTTAGACAGAACGCTATTGCACACTTAATAGCCTAAAGTATAGTATAAACATAACTTTTATATGCACTGGGAAACAAAAACAATTCATGTGACTCGCTTTATTTCAATATTTGCTTTATTTCTGTGGTCTGGAACCAAACCCACAGTATCTCTGAGGTATGCCTGAAACCGTTTATATGCGTGGACCATACAGACAGAAAAAAAGAAAAACTATATAATGATCTCAAAAGATACAGAAAAAGCATTTGACAAAATTCAATACCACTCATGAAAAAAAATCCTCACCAAACTTGGAATATAAGAGCACTTTTTGAACCTGATAAAGGATCTCCAGGAAAAACCTACGCCTAACGTCACACATATGGGTAAAAGACTGAATGCTTTCCCCTAAGATCAGGGACAAAGCAAGGATGTCCCCTCTTAGCACTTCTGTCCAACAAGATGTCAATTGCACCAAGCTGATCTATCAATTCAATGCAATGTCAATCAAAATCAGAGCAGGCTAAGCTGATTCTAAAATCCGTATGGAAATACAAAGAAAATAAAACAGCCAAAACAACTTTGAAAAAGAACCAAGTAGGAGAACTTATTCCAAGATTTATTATAAAGTTACAGTCATAAAGATAAATAAATTGATCAAAGGAACAGAATAGCAAGTCCAGAAATAGTCCGCATGTTGTTAACCGTGTTTTGTTTTGTTTTTTAACTTTTCGTGCTCTTGTGCTTTGACATCTGCGCCTCGCTGATTCAGGAGGAACAGCCCTCCTAGAGTTAGCCAATTTCTAGAGATAGGATAAACAACTCACCCTGGGGGCACCTTTCAAATACAAACCATCCAATTCAGAGCCCACACCCCAACCACCTCCTCTATGGGGCCCTCACTCTCTGGGCCACTATCCACCTGACCTAATCACCCTAGGGTCAGGTACCAGACATCATGCCCACGGGCCTGCTGAAATTATTTAAACTAGCCAATCTTAAGTCTGCTGATCCTGCCTCACCTGTTCTCTGACTCCTGACTGACCCTGGTGCTTCCCCACGTGGCCCTGAATGCCCCACCCTGCCTCCTATTTCTAGGAGTATAAAGATCTGTGAGTATAAACTTCTTCCTTCATGCCAGTCATTTCTATATCTGCCTGTCTTACCGTTCCTGATTAAGTCAAATCCCACGTTCCCTTAAAACACACAGAAGTCAATTGACTTCTGACAAAGGTTCCAAGGCAACTGAATGGGTAAAGGATACTCTTTTTAATAAATGGTGCTAGAACAGCTAGATACCGTATACAAAAAAGAAAAGGAAAAAAAAGGACTTTGACATTTTCTTCACATCCTATACAAAATTAATTAAAAATATATCATAGACTTAAATGTCATAGCCAAAATACAAAACTTCCAAAAGAAAGAATAAGAGAAATAAGAATAAAAATCTTACAGACCTCCAGTTTTACAAAGAATTCTTGAGTATGATACAAAAGACATGATGTATAAAAGAAAAAAACTGGTAAGTGGGATGTCATGAAAATTTTAAACATCTGATCTTCAAAATATACATAAAAATGAGAAGTCAAGCTACTAACTAGGAGAAAATATTTGCAAAACATGTACTCCATTAAGGACTGTATCCAGAATATATGAAGAACTCTTGAACTCAACAAGAAGACAAACAACCTAATTTTTTAAATGGGCAAAATGTTTGATCAAATCCTTCACCAAAGAAAGCATGTTGATGGCAAATAAGCACATGCAAAGATAGGCTGGTGGGAAAAGAGGAAAGTATGTCATCCAGGCCAGCCAGAAGCCAGCACAGGAGTGGGGCACGCATGCAGGTCACATGGAGACACTCTTCCAAATCCTGAATGTCAAGATGGAAGAAATCTAAAGAGACACAAACTTCCCAGAGGGAGACAGTGCACCAGGGACAGGAAGCCCAGGTTGAATCAAGCGCTCCCAGAAGCTTTCGATGCACAGAGGGGAGGAAGCACAGGGCCCCGGGAACTTGAGCGGGGTGGGCACTGCCAAGGCCTCAGAGTGCACAGCGGGGGCTGGGGCAAGAGCCCTGGACCACCTCCGGCAGCTCCAGCCACAGGCTCCTCCCCGCTGACTACACTCACTTCCCCAGGTGAACCTACCCAGTCTATAGCCACAGATACTCTTTCTCCACTTAATGACGACTTGGGGTAGTGCTGGAGGTTTCACACCGGGACACCCTTGGAACTGCAGATCCTCAGAATCTGCTCATGGTCCCATTTTTGCTAAGTGGGAACTCACACCCTGACAGATCTCAATAAAGGAAGAAGAGCGAATGCCACTGCTTTTACCCAAAACTAAATAGGCCATAGCAAAGATCTGACTTCAAGAGGACCAAATTTCCCCAGACTGGGGGATGGAGTGTCTCACTAACTCACCCCCTCCAACAGAGCACTTTCAGAGTCCTGCAGTGCCAACAAGAAGCCGGGGTAACTAGAGTTTAAAAGAGCTTCTGGGGGCAGGATGGGCAAGGATGATTCAGCTTCATTCCTATCACAGAATCCACCAATTCAATGACTGTTTCTAAGTAATTACACTCCTGGCGATGGTCTCAGCAGAAAAGAGAAGGAGGAAGCCAGGGGTTGAACTTCTTTACTCCTCCACATCAAAAAATAGCATCTCAAGGCCAATGCATGGTGGTGACATGATCACCAAGGAACGCAGAAGCCAAGAGCCCGAGAACCCCTTGCCTGACCTCTAGCCTAGCATCATCCTGCATGCCGTGCCAGGCATGCTCCCTGGCCTGCGAGAGCAGGTTTTCACCCTTCCCCACACCCGACTGCACATTTCCTCCGCTTAGAAGTTCAGTGTCATGCTCACAGCAGCCACCCACGTCCCGGAATGAGGTAATTTTTTGTTTCATTTTCCTATTTACGAGAGATCACACTCGATGTATATGAATACAGATGTGCACACCCATGATTCAGTCTTTTTAAGTTATGCTGATGGGCTTTATTCACTACCAACTTGCAAGAATTTACAAAAGGATTTTGTTTCAATCTCAGTACAGGGACTTATTAAATTAAAATTTTAAACTTTGTTATTTTTACTTTCTCAGTTTTCTGAGTGGGTCACTCTCGTTACCAGAATCAGACACAAGAAACCTGCTTGGCCTTTCACCAGGGTATTGAAGTTGCCTAAAGTACATCTACTACACGTTCTAGACAACTCCCTGAATACAAGCGTGTGACTCAGTGGTAGAGAGTCAGTTGTGCACGCCCCTGCCCTGGACCTCCCCAGGAGTGCAGGTGCTGAGCAACAGCAGGTCCTGGCAGGGACAGAAGCCATGTGCTCAGCCCTGCTCTTTACGACAACAGTTTAGATCCTCGCAGGACATGTGCTTATTCTCTGTGCAGAAAACTTAGGAAGTGCAGAAAAGCACAAGAGGCATATTTAACAGTACTTCCAATCCCCAGACAGGAGCACTGACAGCAGTAGAGTGTCTTTTCTTCTGGTAGTTTCTCATTGTAACACGCATGGACACACATTTCTTTAAACATGAGAGAGATTACACATGCTTTCCGAACAACGTACTATATCTGTCTGTAATATTTGCAGAAAATGTTTACAACAGCTTCTTTCAGCTTTTAATACTGTTTACTGATACTCAAAGAAACGTGTCTATGAAAATCAAACTTACCTATTATTTGAAATTACTTGCGTTGCTTTTATGCTTAGAACGATGTTTCTGCATATCAAATATCAGACTAATTTTCACATAATTCTTCTCTAATGTAAAAAATCTTATTTCTCCTACAACTATAAAAGCAGTGTATGTTCATTTACGAAAATTTAGAAAATTCAGAAGTGTGTGAAATCAGGTTTCAGCTGTGATCCCAGTTCCCAGAAACAGACAGCATAAACCTTTGGCTGTACCTCCTTGAGGCCTTTAAAATACACACACACACACACCCCTATATTTTATATCAAATATGCTGTTTTTACCTGTGTTTTGACTTCATATTCTGGGCTCATTTTTCCATGTCATGAATCATTCCTATAAACACTAATTGCTGCCTAATATTCTACTGTGGTAGAAGTACAATAACTGATTTACTAAATCATCTATTATTGGGCATTTGGGGTGCTTCCAATTGTTAATTATTTAAATTAATGATGTAATGAACATCCTCTGTACATAATGTAATGCTTATCTGATTGTTTCCTGAAGATAAGTGCTTAAGAGTAGAATTTTAAGCCAGGTGCCTAAATGTTTTTAAAGCTTGTGATACACAAGGACAAAGAGCCCTTCAGAAACTGTCTCCCTTCAGTCACTTTCTGAGACACAAAGTACTGACGTCTCAGAGTCTAGTCTCTGTGATTCCTTGCCAAAACTCCTGTGTATAAACTTTCTCAAGATATATGCCAACAGGACGGTCAGAGAATGATGTGCACGCGTTTGTCCACTAATAGGGAGGTTTGGCACCTTTTCGTGGTTGTTGGTATCTGTGTCCCTTTTGTAAACCACCTACTCAGTAGTCACCAGCAAAGCATCTAGATGAGAGTCAATGGAACACATGAGGATCATAAAAAAGGACACATACCTAATTTATGGCCAAAGAGTCAACAAATTTAAGTAAATATATTGTAGAAAATAAGAAATTCAGGTGTTTTTAATATTAGAATTAATTTTTTTTTTTTTGCCGTACACGGGCCTCTCACTGTTGTGGCCTCTCCTGTTGCAGAGCACAGGCTCCAGACGCGCAGGCTCAGCGGCCATGGCTCACGGGCCCAGCCACCCCACGGCATGTGGGATCTTCCAGGACCGGGGCACGAACCCGTGTCCCCTGCACCGGCAGGCAGACTCTCAACCACTGCACCACCAGGGAAGCCCTAGAATTAAAAATTTTAATGACCTAATAGTAATCAAATTAAATTGGGAGGGGATCAATGTGAACTCAGGGCCACCACAAATACTTATGTGTAGCCCTGGAGTCAAGAGTTTAGCCTCTAACACTACTTTCCACAAAAAGAAAAAAAAAATTCTTTGCTGTTTGTTTGTATGACTTGAGGCAGAAGATAGCAGAGGGCCTGAAACTGACAAATGACTCAAGAAAAAGTAGAAAATCTGAATAGAGATAGATATAGACGATATAGTATAGATGATATACAGGTAGACATTTCAATGGAAGAGAATTAAGAATCTAGAAGAGGGAAGTTTATAGCTATACAAGCCTACCCCAAGAAGCAAGAAAAACCTGAAATAAACAACCTATCCTTATACCTAAAGGAAGTAGGAAAAGAAGAACAAACATAATTCAAAGTTATTAGAAGGAAAGAAATAATAAAGCTCAGAGCTGAAATAAATGAAGTAGAGACAAAAAAAAAAAAAAAAGAAAAGATCAATGAAACTAAGAGCTGCTTCTTTGAAAAGATAAACATAATTGATAAACCTTTAGCCAGACTCATCAAGAAAAAAAGAGAGAAGGGTCCAAATACATAAGATCAGAAATGAAACTAGAGAAGTTACAACTAACACCACAGAAATACAAAGGATCCTAAGAGACTACTATGGTCAACTAAGTGCCAATAAAATGGACAACCTAGAAGAAATGGACTAATTCCTAGAAATGTACAATCTCCCAAGGCTGAACCAGGAAAATATGAGCGGACCAATTACCATTAATGAAACTGAATTAGTAATTTAGAAAAACTCTCAACAAACAAAAGTCTGGGCTAGACAGCTTCACAGGTGAATTTACCAAACACTTAGAGAAGAGTTAACACCTATCATTCTCAGCCAATTCCAAAAAAATTGCAGAGGAAGGAACACTTCCAAACTCATTCAATGAGGCCAGTATCACCCTGATACCAAAACCAGACAAAGACATCACCAAAAAAGAAAATTACAGGCCAATGTCACTGATGAACATAGATGCAAAATCCTCAACAAAATATTAGCAAACCACATTCAACAATGCATTAAAAGGATCATACACCATGATCAAGTGGGATATACCCCAGCGATGCAAAGATGGCTTAATATCCATAAACAATCAATGTGATACACCACATTAACAAATTGAAGAATAAGAATCACATGATCATCTCAATAGATGCAGAAAAAGCTTTTGACAAAACTCAACATCCAATTATGATAAAAACTCTCTACAAAGTGGGTAGAGAAGGAACATACCTCAACATAATAAAGGTCATATATGACAAACCCACAGCTAACATCATACTTAACAATGAAAAGCTGAAAGCATTTCCTCTAAGATCAGGAACAAGACAAGAATCCCATTCTCACCACTTTTATTCAACATAGTATTGGAAGTGCTAGCCACAGCAATCAGACAAGAAAAAAAAATCAAAGGAATCCAAATTGGAAATGGAAAAGTTAACTCTGTCACTGTTTGCAGATGATATGATGCTATCCATAGAAAATCCTAAAGATGCCACCAAAAAACTACTAAAATTCAAGAATGAATTCAGTAAAGTTTCAGAATACAAATATACAGAAGTCTGTTGTGTTTCTATACACTAACAATGAACTATCAGAAAGAGAAATTAAGAAAACAACCATATTTACAATCGAATCAAAAAGAATAAAATACCTAGGAATAAATCTAAGGAGGTAACTGACCTGTACTCACACAACTATGACACTGATGAAAGAAACTGAAGATGACACAAACAGATGGAAAGATATACGATGCTTATGGGTTGGAAGAATTAATATTGTTAAAATGACCATGCTACCCAAGGCAATCTACAGATTCAATGCATTCCCTGTCAAAATATCAATGGCATTTTTCACTGAACTAGAACAAATAATCCTAAAATTTGTATGGGAACACAAAAGATCCCGAATAGCCAAAGCAGTCTGAAGAAAGAAAAATAGAACTGGGAGTAGCATGCTTCCTGATTTCAGACTATACTACAAAGCTACAGTAATCAAAACAGTATGGTTCTGGCACAAAAATAGACATAAAGATCAATGAAACAGAATAGAGAGCCCAGAAATGAACCCACACTTACATGGGCAATTACTCTATGACAAAGAAGACAGAATATATTGTACAATGGGGAAATGACAGTCTCTTCAACAAATGGTGTTGGGAAAACTGGACAGCTACATGCAAAAGAAACAAACTGGACTACTCTCTCATACCATGCACAAAAATAAATTCAAAATGGATTAAAGACTTAAATGTAAGACCTGAGACCATAAAACTTCTAGAAGAAAACAGGCAGTGCACTCTTTTACATCATCTTAGTAATGTTTTTTTGGGTATGTCTCCTCAGGCAAGGAAAACAAAAGCAAAAATAAACAAATGGGACTACATCAGACTAAAAAGCTTTTGCACAGTGGAGGAAACTATCAACAAAATGAAAAGGTCATCTACTGAATAGGAGAAGATATTTGCAAATGATATTAATACGTCTGATAAGGGGTTAATATCCAAAATAGATAAAGAACTCATACAACTCAACATCAAAAAAGCTCCAAACAACCTGATTAAAAATTGGGCAGCGTTTCTGAATAGACAATTTTCCAAAGAAGACATACAGATGGCCAACAGGCACATGAAAATATGCTCAACATCACTCATCACCATAAAATCAAAACCACAATGAGATATCACCTCATATCTGTCAGAATGGCCATTATTAAAAAGACAACAAATATCAAGTTGGTGAGGATGTGGAGAAAAAGAAACCCAAGTACATTGTTGGTGGGAATGTAAATTGGTGCAGCTACTGTGGAAAACAGTATGGAGGTTCCTCAGAAAGTTTAAAATAGAACTACCATATGATCCAGCAATTCCACTCCTGGGTATTTATCCAAAGAAAACAAACTCACTAATTACAAAAGATACATGCATCCCATGTTCATTGCAGCATTATTTACGATAGCCAAGGTATGGAATCAGCCTAAGTGCCCATCAATAGATGAATGGAGAAGGAAGATGTGGTGTATATACACAATGGAATATTACTCAATCATAAAAAAGAATGAAATCTTGCCATTTGTGACAGCATTGACAGACCTAGAGGGTATTATGCTAAGTTAAAAAAGTCAGACAGAGAAAGACAAATATTGTATGATTTCATTTATACGTAGAATCTCAAAAAATGAAATAATTGAACAAACAAACAGAAACAAAATTATAGATACAGAGAACAAACAGGTGGTTGTCAGAGAGGAGGGTAAGGAGAGGAGAGAAATAGGTGAGGAAGATTAAGAGGTACAAACTTCCAGTTGCAAAATAAATGTCACAGATATGAACTGTACAGTGTGGAGAATATAGTCAATAATTATGTATACCTTTGTATGGTAACATGTCATCACTAGATTTATTACGGTGATCATTTTGAAATGTGTAGAAATACATAGTCACTATGTTGTGTAACAGGAATTAACATAGTGTTTGTAGGTCAATTATATTTCAAAAACAAACTCATAGAAACAGAGATCAGATCTGTGATTACCAGAGGCAGGGGATGGGGAGGGAGAATTGCATGAAGGCAGTCAAAAGATACAAACTTCGGGGGGTGGGATGAACTGGGCGATTGGGATGGACATATATACACTACTGACACTATGCATAAAATAGATAACTCATGAGAACCTACTGTATAGCACAGGGAACTCCACTCAATGATCTGTGCTGACCTAAATGGGAAGGAAATCCAAAAAAGAGGGGATATATGTATATGTAGAGCTGATTCACTTTGCTGTACAGCAGAAACTAGCACAACATTGTTAATCAACTAGACTCCAGTGAAAATTAATTTTTTAAAAAGATACAAACTTCTAATTATAAGGTAAATAATTACTAGGGATGTAATGTACAACATGATAAATATAATTAACACTGATGTATGTTATATATGAATGTTGTTGAGAGTAAATCCTAAGAGTTCTAATCACAAGGAAAACCATTTTTTTATTTCTTAAATTTTGTATCTATATGAAATGATGGATGTTCACTAAACTTATCGTGATAATTATTTCATGATGTACGTGAGTCAAATCATTATGCTGTATACCTTAAACTTGCACAGAACTATATGCCCATTTTATCTCAATAAAACTGGAAGAACAATAAATAAATAATAAACATTTTAAAATAAATACACAAAAATTGCAAATCACACACAAAAAAAGAAAAAGAAATTGGACTTGATCAAAATTAAAAAGTTTTGTGCTTCAAAGTAGTCTACAAATAAAGAAAGGGACAATACAAGCCACAAAATGGGAGAAAATTTCTACAAATCTGATGAGACTAGCATCCAGAATATATAAAGAATTCTTACAACTCAACAATAAAAAAGATACATAACTCAATTAAACAATGGGCAAAGGACTCGAATATACATTTCCCCAGAGAATGTATATAAATGGCCAATAAGCAAGTGAAAAGATTAGAAACATCATTAGTCATTAGGGTAACACAAATCAAAATCACAATGATATACCACGTCACACCTACTGGAATGGCTACAATCAAAAAGACTGACAATAACAAGTGTTAGTGAGGATATGCAGAAATTGGAACCCTCATACGATGTTGGTGGGAATGCAAAATGGTGGAGCCATTCTGGAAAACACTCTGGCAGTTTGTCAAAAAGTTAAATATATTGTTGCCCTGTGACTCAGCAATTTCACTCCTTACTTAAGAGAATTAAAAATATATATTCATACAAAAACCTGTACATCAAGTTCATAACAGCATTAATCACAAGAGCTAAAAAACAGAAACAACCCCAATCCATCAGTGGATGGAAGGATGAACAAAATGCTATATCCATAGGATGGAATATAATTCAGCCATAAAAAGGAATAAAGTACTAATACATGTTACAACATAGATGAACCTTGGAAATATTATGCTAAGTGAAAAAAGCCAGACACAAAATATCATGTACTGTATGACTCCATTTATATGAACTGCCCAGAATGGGCAAATCCATAGAGACAGAAAGTAGATTAATGGTACTGAGGGACTGGGGAAGGGAGAATGGGAGGTGACTGCTAATGGGTACGAGGTTTCTTTTTGGGTTGTAGAAAATGTTCTGAAATTAGACAGTGGTGATAGTTGCACAGCTCTGTGGATACACCAAAAACCACTCAATTATGCACTCTAATGAAGTGAATTTTATGGTATGTGAATTAAATCTCAAATCAAAAAATAAACATAATGGGCATCTATGTACTTACCATGAAGAATAAAGAGTTGTCAACATTTTGTTTTATTTGCTTCAGATCTCTATTTAAAATGAAACATAATCTAAAGATGACACATCATCATTCACATTTAGGTGTTTATACCTTTACTGGTTATGTAAATATCCAAAATCAAAGATACCATACAGCACCCATACTTTTATAGCTTGGTTTTTCACAGTTAACATTGTTACCGAGATTTATGCATCCTGATATACAAAGATCTAATTCATTCATTTTAATGCTGAATAACTTTTGACTGTGTGAACAAAAAAAATGTCTGGGTCCACTTACTGAGGCCAGTTAGGTAGTTTCCACTGTTTTGTTACTACAAACACTGTAGGACCATATCCTCAGGTACTCATGACATCTTCTAGAGCAAATGCTGAAAATGGCATTGGTGGGTCATACTGTGTGCACATTTTCAACTTTACTAATGTAACCAAATTGGTCTCCAAAGTGGTTATACCAACCTGTACTCTCAGGAGCAAGGTGTAAGAGTTCCCATTTACCCACAGCTCACCGGTACTTATTAATTAACTTCACGCTTGCAGATCAGATGAATAAGAAATGGTCTCTCATTGTTTTAATTCGTATTTCATGGATTACTAGAAAAATCAGTTTTCATACATTTATAACCTTTATGATTTCCTCATTTTGAATTTTTTATAGCCTTTTTCCATTGTATGCTTTTTCTTTCTAGATCTTTGGTATTAATCCTTTTCAAGTTATATGACTTTCAAATGTATCCTCCTGCCTGTAGTGTGTCTTTTAACTCTATAAATATCTTCTACCAAACAGATGATTTCTCTATTTCATATAGACAAATAAACCAGTCTTTTTCCTTACAGTTGGTGCTTGGTTTAAGAAATTTGTCTTCACCCAGATGTCAAAGATAATCTTCTGTCTTCTATAAATTTTAGTTCTGCTTTTCACACTCAGGATTTGATTCCGTCTAGAATTCAGTCTCATATATGAAGCATGAGGTATGGATCTAATTTTATCTTTACATATAGGCAGAAGATTATCCCAGCAATACTTATGAAACGATCCATCCTCTGCCCTTGGACTTGTAATGCAGCCTCCGGCATTATGAATTCCTTTGGGTGTGGGCATGTGGGGGAGTGTGGACACAGGTGGGTGTGGGTGTAGCTGGGTGTGTGGGTATGTGGGTATGTGTAGGTAGGTGGGTAGGTGGTGGGTGCATGTGAGTGTGTGTGGAGGGGGGTTGTGAGTGTGTTCCCAACTCTGGTGCACTGGCATAGTTGCCTCTCCCTGGTCTAATAATGCAGATTCTAAATGTTACACCTTTATAATAAGCTTTAACATCTGAAAGGGTTAAGTCCCTCTTATTTTATTCAGAAGTAATTAGTATTTTGGCTCCTCACTCTTCTACGGTAGTTTAGAATCAGCATTTCAAAACCCATGAGAAGCTCTGTCAGGATTTGGTTTTGCAGTTAATTGACAAATGTCATTTTAAAATATTGATTATTCACATTATTAACAAGATAGAGCTAATATTGTTTATTTATGCCTTCTCTTTTCTTTTTTTTTAACATCTTTATTGGAGTATAATTGCTTTACAATGGTGTGTTAGTTTCTGCTTTATAACAAAGTGAATCAGTTATACATATACATATGTCCCCATATCTCTTCCCTCTTGCGTCTCCCTCCCTCCCACCCTCCCTATCCCACCCCTCTAGGTGGTCACAAAGCACGGAGCTGATCCCCCTGTGCTATGCAGACCTAATGAAACTTAAAAGCTTTTGCACAGCAAAGGAAACCATAAACAAGACCAAAATACAACCCTCAGAATGGGAGAAAATATTTGCAAATGAAGCAACTGACAAAGGATTAATCTGCAAAATTTACAAGCAGCTCATGCAGCTCAATAACCAACAAACAAATAACCCAATCCAAAAATGGGCAGAAAAACCTAAATAGACATTTCTCTTCATTTTTTGATCAGTCTTACCAAGGGTTTGAAAATTTGTTTTTCTTTACAAACGCCAGTTTTAAATTTTATTACTTATACTTTTCTTTGTTTCAAAAATTTCTGTTCTTACTGCTATAATTTCCTTCCTTCTACTTTCTTTTGCTCTCCTAACTTAATTTGGACACTTATTTGATCAATTTGAGCCTTTAATCTTTTCAAACACATAACTCGCAGGATATACATTTCTCTCTAAGTACTGCCACATTCTACAAGCCTTAATTTACATCGCTGGAGTCAGTCTAGCTGAATATTCCCATTGTCATTTCCACTTTAATTTGAACGATTTCTAGAGTTTCTTAAATGTCAAATATATAAACTTTCTTTCTCTGTGCTTTTATAATTAAACTCTGACTTAGCTTCATTTGGTCAGAGAACATAGCCTGAAAGAATGTGAGACATACTTTGTGACCAAATACAAAGTCAGATTTTGAAAATACTTCACATGTATTGAGAACTTACATATTCCATAATGGCTGCATTTTTTTTATATGACCAAGAGATAGAGCTTGTTCAAATCTTTTATTTATGTCTTTGTACTGGATCTATCAATTCCTGAGAAAGGAACATTAAAGTAGCCTATATGATTGCAGATTTATCAATTTACCCTTGCAAATCGGACAATTTTTCTACATAATCTGAGTTTTAGTTATTACAAATATATAAATTTAGAATCATTCTGTCTTTATCAGAATGATAAATGATGTTTTTAAATCTTATATTATAATTTTTTCTGTCTTTACATGAGTTCATCTGACGCTAACAGTCGATACCAGTTTTCAGTGCCTAGAATATTTACATTATATAAATTATCAAACTCCCTCCCAGATGATATTATTAAAAGCATTTGAGTGGATTTTGTATTGTGTCACTTAAATCCAATCTTAAGAGCCTCATGTCCTCATCAACTCGCTGGGCACCCTAAAACACAGGATTTCCTGGAGGACTGGATGTGGGTTTGAGATAAGAAGTGAAGTCAGGGCGGCTCCAAGGCTTCAGCTCCAGCAATGAGACATCGGGGCTGTGGTGGAAGCTCAAGAGTTCAGCTTTGGACATGTGACGTCTGAGATGCTCATAAGCCTTACAAGTGGAGATGTCAAAGAGGCAGAGACAAACTAGTCCAAGGGTGACGGGGAAGCCTCGGTGCGCATTGTCAGAACAGAGAGCAGATGAGACCCCAAAGGAGTGAGGGAAGTGGGGGCACCATCAGTCCCACGGAAGAGACTCGAGACACACAAGCGAGGGCAGCGCATTCCCGACAGGTGTGGAGGCCACCAGCCCTTCGGGGAAAAGATAAAGCAAGATGGCAAAACATGACACATTTACACCCTCCCAACCCCAAAACTGAGACACCATACAAACACAGTTGGAGTTTAACCATGTGGTCCTGGGCATGTCCCACCTGCAGCTGTCCTGGCAACAGGCCCCCTTCCCCAAGCGAACAAGGAGCACGTAACACACAAAGGAAGAAAACAGAAATCTGGACGGAGCCAGGACAGTGGGCTTAGGAGGGGTTAAAGAATCAGATTGCGAAGAAAAGCATCTGCATATGACGACAGGGCACCCAGGAGAACCCTGGGCTGAGCTGGCTCAAGGGCTTCTGCTGCCCCTGGCCAGGTCAGTGTGGATCAGAAGTCACATGGCTGCCCATCTTTAGTGTCATTCTCATTGCCACTGTCGTCTCTAAGAGACCACCACCTAGGTAATACACACCGTCACCCCAGGGGCCCCTCATGAGAGGGCAGGATGGCAACAGCCAATAGGGGTCCTGCTGAGCTATGTTCCAGAGAGGTCTGGCACAGGGCCCAGCAAGGGGCACAGCCTCGAGGAGCCCCCACTCTGCTGGGGGAGAGGATGCAGGGAGCCCCACATTAGGGGAGAGGACTCGCAGAGCCCTCATTAGCAGAGAGGACGTGGGGACCCGAAAGCCATAATGCAAGGTGGGCAAAAGTCTCCCGCCGCCCCCCACCTTGCCAAGGTAATATGCAGAGAGCTGCAGTATTCAACAGGACACGATGCCTCCTCCTGGGCAGATAAGGAAAGCTGCGTGGATGGACGAGGGACGCTCTGCCAGGCCTGTGGGCAGCACTGGACACGCAGAGTTTAGAGGGGCAGTCCTGACAGACGGAAAGCAAGGATAAGGTCAGGGCTCTGCCCAGTTTGGCTGGAACATAAACAAAGGGAAAAGGAGTAGTGGTGGGTTCAGCTAGAAACACAGGTTGCAGCCGAAGCTAGAGGACCCAGAATGTGTGGTGCAAGAGCTCAAGTGCCTTGACCTTTCCTAAAAGATGCAGGATGCCAAGGACAACTTCTGATCAGTGGTGGCATGTTGAAATCTGGAATTATATTACTATTGGAGGAATTTCCTAAAGTCTAGATAATACATTCATCCGCAAACTCCACGCAGTGCTAGAAGACAACCTGTGTATTTCACTGCAAAGGCAGCAATGTTTCAACATAACTTATATAGAAGTAACTCTCACTAAAATGGATCTTCATAATCTGTATATGAATGTAGATTTCGAAAACAGCTCAAGCGAATAAAATGCTGACCACAAACCAATGTTCACACTGTCAATAGAAGACTTGGAAACAAATCATTTGGAAAAGAAAGAGTTCACAGCCGTCCCCCCTTATCCGCAGCAGATACGTTCCAAGACCCACAGTGGATGCCTGAAGTCATGATGGTAGTGAACCCTTTGTATACTATGTTTTTTCCTAAACATACATACCTATGATAAAATTTAATTTATAATTTAGGCACAGTAAGAGATTAATAATAATAACTAATAGCCTCTCCAGTAATTTTATATTTTTCAGCCCAAACCTATTCCTGAATCTGTGTAACAACCCTTCACTTGCAGTAAATGGCTGGTGTCGCTCGTTTCGGGGGATCCCTTGCTGAAGGCTTCGTACAAGCGTCACGCTTTCTGGCCCGACAATTGGAACGCGTTTTCTATTCTTGTCTTTCACCTACAAACTTAATGCCTTTTCCATGTTACCTAAGCACTTGGCATGCACTGTGGCCGTAACTTTGGCAGTTTGAAGTGTGACAGCAAAACTAGCATGAACCTCTTTTTCCTTCTTCACAATTTCACGGGTAGAAGAGTCTTTCTTACCGTAGATCTTAGCAACCTCAGCATACGATTTTTTTCTTTCCTTATTAAGATCAGAACTTTCACCTTTTCACTTAAAGGAAGCACTTTACAGCTTCTGTTTGGCATATCTGAATTGCCAGCATCACTACTCTTGTGCTTTGGGGCCAGTATTAAGTCAAATAAGGGTGACTTGAACACAAGCACTGTGATACTGCGACAGTCCATCTGATAACAGAGAGGGCTACTAAGTGACTGAAGGGCAGGACACGCTGGACAAAGGGACGATCCATGTCCCAGGCAGGATGGAGCAGGACAGCACAAGATTTCATCACACTACTTGGATTCATAAAATGATGAATTGTTTATTTCTGGAATTTTCCATTTCATATTTTTGGACCTCAGGTAACTGAAACTGAAAAGCAGAACGGCAGATAGCGGGGGCTACTGTATTTGCAGGTGGTAGAAGAGAGTCAGTCTTCAGAACTGGCTCACCAAATGAAAAACAGCAAAATTGCAATTTTGGGGAACTTAGGGAATTGCAAATTAAAACAATGAGATACAACTACACACCTTTTAGAATTATTAAAATCTAAGAAAACCCGACAGTACCAAATGCTGGCAAGGAAGCAGAAAACCACTCTCATTCATTTCTAGTGGGACTGAATACAGCCTTGCCGTGTGATCTAGCAGTTGTGCTCCCTGGTATTTGCCCAAGTGGGTTGAAAACTTAATGTCCAAAAAAACCCTGCACACAAACGTTTATAGCAGCTTTATTCATAACCACCAAAAGCTGGAAGCAACAAAAACATCTTTCAATCGGTGAACAGATAAGCCACGGTACATTAGTACAATGGAATATTATTCAGCAATAAAAAGAAATGACCTATCAAGTCACACGTACACACAAAATAGATGAATTTTAAATACACATTGCTAAGTGAAAGAAGCCAGTCTGACTAAGCTACATACTGTATGATTCTAACTATAAACCATTCTGGAAAAAGCACAACTGTAGAGATGGTAAACAGATCAGCGGTTATCTGGGGCTCGGGGAAGAGAATGAATAGGTGAAGCACATGAGATTCTTAGGGCAGTGAAACTATTATGTATCGTGCTGTAATGATGACTACAAGACAGTAAGCATTTGTCAAAAGCCACAGAACTTGGGCTTCCCTGGTGGTGCGGTGGTTGGGAGTCCGCCTGCCGATGCAGGGGACGCGGGTTCGTGCCCCGGTCCGGGAAGATCCCACATGCCGCGGAGCTGCTGGGCCCGTGGGCCACGGCCGCTGAGCCTGCGCGTCCGGAGCCTGTGCTCCGCAATGGGAGAGGCCACAGCAGTGAGAGGCCCGCATACCGCAAAAAAAAAAAAAAAAAAAAAAAAAGCCACAGAACTTGACAGCACAAAAAGTAAGCCTTAATGTATGCAATTTAAAAAAAGCATTTAGGAAGTCAGGATAATCCCAAGAGGGAATGTGGAATGTGACAAAAGACTTCAACAGTACTGCAAATGTCTGAAACAGCCCCCCTGAAGGGGATGGGGAATACGGTGCTGGTGTGAGTAACTCTGGAAATGAGTGGAGTCTGTAAGAGGAAAGGCAAAGGGACTGTACTTGAGGCTGCGCTCTAGTTGATAAAGCTGTTTTCCAAGGGATGAAAGTTGACAGTTCTGATACTGCTGGGCATGTGTGATGGAATTAAGCCATTAAGTAAGTGGATGGGATGGTGGGAAACAGGTGTCTCGTTGTTTGAGGGGCAGGTTACACCTAAGGAAGGGGATGAGGCTAGAACAACCCATGCTGGGTGAACTGGAGCTGGAAATGTCAGCATGAACTGATGTTTAGCTTAATACAGATACAGATGGTTACCTACAGAAGTATTGATAGATAAGTCTGGATACACAGGTTAATAGGTACACACATCTCCCATGCGCTGTCATCCAGGAGTGCCTAGAAGTAACCATACCTCTGTAGCAACATCCACATCAGCCCCCAGACACTGGATTTTTATACCATTTTCTGATCAAAGGTACCAGGCTCCTGGTTTCTAGGACAGGGGCAGGATCCACAAAAAAATGAGCCTGGAGCATCTTGCAGTACCAGAAAGGAAAGATATGCTTAAAAACAAAACAGAGCGCTTCCCTGGTGGCGCAGTGGTTGAGAGTCCGCCTGCCGATACAGGGGACGCGGGTTTGTGCCCCGGTCCGGGAAGATCCCACATGTCGCAGAGCGGCTGGGCCTATGAGCCATGGCCGCTGAGCCTGAGCGTCCAGAGCGTGTGCTCCGCAACGGGAGAGACCACAGCAGTGAGAGGCCTGCGTACCGCAAAAAACAAAACAAAAAAACAAAACAGAGCAAACACACGCACTCAGTGATGGGGGCATATCAAAGGGACACAGGAGCCAGTGAACGAGTTCCCATTGGCCAAAACTGGAACAATCTGAGCAATAAAATAAAGTAGCACAGGACTCTAAACCAAAGGCTAAATAAATACCCACGGGTCCAAACGGACATAAATGATTGATAAGGAAACGGGGGAAGAGGGAATCTGCTCTGCGGGAGGATCCACGTGGTTCTGCAGACACTCCTTCCTGGGGGGAGCGTCCCCCCTCCTTGGGTGCGGGGTGTGCACGGCGACCTCCTTCCAGAGGACAGGGGGGAAGGGGGGAGCAACTGCACAGCGGAGAGACCTGACAGACTCACTTGTGCCAAGTGGCCAAGGTGAGCGTCCATGGTGTAGGTCACGTGACAGCATGCACCCCGGACGGGACGTGATGAGAAAGGCCCTTCCCCTCTGTGGACTTTCTCCCCAAAAACCTACACCCCGAGTCTGATCATGGGACAACATCAGACTAATTTCAATAGAGGAACATTCTACAAAATATTTGACCAGTACTCCTCAGAACTCTATCAAAAACAAGGAAAGTCTAAGAAAATATCACAGCCAAGAAGAGCCTAAAAAGACATGACAATTCAATGTATTCTTGGACAGAAAAAGGACATTAGGGAAAAACTAAGGAAATTGAGAGCATGGATTTTCGTGAATAATAACATATCAACACTGGTCCATTAATTATAACAAATGTACCTGATTAATGTAAAACGTTAAACTGGGTGTGGGAATCCTCTGTCCTAACTTTATAATAATTCTGTAAATCTAAAGCTGTTCTAAAGAAAAGTTTTGTTTCTTTTTTATAAAAACAGCAATTAAAGGAAAAAAAGACCAAGGTCACCAAGTGTTCAGTAATCTGGTCATGGTATTTCATTAGTCACGTTCAACAGCAACTTTCTTACAGTACTGTCAAATTCAGAAAGCTTGTCATGGATCTTAGGACACTGACATTGCAGAAGTCAGAAGGTCCAAGTTTACAGGAAACGCTCCAGATTTTATCGTCTGGGCACCTTGTAACTGGCAGGGTACCTAAGACGCAAAGTGTCTCCCCTCCCCAAGGTATGTGATCTGCTTAGTTGTAACGGAAGCAGAACAAAGCATCTGCTTTGCTTCAAGAATATTTCAAATTCTTACACTGAATATCGGCATAGGACACTGACCATTCTAGAAGGCAGGCTATCAATTCTGGACACTATTAAATGCTCCTGGCGCTTGCTGGCCACTGCCTTATCAGCAGCCCCCTTTTGCTGAGCGCTCCCAACCTGCCAGGCCCTTCTCACACCAACTCAACAAGACAGGGACTGTTATATCCATTTTCCCGATGTAGAACCTGCGGCCTAGAAAAGCTCAATGGTTTGTCCAAAAGCTCCACAGACAGCAAGCAAGGGAGCCGGTCTTTAAACTCCCACCTGCCAGGCACTGCAGCCAGGTCAGGTTCTGCTCAAGGGCCCAGGGACACCACGGCAAGGTGGCTGACACCCAGGGCCTCGCCCGGCCGTGGGCAGAGCCCCTGGTCAGGTCGACATTTTCATGAACAGCACAGATGCTCCTGGGGGAGCAAAGGATTCTTCCTACATGGAGAAAGATCAGGAGTCA
This sequence comes from Mesoplodon mirus, assembly GCF_964341445.2. Taxonomy (NCBI): domain Eukaryota; kingdom Metazoa; phylum Chordata; class Mammalia; order Artiodactyla; family Ziphiidae; genus Mesoplodon; species Mesoplodon mirus. The sequence continues at coordinate 146,480,431 of NC_138982.1, read as the reverse complement.
TCTTAAATCTGTGCCCTTGAAACAGAGCCAGGGTCTAAAAGCTTTTACGGAACCACATGCATCACAGTCATCAATATGCCATTAGATCCTGGACATTAATTCCCTAAAAGTATTTCTGAACCTTTGAAAGGATTAACCCTTTACTGTAGTAAATCCACCCCTCCTCCCGTAAGCTCCAGCTGCTGGCTTTTCTTTTCCTGCATCAATGAGACACTGATTTTCTATGTTCATTAACGTTACTTGGATAAAGTTCTGTCTTGCAAGCGGTCCCTTTCACTTTATTTCCCGGATATCAGGAGGATTCCCTTCAGCTGACAAAAGTTCTGTGGTTCCTAAATGTCACGCAGCAAAGACAGTGGCATTCCCTCCCTGGCTGCTTGATCCACGGGGGGTGGCACGAGGGTTCAGAGAGTCACAGGCCACAGGCACCCACAGGGTCCCCAAGAGTCTCTCCAGGGAACCGGACAGGGTGTTTGGACGTTACCTAACCTAACTGCCCCGGGCACGGGGACTCCCTGTGCCGGCCTCCCGCTGTCACCTCCTCCACCAAGGTGGCCAGAGCCTCTGTAGGGGCACCTTCCTCGGCCACAGTCCCACCCTCGCTGTCACGGCAAGCTGCCTGTCGTCTCCCCACAGCGACACTGTGGGCCTAAGTATGCTCCTTTCCCACTGAACCGGTCTCAGCCATTTCCAAATCGGAGCCTTTCAAGTCATCCGCCTTCGCCTTCGCCTTTGTAACCCCGAGGAGGAGGGGAAGGGGGAAGGGCCGGTCCTCCTCCGGGGCAGCTTTTACCAAGTCAGGTGAACCTGCCCCGGCCCCAGCCCCCTGGCTTGTTACTCACGGTGAAGCAGGACCGGGCTCTGCGGTTGCAGAGGCCTGGGCTGAATCCTGACACATTTACTAGTAGAACGACCTTGGCGAGCTTCTCGACTCTTCTAAGCGTCAGTGTCCTCCTCGCCTGTGGCGGCCACTTCCCAGGGCGCTCGGGGGAGGGCACAGCACCCACACAGCGCCGCTCCTCTGTCAGCCACCGGCCTGCACAGCCCACCCTGGCCCCCTCCCCCAATCCCTCCCTGGAGCCTAACAACAGGCAGGCAGAGGGCACACAGTGAAGCTGGAGATCACCTCCAGCATTCAGATGCCATGCTCCTAACGCTGCAACCTCTACCTGCCAACTGCCCTCAGCCATCAGCCTGGTGATGCCTCGGGGGCGGCTCACGTGCGCTGACTGAGCCTCTCCAAGTGGGGCCAGAGGAAATCACTGGGAATGAAGATGCCCAGGCCTCACATCTACTGGATCATACTCGGCATTTTAAGAATCCCAGTGACTCACGTGCACGGTAAAGTTTGAGAAGCACTGGCCTAGATCCCTAGAGACAGAAAGGGATTTCCATTCCAAGGTTTCTGTCAGGGAATATTTGAGAATAGAAAGCATTCTTTCTTTCCCACTCCTGCTATTACTAACGTGTGCACATTCAGCCCGCATGGAGAGTGAACAGAGACTGCTTCAAGGCCCTGGAAATAGAAATTGTAAGAAAGAACAAATAGGTGCGCTGACAGTGACAAGTCTCAGAGCCGTGAGATTCTGTCATCTTTTAAACCGACCTCCCTCTAAGCACTTCCTCCTCTATTTGATCCAAGTTTGCAAAGCTAAGTATTGATTTTTCAAAAATAAACACATAGCCTAGTCCTAGAGTTAAGTCCCCTTGGGAACTGGAGCAGTCTCAAATTGAAGAAGAAAAGGAACAGGAATTCACTGGCGTTTTCTGACATCTTCTGAAAGCCAGGGAGCCCATCCCTACGTGTCCACGTGGACCAGCACAGTCTCCTCCATCAGGCTGGAGCTTCTTAATCTAAGCTGCTAAAAGGCCCTCCTGTGCCATTTGGGATTTGTGCTAACTGAACCAGCACTTGCTGATTAAGCTAAAACCTCTCCTCATTCTAGAGCATTTACTGCATGTGGGGTGAGGGACAGGGTGGGGAGGGGGGAGAGGAAGGGTGGGGGGAGGGGGGACCAGTACCAGTGGCAATGATTAACTCTTTTTTTTAAAAAATCTTTATTGGAGTATAATTGCTTTACAATGGTGTGTTAGTTTCTGCTGTATAACAGTGAATCAGCTATACATATACATATACCCCCATATCCTCCCTCTTGCATCTCCCTCCCACCCTCCCCATCCCACCCCTCTAGGTGGTCACAAAGCACTGAGCTGATCTCCCTGTGCTACGTATACCCTGAGAAAACCATAATGATTAACTCTTATCACACACCAGCGTGTTAGGCCCTGACTATGACAAAACCAGCCAAAGGAAAGCAACAAGACTCCCAGGGGAGCCTTGTGTCAAAGACGCTCCCAGGAGTAAGTGCCAACAGCAACGTCCCTGCTCAACCCCAGGGGCCAACATAGCCGAACTCCCCCACGGTTAACCGAGGCTCGTGGCTGATGGTGGGGAAGGACGTCAGCACGCAGAGCACACGAGAGTGATTCGCACTCAGGAAGCAAAGTCGAGAACCTCACCATGCAGACAGCATCACGGAGCTGATGAGAGGGGCCAGCAGAGGCCTTCCTGCTGTGCCAGAGCACCTGTCCACCCCTGGCCCAGGCGATCCCCGGCAGACTCTGCGATCAGCTCAGCAAAACCAGAAAAAGCGGCACACTTCCCAAAGACGGCCTCCGAGGAGCTGACGAAAGAGCAGCAGCCGGGCCCCGGGAACCCAAGAAAGCAGCCTTCGTCATCTCCAAAATCAATTGTCCTAATGTATTCAGCAGACAGGCGTGCTCGGCCGCACTCTTGCACTATATCACATCCCTCTGTAGGTCATTTGGCTCACAAAATTGATTTAGGAGAGATTATTCAATTCCATTTTACATTTTCATGTTCTGGAACTCTGCCAGCAGCAACTTCTGTTCTTCCAGAGGTCAGGAAGCTATGGACAAGGCACTCTCCTGCTGTTGTAAATGGAACTCCATATTCCCTTTATGAATTTCCTGTCAATCTTCAAATTACTTCAAATATGACTGCCCTTCATGGAGACAGTGTTTTACGTCCCCATGTCTACCTTCCTCCCATATCCGATTACCTGCCGGCTGCAGACAGCTCCTCCCGGGGTCCCTCTGGACGCCTGCATCGGAAGGAGTGCATGCAGACAGGGCAGGGGGGTCCCTGCAGCCGCTGGTTCGCAGCAGGCCCGCTGACCACCGCCAACAGAAGCCAGAATGTCTTGCAGTTCAAAAATCCCTGCTCCTGGCCCCACTCCCCCCAACGCCCGCCACCACCATGTGCCTTATTCTTTTGGTGGGAAAACGTGGGAACAATCACGACTGTCTCCTCTCACTCCCGGCTTTGCCTGCCCTTTTCCCAGCCCCAGCCATTCCACACTGCCCAGTCCTGCTGCCAGCGTCCCCCTCGAGCATCCCCTGCGTCTGACACCAGTCACCCGTGTGCTCAGTGCTCCCTGGGCTCCCCACCCCACGCCTGACCTGCTGCTTTCGGCAGGTGTCCTTGACCTCTTGACACTGGAGGGCCCAGCCTCAGTCCTAGGTCCTTGTCCCTCTCTGTACCCTTTTGGAAACCCCACTCACCCATCCGTGTGATTGCGTACCAGTCCCACACCTCTGTCTCCGTGGCCTAGTCCTCTCTCAAACCCCGACTCACCTGCAGTGAGTGGCCTGTTCCACCTCCAATGTGACACGTCCAAAGAGGAACCTCGGGCCACCCACCACTCCCCACCCGGGGTCCTGAGGGCTTCCCTGCCCGTAACCACTGAATGCCCCCCTCCCAGGCTAGCTGGCCCCAAATCACTCCTTTCCACATCTCCCGTCTGACTGTGAGCTACCATGAGCTCTACCATCCAACAGGATCCAGAATCAAAACATCACTTCCACACGACCCTGGTGCACACCGCCATTGCCCTTTCCCTGGGTTAATGCGATGGCCGCCTAACGGGCTCCCCATCCTGTCCTTGCCCTGAAAGAGCAGGCAGAGTCAGCCCGTTAAAGCCTATGTCCGTTCATGTCACCGCTCTGCTCAAAACCCTGCAATGGCGCCCCATTTCCCAAAGAGTAAAAGCCAAATTCTCCCATTGGCCTCCAAGGCCCGACAAGCCCTGCTCCCCCTCGCCCCGCCCACCACAGCCTCCGGCCCCCGCTGCCCTGGGCTCTCAGTCACCACCTCCAGCACACCTGGCTGTCCTGCCATCTTGCCTCTGGGAACGCTCTTCCCCAGACAGCCACCTGCCTAACTCCCTCACCTGCTCCGAGCCTGTCCTCAGATGTCACCTGCTCAACGACGGCGGCCTTGCACGCCACCCTCTCCCACCCCCACCCGGCACTACCCTCACAACACGCCAGTGGCTCCTTTATTACAATCCCTGTTCACAGTGTCTGTCTCTCCTGGCAATGTGAGGCTCCTTGGGGCAGGGGTCTCCATCTGGTCTGTTCACTGACAGTGCCCAAGAGCCTACAGGGCCTGGCACTTGGTAGGCACTCCATAAATTTGAATTTAAAATTGTTGGTCTCGAAACCCAAGTTCCCTAGAAAGCAAAGTAAAAAGGGAAGTAAAATGAGTCTCAGCTTTGGCCATGTTCTTGGTGTCTGCGGAGCAGCAAGGATGCCGACGTGGTTAACAACGTCAGCTGGGGCGCGTGGCAGGAAGTGCGCTTGGGAGCAGGCAGAGGCCAGGTCATGTGAAACGTGCGACCACTTTGCCTTGTGTTATGAGGGGCACAGGGAGACTCGAGAGTTTTGGACAGAGGGATGGCACGATCTAACCTATGTTTTTAAATTAAACTTCTGGTTTTGAGATAATTACAGATTCATATGCAGTTGTAGAGATAATACAGAGATAATCCATGCAACCTTAGCCCAGTTTCCCCCAACGGTGACATCTTGCAAAACTAAAGCACAATACCACCACCAAGATATTGACATTGATGCAGTCAAGATATAGAGCATTTCCATCCCCACAAGGATCCCTCATGTTTCATTTTCATAGCCACAACCACATCCCTCCCACCCCCATTTCCTCCTTAACCCCTGGCAACCACTAATCTGCTCTCCATTTCTATAATTTTCTCATTCCAAGAATGTTATACATATGTAAACTTTGGGATTGGCTTTTTCCACTCAGCCTAATTCTCTGGAGATTCATCCAGGTTGTTTCGTGGGTCTGTAGTTCAGTCCTTTTTGTTGCTGTGTAGTGTTCAGTGGCTTAGATGTGACAGAGTTTGTTTCATCATTCATCCACTGAAGAATATCTGGGTTGTTTCCAGTATCTGGCTATTGCAAATAAACCTACTATGAACATTTGAGAATATGTTTTGTGTGAACGTAGTTTTCTTCTGAGATAAATGCCCAGGAGTTTTATGCTGTGTGGTAGTTACTAGTTTTCTTTTTTTTTTTTTGAATTGAGAACATTTTTTTAAATTAATTTATTTATTTTTGGCTGCGTTGGGCTGCGCGTTGCTGCACGCGGGCTTTCTCTAGCTGCAGTGATTGGGGGCTACTCTTCACTGCAGTGCACGGGGCTCTCATTGTGGTGGCTTCTCTTTGTTGTGGAGCATGGGCTCTAGGTGCGTGGGCTTCAGTAGTTGTGGCACGCGGGCTCAGTAGTTGTGGCGCATGAGCTTAGTTGCTCTGTGGCATGTGGGATCTTCCCGGACCACGGCTTGAACCCATGTCCTCTGCATTGGCAGGTAGATTCTTAACCACTGCACTACCAGGGAAGTCCACAAGTTTGGTTTTATAAGAACCTGCCAAATTCTTTTCCAGCATGGTTGTACCATTTTACATTCCCACCAGCAATGTTTGAGAGATCCAATTCCTCCATATTCTCACCATCATTTGCTACTATCACTATTTTTTTAATCTTAGCCATTCTGATGTTTGTGTAGTGACATTTCATTGCAGTTTTAATTTGCATTTCCTGAGTGGCTAATGACGTTGCACATCTTTTCATGTGCTTACCTGCCATCTGTATCTCAGTGAAATGTCTCACATCTTTTGCACAGTTTCTAGTTGAATTGTTTATTTTTTTAAATTGAGTTTTGATAGCTCTTCATATATCCCATTACCAGTCTTTTCTCAGATATGTGATTTGCAAATATTTCTCCCAGTCTGTAGCTTGTCTTTTCATCCTCTTAACAGGTTCTTTGCAGAGAAAAAGTTTTTAATTTTGATGAAGTTGAATTTATCAATTTTCCTCTCACAGATAATGTTTGGTGTCAAGTCCGAGAACTATGCTCAGCCCTTGCCCTAAAATGTGAAAACTTCTCCTATTTTTTCCTAAGTTTTATAGTTTTACATTTTACATCTGAGTTTGAGATCTATTTTGAGTTAATTTTTGTATAACGTGTGAAACTTAGATTGAGGTACATTTTTTTGCCTATGGATGTTTGATTGCTCCAGCACCATTTATTGGAAAGGTTATGCTTCTTCCATTGAGTTGCTTTTGCAATTCTCAAGACTGTTTGAGAAAATAATTTCTCAAAAATCATTTGGGCATACTTCTGTGGTTTTGTATGCTATTTTTTATACTGGGTTCCCTATACTGTTCCACTGATCTCTGTGTCTGTCCTTCCAACAATATCACATAGTCTTGATTACTGTGGCTATAAAATAAGTCTTGAAACTGGGTGCACTGGTTCCTCTCATTTTTTCTTCCTTTTCAAAATAGTTTTAGCGCTCTGGTTCCTTTGTTTTACACATTTACTTTGGAATCAGCTTGTCCATATCTATAAAAATTTTGGCTGTAATTTTAGTAGAAACTGCATTAAGCCTGTATGATAATTTGAGAAGAACTGACACCTTCACTGTGCTGAATTTTCCAATCCATGAACATAGTATGTCTCTCTATTTATTTAGGTACACTTTGATTTCTTTCACCAGGATTTTTCATTTTTCAGCATAAAGTCTTATTAGATTTACACCTACATGTTTGTTTATTTTTCAGGAATTATATTGCATTTTTAATTTGAGTGTCTACATGTTCATTGACAGTATACAAAAACAAAATTGATTTTTGTGTGTTTATTTTGTATTTTACAACCTTGCTGAACTCACTTATTAGTTCTAGATTTAGGGGAGGAGGTTTGTTTTGTTTTGTTTTTGTAGATTCCTTGGGATTTTCCACACAGATAATCATGTCATCTGCAGATATGAACAACTTTATTTCATGTTTTCTGACCTGTTAGCCTTTTATTTTATTTTCTCGTCTTATTGCACAGGTCAGAACTTCCAGGACTATGTGGAATAAGACTATACATCCTTGTTCCTGATCTTTGGGTAAAATCATTCAGTCTTTCATTATTAAGTATAATATTAGCTGTAGGTTTGTGTAGATGCTGTTTATCTAATTGAATAACTTCTCCTTTATTCTTAGTTTTCTGCGAGTTTTTAATTAGATGTTGGATTTTGTCACATGCTTCATTACATTGAGTTATATGATTATTTGATTTTCTTATTTATTCTGTTAATATGGCATATCACACTAATTGATTTTCAAATATTGAACCAGGCTTGCATCCCTGGTACAAACCCCACTTGGTCATGGTGCACACTTCTTTGTATGTATTGCTGAATTCTGTTTGCTAATATTTTGCCAAGGATTTTTGCATCTATATTCATGAATGATGTTGGTCTATATTTTTTAATGTCTTTTTCTGGCTTTAATATCAGGGTAATAGTAGCTTTATAAAATGAATTGGGAAGTGCTCACTCCTTTTGTATCTTTTGGAAAATATAATAACCAAAATAAAAAACTCAATGGATGGGCTCACCAGCAAAAAAGGAAGAGTCAGAAGAAAGGAGCAGTGAAATGGAAGACAGAATTTTATAAAATTACTCACTCTGAACAACAGAGAGAACAGACTGAAAAATAAATATATACACAGAAGCTCAGAGACCTGTGGCACCATGACAAAAGAACTAACAATCATGCCATCAGAATCCCAAAAGAAGTGGAGAAAAATAGCAGAACTAAAAAAGTACTTGAAGAAAAAATGGCTAAAATTTTCTGTGCTGTTTGTTAGGAGTAGGGCAGTTATTCTCTAAAAGTTTCCTTTTTTGCTAGGCTGTCTCTCTCCTGGTCCTTTGGCTAGAGAAAGCAGGATTCTGTTGCATTTTTTCTATGCCCACTGGTATTTATGGGTTGCCAGCTCCTCAGATTGACGTCTGTGATATATATGGCAAAGAGAATACCCAATGAATTCACTGCCATGTCTCCCTTGTGCCCTGATGCCCCTAGTGGCCTACTTTTTATCATCATCGTCCAGAGTCCATGTTTGTTTAATATAGAATGTCCAGGATCTTTAGTTGTACTTAGAAGGAGAAACAGGAAAAAGCACATCAACTCCATCTTCCCAGAAGCAGAAGTTAACCAACATTTTTAGAAAGATCATGCTGACTACTATGGGAATAATCACCTGTAACTGGGCAAAAATTGAAGCAAGAAGACCTCTTAAAAAGCTAATGAGATTATCTAGGTGAAAGATAATTGTGGCTTGGGGCCAGGGTGATAGCAGTGGAGGTGGTAAGAAGCAATTAGATCCTGAATGTATTGTGAAGAAAGTGCAGACAAAATTTGCAGATATATTAGACATGGGATATGAGAGAAAAAAGTCAAAGATGAGTCCCAGGGTTTTAGCCTGACAAGTGGAAGAATGGAGTTGCCATCAACTTTAATAAAGAAACCTGAGGAAGAAGCAGACTAGGAGGAAAGAACAATGATTGAGTTGTTTTACAAATATGACATAAGAGATGCCCATCATACAGCCAAATGGCAGTGTTACATAGGCTTATGCACATGAGCCTGGAGTTCAGGTTAGAAAGATATATTTAAGATTCATCAGGGTACAGGCTGTATTTAAAGCCATGAAATCAGATGAGATCACTGAGGGAATGATGTAAAAAGAAAAGAGTACCAAGGATGTAGCCCTGAACTCTCCAGTGAAGATTGGGATATGGAAAGGAACCAGCAAAAAGATATTCAGAAGAAGCAATCAGAGATCTAAGAGAAAAGCTAAGAGAGAGGAGTGTCCCAGAAGCCACGTAAAGAAAGTGTTCTGGGCTTCCCTAGTGGTGCAATGGTTAAGAATCCACCTGCCAGTGCAGGGGACAGGGGTTCGAGCCCTAGTCCAGGAAGATCCCACATGCCGCAGAGCAACTAAGCCCGTGCACCACAACTACCGAGCCTGCACTCTAGAGCTCGTGAGCTACAACTACTGAGCCCATGTACTGCAACTACTGAAGCCTGCATGCCTAGAGCCCATGCTCTGCAACAAGAGAAGCCACCATAATGAGAAGCCCGTGCACCACAATGAAGAGTTAGCCCCCACTCGCCGCAACTAGAGAAAGCCCGCAGAAAGGAAGACCCAACACAGCCAATAAATAATTAATTTTTTTAAAAAAGTGTTCTAAGGAAGAGGGATCAATGACTCAAATCAGATGCTGCTGATAGGTCAATATGAAGACTAATACTTGACCACTGGATTTAGCAAAGTCAAGGAGGTCTTTGGTGATTCTGACAAAGTTTTTGTGGAGAAAGAGGGAAATCCAGATGCAGTGGGTTTCAAAAAGAATAGGAAGAAATTAGAGATAATAAATAAGACCTGAGACAGGTGAGTCACTAACTTCACCTATAACTGAGGATAGTGATGACTTTTCTTCCTTAAATTAATCTTTACTGAGTACCTGCTTTGGGTTAGAAACAACAAAGTAAGGAGATAGGGAAATAGGACTTGTAGGGAGAGACATAAACATAATAAGCATATTGGATTCTGAGAGGAGATTACAGACAAATATATGAAATACCACAATGGAAAGGCAAAATTATATAATGGAGGCAAATCAGGACAGAATTCTCCCAGGAGATAATATTATATCTTGAAAAGGGCTATCATGAGGATAAATGAAAGCTTTTTAAAAATAAGATCATATAGAAGTAATTAAGAGGATATGAGGTATTAATGAAACTTAAGCAAGTCAGATGGTGGCACTGGTAGGAAAAGATCTAAGTTTAATTCTTAAGCAAGATGGAGAATTACTAGTTCAGTGAACAATGTCCTTTAAACCAAAAGAATATGAATGGGCAGTGCTACAGTATAATTCTCTAACATCAACATTTATAAAGTGTCTTATATGAGGTTAAGTTTATGTCAAGCTATGAAATAAAAACACACAGAAGTCTATTCCCCCACCAAAAAAAAAAAACAAATAACAAAAAAACACCAACGTATATCCCTCCCACTCTCCCCCATATCAGCTTGTTAGCTTAAATATTCTGAGTATTGCAAACTATCATCCTAACATCATAAACAAAGACCAAATGATATACTTTTTTAAAAAGAAACAAAGGGAAGTTCAATAAGTCAGTCACAAAAGGACAAATACTGTATGATTCCACTTACATGAAGTACCTAATGTAGTTAAATTCATAGAGATATAAAGTAGAATGGTGGTTTTCCAGTGTTGGGGGTGAGGAGAGAATGAAGAGTTATTGTGTAATGGGTACAGAGTTGCAGTTTTACAAAATGAAAAGCATTCTAGAGATGGGTGATTGTGATGATTTCACAACTATGTGAATGCACTTTTTTTAATAATTATAGACTTTATTTTTTTAACATCTTATTTGGAGTATAGTTGCTTTACAATGGTGTGTTAGTTTCTGCTTTATAACAAAGTGAATCAGCTATATATATATACATATATCTCCATATCCCCTCCCTCTTGCATCTCTTTCCCTCCCTCCCTATTCCACCCCTCTAGGTGGTCACAAAGCACTGAGCTGATCTCCCTGTGCTATGCAGCTGCTTCCCACTAGCTATCTATTTTACATTTGGTAGTGTATATATGTCTATGCCACTCTCTCACTTCGTCACAGCTTGCCTTTCCCACTCCCCAGGTCTTCAAGTCCATTCTCTATGTCTGCATCTTTATTCCTGTCCTGCCCCTAGGTTCTTTAGAACCTTTTTTTTTTTTTTTAGATTCCATATATATGTGTTAGCATATGGTATTTGTTTTTCTCTTTCTGACTTACTTCACTTTGTATGACAGACTCTAGGTCCATCCACCTCACTACAAATAACTCAATTTCGTTTCTTTTTATGGCTAATATTCCACTGTATACATGTGCCACATCTTCTTTATCCACTCATCTGTCGATGGACACTTAGGTTGCTTCCATGTCCTGGCTATTGTAATACCACCGAGCTATACACTTAAAAATGGTTAAAGTAGTAAATTTTATGTTATGTATATTTTACCACAAAAAAAATAAATAAATAAAACAAAGAGAGGAGACTTTTGCTTCTGCACATGATGAAGTAACCAGGGTAGGACTTATCCTCTTGCTATGAACAACCAGAAAACTGTAAAAAACATATATATGAAACAACTGATTTCAGACATTGGACAACAGGCTACACAAAACTGTGATAAGTGCAAGCCCCATAATTGCCCTTTGTCAGTGAAAGCACTTACCAGACTGCATGACAAGGAGGGGAATCTAAGAAGAAAACCACAGCCTACTGAGGTGGTGAAACATATGAGAGCTCAGGGAAGCTGAGGCAGTTAGAGATTGTGAAGAGGAGATATGAGGGAAGGCTCTGAAGACAAGGGAGCCACATAAAAAGAGCTCCAAAAATCTGCACTGGGGGGGGTCACCTTCATCTGTTGCCAAATTCTAAGCAACACATGAAACTCAATGAGGCAAAGCAAAAATTGAACAATTTCCAATGTTCAACAGAGAGCTGGGCGGCATTTAGAATTTTGACCAGCAAGAGGAAAGAGTTCCAATTGAACCACCAAGGCAATACATAGAGACGACAGAGGATTGCACCTAAATAATGGCAGAAAATATTCCAAATTTGATTTAAAAAACTATACACCCACAGATTGAAGAAGTTGAATAAAATGCAAAAAATAAAAGATAAACATAAAAGAAACCACACTAAGGCACCAAAGAGTGGGAGGAGAACCTTAAGCACAGAAGAAGAAATATAAGAATGATGCTGTACACCTGAAACTAACACAACATTGTAAATCAACTATACTCCAATAAAAACTTAAAAAAAAAGAAATATAAGAATGAGCATAGTTTCTCATCAGAAATTTTACAGCCAAAACACAATGGATTAAAAAAATTTACGTGCTAAAAGAAAGACTGTAAACCTAAAATTTTACTCTCAAAAAAAGTCTTTAAAATTAAGGAGAGGGAATTCCCTGGTGGTCCAATGGTTAGGACTCTGCACTTTCACTGCCGAGGGCATGGGTTCAATCCCTGATTGCGGAACCAAGCTGCACAGCATGGCCAAAAAAAAAATTAAGGAGAAATAACTTTTTAGTTAAATATAAGCTGACAGAGTTTGTCACCAGCAAACTTAAGCAACAAGATATGTTAGAGGACTTTCTTTAGGAGGAATTAAAATGATACCAGGTGAGTAGCCACCAAAATAAAGAAGATATAAATAAAAAAACAAGTAGCAAGACAGTAGAGTCAAACCTAACCATATCAAAGTTACAATAAATGTAAATGGTCAAAACATTCCAATCAAAAGAAAAAGACAGGGTAAAAGCAAGACCTAACAATAAGCTGTCTAAAATAAAACCCAGTTTAAATATAAAGGTAAAAATAGGTTAAAAAAAAAGAATGGAAAAAGATAAGCCACACAAACACTAACCATAAATAAAGACATTTCATAATCATAAAAATGTTAACCTATTAAGAAGACATACCAATACTACATGTATATGCACACAATAACTGACAAAATTAAAAGTAGATATAATACTCCTCTCTCTGTACTTGATAAATCAAGTAGACATGAAATCAATAAGGGAACAGAAGATCTGAACAATATCATCAATCAATTTGTCCTAACTGAAACTTCTGGAACACTCCAGCCAATAACTGAATAATACAAAATAATTTCAAGTGAACATGGAAAAGTTTAAAATAATACAAAATATATTTTCTGAATTAAATTAAAAATCAGGAACAGAGAGTTATCTAGAAAACCCTAAATATTTGTAAATAAAATGCCACATTTCTAAAAGACTCATGGGACAAAGAAAATATCACAAGGAATTTTAGAAAACATCTTGAACTGACTGAAAATGAACATACAAGATAGCAAAATACAAGGATAGTCATAAATTTCCAGTGGCAATATAAAATGATATGGCCAATCTGGAAAATCATTTGGCAGTTTCTAATTAAATTTGCAACCATCACGTGACCCAGAAGTTGTACTCCTGGGCATTTGTCCCAGCAATGAAATTTTATGTTCACAGAAAAACGTGTACATGAATGTTCATAGCAGCTTTATTCTTAGTAGCAATACTGGAAGCAATCTAAATGCCCTTCAACAAATGAATGGTTGAACAAACTCTGGTACATCCATACAATGAATACTACTCAGCAATACAAAGAAATGAATTACTGATGCATGGAACAACCTGGAAGTACCCAAAGAACATAATGTTTAGGAGAAAAGGGCTAATCCCCAAAGGCTGCATACTATATAATTCCACTTACATAACATTAGCAAAATGACAAAAACTATAGAGATGGAGAACAGATTAGTAGTTTTCAAGGGTCACGGACAGTGGATGGGATGCAGGATGGATGAAAATACAAAAAGGTGGCAAAGGGAGTCCTTTTGGTAATGGAACAATTATGCATCTTAACTGTGGTGTTGATTACATGAATCTACAACTGGGATAAAACTTCACAGAACTCTACACACAAACACACACAGAAATATGCAGGTTAAAAATACAATGAAAGCTGAATAATGTCTGTGTTCTAGTTAATGGTATGTCAATGTCAATATATCAATGTCAATTCCCTGAATTTGATATTGTACTATACATATGTAACATGTCACCATTGGGGGAAAGTAGGTGAAGGATGCACAGAATTCTTCATATTATTTTTACAACTTCCTGTGAGTCTATAATTATTTCAAGATGAAAAGTTTAAAAAATACGTGGGATACAGATAAAGTGTTTTGAGGGAAATTTAACAGGTCTAAATACTACTATCAGAAGAGAAAAAAAATCCAAAATCATTTATCTTAGCTTCTACCTTAAGAAGCGAGAAAAACACAGGCTTCCCTGGTGGTGCAGTGGTTAAGAATCTGCCTGCCAATGCAGGGGACACGGGTTCGATCCCTGGTCCAGGAAGATCCCACATGCCTCAGAGCAACTAAGCCTGTGCACCACAACTACTGAGCCTGCACTCTAGAGCCCACAAGCCGCAACTACTGAGCCCGTGAGCCACAACAACTGAGCCCATGCTCGGTTTATCACTGATAAACTTGATGTCACTGAACTTGATAACTTAGAAAAATCAGTACCTTACAAAACACAAATGACTAAAACTGACTCAGGACACAAAAATCTGAAAAGCTTAAAAAGTTAAAATCTTAACTAAAAACCTTCTCACAAAGGAAATTTGAGGCCTGGATGACTTCTACCAAAAATTTAAGGAAAAAAATAATACAACTGAACACAAACTCTTTCAAAAAATAGAGGAAGGAACATTGCCTAATACATTTAATGAGGCCAGCTTTATCCCGTCACAAAACCAGGCAAAGATACTACAAGAAAAGAAAACTGAACAACTTCCCTCATGATCACAGACATAAAAGTCCTTTACAAATATCAGCAGGGACTTCCCTTGTGGCACAGTGGTTAAGAATCTGCCTGCCAGTGCAGGGGACACAGGTTTGATCCCTGGCCCAGGAAGATCTCACATGCCAGGGAGCAACTAAGCTGGTGTGCCGCAACTAAGCCGGTGTGCCACAGCTACTAAGCCTGCACTCTAGAGCCCATGAGCTGCAACTACTGAGCCCATGCACAACTAGTGAGCCCACACACCACAACTACTGAAGTCCGCATGCCTAGAGCCTGTGCTCCACAACAAGAGAAGCCACTACAATGAGAAGCCTGCACACCACAACAAAGAGTAGCCCCTGCTAGCCACAACTAGAGAAAAGCCCACACACAGCAATGAAGACCCAACACAGCCAAAAAGAAAAAAAAGATTGATTAGAAAACTCAAACCAAAAAAAAAAAAGTACCAGCAAATCAAACTCAGAAAAATAGCTAGATATATTTTTCTTTAAAAAGACAGTCCATCAGGACCAAGTTGAGTTCAACCTAGGAATGCAAAGTTAGCTTAACATTCAAAGTTCAATCAATAAAATTCAAATATTAACAGAACAAAGGAAAAATAATCTACAATTATTTCAGTAAGTGCAGAAAAAGCACTTGACAAAATTCAACAAACATCCATGATAAAAATTTTTTAAATAATTTAGGAAACAAGAAAGAGAAGAATATTTCCTCAAGCTGATAAACGAATCTATGAAAAACCTGTTAACATTATAATTAATGATGAATGACTGAATGCTTTCCCCCCAAGATAAAAAACAAGACAAAAACATCCTTTCTCACCACTTCTATTTAATGTTATACTGGAGGTCCTAGACAGTAAGGTGGGAAAAAGAAATAAAAGGCATACATATTGGAAATGAGTAAGTAAAACTATCTTTATTTGCAGATGACAAGACCATGGAGAAAAAGATTATTAAAATTAATAAGTGACTTTGGCTAAGTAGAGGATATAAATTCAGAATACAAAAACAATTATCTACTAGCTAATAATTAGAAATGAATATCTTTTAAAACTACCATTTATAATAGTATCCAGAAACACAAAATGTTTGAGGGGATAAATTTAAGAAAATACATGCAAGAATTTTATACTGAAAACCCCAAGACTCTGCTGAGAGAAATTAAAGACCTAATAAATGGAGAGATTACAATATGCATTGATTGGAAGATTCAGTATTGCTAAGATGTCAGTTCTGTTTGAATTGACCTACAGATTCAATGCAATCTCAATCAAAATGCTAGTAGAATTTTTGGAAGAAGTTAAGAAGCTGATTCTAAAATTAAAAAAAAAAAAGCAAAGACCTAGAATTGTCACAACTATTTGGAAAAATAAGAACAAAGTTGGAGGATTTAGTTTACCTGATTTTGGATATCCAGTAATCAATACAGTGTGATATTAGTATAAACATAGGCTTATAAATGGAACAGAAAAGAGAACCTCAAAATAAGCCCAAGCATTTATGATCAATTGATTTTTGATAAAGGTGCAAAGACATTTCAATGGGGAAAGGATTTCCAAAAACTGTGTCAGAAGAACTGGGTATTTATATACATATATATAATATAAATGAGCCTCGATCCTTACCTAACACCATATGCAAAAGGTAACCTAAATATAAAAGCTAAATCTGTGGAACTTTTGGAAGAAAACTAAGAAAAAAATCTTTCCTCTTGGACTTTGGGGTAGAGTAGAATTTCTTAGATGCATCAATAAAAAGCAATATACCAATCAAAAGAAAAAATGATAATTTCTATTTCATCAAAATTTTAAAATTCTGCTCTTTGAATGACACTATTTACAAAATGAAAAGGCAAATAACAGATGGAAAAAAGATTTCTCATACATATATATGAAAAAGGAACTAGTATTCAGAATACACAAAGAACTTTTCGTAACTCAATAATAAGGAAACAACAACCCATTTAAAAAATAGTAAAATATTTCAACAGATACATCATGGAAGACATACAAACAGCTGAGACATACTAACAGCATATGAAAAAGAAGCTTGTCATCATTACTCCTCAGGAAAATAATTAAGATCACAATGAGATACTAATATCTATCATTAGTCTTTAGGAAAATAAAAACTATAGTCAGGATGAGATACCAATACACATTTAGTAGAATGGCTAAAACAGAATGACTGACAATAACAAGTACTGATACAAATGGCAGTAAACTGGAACTGTCATACGTGGCCACAAGGAGTATAAAATCATTCAACAACTTTGGAAAACAGGTAGATCCTTGTAATAGCACTTCCATAGCACTTACCATTCCACCTAGCCACTCTCCACTCCTAGATATTTACACAAGAGAAATGATAACATATTCTCACACAAGGACATGTACACAGGTATCCATAGCAGCTTTATTTATAATAGCCAAAAGCTATAAACAATCAAAATGTCTATCAATAGGCCAATAAACAAACATATCTTACAATGGAATGGTACTCAGCTGTAAAGGGAACAAAACACATTCACACAACATGAATGAATCTCAAATGCACAGATGCTGAAAGAAAGAAGCAAGACACAAAAAAGAAGCCAGTACACACTGTATGATTCCATTTACATGAAATTCTGGAAAAAGTGAATCGTATCAACAGTGACAAAAGAGTATCTGAATGGAAAGGGGCACCAGACCTTTTGGGGTGATGTTCTATACCTTGATTGTGGTGGTAGTTACAAGAAGTATACATATATCAAGATTTATTAATCTGTATACTTAAAATAGATGCATTTCATTGTATATGAATTATTCAAAGGGGAGGGGGATTCTGCCTTCTATTACAATGTTGTGGTCAGAGCGGGCCAACACCACCAATGGAGCAAGAAGATTTTTTTTAGTTATAAGTTTCAAAAGCTGTATTTCTAACACCATCAAAGCAATGAAGACTAAATGAATTAAAATTCCTCACAAGGAAGAGCCCTTCTAGATAAGCTAAAAATAAGCTGCTAATTCTGAACACTGGCTAAGAATCAGGCTTGGTCCAAGCTAAGGGATTCTATGGGAGGAAAGGAAAACCAGCAGAGCTTTTTTGTAGCCTCAAGGCCTGCAACAGACTGGAAACTAAAGGAGCATCCAACACAAGGCCTGTTCTCCCACCAGACAACTGCTGAGTCCTGGGACTATGCAAAAGGCCAGGGGACTGGGCCAGCAAGACAGACTGACATTTCTCCCCATATCTTCACATGTTTAGGGGACCAAGTCACACTAAAGGAAACGGGCCTGCAGTAAGTATCCAATCCATCTCCCCTTCAAGTCATTTGCCAGATTTTGCACCCATCAGTGTGTGGCAGGAGCCCAAAATCTTTTAACTGGTTGAACTTTCAGGGCTGAGGAGACAGGGACGTGTAAGTGTTTTGGTCAAGGACCCAGGAAGGCCATTCTCAAGATCAGGGACAAACTAGAGATTTCTAAACAATGGTCTTAGAGTCCATCTCAAGGAGCTTAGAAAAAAAATAAAAGAGAGCAATGTAAACCCAAAGTAAGTTGAAAGAAAGAAATAATGAGCAGAAATCAACAATATTTTTTAAAGGCATGGAGAAAAGTATCCAAGCTAAAAGCTGGTTCTTTGAAAAGATCAACAAAATGTATAAATGTATAATAACTCACAGTTAGAATAATCAAGATAATAATATAATGAGGGTATAAATCATCAATAACAAGAATGACAGAGGAAGTATCTCTACAGGTCCTACAGACAATAAAAGAATAATAAGAGACTATCCTGAACTACTTTAGGCAATAAATTCAACTTAGAAGAATTGGTAAATTTCCTTGAAAGACAACAACTACCAAAGCTCATTCAAAAAGAAATAGATAACCCGCACAGGGCCATATTGATTATATAAATTGAATTCCTAGTTAAAAACTCTAAGATCAGAGGGCTACACTGGTAAATTCTACCAAACATTTATGAATGAAATAATACTAATTATATACAAACTCTTCCAGAAAACAGGAGACGAGAGAACACTCCAACTTTATTTTATGAGGCCAATATTATCTTGATAACAAAACCAGACATTATAAGAAAAAAACCTCCAGAACACTATCCTTCATGTAACTAGAAACTAAAATCCTTAAAACTTTCTCAAATTGAATCCAGAAATATTTTAAAAGGAAAAAAGTCACAACCAAATGAGGTTTATCCCAAGAATTCAAAGTTGGTTTAACATTCATCATTCAATGTAATTTACCATATTGACAGAATAAAGGAGAAAAACCAGATGATCATCTCAATAGATGCAGAAAAACCTTTGACAAAGTTCAGCACCCACTGATGATAAAAATTCTAAACAAACCAGGGACAGGAATTCTCTCAGCCTAATAAAGGGCACCAACCAAAAACCTACAGCTAACTTCATACCTAAGACTAGCAACAAGGCAAGGTTGTCCACACTCACCACTGCTATTCAACACTGTGCTGATACCCACAGCACGAATGAATCTCAAAATTATCATGCTGAGTGAAAGAAGCCAGACAGAAAAAGAATACGTAGTGTATGATTACATTAATACAAACTACAAACTGCTCTAAAATGACAAAAATGTACTTTCCTGGGACCCACAGGCAGAACAAGGAATGGACTGTAAATGGACACAAGGCATCTTTCGGGGTGACGGACATGCTCTGTCTCATGGCTGTACACAACCGTCAAAACTCATCCAACTGTACACCTTAAATGTATGTGGTGTATTTATGTAACTAAAGTTTATAAGAAAAAACTGATTAAAATGCTTAAAAACAGGAAGAGAGAAACAAATGGATGAAAAGATTAAAAATTTCAACAGTCTTGGAATCTACAGAAAAGTAGTCAAATTGACATTCTACAATTGAAAAATATAATATTAAGAACTTATTGGATGTCTTTAAAAGAAAAGCAGCCAGAAGTAAAGACACAATTAGAGGAACTCAGGTCCAATAGAAAATATCCAAACTTCTGGATATTTGGATCTAAAACTGAATTTCAGAGAGAAAAAAATATTAAAAAAGAATGAAAACAGTACAAAGCATAAGAATGTGTGGAACATGGTCAAAAAGTCTCACATACGTGTAATGAGAAAGAGAGTGGAAAAGAATGGGGTAACAGCAGCATTTGAATGAATAATGGCTAAGAATTTTCCAAGCCTTATTAAAGACAATGCATAATTCAAAAAGTCCCATGAACCCCAAGTAAGATCAACAGAAAACACATGCACATGCAGGTATGCACACACAGACACAGGCACGATGACAGAAAATCTTAAAATCAGGCAAAGAAAAAAAACACACCTTTTCTTTGAACCAACAGCAAAACAAAAGGCTGACTTTTCAATAAGCACTATAAAAGCCAGAAGACTTAGAGAACATGTTGAAAATGCTGACATATTTAAAATGCTAAAAGAAAACAACTGTCAACGTAGAATTCTATACCCAGTGAAATTAATTTTCAGAAATGAAGGGAACCTAGATGTGTTCTCAGGCAAAGGTCAAGAGAATTTGTCATCAATAGACCTGCACTACAAAAATACTTTTAGTTCTTCAGGCTGAAAGAAAATATTCCCAAATACAAGCATAGAACCACAGGAAGGAATGAAGAATGCCAGAAAGGGTAAATATGTGAACAAATATTTTAAAATATCAACTGCTTAAAACAGAAATAATGTCATGTTGGACTTACACATAGAAGCAGAAATATATGACCATATCAGAGGAATCTGTAATAAGTCATTATGTAATTGAAATCTCTTGGGTAACTTTTAATGTAAGAATAAATAAGAATCCAGGAGATTAAAAGAATGAAATAAAAAAAAATACTTGAATGATCCAAATGAAGGCAGGAACGGGGGAATAAAGGAACAAAGAACCGGTGGAACAAAAAGAAAACAAACAGTAAGACGGTAGAATTAAACCCAACATTTCAAAAATCAAATTAAATGTAAATAGATTAAACACTCCAACTAAAATGAATAAAAATTATTATATTCTGTTCAAAACAAGCATAATTTAAAAGTAAGGATGCAGGGACTTTCCTGGTGGCGCAGTGGTTAAGAATCCGCCTGCCGGGGGCTTCCCTGCTGGCGCAGTGGTTGAGAGTCCGCCTGCCGATGCAGGGGACACGGGCTCGTGCCCCGGTCCGGGAAGATCCCACATGCCGCGGAGTGGCTGGGCCCGTTGAGCCATGGCTGCTGAGCCAGCGCGTCCTAAGCCTGTGCTCCGCAACGGGAGAAGCCACAACAGTGGGAGGCCAGCGTACCGCAAGAAAAGAAAAAAAAAGAATCCGCCTGCCAATGCAGGGGACACGGGTTCGATCCCTGGTCAGGGAAGATCCCACATGCCACGGAGCAACTAAGCCGGTGCACCACAACTACTGAGCCTGCGCTCTAGAGCCCACGAGCCACAACTACCGAAGCCCGCACGCCTAGAGCTTGTGCTCCGCAACAAGAGAAGCGACAGCTATGAGAAGCCTGCGCACTGCAAGAAGAGTAGCCCCCACTCGCCACAACTAGAGAAAGCCCGTGTGCAGCAACGAAGACCCAACGCCGCCAAAAAAATAAATAAAATTTAAAAATAACAATAATTAAAAAAATGAAAGTAAGGATACAGTCCTTACTGTAGGTTGAAAGAATAGAAAAAGCTGTACCACGTGAACACTAAGCAACGCAAAGCTGCAGTGGCTTTATCATCATCAGACAAAAATACCTTAAGGCAAAACATAAGAGCAGAGAAAAAGAAGGACACTTCACAATGATAAAAGGGTCAATTCAATAAGAAACCATAAGACCCTAAATTGGTATGCAACTAATATTGTCTGTTTAAAATATACAAAGCAAAAACAGAACTAGAAAGAGGAATAGATAAATCTGCAATCATAGTTGAAGATCTTAACACACCATTACACCAACATTTGTTAAGTAAATTTAGCAAGGTCACTGGATAGAAGAAGGTCAATATGCCAAACCCCCCTGCATTTCTATATAGTAACAGCAATATCATCAAAAAAATTTTCAGAAATAAATCAAACAAAACCTATGCAAGACCGCTACACTAAAAACAACAAAACATCATTGGAAAACAGTAAAGACAACATACAAGAAGGAATAAATCATATTCTTTGATTTAGAAGACTGAGTATTGTAAACATGTCAGTTCTCCTCTAAACTGATCTATGGAACCAAAACACGCCAATGAAAATCCTAACAGATTTTTTGTAGGAATTGGTGCGCTGATTCTTAAATGATAAAGATAGGCAAAGAACTGAAGAGTAGTGCAGCCAATCTAGACAAACACAGGTGGAGGACCCCACCAGCCATTATCAGGATGAGAACTGTAAAGCTACAGTAATCAGTATAGCGGCTCTGACAGATGGAGCAACAGACCAATGACACAGAACATAGTCAAGAAACAGACCCACACATGGAAGGTGTGCCCTTTACCTACTCATTGCCTCTCAGCCCCAAATCACCCTTCTTTGCTCTGTTTTTGTGATACTAGTACTGGACCCTAAGAACACTTCTCCACGGCCAGCTGACACAGTCATGGCATTGTCCGGAGAGAGCACTCAGGAGGAAGGGGGTTCTCTTTCAGGCTCCAGGGTTTGTTTTCTTTTTCTTGCCCTGTAGCATGAAGGCCAGGGGGCAGTTTCTCAATGAGTACAGCAGGCATCCCTGCAGGTGACTTCCTAGTGTATCACGGGCACCACAGCAGCCAACCCCAGCTTGAAGCACCTCAGTGAATTTCTCCAGTGGGTCACAGCCATGACTTCTCCAGCAATGCTGAATCTTAGACGTGTTGGGAGACCCTCTTCTGAGTCTGTTCCACCTCCAGGTACTTCCCCTCAGCTCCAGAGGTAGTGGCTGCTCCCTACATCTGCTATTCCTGTATTCTGTACAGCAACCTTACTCTTTGCCCTGTTTGATAGTTAATCCCTTTTGCTGGTTAACAATTCTTTATAATAAATGTTCCCTATTCAAATTACTGGTGTAACTACCGTCTCCTGACTGGACCCTGATCCATAAGGGCACTCGATCTTCTGCAAAGGTACCACCTGTAATTGGGCGGGGAAAATAGCCTTTTCAGTAAATGAGACTAGATGAACTGGATATCCACAGAGAAAACGGGAACCTGGACTTATATCTCACACTAGATACAACTGGACTGGACCTAAATGTTAAAGGAATATAATAAAGTTTCTAGAGGGAGACATGGAAGAATATCGTCATGGCCTTGGGGTAAACAAATTTTTCTTAAACCAGACACAATAAACATTACTCATAAAAGAAAAGATGGATAAACTAAACTTACTAATAAGAACTTCTATTTATCAAAAGACATCATTAAAAGAGTGAAAAGACAGGCTTCCCACTGGGGGAAGACGTTTTTCTCCAGGATATACAAAAACCACTACAATTTAAAAAAAGAGAACAAACCAAAAATGGACAGGAGACTTGAGCAAGCACTTCACAAAAGAGGACCTTCAAATGGACAATAACATAAAGAAGTGCTCAATGTGATTTACCCCAAGAAATACATATTTGGTCTTTATCCCCATTCTTGGCAAAGAGCTCCTAAAACCCTTGGAATTTCCTGAAGTGAAAGAGGGATAAAGGTATCTTTTGCTATGTTAATGAAATAACTTTTAGAAAGTCCCTAGGTAACCCAAGGATGGGACCTGGTGGCCAGGGGAACCAACCACATGATTAGAGGGCTGGACCTCTCCAGGTAGGGGAGAGGGGCTGGAGATTGAGTTCCATCATCAATGGCAAACGATTTAATCAATTATGCCTGGGTAATGAAGCCTCCATAAAAATCCAAAAGGCTAGGCTTCGGGCTTTGGAGAGCTTCCCCGTCGGTGACCAGGTAGAGCTGAGGGGAAAGCGGTGGACCCGGAGAGCACAGGAGCTTCAAGCCCCTTGCAACATACCTTACCTTACAAATCTCTTCCATCTGGCAGTTCATCTGTATCCTTTACAATCGACTGGTAACATAAGTAAATGTTTCTCTGAGTTCTGTGAGTCACTCTAGCAAAAATTAATCAAACCCAAGGAGGTGGGTCATGGGAACCTCTGGTTTACAGCCAGTTGGTCAGAAGCACAGGTAACAACTTGGACTTGTGACTGGCATCTGAAGGGGGACAGGGACGGCCTGGCGAGACTGAGCCCTTGGCCTGTGGACTCAGATGCTGTCTCCAGGTAGACGGTGTCACAGTTGAGTGGAACTACAGGATATACAGCTGATGTTGAAGAATTGCTTGGTGGTGTGGGAAAAAACACACGTTATCAGTGATCAGGCAAATGGAGACTAAAACCACAGTGAGATACCAGCCTACAACTCCACAAAGGCAGACATGAGAAGGACAGAAACCAGCAGGTGTTGCTGAGGATGCAGAGCAACTGAGTTCTCAGGCATCTCTGGACAGACTGCAGACCGGCTCTACCACTGTGAAAACCTGTCCGGCAAGTACCTACTAAAAACAAACAGACACCAACCCTATGACACAACAATTCCACTTCTGGATACGTATGCAAGAGAAATGTGCGTCTATGTTGGCCCAAAGAAACCTACAAGAACAGTCAGAGAAGTTGTACTCTTAATAGCCCCAAACTGGAAACCCCAGATGCCCGTCAGTGGCAGAGGAGTTGAATGGAGAGCCGATCTGTGATGTGCACTGCGATCCCACAGAGCCAGGAACAATTCCTTTAAACATCTTTTTGGATTCCTGCTCTGGCACAAACTTTTTGAGAATCCCTTCTCTATTGATTTCATTGTTTTTACTTTTTTACTTTTCCCCTTATCACACTGAACACTTTTCAAACATCACGAAGAGGTTGTTTCCCTACTTAGAGCACCTTATGAGGAAGACAGAGACAGAGCGTGTGGCCGCGGCTCTGTTTTCACCAGACGTGTACTGTTCATCCCCACACACCACAGAGGGCGCTCCCTCCATCCGCGGCAGCAGACGTGGCACAGGGCGGACAGCACCCAAGCTCTCAGACACGTCGGTCGCGGCGCACCAGCCGCCAGGTGCCCACCCTGCCTGGGCACCTTCCCCAGGCGGTGCCCTGTCGTCTCACAAGCTAGGCCCCGGCAGATGTGCAAGACACTGTTTTCTATTTTACTAGTTAGAAAACAGAAGTGTAGCCATAAAGCTAGGACAGCTGTCACCTACTGCCCACCTCCCACGTGCCAGCCCGCATTCTGCAGTCTCCAAGACACAGATGCGATGCCCATGCTCTCCAAGGCCTTCTTCCATCCTTCCAAAGTGCCTGCCTCCCCGGAGCTCCACATACTTCTCTTGCTCTTCTCTGATGATGTGTGGCTGGCACTTCACAGTACTGAGGACACATGCGTTCGTGCATCATGCCCCACCCCCAAGTGGATTACATGCTCCCTGGATTACGTGGAAAGACTCTCCCCTGTACTTACATCCTCAGCAACAGTAAGGACAGGGCTTTTCAGTAAATAACGTGTTGGGCTGAATTTCCAGCTTCACATCTCAGAGCCTCAGCCTGGGAAGACCTTCTGGAAGAGAAGGGGCTTACGGCTCATCTGATGAAAGCAAGGGCCAGCATATGACACAGGAAAATAAAGAGCAACCTTTGCGAGGACCCTGGTTTGCTGCAGTGACACTATTAATTCCAGCGGAGCTCTTGGCCAGGAATGTAGGAGCCAAAAGCCTGATTAGCTCATTGCTGAAACGCTGGCAAACATGCTGGTTCTTGGCCTGGCCCCAAAAGAATGTGATGTGAACATTACACGCCATTAAGCTGACTCAGAGAACAAATGACTAAGATCCGATAATCAAGGAGATTTTGGCCTGGCCATTCTTCATCCTGATGCAACCTGAGTGTAATGCATTGGGAGGGATGATTCCGGCCCAGCCCAGAAGAAATGTCTCTGATACGGTGTGTGTGTTCTCAGCCAGTCTTGCCTCACGTAAGGGGCGGAGTGAGGAGCATTTTACTGCCTTTCTAATGCTCCAACAGACATTCAGAACCCTCTGGGAACAATCTTCTTCAATACCAGGCTGTAAAACAGGTGATTCTGTTTATAGGTGCTGTGCTATTTAAAGACCAGCCAGCTCATTAGCATCAAGTGCCACAGCCCTGCGCTCCACACAGCAACTCAGATATGGCCCACAAATGGAGGGAAACCTTCATGTGCCAAGGAAATGAAAGATGTCAGAGGGAACTAAGACGGGCACAGGTCACCTAATCCACGCGTCGGAGGCATTGGAAGCTAAGTCTCCAGACAGGGGTGGCCAGGGCTCTTCCAAGTGACCCGAAGGCTAACAATTCCACATCATTTCCCACACTGTCATTATTCCTTCATTCTGGAGACCGTGCCTGTGTGCCTGTGTGTGTGTGGCTGTGTGTATGTGTTGGCAGGGGAGGGCGGGTGGACAAGGGGGCTGAGACTCCCGTGAGTGACTCTTATTCAGTGAGAGGTGATCATGGCGTTCAGAAAGCAAGCCAGAGTTCAAGGTGCCCTCCCTCCACTCAACTCGGCAGAGATCTCAACCACACACCCGTCTTCTTGTTGGTCACTAGACACCAACCTCAGTGACACCCAGTTTCCGGAGAGAGACACAGGCTTTAAGGGAGTTCAAAGGCACATGCAGCTTGTCATACCGGGGACAGGAAGCCAGGTCTCTGACTGCGTTTCTACTAGCAAGGAGATGGGGACAGGACCCACTCGTGACAGTGACAGTGTTCCCTGCAAGCACTTCTACTCTGAGCCAGGAGCTCTAAACCAGCTGAGATTTCTCAGGAATTTGGGAATAGTAATAGTCTATGGTCAATGATGCCTTGAGGCCCTGCAAAATCCTGTCTTTTTAGAAAGATTCAATCACGTTTAACATATTCTAGGTAATAAATTAGAAACTTAATTTTAGGGTTTAAAATTCTTTTTTCCTGATGGTCTGGGAACTGAAAGGGAAATGCAATTAATCAGAATTCCCTACTCCCCAGTTCTCATTAGAAGAAACTTTACTGTTCTTTCCATAAAAAGCATGGAACCAGCCCAGAGTTACCAGCCAGGGAGAGGTGCTAAGGCAGAGCTAGGGGTGAGCACAGGGCACACCTCCACACCCCAGGTGCTGCCCCCAACGACGATGACCACCCTGCAGCTGAGAGGCATGCTTCTTCACCTTTGTTCCTCCACTGGCACCCAGAAACCACAAGTGAGCCAGCCAACAGCTCTGCTTCCTGACACCAGGCAGTGAAACGTGCATCTCTGTCCAGGGGACCTAACGTGCCAGACGGCTCCAGGACCAGACCCAGGGTCACTCCCTTCTCAGCCACCCAGAGCCCTGCTGCAGAGCAGCTGCTGCAGCCAGGCACAGCTTTCCTGTCTCCTCTGTCCTATATCTTCTCACGCAGCTTTTCAGTTGAGAACTTGTCCTACCCACCTTCTCTCCCTCATAAATTACTGGAAGAAAAAACCTCTTAGCATCAGAAAAAAACCATCTATAATACCTTTGGTCTCCCTCTTAGCACTTAGCACAGAGGTCTATACCCCACTAATAATGCTAGTACTAATAAATGTTGCTGAGTAACTGAACAGTCTGGGTTAGATAGATTTTCCATCACAGAGCAGAATTGCCTGTAGGGCTTTTGTCTTTTTTTTTTTTTTTTTTTTTTTTAGAGAAGCCTTTATTTCCATATTTCACAAATAAAGCTGGCTCAGTTGGTTGCTTTCGTAGGGTTTTGTCTTGAAAATCAAATTCTGATGTTAATTTCTAAAATTATTTACAATATGAAAGTTGAAATGAATCTCTGTCTCTTTCCAATGTCAGTCTTTCAGTTGAACCCACTTTCCTGTTAGCATTCACCTAAAAAAAAAACAAATAAAGAACTCAGTCTTCTCTTTGACTCAGTGCTTGGTGACAGCTCATCATCTCAGCAGTTCCCTGAGGTCCTTCACCAAAACCACCGGCGTTTCCACTCAAGCACCACAGTTTCCTATGACACCAGACCAGTGGTTCTCAAACTTTTTGGACTCAGGACCCCTTTCTTTTCTCAAATTATTTCTTAAATGGATTCTATTTATTGATATTTATTTGAAATTAACACAGAGAGATTTGAAAATTATTTATTCAGTAATTCATTCACAATGAATAATAAGCCCATTACATAACAATGAAAATAACACTTTTTAATAAAAGTAACTATATTTTCCAAACAAAAACAAATTAGAAGAATTTCTGGAACTCTTTAATGTCAGGATTAATAGAAAACAGCTGGATTGCCACACCTGCTTCTGCATTCAATCTGTTGTGAAATGTTGTTTTGGTTAAAGTATGTGAAAAAAGCCCATCCTCACTCAGACATGTGGATGGAAACAGGAGTATCTGCATAGGTTTATCAGATCATCATGGATATTCTTTGATATGACATCAGAACTCAGCAAGTGGTCATTTCTTAAAGGTTACTTGCAACATGGAATCTGAAAACCCATCAATAAACTTTTATTAACATTAAAACCCATTATCTAGCAATCTTGCACCCTAAACATATATTTCATCCATGCATTGGTTGGTGTGACATCATGCATTAGTCATTTTGGAAAATACTGGCTCAGTGAGTTACGCGGATCTTCCTGAATACATTTCAATATATAATGTCAAAAAATCACGTTTGGGGCCTCCCTGGTGGCGCAGTGGTTGAGAGTCCGCCTGCCGATGCAGGGGATACGGGTTCGTGCCCCGGTCTGGGAGGATCCCATATGCCGCGGAGCGGCTGGGCCCGTGAGCCATGGCCGCTGGGCCTGCGCATCCGGAGCCTGTGCTCCGCAACGGGGGAGGCCACAACAGTGAGAGGCCCGCATACCGCAAAAAAAAAAAAAAAAAAAAAAAAAAAAAAAAATCACGTTTGTTAACATCACCACTGAGTTCATCAGAAACATCTTTAAGTTCTGGGAAGCTGTCAAGCTCACCATAGCAGACACAAGTTTTCAAAATTCTAATTTTTGACTGAAAACTCAAATTTTGTCAGTTGCAACAAACACCGGCAGTTACTTCCTTTGAAGTCACAGGCTCACTTAGTCCAATTTTCAGACATTGTCTGCCAAAAACACGAGTCTGAATAACCACGGTTTGTCTGTCAGTCATTCTTTAAAGTAAAAACCGTGTTCCATGAGAAGAGGGGCGAGTTCAGCTCCCCACCCCCCAAAAAAGCATAAGCACTTGTTTTTCCTTGAAACAACTGCCGTGATTCCATCTGCAGACGTGCATTGTGCAAATTCCCAGTCTGTCTCTCAGAACATTTAAAAGACATGTGCCCAAGGGTCAAGATTTAATTACATTAATCATTCTTACTGCTTCATCGAGGACATTCGCTTCACACGCAAGCGGCTCTCTGTGCAGGGGTGGTGCTGAAGGCCTCTAACTAGGAGAGTCTGCCCGACCGCCCCCGCCACAGCCCCCTGGCGCGATGGGGCTCAGGTGCCAGCAGTTTTGCCCACCATCACTTTTGTACCATCAGCTCAGGGATCAGCACTGTGAGAAAGGAAATCATGTTTCTGGATC
This sequence comes from Mesoplodon mirus, assembly GCF_964341445.2. NCBI lineage: Eukaryota > Metazoa > Chordata > Mammalia > Artiodactyla > Ziphiidae > Mesoplodon > Mesoplodon mirus. The sequence continues at coordinate 146,451,229 of NC_138982.1, read as the reverse complement.
TTTATGAAAACATGGGAATCGTGTCTCCCCCCTAACGGGGTCTTGGAGAACCCTGAAGGTCCACAGATCACAGCTTCTGTTGTCATCCTATGGGTGCTAGAGGGCCGACAAGGGACTGGGAGTCTCAGGTTTGCCTTCAGAGGCGAAGCGACAGGCCTATGGCGCCGGCTCCGTGCCTGAGCCTTATGGAGTGGGGGGTCATAACTGAGATTCTGGAGACCACTCACCAGAGAGTCCTCGCCTCAGGGTGGAATTTAATCCTCTGTTCAGTAAGGACTTGCGGCTTGCTTCCAGCTCGGCATTCCAATCTGATTCTTTGCCTAATGGGTGCTGCAGATCACAGTGACGGGCCTCGCCCTCGGGCACCCTCGGTGGAGCCCAGCTGAGCCTGGGCCAGTCTGGAGGGTGTGCCCAGCTGAACAAGATCTGACCATGGGCAGACAGCCCCGGCCAAGGACCCCGGCCTCACCAAGCTGACCCCAGGCCCCTGGCTTCAGGCGCTTCCTCCTGGGTCTGAAGGAAGGGGGCTGACAGCCAGGCTCCTCTCACATGTCCAGCAGAGCACAGGGCCTCAGCCCCGCCGTGCTCTGTCCTCCAGACGGGAGAGACTCAGAGCCCAGCCGCAGTACGCTGGGGCAGTGGGCACACTATGCCAGCTCCCGGGCTGCCCCATCCACCCAGGAGAAGCTGTGCCCAGAAGATGCAGTGGTGCCCAGAGCAAGGAAAAGAGAAATAACAGACACCATGTGGGGTGTAGCTAAGAGCAAGAAGCCCCTCAGAGCTAAGGATGCCGGGCAGCGGGAAGCTGTGTCCCCAGGGGCCGGAGCCCAGTTTCAGGAACTCCAGGAAGCAGGGAAGAGAGATGGCAGAAGTCAGGGTCACAGCCCTGTGGGGACCAGTGGTCCACATGTCATCCCAGTGCCCTGAGGTAAAATAACACCTCTGTCAATGTCAGTCTCCATGCTGATCACATGGATAATACATGAATTTGAAAAGACCATTAGATGAAAAATTCCAGCTTCCTAAGTGGACCTCGAGAAGTACAGCTACCTCAAGATTAACAAATTCTCAGTAAGCAAAATAATCTACTTCATTATTTGTCTGTTTAATTAATGAGGTAATTAATCAAGTCTAGGAAATTCAGCAACACTTTAATCATAAGGGGTTATTGGAAGACATCAGTAAGAAACATGGCTCTATTACAAAATCTCATCTGTTTAAAATTCCATGAAAACTCAAACTACCAGTCTGGGGCACTTAAGTATCATGGGCGATTATTAACTGTGTCACGCTACAGACCCCTGTAAACTGCACTCTGTGTGAAGGGGCACCACTTTGGACTGTTTCTATTTGCTTAAGGACAATTATGAATACAGCTCAGAACTCCCTGGAAAAGCACCCAACTCAGTAAAAATCACAGAGGGACACGCCCGCTGGCTCTCCTCACTCTGAGATGCTATAAGTTTCCAAGGTTGGCTTGGGTACATTATCGTAGGAGCACCTTGCCTCAGAGGATGAACTTAGTGTGCCAATAAATTATTTATCCCCAAAAGTACTTCAGGATGAAATAATGCCTTTTATACCCAGAGAGCTTTACTATCCAACATGTTTGCATGTCAGTCATCTAGTTTTGCTCCCACAAGGGAATTCCCCAAGAGGATACAGGCCAGGTACTCATTATCCTCCTTTTTCCAAAGCAGAGACAGACTCAGAGCAAGGGAAGGGCCCCAGGCTTCAGCCACCACAATGCAAAGAGGGAGGGGTGCCCTGTGAGTTTTCGACATCACTGCAACTTGGGTTCAAAGTGGTTTTCTTCACTGATTTTATTTATCTTATGTATATCTCAATTCAGTCCCCCAAAATTGAAGCATCTGATTTTTTCTTCTTATAAGAAATCAGAAAAGCCTGATTAAAAACAGCCTTTAAAACTTTTTAACTTTTAAGAGTTAAAAACAAGAAAGATGAACTTCCAATACTGTGCCCTTGTAATGTCTGCCTAGAAAACAGCCACGAATGTATGGCTTCACATCCAAGTGGTAGTGAAACAGAGAAATAGAAAATTGTTCAAACAGTCCCCAAAGAGTTTGGTTCAGAAATTTTCCTCTTTTAAATTCTCTATCATTAAATACATATTTCAACAGAGATGAATTAAGACACAAATGGCTTCTTTGAACTGGGGTGATGCCATAATAAAAACTGTTGTCAGGCAGCTGGTAATGAGGAAGCCCTATTTTATGCATTGCAAAGCAGTGATCATCTGAAGGCAGACTACACTCACACCCAGGCTCCAGCTCGGGGACAGGAGAAAAAGGAGTGCCAGCAGCCTGGGTGACTGTTACCTGCTCTGCCGAAACAGGCATCACAGCAAGAGAAGAGCTTAGGCAAAAACTGGCCTACTTGAGAGACCAGAAAGCACCTAGAGACAGTCTAGAAACATGGGGCTCACCTCGTGGGAAAAGCCTCCCCCTCTGCACCCCAAGAGTAAGATGTAAGGCTGAAACTGTTCTGAGAAGCATAGGCCCATGAAGACTCCTTGGTTAAACAGAGGGCTCAGCTGTACACACAGATCAGATAATAGGGTTTCTCTCCCACCCACAGCCATGCCTTCAAGATACCCTGAGCAGAAAGAGAAACAGGCATGAGAAAGCAAAGATAATGACCAGGCCAGAGGGTCATGACTAGGAAAGAACTCGGGGTGTAGGGACAGGCACATGGAACTGCTGAAAGCAAAGAGATCAGAAGCTACTAGAATCCGGGGGGAATTCTACTGCCAAAGAAACATAAGCCTAAAATAAGTCAGTGACTGTCAAAACAATCCCCGGCCTCCAAACTCCACAAGCGGAAGCAAGCTCTGGAATCTGGGCAGACCCCGCCCGTCAAGGGAGAGATCCTCTCCAAGGTCCCAGGCAGCTGTGCCCACAGAGGACAAAGGACAAGGAAAAGCCTCCCATGGTCAGGGCAAGGAGTCTGGGCAGACACTCCCAGGGCAGAGGTAAGAGAATCAGACGAGACCACAGTAGAACCAGGATGGACCAAGACAAGACCACGCCATCGCCATCATCACATCAGAGCACAAACAAAACATGAACTTTGTCCAAGCCCTAAAACACCACATGTGGCCTCTCCCGGCTAACACGTGGAAGGGCTGCTTCCTTACCAATTGCAGCATTAGCCTTGCCCTAATCCACCCTGCCTTAGATAAAATTCATAAAATGGCCCCTGCTTACTGACAGCACTCTACTTTCTTCGATCCTCCCCAAAATCATCCAACCAAAGCCCAAATCCTGTAACAGATTCTTTCTAACACCCTCTCACATCAATGCCCCACAGTTCCCCATGGTGTATGGTCCCAACCTGTTCCATCACAGGTGCCAGGTGAGTTCCTGGTGGCCTCTGTTTAATAGTCATTGACAGACGCCTTCATAATACCTGTCCTCGGGGTGTCACTCTTGCTTTGAACGAAGGACTGATGTTTATCTTCCATTTCTCCCCTTTCAAATGGAAGGTTTTTTCCATTGCAATTGTCAGTGGTTTGGCTCCATTAGTGAACAGTATGAGCAGCAGATAACCTGTGTGTTAGTTCAGTCACCAAACCTCAAGAGCCATATCTGGATTTGTCTCCCTGGGGAAGACAAGTACAGCTGCAAAAGAAGAATGTGCACAGATATTTCAGGGCCAAGGGGAAGGACTGAGTCAGAGGTAACTGTCCACCAAACAGACATGCAGCTGCTAACCATGGACTACACTTTGCCCACCTCACACTTGCATCTAGGCAGGCCATGTGACTAACTCTCCCCAGTGGAACATCTACAGTTACTGTACATGTCATGTCCAGGCCAACATGGGTGAAAAGCATGTGTGCATCCTCCACACTGTACTCCCCATCTGCCAGCTGGACAAAAAGGAAGTTCAGGCCCTAGATGATGCTACCAACCTAGCAGATAGCAGGACCACAGAGGTCAAAAGCCAGGCCCGAATCACCATGCAGAGGAAAGCTGATCATTGGTGAGGAACATCCACAGTGGGCTATTACATGAAGGAGAAGTAAATTTTCTGTGTAAGGTCCTAACATCTGGAAGTTTTACTATAGATGCTGAAGTTACCCGAAATAATCCAGAAACTGGGGGCTACAGGCACAGAGTAAAAGCATGAGTCAGACTCTGAGAAACCAGCCTTCAACTTGTGTTGGAAGAGCAAAGGGATAAACCCTAAATGTGGAGAAGTCCTGAAAAGCAAACCAGCCCTCCCATGCACCGCTGCCTTGTTTTGCTCATTTGGTTGGCTTCAGGCTTGCACTGGGATTAAGATGGCTTCTTTAAGAATAAAGAACCTTAGCAATAACAAAATAAAACCTGTCCAAAAATGAAACAATCATCCTAGGTCTCATATTATTCCTCAAAATAATTCTGCAGATACAATGTCTAGCACACGCAAAGAAATTAGACACCATGAGCAAGAAACAACAGAAAACAAAAACAGATGCACAAAGACATGAGAAGTCAGAATTACCCAATATGGACTATCAAAAAACTGCACTTGCAATAATGCAAAAACAAACAACCCTGTTAAAAATGGGCAAAAGACTTGAATAGACATTTCTCTAAAGAAGATCTATCAATGGCCAATAAGCACATAAAGAGATGTGCAACATTATTCATCATAAGGGAAGTGCTAATCAAAGCCACAGTGAAATATCACTTCATGCCCACTAGGATATATTAAAGAAACAGAAAATAACAAGTGGTGGCGAGGATGTGGAGACATTGGAATCCTGTACATTGTTGGTGAGAATGTAAACTGGTGCAGCTGCAGTAGAGAATGGTATGGTGGCTCTTCAAAAAATTAAACATAGAATTATCACATGATCCAGCAACTCCATTTCTGGAAACATGCCCAAAAGAAGTGAAGACAGGGACTCAAACAGATACTTTACAACTATGTTTAACAGCATTATTCACTATAGTCAAAAGGTAGAAGCAATCCATGCATCCATCAACAGATGAATGGTTAAACAAAATGTGGTTTATCCATAAAATGGAATACTATTCAGCCTTAAAAAGGAAGGAAATTCTGACACATGCTACAAAATGTATGAACCTTAAAGGCATTACGCTAAGTGAAATAAGCCATTCACAAAAGGACAAAATTGTGTGATTCCACTTCTATGAGGTACCTCGAGAAGTCAAATTCATAGAATCAGAAAGTAGAACGGTAGTTTCCAGGGGACTGGGAGAGAGGATTATTGGGTTTTTTTGTTTCTTTTTTTACATCTTTATTGGAGTATAATTGCTTTACAATATTGTGTTAATTTCTGCTGTACAACAAACTGAATCAGCCATAGGTATACATATATCCCCATATCCCCTCCCTCTTGAGCCTCCCTCTCACCCAGGATTATTGTTTATTGGGGACAGAGTTTCAATTTTGCAAGATGAAAAGAGTTCTAGAGATGGATGGTGATGATGGTTGCACAACAATGTGAATGTACTTAGTACCACAGAACTATACATTTAAAATGTAAATTTTATATATGTTTTATTACAACAAAAAAACACGACATTCTGTGGAAAAGAGTATCAGTTCCTCAAAAACTTAAATGTAAAATTACCATATGATCAAGCAATTCCACTTCTGGATATAAATCCAAAATAATTGAAAACCGGATCTTGAAGAGACATCTGTACACCTATATTCATAGCAGTATTATTCACAATGGCTAAAATGTGGAAGGAACCCAAGTGTCCATCGACAGATTAAATGGATAAGCAAATATGGTATATACATACAATGGAATATTATTCAGCCTTAAAAAAGGAAGGAATTTCTGGTACATGCTACATGGATGAAACTTGAGGACATTATGCTAAGTGAAACAAGTCAGTCACAAAAAGATAAATACTATTGATATATGACTCCACTTATATGAGGTACCTTAAAGCAGGGGTCCCCAACCCCCAGGCCACAGACCAGTCTGTGGCCTGTTAGGAACCGGGCCGCACAGCAAAAGGTGAGCAGTGGGCGAGTGAGTGAAGCTACTTCTGTAGTTACAGCCGCTCCCTGTCACTCGCATTACCACCTGAGCTCCGCCTCCTGTCAGATCAGCTGCAGCATTAGATTCTCATAAGAGCTTGAACCCTGCCGTGAACTGCACATGCGAGGGACCTAAGTTGCGGCTCCTTATGAGAATCTAAGGCCTGATGATCTGAGGGGGAGCTGAGGTGGTGATGCTAATGCTGGGGAGTGGGTGAAAATACAGATCACCATTAGCAGAGAGGTTTGACTGCACAGAGACCATGATAAATCAACTGCTGGCAGACTCATATCAAAACCCTATCAGTGAGTGGCAAGTGAAAACAAGCTCAGGGCTCCCACTGATTCTGCATTATGGTGAGTTGTAGAATTATTTCATTATATATTACAATGTAATAATAATGGAGATAAAGTGCACAATAAATGTAGTGCGCTTGAATCATCCCCAAACCATCCCCCTCGCCCCTGTCCATGGAAAAACTGTCTTCCACAAAACTGGTCCCTGGTGCCAAAAGGTTGGGGACTGCTGCCTTCAAGTATCTCAGAAATCATAGAGACAGAAAGTAGAACCAATCAAAGGTGGTTGCAAGGGCTGGGAGAAAGGGGGGATGAGGAATTATTGTTTATTAGGTATAGACTTTCAGTCTTATAAGATGAAAGAGCTATGATTAAGATGTTAAATTTTATGTTACATGTATTTTACTACAATTAAAAAATTGGGAAAAACAAACAAAAAACACTACACTTGCTATGGTCAAAAACACAAAGGAGAGATTAGGAGCTATAAAAAGTAACTCAGGGCTTCCCTGGTGGCGCAGTGGTTGAGAGTCCACCCGCCGATGCAGGGGACACGGGTTCATGCCCCGGTCTGGGAAGATCCCACATGCCGCAGAGCGGCTGGGCCCGTGAGCCACGGCTACTGAGCCTGCGCGTCCGGAGCCTGTGCTCCGCAACAGGGGAGATCACAACAGTGAGAGGCCCGCGTACCGCAAAAAAAAAAAAAAAAAATCAGTTTCAGATGTACAACATAGTGATTTGTAATTTTTATAGATTATACTCTATTAAAGTTATTATAAAATATTGGCTCTATTCCCTGTGTTATACAATATATCCTTGTAGCTTACTTACTTATTTTATACATAGTAGTTTGTACCTCTTAATCCCCTTTGTTTATTTTGTTTTTGTTTCCTCTACTTTAGGAGACAGATCGAAAAAATAAATATTACTGCATTTTATGTCAAAGGGTGTTCTGCCTATGTTTTCTTCTAGGAGCTTTATGGTTTGGGGTCTTAAATTTAGGTCTTTTATCCACTTTGAGCTTATTTTTGTATATGGTATAAGAAAATGTTCTGATTTCATTTTTTTACATGCAGCTGTCCAGTTTTCCCAACATCACTTATTGAAGAGACTGTCCTTTCTCCATTGTATATTCCTGCCTCCTTTGTCATGTATTAATTGACCATAAGTGCATGTACTTATTTCTGGGCTTTCTAATCTGATCTATGGGCTTTCTATCTGATCTTTTCCACTGATCTGTGTGTCTGTTTCTGTGCCAGCTCCATACTGTTTTGATTGCTGTAGCTCTGTAGTATAGTCTGAAGTCAGGGAGCATGATACCTCCAGCTCTGTTCTTTTTTTCTCAAGCCTGTTTTGATAATTCCAGATCTTTTGTGTTTCCATACAAATTTTAAAATTAGTTGTTCTAGCTCTGTGAAAAATGCTGTGGGTATTTTGATAGGGATTGCACTGAATCTATAGATTGCCTTGGGTAGTATGGTCATTTTAATATTAATTCTTCCAATCATGAACACAATATATCTCTCCATCTGTCTGTCATCTTCAATTTCTTTCATCAGTGTGTTATAGTTTTCTGAGTACAGGTTTTTACCTTCTTAGTTAGGTTTATTCCTAGGTGTTTTATTCTTCTTGATGAGACCGCAAATGGAGTTATTTCCTTAATTTCTCTTTCTGATAGTTCATTGTTAGTGCATAGAAATGCAACATATTTTTGGTATATTAATTTTATATACTGGAACTTCACCAAATTGATTGATGACCTCTACTAGTTTTTTGGTGACAACTTTAGGATTTTCTATGTATACTATCATGATATATGCAAAAATGACAGTTTTACCTCTTCCTTTCCAATTTGGATTCCTTTTACTTCTTTTTCTTGTCTGATTGCTGTGGCTAGAACTTCCAATACTATGTTGAATAAAACTGGCAAAAGTGGGCATCCTCATCTTGTTCCTGATCTTAGAGAAAACACTTTCAGTTTCTCATCATTGAGTATAATGTTAGCTGTGGGCTTGTTCATATATGACCTTTATTATGTTGAGGTATGTTCCCACTATACCCACTTTGTGGACAGTTTTTATATTAAATGGATGTTGAATTTTTCAAAAGCTTTTTCTGCATTTATTGAGATGGTCATATGATTTTTATTCTTCAATTTGTTAATGTGGTGTACCACACTGATTGATTTGCAGATGTTAAACCATCCTTGCCTCCCTGGGATAAATCCCACTTGATCATGGTTTATCATCCTTTTAATGTACTGTTGGATTTGCTTGCTAATATTATAATGAGGATTTTTGCATCTATGTTCATCAGTGATATTGGACTATGATTTTCTTTTTTTAAATGATATTTTTGTCTGATTTTGGTATCGGGGTAATGCTGGCCTCATTGAATGAGTTCTGAAGCATTCCTTCCTCTGGATTTTTTGGAAGAGTTTGAGAATGATAGGTGTTAACTCTTCTCTAAATGTTTGGTAGAGTTCACTTGTGAAGCCATCTGGTCCTGGAATTTTCTTTATTGGGAATTTTTTTTATTACTGACTCAATTTCATTAATGGTAATTGGTCTGTACATATTTTCTGTTTCTTCCTGGTTCAGTGTTGGGAGATTATACATTTCTAGGGATTTTTTCCATCTCTTCTACATTGTGCATTTTATTGGCATATAGTTTTTCGTAGTAATACCTTATGATCCTTCGTACTTCTATGGTATCAGTTGTAACTTCTTTTTCACTTCTGATTTATTGATTTGGACCCTCTCTTTTTTTCTTGATGTGTCTGGCTAAAGGTTTACCAATTTCCTTTACTTCTCAAAGAACCAGCTCTTAATTTCATTGATCTTTTCTATTTTTTGGCCTCTATTTAATTCATTTCTGCTCTGATTTTTAATAATTTCTTTCCTTTTACTAACTTTGGATTTTGTTTGTTCTTTTTCTAGTTCCTTTAGGTGTAAATTTAGGTTGTATATCTGAGAATTCTTATGTTTCCTGAGGTAGGCTTGTACTGTTATATACTTCCCTCTTAGAACACTTTTGATGCATCCCATTGATCTTGGATCGTGTTTTCACTTTCATTTGTCTCCATGAATTTCCTGATTTCTTCTTTGACTTCCTCAGTGATCCATTGGTGGTTTAGTAGCATACTGTTTAGTCTCCAAGTGTCTGTGTTTTTTGCAGTTTTTTTTCTTATAGTTGATTTCTACTCTCATAGCATTGTGATGGGAAAAGATGCTTGATATGGTTTCCATTTTCTTAAACTTAACAAAACTTGTTTTATGGCCTAGCATGTAATCTATCCTGGAGAATGTTCCATGTGCACTTGAAATGAATATGTATTCTGCTAGGTGCAATGTTCTACATATATCTAATAATTCCATTTGGTCTAATGTCATTTAAGGCCTGGGTTTCTATATTGATTTTCTGTCTGGATGATCTGTCCATTGATGTAAGTGGGGTGTTAAAGTCTCCTACTATTATTGTGTAACTGTTACTTTCTCCCTTTATGTCTGTTAATATTTGCTTTATGTATTTAGGTGCTCCTATGTTGGGTGCATATATATTTACAATTGTTATACCTTCTTCTTGGATTGATCCCTTGATTATTATGTAATTTCCTTCTTTGTCTCTCATTACAATCTTAGGTTTAAAGTCCATTTTGTCTTATATAAGTATTGCTATACCAGCTTTCTTTTCATTTCCATTTCCATGGAATAGCTTTTACCATCCCCTTATTTTCAGTCTGTGTGTGTCTTTAGATCTGAACTGAGTCTCTTATAGGCAGCATATAGATGAGTCTTGTTTTTGTATCCATTCAGACGCACTAAGTCTTTTTTTTTAAACTTCCTTCCTTCCTTCCTTTCTTGGCTGCATCAGGTCTTAGTTGCAGCTCATGGGATCTTTCACTACGGTGCGCAGGCTCTTCATTGAGGCATGCAGGTTCTTTGTTGTAGCAGGCAGGCTTCTCTCTAGCTGTGGTACATGGGCTCCAGAGTGTGTGGGCTCTGTAGTTGTGGTGCATGAGCTTCAGAGCATGTGGGCTCTGTAGTTGTGCACACGGACTCTGTAGCTGTGGTGCGTGGGCTCAGTAGTTGCAGCACGCAGGCTTAGTTGCCCCACGGCATGTGGGATCTCAGTTCCCTGACCAGGGATCGAACCAGCGTCCCCTGTATTGCAAGACGGATTCTTAACCACTGGACCACCAAGGAAGTCCCCACCCTAAGTTTTTTGATTAGAGCATTTAGTCCACTTACATTTAAAGTAATTACTGATAGGTATGTACTTATTGCCTTTTTTTTTTTTTTTTTTTTGCGGTACGCGGGCCTCTCACTGTTGTGGCCTCTCCCACTGCAGAGCACAGGCTCCGGACGCGCAGGCTCAGTGGCCATGGCTCACGGACTCAGCCGCTCCGTGGCATGTGGGATCCTCCTGGACCGGGGCAAGAACCCGTGTCCCCTGCATCGGCAGGCAGACTCTCAACCACTGCACCACCAGGGAAGCCCGAGGTTGTTTTTGTAGCTCCTTTTTCTTCCTTTCTTCTTCTTTTGCTCTCTTCCCTTGTGACTTGGTGAATATCTTCAGTGTTATTTTTGGATTGCTTTCTCTTTTGTGTGTGTCTATCTATTACAGATTTTTGGTTTGTGGTTACAGGAGGTTTATATACAGCTATACATATATGATTTTAAGTTGCTTAACATATTTTAAGTTGCTGATCTCTTAAGTTCAAATGCATTTTAACAACCCTGCATTTTTACTCCTCTTGCCCTATGATTGCTGGTTTTGATATCATATTTTACATCTTTTTGTTTTGTGTATCCCTTAACTACTTATTGTGTACATAGACTATTTTACTACTTTTGTCTTTTAACCTTCCTACTAGCTTTGTACGTGGTTGATTTACTACCTTTATTGTATTTTTGCCTTTACCAATGACATTTTTCCTTTTGTAATATTCATGTTTCTAGTTGTGGGCTTTTCTTTTTTGCTTAAAGAAGTCCCTTTAACATTTCTTGTTAAGCTGGTTCAGTGGTGATGAACTGTTTTAGCTTTTGCTTATCTGTAAACTTTTTATCTCTCCATCAAAATGAATGAAAGCCTTGTCAGGTAAAGTATTCTTAGTTTTAGGTTTTTCCCTTTCATCACTTTAAATATATCATGCCACTCCCTTCTGGCCTGAAGTTTCTGCTGAAAAGTCAGCTGATAGTCTTATGGAAGTTCCCTTGTACTTAACTTGTTGCTTTTCCCTTGTTTCTTTTAATATTCTCTTACCTTTAATTTCTGCCAATTTAATTACAATGTGTCTTGGTGTGATCTTCTTTTGGTTGCTCCTGCTTGGGACTCTCTGTGTTTCCTGGACCTGGACGTCTGTTTCCTTTCCCAAGTCAGGGAAGTTTTCAGCTATTTTGTCTCTAAGTATGTTCTCTGACCTTTTCTCTCTCTCTTCTCCTTCTGGGACTCCTATAATGTGAATGTTACTACATTTGATATTGTCCCAGAGGTCTCTTGAACTTTCTTCACTTCTTTTTATTCTTTTTTCCATTCAGCTTCAGTGATTTCCAATACTCTGTCTTCCAGCTTGCTCATCCATTCCTTTATATCATTTAATCTATTGTTGATTCCTTCTAGTGTATTTTTAATTTCTGTTATTGTATTCTTCACCTCTGCTTTGTCGTTCTTTATATTTACTAACTCTTTGTTAAAAACTTCTAACTTCTCACTCTGCTCATCCATTCTTCTCCCAAGTTTTTGATCATCTTTGTGATCATTATTTGAACTCTTTATCAGGTAGACTGCTTATCTCCACTTCACTTAGTTCTCCTTCTGGGGTTTTATCTTGTTCTTTTGTGTGGAACATGTTCCTCTGTCTCCTCATTCTGCCTAATTTTCTGTTTTTACTTTTCCCAGCCTTGGAGATGTGATACGTCCTATGCATCACAGCAGAAGACTCCCTTCTCGTGAACAGAGCTATATGATCTAGATTTGCCCCCAGTGTGTGTTACATGGATCCTTCTGTTGTGGTGGGCTGACTACTGTGGGTGGTCTGGTAGACATGGTGACACCCACTGTGGTTGGTTGCCAGGCCCTGCCTAGTGCAAAGGCCGGCAGCCACTGGTTGGTGGGGCCAGGTCACAAGGCAGATGGCTGCAGAAACCAGGGGGTTCCCAGGGCTAATGCTGGCTCACTGGTGGGTTCTGGGGTGTGTGTCTGTGGGGCAGGTGTCCCCAGATCTAGTGTCCACCCGCTGACGGGTGGGGTTAGAATCCAGGAATTCCTGGGGCTGGTGCCTGCCCAGTGGTGGGTGAAGCCAGGTCCTGGGGCTAGTGCTGGCCCACTGGCAGACAGTGCTAGGTCCTAGGGTCTAGCTTCATGGCCCAGGGGTCCCAGAGCTGGTTTTGGACCACTGGTTGGTGGGGCCAGTTCCTGATACACCTGGCTGCAGAGTACAGGGTATCCCGAAGTTTGTGTAGGCCTTCTGGTAAGTAGGGCCAGATCCTGAAGGGCCTAAAGTGTCTCAGAGCCAGTTTTGGCCTGCTGGTAGGCAGGGCAGGGGCTCAGTGGGTCCCAGGGTTGATGCCAGCCTGCTTGTGGGAGGGCTGGATCCTGCCATGGCAGGCTGCAGGGCTGTGGTGGTCCTGGTGCTACTGTCTTCCTGCTGATGGGCGGGGCTGGTGCCCAGGGGTTTCTGGAGCTGGTACCCGCCAACTGGTGGGTAGATCTGGGTCCCAGGTTCTCTGGCTACAGGGCCAGAGTCTAGTGTCTATGCGCCAGTCTGTTGGGCTGGGTCCTGGGTCCTCTGGTGAACAGGGCAATATCCAAGGGAGACTATGGGCTCAGGGGGGTCTTACGGCAGTCTGCCTGCTATTGGATGAGGCTGTGTCCCCATCCAGCTATTTGCTTGGCCTGAGGTATCCCCTGGTACCTACAGGCTGGTGGGCATGGGTGGGGCTGGGTCTCAAGGCTAATAAGCCAGAGAGAGGATTCCAAAATGGTACTTGCCAGCAGCAGTGTCCAGGTGGTAGAACAAGCTCCCCAAAATGGTTGCCTCCATTGTCTATGTCCCCAGGGTGAGCTCCAGTTGCTTCTTGCCTCTCTGGGAGACTCTCCAAGATCAGTTGGTAGGTCTGACCCAAGCTCCTTTCAAATTACTGCTTCTGCCCTGGGTCCCATAGCATATGAGATTTTGTGTTCACCCTTTAAGAGTGGAGTCTCTGTTTCCTGCAGCCCTCTGGCCCTCCCAAAAGTTAGCCCCCTGGCCTTCAAAGCCAAACGTTCTGGGGGCTTGTCTTCCTGATACAAGACCCCCAAGACGGAGAGCAAGTGGCACTTGGACCTCTCATACCTTGGGGAAAACCTCTGAAATTGTAATTATTCTCCCTTTCATGGGTCCTCCATCCAGGGGTACGGGTCTTGACTATACTACAACTCCATCCCTCCTACCCATCTTATTGTGGTTCCTTCTCTATATCTTTAGTTGTAGAAGATCTTTCCTGGTAGATTTCAGTCTTTCTCATAAATAGTTGCACTGTAAGTAGTTGTAATTTCGGTGTGCCCATGAGAGGAGGTGAGCTCAGGGTCTTCCTACTCCACCATCTTGGCCAAGCTTTCAAAACACATTATTTTAAAGTACACATGGAACATTCTCCAGGAGAGACCAGACGTTACACTAGAAAAACAAATCTCAATATTTTAAAGGATTGAAATCACACAAAGTATGCTCTCTGATGGCAAGGGAAAGAAATTCAGAAGTTAATAACACAAACAAAAATTCACAAGTTTGTGGAAATTAAACAACACATTCCTAAATAACCAAGGAATCAAAGAAGAAAGCACAAAGAAAATTATAAAATACTTTGAAATGACTGAAAATGAAATCACAACATACCAAAACATGGTAGGCAGCGAAAGTAGTGATTAGAGAAAGTTATAGGTGTAAATACCTATATTAAAAAGGAATAAATATCTCAAATCAATACCCTAACCTTCCACCTTAAGAAATTAGAAAAGAACAAACTAAATCTAAAGCAAGCAGAAGGAAGGAAAAAACAAGTATTAGAGCAAAAATAAATGCAATAAGGAAACAGAAAACAATAGAGAAAAAAAAAACAGTGAAACCAGAAGTTGCTTCTATGAAAAGTTTTAAAAAAAGCAAAAAACTTTATCCATATGCACCAAGAAAAAGACAGAGAAGACTTAAGTTACTAAAATCAGAAATGAAATTAAGAACCTTACAGAAATAAAAAGGATCATTAAGAAATATTATGAACAATTGTTCGCCAACAAATTATATAACCTAGGTGCAATGGCCAAATTCCTAGAAAGACAAAAACTATCAAAACCAATTCAACAAGAAATAAAAAATCTGAATAGATCTAAAACAGGTAAAGACATTGTCTTAGAAATTGAGAAACTTCCCACTTTTCCCAAGAAAAAGTCCAGGACCAAATGGCTTCACTAGTGAATTCTGTCAAACATTTAAAGAAGAATGAACACCAATCCTTCACAGACTCTTCCAAAAAATAAAAAAGGGCACTTCCCAATTCATTATGAGACCAATATAATCCTGATATCAAAACCAAAGATATCACAAGAAAACTAAGTACCAATATGCTTCAAGAATACATATGCAAAAATCCTCAACAAAACAATAACAAACTAAGTCGAGCAATACTGTATATAAAAAGGATTATCCACCGCGACCAGCTGTGATTTATCTAAGGAAGGCAAGGTTGGTTCAACACATGAACATCAATCAATGTAATGCACCACCTTAATGAGGGACAGAAACCACACGTTCATCTCAGTAGATTTAGAAAAAGCATCTGACAAGAACAATACTCTTTTGTGATTAAAAAAAAATTCAACAAAATAAAAATAGAAGGAAACTTCCTCAACCTAATAAAGGGCATCTACAAATATCCACAGCTAACAACATAATTAATGGTGAAAGGCTGAAAGCTTTCCCCCTAAGATCAGGAAGAAGACAAGGGTGTCCACCTTTGCCAGAACAATTCAACATTATACTAGAAGTTATAACCAGGGCAATTACACGAGGAATAAAAATACAGGGCAACCAGATTAGAAAGGAAGAAGTAAAATTCTCTATATATCCATAGAAAACCTTCAGAATCCACAAAAAGCTATTACAGCTAATAAATCCCACGTTCATGGATTGGAAGACTTAATACTGTCAAGATGGCAATATTCCCAAATTGATCTACACATTCAATGCAATCCTTACCAAAATTTCAGCTGCCTTTTATGCAGAAATTGACAAGCTAATCCTAAAAATCATATGGAAATGCAAGGGACCAGGAATAGCCAAAACAATCTTAAATAAGAACAACAAAGTTGGAGGACTCACACTTCCCAATTTCAAAACTTACCACAAAGCTCCAGTACTCATGACTGTGTGGTTTTGGCATAACGATAGATATATAGATGGACGGAATCAAACTGAGAGTCCAGAAATAAACCCATATTTTATGGTCAACTGATTTTCAAAAAAGGTGTTAAAAGACCATTCACTGAGGGACAAGTCTTTTCAACAAATGGTGCTAGGACAACTGGAGAGCCACATACAGAAACTCCTCCCTCATACCATATATAAAAATTTACTCAAAATGTATCAAAGACCTAAATTTAAGAGCTAAAACTTCACAAGAAAACACAGGCATGAATCTTTGTGACCTGGGATTAGGCAACGTTGTCTTAAATATAACACCTAAAGCACAAGCAACAAAAGAAAAAATAGATAAACTGGACTTCATGAAAATTAAAACCTTTTGTGCATCAAAGGACACTATCATGAAAGTGAAAAGGCAACTCACAGCTGGAGAGGAAATATCTGCAAATCATATATCTGATAAGGGATTGGTAAACAATATATAAAAAACTCTTACAGCCTAACAATAAAAAGACAATCCAATTTAAAAATGGCCAAAGGATCTGAATAGACATTTCTCCAAAGAAGATATACAAATGGCCAATAAGCACACGAAAAGGTGCTCAAAAGCATCAGTCTTTAGGGAAATACTAATCAATACCACAAGGAGATACTACTTCACACCCACTAGGATGGCAATAATCAAAAAACTGAAAATAAGTGTTGGTGAAGATGCAAAGAAACTGGAACGCTTATGCATTGCTGGTGGGAATGTAAAATGGTACAGCATCTTTGGAAAACAGTTTGGCAGTTATTCAAAAAGTTAAACGTAGAGTTATTATTTGACCCAGCAATTTCACTCCTAAGCATATACTCAAAAGAACTGAAAACATGTATTCATACAAAAACTTGTACATGACTGTTGAGAGCACATTATTTACAACAGACAAAAAAACAGAAAAAAATTCAAATGTATACCTACTGATGATAAGCAAAATGTGATATATCCATACAGTGTAATATTATTCAGCCATAAAAAGGAATGTACTGATACATGCTACAGTGGACCATGGATGGACCTTGACATTATTATACTAAGTGAAAGAAGCCAGGAACCAGAGGCAACTTATTTACGACTCCACTCATATGAAAAGTACATATTAGGCAAAACCTTACAGACAGAAAGTAAATTAATGGCTGCCAGGGGCTGGGGGAAGGGAGGAATGGGGAGTGACTGTTAAGAGGTATGATGTTTCTTTTTAAGTGATAAAAATGCTCTGGAATTAGGTAGTGATGATGGTTGCACAACCTTGTAAATATACCAAAACCACTGAATCTAAACTTTAAAAGGGTGAATTTTATGGCATGTAAACTATATCCTGAAAAATTTTAAGTAAATTAAAGGAATTTTAAAAATGAAAAAAAGTGAAATCAAGATACTTTTAGAAAAAAATCAAGAGTGTCTATGTACTACCAGCTGATGAGCAAAAATGGAATTTCTAAAGAAGCCTCTTCAGGTAGAAGGGAAATGACCCTAAAATGAAGTTCAGAAATGTCAGAGAGCAATGAAAAGCAAAGAATGGATAAAGATGTGAATAAATCTAAATGAACACTGCCAGTATGTTAAATACTAACACTGTTTTCTGTTTGTTTTTTTGTTTGTGTTTTTTTGTTTGTTTGTTTGTTTTGAGGCCATGCTGCGCGGCATGTGGGATCTTAGTTTCCCGACCAGGGATCGAAACTGCACCCTCTGCAGTGGAAACACAGAGTCTTAACCACTGGACCACTGGGGAAGTCCCAGTACTAACATGATTAATATTACTTAGTTGAGTTTAAAAAGAGCATACAGGGCTTCCCTGGTGGCGCAGTGGTTGAGAGTCCACCTGCCGATGCAGGGGACACGGGTTTGTGCCCCAGTCCGGGAAGATCCCACATGCCACGGAGCAGCTGGGCCCATGAGCCATGGCTGCTGAGCCTGCACGTCCGGAGCCTGTGCTCTGCAATGGGAGAGGCCACAACAGTGAGAGGCCCGCGTATCACAAAATAAAAAAAAGAAAGAAAAAAAAAGAGCATACAGAATTAAAATATACAATTACAATCACACATAAATCTGGAGGAGTGAATGGAGTTCAAGTATTCTAAGAAAATGATCTCTGCATGGTCCAGGAAGAAGGTATAATGGCATTATCTGGATAAGTTAATAACACATTATCTAATTTACACGGTTACCACAAAAAGAAAGAAAAATAGAATATAACCTCCAATGTACTAGAAATAGTGGAAAAGTAGAACGATTTTTTAAAATCATAATACTAGTTTCAAATAATACTAGAGAAGAGAGAAAAATAAACACAGAAAATGTAGGACAAGAGTGTCATACAATAGGTTTGTAGATTTAAACTCAAATAGATCAGTAATTACATTCAATGTAAATGAGTTGAATGTTCCCATTAGAGGGCAAAAATTATCATATTGGATGGAAAAAAATCTAACTGTGTAATCTTTACAAGAGACATATCTAAGGTATAAAAATATAGTAAGGCTGAAAGTAAAATGATTTAAAAAAAAAGATATCATGCAAATATGAGCCTAAAGAAATCTGGTGTGGCTATATTAGCATCAGACAATTACACCATAAAGGCAAAGATACTTTACTAAAGATACATTACTAGAGATAAAGAGAACCACACATAATAATTAAAGTCTGAATTCAGCAGGAAGACATAACAATTTTAAATTTGCATTCCCCTGATAACATGGTCTCAAAGTATATAAATAAAAATTGACAGAACTGAAGAAGAAATAAGACAAATCCATAATCACTATGAAAGTGTGTAATTATCTTAGTAATGGATATAACAACCAGACAAAAAAATAGTAAGAAAACAGAAGAAGTGAGTAACATGCTTATCAAGTTAGCTGAATAGAATATATAGAACATTGAACCTAATTCTTTACAAGCACACAGGAACATGTGAGAAAACTTATACACCATATTCTGCTATAAGGCACATCAGCAAATTTCAAAAGATTTAAAATAAAGAGCAAGATCTTTGGGCAATGCAGTTGTGATGGAAAAGAATAAAATAAGA
This sequence comes from Mesoplodon mirus, assembly GCF_964341445.2. NCBI lineage: Eukaryota > Metazoa > Chordata > Mammalia > Artiodactyla > Ziphiidae > Mesoplodon > Mesoplodon mirus. Next base: position 146,432,431 of record NC_138982.1, on the reverse strand, counting down.
AAATATGCATATGTCTGGAAATTTTAAAATATTCTTCTAAATGACCTACAAATCAAAGAAAAATATCATAATGGCAATTACTGTCTTACCTCAGGCTGCTATAACAAAATACCATAGATTGGGTGGCTTAAACAATAGATATTTATTTCTCATTTAGTTCTGGAAGCTGGGAAGTCTGAGAGCAGGGTGCTGACACGGTCAGGTTCTGGTGAGGGCCCACTTCCTGGCCTTGCAGATGGCTGCCTTCTTGCTGTGTCCTCACATGGCAAGGAAAGACAGTAAGAGAGCAAGCTCTCTGGTCTCTTCATATAAGGCACTAATCCCGTCATAAGAACCTCACACTCATGACCTCACCTAAACCTAATTATCTCCCAAAGGCCCCATCTCCAAATACCATGACTTTGGGGGTTAGGGCTTCAACATAGGAATTTGAGGGAGGAACAATTTAGTGCATAGCATATATTAAATAGTAATGAAAATACCTCAAGTCAAACTCTGTATGATACAGCTGAAGTGTTATTTATAAGGAAATGTACCACCTTAAATGCACATTATTAGTAAAAGATAAAAGCTTCAAATTAATAAGCTAGGCATTCATCTCAAATTAGACAGTGAACAGCTACAGGAAAATTATGGGCCAATTTTACCCATAGACATTGACTCAAAAATTCCCCCTAAAATATTAGTCATCAGAATCTAATCAATACACTGTAAGAACAGGCTAGTATGGGCTTCCCTGGTGGTGCAGTGGTTGAGAGACCGCCTGCCAATGCAGGGGACACGGGTTCGTGCCCCGGTCCGGGAAGATCCCACATGCCGCGGAGCGGCTGGGCCCGTGAGCCATGGCCGCTGAGCCTGCGCGTCCGGAGCCTGTGCCCCACAACGGGAGAGGCCACAACAGTGAGAGGCCCGCGTACCGCAGAAAAAAAAAAAAAAAAAAAAAAAGAATAGGCTAGTATGAACAAGTTATGTTTATATAGTGGTCATCTGTGGGTGGTGGAATTAAAGATTTTTATTCTGCTTTTGATGTTAATCTTTATTTTATAAAATTTCTAAATAAGCACTAATTATTTTATGAATCAGGAAAAAAATATTTTTGAATTCATAATATTCTTCTGATCTCTCATCTTTTTGAAGTCAACTATTTAAAAGAATGGTGAGAAGAACAAGGGCTCATTCAGAACAGCCATTTCATCTGAGTAACCATCAGAGCTATAAGACCTTATATGTTTCAGTCCCTCTATGTGGTTGAAAACAAAGAAAGGGTGGATAGGAGTAAAAAAGGATTTACAAAGGATTTACAAAGATAGGGACGTGATAATAGCAATTCATAGGCTTTTTGCCCAGACATTAAGGGAGCGATCTCATACACAAATGTGTCTATAAATAGAATACTGCACTTTAATGAATAATTTAAAAGCACTTTGCAAACAGGGTTAAGAAAACAGGAATCTAAATGCTCAAAAATCAATAGTTCTGTCCTATCCCAACCTGGTGAGTTACAGAAACAGACGCTTGAGTTGTATCCTTTTAAAAGAAACACTGGAAGCTGGATGGTTATATATCAAAAAGCTTAAAAACACCTACAAGTTTTGACATGATAATTCTGCCTTTAGAAATTTATCTTTCAGAAATAATTGGTGATACACACCATGAGTTTTGTATAGGATACTTATTAAAGCATTATTTATTATGGTAAATATTTTAAAGAAGCATAAATGTCCAGCTATAGGAAAGAGGTTCAATAAATTGGGATTCCCACTGGAATATTATGCAGCCATTCAAAATCATATTTTAGAAGAATATGATGACACAAAAAATGCTCACTATCTACAAAGAAAGTTGTTTATAAAACATATCATGGAATGAATTCCAACTTTAGGAAATACATATCATACATATATAAAAGTAGGAAAAAATTGGCAATCCTTGAGTGGTAAGATTATAGATGATGTTTATTTTGTACTTTATACTTTCTGCCTGTATCTCAAGTAGATTCAAACACCCTTCATCAGCCTAAACCCACTTCTAGTGAGGGTAACTGGGAGGTGAGTACAGATTTGGTACACTACCCTTCTACAGCTGCATAACAAACCATCACACACTTAGCAACTTAAAACACATTTATTATCTCACAGTTTCTGTAGGTCAGGAGTCTGAACAGGCTTAACTGGGTCCTCTGCTTAGGGTCTCATAAGGCTGCAGTCATGATGTTGGCTGGACTATATTCTCATCTACAGGTTTAACTGGGGAAGAATCTGCTTCCAAGCTCACTCGGGTTGTTGGCAGTCATTTCCTTGCTATAGGACTAAGGGCCCCTGCTTCCTACTGGCTGTCTCTGGAGGTCGCCCTCAGCTCCTAGAGGCACTTACTCAAGCCAGCAAAGAGAATCTCTAAATTAGTTTCTAGCAAGATGGAATAATGGAATTGACATCCCATCACTTTTGCCTTATTCTACTAGTTAGAAGCACATCACAGGTCCCACCTCAATGGGGATGGGGGTATTATACAAGGGCATGAATACTAGGAGGAGGGGATCACGGTGGGGTCAACTTCATTCATACAGTCTGTCCACTTTACCTAGCTTCCCAGCGCAGAGCTCAGACAAAGGAGGGAAGCTTACACTTGGATGTGAAGACTCCTCTGATCAACCACTCATAAACGCAACTGAACCCTGCCCTCTGCAGCTCTGAGGCAGGACAGTACTGTAAACAGTGAAGGGAGCATTCAGCACAAGTCAGGGTTCATGTAGAGAACTTCAGCATGTCCTGTGCCAGCCTTGAAGGATGGCTGAGATTTAGATCTGTGGGAAGGAATGAGAAAGGGAGACTTTTCCTCTGCAGTAAGGAGAGGTGGAGAGGCAGGAATTCCCAAGGTGGGTTCTGGAGAAAGTAAGCAGCAGGACGGTTTGTTCAAAAGAAACACAAACAAATATGATGTCTAGCTTCATATTCTAACTGGTCCCTTGATAGACAACATAGTTGCAAAAACTACGAACAAGACCTAGAGAGGAAGACAGTTCTAATTTTGGCTAATTCAGCAGCACTGACATCAATTCGCCTCTATAGTGTGGTAAATATTACTAATATTTACCAGTATCCAGTGGTCCTAAACTTCCAGAACATGGAAGACTCTACCTCCCTGCCCCATTTGAAACTAGGCATGTCCAGAACGACTCCCTCTAGCCAAAGAAATGTGAGCAGAATGGACCAGCTTCTAAAGTGATTAACTGCAAGAGTCTCCATGTTCTAAAAGGGTCCAGATCTAGAACAGTGAAGAAGCAATACTGCCAAACTTCCAAGGAACAAACATCCCTCCCTTTCAGAAATTATTACAGAGATGATGAAGCATCATAGTGATACCAAATCTGATTAAGAGCAATACAAGAAAAGATTATTAGTCAATACTTCTTATGAAAATATATGCCAAAATCAAAAGTGAAATATTACCATATTGGATCCAATAATAATTTTTAAATGTAGTATATCATGACAAAGTAGAGTTTATCCCAAGAAATCAATGATGGTTCAAAAGTAGAAGATTAAAGTATTTCACCTCAGAGTTCAAAGAAGAAAAGATGCAAAATTATCTAAATAGGTAAAAAAATCATTTGATAAAATTAAAAATCTATTAATGACTTTAAAAAATCTTTTATCAAGCGATTAGTAGATAAGACCATCCTTAATCTAGTAAAAGGAATCTACCAATATATAGCAAACTTCATATTTAAGGCTTTGAAAACATTGCCTTTAAAGTGAAAAACAATATTAGGATAGCCTTACCACAATTTCTATGCAAGTTTGTCCAGTGGTCCAAACAAAGGGAATAAGACAAAGTAAAAAATAAAATAAAAGATTTAAGGACTAGGAAGGAGGAAATGAAATTATCATTATTTACTTGGAGAAATTGGAAACAGATCCACACATTTGTGAGGTCTGGTAGGTTTCAAAGGCAGCACTGCAAATCACTGGGGAAGGGATGGTCCTCAATAAATAGTACTGGTAGAATTGGTTCTGCATTTGGAGACAATCTAAAATCATAGCTCTACCTCATGTCTCACACAAAAGTAAGTGCAAAGTAGAATGTGAAGAGAAAATAGTTCTTTTACATTTTTAAGAGGAGAATATCTTATGACTATGGGGTAACAAAGGATTTCTTAAATAAGACTTAATAACCACAGACAATAAGAAAAAGATTGATAAATCTGACTACATTAAAATTAAACATCTGTTCATCAAAATAGCAATTTTAAAAGGATAAAAAACAGGACACAAATAGAATCCAGAATATATAAAGAACATCTAAAAAGCTATAAAAGGAACAACCCAGGCAACAAACAGACAAACCATATAAGAATACAAATTATAGACTTGAAAAGCCAAGTGGCCAATAAATGGGTAAAAAAATATCCTCAAACTCACTAGTAATCAAGGAAATAGAAATTAAAACAGTGAGATATTTTATATCTACTCAACAGACAACAATTAAACAACTGAAAGTATAAAGGATTAGCAAGGATGTGAAGAAACAAACCTTTGGAAAATACTTTAACAACAGCTCTGAGGTTGGAACTGGGCCTGCCCTATGACCCCACAATCCCATGTGTAGATGTACACCTGATCCATTCTCCCCTGAGTACACAGCACAGAAGAAAAGTGGACCAGTGGGACATGGCAATTAGCAGGGGTGGAGGCTGACAGGCTGCTTAGAGGAAAACTTCAACTGGGACGCAGGCCAGGTAAGGCAATGTAGAAGCCCGTCTTGTCAGGAGATGAAGCTGGGGATCAGAACCGTGCTTACTTAGGGCAACTTCCTCATCAACAGCACCTGCATCAGTTTATCTTCTACAGCCAATCTGAACATGTTACTTCCTCCTTCAATTTCACCAGCTAAAACTTTCTAGAGCAGAGTTCCAACCTACATCAGTTTCCTGCAGCTGCTCTAAAAAACTTTCCATTGAATTTAATGGTTTAACACAACACAAAGTAATTATCTTACAGTTCTGGAAGTCAGAAGTCAGACACAGGTCTCGTTGGCCCGGAATCAAGGTGTCAGCATAGCTGTGTTCCTTTCTGGGTGCCTGGCTGGAGAACCCACTTCCTTGCCTTTTCCAGCTTCTGGAGGCTGCCTGTATTCCTTGGCTCGTGACCCCTTCCATCTTCTAAGCCAGCACTGAGGAGAGTCCTCCTCATGTCACAGAACTCTGACACTGGCTCTTCTGCATCCCTCTTCCACATTTAATGACCCTTGTGATAACTATGGGCCCACCTGGGCAATCCAGGATCATCTCTTTGTTTTAAAATCAACTAATTAGCAATCTTCATTCCAACTGCTACCTTAAATCCTCTTTGACATGTAAAATGTCCACAGGTTCTGGAGATTCGGATGTAGACAGCTTTGGGAAGCGATTATTGTGCCTACCACACCTCTCCTCAACGCTACCCCCCACCCCACACCTCTAGCAGAGTCCCAACCCTTTCACAATGTCCCCCACACCTCCAGCCTCAGCACCACCATACACCCTGTCCTCCAACACCACCAACCTTTTGGCCTTTTTCTAATCAGTGCGTGCCCATCCATGCCCAAACAATTACAACCCAAACTCCAGGGCTCAGCACAAAGGCCACCTCCTCTCTGAAGCCTTCTTTGATTCCCAGCCTAAATGAGTCACTTCCCCTCAACACACCAACCCAGCTTTCTGTGTATCCCAATTGCTGCACTGAGTGTGGCCCCCTGTAACCATCTGTTTTCATGTCCTTTCCTCAGTCCAACGTGGTGAGCCCTTCGATGATATGAATGCTGTCTCATTCCCCTGTGGGTTCCCAGATCATAGCACAGGGCCTGGGAAACAGTAGCACTCAGAGAGTATTTCTGAAACTTGGAGGAGGCAGAAAGAAGCTGCCCTGGGTTTCCCTCAACAAAACAGATGTCAAAGAATAACCTGGGTTAAGTGTACAGCTAACAGGGCCAAAGAACTATTTCAGATGTTCATAACAAAAACACCTCAACAATCCACTGCTTCGTTTGATGCACGATGTATTATCACATGGAAGAATCTCTGTACCACAAGGGACACCCATTATTTTTTATTGCTAACCTGTGGGGCAATTCTAAAGTAACAGACCACCTCAAGAGAAATAAAGGATTTATCTAAAATGATTTACAAAGATGTACTCAAAGTTATAGGCAAGAGAGTAGATGCTGCTCCAACACAGCACGAGGGCCTGGCAATTGCCCAACAGCCTTACCACATTCTCAGAGGGCTCCAGTCCCTCTCCAGGAAGGCTGGGAAGCACCATGCCAGTGACGCTGAGGGATGTTACAATCAACTCTGTTTAGGGGAAAACAAATTGCCTCTACATACAAATATATGTACATACTATAATAAAGAGCACGTTTTTAAAGAGGGTGTTAGTTAAGCAAACAGGGTCTCGTTTAATTTCAATGGTTTGTTACTTGATGTCCATACTCCAGCAAGAAAATTCTCACCTGGGGTGAAGGAGACTAAGCAAAGAAAAGTAAATGTTGACTCAGCACAATTATGCACTTTAGGAAAAAAAAGAGAGACATTAACATGCCTTGAGTCTTTAAAAGGCATGCTTCCATTCAGGTTCAATAGAATTCCCTTGTTCAACTCTTCTGTAAAAGTGTGAATTCTGAAATTCATTTTAAAACTTCAAAAACTACTCTCATGCTGGAAAGGAAATTTGAGACGGGAAAACAGAAATAAACGACACATATTCAGCACCATGGACAGTGGACCCAGGATACTTGTTGAGTCCTTGCAGCAAGAGCTGAGAGCTAAGAGACACCAGAGCCACCCAAAAATCTACAGTATTCATCCTAACGTTCAATGTGGGAGTGTCTCCAATACATGAGCAGGTATTTTTGTTTGTTATGGCCCAAAGGACAGCCTTCTTCGCCAGAGGGTTGTACAACTTTCATCTACCAAGATCTGCTTCAGTGATCACTTTGACAATAAAGCCCTGGGATTTCTGTGAAAATAGGAATGACTCTGCCATTGACACATGGCTACAGGTCCAGAAACTGAAACTGTTGAAACAGAAACAGTGTCCAGCCCTGAATAGCTAGATTGTTTCAAGGACCTCACGGAATTTCTGCAAATATAAACGCGGCATGCTCTCAGCCTCCCCTGAACATCAGAGGAAAAAAATAGCTTCTTTCTAAACATCTAACAAAACGAGCCCATGTGGTGAAATTTTCTCATAAATACCTTTAAACATGTCATCATAAAACTGTGTGTTTTCTCAAACTCTGAACTCATGAAGATGTCTGGAAGAGAGATGTTCTGAAGTTCAGTATCGCCACTAATCAGCGCCACCTGTGGCATTACCAGTCCCCGAGCCCTGAATCCTACACAGGATAATCCAATCTGTTCAGTGAAAAACAAACCCAAAAAACTCCTGTTACCATTAAACCTCGTTCCAAAACCTTATAATATTGCCTATTAACCAAGAAAATGCATGAAGTTATATAAATCCTAACACACTTGTAATGAAATTTCACTGTGTAAGTAACAGCACCTACATACAAGAGAAAAATGTCAGCGCTCAAAAGCGACCAAGGTCAGTCAGTCAGTCAGACGGCACTTGTATTTGAAGACCCCGTGATTTCTGGTGGGTCTCCAAGCCTGAACACACTACCCACAACTACTCCAGCTCCTCTGATGGGAGGATCAGTGAGATCACTTTGGACCTTGTCAACAATCCCTCCAGAGTGTCACTGTTCTGCAAACAGTCTCTGGGCCAAAATGCACATCTCTAAGACGTTTGAAGACGATGAGTTGTTCTCGTGCACCAGGGGGCTGGAAATCCGTTTTCTTCAAGAGGAAAGCACCTCTGCACACTTCCTTTGGTTCCCAATTCTAAAGCCAAGTTCAAAGAACAGAAAAGGGGCAACACAGTTCACCCGCTGACAGCAAGTTAAAGTTCGGAAGGACGTGGGCGCGCCTGTGCCAGAGGAATAGCGTGAACTGGAGGGTCTGTTTCCTACCCTGTCTAGTCCGGAAGGGTCTCTCATCAAGGCCCCGCTACCCTAACACTCTTTTTCGTGAATTACGCATCATAAATCCTCATCACCCCGGAGTGCTGTTAGCTGACACGCAGGGCCAAAGAGACCCAGAAGTCCGCGTTGCCTCAGAGGAAGGCGGGAGGAAGATAATCAACCCTAGGCACGAGGTTTAAGACCGGGCTTTTTGTTAACTTGCAAATTTGCTGTGCAAGTTATATACTTGAGAGTAGTAAGGAGAAAAAAAGTAGAAACGCCACCGGGCAAAAAGAAAAAAATAAACACTCTCAGCAAACAATACTTCCAGAGCGGAACACTTCTGGGAACAGTAAGAAACACCTTCTGACTCGCCCCCAAATAAAAGAAGAAAATGCAGCAACTGACGGGAGGAGCACGCACCCGCCCCATCTAACCTGCTCCTGGCTTTGACACGGGGTGGCAGAGAGACGCAGACACTAGTCAAGGAGGCAGATGCCGGGAGTGTGAGAAGAGGGGACACAAAGCGCGTCCGCACGGAACCCCTTCCTGCTGCCGCGGGCGCCGTGGTCCCGGACGCCGCCCCCGCCCTCTGCGCGCCCCTCCCCTGCGTCCCGCCCGCCCCGAGCCGAAAGCCGACGACGTGCTTTCCCCCAAATCTCTCCTCAACCTGACGCGACGAAACTTAAACCGTTTTGAAACGTAAGCTCCATAAAGTCCAGAGCAGAACCGTGGCGGACGTTTACTGACAGGCAAGCGTTAACTCCCCTGTTTCTGGAAGCGCGGTTCTTGTTTACAACTTCTGGATTTGGGGGGGGGAGGGGAGACAGGGCAGCCCAGGCGGGGTCCTCATTCGCCCGAAGTCACTTCATCACTTCCCTCTGAAATCCTCCCCGCGTCCAGTTTCCGTCCTCGGAACATTTCGTGAGCTCGTAGCGCGGCCCGGGCGTTAACTTGAGGAGGGGGCGCCCCAGAGTCCCGCGGGGACCTCCCGGACCCCGCCTCCCGCCCCGCCCCGCCCCGCCCGGCAGACGACCCGGCTGCCGTCCAAGTTTGTCCGGGCCGGGCGGGGGTCTTCGGGGCTCGCGGCGGGGCTCAGTCGGGCGAGACCTGCGCCCCACGCCCGGCACTGACCCCGAACCCGGCCACGGGCCGCCGATCCCCGGCTCCACAACGACCCCGGCCCGGGCCCCAGCTTGACTCCCGATCCCCGGCCCGGACCCCGACCCCGACTCTCGACCCTCGATTCTCGGCCCCGATCCCTGGTCCCGACCCCGGCTCGACCCCGGCCCCGATCCCGACCCCCGACCCCGGACCCCGGCCGGTCCCCCGGCTGGGACCCCGATTCCCCCACACTCGATCCCCGGCCCTGCCCGCGACCACTCACCTGTCCCGCGGCAGAGGGCGTGCCCGCGGGCCGGCCCGCGGGAGGGCGGCCGGGGCGGGGCTGGGGGGTGGGGACAGGCGATCCCGGCGGCGGTGGAGCCTGAGGCGACCGAGCCTAAGGCGACTGAGGCGACTGAGGCGGCGGTAGCAGCTCCTCGCGCTCCAGGCGAGGCACTGCGCGCGGCGCGGGCCCGCCCCCTCTGCGCCTCCGACCAATCCCGCGCCGCGCGCCGCGGCTGACCCCGCCCCTCCGTGGAGCTGGTCCTCGCGAAAGCGGGCGCAGCGGGCCAATCGAACGGCGGAACGGCGACGGGCTCGGCCAATCGGAGCTCAGGAAGCTCTGCAGAAAGAAACCAATTAGCGTGGAGGGGGCGGGGCGGGGCCATGGGCGGGTCACCGAGGGGGCGGGGCCAGATCCGGGAGGAGCCCAATGCGGGGCGGGGAAGTGAGCGGCAAGGGGCGGGGCCAGGAGCTGGCGGTCCCCAGCCGGGGCGGGGAAGAGGGCGGGGAGAGGGGCGGGTCCACAGGTGGGGTGGGGTGGGTCGGGTTCCAGAACAGGACGGAGGGGTGGTAAGGCAGGATGAGGCCACCACTGGGGGCAGGGCAGGAGGCGGGCCAGTAATCGGGGGCGTGGCCAGGGGCGTGGCCCAGGATTGAAGAGGTGTGGACAGGGGGAGGAGGGCACTGGTGGGGGAAGGGCGGGTACCCTCAGGGGCGGGGGCGCGGCCTGGAGGGTCTGAGATGCCAGCTGACCTGCACCCGCCCGGGGTGCGACCCCGCCCCCGCTTCTCCCAGGGTGCCAGGTCCCGTGGTGAGGGTGAAAGCGGGCAGTCCTCCGGCCTGGGATTGCGCCCCGCCGTCCCCCCACCTGCCGCGAGCTGGACCCCCACCTGTCCCGGTCCTTCAGCAGGTGTCCCTTCTCCCTCCCGCGCTGAGTAATCCCTGAGTCTGGCCGCACATGCCCTCCTACCCGCCGGGCAGACCCAGGACGCGGTGGGCTTGCACATAGATGTTTGCAGGTGCCCGGTCAGCACACCTGTCCGCAGGTGACCGGAGGGGACAGAGAATGTCTCGGGTGTTTTTGTTCCGTTACCCTTTTTCTATACCTCCTGGACTGCGTTATGCTTTGTTTTGTTTCTATTACGGTCATTTTCGAGGCACTGGACCCCAATGTCCCATCCTTGCGTTGCGGCTGTCCTTAGCATAGGATTATTTCTTGCAGCGCAGCTTCTAAGGGCTTGAGCCAGGTCACAGGCACCGCGGCAGGGGGCCGGGCCGTGGAGGCGGGCAGGGGTTCTGGGATGCTGCCCTCCCCTGGAACCCCTGTCCAAAGCTGGACCCCCCCCCGGATCTGCGGTGGAACGGCCCTCAGCCTTGCTCGGCCTCCTTAGGCCTTGGAGAAGAGGAGGGGTCAACCGGGTGTCCAGACACCTCCAGGACAGTGGGACTTCTGACCCCAGCACCCAGCAGCTCAGGCCACCAGGGCAGGACTTGGGGACTGGCCTGGGGACACAGCTTTGTCCTCTGCAGGCAGTCCTGCTCACGGGCCCATTGGCACCCGTTTGCCCTGGACTGGGGCAGGAGGCATTTCCCAGGCCTCTCCTTTGTGAACTCATTTGCAAGCTGATGACCTGGTGGTAGGAGGGCCGCTGGAAGCCCACCCACTCAAAGGTCACCATTATGACCCCTTCTTTTTGTGGAAGTGACCATAGCACCTGGAGCCTCACCACAGTATGCAAGGGGCCCCACTGGCACCCAGAAGCAGGCAAAGCTGGGCTACACTCAGAAAGTTCATACTGTCCACCCCAGATGCAGGGCAGCAGTCAGTGAGGGCATGGGGGCGGGTCAAGAAGAGCTGTGTGCTCGTTCGTCTTCACATGTCACTCGTGTAATTCAAAGACAAGCTTTAAGAAAGAAAGGACCCAGGTGGGGGGGTGGAAGAGCTGTGGGTGGGTCCATGGAAGGGCGGCAGCCCCGGGAGAAGCGGGCGTGCTGGCCACACCCGGGGCGTGCGGCCTTCCTGAGAAGGGGGTCTCTGAGGCAGGGGTCTAGGAGCCCGTCTCGGCCATGCAGGGGCACCTGTCACGTTCCGTCCCATCAGGGAGGCATGGTTAACCGTGTGTTCTGGAGGGGCCTCTCTGGGGTAGGGAGGGGGTGCGGCAGGAGAAAGAGGGGGAGGCCCTGTCGGGTTGGCCCCACGAGACGTGATGCCAGGAAGTGAACAAAAGGGATGGGGGCAGGACTCGGACCCAGGGGAGGGAGCCCCAGAGGCCCGGCCTGGAGGGATGTTCAGTGTCCCGACTGGTGGCCCTGGCTGGCAGCCTCACCTTGACTTTGCAGGCAGAGAGGCCAGAGGGACCCTGGGACCTTGCTTCAGAGGCCAGCGCAGGGTGGGGTTGCAGGCAGAGCACCCTCAGCCCCCCCAGATTACAGGCTGCCAGCCTCCCACTTTCCCATCCTCTCCAGGAGCCTCGGCCTCTCAGCTGCCTCATCGCCTTCTGAGACACAGTTAGTCATTAGGAAAGTAATGATAGTGTTTTGGGGACAGCATGTTGGACCCTAACAACTTTCAATTATTTCCAGTTCCTGCCGACCCTGGGAGGGAAAGAGCTGCTCATCTCGTGCTCCCGCCCTTGACACACAAGACAGTCCACGTCGCCAGCATATTATCACAGATTAGCAGACCTCTGAAAGCCAGGCTGCTGAGGGGAGCAGCCTCCACCCCCAGGCCACAGCAGCTAGGCCAGGGCCTGGAGCAGGCCTGGCCTCATCCCCACTAAGTGGACCACCCAGCCTCAAATTCTGCAGTGTGTTCTGGGGACTTCCCCTCCACCAGCACCGCGGATGTGTGGATGTGCGTTGGCTGCCCTCTAGATCACTGTCACTGCCTCTGTCCTTTCCGAGAGAAGCACACCCAGGGGCCCGTGTTTATAAATAACTCCCTGGTGTCTTGTTGGGGGCACAGGGAGCAGGGAGGGAATGGGCCGCGTAATTATCATCTGCTGGGAATGATGTCAGACTTAGCCCTGGGAAGTCTCACAGCACTCGGGCTTCCTGATTGTCACACACACCCCTGCCACTAGACAGTGGGGGGGGGGGGGCGGGTGGACACGTTATCAAGGCTGGAGCCTGGGCGGGGGCGGGGGCCCAGATCAGACGGCTAAAAGGGCGGGAACATAGCTAAGCACAGAAAGCAGTCCCAGGGTGATTTGCGCCAATGTCCCCACAGATGTGTAGACGCCCCCCTCCCGGGTGGCCTCACACACAACCCCCAGCACCCCTGCCAGGGGGAGAGGTCTGGAGCGTTCGAACTGAGTCTTCTGTGGGTCTGGGGCGTCACTGGGCTTCCTCAGTGAGAACTCACATGGTCATCACAACCACCCCCAATGCTCAGCCTGAGCACAAGGACACAGTTTGCTGAGCTGGACCGAGAAGTTGCTGCTAAAATCCCCTTCACAAACACAGAGGTAAAAGGCCCTCTTCCCAGGACCACAGCCCCGGGCCCTTCTGCCCTGCAGGGCTGCCACTGTCCCAGCAAAGAAAGCCGCCTGGGGGAGGCAGGGCTGGGTCACAGGTGACTCTGACAGCCAAGCGATGAGTGAACATCATAAAGCCAGTAAACCAGTCCCTGCACGAGCTGCGCTGGTCAGGAGAGTGCACCCGGGCTGCACACAAGTGCTTCCCTCGTGACGTAGAACCAAAGGTATGCTCCTGCCCTACGTCACCCCACTGCTGTAGCATCTCACTGTGACTTTATGAGGTGGGGCGATCCGGGGGCCCCGCGGCCCGCCCCCACCCGCCGTCTGCTTGCTGAAGGAGTAGCTCCTGACCAGTCACCGGCCACATCCCTGGCCCATAACTGGAGGGGGAGGGTTGCACCTGCCCACAGGCAGAGCTGTGGAACCCCAGCTCGGGTGACGTGATGGCTGGAAGTGTGCACGGGAGGGAGAGGGGAGCGTAGAGGGAGCATCCGAGGGAGACACACAAGGAGAGAGAGAAGGGCTCGCGAGCCTGTGCAGCAGCCGCCAGGACTCCACTGCGCCCTCTTCAGGCCTGGCCAGCTGACCACACCCTACAGCTTCCCTGTGCCTGAGCCACCGGCTGCCCGGCGACTGCATGCCCGTGGGACCCAGTCCCCTCAGATCCGAACAACACCCAGCAGAGGACCCTGTGGATACAAGGGGCCGGGCCGGCAGCCACAGCTGTCCGTGTCGTGGACATGGAAAGGTACCCCACTGCTGGGAAGCTGGGTTCAGAGCACGCGTGGAAGCAGGGGCTCTGAACCCTGAAGGGCACACACCGCGGAGGTGAGCAGGGGTCTTGCTTGCACCTGAGAGGAAACGCCAGCCCATCGGCTTGGGTATTAGCCTGAAATAAGCACATTTGTGCTCCACGGTCTGTTGTGACAGGTTGGGGGCTTACCCAGCGCTCTCATCACCCCCAGGGCGCTGGGCTGGCTGCCTCTGTGCTCTCAGACCTGCACACCAGAGCCAGTGAGTCACGGCTGCTCTTCACTGCACCTCCCAGCTCGGGAGCACAGGCTCTGGGGCCAACAAGCCACTTCCGGTAGAGAGAGACAGTCAGAGACAGAGACAGGCAGAGAGAGACAGAGACAAGAGACAGAGAGAGATGGAGACAGGCAGAGAGAGACAGAGAGAGACGGAGACAGGCAGAGAGAGACAGAGGGAGACAGAGAGGGCAGGAGGGAGGGAGCTGCTGTAGGCCCCCAGCCCCAGGCCCTCCGCTGCCTCCCCCCCGCCCACTGCAAGCGGAGCAGCGCACTTTTATTTTTCTCCTTTGCGAGGTTTCTGATATTTTGCGTAAACAAAAGAGTCTTGCCCCGTTTTTCCTCTGAGAAGAAACGCGCATCTGCACACACCTCCCCGAGCAGCAGTGACGTCATCCGGACTTTATTTTCGGAAGACTTTCAGCTGCGGGAAAGTGGCAGCCGAAGTCCCACCCCTTCTCTCTGAGGGCACCTCAGGCTCTGAAGGGGAGACTCTGTCTTTGTTCGGTCACTGGTGCTCTCGCTCCCTCCCGTGCGGGGCTCAGGGAAGAGCCTGGAGGGAAAGCTCGGGGCTGGTGGCCAGTGGGGTGGGCCCTGCAGACACAGCTCCGTCTCCGCACTATGTACACCTAAGGCTCTAAAACGACTCTTCATCGGCTGCTTTTTTGCTGGGGGTCACGTGAAACTTTCCTGTTGACATAAATAATCATCTCTAATTAACATCAGTGGAGACAAATTTGAACACATAGAACTGTTGACTGTTCTGTCACAGAAGGAGGGGGAGGGGACAGGCTCACCCAGCCCCCCAAGCCTGCCTTTATTTGGGTCCCGATTTTCTGAGGGTTCCAGCCATGTCCTCTTTTCTCAGCTGCGCTGCCCTCTACCCTGTTGGACCTTACTCCTGCCGTCAAAGACCGCTGATGAGAATTTTAAGGTGAAAGTTCAAGAATGTAAATGTTGAGAAATTACCATTAAAAATTAAATTAAGGGGGACAAAACCCTTGCTATGCAGGGATCACAAACTGATCTGGCTCCCAGAGGGGTCTGTGAATCCCCCTTCCAATTACCAGCCAAGGGGGCAGGGAGGTGAGGGGTTGAGGGTCTGCATACCCACGAACAAAGGCAAGGCAACCAAGAAATCATCGCAAGGTCTGGAGGGTGCCCTGCCGGCCGCCCCGAGATGAACAGCCAGGGTCCATGCTAGACCATGCGAACAGAACCAGAGCAGCAGAGGGATTCCCTGAGCAGGCAGGGTGCAAAGGCAGGTACCCAAAACCGACATCCAGACAAGCCTTAGGACGGTCTCCCTCCCTCCCCTGTGCCACGCTTGGTGATCTGGCTGATGGACAGGAGGCTCTGTCCCCCACCACTCTTGCTCCCTGCCGAGGAGGATCTCAACTCATGGTCACTGGGCTGCAGGCCCCAGCTCAGGTCTTGAGGGTGGAGGCGGAGGGGTCTCCGCTTTCACATTCCCGAGTCCCAGCCATGCCAGGGGTGGAGGGTGGCCCCCTGGAGGACCCGTGTGAACACTGGCACATGACCCTGGAATTCTCTGGTGTTACCACGTGCCCATCACTCAGAAGCAGCCAACCTAGTGCAAATGATGGAAAGGCTTGTTAATGGCTCAGCTGAGGCGCTGGCTCTGGACCAGCACCCTGCAGGGTTCAGTCACCATCCTTAGCATGCAGGTTTTGTGCTGTAACAACGGTCAGTAAATGGTGATGAGACCCTAGTACCTTGACTACGAGCTCCAGGAACCAAAGAACGGAAGCAAGTCTGGCCCCTCTCACTGTGGCCCTTGGTGGACCGCTGGCACATTTAGAGCTGCTTGTCGCTGCTGGGTTCGGAGTCCTGATTCCCTGGTCAGTGGTGGGGAGTGCTTCTGCCAGGGTCTCCACTAGACGGGAAGCACCACTGCCTTTTGGCCACTTTGGGCTTCTTATGCCAGTGGACAAGCAATCAGAGAATGTGCTTATTGTACAGGTTGGGTCATCAGCCCTGAATGCCACAAAGCGCTCGGTTTGCTGCTCCAGTGGGGCCGGTTCGGTGTCTGGGCTGTGTGGTAACTATACATGGGCGATGGCGGCAGCCTCAGCTCGTCAAAGACAAGGCAACCGAGGGCTCAGCTCCTCTGGGCAAACAATTCCAGTTAGCCAGGTTCTGGCTGAGGGACCGCAAAGGAGAATGGGGTGGAGGGGGAGGTGATGGGCACGACTGCCGCCTGGGACTCGCTGTGCAGCAGGGCCTACTGCTTGGTTTGGTAACAGGTCTGTAACTTAGCAGATTGCAACTAGACTACACCTTGAAGAATTAATACTTGCACAGCCCTCTAGGAGATCAGTAGGGTGTCTGTCCTCAGGTGGGACTGCAAGGGCTGGACTGTCACGGAGTCGGTGTTTGGACCCCTTCAGGTCCAGCTGGAGTGCCCTGGCAGCCCCTGGCCTGGCTCCTGCAGTCCCAGGGCTGGGCTGCTATCACTGCCACTGCGGCCACCGTGAGTTGCTGTGTCCACGGGGTGGCCGCTTCATGCCACGTGTAAGTAACTCTCAGCAGCGCCTTTCCTCAAGGTCGTGATGGAGGCCCCCGGCCTGCGTTCTGAAGGGTGAGATGCGCCAGGATATGCCCCCCGCCATGCACATGCCGCCCGAAAGGGAGAGATTAAACACCTATGGGGCAGACGGACCAGAGAACAAAGACAGACCCGCTCTTCCCTCTTCCTTCCCCTGCACAGACCCGTCAGAGTCCCGGAGGCCACCAGTCTCCCTGAAGACTGACGCACAGGGACTTCCCTGATGTGCTTTCCTGCCTTCCTGCCTCAGACCCCTCTTCTCTGGGACTGCAATACCTAGGGAATGTTAGCGCAAAAGCCGTTGCCTCAGACTCTACTTTAGGAAAACTGGGCTAAGAATAGCCAACATCAATAATAAACTTTTAACTTTGCAGCCTTGTTCAAAGGAAAGAAAGATGTATACAGTGGAATCCTACTCAGCCATTAAGAAGACTGAAATTCTGCCATTTGCAGAATGGATGGACTTGGAGGGCATTATAAGTCCCTCCACGTGAAATAAGTCAGACAGAGAAAGACAAATACTGGATGACATCACTTATATGTGGAATCTAAAACACAACAAACTAGTGAATAAAACAAAAAAGAAGCAGACTCATAGACATAGAGAACAAACTTGTGGTTCCCAGTGGGGAGAGGGATTGGGGAAAGGGCAGTATAGGGGTGGGGGGAAAGGGGGTTATTATGGGATTATATGAAATCCTGTGTTTTGGAAACTAGAGAGCACTATGAAATGTAAGGAATCTTCCATTCAGTAAAAAATAGATAAAGAAAGAAAAGAAAAAAGAGGAAGGAAGAGAGGAAGGAAAACTTTATCTTGTCCAAAACAAGCGAGAAGTGAAAGCCAGAGTTATCCCGGGAGCTGATGGGGGGCAGTCCTTGGGGAACGAGGGAAGAGACAGGCCTGGAGTGGTGACTGGTGAGTGGGCGGCCTCGGCAGAATCGGTCACTGTCCGCTCACAAAAAAGCGAGTTGAAAGGAGCCTGATGAACTCACGGCTCTGCCCCCTGGCCTCTCCCGGGGCGGTGGGGGTTACCGAGGGGGCCCAGGCTCCTCTGTGGCCCCGGCAGCCTTGGGCCCCTCCTACCTGCTTCTCTTTCTCCCCGCAGCATGTCCCACCCTTGGGGTGGACGACCCAGCCCGCCCAGCCAAGTTCTGTCCGCCACACTTTGAAAACAGCCTCCCTTGGCCCGCCGCAGGCCTGGGGGACACGCCGGCGACCGGGTCTGCCCCAGGGAAGCTCTCCAGGAAGTTTGGCAGCGGATCCCCGGGTGCAGGGCCCCAAGGTGTGGTCCACAAGGCAGGGGTGTGGGATCCGCGTGGACCCCTCCCCAGGCCCCTGACGTCTGGTTCTACAGGGAGGGGCAGACTAGGGCCAGAGGGGTTTGAGGGGCCGCATTCCAGGTGACCTGTGCCCACTGATGTGACTTCACAGATGGTGCTGCTTCACTTTTATAAGTGCTTTAGCAGATACACACGCATGCACACCCGTGCACACACAGCCTGAAGACAGCAGTAACACCACAGGCACGGGCGGGGCAGGACAGTGCTGCTGACCTGGCCACTCCCCAGGCCTCACAGGCCACCTCACGGGGCAGAACAGGCTGCACACCCGCGTGTCCTAGTCAGGCCTGGGAGCTGGGTGCTGTCGAGCATTTTCAACAAAAGGCAGAAGAGCTCACGTAATCCGTCCCTTCTGGGGAAAAGTGAGGTTGCTAAGAGTTTAAAATAACTGCCCTTTAGGGAATTCCCTGATGGTCCAGTGGTTAAGAATGCGCCTTCCAATGCAGGGGAGGGGGGTTCGATCCCTGGTCAGGGAACTAAGATCCCACAGGCCGCGGAGCAACCGAGCCTGCATGCCACAACTACTGAGCCCGAGCACTCTGGAGCCCGCTAGCCACAGCTAGAGAGAAGCCTGTACCGCAGCAAAGGATCCCACGTGCCACAACTAAGACCCAACTCAGCCAAATAAATAAATAATTTTCTTTAAAACTGCCCTTTAAAAGAAACAGGTGCTGTGCTCTGAAAACCAATATTTGAACTGTTTTTGATATCATGTGACTTGGTAGCTAAAACCTGTTAAATTTGTCACTGATAGCGTTCTCATATTTGCTCATTTTAAAAATATAGAAACGTTTTTTTCTAATCTGTTTAAAAATTTTTTCCAAAAAAAAAGACTCAGTGAGCTTTGAATCCCTTTGTTAAAAACATACCTGATGCAACTCTTCGTTCGCAAGAACAGCTATCAGTACCTGGGAAGATGGACATTAACCAGCTGAATCTCACCAAAGTATGTGGTGGATGGATGGAAACAGCGTCATGATTTCGTAAGTGCAGCCCATGATGCTCTCTTTTATTTGAACTTACATACTTCAGGGGGTGTCCTCATTAGCTCTGGCAGCCGAGTATTCAAAGAAGCCCGTTTCAGAGGAGAGCTTGGAATTGAGGTTTCACAAGGTGGAGCAAGATGTTAGAAGGGACAAGCGTTCACACTAACCTCCCAAAATAGCATCACACTTATTCACTTTATATTAGTAATAATGTTAAATAAAGTGTTTTTAATAATAAACGAACATTTTGAAAGATTGTTTATTTCATTTTATCTCATCCTTTCTCATTTTAGTATACGTTTTGTAGTGTATTCAATATTTTAGCACAGCTAATCATGTACATATTTTTAATTAGATCACATACATTGAGGGGAATTTGTTCAGATGCTTTTTACTGATTGGTAGGTGATCAAAAAAAGTTTTAAGACCACTCATCAAATTAAAGAATTTTTTTTTAATTTAAATAGTTAAAAAAAAATACACAAAGTGCTGAGAGGAAAACTGGAAACAGCAGAGAACAAAACGTCAAGAGCTGTACGTGGATGATGTTCATTATTTCTCATTCCGAGCACAGGACGTGATCCCTGCCTGTAAAGCGGGGACAGTGATGGCCCCTGTCTCGGGGGCTGGTGGAGGTGGAGTTAATAGACAGAAGCCGGTGGTGCCAGCACACAGTCGTTGCTGCTGAAGGCTCCTGTTCTTCTGAGGCTGAAGTGTAGGAACTTGCCAGTGTGCAACAGGGTTCCACCCCCGCCCCCAGGCGCCCGGGTTGTTGCCGTGAAGAGAGCGAGCGCGCAGCCCACCACTGTTCCTGCCCCGCTGTCCTTCCGGGACGGGCAGCTCACCCGTGAAGAAGTGACACCTGTGTCCACTCCCCTCGGCCCAGGCGTGGTGTATGTGATGCTCGTGATGCCTGAGGCCAGGTGGGGAGGGACAGCTCAGCTCTTCCCCAGCTCTCTCTCTTGGGCGACTTGCCCTGGAGCCCTGAGGCTCCAGGGGCAAAGCTCACCTGAAGCCCCCATGCTGGACAGGCCCCGGAGAGACACATGGGCACAGCGGGAGCTCCGTGGAGCCCAGCGGCTGAGTCCTCCCAGCGGCGGGCTGGGCTCAGCCGTGAGCGAGGCTTCGGTGGTCTCCCAGCCATCGTCCGAGTGCAAGCGAGGGGGAGCTGCCCGGAGGAGCCCCGTCCTGTCCTGAGCCAAGCAGACAGGGACATGTGATTGCTGTTGCTTTAAGCCCCTACATGTGGGGGGCACTCGTTCAGGCGTGGGCTGGCGGGCACTGGCAGCTCACGGGGCCTCAGTGCCCGTAAAGGTGCTGGACCCTGGGTTAGCGTCCATCTGTGGGCTTCCCAGTTCTCAGGAGAGCCCTGGGGAGGGCGGAGAAACAAGCATGGAGGCTACTCCCGCTGACACCCAGGGTACCTCTTGCAGCCACAAGGTGGGGGGCCGGGGCCCCAAGCGTGGGTATTGCGAGGGTCCTTCCACAGTGGGCGGGGAGGGCGTATCGGTGGCCAAACGTGTGAAGTCAGCGACCTCGGTCTCAGGAGAGGAGCTGCTGGGTCCATCCCCTCAGACCTTCCCCCACCTGCCGAGGACCTTGCTGAGGGTGGGCAGCTCATCGCTGCATTTTACTTAAAAAAAACGCAACAGCAACACAGGCACACACCACCAACGGTGTCTGCGCCCTTAAAGCTCTGTAAATGCTGAATTTTAATCCGCTCAAAGCTGGGGACAGGCCCTCCTAAGCCCTGGGATTAACAGCTCAGCATTGCAGCGGTCCCCAGATGAGGGACCGTCCCCCAGAGGATCTCAGTCCTGAGAGCCGGGTAAGCAAGTCATCTCAGCAGAAGCTGGGCCCCTGCAGCCCCGGCTGTACTGTCACTCCATGCGCTGCTCATCATGACAAATGACACTTACTCTGGGACAAAACTTTGCGCTAAAATGTTTGAGGGGGAAAAGCTGTGGATGACTTTGACGGGGATGAAGTGACTGATCCTTTCCGGGGGTTTATGTCTCGGTAAGGGGAGGGCTCCAGATTAAACCCTCGCTTCTGGAAACACAGCACATGGTGCCCCCGCTGCCTGTCACTTGAAACTAAAGTATTTGGCATAAGCTTATTTTTCCTCCTAAGCTGCCTGGCACATACTCTGCCCCGAGAGCGGCTTTGCAAAGCAAAGATGTTTATTTCCTGAGTTTCAGAAAATCCGTACCCCTCCAAGCGACCTGGTTACATGAGAAGTTAAGTAATGAAATGCAGGGCTAAGCGGACGGGGCCGCCGAGGGTTTGATGCGCCCCAAACGCCACCGCCGCCCGACAGCTGCATCTGCTTGTGGCCCACACCGCGACAGTGCTTACTTACCTCCCAAGGGCGCTTTGATGGCTGTGTGGGACAACATATCTGGGGCAGATCACACTCTCTGTCCACACAGCGGGGAGAGGCCAGGCCTTAGGCACCCCGTCCTCCTCCTCTCCCTTCCCCCAAGACGGGGGACACAGTCCTGGGGGCAGCAAAACTCCCTGTGTCACCACCTCTGGCCGCACGGCTCAGGCATCCACTCTGAGCAGGGGGCATGGACACCACGTCCTGGCTGGGCTGCAGGCTCACGGGAGAACCAAACAGCATCACACGAACGTTATGTGGAAGCGCTTTAAGGGCAGAGCATTTGCCGTCCCGGGAACAAGTGCCAGGCAGCCAGGCTGGGGGGCGCGTGTCCTGGGGGCAGCCCACCTCCAGCTGTGTGTGTGTCCGCAGGACCGTGAACCCATCCTGGGACCCAGATGGGCCGCCGCCCTGCTGTCCGGTAGGCTCTCGAGCCACAGCAAAGGCCGGAAGGCCGGGGAGAGAGGACAGGGGCCTGGAGGGAGGGCTCCTCCACCCTCAGTTTGCAAACTCTGCACACGCCGCTTCCCGCCAGCCCTCTCCCCCAGCCCGGGTGACAAAACGCATCCACCACCGGGGATGCTGGCGCACCTGGGGCCTTGCCGGCCTGGAGGGGCAGTTCACTGGGACCAGGCTGGACAGGAGAGGGGAGAAGGTGGCCAAACCCCAGCAACTCCTTCCCGACAACAGGACAGAGCTGATGGGGCTGGTTCTCTGCAGGGTCTCCCAGCCGCGGTCAGTGCTGTGCGAGGGCAGGTTGCCTGGAAACCTCTCTGATTGGGGCATTTTCCTCCTCTGCCCCAGGAGCCCCTCGAAGCGGCCGTTCCATCTCTGCCAGCAGGCCCGCCCCTTCTTCCCTCTAAGGTTGGTCAGTGGTGGCGACTGTTAGGGGCACCCGGGGGGTCCCCTGCCCCACCCCTTTAATCTCAGTCATGGCCCATGAGTGTCCCTTCGCTGTCCACGTCACCATCTGCCTTTCTCATCTCCTTCCACAATGGGAGCTCTGGGTGTGGAGGGGCTGGTGGGGAGCTGCTGCCCCATTCCCGACTGTGTGCCCAGCATCCAGAATGTGCCAGAACATGCACCACAAGGCTGGAACAAGGCCAAAGTCGGCCCACCCAGGCCTTGGGGTCCCCAATTGTAAAACAGAGTCTATGGAAGAGATGATATTTAGAGCACCTAGGACCCATTCTGAGTCTAGAGCTTTAAATCAACGAGATGAAAGTAAAGGGAGATGCAATTGAAACGGTGGCAGAGCTGCTGGGAGCAGGGCTAGGAGACACTGGCTGGAGTTAAAGGCATTTCCATGGAAACGCACCATCCTGGACAGAGCAGGCCACTCGGCAGCCCGGATGTAGCAAGGAAGTTTCTGGAATCATGGTCTGTGCCCGCCCCAAGAGGGAGAGGTGTGCCTGAAGGAGGCCCTGGATATTGGCCACCCAAAGCTGTCCATGTCCTCATCTCTGGAGCTGTAAGTGTGACCCTATGTGGGAAAAGGGCCATGTGCCTGGGACTAAGTCAAAGATCTCGAGATGAGAGATCATTCTGGATTATTGGGTGGTCCCTATGTGCCCTTGTGCCCTTATAAGAGGGCAGTGCAGGAAGCTCTGACTACAGACAGGAGGACAGGGATGACCACGGAGGGAGGGCAGACTGAGTGACGTGGCCACAAGTCAAAGAAGGCTGGTAGCCGCTGACCTGGGTGGGCCCAGAGCCTCTGGGACAGCAGGGTCCTGTCCACACCCTGCTCTCCACCCGGCGGTCCTGATCAGCCTCTGGTCTCTGGAGGGTGAGAGAGTAACTTTCCACTGCTGCAAATCATCATGTCTGTGGGGCGCTGTCACTCATGGCAGGCCCGGGGGGCTAGTGCACTGACCACGGGAGAAGGGCTGCTGGCCTCCAGGAGGAAGGTGAGTGGTGGGCACTCAGTGGGGCCGGTCCCTCGAGGATGAGAGCCCAGCGCTCGGTCCATCCCCTGAAGACACACAGCTCCTCGGAAGAGGAGGCCAGGCTGGGCCACGCAGATGCAGACACACCTTGGCCCTGTTTGCTCAAGAAATGCTGAACAAAGCACCCCGCTGTCCACACCACTCCCTGCCTGGCCCTGGCGAACCTGTGCTGTTTGCGTCCCACCCACCCGTCAACACCGACGGGGCACACATCCATCCGAGGAAGCATCTGGGGGAGAGCAGGGTTCTCAGCCACCTTCCCGAGGCCTCCAGCCCCGCCAGCCCCACCGGCCCAGCAAGCATGGAGTCCTCCTCCACACGGCCCCCCTCACAAGCCACATGGAGACACAGGCTCTGACACAGATATGCAGAGACCCTGGGAGCCCAGCCCAGGGCCAGGCCCCTTGAGGAGAGGGGAGGTCACCAGATGCCCAGGGGAAGGTGAGCTGCCTGAGACCACACTGGGACACGCCATGGGGGCACGGGGTCAGTTGCCACTGTCAGAGGCTTGTCGCAATGCATAAAGTGTAATTTCCAGAAACTGAAGCTTGTCCTAAGTGCCACAAATTTGACAATGTCTTGGCCGACCATTGAATTCAGAATTTTAATTTAAACTCCCAACTTTTCTGAAATGTGCTTTATGATGTTTGTGTCCTTAAATATAGCTTGAGAAGCAAAGGAAACCGCAATGCGGGCCTGGGTCACGGGGGGCGGCGGGTGGGAGGTGGAGAGGGGGGACTGGAGGCCTGAAGGCTGCGCTCCAGCAGGAAGCCAGAGGGTGACTGCGTGAGAGAAGTAACTGGGTGGCACATCTTAGCAGAGAACCCAGTCCTTCCCCAGGCCGTCCCGCTGGGCAAGGCCAGCGTGGGTTATTGGCAGGTGCCGCCACCGGGGAGAAAGTGGCTATGTCTGCTGGGGGGCTGGAGGGTGTGCCCGCCTCTCTGGAGCCCGGCACAGGATGGACACAGCATCGCTTGCCCCGGGTGCAGGGTGGGAAGGCAGTGGGGTGTGGGACCAGCTGGCAGGGGTGCTGCGAGGTGGAGGGTTCGCAGACGGGGTCTATGCTAGACACATGTGTGCCAGCTACACGTGTTCTGGGTGTGTTTTCCATGATCTAAACTACTTAATATGACCTTAGCATGTAGTGTGGTCCCTCACCTGGGACGTTCACCCGAATGATGTGACAGCAGGATGGGGCTGATAGAGTCCACGATGCTTTGTGGTCTTGACAAACTTTGTTTTTTTTTTCAGATTTTTTTTTTTGAGGCGGACCTTTTTTTTTTAAGTCTTTATTGAATTTGTTACAGTTGCTTCTGTTTTATGTTTTAGTTCTTTGGCTGCAAGGCTCTTAGCTCCCTGACCAGGGATTGAACACGCACTCTCTGCATGGAAGGCAAAGTCTTAACCACTGGACCGCCAGGAAGTCCCCTGTCTTAACAAACTCTTGAAAAGTTTGCACCACTGGAGGCGTGAGATGGTGGCATGCTTGTCTGCATGTTTTTAACTTTCCCCGCAATGCACCATACGCAGGGCAAGTGCACGAGTGCGGGACAGGGTGACCCTTGGCCCCTACTGGAGCCACCACACCAGTCAGGAAGCAGAACATGGATGGTCAATATGCACAGCACCCCTGCCAAACGTGGCGGCCTCTGGGGCCCAGCCTGGATGCCACAGCCCACGGGGAGGGCATGTGGTCCACAGAACAGGACGAGTGCCGTGGTGGCCGCAGTGTCCTCCACTCTTGTCTGTGTTCCGTCATGTGGGGTATAGACTCTGTTTATCTGCTCACTGCTGTTGGCATGTGGGTTGTTTTCCGCTTTCTAATGTTTCAGGTAAAGCTGCCATGAATATCCCCGTGCCTCTTGGAGCACGTGTGTGCGCCTCTCCAGGGGTGCAGATGGGTTGCTGGCAGTCACGCCCACCTCTCACGAGGCTGGGTCCTTGCCACTTCGTTGCCCCCAGTCTCTTGCGTGGGCCGAGCCGGCGAGCTCTGGTGTCTCCCTGAAGTTTGATTTGCTCTCCTGATGGGGGGTGAGGCTTTTGGCCTCACTGCCCATTTGAACATCCTCTTTGAGAAGTGACTGTTCACCACTTCTGCCATGTTTCTGCCGGTTCCTTTCTTTGTTTGCAGGACTTTATCAGCCTGTGGATGTGTGTTGAGAGCACCATGTTCCACACTGTAATGTGTCTGCCCACTTTCTTAATGGTGATTTTTTTTTTCTTTTTTGTGGTACGCGGGCCTCTCACTGTTGCGGCCTCTCCCGTTGCGGAGCACAGGCTCCGGACGCGCAGGCTCAGTGGCCATGGCTCACGGGCCCAGCCGCTCCACGGCATGTGGGATCTTCCTGGACCGGGGCACGAACCCGTGTCCCCTGCATCGGCAGGCGGACTCTCAACCACTGTGCCACCAGGGAAGCCCTTAATGGTGTTTTTTAAATAACAAAAGACTTTAATTTTCATATAGCCCAGTTTATCAACCTTTGCCTTCAGAGTTAGGCCATGAATACACATCCTGATCACACACTTTCCCAGTTTCCTGTATCATCTTGTAGAAAAGGTTTTGTCTCTCATTTTTAGTTCTACAGTCTCCCTGAAACTGATTTTTGTGGAGCCTGTGAAATGGGGGGTTTATCAGGCAGCCTTTGCTGTGTAACAAACCGCCCAGACCTAGAGGTTTAGAACATGAGCCGTGTGTTTGTCTCATGAATGTGGGCCTGGCCGAGTCACCCTGGGCTGCACTCTCCATGCCTCTGTGCCAGCTGGTGTGTTGGCCATTGGCTGGGTGATCTGTGTCCCATTCTGGGATGAGCAGGCTGACCAGCAGGGACACAGGGTGACTGGGCCCCCTGCCTCTGGTCCTCCAGAGGCCACGGGTGGCAGTTACAGGCTCTCCAGAGCAGCAAAATGCTTTCAGATCTCTGCACGGGTTGCGCTGGCCATGGCCCCGCTGGCTATAGTAAGTCTCCAGCCAAGGTCGCGGTCTGAGGGCACCCAGAGCAGTGCGGGAACCAGGTGGGGACAGGGAGGTTGCGATCCACCGTAGTCCACCCTCTGGCCCCGAATTATTCTCAACCCTCCACGTGTAGAGGGCTCAGCCCCTCCCAGGACCCCCAGCCCCGCTGGACCATGGCCTCAGGCTCAAAGTCCTGGGTCCTCTCCATTCAAAGACTGAAGAACTAAAGAGCCAGCGTTGGCCCCCAAATCCACACCTGCTCACTCTACTTGGGAGGAATCCGATCTCTGAGGGGCCACATCCTTACGACTCCCAGCAGCCCTTTGGTCCAGCAGTGCCTGCAACCTCTCAGAGGGGTCTTGCCCCTTGACTGGACTACCCCTGAGCCCAGTTACCATTTTGAGAATGTTTGAGACACTGAAGCTGTGAAACCCAGCAAGCCCCCCCTTTCTAGGATCCCTCGCAAGTTGGCTTGCAAACGGAACTATTCTTTATCTCCTCTTTCTCTTTCCTGCATCATCACTGATGGCTCAAAGAAGCCAGGTGACACTTTCCAATCCTGCCTGTGAAGCCTCTTGAGGAGGCTAAAGGCTTCGGCAGACGCGTTTTCTGCCTTCTGAGCCATCCCAGGCCACAATTCTGCCAGTCATTTGGGTGGCCACGCTTCCCACCTCTAAGAATAAACTCCTCATCACCTCCCCTGCTCTGCTCGCCAAAGGATTGGGGTGTCTGTCGCAGTAGCACCCCTCCTAGGAGGACTTTTCTGTATGAGTCAGCTCTGCTGCATAACAAACCTCCTCAGAACTTAAAACCTTAAATCAACCACCACTACTTAGCCCACAGCACTGAGCGTCAGCTGGGCGGCTCTTCTGGGTTCGGCCTGCGCAGCTGATCCCTGCAGGACTCTGCTGGGTCTCAGGGCACTTTACCCATTTCCTGCCCGTTTCCCACCCTGGTCCAATCCTGTGCTCTGTGGTTTCAATACTGTGTATTCTTTAATCCCATAAGAAGCTATCATTGTTGCTTTATGCATCCAGGTCACTGGATTTACCCATATCTTTCCCTTCATCATCTTCAGCCTCCTTTATCCTCCAATACCCACCCAGGATCACAGTCCTTCTGTGTGCAAAGTACAAGGGGTGAATTTTATCAGTTCTCTGGATGGTTATGAAAATCCTTTCTTTTACTTTCTTTTTTTCTCTTTGTCCTTGGTTTTCATTTCTTTATTGATGTTCTTAGGTGAGATTTTCTTTCCGTTTTCCTGCTTGGTGATTTTGGTGTTTCTTGAACCTGGAGTTTGATATCTTTCATCAGTTTTAGGAAACTATCAGCCATTATCTCTTTAAATATTTCTTTGGCTTTTACGCTGACTCAAATTACACACTTGTGAAGCCCCTACTGTATCACCTATGCCTTTCCCTCTATTGCAGCTTCCAGTTTTTGTCTTTCCATGCATCAGCCAGCTGCCCTCCAAAGCAGTCGTCCACGATGGGAATGAAATTTACGAAGAGCTATACTGTATGATCCATGAATCCACTGACCAGAGCCCAGGTGGACGGCAGAGAAGGTCCAGGCAGGGGATGCCTGGCGACCTCTGCCGCGTGACCCCCACTCATCTCTGGGGTGTGGCGAGTGCCTTGTGGGGCCTCTGAGAGTGGCCTGCCTTCTACGTTCACATGTCAGGAAAGGCTAGCTTCTGCCTCATGGCTGAAGATTAACTATGCAAATGCAGAGAGGAAGCTCCCCTATCTGCACTCTTCAGACCTCTGGGAGGCAAGCCCAGTCCTCAAGGGCCTGGTCCTCTACCTCCACAGCCCACAGGGGACAGTCCTGGGCTGGCACTGGTAGTCTGTCCAGTGAAAGAGGAACAAAGTGTGCCTCCTGAGAACAGGCAGGACAGGCACGGGCTGTGGCCAGAGCTGCGACTCCACTCCCTGGAAAACCACATGGTGCTCCCAACCCCCGAGCTTTCATGCTGTTTTGAAAGCTCTGACTTACATCTTATCTTTGCCCTTGCAGGTTTTAGGAGACAGCCCCTGTCAGAGGGCATTTGAGTCACTTCTGAGCTTATTGAAAAGTTGATGCTCTTGATGTGACGTGTTCTCAGCTAATAGCTGCCTGAGAAGAGCTGAAGTGTCTTCCTTGTCTAAATAAGCTTCAGATTTGCTCCCTGGCCACCCGAGCTGGCGTCCTCAGTCACCCCACCTTCATGCACAGAGCCGCGCCGTCCATCTCCAAGGGTGCCCTCCGTCCTCCCCCCCCCCAACCTGGGCTCGCAGCCAGGGCGCTGTCGCCTCCCTGATGCCATGCAGCGAGGCCCTTACTGTGCCAGCCAAGGCTTCAGCCACAGCTTCTGCTGCTCGCCAGGATCTAGGCAAGAGCCCTTGACTCCCAAGGAACGGCTGCTCCTCACATCACTTTGGAGTGAAGAGGCCTTGAGGCCAACAGATGGACAGGCGGGGTAGGGAGGGGAGAAGCAGTGTGACCATCTCCAGGAGCTTGAAAAGGAAGAGGAGGTCACACCGGAGGAGAGAGAGGGAGGGGACAGGGCAGGACCACCTGCAATAACGAAACAGCAGCGCAGCTTGGTTCTTTTCCATGATTAATACAACTGACAAGGAAATAAGAAAAAAGTCACAAATTCCTGCTGCTCTCAGGAGCGAAAAGGTGGTCGCTGCACAGCCTATGGGCGTTAGAAGGTTAAGACAAGGATCTCAAAGGATCTTCACACCAGAAGAAATGGATGGATTACTTGAAAAAACACGACCTACAGAAACTGTCACAAGCAGATATAAAAACCCCGAAAAGTCCTGTAACTATTATAGAAACTGAACCTGTAATTAAACACCTTCCTGCAAAGGAAACTCCAGGC
Source organism: Mesoplodon mirus (assembly GCF_964341445.2). Lineage (NCBI taxonomy): Eukaryota > Metazoa > Chordata > Mammalia > Artiodactyla > Ziphiidae > Mesoplodon > Mesoplodon mirus. The sequence goes on along the minus strand of NC_138982.1, from coordinate 146,403,481 downwards.
CCTGGGGGTTCGCTGGCGAGCTTCCCTTTAAGGAAGGACTTGCTCCCACAGGAAACAAACAAGGAAACACACCCAACCCACCTTCGGGGCCAGCACGGCCCTGGCACCAAAACCCACAGGCCAGCAGTCCCCACCAACACCACACGATATCCTAAACTCAGGTCTAGCAAGTCGAATTCAGTGACTAAGAGAGGTTGCACCAGAAATGCATTTTTATACATTCAAAATCAACCGATGTTATGGACAGACTAAAGGGGAAAAGCCCTGTTATCAGCGAAATAGGTGCAGGGAAAAAAATGGATAAAATTCAACCGGTTCGTGATAAAAAAAAAAATGTATATATATCCTCAGAAAGCTGGAAACAGAAGTTTCCCTCCGTCTGTTAAACAGCATCTGCAGAAACTCTACAAATAACACACTTGATGGTGGAAGAGCCCCAGACACAGTCACTTGGATGGGGACATAAAGCTACTGTCAGTTGGCGGTCCTGCCGTAACTGGACTCAGTATGGAACGTAGGGGCCGTGGCCCTTGTTTTACAGCAAATGCACAGAATAACCTGAGATGGTCCAAGACCAGAAGGACCCAGGGAGGAGGGGCACAGCTTCGGGGGACACGGAGGAGAACGCCTTCTGACCACGGCACTGCTGAGGATTTCGCGGGCAGGACAAAAGCACAGCCACAACGTTAAAAAATGATAAATCGGACTTCATCAAAATTAAACACTTCTGCTCATCAAAAGGTACCATTAAGAATAAGAAAATAGTGGGGTGAAAATATTTGCAACACAAAGATAAGACAAAGGACGTCTATCCAGGATATATAAAGAACGACTAGTAATAAGAAAAAGACAAACAACCCAACAAAAACTTGGCAAAGACTTGAGCAGACAGTGTGTAGAAGAGGATATCCAGAAGGCCAATAAGCATATAAAAAAAGAACCCGATGTCATTATTCAGCAGAGGGATGAAAACGAAAGCCACGGTGAGACGCCGCCGCAGGCCCACCAGGATGACGGAAGTGAAGACGTCGAACAACACCAAGTGCAGCAGGAACGCCCACCCATCGCCGGGTGGGGGTGAACGGCACGGCCACGCGGGACGCCCTGACAGCTTCTAGTGACGTCAAATCCACCCGATGGCCCAGCAATTCTCCTTCTGGGCATTTACCCCAAAGAGACAGGTGCCCGTGTCCACAGAAAGCCTCGACAAGAGTGTGCAGAGCAGCCTGTTCATCACACCCCCAAGCCAGGAACGAGGCCAGCATCCAGCAAGAGGAAAACAGGCGCGACTCGTGGTTCGTCACAGGGCGGGATGCATGGACGGAGCTTCACGGGGCTCCCCAAGATTAGGCTGAAAGAAGTCAGGCCCAACAGAGAGCAGGCTGTGTGCCTCCATCCCCCTGAAGTTCAAGGGAGACAGCGCTGTCCGTGGTGCGGTGCCGGGCCCACGGGGAGCCACGAGTCGGTGTGGGGAGGAGCCCCTCCCAGCCCTCGGGGGTGCGGTGGGGGTCGCCCCCCTCTGTGATGGATCCTAACCACAGAGGCGCTGGGGAGGGGAGGGGGACCAGCCACGCCCTCAGGATGGGCCACAGACACAGGACAGAGCTCTTCCTGGGACCCTTCCCTGCCGCGTCCCTGTGCCACATCCCTGTGGCACGGTCGTGTGCCGTGTCCGTGTGTCCCCACACAGTCACCTGAAGCCCCTCCTCCTTTCTCCCTGTGCTCCCACTGCTGCCTTTAGGGAGGTCATGAGGGAGAGCTTTAGGGTGCATCCCAGGACACAGGGGATGGGAAGGGGTCTCAGTGCAGCCAGCAGGGATGCACACCACCCAGAGCCCCCAAATGAAAGCCAGTGAGGCCTGGGTGGCCCCTCGCTGGGGAGGGGGCTCTGGACTTTTCAGTTACAAGAGATGGCTGCTTTGGGTCAGGCGGGAGGCCCATGAGAGCTCGAGCCTGGGAAGGAGCATGGGTGCCAGCGGTCACGGGTGGGTGCCCTGGCTTTGGCAGTCTGGACCCCTTCCTGCCTTAGGGGGTCCCATGTTTTGGAGGCTGGAGCCGAAGCCAGGGCACCTGGTGGGAGCAGCGCTGTGTCCCCAGGTCCCCTGAGCTCTTCCTACACCACACAGGCCTCCCTGAAGTGTCCTCTGAGTGGCGCTGTCCACCAGGGGCCAGGGTCTTTGGACGTACTTGTAGTGCCCTAGAGCTGTGCGGTGACACGGCATGTGCACACGTGTCCGTATCAAGACACTGCTTATGACTGCATGTCCACAAGCAACATGGACACTCACGCCTGTCCTGCAGTCTGTGCACTCCTGGCACGTTGCCAGTCTGAGACACAAAATACCACACCATTTTGTCTCCCAAACTTTGCTCATTTCCCCCTAATTGGGGTGTCTATCTTTATATAAAACCACAAGCTGTGGCCTAGATTGGCGGTCAAGCCAACAGTGACATCTGCGTGGAAGACAGAAGAGGACGTGAGTGCTTCTGCTGGATTCTGAGAGGCCCGTTTCTCACACTTTGGCCTTGTGAGACCTGGATGCACTTCACACGTGCTGACAGCAGGTGGCGGCCTGGGGCGGCAGTGAGGACCTGGGGACTGGGGAGGTGGGACAGGGTGCATGAGCGCGTCCCCCGCGTGGACGTCGCCACCAGGCGCGGCCAACACAAATCCCGTCGGGGGGATCATTGCCAGACTCTCAATAGTTTTCCGGGAGCAGTCAAGGTAGCAGCGTATCTTCCGAAGACTCGCACAGGCTCTAGGGGAGCAAGGGCGCTTCCCCAGCCCAGTCTACAGCTGGGTGTTCTGTTCACTTTTGCTTTAAATATTTCATGGGCCCCTTCGCTCCAGATGCTTCAGAGGAAACGCACACTGTGTCCTTGTCAGCAGCCTGGACCTCCTTTCAGAGCAGGACATGGCTGCTTCCACTCAAATCAGAATGATCTGTCCTGTCAAGCAGAAGCTGGTTGTCAGGATTTTGTGTTTTTAAAGTATTGCCTGAAAATGAAATTAACTGAGCACTGTCGCAGTGCGGGAGGGGACGCAGAGGGACGGGCCATCAGAGGGCACAGCCAGAGTGCTGGCCCCTACCCTCCCCGTGCGGGATCCCAATAGTCTGGGTTGGGCAGGGAATGCTTCTCTGGGTCTGCAGCACAGACCCCAGCCAGGGCCTGTTTGGCCAAGCCAGCTACAAGGGGGACTCCCCAAACTGGGGCTCGCTGGCCCATAGCTACACGTCTGGCCCAAGAGTACCTGCCGGGGCCTCTGGTCCCTGCGGACCTGGGGGGGGGGTCTGCCCAGGTGGGCTGAAGTGCCCAAGCCCTGAGCTAAAGGGGAGAGCTGTGGACCCCTCCTTTGCTCAGGAGGGAACAGCCGGACATGCAGCCACCATGCCCACCCTGCACCGTCCACCTCTGCCCAGAAGTCCCTGCAGCTGGATCTCCAGGAGCTGATCAAACCTGCTGCTGCTGCTCCCATGGCTCTGCCAGAGGGGCCCAGGGCAGAAAGACAGGTCAGTTCACATGCTGGGGCACACAGACACACATGCACGCACACACATGCACACATGCACACAGGCTCACGTGCAAACACAGACACACGGATGAAAGAGAGTGCTTCGGGCAGAAGGAAGAGGACCCCAGAGGGAAGCCTGGGGATTGAGGAACGAATGAAGAGGGAGAGAAAGAGTAAACAAATAAATAGAAGCAAATGTTGTAAACAGTAATAATAAGTCGCAGTGTGTAAAATGTAAGTAGATTTAAAACACAGAAGAACAGGGACTTCCCTGGAGGTCCAGTGGTTAAGACTCCACGTTTCCAATGCAGGGGGCACGAGTTCAATCCCTGGTCGGGGAACTAAGATTCTGTATGCCGCACAGTGCGGCCAAAACAAAAAAAGACAAAACAAAACATAGAAGAACAATACATGGAGGGCAGGGGTGAGAACCGGGTCCTGGCGTGGTCGCCCAGGAGGTGACAGGACAACAAACGCTAGACTTTAACGAGTCAGAGACACACGTAATCCCAAGGTGACTCCTGAAAGAACGGTAAGTTATAACTGGCCAGCTAATAGAGGATAAGCTTGGAATAAAAAAGAACCAATGAAGAAATGGGGAACGGGTGGGAAAAACCAAGACAAACGTAACGTGGTGGATCTGAACCCAAATAATTAAGCTAAGTGTGAAAGAGCCAAATATTTCAGTGACAAGATAAGGCTTGTCAGACTGGATTCGGTGGGAGACACACCCTAAATATAAGAGTGGGAGAACCGAGATGTGGAAGGAGAGACCAGGCATGCGTGACCCCAGAGAAAGCTGGCAGGGGCGCGTCACAGCTCTAGCGCATGTGTCTGGGGACACGGAGGCCGGGGCCCCACTGGAGACTCAGGGGTCCTTGCACAGAAGATGCGCCCCCACCACAAGAGTAGCTCCCAGCCCAGCGGGAAGCTCAGCTCACAGTCTCAACACGCGGGAGGAAAAGCCGCAGCGCCGAAGGCAGCAATGATCCAGCGGGGCAGAACGTTCAAGACGTCTCCCTTCGCAGCTGACAGACGGACGTGCAACAACACGAGCCCGGCGTCAGTGGAACAGCGGCCTCATCGGCGCAGAAACAACTGTCCCCGAGGCATGGCAGCAGCCAGACCTGCAAACCGGGGTCTGCGCAGGCAGGGTTTCCTGCCGAGAAGTCATCCCACCCTCTTGGGACCACCACATCTGACGGCAGGTGTGTTTTTAATTCGTTGTCAGGTTTATGTAGCTACTTTTTACATTTTAGGCTTTTCACCCTCTTTCACGTGTAAAATCGCTACTGGGTTTCTTTTGCTCTTGAACAGGTCCCACATATGACAGCTGCCTCCTCCACCCCTCACCTGGGCTTCACCTGGGCTTTGTTTACGGCCACAAGTGTGCCAAGGTGGGTGTGACTGCAGAAGGCAAGGGACATGGTTTCCCTTTTCTTACTATTTCAAGCACTATGGTAATGTGCATCCTCGTGCGTCCCTTGTGCGTCCATATGTATGTGCGTGTGTGTGCGTGCACGTGTGCAAGGATTTCTCTGGAACAAATACTGGAAACAGCAAGCACCGCTGCGTGGAGAACGGGCGTGTCTGTGGGTTCCCGCCCAGACACCTGGAGGTCAGGGGCGGAGAGGAGGGCCTGGGCTTCCCAAAGCAGAGCGGTGAGTGAGGATGGGGCCAGAAGAAAGGCCGGACCGCGGAAGCAGAGCCAGAAGTACGGGGGCAGGGAGACGGGTGTGGGGAGGTCGGGGTCCCCCCGCCGGGAAACGGAGGTGTGCGGGACGACCCGCCGGCTGGTGGGGGCTGACCCCAGGGAAGGACACAGTCTCCTGCCCGCCACTCGGTAGCCAACCACACCAGACCAGAACACGGAAGCCGCCCACGGGTCCCCGGGTCACTGTGAGACACCAAGGAGAGGGACGGGCAGCAGGACACCGAGGGAGGCTGAGTCTAAGTGGGTCACGTGGTCACCTGTGTAACTACGGCGGCCGGGGCCTCCCTCCCGGCAGAGCAGCTGACCCTCCCCTCTCCCGGACGCATTCTCGTCTGAGGACCCGCGCTTCCCGCCCTGCACGTGAGCCCGGGGCTCAGCCTCGGGTCCCTCCTCACCTCTCCACGTGGGGCGCATCAGCCCCGTGGCCCGAATCACGCTGCAACCCCTCCCGGCGGACCCTGCGGCTCCACGCGCCCAGCCCTCACCCCGCGGTACGCGAAGGCCCGTGCTCCCAGCAGAGCCTTTTCTCCCACGCCCAGAGCCTAATCCACCAACGCACCCAGTTGCCCGTCTCCCAAGCTTTCCCACACCCCACCCTGCCAACGTCTTCCCTGCACCCCTGGGCCAAGCCCCCATCAGGGCTTCTGGATTATTCCCAGAGCCTCCCTGGCCCCCACCCTCCCCCTACAGTCTGCCCTTAATGCAGTGACCAGAAAGACCCTCCTAGAACTTAACTCGGACGATACCCCTCTGCCCCCGTCCCCTACGTTTTCCCAGTTCTCAGAGTCAGCACCTGCGTCCTCCCTGCGGCCACGGGCCCCACGTGAGGCCCAGGCGCCACCTCCGGCCACACTGGCCCCGCCGTGCCCGCGGCCATCGCTCACACCTCGTCCTGCCCAGCAAGACCTTTCCCAGCCCCAGTCTGGCCGTCCTGTGGACGCCCCACCACGGACCCCCAGCAAGCCCTCGGTCTTCTCTAGGGCTCTCTGCGCAGCCTCCCTGTGCAGAGCCCTGGTGGCTCCTTCACCTTTACCCCAGGACGTGGAGCCACCCCCCTCCCCAAGAGCAGGTGCTCGGGCAGGTTGTGGGGAAGGACTGGACCCAGCCCCGCTGCTGGAGACCCTCCTGACCTGCCCCGCCCTTCCCTGCCCCTGCCTGACCCTGCCCCTCACCCCACCCTCACCATGACCTTGCCCCTGCCCATGCAGCAGTGCAGGGGGCAGATTCCCACCCCACCTGTCCTCAGTTGCCAGGTGGGGGAAGATGTATTCACCCTTCTGGTGGCTTCTGCGGGCAGTGTGGTCCCAACACAGTGGCAGCTGTGGGCAGCTGGGTGGGTTCCTTCCTGCTCCCAGCAGGGAGTGGGGTCTGCGACCAGGGCAGCAGAAAGGGAGGGACAGCGTCAGCGAGATGGGCCTGTACCAGGGATGACCTCCTGGGTCTCCCAACAGAACCCTCAGTGAAGAGCCCCGGGCTTCAAGCTACGGGACAAGCCAGGACCTGGGGCCGGAGGGGTTGGCTGTCCAACCCCAGCAGGTGGCCCAGCGGTGCGGGGGTGAGAGACCCCGGCTGTGGACTGGGCAGCTCCAGTCTACCCCTTATACCTGGAGCCCCGTCGTGGGTCCTCTTCTGCCTGAGGCTCCCTGGGGCTGCCTCTACTGCCCCAATTGGAGCCTTCCTCTCAGAGGCCCTGGTGTGTCTGCCCGGCCTCCCTGCATGCCAGCGTGGGTTCCACAGTTTGACGGAGCAGAGAACCTTCTGTGGCCCCATCAGACCATCCGGGCAGTGCTGGGGTATGAATATTTTATCGGGCCGTGCAAACGTGCCAGGCTGCATTTGCAGCTGGGGGATGATGGGCAAAGAGAGGGAGCTAATGCCTCGTCTCTGCATAAATCACTGCCGGTTCTGCTGCCAGGGCAGGTGGGGGCACCTGGAGGCTCCAGTGGGAGCAGGACCCCAGCATGTGACATACCCCAAGGGGCTGCAGCCTTTGAGGTCAGGGAGGGCCACATGAGAACAGGGCAGGCGGCTAGGAGGCCGGTGTCCTCACCCCAGTCCTGCACAGCCCATCCTTCCCAGGTGGCTATGGTCACTGCTGTGCAGGAGGTGTCGACAGTGAGGCCGGACTCTGCCAGCTCTGAAACACCATGCACAGAGTCCTGTAATCAAGCTACGATGAAGTCATACTGGAGTTGAGTGTCCTGATAAGAAGAGGGACACTTGGACAGAGAGACACAGATGCAGGGAGAAGTTCATGAGAAGATGGAGACAGAAACTAGAGTGATGCTGCTATAAGCCCAGGAGAAGAAAGGGACGCCTGGAGCCACCAGGACCTGGAAGAGGCAGGAAGGATCCTCCCAGAGCCTCCAGAGGGAGTGTGGCCCTGCGGCTCCTGGCATCTGACCCCCATGGGTGGAGGGGTTGGGGGTCCAGGCTGCTTAGGGCCGGGAAGACCCCCCTGGGACAGAGGCAGGCTTGTGGCAGGGGTGGTAGCCTGTGACCAGCTGAGGCTGGTGGCCTGGGATGCCCAGCTCACTCCTTTATTTTGTTGTTGAACCCAAGTCCCTGTGCCGGGCACACAGTGAGGCCAGACAAACCGAAATGTAGGAGTCTGGACCAGAGAAAGGTTAATCACAGGGCTGAGCAAGGAGAATGGGTGGCGATGGCTTTCAGAGAGGGGTTTTTAAAGGCAACATTTGGGGTGAGGGCTGCAGGGTGTGTGGCTTTCTTCTGATTGGTGGTGAGGTCACAGGGTGGTCTTCCGGGAATCTCAGTCATCGCCTTCTGGTTCTGACCAGTCTGGGGGCTGTGTGCTCATGACCATCATGCAGTCAACTTCTTCCATCTGGTGGGGATTTTAGTATCTGCAAAACTATTCAGGAATGTACGTCAGACACTGTTATCTAGGTACTTCAGAGAAGAGCTAGAGATCCTGTGATGCCATATGGCTGATGTATTATTTAAATTGTCACCAGTTCTTCTGACCCAACTGCTATTTTTTGTTACTACATGTTCACATCTGTTCAAGCATTAATTCTTGAGCCAGGATTTTGTGACTCAGGGGAGGCCTGGGAGACCACAGCTTTTCTTTTCAGGCAAGAGGCAGGTGGAGGACATGGGGGGTGGGGTCTGTCCCGAGAAGGCCCCAGAGGGTGTTGCTTGGTTACAACGTCACTGTCCCGGAGGAACACCACGAGCCCCCGCCCTCCGTCACGGTGCTGCGTCAGGGAGATTGCTCCACGTCGGGGACGAGCAAACCCAGGAAGTGGGGGAGAAGCCGTCCTGCGGTGGGGATGGGACCATCCCGAGGCCCCATCACCCCTGCAGGCAGGACAGACCCAACCCCAGATGTGCTCGGCTGCAGAAGAGGGAACAGTCAGGTGTCCCGGTCGTGGGGGAGGGGACTGTCCTTCCAGAAAGACAGGAGATGGAGGTAAAGAGGGAGGGTGCACGTGGGCGTCCCAGGAAGTTCAAGTGTGAGAGTTTGAGGGGGTGGTCGCAGACGAGACACGGTGGGGACCAGGTCAGAGGGTTGGGTGCCTCCCACCCCGCCCCCGCCCAGACACAGAGGAAAGTAAACGCCGTGAAAGTTCTTAGAGACACAATCCCACACGAGTAAGGACTGTAGACATTTGTGAAGAATAAACAGAAACAATGTAGATGGAAGAGAAAATAAGCAAAGACCTACTGGGAAGATTTTCCCTGGGCTGAGAAAGGCCCTGTTCATGCAGGTGGAATGTGAACTGTGTTGCTTTAAAGAATCAAAGCAGAGAAAGACAGACCTGTGCTGGGAATGTGCAGATTACAGGAGCTCCAGAAACATCCTACATGGGTCCAGTGAAGGAGAAAAAAGACCAGAGAAGGGAAACAGCTCATCAACAGATGCCGGAGTCTGCCCGGCGGCCCTCCTCCCACGTGTGTGCTGTGCAGGGGCTTGTGGGGGGGCTGGGGACCCAGCAGGTGGCCCAGTGCCTCCTCCAGGCCTGTCTCCCTCTCTGCAGGCGAAGGGGATTACAGCTCCTACTCGTGACGCTGCTGGAGCACGAAGTGAATTCCTCCCCGTGAGGATTTGGCAGATGCCCATCACACGGGAGATGCTCCCCTGCAGGGCCAGTCCTGGGTTACTGCATTATTGTTCTTTGTATGAATGAACTGGCACAAGGTCAGCTTCAGTGGCCTGAGAGTTCAACCAGCTCTGGTTCTAGAAAACACACTTCCCAGCCAGTGTCAGATGTGACCCTCTAAGTTTCAAGAAACAGAATGCCCAACTCAAACTGGTCTCAACATGAACCTGCTCATAAATCCTGCCTCCTGTGGCAGGACAATCCAGAGTAGATCAGGCTTCAGGTGTGAAGTGGTTAGGTTTCCAGACCCAGACTGCAAATATCTGTTTATGCAGCCCTCCACCTGTCAGTCTTATCCTCCGGATGGCTGCCCTCATGATGTCAAAGTAGCTGCTAGTTCCAGTCTTCACACCCACATCCAGGGCCTGAGGGTGGGGTGGGGTCTACCTCTTCCTGCTCTTCGTCCTCAGACCCAGGAGACCAGGACCTGTTCTCAAACTGCATCCCTGACCCGTGAGTCCAGGTTAAGTCTCCTGTCTCTGCTGAAAACAGCCACTGGTGCTGCTGTGTCCTGGCGTGGTCCCCAAAGCCTGACCTTTGACGTTGGACCCAGCTGCACAGTTCACACTAGGAGAGACTTTGCTTCTTCTCCCTGGAAGCAAAGCTGCAGGGACCCATGTAAGGCTTTCAGCCTTGCTGGTGTCTTCGCCGACACTTAACTACTTTTACATCATAGGAAACAAACGTCCTTTCTTTTTTTAAACTTTATGAAAGCAGCAAATCAGGATCCAAAGAGCCCTAGAATGTTCAGCTGGAGGGGAATCCTCAGGGCAAAGAAGAGAAGGTTGGGCCCAGGGAATAAACTGTGTCCTCAAGGTCAGGGCGGCAGGAATAGAAGAGAATCTTGCCCCAAACGAGCTCATTCACAGGGACCTGTGGGCACGAGCCATTTCATGAGTCAGAGGCACCCGCACCCTCCCTGCTTCTCACACTGAAAGGAGGAAGAAAGCCCGGGCTTTACGGAGGGCACACTGGGGGTGCTGCATGCTAGTCCCTGCGGGAACAGGGCAGGCACCTTGCTCCGACGAGCACGCCACGGGGACCCCATCCCCATCAGACTCCTGTGGGTCCGGGTCCTGGTCCTGGACGGGCTGGCAGGGCCATGTGGGTGGAAGAGGGTCTGGTCTGACTCCGAGATTGAAACTCCTCCCTGGCATGCTGGCCAGCTCTTGCCTTGGCAGCTGTGTGAACCTGGCAACCAGAGCGAGAGAGGCCCATTTGACAAATTAAAGACGTGAGGAAGGAAAGACATCTCTGGAAATTTCCACCCAGGCGCAGGGGACCAAATCTGGTCAGCCCCATGAGGGCGGCAAGCAGGTGGCCACGTGTTGCCAAGAAGCTCGGCGGGGTGCGTTTCCACTCGGAGAGCTCGGGGAAGCCAGCGCTTAGCAGGCTTATTTTTTAAACACGAGACATGTTCAAAGACAGAACTCAGAAGACGTGTTTGTCTTAAAAATTATGACTCACTCTCTCTGAGCTCTTTGCTGTGCAAAAAGTTTGGATGGAATTGAATCAATGACCCAGTTTCCCTCAGTGTGTGCCACTTTAAGTTATTATTTGTGTTTGCAGATTCGGGCATTTTCAAAGTCCATTTATCATTTTAAAGCCCAGAAAGAACTTTAACACACTTTGGGGGTAAAAGCAAGAGGCAGCACTGTGGTCTAAGCCTCCTCCATCCCTGTTCCCATGCCTGTAACACTGACAATTCACAGATTTTACCAAAAAGCCAAAATTCCAACTTCTTGGATTGCTTGTTTCTGCCCACAGCTTTATTGAGAACACAAATAAACCGCCCACTTTTAAAGTGTGGGATGTGATATGTCCAGGCTTGTGAGTTGAGCACTGGAACCAGGATCATGGACACAGTCACCCCAGAGCTTCTCCCTGCCCCTTGAAACCTCCCGTCCCCAGGCAACCACCTACCCACTTCCTGTCACCACGGTTACTCTGTATTTCCCAGAATTTCACATAAATGGAGTCATCAGCACGTTCACCTTTGGGTCTGGCGTCGTCACATGACTCAGCACAGGCACTCCAAGGCCCCCACTGAGGGTCAGCCGTCTCCTCCCTTATGGCTGCTCGGCCTCCCCACCTACGGCTGCCCAATGTTCAGGGTCACCTAGTGATGGACACCAGGCCGAGGTTGGGTTTGGGGCGATTACAAACAAAGCTGCTAAGAACGCAGGCTTTTGTTTGGATGCCCGGGTCCCACGGAAGGTGTATCTTGAAAGTTAATTTGAAGGAAGAGCCGTGTGCTTCCCAGAGCAGCTGTGCCTGCTGTGCTCCCATCTCCCCACCAGCAGCTGGCACAGTTGGCTTTTTTGACTTTAGCCTCCTAGTGGGGTGTAGAGTTATCTCACTGAGCTTTTAATTTGCTTTTCCCAAATGAATAACACCTTTCCATGCGTTTATTTGCCATAGGTACAATGCTTGTTTTTCCCCTAGTATACTTTGTTCTTTTTTTAAAAAAAGAAATTTTATTTTTGTAACAATTTAAGATTTATAAACTGTAAAAATAACACAGCGATTTCCCACATACCTCCTGCATTTCCCCTATTATTAACGTCTTACATTAGTATGCTGTGTTTGTTACATTTAATGAACCAACATTAATACACTATTATTGATGAAACTAATAAGTCATAGTTTATTCAGACTTCCTCAGTTTTCCTTAGTGTCCTTCTGCTGTCCCAGGACCCCATCCAGGTCCCCTCAGAGCTCCTCTGGGCTGTGACAGTCTCTCAGACCTCTTGTCTTTAATGACCTTGACCGTTCTGAGGACCAGTCAGGCATTTTTCAGGACGTCCCTCAGTGAAGACCACAGAGGGGAAGGGCCTTTCTCACCACGTCCCCTCCAGGGTGCGTGCTGTCACGTAACCTGCACCGTGGACGCTGACCCTGGTCACCTGGCACAGGTGTGTCTGTCAGGTCTCTCCGCTGTGCAGTTGCTCCCCCCTTCCCCACCGTCCTCTGGAAGGAGGTCGCTGTGCACACCCCGCACCCAAGGAGGGGGGACGCTCCCCTGCCCTCCCCGAGGACGCAGTGTCTGCAGAACCACGTGGATTCTCCCGCAGAGCAGATTCCCTCATCCCCCGTTTCCTTATCAATCACTTATTTATGTCCGTTTGGACCCGTGGGTATTTATTTTTTACTTCGGGCCATGGTCCAATACGACCTTGCTCTGTTGCTGAACCGGCTCCAGCTCTGGCCCCTGGCAGCTCCCTCGGTTGGCTCCGCTGTCCCCCGACACACCCATCTGTGGAGGCTGTTGTGTTTTGTTTCCAAGCACTTTCCTTCCTCTCTGGCACAAGGTGCTCCAGGCTCATTCCGGGCATTTCCTGCTCCTGTCCGAGAGTCGGTGTTTCTCCAGGGAGCCCGGGTCCCTTCCGTTGGAAGTGGTGTAAGAAACCAAGATCTGGGTGCTGGTGTACTGACCGCTGCTGGGGTGTGGTTGCTTCGAGGCCCTCTCAGCTGACAAAGAAGGAAGTATATGTGTGTCTATTAATCCATGTGTATACAAGCACACCTCATTTTATTGTGCTTTGCAGACATTGTGGGTTTTTTTTTTAATATTTTATTTATTTATTTTTGGCTGCGTTGGGTCTTCGTTGCTGCGCGTGGGCTTTCTCTAGTTGCGGCGAGCAGGGGCTACTCTTTGTTGCAGTGTGCAGGCTTCTCATTGTGGTGGCCTCTCTTGTTGCAGAGCACGGGCTCTAGGCATGCAGGCTTCAGGAGTTGCAGCACACAGGCTCAGCAGTTGTGGCTTGTGGGCTCTAGAGCACAGGCTCGGTAGTTGTGGCGCACAGGCTTAGTTGCTCTGCGGCATGTGGGATATTCCCAGACCAGGGATCGAACCCGTGATCCCTGCACTGGCAGGCGGATTCTTAACCACTGCACCACCAGGGAAGTCCCAGACATTGTGTTTTTTACAAATTGAAAGTTTATGGCAACCCTGTGTCAAGCCATTCTCTTGCCACAATTTTTCCAACAATGTTTGCTCACTTTGTGTCTCTGTGTTACATTTTTCAAAACTTTTCATCATTCTTGTATTTGTTATGGTGATCTGTGATCAGTGATCTTTGACGTTACTACTACAACTTTCTGAAGGCTCAGATGATGATTAGCAATTTTTATCAATAAAACATTTTTAAGTTATGTACATTGGTTTTTATATACATAAAGCTATCACACACTTAATAGACTACAGTATAGTGTAAACATAACTTTTATATGCACTGGGAAACCAAAACATTTGTGAGTCACTTTATTTTGATGTTCGCTTTATTGTGGGTGCCTGGAACCGAACCTGCAGTATTTTCGAGGTATGCCTGTACACGTACCAAACATTCTTCCATATGTAGCCATCTGCATTCTCATTAAGCTAAACATGAGTTCATACTGATGCCTCTAACTCTAATCCACCACCACGTGGATCATTTTAGCCTTCTCCCCTTCCTTAGGTGTAACCTCCCCCTCAAACAATGAGACACTTGGCTCCCACCATCTCATCCACTTAATTGTTTAATTCCAATATTGAAACCAAGCAGGACCCTGCAGGGCATTCCCAGGAACAGACCCCTGTGTTCCCTGTTTCTTGTTTGTAGAAAAGCCTTAGCCACCTAAGCCTCTCCTGACTTCCAAAGACCAAATTTAATCAGAAAAGTGAGAGGGACTTCACTGGCAGTCCAGTGGTTAAGACTCTGTTTCCACTGCAGGGGGCAGGGGTTTGATCCCTGGTCAGGGAACTAAGATCCCACATGCTGTGTGGCACGGCCAAAAAAAAAAAAAAGGAAAAGAAAAGTGAGAAAATGCAGAAACAAAGGAAAGCAGTCAAGCAAAACAAAATAATAACACTTTAGCCATAAAACAAAGTCAAGGACACTTCCTTCCTCCTCAAGGGTTGTAGATAATATCCTGATGAATATCCTTGGGCTGTTTTGCAGAAACTAAACCCCACCAGGTGGAGGAGGTTGACTGCAGGCTGACCACTAGCACATAGACTCCAGACATGATGGAGCCAGAAAATTGATAGTTGAGGTTCCTGAAATATCACCCTGTTACCTCACCACCAACCAGTCAGAAGAATGTCCCTGAGCTGAGCATGCTCCCTGCAACCCTCACCCCTAATGTTCCCTTTAAAAATCCTTCTCTAAGGGTTTCCCTGGTGGCACAGTGGTTGAGAGTCCGCCTGCCGATGCAGGGGACATGGGTTCGTGCCCTGGTCTGGGAAGATCCCACATTCCGCAGAGCAGCTGGGCCCGTGAGCCATGGCCGCTGAGCCTGCACGTCTGGAGCCTGTGCTCCGCAACGGGAGAGGCCACAACAGTGAGAGGCACACATACCGAAAAAAATAATAATAATAAAAATAAAAAACCCTTCTTTAAGAGCCATTGGGGAATTTGGGTCTTTTGAGCAAGAGCTTCCCATTCTTCTTGCTTGGTGTCCTTCAAATAAATGCTGTACTTTTCTTCACCACAACCTGGTGTCAGTAGATTGGCTTTGTTGTGCATCAGGTGAGTGGACCCAAGCTCAATTCGGTAACAGTATACATGGATAGCAGTACCAGAATTATTAACCCATGTCCCCAGGAAACAACTTTATCAACCTATGCATAGTTTCTTTGGCCTTTGGACTTACAGATTCCACTTGTCTACAACACTGGTCATTCCTAAGGAGGTCAGTGCCCCACCCTCCTCAGTGAGGATGCTTTACACATTTGTGATGCAGTTAGATTGTTTCATCACAGTCTGGATTCCGTCCTGAGACCCCCAACCTCCTAAACGATCTTTTAACTTGCACACAATAAGGTGTACTCTTTGTGCTGTAAAGTTCTATGGGATTTGACAAATGCATAATGTTGTATATCCACCATTACAGTTTCATACAGAATAATGTAACCGTGCTAGAAAAAAATCCCCTTTGCTTCACCTTCCCAGTCCCTAATCCCTCTTCACAAATTCCTGGCAATCGCAGATCTGTTTACTGTCACAAAAGTTTCACCTTTCCCAGAACGTCATACAATCATAATTACATAGTGTGTAGCTTTTTCAGACTAACTTCTTTCACTGAGCAATATGCATTTAAGATTCATCTGGAATGCTTCTCTATGTCTATTGAGATGACTATATGGTTTTTCTTAATTTCTGTCTGTTATTGTGTTGAATTACATCAATTGATTTTCAAATGTTAAACCAAGCTTGCATTCCTGGGATAAACCTCACTACATCATGATGTATTTTCCTTTTTACATACTGTGGGGCTTGATTTTCTAACATTCAGCTGAGAATTTGTGCATCTACATTCAGCCAAGGAGAGAGTGAAGTGAATATTTAAAGTATTGAAAAAAAAAACCTCCAGCAACCTAGAATTCTATGTCTGGTGAAATTATCCTCCAAGAGGGAGGGAGAAATAAAGACTTTCTCAGACAAACAAAAACTGAGGGAATTCATTGTCAGCAGACATGCTCTACAAGAAATTTTTTTTTTTAACTACTTCAGGGAGAAGGGAATGATATAGGTCAGAAACTTGGATCTACATAAAGAACTGAGTGTTTAAGAAGGAATAAAGGTAAATTAAATCCTTTTCACACTTATTCTTAATTGATCTAAAATATAACTGTTTAAAGTAGTAATAATAACAATGTTTTAGGTGACCCAATATATGGATGAGTAAAACAAACGACAGCAGTGGCATAAGGGATGGGAGTGAAATTTGGGAACACTGTGCTATAAAAGGCACCTCCACTGTACATGAAGCAGTACAGTGTTAACTAAAAGTGGGCTTAGGTTAACCTTAGATAAACCTCACTAGGTCATGTTTTAATGTGCACTGCAAACTCTAGGGCTAACACTTAAAAGTTTTTTATATCAGAAAAATTGATATGCTAAGAGAGGACATAAATGGAATTAGGTAAGATGTCCAATTAAAGCAGAAAAAGTAGAAAAAGAAAACCTCACATTTTGATAAGCTGTGTATTCATCTTCATCCTGGTTAAAATACTCTCTAATTTTCCTATGTATTTTTTTCTGATTTGTGGGTCATTTAGATATCTGTTTTTAGTTTCTGGATATTTGGAGATTATCAAGTTTTGTTATTGATTCTTAATTGATTTCCACTGTGGTTGGAGAACATACTTTGAATGAATTGGATCCTTTAAATTTATTGAGAATTGTTTTATGGCCCAGAATATGGTCTATTTTTATAAATTATCTATGTGCGGCAAAAAGATTGTGTATTCTGCTGGTGTTGGGTGACATAAATATTAATTTGGTTGATAGTATCATTCAAGTCTTCTATGAATTTATACATTCTCTGTCCATTTGTTCTATCAGTTTTTGAGACAGGGTGTTGAAATCTCCAACCATAATGGTTGATTTGTCCACTTTGCCTTCTGGTTCTATCAGTTCTTTCTTCCTGTGTTTTGACACTTTGTTATTAGGTACATAAATGCTTAGGGTGTTAAGTCTTCTTAATGAATTTATCCCTTACTTATTACAGAATAACCCTTTTTATTTCTTTCAATGTTCCTTGCTCTGATATCTACTTTGTCTGATGTTATGAGTCACCCCAACTATGTTTTAAATAGTATTATCATGGTATGTATTCTTCCATCCTTTTATTTCTAACCTATTTGTATCTTTATATTTAAAGTGTTTTCCCTGTTGTCAGTATATTGTTTGGTCTTGCTTCTTTATCCAGTCTTACAATTTCTGTTCCAATTGGAATGTTTTGGTCATTAGATCATCAATGTGATTATTAATATGGTTAAGTTTAAATCTATCATCTTACTATTTATCTTAAATTTGTCTCATCTGTTATTTTCTCCTTTTTGCTTTCTTTGAGATTAATAGAGTTTTTAAATTTCATATATCTTTTATGTTGGCTTATTAGCCATAATTCTTGTTTTTTTTTTCTTTTATCTGTGGCTCTAGGGTTCATAGAACACATCCTTAATTTAACACAGTAATATTATGTTACAAGAGTACATTTCCATTTCCCCCTCCCAGGCTTTGTGCCATTGTTGTTATGCATTTTGCTTCTATGCTTGTGATAAACCCCATAATACACCATTTTTTTCTTTAAGAAGTCAGTTATATTTTAAGAGATTTTAAAAAGACATCTTTTCTATTTATCCATATATTTTCCATTTCTGATGCTTTTCATTCCTTTGTACTGATTCAGATTTTCCTTCTTCTCAAAGGACTTCCTTTAATATTATGATGTATGTCCACTGTTGTGAAGTCTTCCAGTCTTTGCATATCTGAAAAAGTCTATTTCACCTCCATTTTTGGAAGACACTTTTCCTGGGTGTAGAATTCTTGGCTGGGTTATCCTTTGGTGCTTTAAAGACGTTGCTCCATTGTGTTCTCATTTGCACTGTTTCTATGAGAAGCCTGCTGTCATTCTTTTCTTTGTTCATCTGTGTGAAAGTGTTTTTCCTCCCTCAGGCTGGTTTTAAGATTTTTCTCTTTGTCACTAGTTTTGAGCACTTTGATCATGATGTGCCTTGGTGTTATTTTCTTAATATTTCTTGTGCTTGAGGTTTTTTGAGATTCTTGGTTCTGTGCATTCATGTTGTTCAGATATTTGTCCTTGTGCCTTTGGGGACTTTGGTGACAATATTAGAGGACTTTAACTTGTCACGTAGCTCACTGCTTTCTATTCATTTTTATCTGTATCTTCCAGTTCACTAATCTTTTCTTCTGCAGTGTCTAACCTGCTGCTCTTCCTCTTCAGTGTATTTTTCACCGGAGACATTTTAGTTTTCATCTCTCCAAGTTTGACTTGGGTCTTTTATATCTTCCGTGTCTCTCTTTATCACGCTTCCTCTTTTTTTCTACATCTTCTTTGTCATTTCTGGACCTGTTTCTATTGATTGATTTTTATCCTCATTTTCAGTCATATTTTCTTGCTGTTTTTGCATGCCTAATAACCTTCTGTTGGATGCCAGATATCATGTTTTCCCTGTATTGGATGCTTTTGTGTTCCTATTAGTATGCTTGAGCTTGTCCCGGAATGCAATTAAGTGACTTGGAAACAATTTGTTTCTCTCAAGACTTGCTTTCAACTTTTAATGCAAGATCAGAGCAGCCTTTAGCCTAAGGGTTGTTTTTCTCCTTTATGGAGGCAAAACCCTCTGGACGCCCCATGAACTCTGCTCAGTGCCCCATGAATTATGAGGTTTTCCACTCTGACTGGAGGAAGTGAGCACCATTCCCTGAGCTGTGTGCGCTCTGAGGGTTGCCCCCTCTTCTCCTTTGGCGGTCCTCTCCCTGGCCTCGGGTACTGTCCTCGCACACACACTGATCTGTGCTCACCTGAATTCTGGATGGGGATCCTCTGCAGATTTCTGGAATTTCCTCTGTGCAGTTCATTTCAAAGTAGGACCCTGTGCTGTGGTTCCTACCCACCTTCACCTCTTGGACTCCCAGATTTTTCCTCGACGGGGAAACCTGTGGGCTCTGCCTGGACTTCCTTTCCCTGCGCTGCAGCAGGAACTCTCCTGCCCTGACCTTGGGCACTTCTGGGTCACACCTCTTTTGTTTCTCATCTCAGGGAACACTTATGCTTCCTGTTTTCCAGTGTCTGAAAACTGTTGCTTCCTAGATTTGCCTGTTTTTTCCATTGTTTCATGTGGGAGAGTAAGTCTAGGCTCTGTTAGTCCATCTGAACTGGAATTGGAAGTTGTCAGAGCTGGTCTCTTGAAAAACTTCCCAGAGGCCATCCTAAGTCTTACACAGTTATGGGACTTCCCTTTAGCATGTGGTGTGGGGGGGGGGATGTGGGATGTGTGTCTGTGTGGAATGTGTATGACGAGGGCTGACTGGATGTCATTTTCCACAAAAGTGGCTTTTGGTTCAGGCCTGATAATTTGTCTTAGAATCAGAGGGAAAGCCTGCTGATTTAGTGCACATTTCTGGAAGCTTTGTCTTCCTTGGCTGCACAGGTGCTCTCACCCCCATCCTAGCACAGGGCCCAGCGGGGTAGCTCATACCCACTGGGCGGAGTGGGGACAAGGGTGGTGGTCCATGTTCCAGACACGCCATGTACAATCCTGGTCAAAGGGACCCTGTAAAATCAACGTGCCAGGGTCATGAGGAAGGACAAATGTGACACCAACAGAAATTGCTTTTACTACAAATGGATGGCAAGCTATTAAAACAAAGTACCTACGTTTTTATTTTATTCTTTGTTATTTTCAGCACATAAAGAAGGTCATTAATTGTTCCTTCTTTTTACCTAGTCGTGATTATCAGAAGCCATTTACCCAAAGCTGCGTGCTATCCAGATCTCACCCTTCAGCTGGCAGACAAACACCACGTGGCTCACGTGGCCATCCACACTGTGGGGCTGATTAACCACTGCAGGGGCACCACCGTGAGCACCCGGCACGTCTGCCACTTCCTTCTCCAGGTGGTGGCATGAGCCCATCCCTCGCCTGGGGCCCCACTGTGTTGCGGTCTATGTCCGGAGTGGCTCTGGAGAAGGAGGCCACGGGGAAATGACCCTGGAGAGGGGCGGGAGGCCACAGTGTCCCCAGGGCTTCAGCTGACCATCAGCGCCAGGCCCCTCTGCAGGACGGCTGCCCACTTCACACTGCACCACCCCCGAAGTGTCTCAGCAGCCCACATCCCGGCCAGTTTCCCACACTTTGCCAGTCAGCCAGGTGGAAAGCGCTGTTTAACCTGCACCCTGATCCTGCAGGTCCCCTTACTGCTCTGTTCACACACATCCCTGACCACTGGGGCTGGGCCCTCTCTGCTGACATGTGGGTGTTCTCACACCTGCAGCGCTCTTTGCCCTCACCGTCACCAGAACTGGGCGTCATGGTTAAAACAAACCTCTCCATGCACCCCCAGCCCCACCTCTACTAGGGCCACTTTGACAGCAAACTTTATTTCCTTGAAAGGATTTTATAAATATCCTTGTGCACCAGTGAAATGGTGAATGTTCAAGGTGATTAGTTCTTCACTGCTGTTCAGAAGAGAATCGAAGCTCCTGTGTGTGGGTTTGGAGCTGTCTTCCAGGCTTTACCGAGGGAAGGGGGAGGTGGACACAGTCTGCCAGCAGCCACGCAGAAGACGAGGGGGCCATGGACGTGTGTGCCACCTTGCACATTTGGGGTGGATTCTGCCCCTGGACCCAGGCTGCCTGTTGGGGGCAGGGCTGGGACAGTGAGACCCAGGCAGAGAGGGGGAAGGTGGGAGGGAGACATTCACCGCATCACCTTTTATACTTTTTGACATTTGAATTATGCAAATACACTACCTATTCAATAAAAGAAAGACAAAAAAATAAAACAAACCCTGAAACAATAGGTTAAACTTTAAAAAAATCTTTGCAAGTTGGATTGTCAAAACACGGCCTTCTCATGACTTTAACGTGACTCTTTTTAGTTCTTGTTTTGAGCCGTCGCCATCTCCGTCGCGTGCCCGTGTTTCAGCATGTGCGCTCCT
The DNA here is from genome assembly GCF_964341445.2 of Mesoplodon mirus. Lineage (NCBI taxonomy): Eukaryota > Metazoa > Chordata > Mammalia > Artiodactyla > Ziphiidae > Mesoplodon > Mesoplodon mirus. The sequence continues at coordinate 146,382,673 of NC_138982.1, read as the reverse complement.
CTCTTCCTCGTTGGCCCAACGATGCTCATCAAACACAGGAATGAGCAAATGCGTGCAGACACAGCCACTGCCTGAGGACGGCAGCCCCACCTGGCGGCTCCTCGCAGACCTGCTCCCAGGGAGCCTGGGGCTGCAGTCCCTTGTGGTGCTCTTGACCTAAAGATGTTTTTAGCTGGATGCAGGCACGCCCGGCAGTCTTTTCCTTTGTGATTTCTCCCTCCGGCCTCCCCAGATCCATGTGGTTATTGAGGTTCATGCTGAAATTCGATTCACCTGGAGTTGTTTTCTCTGTGCTGTGAAGTTTGAGTCGACCTTCCTCTTCCTCCCAGGGGCTGAGAGCCCCAGTGCTGCCCCTTCCCCGGGGACACGTGTCAGCCGCCTCCACACAGCCCGTCCCAGCTCCTCGCACCAGCACCGCTCCCCTCCCTGAAGCCGCTCTTCTGCAGACAAAAGGTAATTCCATTACACACATTTATCCGTAGAGATGAGCTTTAGAAGCAGCTTCCCAAGTTGAAGAAAACGCGTTCCTTGTATCCTGATGGACCTTGTACTGACTCTACAGATCCGTCCTGGGGGAAAGGCAGCTCGGCACCGAGCCTTCCCCTGGGCTCCGGGCACGTCTTTTACTCACTTCAAGGTCCGTCCGAAAGCTTTATTGTTTCCCCATATATGTTCTGTACATTTCTTGTTGGGTTTATTTCTAAACATCTTATACTTTACTCTAGACATGTCCACACATATACATATTTTTTAACAAGTTACTTTACTTAATTCTCTTACGATTCTAACATGTTTCCAAGTGTCACACTTGGCTCTCGTGGGGGGGTCTAAATCTGCAGCCAATGGCAGGGAGTAGCTCCAGTGTGGGCCACGGGACTTTCGGACCCTTCCCGGCGTTCCCGCCCGCTCACACGTCGGGGGCCCCGTCACGCCCTCTGCTTGCCACCCCTGCCTCCCCGGGAGAAGCCACAGCCCAGGGATGGAGCAGAGGCAGGACCGGCAGACACTGACCTCTGGGCTAACGGCTGCACCTTGAAGGCCAGGGCCCAGCTCCTGATCTCCTTCGCCCCAGGTCCCTGTGGTCACCTCCTGCACGGTGTCCGTTCTTGCCCTTTCTGCTGCACGAAGCTGGGTGGGCACGCGTCAGATCTGGGGCAGGGGGAGGGCTGGTATGGCTCAAACCTCGAGGGAGTGTGTCTGGGCAGCTGAGGAGGGGGACTCTGGCCAGCGCTGCCCGCAGATCTGTCTGCGGTGATGGAAACGGCCCACGTCTGCACTTCCATTCACATGGGACCGAGGGCCTGAAACATAGGAACTAGACTTCAAATACTGCTTAATGCATTTGACGGGACGCACACAGCTAGTGGCCACTGTGGTGGACAGAGCGGGTCTGGAGATGACAGGAAACCTTAGACACCCGGCTGGTCCAGGCAGGACCACAGTCGATGGAGCCCCAGCTGGGTTTGGGCTGAAGGAAGGACATCTGGGTGCAGGATCCCCCATGAGGAGGGCGGAGGGGACCCCAGTGGGAGTCGGCAGAGGGCACTGTACGCTGCTCCTCTGTCTCGGGCCACGTCTAGGGCCCCCAGGGGACCGTGGCAGGCCAGCCTCGTAGATGCCACAGCTTGTGCTCAGGTTCCCCCCCATGATCTTGGCGTGTCTGGATGGCCCCTGTCACAGCCCTCATGTGAAGTGTGGATTTGGGGACCACCACGGAAGAGGGCGGGTTCTGTATCGGAGCTGATGGGGAGGCTGTGTCACCCGCCAGGGTTGACAGTGGGGCCCTCGGGGCACAGGCCTGGGGCTGGACGAGGGGGACACGGCCCAGCTGCTGGGCCGTCCTCTGCTCGTCTGCACTATTTGAAGAGGTGAGAGTCATTTTTCCAAGTTGAAAATGCGGCGTTCCCTTGATAAATGTGCACAGGAGGCTCAAGAGAGACAGGACAGCACCGTGAGGGACATGGCTTCATCCTCTTGTCCGAGGGCAAGCTGGCTGGTGTGCCCCACTTGGAGGTGGACAATGGGGGCTGGGTGACCACCCCCGCCTGTTCTCACCCCCGGACCCGCCTCACTGCTTCCAGCCAGACAGAGCCCGGGAGCAGAGGCAGAGAGATAGTGGGACCCTCCCCTGGCTCCACGGCCGGCCCCTCTGGGCTCCCTCTCGGACCAGGGCAGGGCAAGCAGAGCACGGCCACAGCCAGATGCCCTCGGAAGGAAGCCGCGTGGACCACACAGGCCGTTCCATGCTGTGTTTCAGCTGCTTAGCAAGGTCTTTGTACCTGAGAGCTGCCACCCCAACTGGGGAGGAATTGAGCGATGTCACGCTCCACCCGGACGGGCCCCTGACCCGCAGCCAGGCTTGAAGGTCGCTTGTCACTGACACCCGGCAGCCTCAGTGGGCCCGTCTGGTGCAAGGTGCCCAGAGACAGCCCCGCAGCTTCCGCTGGGGCCAGCCTAGCCGGGCAGGGCATAGCCCTCACCCCAGCAGGACCGTCGTGTCCACAGCTGCCCCAAGAGAGTGAGAGAACTCAGGGCTGGGCCTTGCCCTCTGTGTGCCCAGGCCCGAGGAAACAGCCAGCGCCTCCCTGCACCGGGTCCCTGGAGAAGAGAGGCCCAGGGAGGTCAGAGCATCTGAAGGGGAGGCTAGGCTGGCCTGGAACTGTCTACAGTGGTCACATTATGCCTCCAATTAGCCCAGCCGGCCTCCCGGCCCCATCACTATGTGCGGGCCTCGTGCTGCCTGTCCAGGATCCCCACTGTCTCCCTGGGGCTCTCGGGGTCCCCAGTGCAGTGAAGCAGCTGGGGTGAGTCCTTCCCGCCCTCTGGACTCAGTTCAGGATTGCTCAGTGGCAGGGCCTGGAGGCCGGGGGCTTGCAGAGTGGAGCCGTCAGCACCTGAGTCCCAGGGTCACCCGGCTGAGGTCCTGCCCGCCCTGCCCGCCTGGGTTTCGAGACACCAGCTTGTGAGCCATAAACCTCCCCGGCAGCAAGGAGGCCCTGGACTGTCTCATCGGAGCGAGGGCGATCGCCAGCAGCCTCATTTTGAAAGCAAGGCTGTAAAAATATCCCAAATAGGTGTCCCCAGGGTGCACCTTCCAAGGACGGAGCTGGTGTTGAAATTTCGAGTAATAAGAGTAATGGGTCAGACACCGGAGGCCTTTCCCCGCCCACACCTGTCTCACGGCCTCCCCCTCAGGGAACCGAGGCCCAGGGCAGCGGGGTGCGGTCACATGCACCAGTTTTCCCATGGCGGCATCTTCTGCTTGTGCTGAGGGTCCGTGTTGTCAACTAAGAAGCCAGCTCCTCTTCTGAGCTGGACAAGCTCGCCCCTCTTGTCACCCGTGGACCATCAGATTCTCCCAGGACAGCAGGGCAGAGGGCAGTGAAAACGGCAATCACTAGGGCCCTGGCACCTTCCAGGGTGAGTGTCGCCATCCTGTATCTGGTGGCCCACCCCGTGCCAGCCTATCCCCACCTGCTGTCCACCTGCCCCAGATGAGTCAGGATTGAGTCACCTGAGGGGCAAGGGCACTCACATAGCTCCATCCGCATCCGTGGCCTCCATTGGCCCTAGGGGCCACAGCAGGCGGTCAGTCCGGAGACCCAACCCCAGGCCAGCTCAGGACACAGAATGAGTCCCCACCCCTGCCCCAGCCCCGAGCATCCCTCTGCCTGCTTCTGTGAGCGACCTCGGGACAGGTCTCTGCACCCTGACCCCTCTCGGCTCCTCTGCTGTGGCCACACCCCTCTTGGGGACCAGCGCCAGAGCTGGTCACTCGCGGCAGACGGTCATGTGCCAGTGGTTCCGCGCCTCCCCCCACGCTTGCTGCCTTCCCTCCCCTGTGAGTGAGCAGAGACTGAAAGGTCCCCCCCGTTCCTGGTGGGGGGCACGGGGTTTGGGACCAGGTAGGGGCAACAAAGCTGCCAGCCGGCACCTGGATTCACCCCATGTGGACCAGAGGCCTGGGGAGTGTGGCAGGGGTGACAGGGTAGAGCCGTGGGGGGAGGGGCAGGGGCCCAGGGACACAGAGGGAGGCGGGGTGGGGCATGGAGTGGGACGGGGTCACTCGGTGGGCAACACTCCCGGGACCAGGCAGCGGCAGGCCAGCTGACCCCCAGCAGCCTGCGTGGAGGTGTCTGGCCTTGCTCCCGTCCACCAGCAACTCCAGAAGTCCCCCGTTTCCTGTCCAATCAGGACTGGGGGAAACCGGCCGTGAGGCACCTTTTAAGTACTTGGCAACGTGGAGAGACAAATGGGTAGCGGCTGAACCCAATTCATTTCTCTTGTACCCTCCGGGCTCATGCCCTTCCCGCTGGCACCGGCGCCCACCCGCCAGTAGACGGTGTGTCCGTGTGTCTGGTGCTTCAGTCAGCTCCGTGCTTTGAATGGAATTCAATTAGTTTTAATTAGTACAAATTTAATCACTTTTAATCAGTTTTAACTAATTTAAAATGTTTATTAGTTAAAAATCAGGGCTTTCACATAAAAATGTCAGATAGCAGACCCTTGGCCCCTCTTTCCGCATCTCTGTGCTCCCCCTGCACCAGCTTCTTCCTGCTTCGAGGCTCTGACCCACGACCCGGTGCCCTTGGGCTCCGGGCTCCTGCCCCCAGACAGCAGAAGAGCCAGAGCGCTCACCAGGTCACTCTGCCGCAGCCGGTCCCCTCCGCCCCCAAACAATGGAGAAGCCGCCGGAGAGGCGCCCCCCCACCCCCCCCCCGCCTGAGGCTAGCCGAGCTCTGAGGCCTCTCCTTGGGCAGAGGCGAGGGGTCACCCGGGGCAGGCGAGGCGCCGGCTCCGCTGGACGCACAGGGTCCCTGCTCGCTCCCTTCCCCTCCCTGTGCTGCTCCCCCCCCCCCACCCCCCCACCCCCCCCCGGCCTGGTCTCGCAAGCTCGAGGGACGCGGTGACTGCTCAGAGCCAGCAGAAAGAGCTGGTCTCAGGAGCCAGGGCGCAGCCTGGCCCCAGGTGGGGTGCCCTCACCCTCAGGCCACCACACAGCTCAGCCCACCCACAATCAGCTCTCAGGGCCCCTGGGGGGAGGAGCCTGGTCAGTGAGGGTCCCAGAGCCAGGAGGGCAGTGAGGGCCAGTCAGGACAGGTGAGAGGCATTGAGGACAGGTGAGGGCCAGTGAAAGCAGCTGAGGGCAAGGTAAGGGTCCGTGAGGACAGGTATGGGCAGGCGAGGACTGATGAGGGCCAGTGAAAGCAGGTGAGGGCGGGGGAGGACCAGTGAGCACAGGTAGGGGCAGGTGACGGTGGGTGTGGGCATGTAAGGGCAGGCGAGGGCGGATGAGGGCCCGTGACAACAAGTATGGGCAGCTGAGGGCAAGGTGAGGACCAGAGAGGACAGGTATGGGCAGGTGAGGGTCTCTGAGAGCAGGTGAGGTGGGGGAGGACAGGTATGGGCAGGCGAGGACTGATGAGGGCCAGTGAGGGCAGATATGAGCAGATAAGGCTGAATGAGGGTCAGTGAGGACAAGCATGGGCAGGTGAGGGCAGGTATGGGCCGGTGAGGGTCACTTTGGACTCCCAGCCTGCGTTCTTCCAGGCCATGTCTTCCTGCAAACCCGCTTCCAAGGTTCTGATGACGCTCCTGCCCGTGGACTCTTCTGGTGGGCGTCATCTCATATCTCTGAGCACTGTTTACCCACTGACCCCTCTGCCAACAGACTGTCCCACCAGTGTCCTGTCTGTGACCCCCAGGGCAAGCCATATGCAGAGTCCATGAAAAGCAGCAGCCCAGCGTGGTGGGGCGGCCCAGTCCACCCTCCTTCCCAGAGGCGGGAATAAGCACCTCGCTGGGCCCCTCGACTTGAGGAGAATTCCCACTTGGCTACTGCCTTGAGCAGAGCCCCTGGAAAGGCAGGCACATGGTAAGCCTGACCCCCTGCACCCCACCTGGCAGCCACAGGTGTCCCTGCATCTGCCTTTCGTGGGGCCACTGCTGCTTGTGAAGCAGGTGGGGTGTCTGCACCCCACCCACTCTCCACTTCGACCGCTACTCCCCTCCCCTCCTGACCCACCCCCACGGCCCCTCCCCGCCTGCCTCCTGCTTGCTGGTTCCAGGGTCCAGGGCCCTCACGGTGGGCCTGCCTGGCACCCCATCCAGCCCAACCCTTAGGCTCCCAAGCGTGCCTGTCGTGCCTTGCTGCCTGCGAAGCGGGGCCCCTAAGGCCAGGAGTCGCCTGCCACCTGGTGGTCACGTCCCAGACAGGGCACGTCTCAGCCACCTTGCTTTCAGAAAAGGTAGTAGAAGAGAAGCCAGTTCCAGAGCCGTTTACTTAAATATTTTAAATGGGTCAAGTAACAGGGTACCAGGTTTTGGAAACATAAACCAGGGACTAGCCCTATAAATCCGGAATTCATGACAGGGCCCTTCAGGGAAGAAGAGTGGGCTACGATTAGGGAGTGCTGACCCCCTGGATTTTCTGTGGAAAGTGATAAGAAGGTGTCATGTTAGGATTTGGTAAATCTGGATGGTAGGTTAAAAGTAAAATAAAATAAAGTAGGGAAAACCCCAAACGCTAACAAAAAGGTCCACCTATCAATTTGTCAGTAACAATAATAGGAGTAAAAATAATAGCAGCACAGCAGCCAACAGTGGAAGCTACCCCAGTGTTCACGGACAGATGGACAGAGAAACAAAACATGGTCCATCCATACAACGGAATATTATGCAGCCTCAAAAAGGAAGGACAGGGCTTCCCTGGTGGCACAGTGGTTGGGAGTCCGCCTGCCGATGCAGGGTACGTGGGTTCGTGTCCTGGTCTGGGAGGATCCCACATGCCGCGGAGCGGCTGGGCCCGTGAGCCATGGCCACTGAGCCTGCACGTCCGAAGCCTGTGCTCCGCAACGGGAGTTGGCCACAACAGTGAGAGGCCCGCGTACTGCAAAAAAAAAAAAAAAAAAAAAAAGGAAGGACACTCTGACACCTGCTATGACATGGATGAACCTCGAGGTCATTATGCTCAGTGACGTAAGCCAGTCACAGAAGGACAGATGCTATCCGATCCACTTACATTAGGTCCCTGGAGGAGCCAGATTCATAGGGACAGAAAGCAGGATGGTGGGGACCAGGGGCTGGGGGAGGGGATGGGGGGGTGAGTGTTTCATGGGGATGCTTCAGTCTGAGGAGGTGGAAATTCTGGAGATGGATGGTGGTGATAGTTGCACAATAATGTGAATCTAATTAGTGACCCTGAGCTGTGCAGTTAAAAATGGTTAAAATGGTACATTTCATGGTACGCATATTTTACCACAGTAAAAAAGTAATAATAATAGCCAGGCCCAAGGGTGTTGGTGCAATGGGGACCCAGCCCTGCTGGCGGGGTGGGTGGAGACAGTAGGTGTGACGGGGCAGCCCTGCATCCGTAACTCCTCCGGGACTCCGTCCTGCTGGGTTGGCAGGGGATGTGGCCTGAGGTATGGCCATTACAACCTGATGCAGGACCTGTCACCCAGACAAAGCTTAAACGTGCGACGTCTCTGGTTCCCTTGGCCGGGATGAGCAGAGGGCGCCCGCAGGACGATCCCAGGGTGCACAGGGCCCGCTCCCGCCCCTTCTGTGGGGGACCAGCACCCCACTGCCCTCCAGCCACGAGGCACCGAGGGCCCGTTCCTGGTCCGGGGCTGGGGCTGGTCACCCGCCCAAGGCAGACACCACCGGCCTCACAGCCCAGAGGGTCAGGGTTTATCCCCAAGGTCAGGTGGGCTCCTTCCCTGGAGCGAAGGAAGACAGCGGAGACTGCCGGTGCCGGGAATACGCACGTTTCCAACGTGGGAGAGTCTGTTGACTCAGCTCTGCTGGGAGGAAAAGCTTCTTGTGCCGCAGGTCTTGTGTAAAAACCAACAAAGCAGTGGTACATGTCGTGACCTGTCCCGCCATCACCTGGGCGCTGGCGCAGGGCGGGCGGACGGACAGGCCCTGTGTCGGGCAGAGCCCCGAGGCGGGGACGAGCTCAGCCCAGGCCTGAGGGGCACAGCGGGGGGACCCACTTGGGGCTCAGCTCAGGGAGCCAAGGAACGGCTCGGGGCTCGGGGCTGCTCTGGGCAAGGCACCTCCTCCTGTTCTGGGGACGATGGCGACACGCTTGTCCCTCCACCCGGGATCCTCAGGAGGTCTGCGCCCCGGGGCCGGGTCTCTGCTCGCTTGGACACTGCCGGGCGCTGGCCCTGGGCCGAACTCCAAGTGGGCGGCCTGCCCTTCCAGCAGCTCCCCTGGGCAGCGGTGCCAGCCTGGTCCCCCAGAGTCCCCTAAGTGTCCCCAGGACAGACACAACACACAGCAGCAGGCAGAGCCGCACTGCCTGCGGTGGCCGCCCGCTCCGCTCGCCTGAGGCTCTTCCTGAGGTGCTTCGTTCTGGTTCCTCCTTCTCTGAACAGAGGAGTGAACCCCGCAGCACAGAACCGCCAACGACACTCACTCTGCCTGAGGGCCCGGCCTTGGGGCGGCGCCTGCTCACTTGGGCCGAGTGCCCCCTCTTCTGGGTCCCGGGACATGGAGGGGGGACAGTCCCTACCTCCTGGGGCTGCAAGAGGGGCCGGGGTGGGGGGGACCAGCAGGTGACAAAGACTCAGATCCACAGGGGAGAGCACCTGGGAGCAGGGAGATGGGACGGCCGCAGGGGGAGGGGCGGGAACGGGGAGGAAAGGGGGAGGGGAGGAAGCACGACTGACCCTGGAGTCTCTAGGGGCTGGACCTGGGATCTCGAGCTCTCTCAGTTTCTTTACGCACTCACACTCACGCACGTGCGTTTACACGCTCCCTGCACACAGGAAGTATGAACACAGCGGCCGTGTGTGATCCCGAGTTTGCTCTCTGCCTCTTCCACACACAGCAGTTCCTGTGTCAGGATGTGGTTTTAGCAGCCTCGTGGTGTCTCCTGCAGCCCTGCCCCCGCCCCCAGCTTGTGCAGCCCAGCCGGGGTCCCGCTGACGTCCCAGGGTTTGCTTTCTAAACAGCACAATCTTTCTGGCCCATCACAACTTTACGGAGGTGTGATTTACCCCAGTGGCAAGTCTTTCACCGTTAGCACGAGCCGGCCGTGGACGTCATGCTTCTTTGCCCTCAGCCTGGAGAAGGGCCTCCTTCGTCATCTCGTTGCCCCCGCCCGGCCCACAGGCTGAGCCCAGACCCCCAGCTCCGCAGAGGCGATGCCCCGGTCTCAGGGGACCCGTAAGTAGCCCTCTGTCTCCCGAGGGTTTGGATGCTTTGAACACAGTGGAGAGAGCAGCAGAGGGACTGTGCTGCCCCTTGTCAGTGAGAAGGCCCGGCCCCCAAGCACACCCAAAACATCCAGCAGGAGGGTGGGCGGCAGCGAGCCCCAAAGGTCTGGGGTGGGGGAGGGGAGCACTGATGCCCAGGAGCAAGTCCCCCTCCCCACCCCCGGCTTCCAGTCTCACCAGGCCCCGCCCCCACCCCGCCCACCTCCCCATGAAGCCCTGAAGGCAGGCGGTAGCTGAGCTGGTCATTCGTCTTCCTGGGAGCCCGCGAGCTGAGGGCCACGCTCATCCCCTCTCCACCTGGCTCATCCCCCCTCCGTGGCCTATCCCCTAACCCTCCCAGAGCAGGGCCCACCACTGCAGCACTCTTACAGTAGCACCCCTGCTGGGGCAGCCCCTGGGCAGCCGCAGCACAGCGTCCCGAGAACCCCAGGCTGCTCACACTGACCCCATCCTCCAAGTCTTCCGACGGTCACTGCTGCAAAGTGATAGCCAAATAGCCTGTCCAACGAGAGATGAGGGACATTTAGACCCCTATGGAGTCACAACGAAGCTGTTTAGAAGAAGAAGAAGAATATCAAGTAATAATAGGAAAGTGCTCAGAAGACATTAAAATAACCAGTGGAAAAGAGCCAGTACAAAGTAGAATTTGAATGTGACCATTTCAGAGACTGCCCTGCCTGGTTCTCATTTCCAGAACACAGAAGAACCCTCTCACCCTCTAGAAGCACTGGTGTCCTTAGCCTTCTCTCCCACATGGAGTGACACCCTCGCTACGTGAAACATCTGGGGGTAAGAGGGGTTTCTATCCAGCCCGGAAATCACTGGTAGTGGACGCTGGCTGCAAACAGGCTATTTTTAAAACTTCCATATAACATTATTCTTAGTGACCAGAGACTAGATGCTTTGCCTCTGAGGTTGGGAACAAGGCAAGGATGTTTGTTCTCACATGAGAATCAAAGTGATAAGGCAAGGAAAAGAAATAGAGGCATAACAATTGGAAAGGAAGACGTGAAAGTCTCTGTACACAGATGGCATGATCGTGAGTACAGCAAAGTCTAAGAAAGCAATCCAGAAATACTAGGATCAATAAGTCAACTTAGCAAGGTTACAGGATACAAAGTTCATACAAAAATAAACTGTATTTCTGTATTCTAGGAACAAATAATAGGTAGATAAAAAATTTAAAACACCATTTACAGTACCATTAAAATCATAAAATATCTAAGAATTAATTTAATGAAAAATTGCATGTTCTTTACACTGAAAACTACAAAACATTGCTGAGAGAAATTAAAGAGTATCTAAAAATGGAGAGATGTACCATGTTCATGGATTGGGAGGCCCACTGCTTGGGTGAAAATTCTCTCAAAGTTGGTCTATAGATTCAATGCAATCCAATCAAAATCTCAACTGGTTTTTTATTTTGTAGAAATTGAGAAACTGATTCAAAATTTATATGACAATGTAAGGAACATTCAATAGCCATAACAATTTTGAGAAAGAAGAGGAAGTGGGAGGGCTCAGACACACAGAAAATCAAAGGGAATGAATAGAGTCCAGAAAGAGGCCCACACATACACAGACAACTGACTTTCAACAAAAGTGTCAATATAATTCAGTTGGGGAAAGAATAGTCTTCGGATCAAATAGTGCAAGAACAGCTGGGTACCCACTGGGTACCCATTTTCACAACACTCATTTGAAATGGGCAATGAACCTGATGACTAAACAGTCATTTGCCATCTGGTTCTATGAGAATTAGGTCACCGACCACTGCAGTCCTGACCTTTAACACAGCCTGAAAGGAGTTCAGGGCAGAGATCAGGAATGAGGTGCTCTGGGTGAAGGGCTCTGGGAAAACTGGAAGAACAGGATGTCAGATGGTTAGATATTTTCAGGAGAAAATTTTATGAACCCAATTCTTGCATCTTCTTATACCTAGAAAAGCAGTAAATCCATTAACACAGGCCTCTGCTCCTCGTGACCAGCAGCAACCTTCTACCGAGATATGTGCTTGATTGCACATACTGCCTTCACCAAAATCACGTATGTACTGACCTCCCCGCTTTACCTCTTCAGAGCGTTTCCTCAGAGCTACTGAGAGGCTGTCTCCTGGGCTACAGTCCTCAGTAAGTCCCCAAATAAAACTGAACTCACAGCTCTCATGTTGTGCTTTTTTTTTTTTTTTTTTTTTTTGCAGTTGACAAACCTCAGTTTAAAAGCTAAATCTGTAAAACTTCTAGACTTGTGTTGTCCATTTGGGGAGCCATTAGCTATATGTTGTATTTAAATTTAAATTAATTGAAGTTAAGTTAAAAATTCAATTCCTAGGCATACTTCTAGTGCTCACACATATCTGGTGGCTGCCTGTCGGATGGCACAGACAGGAGACATTTCTATCATCACAGGGACGTCTATAGGACTGGGTTGTTATACATGAAAACATAACAGAAAATCTTCCCAAACATGGGATGGGAAAATATTTCTCAGGATACAGCAAGCAATATTCATGAAAGGAGAATGGATGGACTGGACTTCATCAAAAGTAGATCTTCTGCTCTTTAAAGGATACTTAAGCAAACAAAAAGACAAGCCACACCTGGGGGAGAATATTAATATCCTATGTATCTAACACAGAAATGGTATTCAGATATGTAATAATCATTACAACTCACCAAAGAGAAGACAAATATCCTCTTTTTAAAATATGCAAAAGATTTGCATGGCACTTAAAGATACACAAACTACTAATGAACACATGGGAACGTGCTCCATATCACGACAGTTTGTTAGAAAGGCTGACATTTAAAGAGATGACATCACTCAGTGTTGACAGGGCTGTGGACGGGGCAATGGTACAGCCTCGGAACACAGTCAGGCAGTTTCTCGCAAAGTTAAATGTGCACCCACAATCAGACCCTACAGTCCACTCTTAGGCATGTACTCAGAAGGGGCGAAAACATACATTCACCAGAAAAACTCATGCACGGATGTTTGCAGCATTTTTATTTATAATCCTTAAAACTGGCAACAACCCAAACGTCCATCAAGGAATGAAGGATGAACACGTGAGGTGGATCCATATAATGAAAACTCCTCAGAATAACAAGGAAAGAACAGTTGAGTGACTCCTAGAAGCACTGCTGAGTGCACAGCCCCCCCTAAGTAAACCCTCTGCCCTTAAAACCCTGTCCTGAGGGAAGCAGCTCAGCGCTTGCCTGTGGCTGGGAAGGGGCTGTGGGCTCTCTGGATGGATGGACGTGCTCTGTATCCGGGTGGGTATAGAGGTGGGCGGGGTGCTGTCAGAGGGCATTGAACTGCATACTTCAATTTATTTCACTGCAACTTATTGCATGTGAATTGCACCTTAATAAACTTGATTCTTTAAACCCTGCACTGCCCTAAGTGGGTGAAAGGTCGTGGGACCCCCATCTCACTTCGTCATCTCCTGGGGGTCCAGCCCCAGCTTGTTTTGACAGGGAAACAGGCCTCGGGAGAAGAGGGTGGTGAGCAAGGGAGTCCGAGGGAACAAGAGGCTGGGGCAGGGAGCAGCCGTGGGTGATGGGGAGGGCTACTGCCTGGACCCTCCCCAGCCAGGAGCGTGGGCTGCCAAGGGGATGGGGCACTGGCACCCTGGCCCTCGGTCGCAGGTCAGTCCAGGTGACCTTGGAGCCTTGAGGTGCATTGGGGGCAAAGTCAGGTGCACTCCATGTGACTTACACGCATCTCCCACGGAGACCATCCCCCCCACCCCTTCTCAGCCCCAGGGCCGCCCTCCCAGGCTGCAGACCCCCGAATCCCTCCTGCACTTTGGGGTCGATCTCTCCCCAGAGCCCAGGCTGATGCGCTGGGATTTCCAGGGGCGGCCACGAGTGGTTGGGGCCGAACACTGAGCGGCACCTGGCCGCACCTCGCCACCCTCCCTGTCCCCGTCTCCCCAGCATTCTGACAGTGTCCCCCAGTTGCCCTCCTGCCCACCTGGCCCAGGGGATGCCTCCTGCTGGTCTGAGTCACCCTCCTGGTTTGGGGCCCCCCACCTCCCGGTGTGCCCCGGGGGGCACGTGGGCCTGGCTCTGGGGACCTCTAGCTGAGCAGCAGCCAGGGGTCCTCGCCTGCTCCCTCCACGGGCTGGACCCACTGCTGACACCACTGCCGTGTGGAAGTGAGTTTATGAAGGGCCCTTCTCCTTGGAGTTTCCTTGGCTATTTTGTCTTATTTAGTCTTAGAAATGAACTTAAATTTTATTTGCCAAGTTTCATAAAACAGACAGCTCCTCCTGAGATCTGGAGCAGAACTGCATTAAATGAAGAGGCAGTGTCTCTGCAGACTGAGGTTTTGCCAGACATCGTGGTCTCCCTCAGTTGTCACACTCGGTGGGAGGGGCTGTGCACAGACCCCCAACTGTGAGCACTGTCCTCCAGCCCAATGGGGACATTTGTTTTTACTGTGTTTCTTGGTCAAATTGACAAGCATTTGATAAGCATTCCCTACGCCATGTTATTTTAATTTTTTGAGGAGCTCTTTTTTGGATTTTTAAAAAATCAAGTTTTATTTGCTTTCCAGTTAATGAATTTCTGTTTTTCTCCGTATTTCATTCTTTTTTTACTTTCTTTTGTTCATTTTGTTCCGTTTTTGATCTAGCTTCCGAGTTAACTGCTATGTTTCTTTAACTTTAATAGTACAGCCAGGAAATGATGAACATGATCTAACAGAGAATTCTCCTGGGGCCATTTTGTCCGGACCCCACCCACGTTGGTGACAGGTGTTTATCCACAGAAGCCCGATTTCCTCTTTGACCTGTGGCTCACTTGGAAGAACAGTTGAAAATTTTCAACCTGTCAGATTTGATTGCCTTTTTGGTATCCTTTATATTTAGTTTTATGAAGTTAAGATCTGAGAATATGGCCTAAGCGAATTTTCATTTTTTGAAATTGGTTTGAGCTTTGATTTGCAGCTTGATTTTGGGTCATCTTTTAAACTTTTCCATGGGATTGTAGGGAAAAAATGTCTATTCTCGCTATGCATACTGCAATTTATATACAAAATAGGATCAAAATTGCTCACAGTGGGACTTAAGTCTTCCACACACTCACTATGCATGTTCCATGGGGATCTCTTGAGTTTGGCCACAGGAGTCAGCGTCCCCTCCATGGCTGGATGTGGCCGCATCCTCCCTGCACATTCCTGTACCCGGTGCAATACCATGTGACTCTTAGAACTTCTGCACCAGGCGGGGTCTGGGTGAGAGGCAGGAGTGGGCAGGGCAAGTCCCACCTCAGTGCATAGTTCAGACCTCCGCCTGTTATCGTCTGTCATCCACGGGCCAAAGCCAAGGGGCGATGACTCCCCCACCTCCCCCCTGGGCCACGCGTACCTTCAAAGCGACCTGTGTTCCCAACAGCCCGACACCCACCTTGGCTGACATGTCTCAGCTTGTTTACTCCTGTCCTGACACAACCCCGCCAGCCAGAGGCTCCGTGACCCTGGAGTGGAGCCAAGGGCGCTCAAGCATCCATTACACCCCTGGGGGAGGACAAGGCCCCTTCCCTGACGTCCTGAACCCCCAGCGCGGACATTCCTGGTCTCCATCTGAAAGCAATGCTGCCCACGACTGTGGGCCCTAAGCCTCAGAGGTGCCCTGACTCCCAGGTCCCTCTTCCTGTGAGTGGCCTCAGTCCTCCTGAAGTCCTCATCCAAGTTTTCTGGGCACCAGAGACCGCAGTACACACTTCGTTGGTGAGGGCTGAACAGATGCTCAGGATGCGGGGCCGCAGGACACTCGGGGCCGATCCGTCGTGCACCAGTGCCTCAGGGCGAGAGCCGGGCCCCTGGCCTGACCCTGTGGTGGCTGCGTCCTTGGGTGCCTTTGAGGGAATCTTTCCAGAAGGTGCTTGTCGGGGTGCCTGTGGCATGCGTGTGTGCCCATGTGTGCATGTGCCTCTGTGTGCTGGCATCTGGTCTCAGCCTTGCTTCCAGAGGTGACACATGATACCGAGGCCGAGGCTTGGGGGAAGGCACGGTCCATCCCACTCGCCAACCAGGCCAGAGGCCACAGGCTCCCCAAGGGGCCCTGAGCCTGGGGCGGCCCAGGCGTGCTGGGCGGGTCCAGGGCCCTGTGTCCCTCCCACGCTGAGCACCACCGGTACGTCCTGGTCCCCCCACCGCGGTCTCTCCGTGTCTCTCCATCTCTCTCCCCCCACCCCTTCTCTCCACGTTCCCACACCTCTCAGTCTGGTCTCACTCAGCCCGGGTCACCTTGGCTCCTGTCTCCTTTCTGTCCCCCCTTGTTGGGCATTTTGCAGTCGAAGACAGTCAGCTCCTCCCGTTTGTGAGGATCACATTCCTTCCGCACTCTCTCCTCGGCGCAGCTCAAGGCCACCCCCGCAGCCAGTCCCTGGGCCCTCCTTTCGGGGATGGACCATTTCCCTGGGTTAGGCCAGGGTGTCCCCGCAGAGCCCGAGGGGCCTGGGCAGGAGCTGGCAGCGGGGAGAAGTCCACCATCTGCCCCCCGAAGCCTGGGAGAAGCCCTTTGGGAGACTGGGCGCCACGGACCCCCAAAGATGAGCCTCCCTTGAAGTCCTCCCAGGGGGAGACGTGCCCCAGATTGGGACCTCGGCAGGCTGGCCTGGACAGCAGTGAGCAGGCCCCTTGCTATCTCAACCTCGACTTGGGGTGCGGGGCTCTACCCGGTGGTGGAGAGGGAAGGGGATGGAAGGGGGAGGGGATACACTCTGCGGGGGGGTGGTCCCAGGAGGTGGTGAGCTGGGTACGCCTGGAGCTGACAGGCTGGGTACCCCGTCGCGGGGGGACAGGGCTGGGTGGGCCAGGTATGGGCTGGGGGCTGTCATTCACTACAACTGCTGAGCGTGTCTGAGCTCCCCTTTGAGAGGGGAGGGGTCTCGTGGGGCAGTAGACCCTGGACATCTCTGTGAGCAGGCATGACTGGAGCCTGAGGCTGGTGAGGCTGTGGTTCAGCGCTGTCGGGCCCCTCCTGACCCCTCCCGACCATGGGTCCCCCCAGGGACCAACTCTCGCTCCCTCTGTCACCCCGTGGCAGCTACTCCGATCCTGCGTGGAGCCGGAACGTAAACATCTGACGAATAGACTGTTAAAGCCAAGAGAACCACTTAAATCTACAATGACTGAAGCACAAGATCCATCCATCCTCCAAAATGACCGCTCGCCCCAAGCCACTTGATTCTGCACGTCTCTCTGCTTGGCAATCCCACTTTCCAGCCAGCTGCACCTGTGGGGCCTCTGGGACCCTGTGCCCTGGTGTCCAGGCTGCTCCTGGCAGCAGGATCACATCCTGGACTCTGGAAGCCCTTCCCTCTTCCCACGGAGGAGCGGCCTCCTGGTGACAATGCCCATGGGGTGCTGTTGGGCACCATGGCCCAGCCAGACACTGCAGCCCCAGCTGGGCTGAGCCCGCCTAAGACCCCTTCGGGCCAGTGACACCCCCCACCCCGCCCCAGGCCCAGCGCAGGGTCCCTGAGGGACTTGGGGGACGGAGCTCCGATCCTCACTGTGGGCCTGCTCAGGGGCAGCTGCTCTCTGTACACCTGTGCACACCTGTGTGTGCCATGGGCGCCCACCCTTCCTGTCCCAGTCCCAGGGTGCTGTCCGTCCTGCTCCCCAAGGGGCCGCGCTGCTGGTCTGGGCCAGTTCCCAGACTTGGCCAATGGCAATGGCTCATGCTCCTTTGTGCCATCCTTTAGGGCAGCGGGAGGGCGAAGCCACTTTCTGAGGTTGTGAGGCCAGCCTCCAGGTTCTCCCCCTCCCAGCAGAGAGGAGTGGGGAGCAGTGGGGCTGCCACAGGGGCTGCTTCCCACTGCTCCAGCCTGAGGGTCACAGCCTGGGCACCCGCAACCTCCCTGCCGTGACTCAGAGGCCGGCATCCCTCACCGTCACGGGCCTCACTGCGCCAGCCAGGTCAAGACCAGGGGGGTCGGTCCTGCCGTGAGGAGCGGGGAGAGACATTGGCCTGTCGCCTTCCTGGGATGCCTCCAGGGGATCCAAGCAGACCTCTGGTCCATTCCTTTGTCTTTGTGCCCCTCTCCCAAATTATTCTGCCTCCCTCGGGGAAGCTGAGCCTGTGCCTTGTTGGAGTCCCCAGTCAACCACCAGAGCACGTGTGGGTCAGGGTGATCCGCACAGAAGGCTGCGTGGGGGGAGGGCGCCCCTTCCAACCCCACAGTCCTGTCTCCTGCCTGGCTCAGTGGCCCACGTCCCTGGCTTGAGTTTGCGGGTTGGCTAGGAAAGGAACATCTCAGAATGAATGAACCAAAAAGAAAAGGCACAGGGTGGCGGCGGGACAGGGTGTGCAGAAGTCAGGGGGTCTGCACTCGTCGAGGGGCGGTCACATCTTGAGGGGCGCGGGGGACGCGTCTCTGTCCAGGTCCGTTCCCGGAGGCCTCCAGCACAACCCCGAGCTGTGATCAGTATGACCAGAGCCAGGCGCTGCGGGGTAGGTGCTGCGGGGCGCGCGAGGAGTTCGGGAGGGGGCTCCGGAGGGTGCGGCCGGGCGTGTGGACGCACGGGGAGTAGCCCGCGCTGGGCGGCCAGGGGCGTGTGATCGGGGGCGGCGACGCGGTGGGCTGGGGTGGGGACTCAGTCCCGAGTCCCGGGACGCGGGGCGTGCGCGCGGAGCTGCTGCGCCCGTCCCGCGGGGACCTCTGGTGCCACAGCGGGGCGCGTGTCAGAGACCGTGCAACTGCCGTCCGCGGTGACGTGCGGCGGGGGCGGGACCAGGTGCGCCCCCTCCCCCAGCCTCCCGGAAGCGAGCCGCCGCGGGGCATTGTGGGCAGTGTGGTCCCTTCTAGCGCCAAGCAGCGGAGGCCGCGAGCGCGCAGGTAGTGGGGCTCCCCTGTCTGCAGGAGCTCCGGGGTGAGGACCGGGGGCTGCGGGAGGAGCGCGGGGGTGCACGCGCTCCGAGAGTCGGGGTGGACGGGGGCCGGGGGCTCTGGGGCCCGGGGAGAGCACAGGGTGCATGGGCCCCTGGCGCAGGGCTGGGCGCGGGGGCGCTGGCGCTGAGTGGAGGGGTGGTGAGTCCCACGTGCAGCCTCGCCCCATGTGGGAACCCAGGCGCACGCTCCAAGCGTCTGTCACCTTCGGTCTCCGCGCGGGCCTGTGGAGAAGCCCCCGGTGCGCTTCTGGTCTCCAGCCAAGCCACTGTCGTTTCCTGCGCCCGGAGTCTGTAGTTGTGAACAACTTCCCCTTGGAGCAGCGCCTGGCGCGGTTGGAGCCCAGCGCTGGAGACTGTCCAGAGCAGTGGGAAGCTCTACACGTCTACGGGAGGAAAGCTATCCCCCGGGTCCTATCCGAAACACTTGTCCTGAGTGTCCAGGTATCCGCCAGGCACACACGTGTGTTCACGGGGTTCCTCGCCATGTGGGGATCCCCGGCCGTAGGTCTCAGATTACAGGTTGGAATCTGGGCCAGCTCGGAACTCCAGAGTGCATCTAGAAGCAGCTGTCTCCCAGGCTGCCCCCAGTGCTGGAGCCGTAGTCCTCGGAGCTCCCTGCTGGGGCCCGACCTGGCTAGGGGAGAACCTTGCTCCGCGTCCACCCTTTCCTCTGCACCCCCACCCCAGACCCCAGTACAGGTGGCCTTTCCTCCCGGGGGCCCTGCTGCTCCTGTGTGGCGGCCCGTGCTCCCGGGATGGGGCCAAGCAACTCCCCGTGACCCTGCAGTCCAGCCATGGGCCCATGAGCTGGCAGCCCTCCACTTGTTTTGGAAGCTTTGGGAAGCGCGTCCGGTGGTGCGGAGCCAAGTGTGGGAGACTGTGTGGGAGGGACGCACCTTCCAAAGTGGGCCCGGCCTGGTGTGGCGGGTGTCCCTTTAGTTCGGATCAGTGCCACCGCTCACGGCCCCGGGTGGTGGTCCCGCAGTGCCGGCTCCTTGAGGCCTGGCCCTTCTCTCCAGTGAGGCCTGTAGGGGCGTTTCTGCCTGTGACGGGTGGCAGAGGTCAGCGCTGCCTCGCGGCCCCCTCCCCGCAGTTCTGCCCTGGGTGCCCCTGCAGGGGCCCTCTCCCCGTGGGGAGCCAGGGGTGCTGGTGAAGGGCGGGCCCAGGACTGTGCCCCCCACAGGAAGTTGGAGGAGGGCCTTATGTGGGTGGAAGGAACAGATTTTAAAGCAACGCTCAGGAAAAAACGTCAAGCAGGGATGACAGTGGCCATTTCTGAAGGGAGCCCCGCGGGGTCTGGTACCTTCTGTGCTTCTTGGCATCCTCACTGCTGTTTCTGCTCCCCTGGCACGGGGCAGGGGGAGGCTGGGCTCCAGGGGTCACTGGGCCGCCACGGGGCGGTAGAGGTTTCCTAGGATAGGCAGCTGCCTTTGTCCGGGGTGGGCATCTTCACTCACGTCCTTGGAGAGTGGGTCCCTGGCACCCGGGCTGAGTGAGAAGCACAGAGGTAGTTTGAGTCCCTCTTTCTGGTGCGTGTGATGGCCCTTCCCAGCCCCCGTGAGGAGGCTGCCTTCCTTCGGCCACCCCTGCTGGGTGGCAGGCCTGAGGCTCAGGGGCTCCTTGAGCAGATGTTTTCGGAGACGGCAGGTAGAAGGCTCCCCGTGCAGCCTGGGAGACCCGCCAGCCAGGGGGCTGCGAGACCGTGTGCACGTGAGCCCAAGGTGAGCCCTTGGCCCTTTGCTCCTGTGATCCAAGAGTAGAGGAGGCCTGGGTTTCTCCCTGCTGGCCGGCGGAGGCCCCTCTTTCCTTCCAGCTGTGCCGTAACTCGGGAGGAAGGTGAGGGACTCCAGCACTGAGCACAGCGTCCCCAGATTGTAGGGGTGGGGCTGGGAGGGAGGGGGCGCAGCTCGTGGGACACTCCCCGAGACCCCATGTAAAGCCCGTCCCTCCAGCCCTGCTCCCCGGGTGTCAGCAGACACTGCCCCCTACCCCTACCCCCGCCCCCCCCAGCTCCCTGGCCAATGCAGGGTGTGGACCCTTGCATGTCCTTGCTTCTGGGGATGGCGGTGATCCACCACTGTGTTGTGACCCTGGAGGACTCCTGGGACCCTCAGGGCTGGGCGCCGGGGCCCTGGGGCCCATCTGCATGTAGGCCTGAAATACCGGAGGCGGAGCTCTTATCGGTGACCAGCTGGGAATTCCGAGGCAGCGGCTCCCTGCGTGCTCGGTCACCTGTTCGGGCGTGTCTGGGGGCCGAGTCAGGGTGCAGAGTCCTGGCGTGTGTCCGAGGCCTTCAGACACACTTCTGACAAGCTCACTGGAGTCTCAGAAGCACCGCCTTGGGGTTTCAGAAGCCATGGGAGTCCAGGAAGTAGAAAGAAGAAGCTGGTGAGCTTGCTGGGTTCTGGTGTCTGAGACTTCTGCCCCGGGATTCCGGGACGCCAGGTAGGGAAGCCTTTGTCATCTCTTTCAGAACAGGGGGGCCAAGAGCAGGGGTTTGTAAATTCTGGGCTTTGTAAATTCTTGGCTGTTCACCCCGCGCTGGGTGCTTATCTGGCTGAGAGTGTGCATTTTTCTGGCACCCAGGGAGCAGCGCCCCGGGAGTGGGAGAATGAACTTGGGGGACTCCTGGGGCTGGAGTGGGGGGCCGTGTGTGCACCCCCTGCCCCAAACAGCAGAGTCTTTCTGCTGGAGCCATTTGGCCTGTGTGTTCTTGGGGGACCACACCTCCCGGGGGAGGGGTGCTGGGGGAGGGGCCGGGTTCCAACCCCCTCCTAGCTGGTGTTTCGCTTGGCCCTTGAGAACGTTGGGACCTAGGACCCTGTAACTCCGGGGCCACTGTTGCCCCCCTCACCCCTACCCTGCCCCTCATTGTAGCTTCACAAACAAACCTGCCAGCCGCAGCTTCTTCAGGGGCTTGACTGCCGTCACACAGCAGCCCCCCGTTTTCCCTGAGTCACAGAAATAAACACAGGAGGAAGGAACAGCCGGGCTCAGTTGACTGCAGTAGTTCCCCTTGCTGAGCAAGGCCCAGGCCTGTGTTGAAATCACGGTACTGGGTGAAGTCTTTCTCTGCCCTCGGTGGCCCCTGGGGGTTCTCTGCCCCCATCCCTGACCCCTGTACTGTGGTCTGGTGTGTGCCTGGCCCGGCAGGTCCTCCTCCTGCCACGTCCTCTGGGCTATCGCGGGCGCGGCTGCTTCTCCTCTGGGTCTGGCACTTGGACACGCCTGGTGCTGTGACCCCGTGAGGATCAGGCCGTCAGGCCTGGCGGGGGAGGTGCACGCAGCCCAGCAATCGCAGCCGGCGCCGTGAGCACGTGAGATGAGCCCAGTGTCCCCGGGGACCTGGATCTTAAATTGCATTTAGTTTTCGTTACTTAACATTTATGGGCCCCATGTGGTTGGCAGCCACCCTATGAGAGCTGCAGCCCTGGAGCCCCCAGAAGTGGTGACAGCGTGGCCTGGCTGGGCCTGGCTCCTGGATTGTCACACGCTCCAGGTTGGACCACGGGGCTGGGACTGGGGCTGGGGCTGAGGCCTGTCCACCGTGTGAAGTTGAGCCCGATTGAATGCCGGGGGGAGGAGCCCTTTGCAGCCAAGTTTCCGGGAGTGGGAGACGGCTGCGGGCTGTCTGCTGTGCTGCCCTGACTCTGGCTCTCCTTCCCAGGTACAGCGTCCCCTTCGGTCTCCTGCAGGGCCGTCGGGGACCTGGGCAGCATGGCCCTCTCCGGCCTGGAGGTGGAGAAGCAGGTGCCGGCGGAGCCCAGGCCGGGCCGCAAGCTGCAGTCCTGGTGGAGCCTGGTGTTCTGCCTCTGCTTCTACGGCTTCATGGCCCAGATGCGGCCCGGGGAGAGCTTCATCACGCCTTACCTCCTGGGCCCCGACAAGAACTTCACGCAGAAGCAGGCACGTGGGTGCGCGTGTGGGCGGGACGGGCCGGAGCGCGGGGGCTGCTCGGGCTGCGGGCGCTGGCGGCTACCAGGTCCCCGCTGTTAGAGGGATGGCGGGTCCGGCAGAGGGGTCTATGCCTGCCGTGGGCCTCTGAAGGGAGAGTGCAAGGGGGCCCCCGCCCGCCCGCTGGGCCCTTGCTTCCAGCAGAGGCCTGTTTGCCCAAAGGGATTACGGAAGGAATTTGCCTTTTGCTCAGAACAAGGACAAAGGATCTCATTGGAACCTGACTAATAAGCTTATACCTGACGGGAGTCTCTGGGGTCAAACGTGGAGTAGAAGCAGCAACAGGCAGTGTCCCTCCCGGTTTCTGTCTCCATAAAATAAAACAAATCAAAAGGGCTCAGAGGCCGTTGGTTGATGAAGCTCACGGTCTAGGCTGTGGTCACCACACCTCGTCCTGCCTGAGGACCGCCCGCCACCCCAGAGCGTGGCCCCGGCCCGCCAGCCCTGTCTGTCCCCTCCAGGGTGGCCGCCGGCCTCCACACCCGCTGTCGCTGTTGCTGGCCCCCTAGATTTCCCACTTGATTTCTTCAGGGAGCCCCTGCCTCTCCCTGGCCCAGAGCTTGGCCCCAACCCCTCAGCAACCCCAGAATTAAGTCACATGGAGTCGCCGTGCAGATGAGGCCTGTTCCCTCAAAGTAGTCCTCTTGGAAAATGGACACACTGGGGTGCCTGGGCTGCGTGCACAGGCTCAAATCTGTGTCTGTGTGTGTGACTGTGTCTGACCGCACGGCCAGCACTGCAGCCAGAGGGGTCACTTCCCAGGTGAGTCCGGGGTGGGGGCTTGCCCCCCTCGAACAGCCAGTCTGGCACATCCCTCGCTCACTGATTGGCCAGTTCCCCGGACACCGCTGTGTTCTGCAAGGGGCTGTCTTCCACTGCGGAGGTGAGACGTGAGTGAGTGGGAAGCTCCGTGAAAATAACCAGAAGGAAAACCTGTCATGAACTCCCCCCACCTGCCCTCTTAGCTCATGCAGTAACTGATTAAACAATAGGTTGCAGAAATTAAGCCACCCACCAGGCCTTGGACGTGACCGGAGGACGGCAGGGGCCTGTGTGGGAAGAGCCCGGTGGGTCTGTGACCCTCCCACACAGATTTGGGCTGCAGCTGCCCAACTTGCATTCAGGACCTCAAACCCCAAACTGAGGGCCTGCCCACCCCTGCTCCAGGGGTCTCCGGGGTCTCCAGCTCGTCCCTGAGGGAAACGCTGCTGCTGGTGGCTTCCTGCTGTGACCCCCTGCAGCGTGAGGCTGCTTCCAGCTCCTCGGGCCAGCACCCGCGAGGCACTGTTGAGTTTCTGCCCATCTGATAGACGGAAGAGCTTGCTGCTGGGTTTGCATTTCCTCGATTTCTGCCGCGGTCCCGTGTTCCTGGCTGTCCCTGGAGCGAGGCCTCAGCCAGTCTCCCCCTCCCTGTGGGCGTCTGCCTTCCTGTGCCTGGCGGGCTCCTGGCGCTGGCGGGATCCACCGCCTGTGGGCAGCGGCTTCTCCTGTCTGCGCCGGCCTCCTCCCTGCTTGCCGTGGTCCTTTTATGCCGCAGCTTCACCTTTTAATTCTGCTGGATTTTCCTTTTGGTTTGTGCTGAGTGTTGCCCCACATGCCGCCACCCCCGGTTCGTGAAGTACCTCCGGAGGGTCCGAGCTTTGCTTTGCGCCTTTGGGCCTGTGATTCCTCTGCATCTGAGCTGCCTGGGTTGGGTCGTGCCCCCACCCCTGCCATGATGACCCCTGCCCCTCACACAGCAGTCCCTCCAAGCCCATGGCTGACCCTGCCGTTCTGGCGGGATCCTCTGTGACGGCCCTGTCCTGTCCTCCCTCCCCTGTCAGGCAGGACTCAGCGACCCCTGGGTGCTGCCAGGTGTTGGCTCTTGAGGCTGCTCCTCTTGGAATGCAGGTCCCCTCTGGCCTGGCCTGGCCCTGCTCCCCAGTCCTGCCGGTCCTCAGGGCCCATGGCGCCCCATCCTGGTCCTGGCTGCTGTGGGGCCCCAGCCAGGCCTCCTGACTTCAGAGCAGCTGCTGCCCTGAAGCCACCTGGGTCATGACCTGGCCCCAGCTCCCACATCCTGCCCATCAGCCTGGACCCGGCCCGTCCAAACCGAGGTGTTGGGAAGTGGCCCAGCGATGCTGGACCGAGGCCAGTAGGAGGCCGTCCTCATGCCCCAGGGACTTTGTGGGTGCCCGTGCTCCCAGCACTTCACAGGTGTGACACAGGGCAGCCTCTCGCCTGGCCTGTGTGCTTGCCCTGCCTGAGAAGTGTGGGCAGCGGCAGCGGGACGGAGAGTCCAGCTGGTGTCCCTCAGCTCTGACCCCGTGGCCCTTGCAGCTGTGCAAGCCATCTGCCAAGAGGTTTTGTCAGCTAACTGAGGGATGGTTTGATGTTCCAGGACTTTTCCATAAACAAGGCTCTGACCCCTGCAGCTGGCCCCCATGGCTCTGGGACCAGCGCTGGTTACTCATCCTGCCCCGGGGACGGACTTGCACCAATACTGTCTTAGACTGTCCTGGGGCCATTAGTGCTCGGTGTTTGGGGGGCCACAGCCTTTGGGGTCAGCCGTGGCTTCTGGTGGGCATGTGGTGCAGGAGGCCACCAGGCAGGGGAGCCCTGGAGGTGGTGGGTGTGCGTGCCAGCCCGGGGTCCTGGGCACACACTGGGAAGCACTGCCCTGGGGCTGGCTGGTCAGGTGGCACATCCTGGGTGGACAGATTCGAGGGCTGCAGAAACCTGCAGGTGAGCCGGCCACTAAGCGGTGGGCTTGGCTGGGCCCCACGTGCTGGCCTGGGCTCGGCCCTGGGTCCTCGGTAGCATCTGTAAAGTGGGCCTTGGTGCCTGCTGGCCTTGCAGGGCTGAGGGCCCCCTGGGCTGGCGCAGGGATCGCCCCATGGTGTTAGCAGGTGGTCAGGCCTGAGTCAGGTAGGACCCAAGGGAGGCCAAAGCCTCTGAGAGCGCAACAAGGCCCGAGGCTCACCTGGTGCTGCCCTGGCTGATCTGAGCCATGGCCGGGCCCTGGGCAGCATCAGGTGGAATCCCTGGGTGAGGCTTTCAGTCAGAGCCCCTGGGAGGTGTCAGATGGGGTCTGGTGCAACCCCTGTGAGGGGCCACCTGCTGAAAACCCACCTGGGGCCTCAGGAGAGGCTCTGAGCACAGGGTGCCCCCCGTGTCCATCCCCCAGGAAGGGGCCAAGGCCAGGGGCCTGGGCCTCTCGTGAGCTGGGACCTCTTGGTGGGGCCTGGGCCCAGGTGAGTCCAGGATAGCCCTTCCTGGGCGGCCATGGGCACATCTGGCTCTTGTCCCAAGTGGGTCTGTGGCTCTGGCCTCTGCCCTGTGTGCCCAGGAAGGAGGTTCCTACTGGGCCAGCCCTCTCTGAATGGAGAGCTGAGTGACCGAGGCTGCGGGCAGCTCCCTTGGTGGAGCCGGGAGTCCTGGGTCCCGTGTACGCATCCCCCTAGTCCTGCCTGGCAAAGGGGGGTTGAGGGCCCGGTCCTCTCCTGCATACCTTGTGCCCTGGGACCGAGTGGGATCAGCCACTGAAGGCCTTCCTTGGCGGCCAGCATGAGTGTAGATTGGTCACAGCTCTGTTTTCTGTATCGGTAGACTTAAGGTGAAATCATATCGTGTTTTTATTTAGGTAGAAACAAACAAGCCTGGATCAGCATGGCTTAGCATGTAGTTACTGGTTATTTTCAGTGTACTTACCAGCTCTCTGCGTGTGTCAGCACCGAGCTACTGTCTGAGAAGCACGCCCGTGGGGGATGGGGTCAGGGTAGATCACGGCCGGGGGTCGGGCTGTGCTTTTCTCCATTTCCCTGGCTGCCCTGGACAGTCTTAATGGGCTGCACATTTTTGGAGGACGGCGCGCCCCACGTGGTCCTGGTGGGGCGCCGTGGTAAAGGGGTCCGTGGGGTCCGGGTGGGGCTCCCAGGCACCCGGCCAAGCCCGGTAGACGTGATGGGCGACAGGCGCCCCGGGGGCTTGGGGTCACACGCCTGCTGTCCCGCAGGTCACCAATGAGATCACGCCAGTGCTGTCCTACTCCTACCTGGCAGTGCTGGTGCCCATCTTCCTGCTGACCGACTACCTGCGCTACAAGCCGGTGCTGCTGCTGCAGGGCCTGAGCTACGTGTCCGTGTGGCTTCTGCTGCTCTTCGGCTCGTCCGTGCTGCACATGCAGTTCATGGAGTTCTTCTTCAGCATCACCACGGCAGCCCGCATCGCCTATTCCTCGTACATCTTCTCGCTGGTGCCCCCCGCCTGCTACCAGCGCATGGCCGGCTACTCGCGGGCCTCCGTGCTGCTGGGTGTCTTCACCAGCTCCGTGCTGGGCCAGCTGCTGGTCACGATGGGCAGGGTCCCCTTCTCCACGCTCAACTACATCTCGCTGGCTTTCCTCACCTTCAGCCTGGTCCTCACGCTCTTCCTGAAGCGCCCCAAGCGCAGCCTCTTCTTCAACCGCGGAGCGCCCGCGTGTGCCGGGGCCGCGCCCTCCGAGCTGGACCGGATGAACCTGGGCCAAGTTCAGCCCACGGGTGGGAAGCCGGGCCGGCTGCCGGCCTCCTGGCGGGACTCGGCGCTCGCGCACATGCTCCGCGAGCTGGGCCGTACCGCGCAGCTGCCGCAGCTGCGCCTCTGGTCCCTCTGGTGGGTCTTCAACTCCGCCGGCTACTACCTGATCGTCTACTACGTGCACATCCTGTGGAACGTGGTCAACCCCACCACGGACACCACGAGGGTCTACAACGGCGGGGCGGATGCCGCCTCCACTCTGCTCGGTACGCCCCGCTTGCCTCACCCAGACGGGGGTGACCCGTGAGGCCAAGGACGGCGCCGACGCGTCTTGTCTCCCCAGGTGCCGTCACCTCCTTTGCCGCCGGCTTCGTGAAGATCCGTTGGGCACTGTGGGCGAAGCTGATCATCGCGGTGGTGACGGTGCTGCAGGCTGGGCTCATCTTCCTCATGTACAAGACCAGCAACATCTGGCTGTGCTACTCGGCCTTTGTGCTCTTCCGTGGCTCCTACCAGTTCCTGGTGCCCATCGCCACGTGAGTCGGGCTGGTGTGGGGTGGCCATGTGGGACTGCTGGCAGGAGAGTCCCGAAAGACTGGAGCCGAGGGCGGGCAGCTGGAGGGTCGTGCACTGTGTGTATCGAGAGGCCTCCTTCCAGAAGGTTCCATGGGGAGCAGCAGGGGTATGTGCCGGGCAGCGTGGAGCAGGTGCCTTTAGCCAGGACCCCACTTGTCCACAGCATGCCCCATCCTGGCCACTGGGATCGCAAGGCTGGGCAAGGAGCCATGTGGGTGTCCCCTTTGCTCCCCCCTCGAACCGCAGTGTCCACAGGGACCGGACCTTGGGAAGTCCTTTCTTCCAGTCTCCTGGCCCTGCTGTCCTATCTTGGGTCATTCCCATCCCCTCCCACTCCCGCTGCTGGGCACGGTGGCCCACAGCCCAAGAGTGACTGGGTGACCCAGCTTGCCTTCTGCCTGGGGGAGCCCTTCCCCTGATGCCCTTGTGTTCCTCACAGTCCTGGGGATGCTCCAGCACTGGCCCAGGGACATCCCGGGAGCTGCGTGCCGACCACCCATGCCTTCCAGAACCTTCCTCAGCCTGCATCTTGCTGGCTTCTGACACCCTCATACACCCTTTGGACTGGACCTCTCACGAAGCTGCACATGCACACCATGTGTTCACCCCAGACATGTGATCACACCATATGTGTTCACACCACAACATGCCCTCATGCCACACACAGCGCACATGCTCAGGACACATGCTTACACCTCCTGCACCTAGCAGGTGGCCTGTCATTGTCCCCAGCCGTTTGGCCCTAGCTCCCCTCCGAGCCCCATCTCCCTGGGGGCACCTCCCTCCGCGCTTCAACTGTCCACTCCGATCACACACAACGAGATCTGTCCCTGCCTGGTGTTGAGCTCAGAGCGTGTCCTCGGACTCCTGACCCTCTGCAGCCGTCGCCCCGCAGTGTGGTGGCCTGATTCCCCTGAGCCGTCTCACAGGAGCGCCTGGCACCCAGCGTCCCTCTCCTGCCCTGGGCTGCGTCCTTCCTTTCCTCCCCCTCAGGGTCAGTGCTGCCCAGACACCCCGACTACCCTGCCCCTGCTCTCTTGGTTTCTGCTCCTAATGCCCCCCTGCCCCCGTGGCCGTGGCTATGGCCTGGACTTCCGCGCAACCTGGACGCTGTGTCCTCCCCTCCTGAGGCTCAGCCTGCAAACGTCCCACCTGTCCTGTCACTGTCAGCGTTCCGGAGCGGGCGCCAGGGCCGTGGGTGTCTTTCCCTCACTTCTCCCAGGACCACTTAGTGTCTCACGTGTTCTTGTTAATTGTAGAAGCCATAGATGTTCGTGGCAAAAAGATCTGGTACGATGCAGAAAAGGTCAAATGTGAGGCAGGAAGGCGTGAAGGAGACAACAGACCCCCTCAGACCCCCTCGGACCCCCCCGGACCCCCTCGGACCCCCTCAGACCCCAGCCCCCGTGGCTGACGTGGGTGTTGGGCTGCCTGGAGCGAGCCGGGGTCACCCTGCACCCCTGCCCCTCGTAACCGCGTGGCTCCACGTCAGAGGGCATTGTCCTTGGTCCTCCTGGTGATAAGGCCCCTGTCTCCGATATCTTCCTGTGACAGACAACATGGGAGCCACACCCTCTCACCTACATTTTTCTTCCCAAATTCTGATAATGGCCTCAGGTGGGTCCTGGAAGGGAACCGGCCAGGTCACAGGGCACGTGCTTTGGAAGGGGGTTTCAGAGATGTTGCAGACGCTGTCCAGGCAGGCACACAGCCCCTGCGGGTGGTGGAGGGCTGCCCGCGGGCCAGTTGCCTTTCCCTGGTGTCCCGCCCAGTTTATACCTGTGGCTTCTTTTTCTGCTGGGATTTCTTTTTTCCTGATTATCTGCAGCGCGCTTACATCTACCACACGTGACAGGAGCCTTTTATTACGTGTTGCCGTGTTCCCGTTTGCTTTCATCCGACTCTCGGAGTTGGTGCAGCACTGCCTGAGTCGGTTGTGTGTGTGGTGTGGCGTCCTGCCTGTGCCCGCGGGACCTGGCCCAGCTCCCGCTTCCCAGGAGTTACCCTGTCGTCAGGGACCTTTGATCCGCCTGCTGTCTTCTCTTAGTTAGTGCGCCGTTGGTCACATGACTGCTCATCCTCCTACTTCATGTACTGTCCCCTCCCCCGAGCCCCCCAGCAGAAGCTCCTCAGTCATTCTCTTTAAAGACTTCTTGGGTATTTTTGTTTGTTTATTCTTCAGAACTCTAGGACACTTCTTGATCAGTTTTTTCTTTTTTTTTTTTAAAGGCACTTTGGGGCTTTTAACTGGAAGTACGTTCAAATGTTAATTTCTTTGCAGAGCATTGCAGGCTCTGAGCATATTAATTCCTCCTGCCTTCTTTGTTTGTTTTACGGTTCTTTCTATAATGTAGTGAATCACTTAACGACAAAGGACTTTAATCCGGAATTTTCCTCGTACTCTGTCCGGGCAGTGCCCTGTCTGTTAACGCCCGGCTCTCATGAGGCCGATTTTCCGGGAACCTGTAGCGATGATGACTTACTCTGCCCTGGAGTTACCAGGAGACTTGAAGTATCTCCCGAGGTTGCCTTCTGCACCTGGCTTTGCACTCGCTTTGTGAGTCATGCAGGAGGACGTGCCAGATCAGGACGCAGCCCCGGAGCGGTGGGCCGCCTGGGCACTGGGCGGGTCTCGCCTGTCCCCCGCGGCTGTTCCTGGCAGCCCAGGAGCGCTGCCCCGCACCTGGGCCTCTGCGCCTGTGCGTGCATCTCGCCCCCAGCTGAGTCTGACCTCGGCCGCTTCCCCGTTAAGTTTTCAGATCGCGTCTTCTCTTTCTCAAGAGCTCCGCGCCCTTGTCTTCGGAGTCAACACGTTCCTCGCCACTGTTCTCAAGACCATCATCACCCTCGTTGTCTCCGACAAGCGGGGCCTGGGCCTCCCGGTCCACTCTCAGGTGAGCCCCCGTTTTGGGCTCACTTCCTTGAGGAGGGAAGGCTCTGGGGCGTGTCCTGGCCAGGCCTCCTGGTGGCCACCCAGCCAGTGGTGTTGCCTTTCCCGGGACCCAGACCACAGACCCGCTGAGGGTGGGGCGTCTCCATCCAGACCCTCTGGACTGAGCGGGAGCAGGGAGGGAAGGGTCAGAGGGCAAGGTGACAGGGGGCCACAATCCGGCCTGTGCGGCTCCCTGCCAGGGCTGAGTTTGGGGCTGTAAATGTCGCCCGCGTCTGGGCAGTGCGGTGGGCATGCGCGGTCGAGTGTGGTGAGACCTCTGGGGCCTCCAAGGCTGGCCTGGGTGCAGGTCGCTCTGGAGGCGCTCTCACTGGCCCTGGGCGCCCCCTGCACTGGCTGAGGTCCCAGGAGGAACAGAGGCGTGACCGAGCATTCCCTGTGCCCTCGTTCAGGTCCCTGCCTGCGATGGGTCCTGGCTCACGTGACAGCTGTCTGTCTCCTCTGTGGAGGGCAGCGGAGAGTGGAGCTCGTGGGGTTGACGTTGGCGCGTGCTGGCCCCTTTCCCATCCCCTTCCTCCATCCGGTCCTAGGCAGGTCCTCGGTCTTCCAAGAAGAACTTGAGAATTCCTGTTCGCTGTGAGGCTGGGGGCCGCTCGGGCATGTGACTCCCGGTGGCCTCACCCAGGGCAGGACCACTCTTGAGTGAGCTGGAATTAGCCAGAGGATGGTCCCGTGGGAGGGATTGTTACCGGGCTCCCCAGGGATCCTGCCCCACCCTCTGCCTGTGGGACGCAGCCTCCATCTGCTGGGAGCCCAGACCTCCCTGGGGCTTGGTCAGCTCCATGGAGAAGTCCCAGCCCTCTGTCCGAGGTGCCTTGGTGATCTCAAAGCTGGCCAGGAAGGAAGTCCCGGGCATGAGAGACCCTCTTGTTCAGAAACTGGCTTTTTGGATGGGGTTTGGGCATGCATTTTGGTGAAGAACATCAGAGCCTCTGGTCCTTTGTGTCCACATGGGCAGGCAGGTTTTGGCCCTTGGTCACCAGTGGAGCCCTCCAGGGACACTGCCCCATCCACCCCAGGCTGAACACTGGGGACTGTGGCTGAGCAGGGTGGCCAGGCTGGACTCAGGTCCACAGGTGCATGTGCAGCTGCACCTATGGGGTGGGCGGGAGGGGTTGTCCGGAGAGCACAAGGCCTGTCGTCCAGAGGTGGCGGGCTGGGGCCTCCTTCACTGGGGACCCTCCGGGGCAGGCCTCTCCCCCAGAGCGGTGACCTCCGCAGGGGAGCATGTTGTCCCCTGGCCTTTCCATGGGGCCTTGCCTGGCAGCTCTCCAGCTGGCCTGGGAGGGGCCCCAGCACCTGGGGGAGCCTCTCCCTTTCTGGAGCCCTGGGTGTCCCGGCTCTGGGCAGCGGGGCTTCCGAGGGGCCCAAGGCGGGGGGCAGGGGCTGGGCCTTCCTCGCCTGACCTGGCCCCAGCCCCTTCCACGTGACAGCTTCTGGCCACGTTGGGTCAAGCTGACGACAATATATGGATTTTTCTCCTGCTGGATTAATCTCCTGGTTAAAAGGTAACTCTAGAGGTTTGTTCGTAGCTGGAAATCCTGGGGGCGTCCAGAAGGAAAGTCACCCTGGCTCCGCCTCCTCACCTTTCCTGCGTGTGGTGCTCCGGGTGCCCTTTCCCTCCGTCCTGGGTGGTGAGAGCCGGGCAGAGCCGGGGGTGGGAACCAGCACGGAGCGTGCAGGGAGCTGGCCTGGGCTGGCTTGTCTTCTCAGTTGAACTCTACTTCTGGGTCACCACACACTCACCTGTGGGGTAACAGGGGATGATGCAAAGACCCACGTACCTGGTGCGGGCCCAGCCTCCCCACCGGTCACGTCCTGCAGTTCTGCGGCGCGGGCGCTCTCGGGATACGGACCTCGCACAGTCGAGACGGGAGCAGCCCCCCCGCCCCCTGCGGCCACACCGGGCCCCCACCCTGCCTCCTCCCTGACCGCTGGCCACCACGGTCTGCCCCCCATTTCTATAGCATTGTCATTGCGAGAGTGGGACCCTGCAGCTGTGAGTCGGGATTGCCTTCCCCACTCAGCCCAAGTCCTGGAGACACGTGGCTACTTCACTCTGGTCCTTTGCTGCGTGGGGCTCCGCGGTGGCTGGACCACGGCTCATTTACCGACTCACCGCCAAGAGCCCTGGCTTTATCTGGTTGGGGGCTGCTCTAAACATTTGTTTATAGCTTTTTGTGTGAACCCAGATTTCCATTTCTCTGGACAAATGCCCTGAAGTGCAGTTGTTGAGTCACGTGGTGGCTGCCAGACTGTTTTCCACGGTCTCGCTGCACCATTTTACATTCCCACTGGCCGTGCCTGAGGGATCCGGTTTCCCCACATTCTCATCAGCTTTCAGTGTGGTCACCATTTCTGTTCGGCCGTTGCGAACAGTGTGGAGGGCTGATGGTCCCTGTGGTTTGAATTTGCTTTTCCCTGATGGCTGTGAGGCTCTTCTTCCCACCTGCAGCTGCCATCTGTACATCCTCTTTGGTGAAGTGTTTCTTCACTTTTCTGCCCATTCATTTCCTAATTGGCTCCTTTGTTTTTTCACTTGAGTTTGGAGAATGTCTGTAGATTCTAGGTAGTCGTCCTTTGTTGGGTGTGTGCTTTGCAAAGTCTTCTCCCTGCTCGTAGCTCACCGTCTCATCTTCCTAATAGGGTTGTTTTCAACATAAGTTTTTAATTTTGATGAGGTCTGATTTATTCACTTGTCCTTTTGTGGATCTTAGTTTTGGTGTCACATATAATAACTCTTTGGCCCTGGGTCCCAAAGATTTTCCCCAACATCTCAGTCTGTGACCTGTTTTGAGTTAATCTTTGTGTAAGGTGTGAAGCTTACAACATTTCATTCCTTTGTCTGTGGATGTCTGGTTGCTCTAGCACCATTTGCTGAAAAGACTGAATTGCTTTCCACCACTTGCATGAGTCTGTTTCTGGGCTCTCTGTCTGTTCTGTTGAGCTGTGTGCCTACCCTCCCTCCACCACCACACTGTCCTGCTTGTGTAGCTAGGTGGTAAGTTTTTGAAATTTGGTACACTGATTCCTCCAACTTTGAAATTAAAAAAAAATTATTTTAGCTATTATAGTTTCTTTGCCTTTCCCTATAAATTTTAGAGTAATCATGTGTATATCTACAAAATTTTTTGCTGGGCTTTTGCTAGGAATTGCATTAAGCCTGTTTATCAATATTGGGAGAATTGACATCTTTTATTATGTTGAATCTTCCAACCTGTGAACATGGTATGTCTCTCCATTTATTTAGGACTTGGATTTCTTTCAGCATTTTGTAGTTTTCATTCATTTCTATGTATTTCTGTCTCCTTTCATACTTTCTAGTTGACCTATGATTATTTCAAAATGTGTTGGTTTTTTTCCAAGTGTTTTGATATTTTCCTGTTATCTTTCTGTTGTTAATTTCTATTTTGATTATGTTCTATTGTGATCAGAGAACACAATCTGTATTATTTCAATTCTTATAATTTGTTGAGGTTTGTTTTAGGGGCCAGGACATGGTCTATCTTGTTATAAGCTCCATGTACACTTGAAAAGAATGTGAATTCTGCTGTTTTGGGGTGGAGTGTTCCATAAATATCAATAAGGTCCTATAGTCGATGGTGGTATTGCTTTCTTCTCTATCCTTATGGAGTTTTTTGTCTGGCCTATTGTTGAGAAGGGGTGTTGAGGTTTCCATTTATAATTGTGACTTTGTCTATTTCTCCTTTCAATTCTGTCGTGTTTTTGCAGCTCTCTGTTGCATACACATACACTGGATATCTTGGTGGATTGAGCCTTTTATCATTATATAATGTTCTTTGCTGCCTGTGGCCATTTTCTTTTCTCTGAAGTCTACTTCACCTGATATTAATATAGCCATTCTGCTTTCCTTTGGTTAATGTTTACATGACATATTGTCTTCCATCCTTTTACTTTTAACTTGACTATATTGTTATACCTGAGTATCTTGTAGATAGCATATGGTTGTCATGTTTTTTAATCCACTCTGCCAATATCTGTCTGTAATTGGTTTATTTAGACCATTTATATTTAGTGTAATTGTTGATGTATTAGTCCTTATGTCTGCCATTTCATTTTTTGTTTTCTTTTTATTCTCTCTGCCTTTTGTTTCTGTTTTCTTTTTTTGTGCCTTCTCATAGATTATTTATAGATTCTTCAGAATTTCATTTTGGTTTATCTGTTGTATTTTTGAGTGTATCTCTCATGGTAACTTTTTTGATGGTTGCTTTGTGTATTAAATGGCCAGTTGTAGTGAAGTATTGAAACCTCACCTCCTTTAGGTCACTTTTCTCTCTACTGTTTAAGTATAAGTGCCTTACTTATTTCTTCTGTATACCATTAGAGCCACCTAAGATAGGATAATAACTTTTGCTCCAGCTGTCAAACATTTAGGAAACTGAAGAGAAGGAAAGTCTATTTACCCGCAATTTTGATCACTGTGTTCTTTCTCCTTCCTGATGTTCCAAGTTTCTTATCATTTACTTTCTGTTTAGAGACCCTCCTTTAAGCATTCTTTCAAGGCAGGTCTGCCAGTGACAAATTGTTCTTTTAGTTTTTCTTTATCTGAGAATGTCTTGATTTATTTTTCATTCCTGAATTTTTCAGTATGAGAAAAATTTGTCATTTCCTTGTGGCCTTCCTGGTTTCTGATGAAAAATCCACTGTCATTCTAATTATTTTTCCCTTAAGGTGTCATTTTTTTTTTCTGGCTGCTTTCAAGCTTTTTCCTTTTTCTTTGTCTTTAACTTTCAAAAATTTGAATATAGTGTGTTGGTCTGATTTGGGGGGTGTTGTCTTGTTTGGGGTTCTCTCAGCTTCTTGAATCTATGGGTTTATGTCCCTTGCCAGACTTGGGAAGTTTTCCGAGTCATTATTTCCTCAAGTACTTTTTCAGCCCCATTTTTTTTCTTTCTTCTTATTTTACACCCATGACACAGTGTTACATTTTGTCCCCTGGAGAATGAGGCTCTGCTTTTTTTCCCCCATCTGTTTTCTCTTTGTTGTTCAGATTTGATGATTTCTATTGTTCCATCTTCCAGTTCACTGATTCTTTTCTCTATGCCCTCCATTCTGTTGTTGAGACCATTTGCTGAGTATTTATTTTGGTTATTATATTTTTCAATTGTAACTTTTCGTCTTTATCTCTCCTGTTTCTTTGCTGAGACTTTTTTCATTTGTCTCAAGCATGTTTGTTATTGCTTGTTGAAGCATTTTTATGATGGCTACCTTAAAATCCTTCTCAGATAACTTTAACATCTCTGTCATCTTGGTGTGGGTGTCTGTTGATTGTATTTCATTCATTTAGAGATCTTTGTGGTTGTAAGTATGCTGAGTGATTTTTTTTTTTAATGAAACCTGTACATTTTGGCTGTTATGTTTTGAGACTCTGGCTCTTATTTAATCCTTCCGTTTTAGCTAGCTTCTCCTGACACCAGCCTAGCAGAGGACTAGGGGCATGCAACTCGTTATAGCCAGGTGGGGTGGAATTCTAGGCTCCCGACTCAGCCCTCCTCACACTGAAGGGTGGGGTGGGGCTTCTCCTTACTGCTGGGCAAGGAAGGGAGTGCCAGCTCCCCACATGGCCTGCAGTGGTCAGGAGGGCCATGGGTGCCTCATTACTGCTCCCCATGTGGCCTCCAGTGACACTGGTGGGGGAGGGGCATTCTCACTGCTGCTGGGTGGGGTAAAAGTCCTGACTCTTCAGGGAGGGGGGGGCACCACCTGGGGGGAGTGAAAGTCCAGGCTTTCCATGTGGTCCCTATGGGGGTGAACATTCCAGCTCCCCACTGGGCCCTGACCAACACCACCCGACGGGGGTGAGGGGTTTTACAGCCTGGGTCACGAGGGTGGGGTCTGGCTGGAGGAGAGTGGTTCCCATTCATCAGTGTCCTGTCCTGATGGCTGGGGTGGGGGTCCCTCTCCTGATCCTTCGGTCGGAGCAGCTTTTGTTGAGTGTTTTCTTCTGTGTTTCCTGGTATTCCTGGTTTGTGGGCTTCTTTGGTTCCTTTTTTTTCTTTTTTTTTTTTTTTGCGGTATGTGGGCCTCGCGCTGTTGTGGCCTCTCCCATTGCGGAGCACAGACTCTGGATGCGCAGGCTCAACGGCCATGGCTCACGCGCCCAGCCGCTCCACGGCATGTGGGATCTTCCCGGACCGGGGCACGAACCCGTGTCCCCTGCATCGGCAGGCGGGCTCTCAACCACTGCGCCACCAGGGAAGCCCTGGTTCCTTTAAAAATACTTGCAGCAGAAAGAAAAAAAGCCCAGGGAACACATTGCCGTGGTGCTTCTTGGATTCCAAGGTCCCAGCTAGTCTGCCCCCATCCACTTTTCAGAGGCACCTTCTGTGTGTCGTCTGTGCAGTGTCCAGGGTTTTAATCGTACTTGGGAGGAACAGGCAAGTCATGCCAGCTCCGTCTTCCCGGAAGCCAAGTCCCCGACGTTTCATTTCCTGGTTTTGCTTCTGAAAATGAGCTTTCCTAGAAGGGCTGAGCATGCAGTGCTGAGGGGTTCTCGGGGAGACCACTTGGGGCAGCTGAGCTCCGGGGCCGTGGGCGGGACTCACACTCGTCTGGCCCCCACACGAAGGAGACCACCCTGGACCCCCTGCCCACTGCGGTCTGAGAATCGGGGGGAGTTTCCCGTGTGCCGGGCACTCCTCCGTGTGCGTCACCGCTGTGCAGCTTCACCGGTCCCCGGGTGCAGGGCTGCACTGCCCTGGGGCCATGGGGGCTGCGGGGGCCGCGAGACCTGGGCGGCCTGTTCTCCTCCACCAGCCTCTGCCCGCACAGGTGTCCTCCGTGAGGACTTGGCCCCAGAGCCAAGTGCACATTTGCTGTCACACAAGGTGATCAAAGTGCTGCGGGGCAGATGGCGAAGGCGCAGAAGTGCTGGGTTTACAGAAGCTCCGCTGGGTGGGTGGGGGCTGGGCCCTGCTCCTGCCTCCACGACCCCTGGGTGCCCACCCCCCTTGCCGTGCGTGCTCCGCTGGCCTCTGAGCGGGAGGGCGTGAGGGCGGGTGCCCCGCCCGCCTCACCTGCGCCCTCTCTCTTTCAGTTCCTCATCTACTCTGTGTACTTCCTGGTGCTGTTTGCCGCCTATGTCCTTGCGGCCTTGCTGGCGGGCCTGCGCCACTTCCGACAGGGCCGCCACCAGCCCCTGCCGCCGGCCCAGGAGCTGATGAGCCCGGTGCGGGAGCCGGCCGCGCAGGACGGGCCCGCCCCAGAGGCCGGCGTGCGAGCCGTGGGGGAGCCGATGCAGTGGCCCGAGGCCAAGGCCTGACCCTGCCCGACCTGCTCTCCTGGCCGGTGGGCGGCCAGATTCCTGACACCAGAGGCAGCGAGCCTGGGCCTTGACCTCACAGCTGACACGTCCCCAGCAGCTGCCTGTCTTCTGGGTGTCAGCAGCCAGGTTTCCGGCATCGTCCACGTCGTCAGGTTGTGGCACTGGTGACTGTGGGGCCCCCGTGCTCTGTCCGTGAGACCCAAGCCTCGGGGACCTCCAGCCTCTGCGAGGGGCCCTTGGCTCACCCCGAGCGGGGCACTCCTCAGCCCTGCTTCACGCCCTGGCCATGACCCGCGGCCTGCCGGGGACGCTCAGGCAGCTGCCCGGCCACTGGGGGCTGGTTTTCTGTCCCTGCCTACACGTGGCTGGTGTGGGGGGTCCACGTGCCCGCCAGACCTCCCTGCTTTCACCCCCTTGTCCCAGGGAAATGGCACAGTGGTCCCAGACGCAAGCCCAGGGGACCCGGTGCCCACGGGGCGTCCCGGGCCCTGGGGGTGGGGGCCGTGTTCCTGGGCCCGTGGCTGGACTGTGGCGTCTGCGCTTGTCCAGGTGCCTCCGTTGTAAACAATGCTCTCTTCCTTTTTTAAAAAACTGACCAAAACGAGGACCCTCTTCTGGCTTGTTTCTGGGGGAGAAGTGGGGCGCTGGGGGTGGCGGTTCCGTCGGGTGGAAGCCCAGGAGCACCAGCTCCTCCGTTCTGGGCTTCACCCCAGGTCCTCTCTGTCCTTCGATCCGGAGCTGGGTTGATGCTGGCCCCCTCCCGGTGATGGGGGCCACTCACGCGCCAGCCCCCGGGGGACTTGCCCACGTTCCCCGGGCACTGCCGCCGGGCCCGAGAGCCGGTCGTGCTTCCTCTGAGATGTGACACCGTCCACTTGGCCCCAGGCACGTGAAGCAGACACACAGCCCCAGGGGACCCCTGACTCCACGCATCCATCCGGTCAAGAGGGGGTCCCAGCCCTGCCCCCCAGCAGGTGAGGACCCAACCCCGTCCTGAGCTGAACCCGGCCCCTCCCATGGCCTCCGGCCCTCATCCAGGGTCTTTGGGAAAGGTCGCTGCTGCGAGTTCAGAGCAGGACGCCTGGTGGAGAAGGGGCCAGAGCTGGCTGCCCCCTGGGACCCCTGAGGTCAGGTTGGGTGACCAGGGCATCTCAGGGCACCCTGAGGGTCAAGGAAGAGGCTGTACACGCAGCTTGACTCAACTCACGGCTGTTGGTGTGGGTCAGATAGGGCAGGTGGTCCCCAGGCGCCTCCGCTCAAGACACCACAGCCGACGCCAGGGCGCTGCTGGGAAAGGGCAGCACCCCCTCCATGCTCAGGGAGCTGGCGGGGCTTGATGGGTGGAGGAGGCTCGCCTCTGGCTACTGACCCAGGAGGCAGGGCTCTGCTCTTTGCCCCCCATGAGCATGACCCAGCGCCCTGGTCTCCCGCTGCCCCCTGCTTCCCCTGCAGCCTCCCCACAGGCGCTGGTCCCCCCGCTCGGCCTCTGCCACCCCCGGTCCCGAGCTCCTGGGGTACCACTGAGCCCCTGCTCTGTGCAGTGTGCACGGCCCCTCGGGCTCAGACATCTGCCACAGCTGTGGGGGGCACGGGGGCCGGGGCCGGACCACCTACCCGGCTCCGAAGAGCTGGTGAGGCTGCTGGCCACTGCCAGGGAGACCCTGAGAGAGAAAAAAGGTGTGGGGCGCCTGTGGCATCCATGGACAGCCGTGTACATCCATGTGTTTCTGTATCTCACATCCGTGTACATGTGTACACCCACGTGTATCTCACACCCATGTATATCCACTCACATCTATGTGCCTCTGAGTTTATCCATGTACACCCATGCACAGATGTGTATATCTGCACGTGTGTATATCCATGTACACCAGCGCACACCCATGGTGGCCCTTCATATCCGTGCATTCCACATCTGAGGATTCAACCAACTGTGGATTGAAAATATTTTTTTCTAAATTCCAGAAAGTTTCAAAAAGCAAAACTTGAATTGGCCATGTGCCAGCCACTACATGGAATTTACATTGTATTTACAACTATTTATATAGCGTTTTTCTTGTGTTAGGAATGATAAGTAACCTGAGAGAAATTAAAGCATACAGGAGGATGTGCATAGGTTATATGCAAGTATTACACCATTTTATATAAGGGTCCTGAACATCTGCAGGTTTGGTATCTGAGGGGGTCCTGGAACCAATCCCCCACGGATACCGAAGGACGACCATGCATCTGGGAACCCATGTGTGTTCATGTGCCTCCGTGTGCATCTGCACACCTGTGTGTATCCGTATACATCTGCTGCGTACACCTGTGCACACCTGTGCTCCTTTAGCAGGACTGACCAGCTGGGCCGTCCAGGACAGAGGCTCCTGAGGACTCACGACAGTGAAAGCTGCTTGCAAACCAAGTGTCAGTGGAAATGGTCATTTTTATTTG
Organism: Mesoplodon mirus; assembly: GCF_964341445.2. Taxonomy (NCBI): domain Eukaryota; kingdom Metazoa; phylum Chordata; class Mammalia; order Artiodactyla; family Ziphiidae; genus Mesoplodon; species Mesoplodon mirus. The sequence goes on along the minus strand of NC_138982.1, from coordinate 146,342,843 downwards.
GCGCCTGTTTGGAAACCACAGACACAGTTCACAGGACCAGCCCCTGCGGTTTACAGTCACAGTGCCTGGACAGCAGACCCTGTGGCAGCTGGGCTCTGGGCCACCCCGCCAGCTCCCCTGGAGATACCCGCGCGCACCCCAAAATGTCCCCTGCACTCCTCCCACAAGGAAGGCAATGATGTGGGTTTTCCCCGAGAGGCGCTGCTACAGACAGTGGTGAGCAGGGTCCAAGCACGCGTGGCCCGCCTGTGGACACGGCCCAGCCCCTCCGAGCAGCCTCGCCCGTCCCAGGGCTTGCTTGGCTGGCCAGCCTGTGGGCTCTGTCCTGGCGGGGGGCACGTGTGGCCTTTTGCCTCCGAGGGCTTCTGCCTCTCTGTCCTGCAAAGGTGAACCCGGGGCCTTGGTGCCAAGTTCAGCAGGAGGCAGGTCTGACCCAGGACTTGAGGCAGCCTGGGTCCGGGCCCAGTTGGGTCCCTGGACATGCTGCTGGGCAGAGCTGGGCAGGCATTGGAGTCAGGAAAGGAGCACCCTGTGTGAGGTCTGGGCCCAGGGACCCGGTGCTGGTTTATGGACCCCTCAAAGCTCTCCCAGTACAGTCCGGGCCGGGCCAGGCTCTGTGCCGGTGGGACCTCGGGACATGGGAAGCCAGCGTGGGACAGAGAGGACCGCAGACGGGCCCACGTGGCGGGGCTGGCTGCACACTGCAGCACCAGGAGCCCTGGGGGTGTGTGGGGGGGGAGTTGAGCTTGGAACCTTGCAGCCAGGGGAGTTGCTGCCAGAGGCTGAGAGGAGGTGGTCTCCCCTGGCACTGCGTGTGACCCGAGAGCGAGCCGGCCAGCTGGAGAGAAGGCAGGAGGGAGGCCCCAGCGCCTCCTCGTGGCTGCCCTGCAGACAGGCCTGGCATTGGCGCCACAAGGCTTTCTGCGCAGGAAACAGAGTCACCAGCACCTGCCCGGGTGGTTGGGGGCCCCACTCGGCACCCGGGGGGCCTCCCCAGGCAGAAGGTTCCAAGTCGGCCTCTTGCCTAGATGGGCCAGGTCCACCCCCTGGTCTGATTCGGGCCAAGAGGGCAGCACAGGCACCGAGGCTCTGGGGGAGCGGTGGGTGGGAGGGAGAGTCTGGGCACCAGGCTGTCTTAAACTTTTTAAAAAATACACTCTTTGGCTTCTTTTTATTTCTGGAGGATTACATGAAACGTGAACCATACAGCAAAGTGTCCCAGCCAGGTCCCCGCCCTGGGCGCCAGCAGAGGCTCCCTCCGCGGGCCGGGGGCGTGTCCACTCCCCTGCCTGCCGCCTGGCTCTTCTCCGGCCCTCTGTGTGTCCATCTGTCCGTGGAGCCAGCAGAGGCCCTACTTGGAGGAGGAGGTCATGAAGCTGTTCTCGATGCAGAGGACGATGAAGGCGTTGGAGCAGCCCGCCGCTTTCTGCTCCAGCAGCCGGCCCGCCAGCAGCGAGGAGGCCTGGCCCGTGGCCGCCCTGGCCTCTGTCCGCCACGTCTCGCAGTAGCTCTCTGTCAGCCGGCGCCCGCTGGGGTCCGAGCCGTGCCACAAGCTCTTCTGGGGCCTGCAAGGGGCACCGGCCGTCAGTCTCACCGGGGGCCACCCCCGCCCCACGCTGGAGGCCACCCCAGGCAGGACAGGGCGTCTCCCAAAGGCAGAGGTTTGGCGGGACTCGGGTGGCCAGGAGTCAGGCCAACCTCGTCCTGGGCGCTCGGTCTCCCAGATCACACCCCGTCCTGCTGCTGCTTTTGGGGGCACAGCCTGGCCAGCAGCACCCGGTGACCTCGAGGGCTGACCCTTCGGGGCCTGGGTGGACCTGGCTTCGAGTGCCCGTGCTTCGTAAAGCCCATCTCAGTATGGCCTCCTCGCTGGGAACGAGGCGCAGGCCTGGGGTTCTGGCCTCGGACCAGCCCCTGGGCCGGTGGAGCCCACAGCCCAGCCCGAGGCTCCCACACGGGCCGGAGCATGGCCCTGGCTCCTCGGTGAAGGCAGGGACGCGGGCTCGTCTGAGACCCTGAGCCCCCGAGTGTTGGGGAACAGGGGCTTCACACCTGCAAGCAGGGGCACAATGGGCGTGGAGCCGACCTGAGGGCAAGCTAGCGACTTCTGCCAGCATGTCAGGTAGGCACGCGTGTTCTCCGACCCAGAGATTCCATATTGAGGAATTTATAGAGGTAATTCGCCGTGATGTTATGTGACAGACAGAGGGGGCTGGAGCCTGTCTCCCCAACAGGAAGTTGGGGGCACTTGCCCGGGGAAGCAGGCCAGGTGAGGGTGTTTCAGGTAACACCGCAAACTACTCTTCCTCCTGTGCTTCTGGATTTTGGGGGTTTTAAGCCACGAGCGTGTTCCAGGATGGGGTCAGCCTGGAGGCTCAGAGCCAGGAGCGTCGCCCCTTTGCTCAGGGCTCTTGGATCCAGAGAGGCCCCGAGCTGCTGCGCCCACACAGCGGACCTACCAGGCGGGGTGCTGTAGGACGTCTCTGCCGTCGAAAGAGAAGATGCGGGCACCGGGCTTCAGCCGGCCCTCGGAGCCCGAGAACAAGGCCTCCCAGCTGGGAGACAGCACCTCATCCTGCGGAGGGAAGCGGGGTCACCCCGTCTCCGGTCATCTCCTGCCAGAGGGACGAGCGGCCGAGGGGGCCGCAGCACCGCCCACGCCCGCCCAAGGCGGGGCTGGCCCCAGGCCTCCCGCCCTCTCCCAGCAACGCAGGGCACCCGCCCCCAGCCCTGGACCCTGGGCCAGAGTGAGTCCACCGCCTTTGGTCCCGGGGAACACCGGCGCTCGGTGCATCCAGAAAGCACGTGGTTCCGTTCGTGGAAGGAGCCGTGGACACATCCCCGTGAAGAGCACCGGTGCAGGGACGCCCAGCCCTGGACTGACACCCGAGTGGTGAGGGCCCAAGGGACCAGGCCACCTCCGGAAGCTGGTGATGCACCAGCGTGCCTGGCAGGCGGGGGCAGGGGTCGGGGACCACGTGGGGGCTCCATAGGGTGCCCGGTGGTCCTCAGGGGCAAGACCTGCCCAGCGCCCACCCGACCCCCAGGCCCGGCCCAGGTTGGGGCGCGCACGCACTCTGAGGTTGACGATGGGCAGGGTGGCGCGGTCTGCGCGGCGCACGATGCTGTAGAGGTCCTGCAGCCGCGAGGACAGGAAGGCGCGGAAGGTGCCCGCCAGCCCCGCGGCGCGCGCCTGCTGGAAGCACTGGAAGTCGGCGCCGCGGATGCCGCGCAGGCCTCCTGACTGCGGGCTGTTGAGCGCGACCAGGTGGAGCTGCGGGTGGAGCCGCGTGTCAGACCCGATGGCCCGGGTCTCCGCGGCCCCCACCCCCGACCCCGGGTGGGTCTCTGGGATGCGATCGGGTGGACCCCGGGGCAGCGGTGGGGGGGGAGGGGAGGGGCGAGGGAGCGGGGAGGGCGGGTCCCAGCACCAGCAGCGGCGCCCTCCCCGGCTGCTCTGGGCTCCGGACTCTCCAACCCCAGCGCCGCCCAAGGTGGTCACTCACCACTGGCTGGAAGTCGTGGTGAGTGTGGGCGGGGGAGGCCGTGGGGGTTGCCGGCCGGAGGTGCGCGTAGGCGCCGGGGTGCGGGGCCCCGGCGTAGGGCTGGGCGTGTGTCAAGCGCGGGGCGCTGGCCAGGATGTCGTCGGCCCGCCAGGACCGCGCAGTGGGGTGCGGGGGCTCCCGGCGGGGGTACGGGTTGCCCTCGTGCAGCTGCACCACGGGGGGCTGCAAAGCGGCCACCTCGTTGTCCTGCAGGCGGAGAGGCAGTCGGCGCCGTGGGGCTGGGCCTCCTGCACCCGCGGGTCCCGCTGCCCGGCCCTGCACACCCTTCGTCTGCACCCAGCTGTGCTCTTGGGCCGGCGACGCCAGACTGGAGGTGGCGCCCGGCGTGTCGGGCCAGAGCCGGCCTGGTGACACCTCAGTCGGGCTGGGTGGCCCTCTGCTCAAGCCCCCGGGTCCATCACCCTCAGGAGCCACCTCCTCCCCGTGGCCCTGGGCACCCTTGGGCCGACCGCATCCCCCTGACCTCCCCCTGCTGCAGCCGTGGCACCAGCCGCCCCTTAAGCCTCTGCCCGGTTCCTACCTCTGACGGTGACCTCGACCTCCAAATGCCAGCCCCTGTGCCCCGCCCGCTTCCCAGTTCCATCCCTTTCCCACAGCACCCAGCACCTTCGGACACCTGTTGCCTGTATACCTGTTACCTGGTACCTATTACCTGGTAGTAACATCTAATGCAATCATAAGTTATAGAATGAATTCATGTATCTATCTGAAATGTTTATATTTATATAATTATAGGCTATTGCCTAGTCACCTACTGCCCTTACTGCCTGTCTCCCCAACACGATGTCACCTCCACGGGGCGGGGGCTTTGCCGGTTTCAGGCACAGCTGTCCCCGCGCCTAGAACAGCGCCCGGGAGGAGGTGCTGCGTGAGAGAAGGGACTCCCCGAGCCTGGCGTCGGGGCAGACCAGCCCACACTGAACCCGGACCCCCGAGACCTAGCACGGAGCCCCGCTCTTGAGCCGTCTGAGAGGCTGTGACTTCTACTCAGAGGAGCCACCGCCTGGGGGACGCGACCCCTACTTAGGGAGACTGGAATATCCCGGGCCCCCTCCCACCTGCCCCCTCCTTCCTCCTCCCTCCACAGCCTGAAGGGTCTGTCCCCGTGCCCAGCCCTCTGGACGAGGGCAGACAGACAAGGACTCAGAGGAGCCCCTCACGGAGGGTGATGAGGACGGTTTGCACCCCCATCCCCGGCAGGGGGCCCCACCCAGGCTGCACCCCTGCCCACCGTTCCCCCGAGGTGGTCGTGGGAAGAAGGGATGCTCCTTACCGTCCTGCGGGGAAGGGGCGTGCGGGCCTCCAGCTGGAAGAAAACAGGGGGTCACCCCGGGACCTCTGACCCAGCCAGCGCCACTCGCTCTGGCCGCCCCCCACACCGGGGAAGGCCGGCATGGCTGCGTCCCAGTGCCCCCCACCTGGTGCCCGGCACACAGTAAGCATATCTGTTAGTTTAAAAACTGAGAGTCACTTCTCTGTGAACCTAAAACTGCCATAGAGCAGCTTCTAATAGAAGAGAGAAGTGGAGGGAAGCGGGTGAGGATGGAGGACCGCTGGCAGCACGCCCGCAGGCCCTGCCCGGCTGGTCCCTACTGCTCGCCAGGCGCCAGGGCCCCCTGCAACGCGGGTCCTCCGCCTCCCATCTTCTCTGTACCCTTCACCCCAAAAGCGAAGTGGGAAGTCCCCCCACCACGTGCAGGGATCGCCCTGTCCAGAACTCACCAGAACCTTCCGGAACCCGTTCCGGACCCGGACGTACAGCTCCTCTCTGTCAGCCACATAGACGAGCCAGCCCTCCGGCACTTCGGGCACCTGGTCCAGCAGGGTCTGGTACGTGGCCCAGACCCTCACCTGCTGGAAGGCCAGCCCAATGGGGTCCCCTGCGCATAGAGGGCCTCTGGGCTCATGGGGAGGGTTGGGGGCTGCGACAGTCTGAAGACCTACGTGGCCGCCTCCTTGCCAGGCTGGCCCCATGAGCACCACGGGGACACCTCAACCCCGGAGTGCCTGGGCCACCACAGCCTCTGCACAGCAGACCCGCCCTCAGGGACCTTCTCAACGCCCCTCCTTCGTCCTCCTCCCTGGCCCATCTCAGACCCCAGCCACACCTGGGTCCCCCACTTCCGCTTTGGAAACCTCGTCTCAGGGCTCGTGGCGCTGGGGTACCCACCCACACGCCTCCAAAGGGAAGGGTAGCCGGGCAGTGAGGGTCCGACAGGTCAGGAACAGGGTGGCGCTTACCCCTGAGGACGTGCCCATGGATCCGGGTGGTCCTGGGGGCCCAGGTGGGCCCGGGGGGCCAGGAACACTGATAGCTACAAGAGAGAAGCCAGGGGTGGGAACAGTGGCCCTTCCTGGATGAGGCTGGAGCCCAGGGCCCACTCTCCACCCAACTTACTCTGCCTGTAAGGGCCAGGAAAGGATGGGGGTCCCGGGGGCCCTGGAGGTCCGGGGGGCCCAGGAGGCCCCTGGCGTCCCTCGTAGCCAATGCCAGGGGGTCCCTGAGGTCCAGGAGGGCCAGGCTGGCCCTGGATGCTCTCTCCCTTGGGCCCCTAGCGTGGAAGACAAAACACAGGGCGCTGTCACCTATGTCCCCAGGCTGGGGACAAGCAAGCTTGAAAGTCCTGGCTGCATCTGCCACGAGCCCCTGCAGGGAGCACGGCCCCCAAGCCCCCGTCCCCCCACTGCCCACGCGGGGCCTGGGAAACCCAGCCTTCCCACCCCGTGTGTCCCCCACTGGGACGGGGCCCTGGGACGTAGACGAGGACATCCACCCACAGAGGTGCAGCCCCGAGGGCCCCCACCCCTCCTCCACTCCCGGATGGCAGCTGGGGCCCACGGTCCCCCAGACACTTTCAGGACAGAAGTCTCCCTGAGGGAGTTTGGTGGAGAACAGCGCCAGCAGGAGAAAGGAGGATCAGATGCCCAATCCGGGAGGGCAGCCACTATGCACCCACCAAGCTCCCCACGTGGGTGCCCCACAATCGGGCAAGGAACCGGGAGGGGGACGCTCGGGGCCCAGGCTGCAGGGTGGACCTGCCCTTGGCTCCAGGCCCCAGGGACCCCGGGGACGCGAGCTCTGGCACAGGACGGGACTGGGCCTGTGTGTGGCACCCACAGGCGGCTGGGGTCAGACTCACCGGAATCCCAGGGTAGCCTGGCGGGCCGGGGGGGCCAGGTACACTGGAGCTGAAGAACCCGCCGCCCCCGGGCTCGCCCCTTTCTCCTTTCTGCCCTGCGGCCCCTTGGTCGCCCTTCTCCCCCTGTGGATGGAAAAGCTTGTCGGGACAGCCCCGTTCCCGGTGCCGTGTGGGGAGGGGCGGGCGCCGACCCCCAGAAGCCCACGGTGAAGCTTCTGCGGCCCAGGCCTGGCCAGCCGGACAGGACAGGGCTCGGCCTCCCAGCTTCCCACTGCGTCAACCGAATTCCCGAAAAACAGAGCCAAGGGTGTGCGTCCCGGGTGCCCTCTGGGGCCCCGTGTGGGGGGCGGTGTGAGGACCTGGGGTCACCCACCTTCATCTCAGCGCCCAAGTGGAGGAGGTCCAACGGGAACTGCCCTACAGGGGGGAGAGTTTGGGGGGTCCAGTGAGGTGCTGTCTTCCCGCCTGGTCCCCCCGTCCCCCCGCCCCCGAAGTTACCTAAGTTTCCTCTGTGCTAATTCCTGTATTTCTGTGCAGAGACCCCTGCACGTTTTGTTACACTTACTCCCAATCACTTGATATTTTTTGTTCACGGTGCCTTTTTCCCTGCAGTTTTTATCACTGACACACAGCACTGCAGACAGTCAAGGGGGACCGCAAACGACGGGCTTAACATTCGCTGCGAAATGACCACCACGGGACGTTTAGTTAACAGCCACCACCTCACAGAGACACACACGCAAAGGAAAAATCATGGTTTTCCCTCGTGACGAGAGCTTTTCTCTCTTCGCACCTTCAAGTACACTGGGCAGGGGTGTTGGCTATAGCTGCGTGCCCCCAGATGCTGTGTCCTGTAACTGGACGTTGGTACCTTCGACCCCTTTCACCCCCCACCCTGCATCCCACCTCTGGCAACCAACCTGAACTTTTTCTAAATGGTGCCTTTTAAAGATTTCATTTAGTCTATGACTGGCCATCGATTTTTGTGAACTGCCCCTGTGACTTTGGTCAATTCACTCATTAATTCTGACGGTTTATCTGCACATTGCTTTGGTTGTTGACATTCTCAAAGGCGTCCTCTGTGAGAACAGCGGGTTTATTTCTTCTAGAGTCACACTCTGCACTTGTTTCTCTTCCTGCCCCCGCACCCTGGCTGGGCTCCACGCCGGCGGCAATGACCGGCCACCCCCCGTGGCCCCGCCCCGCCACTGCGGATGGTGGAGGGAGGGTGCCCGCTCTTTCCGGGGCACGGGGATGCCATCTTCAGTGTCTCTTGCTGTCTCTTTCCTTCATCAGTCCCTCGAGGGGAGTATTATTAGTCTTTTCAAAGAATTAACATCTGACTTCTTTGCTTTCTTGATGCTTCCTGTTATGTACATTTTTTTTTTCCATTCACTGCATCTCCCATCTGTTTTCTGGGAGTTAAATCTATTTGTTTTCTAACTTCCTGGGCTGGATGCTTGAAGCACAGGCTACTTAAGGCTGTGACCTTGTAGACAAGGAGCTGACAAGACCCTCACTCCTTCTGGGTGGGAAAGCGACCTTGGCTTACCCTTCTCCTGTGGCCTTTCCCCTGGAAACCTGATAAGGGTGGGGGTCAGACCCCCAGGGTGAAGTGATGCCAGCTGAGTGAACCATGGGCCTCGGGGAGCCCCAGATCTGGGCTCCGCCACGGCTGCTCCGGGAAACCCACGCCTGCCCAAGGCCACCCGGCTCATGTTCACGACCTGGAGCTTCTGTCCTGGGTCCTTCCTCAGAGCAGGGTGACCCCACTGCCACCGCGGGCCATGGAGTGAGGGCCGAGAATCCCAAACCCGGCCCTGGCTGCACCCTTGCCCCTCAGACATATCCTTGTCCTTCAGCTCCAGGGTTTCCAGTTCCCACCGTGGCCTCTCCTCCCCGCAGGTGCCCTGCTCGGTGGGCCCGTCCCGGTTGTGTCTTCGATGCTCCCTCGAGGGCAGACAGGCCTGAGGGACTTGCTGTGTGCCCGGCGTGGGCCTGTGGCCTCCCATGTTGGTGCTGGGACTGGGGGCCAGGTTGTCACTTGCTGTTCAGACCTTCCACCTCCCAACTGACCCGGTCTTTCGTCTGCTGCTTCCCTCGCTTATAGATTTCCCCCTGTACTGAGTGATTTGTGTGTTTTCCCTTTTAGTTCTCTCAATTTTTGCTTTTCATATCTTGAAGCTATGTTGTTACTGGTGTAGAAATTTAGAATCGCTGTACTTTCCTGGCGGGTTTACCCCATTATCATTATGGAGTTTAAAAACAATTTTGGCAGTATTTCCTGCTTTAAAATACACTTGTGTGATTTCTCACGAGCACACACACACGGCTCCCTTCTCACCAGACCGCCACCCCCGTCCCCCTCGGCTCTCAAGTCCTTACACTTGGGCCTCTTGTAAGCAGCACAGCTCCGCTTCTGTCGCGTTGACGACGTCCGTCTTTATACGGGAGAGTGGACCCGCTCACTGGACACACGCGCCAACGGGTCTGAGTTTAATCGATCTTCACTCCCCGTTTCCTGTTTCTCCGCCTGTTCCGGGTTCCTCTTCTCTCCTTTCCCGCCGTCTTCGGGTCGGGTTTTTCCTACGCTGCTCTTCCTTCCTGCTCGGTTGTCAGGGGCACGTTCCCTCCCGTCCTTGGCTGGACCCTGAGGTGACGGGTACGTCCTTCGCTTGGGTCTGATGTCACGAGGTTTCGGCCTCCTCGGGGCCAGGCTGGGGTCTCGGGGACGCGACCTCCCTGCGGCGCGGCCAGACGTGGACGCGTGGTCTCGCCGGCCCTCCTGCTCTACCTCCGTCCCCGTGTCGTCAGCACCACTTCCTTCTCCCCAGCGGCCCTCGCGGTCCCCACTGAGGCTCGTGTCCTGAGAGGCCTCGCTGCCCACTTGCTCTTCCTGTAGGAGACGGTTGTCTTTACCGGATGCAGAATTCTAGGTGAGCGGTTCCTTGCTTCCGACCTTTGGGACCCTTTATGGTCTCTGGCTCCTCTCATCCCCGTGAGGAACCAGCTTGTGGCTCGTGTTGACCCTTCGCGTGAAGAGCTCCTGGAACCCTTCCTGGTTTGGAAGCTCGGCCGTGACGCCTTCAAATGCTCTGCTGCCCCAGCCCCACCCGCGTGTCCTCACCCGCACGCGTCTGACCTCCCTCGGCGTGTCCAACTGCCCAGCGCGTCACCCAGACTCCGGGCTGACCTCTGCCCTCCTCAGCTGTGTCCCATCGAAGTCGCACGGAATCCTCATGTCCAGAGGCTGCGGGTTTTCAGTCCCAGAATTAAACCCGACTCTCGCCCATGGGCCCCAGCTCTGTGCTGCCATGTCCTCTCCTCTACGTCTGGGCATCATTGTCGTCCTGGTTAAGGCCAAGCCTGGAAACTCCGGTCACTGCTGGCTGGTTGCTTGCCCGCTTGGGAATCCCAGGACCTCAACGCGCTCACCTTCCTCAAGGGGAGGGTTTGCTTCTGCTTCTGGCAGCTCGTAGGGGAACCCCGAGCTTACGCAGACTCTGGCAGTGCCCGGGGGTCCAGCTCTCCTGGCTTCTGCCTGGCCTGCGCCCGGCATCACACGTTTTCCTGCTTCATCAGCTGCAGAAGCAGGATTCAGCAGGGGATTCTCGCCATCCCAGGGGACAACCGAGGTGCTGGGAGTTCATCGCCTGGATGATCCGGGCCGATGAGGCCCCCGCGATGCACTGGGGGTGCCAGGTCTCCCCTGGGAGGTGCACACTGGGGCCCAGCCCTGCTCCTCAGCGAGTGGGGGGCTGGGACATCCTGCCTGGCCACCACCTCAGGCCCCTGTCCTTTTAGCTCCCAGCCCTGCCCCAAGATCGCGGGGCCAACCAGGCGTCCCATCAGAGCCCCCTGAGCCCCGAGGGCTTCCTTCCTCCAGGAGCCGGGTGGGCGGGTGACCACACACAACCCAAGGCCCCCAGAGCACTCTCACCTGGTGGCCCGGGTGGGCCCACTTCTCCTTTGTCACCCTTCGGTCCAGAAGGCCCCTGGTGCCCTGGAGGGACAGAGACCCCAGTGCCTGTTACTAAATATGTGACAAAGGCGCCTGGGACAGGCCCTCCTGCCCACGCATGGCCCAACCCTAGACCTGGACCAGGGAGGGGGCAGCGTGTGAACCCAGGGACAGTCAGAGCAAGAGCTCGTGACCGGTGGAAGTGCCCGGTGGTCGCGCCCCAGGGGCTGCAGCCTCTGCTCCCAGAGGCCACACCACTCCTGCAGGGAGGGGCTCGAACAAACAGCAGGCTTGGACGAGGAGCTGGAGCTGGACAGTGGATGGCCAGTGGGTGGCCGCTCGGTCTTCACTCCCATCCACGGCTGGCCTGCCTGGAAGGCTGTGCTGGGAGGACCCAGGAGCCCAGCAAAGGGGGCCGTGATCAACCGGGACTGGGGGGCCTGGATCATCCAGCACCCCGGTGAGGGATGCCCACACCCTGCTCTGAGCTGTGGCTGGAGGGGTGACCTGCCCTCCCCGAGGCCCCAGGACCCTCACCTGGCAATCCCGGGGCTCCAGGGCGGCCAGACTCCACAAACGCCTGCAAAGAACAGGCCAAAGATGGCCGTTGAGAGAGACGCTCTGGAAATTGAGGCCACCACCTGCCCAAGGGTCTGCGAGGCCACACCCCCAAGCACCCCTGCCCCCCAAGACAGGGAAGCAGGGAGGGGGAGGGAGAGGACACAGGATTTGGAGTCGGGAGCCCCGGTCACGACATGACTGCCCCACGTGGTCACTTCACGTCACTGAGCCTTGTGAGGTGGGGGGTGTTCACCCCCCAGGACCCCAGGGCTCGTGCTCAGGAGCCCAGATCCAGAGAGCCCTCCCCCGACCTCACTTCCCCTGGGGGCTTGTCTTCTAACCAACGGCCCACCAGGTGTGGCCTACAAGGTAGGTGGGCCTGGGTCCCACCACTGCGCCCCTCCCAGAAGCCCCCCCACCAGGGGCTCAGAGGCCGTGGCTCTGGCTGCCCTGCCTGGGGTTCAGCCCTCCCGGGTCAGTGGAGGGGAAAGGAAGCCAGTGCAGGGAAGTGTGAGGACGCAGTGGGAACAGCAGGTGTCGCGGTGACTTACGTTGCTGTCATAGACAGGAGTCCCGGGAGAGCCCGGGGGCCCTGGGGGCCCAGGTGGACCAGGCGGACCCTGCGTGGGGGGGAGAGAAAGCCTGGTCAGTCAACACTGGACATCGACACTAGCCAGGACAGCAGATGTGGGTAGAAGCAATTCTGAGAATCACGGTGAAGTCAGAAAACATCACATGGAGAATGCTTCCGGTTTACTCTGTGGTCGTGGGCTCCCTGAGGGCAGAGCTATCCCCTTCCCGTTCCCAGATCGGAGTCCTGCCCAAATACTCCCACGGGAGCCGTGCGGGCGGCTGTCTGCGCTGGACACGACCTCGGACGCGGCTCGTGTGGTTACTAACTGCCAGCTGGGTGAAGGTCGGCTCCGTTCATTCACCCACTCGCAGAAAAAGGACAAACGGCCGATTCAGGTAGTGTCAGAAGAGCCTGTTCTGAAAGCAACGGCTCACTCGCCAAAGGGCTGGCCTGAGTGATGAAGGTGCCTGGGGGCAGGGACCTGGGACCTCACGGGCACCTGCTCTCAGGCCCCTGGGCACCTTCGCCCCTACCCTGCGGCCAAGGAGAGAGGGCTGGCAGCAGAACAGAGGCGCAAGCTCAGGCCCACAAAGAAGCCGGACGCGCTGGACGCCCTGACCAGGGCGCGCGCACAGCGGCTGGCGCTCCGCCTCTACAACTCAAAACCGCAGGGGGGATTTGAGAGCCCCCAGTCCTGCTCGACGGAAGTGGCCCAGTCCACCTCCATCTCAGAACTCTGCAAGACGCTGCCTCGTGTTCTGAGATTTCATGAAACCACTGCAAGGAGGAGGGAGCCCGAATGAAGACACGCGGTGACGGAAACACCGGGAGAGCCGCAGCCTGAGCCACTACCCTCAGGACCCCGCGTCGCTCGGCCAGGCCGGGTCGGAGGGGGTCCAGGAGAAAAGGCACCGGGTGCAGCTGGCGGGCCCACTGGGTGCCCAGCGGGGTCAGAGGCGAGTCCTGCCTCTCGATGGCACCGTTTCAGGTAGAGGCGATGACAGGGCCTCACCCGGGGACTTCACCGAGCCTTCAGCCCCCGAGGCGGCAGTCACTGCAGCGTGACGGCGGCCGAGCCAGAGCCCCACGGGCCAGAGGCGCCCACCCCAGGGCCCACGCGGCCTACAGGCCCTTCCGAGAAAACCACGCCGGGGCACTGTCCGGTGGCCTTGGCGTGTGTGTGCACACACGTGTTTGTGTGCATGGGGGTCTGCGTGTCCGAGGGCCACGAGGCTGCTCAGAAGCCTCCCACAGGTGAGCTCTGGGACCCGAGCCACTGTGGCCGGGCCTCCTACCCCCGCCTGCCCCGCAAGACACTCACCCTCGCGCTGAATCCCACGCTGGCATCTCCCGGCTCCCCCTTCTCCCCTTTCAGTCCGTTCATCCCGGGGCGCCCCTGGGGCAGAGCACAGTGGGTGGCAGCCGTGAGGGCTGGTCCAGCTGCTCCTGTCCCCACCCAGGGCCTCCTCGGGGTGCCCGTCCCTCTGCGGCCCAAGCTGCCCGCGAGCGGGGCTGGAGAGAGCCACGCTCTGGCGGGGGGTCCCCAGGTGGAGGACAGCGGAGAGACTGCAGCCCACTCCCCTCCAGGCCCATCGTCCACGTGGGCCTGGGCTGCTGTCCACACCCGGCACGAGACCCAGGGACTCACCGGCCGTCCAGGGAAGCCAATTTCGCCCTTGTGCCCGGGCCGCCCGTAGGGACCCTGTGGGGGAAGCCAGGTTTTAGGTGAGCCGTGACCGGCCCGCTGCCCCGTGGTCTCCCTCCCGACGCCTGCCCCCGCATTTAGAGGCGCAGCTGGGATAGAAGCTCGGCTGCCACGCCTGCCCAGCAGCCAGGCAGGAGACGGTGCTCTCCGCAGCACGCGCATGTGCACTGTGGGAAAGCCTGGGTCTACTCACCGGGGGTCCTCGGAAGCCAGGCTCACCCTGAACAGAAAACCAGAAGGTACCGTTAGGTGGCCGTAGGTCACGCCCCACAGTGAGCAGCCCCCGAAGGGTCCCTGTGTCCATCTGGATGCCCCTGGCGGCGCCCGAGGCACTGACAACACCCAGGAAGAAAAGGAAACAGCAACAGGGAGAAAGCTCTGGACTGGGGTTTGTGTCCCGGGGCCCACCCTGGGGGCCCTGAGACCCAGAGGGTCGGCCCCACAGCGCCCGGGCTGGAGGGGTCTGTGGGCCCCGACCTCAGCTGTGACACACAGCGGGGCCGGCAGAGTTCTCTCTGCCCCGCGGTCCCTCGGCCCATTCCCCGACAATCCTGGGGGCCTTTGGGGAACCCCTGCAAGCCTGTCCCCAGCAGCCTCCTGATCCAGACCCAGCTCTCCCCAGGGCTGGGGGTCCCCTGCTAGGGGGGCAGGGGACCCAGGGCACAGGCCCCCGTGGAGCCCATTCCCGAGCCCAGCCATGCTTGGCCCCCTCCTGAGGAAGGAAGGCCAGGATCCCTGCCCCCAGCGGCAGCCCCCAGAGGGCCAGTCAGGCACCACAGGGGTGCAGCTCCCACAGGAGAGGCCCAGGCTGGGGCCTCCAAGAGCCCCCCGCTCCTCTGCAGTGTGGGCTCCGCTGACGGGCAGAGGAGAACGAGGGGCCAGTCAGGCTGAGGCTGATCCGAGGCGCAGGCTCTGAGGGGCCCCGAGGACCCTCCCACCAGGGTGGTGGGAGAGGAACAGACGGACAGGTGAGGGGCCCAGGCTGCGGAAGCTTCCAGAGCCCAATCAGCAGAGACTCCCATGTACGGGCAGGAGCTGGCCCTCTCAGGAGGACAAACCCCTCTGTGCCGTCTCCACGGCCCCCAAGCCCCACTGCCCCGGCCAGGCAGGACAGAGGGTGCAAGCTGGGCCCAGACACCCCCTCACCTTGGCTCCTTTCTGGGCGGAGGTCAGCGCTCTGCCGTCAGGGCTGAAGACCATGCCCGGCTCACCCTTCTCGCCCTGGAACAGGGGGGTGGGTAAGGGAGGCCGGCTCGGGCAAGAGCAGGCCTCGCGCCCCCCCAGCCCTGCAGTGAACTGCCCTCGGCACCGACGCCACAGCCCAGGACATGGAGCCGTGAGCGGGGCCTCTGGCAGGTCCAGGGAAAAGACCAGAGGGGAGTCCGCCCCAAGTTCCCAGGCACGGCCCCCCTCCCCATGAGCGGTCACCCGGTGACCCTGGACGGCCCCTCACCTTGGGTCCCGGGAGGCCCTGCTGGCCTCTGGAGCCCAGATCTCCCTTCGACCCAGCTGGTCCCTGCAGGAGACACAGAGTGCTGCCCGGAAGGCCCCTGCCTTAGGGCCGTGAGCCCCCGCCTCACCCTAGATGCCCGCCCGACACCCCTGTCCGGATGGGGTCTCCGGCTCCGGTTCCTCGGACTCACGGGGGCCCACCCGGCCCCCTGCCTGTGAAGCAGAGGCCCCGCGCCCGCTGGGGAGGTACTCACGGGGAGGCCTGCGAGCCCCACCCGGCCCTGTGGAGAGAGAGACAGCGCCGGTCAGGACCTGCCGCGGGGAGGTGCCCGGCGCCCAGCCCGTCCCGGGGCCGCATGTACCTCGGGGCCCGGCACGCTCGCCAGTGCTCTCTGTCCACGAGTCAGCAGAGCCAGTGTCCCGGAGAAGGAAGGAAAAGGACCACGTTTACCGTGAACACTCAACCCCCATGGCATTACCCACACAGACCCACAAAGAACACCAGAAAGTCAACGTGAAAGACATCTTCCTGGCTTTGGCCTCAAGGTCCCTGAGACGAGAAATGAAGCAGCCCCGGGAATCCGCTCCCGCACCACAGAACCGGCCTGGGACCCTGGGACCAGGGGGCAGTGCCCCCCACTTCCCTGGCTGCTGTGCACGGGGGCCGGAGGGGGCCTGTCACAGCTAGAGTGGGTGACATGCGGGCAAACAGCATGACCAAAGGGCAGCTCTGGAAGGGCCAGCTTCGATGCCAAGAAACCCCATGGCACCAACAGACGGGGACCCCGGTGTCGCTGGAGGTCGCCCTACAGGGGGACGGCTGGGGACCTGGGGCAGAGCACGTGTCCACCCAGGCAGGGTTCTTACGTCCTGCTCCGACACGTAGACGACAGGCCCTGGGGGTCCGGGGGGTCCCGGGAGGCCTGGCTGCCCCACTCCGTCCTTCCCTGGGTTGCCCTGGAAGAGAGTTTCCCCTGGGGGTTGAACTGCAGCCCAGCCCGGACTTGGAGGGGCTTCCGGTGCCCACGGGGTGTGAGGAGATGCCTGAGGGCTGAGCACACTGGCCCACAAGCCCCCACCCCAGGCAGGGCAGGCTCTGAGCCCGGATACCCCCCAAGTCTCTGCACCACGGGGGCGGGCACGGGGCACAGAGCAGCATCCCTGGCCCTGCCGTGCACCTGCCACCCGTCCACGGACACCCACCAACTCCCGCAAACTCACTTTCTCTCCCTGGGGCCCTTTTTCTCCTTTTGGTCCCTGTGGAGACAGGAAGGAAATCATTCATCATAAACAGCACACAAGCCCCGCTTCCTGGAGACCCCAGGCCACCGGGACTGGCCCTGAGTTAAGATGTGGAGTTTCCCTGCACTGACCAAATGGGGCCTGGAGGGTGGGGGGGCCAGCCACGCAGGAAACCCCCTAAGGCAGCCTGGACCGCTGACTCACGTCCCACGGAGCTGGGGTCTCCGGGTCCTGTGGGGCCCTAAGATACACACTGGGCGCCAGCTCTCACCCAGGTGTGGCTACTTGGGGGGTGTCAGCCGCAGCAGCCCTGGGTGGCCACTCACCTGGAGTCCGGATACACCCTCCCTGCCAGGAAGGCCGGGGAACCCAGGAGCTCCGTCTGCTCCAGCCTCTCCCTGCAGTGGACATAAGGAGAGCACGTGCGTCAGCCGTGGCACCTGGGGGCCACAGTGACCCGGAGCTGGCCAGGCGGGGGTTTCCGCTGGCCACCAGCTCACACCCGATTCAACCTGGTCTGTTGACCAGGTTGAGGGAGCTTCAACCTGCTCGGCCCCCTGGGGAGCGCCGTGGGGCAGAGGAGGGGGCAGGGCTCAGAGGATTCTGCTGCGGAGCGGGGATGGGAGGAAAGCTGTCCTACGGGCAAACCTGGGGGGACCCGGGGGGACAGGGGGACAGCGGGAGAAGGATGCTGGGCCTGGCATGGACTCACCCGTTTACTGAGGCCCCAGGCAATGGGGACCAGCCAAGCTCCTGGTCTCAGCCTGGGGACCCCACCCTGCACCCCAGACCAGGGCTGCTAACGACTGTGGATTTCCTGAACCCCAGGTACTGTTCTTACCTTGGTCCCTGGTGGCCCCATGACTCCAGGATCCCCCTAAAATGGACAAAGGGTTCTGTGGGGCCGCGAGCGCTGGCCCAGCCCCCAGGCAGCGCCCACCCCTCCTCAGGTAACCAAGTGGTCCCCACGCCACACCCCGCAGCTCAGAGCTGAGGGCCCCGGGCCCTGCACCCACCCACGCGCTGATCGCACACGGCCTGGACTGTTCTGGAGGCCAGGCCACCATTTCCCGCAGAAGCAGGAGCACTCAGGTGACTTCACCTTGAACGTTTCAAGAAAGCTAAGAAGTATGTCCTTCTAAAAAAGCCATCTTTCCAACTGTCTCAAAGGTTTGCAAATCACAGCAGAACGCTCTAAGAGACTGGGTGGCACAGCTGGCCCGCGGGGGAACCCTGCACTCCCGGACCGCATGGGTGCCGGAGGAGCAGGGTGGGGCTGCTCCTGCCCTCGCCCCCCGCCCCCCCTCCCGGGACGGGTGGGAGCTGCTGTCCCCCAGGGGCGGGGAGGGGGCAGGGCCAAGCAGGGAGGCGGGGCCAGCGGCAGCGAGAGAAACACCCAGGTTCTGCCGGGCGCCAGCCACTGCCCCCCGGGCTGGGGGCTCCTTCCCTGAGCCCCTCGCTCTCCCCAAGTCCGCACACACCTGGCACGTGTGGAGCCAGAGATCTCGACTCACAGGGTTAGAAAGATGAGACGGCGCCACCCCCTGAACCCGAGCTCTGGGGACCGTCTCCCCGTTAGGCTTTTCTGTGTTTTGCAAATTTCCCACGAGGAACTCGGGGCCACTGAGCAGTAGCTCATGGCGGGGAGGGGGTGAGCGGCGGGCACCCCCGGGCTAACAAATCTCTCACTGACCTTGACTCCAGGCAGGCCAGGCGGTCCCTGTGGGGGGCAGAGAAGGAAGAGGGCCGGGTCGGTGCTGCTCCTGCCCCTCGGGGGACAGCCTTTCCCCCCAAGAAAACTAGTCCCTCTTATAAAAAACGGAAGAAAAGGGCATTTGTGTCAGCAGGGGCCCGCACACCCCAAAACCCCACCAGAGGTGGCCTGTCCTCGGCACCACCTGGTGTCCCACAGATGGCACACAAACTGGCCATGGGGAGGGCATGAGCAAGTCACCCCAACACACAGAAACCTGCATTTTATTAACTAGAAACAAATGCATTTGAACGGATGGGATGCTGCCTTTTGGCCTCCCCAGGGCACTGGCTGGTTTAACCCCACCCGAGGGTCTCCATCACCCTGAGGCCACGAAACAGCCCACAGACCCCTCCAGGGGTCAAGCGTCATGGGAGCTGTGTCCTCGGACCTAGAGGAGGGGACCCTGCCCCGCGACCTCGCCCTGTCCCCTTGGCTCCGATCTCACCTGATGCCCAGGCAGCCGACAGCTACTGCCCCAAACTAAGCCCTTCTAACGCATAAAGGGGAAGGCACTCAACTTCAAGGGGCAAAACCGCTCTATGTCACCAGAGTTAGCTTCTGCCCAAGTGAAAATCCTCATCAGTGGTGCTCAGGACAGGAGGCCCATCCCACCACCCTCTCGCTGGGCTGAGACTCCAGGGGCCGAGCTGGACACTGGTTCGAGGTCCCCTAAGGACCCCCAGTGGGGTCTGTGTCGGCCCCGCGGGCTCCTGGGGGAGGGAACCCTCTCCCTGCCTGTCCCAGGCATCCTGCCCCCGGGATGGCCCCTCGTGCGTCCGTCCGGTCTAAGCTCGGTTACCTCTGGACGCCAGGAGCGCCAGCTGGACCTAATCCTGACCAGTGCATGTCGATGGCACAACAAGGTGAGATTTCATAGGAATCCATCCATTTTTCACAGGAAAAGCGTCCCCATTTTTCTTTAACTAAAGTTCTGCTCAGGTCAAAACTGTGTAACTTCCCCAAAGTTAGGGCCATAAAGAGAACTGGACTAGTATTTCCCAGGAAGACCTGTCTTTGGGGCCCATCCTGCCCCGTGGTCATTCAGCTCCACCACCAGTGGCATTCCCCACCCTGGAGACCAGTGGCCCCAAGGTGGACAGCGTCCTGGAGGCAGGTGGCTCGCTGGCTCTGCAGGGCTGCTCCTGGGCCCACTGGAGGCCAGTCCCAGGGACGCTCCCCCAGACCCCCCCAGGCGGCCCCGCCCCCAAGCTGACCAAGCCCAGCTCTGTTGCAGTACCTGCGGCCCATTGGCACCTCGGGCTGTCGACCAGAAGGGGCCCCCGGAGCCTTCCATGTCGTCCTGGAGGAGAACACACAGGGATGCCAGGGTCTGCGTGTCTTCTCATAGGAAGAGACCTGCCCCAGGCTGGGCAGGACCCAAACGCCCGAGCGGGTGGATTCTGAGGGTGGGGTTGCCAGTTGCAGGGCCCCTGCTGGGTGGGTCATGGGGACGGCAGGGCGGACATGCGGGGCTACCAACGCCCCCCATTCAGCGCTCACATGTGGGGACTCTGTCACCAGCCAGGAGGAGCCCAGGCAGGGGTGGCACCAGTCTGGCTGCTGCCCGGCAGTGCCGGTCAGTGTGGGTGCCCGAGGGCACCTGGGGCCGCAGAGCCGGGCTTTCTGGGGGCCAGGAGCAGCGGGTACTCACAAACCCCGCAGCGAGTCCTGGGCCTGGGGGCCCGGGGGGGCCCGGGGGCCCTGGTGGTCCTGCTGGTCCGGGGCGTCCTGCCAGGCCGTGCTCCCCAGGCGTGCCCATGGGGCCGGGGTCTCCCTTGCTTCCCTGCACAGGTGGGAGAGAAGGTCATCACCCTCAGCCCTCGGGCGTCCCTAAACCCCAGGCGCCACCGCACTGCCAGCACACCAGTGTCTCCTCACGAGCGTTTTACACCTGAAGAGCCGGGGGGCGAGCAACCAGCCAGCAGCTACGCAAACCCCACAGCACCTCTTTCTTCTGGCCTCGCCAGACTTCATCCACCTAACACGAAACCACCGAGCAAGACCCCCAGGCGGGGGCCGGAGACACTCCTTCCCGGAGGGGGGAAGACTCCACTGGCGAAAGCAGGGCAGGGGGCCCAGGACCCCATTGCCACAGGGATGAGGGAACCATGAGCGCGTCTGTGACTGGAGCCAGCCCAGGCATCTCAGTCAAGATACTTGAGACCCGTCTCTCAGGTCTGAGGGGCCTTGGTAGCTGAGCATCTAACTCTGGTGTCCAGGATCTCCAACTACAAGTGGAGTCTGGCCTCACCTTTGCTGAATTTCACCCCCCGCTGTAGCCTTTTCCCTCAGACCCCAGCTGGTAAATCTCACCAGCTTTCCCCGTTTATCCCTGAAGCCCATGGCCGTGTGTGCATGCACGTGTTGTGTGTGTGCGCGTTTACACACCCAAGTCTCTACTCTGAATCTCGTCCCTCCCTCCAGGCCCCTCCAGTCCCACTGTCATCCTCCCCCTCCTCCCCATGGGTTTTCCCGGTGGACGAGTCTGGAGCTGCACCACCACGGCGGCCTCCCCAGTGACGGGCTCTCCCTCCTGGGAGGGCTGCCGGTATGGCTCATGGAGGAGCTGGGGCGGCGTCCCCAGGACCAGGCCTGTGTGACGGTGCTAGGGACCCACTCGGACCACCCTGGGGCCCCAGCAGCACCCGACTGCCAGCAGCCACTCCCCCGCTGCAGCCCCCGGGACCCCAGGGCTGCCTGACTCCGAGCACATCTGAACCAGAACTTGAGTGGAAACGGTCTTGCAGGACAAACGCGGTTCCTGGCCGGACCCCACGATCAGTGCCCGGGAGCTCGATCTCCCGGCCGCCATGCCCTCACCCCCACCCCCTTGGCCGGCGGGCCCATTCGTCCAGAAAGAGCAGCGGCACTGGGGCTTTGTCTGTACCTTGGGTCCTGGGGCGCCCGCCTCGCCCTGAGGGAGGAGAGAACAGTTACTTCCAGATCGGACCAGGGTGCAGGCAGCAAGAGAGAGCAGACAGCGTCTCACCTGCTTTATCCCGACCCATGAGGCCAAGTTTTCCCCTTGTACCAACTATTTCTAAAACTCCAAGTGTCTCCTCTTGGCCCTGGTGCACCCCTGGCTGTTCCCGCCATCACCCGTTTCAGATGGGGATGGAGGCTCCTGGGAGGCTCAGCCGTGGAGGGGGCGGGGCTGACCTTGCTAAGCAGCAACCCTCGCCCCCCGCCACCCCTGGAACCAGGCGGAGAGTCCTTCTAGCTCAATGGCTGTAAAGCAGCAAGCTCGGAGCACAAACGGTTCCCTTAAAACTGGCCTCCTCTGCTGGGCCCAAAACAGCCAGGTTCTTGCTGGAAGATCACAGGGAAGTATTATCTCCAGACGACTGTGTGGGCATCTCCCGTGGTCCATCCCCGAAAAACCACATGGAAACCACGGGCCCCGGTTACAGGTTTGTGCAGCCTTGAAAGTTTCTCCATTATCAATGCAACCAAAATGGAAACTAGAAATAAAATGTCCAAATCAAGTAAAGGGTCGATATTCTTCAAAACCATTAGGCCAATTGTCATCATAGAGAAACAGCACTATGTAGTGAAGTCCTGGATTTTTACAGGAGCCCCAGCGGCCGGTTTTGAGCCAGCGTGGGAGGCCCAGGGTTCCCCGGCTGTCGGACCGAGAAGACGGCGGCTCCCTGTTGGGCTAAAGCCGTCACCGCCCTGCCCTGTGGCATTTCTCCTCTGTTGACCCGGGGCCACACCACCCAAGTACCCACACGCCACGTTGCTAGGTCAGGTCCGCCCTGGAGGCCAGGGGGAGTGACTTACAAGGCTGCCTTTCTGGCCGGCCTGTCCTGGCTGTCCATCTTTTCCTGGAGGACCTGGGGGTCCCTGGGGAGAGAAGAGCAGAGTGTGAGGCCAGATAGAGAATGATTTGGGTTAGCAGAAGCCCATCTGCGCATCCGGCACCCGAAACACTCCCGGGACACGGCCCAGAGTCCCACAGCTCACGGGAGACCCACCCACGTGCACGGTCAAGGGCGTCGGACAGCTCTGTTCGGGTTTGTATTTCTTTCTTCCCCCTTTTTAGTTTAATTTGAGTCGCCAATCAAATTAGGGAGGATGAGAAGGGCCACCAGCCCCGCGGGGAGGGCGTGGCCTTGCGTGCAGAGGCTGGGGCTGGTGACTGGCCGTGGACTCTCAGTAAAGGGTCATCACGCCTTCAGCAGGAAACCGCGTGGCCCACGGACTCTGTGTCCCGAGCACGTTTCTGGGTGAAAACCAGGTGCACATCCCTGGTTCCTGGGACCCAATCTCAACAGCGACACCTCCAGGCACCTGCCAGGCCACGGTGCAGTGTCCCCAGTGCCAGGAGCGGGGCCCGCAGGGCCAAACGTGGGCCCCTCTCAGCCTCCCATCCTCCAGGCATCAGGGCCAACCCCGTCCCATGAGTCACCCCCAGACGGCCTCTGCAAGGGCAGGGAGGTGAGCAGCTGTCATGTGGGCACCAGCGGCTCGGCAGCCAGAACCACGGGGCTACCCACAGAGGTCCCTCCCACCCTGGGGGGCCCAAAGATGGGTGGCCCCCCAAAAGGTTTTTGGGGGGAGGATGGAGGTGGTGAGGGAGGCTTTCACCCAGATGGAGGAAGGCCCCACGCTCACTGTCCCCCCGACCCAGATGCGGACACAGGCAGGTGAGAGGAGGCGGGCCTTACCGGGGTCCCAGGAAGCCCGGGGGGCCCATCCCGCCCAGGCACTCCGGGAAGGCCTGCGGGTCCAGGGACGTCCGAGCTGTTCATCCCGAAGCGGCCTGGTTCTCCGGGCAGGCCTGGGACGCCAGGGGGCCCAGGGGGGCCGGGGAAGCCTCGAGGGCCCTGGACACGGAAAACACAGAACCGTCACTGCATGCAGCACTGGCCGAAGGAGGCCCACTGCCCCCCACCCTGCCAGGCCTCGTCACCGCCCAACGGGCTCCGCTGGTGCTTGGGGACGTCAGGGCAGCGGCCACCCCGGCCAAGGGTCACTCACGCGGAGGCTCTCCAGGTCGCCACCAAACCCAGATCCCTCCATGTCGATGAAGGTCTGAGGGGAGAGGCCGAGTCACCAGAAGCCCAGACGGCCCACCTGCGGTCAGCCGGCGAGGCCACACCCCTGCCCCGAGGTCCCCCCGCCCCGAGCACCGGCCCTTGGAGCTAACCGTGCAGGACTGTCACAGTGGCCTCGAGCCCCCCGACCCCCAATGAAAACACCCGAGGCAGCGCAGGGGCCAAGTGCCCGGGGCCTGCACACGCCCCCGGGAGGCCGGTTCCGGACCCGAGCAGTGCGGCATCGGAAGCCGAGCACGACCAGAGGCCCCTTTGCTGGGACCGGGGTGGAAGAGGGAGGACTCACCAGCCTGTCATGTCTGAAGGAGGGCCCGGGTGGCCCCGGAGGCCCTTGGGGTCCTGGGGGTCCCCTCGGCCCGACCCCAGGATCCCCCTGGGAACAGAAGACCCCTGTCACACCAGGGTTCACAGCCCCACCTCGGGTCGCGCCCGCCCCACGCCCGGCCGGTTACCTCTCACCTTCTCGCCCTTGGGGCCCACGTCTCCCGGGGTTCCTGGGAAGCCCTGCGGCCCGGTGTCCCCCTGGAAGACAGAAGCCAGGAGGCTCGGTCAGGAGAAGGCCCTGTGCCCGTCACCGGCCAAGCCACCACCGACACACGGCTCTGTGCCTACGGAGATGGGGCTGTCATGGGGGCCGCAGCGGGGCACCGCCAACCTCAGAGATGCGAGGCCGCCACCAGGAGCAGCAGCCCGCAGAGGTGACCTCGGTGTCCTGGGGACACCAGGCCAGACGGTGGCACCTGCCCGCCGTGTGTGTGCTGGCTGGCGTGTGCTGCGGGGACACTGAGGACAGGAGTGCCTCCGTGGGTGCTGCCTGTGTGAATGGGTGGAGGCCGCGCGGCTGAAACGGCCCCCTATGTGTTTGAGCGTCTGCACGCAGGGCGCGTCCGGCTCGAGGCCCCAGCGCACCCCGATCCAGGAGCTGGCGAATCCAGTCACCGGACCCTGGATCCCACACGTGCACACACACGCACCCCGCTCTGCAGAGGCTCCCGCAACGACCGAGCCAAGCTTGGTCCTCAAGCGCAAAGAGGCCGATGAAGGACAGGCTGAGTCCACATGAAACGCCCCCGCCGACCTTCCTGATGTCCCCCCGGGCGTCCGCCAGGTCTCCGCTCAGTCCTGAGAGCCTCCCTCCCTGCCTTCCCGTCACCATTTGTGGGTCTGTCGTTTCACAAATCTTTATTTGAACCTTCTTGTGTCATTTTATTCTGTTATTATCAACGAATAGCATTTGTTGATTTTTAAAAATCCAAACTGTCTTAAGACAGAAGCTGTCTTATCCACCGTGATGGCTGACGAGCCTGTGGTTTCTCCTTTTTTTTTTTTTTTTTTGCGGTACGCGGGCCTCTCACTGTTGTGGCCTCTCCCGCTGCGGAGCACAGGCTCCGGACGCGCAGGCTCAGCGGCCATGGCTCACGGGCCCAGTCGCTCGGCGGCATGTGGGATCTTCCCGGACCGGGGCACGAACCCGTGTCCCCTGCATCGGCAGGCGGACTCTCAACCACTGCGCCACCAGGGAAGCCCCCGTGGTGTCTCCTGCAAGCGTCTCTCTCCTTCTCTACGTGCTGTGTCCCCGCTCCACTGCCCACCCCCGACTTCAGGCTGTTTCTCTCTCACCTCTAAGAATCTGGAAGCTTTACTTTTACTTCTTTCGTTTTCTTTGTTTCCTGGTAGCCTAAACGTCTCAATACACACGCATAACCTTATATTTCTCTATCAACCGTTAGACTTATATTTTCTTAACAAAAGTTGCATTTTGAAAATGGCTTCATTTTGAAATCTCTTCCGTTTGTTGAGCTTAAAAACAGTCACTGGGTAACCCCACTGGGTGGGGAAGAGAGGGAGCCTGGGGACTCATGCAAACGTCACAGATAACACAGGTTCTGAAAGAAAAGGCAACTTACAGGTTTCCCGTCTTCGCCAGGATCACCCTGGAAAGTGGGAGAGAAACCATCAGTGACAGAAAATCACACCTGACCCCCCCCCCGAGCTGAACGTGGAAACGGACCCCTGTCCCCCCAGCCCTCTGCTCCCACGAGAGGGTGGCTCTCTGCACGGGGCTGGAGAACCTTCCGTCCAGGGCCCTGTGGCCGCGTCCCCGCCCGCGGCCCTGGGCTGGCTCTGCCTGCCCGCCGGCCACCCTCCCGCTGCACCCAGGGAAGGAATCGGCCGTCTGGAGCCCCAGGACCCTGCTGCCCTCTCCCCTCTGGCCAAGCCCCCACCCCCGGCTGGACAAAGCGGAGACAGTACTCACGGGCTCGCCATCCCTTCCGGGGGCGCCGTCCTTCCCCGGGGGCCCCGGGGGTCCCTGTGGCCCGGGAACAGGCTGTGCATCGGGACTCTGCACGGCGGAGCCTGCAGGACCCTGGGGACCGACCGGGCCGGGGGGACCCTGGGCGCCTGGTTCTCCTTTCTGCCCCTTCAGGCCTCGCTGGGGACGAAGAGGAGAGGGTACAGGCTGGGGCGGGGGCACATACGCTCGCCTGCGTCCTGGGCTGGGCCCGGATCACACAGCAGGGGGACACAGACAAGACAGGCGCAGGGGACAGGCAAGGGGACATGCTTGTGGACGCACACGGGGCCGGCATGGTAGTGCCAGCAACAACAGAGGTCTGCCTGCCCGGCGTCCCCTACACCCGCCCTTGTGCTCTGGCTGGGGAGCATCCCCAGCCGCGGACACCCGGTGCTGCTGGCGCCCACGGGTACAGGGGGGCACAGAGGACGGCCGGGAGCCCCAGAACTCTGCCAGGGTCCCCAGTGAGCAGAGCAGGGGCTCCGCCTGCTCTGGGGTCCCCGTGGCGACCTCACCTCTTTCAGGCTGCCCCCAGGGCTCCACTCGCTCCCGTCCCACGTGGCGACTGTGCTCAAGCTGGGGAGGGTCTGAGCTGTAGGAGGCAGAGGTGGCCATCAGACCGTCCCCAGGCTGCCCCCGCCTGGCGCTCAGTCCTGGCCGGGCCCCGAGCCCCGGCTCCAGCTCCGTCCCCTGCACAGGCTGCCCCCGCCTGGCGCTCAGTCCTGGCTGGGCCCCGAGCCCAGGCTCCAGCTCCGTCCCCCAGCTCCGTCCCCAGCACAGGCTGCCCCCGCCTGGCGCTCAGTCCTGGCCGGGCCCCGAGCCCCGGCTCCAGCTCCGTCCCCTGCACTCCCATTTCTCCTCCCGATGAACCGTCTGAGGGTCTGCGGCATCCTCGCGACCCTTCCCCCCTGAGTGCCAGGCGGCAGCGCCTGGGAGCGAGGGCCTCCGAGAACCCAGCTCACACGTGGGAAGTGCAGTGTTGTTCTGTGTGGTGACCTAACCCAAGTCTCCCCTTGCGCCCAACCACACCCCTGTGGCTTCCTTTTGGGGGATGGTGATGGTGGCGGTTCCAGGACCCGTGGAGGGTCGGTCCACCTGCCAAATCCGGCCAAAGCCAGCCTCAGCCCAAGCTAAGGACAGTTCCCACAGCGTTGGGGAAGCAACAAAACAGCACAGAGACGAGTGCCTGTGGCACGGACGCCTGGCCCGACACATCATCCTGCGCGTCCCCCCGCCCCCGCCTGCGGGTTTTCCCTCCACTGGGTGCAAGATGGCGCCTCCCCTTTGTGATGGACAGGAATCTGGGGGTGGACTTTGATACTGTTCCCCCAAAGCTTTCATCCAATAGCATCAGCACCACTGAGTCAATTACAAAACGGGATTCAAGCCGCTTCCAACGTCCCGCTTCCTGAGGGGCCTGTGCCCTTGCGAGGTCCTGATCTCACTCTGACAGTGCCGGGCGCTGAGCTTGGGGGCCGGACAGGACCTCAGTTTCCAGGGTCGCACAGCTCTGGTGGACGTCCGTGCCCATTTCCAGAAGAATTCGGCGCCACAACCCCCCATGTCCACCTGCAGCCACCCCTGGGCTTGCCCTGCTCAGTACGCGAGCCGGCCGGTGCCTGCTGGGGGCACTGTCGCCTCAGCCAACCCCATCCCACCCCCACAGACCTGCCAAGTCACAAGTCAGCCACCGGAGGGCACCCCATCCTGCCCCACGCTGGCCTGGGAGGACACCTCCCAGGCCTCTTCCTGTGTTAGCATGATTGAAGACAAAATTAAAATTCCTGCCTCAGAGACATTTAAAACCGCAAAAATGTCGCTCAGAGAAAGCAAAGGCCTAAATAAGCCAAAGGAGACAGATCCTGAGTCCGGGGTCGGAAGACTCAACATTAACTGGACGCCCAGGCCTGTCCCCACGCTGACCTGCAGCGTCAAAGCCCTGGCAGCCCTTCTCGGAGAAACTGACACACGGATCGAAAATTCACACGAGCCTCGAAGCACACAGAACACCAAAGCAGCTCCGTAAAGGAAGAGCAAGGCTGGAGGCCGCACACCACCTGAGCCCAGGCTTATCATAAAGCCAAGCGATCAGGACCGTGTGCAACAGCTGTGAAGACGGTGAGACAGGGTCCGGAATGGAGGAGAGTCCAGACAGACTGGCACATGCGCACAGCTGTTCTCAGCCAAGGCCCAGGGCAACGCAGAGGCGAAGCACCCTCCTTCCAACAAACGTGCGGGAACCACATACGAGAACCACGTCCTGTGGATCGCAGGCCCGAGTGAAAACCTAAGACTGGGCCGGCTTCTCAGACGTGACACCAACACCGAGACCCACAAAGAACAAACTGATAATTTCATCCAAGTTAAAACCGTGTGCTCTTCTAACTCACTATTAACAAAACGCAAAGATAAGCCGCAGACGGAGAGGATATGTGACAAAGGAGTCGTGTACAGAGGATAAAAACCCTCAGAATTCGACAACAGGAAAACAAACGGCCTGTTAGAAATCGGGCGTGAGACTGGAACAGAGTTTTATTAAAGAAGATGCAGGAATAGCAACTGAAGGGAGACATGGGCCCTGTGGCAAGCAGCAACCTTCGTGGGCACCTGCACACGGCCACGGGCAGCTGTGCACGAAGACACGGTCCACTTCCCAGGGTGGCCCGGGCGTCCGAGCCTGTGCACCCTCTGGGCCGGGCGTGGGGGGAGCCCCTGAGCCCCCAAATGCTGCCCTACTTCGCAGAGGGCCTGAGCAGAGGCACCTTTGCACCTCTTCCCTGAAAATCAGCTCTCACATCCTCCGCTGACCCCGCTGTCCCCAGGCTGGGAAGTAGCAGCACCCTTGGGACGGTCCCACAAATCCCTCAGGAGCAGCAGAAAGTGAGAAACAAAACACAGGAGAGACCACGTCCACGGAGCAGCTGAGGACCCGCCACCGGGGCAGCGAGGGGGCGGGGCATGCATGGGCCCTCCCCAGCGGGGCGTGCGTGTGACGGACGGGAGCCCCTCCTCTGCCACAAGGACAGACACGCGCTGGGCGCACACACTGAATGCACACGCACACCCCACTGACAGACACTCACACCACCCCAGCAAAGCTTTACCTCCTAATGAAGACACCGTGGTCTCCTCCTCAATTTCCTCAGTTCTGAAATCTTCCTGGCTGCCCACTCCGGCCAAGGGTGGAGAAGTGACTGGAGGAGCCTCGGGCAGCCTGGGTTCCAGGGGTGCGCCCTGGGATGAGAGTGGGAAGCAGCTCTGTTATTCAGCGACACGTGTGGCCCGTGAGCGCCGGCAAAGCTGTCAGGTTTACATGCGTTTGGTCGTAAAAAGAGATGTTTACGCACTTCAGGGAAGTTAAGGAGTCACCAGAGACTCCGTCACGGACATGAAGAAGCTCTAGGCCCCTCCAGAGCCATTTTCTCCTGGAAATGGGGGTCTCCAGGCCCTGCAAGCCGGCAAGTCCCCAAACCCCCCACACCTGGAGGGATGGCTGAGCGCCGGCCCTCCCCCTCTCCCTGCAGGGCCCAGGATGGCCCCTCAGAGACTCAGGGAACCCCAGTTCCTGCCCGTGGTCCAGACAGTGACCAGCACGTAGCCGTCACCATGGCGGAAGCCCACAGAGGGAGGGAGCCTCTGCGTTCACTGCACAAGGGGAGGGGTGGCCCTGCTCTGTAAGCCCACTTCCCTGTCCTCAGAGGCACCCGGAGCTGCGAGGACGTGGGCACAGGTGCACTGAAGACGCTTCCCATGACCAACCATCCACACCTGGCACGAGCTCCCTGGCAACAGTGCTCGGGAGACAGTGCTGGTCCAGGTGCCCGGACGGCATGCCTGTGAGGCCTGTCCAAGGGCTCCCCCACTGCCCGGTGGGCAAGCGGCACCCAGCGCTGGACACCAGGCCTCCCCCACTACAGCCACAACCCTCCGATATGGGGAGGGTCCCCAGGGACCCGGAGCTGGTTAGCCACTGACACCCCAGACCCTGTGGGCAGGGGAGGGCAGAGGCACTGAGGAGCACAGAGAGCGCACAGGGGGCGCTGAGAGGCCGAGGGTGCCCTGGACCAGGCTGGGCCCCGCACAGAGGCTTCCGCACGGCCCCTCCTGCCTCCCTCACTGCGGCCTCGGCCAGACTTTCTGAAGCAGGAGCTGGCGGGACGGCTCCCTAGTTAGCGCACCGCAGGCCAGATGACCCTTTCCACCTCTGGCTGCCCCCCCCCCGCCTCCAGTCTGTTAAGAGAGGCCCCGTGGCTGCAGCGCTTCACTCCTTGGCACCGGCACAGCGGGGACACCGCCGTCGCTGTAGTTTGTGCCCAGGGCCCCTGGGTGGAGATGGCTGAGGAGTGGACAGGCCACATGACCCCCGGCAGGGCCGGCGTGGGCACCACCCTCTGACACCCTCCAGGGGGCGGCCGGGCGCCAGAGCCAGCGCGGCTTCCCGAGAGCTGCTCTGGCCAGTGCAGGGAGCCCCGGCGTCCCCGGCGTGCGGGGGGCCGCCAACCACCCACCCCAGGGCGGCTCAGCACTCCGCCCCATCACGGCCCCTCAATTCCCAAGCCCTAGGAGGAGGTGATCTGTCCAAACAGGAGAAGGCGATGGTCCTGTCACTCCCGAGACACCCCCAGCCCTGTGTGTGGCTTTGGGCCGTGTGGGCTACGGAGCAGGGTTGGCCCCTTAGTCCCTTACGGCCCCACAAGGTGAGAGAGACGCAACAGATGCCAAGGTCACTCAGACAACCGCACGAGGTCTGGACCAGACACCGGATTCGAGAGAACATTCCCCCCCAGAGGAGGCTCAGCCGGAAGGCGTGTCAGCCGCTCAGCCAGAGCCCCGGTCCCCCATCTCCAGCGGGAATTTGTCTTGTCCGCCCAGGGATCCCTTAGAATTCACACACTCGTGTGCACACATGTCCCCGACACCACACCCTGAGGGCCCCGGCACTCACCGACTCCTCCCAGGTCTCCGCAAGCCCGCTGCCCAAGTCTCCTGATGCCTGCAGGGTTGACAGGAAACAAGCCGGTGACCGAAGCCCCCAGCCCCCTGGGAGCTCGGGGCGGGAGGAGAGGGCGGACTGGGTGTGGGGGTCAGGGTGGTCCTCAACAGGGCACGTGTCCATCAGACCACTTAGAACGAAAGGCCCGCAGGAAGCGAGCTCAGCGACTGGCCGGACACACAGACCCGCACAGAACGCATTCCTTCCTCTCGATGGGTCATCCTGTGGGATGCTGTCCTGGGAAACAGCCGAGAGGGGAGGCCCCGCCCAGGGACCCTCGGGGGCTCGGACCCAGCGTGAAGGTCATGCCCCCTCTCGCCTGCCCTGCTCCCTGCACACGGCTGAGACCTGGGCTTGCGCTGGGGACACAGGTCTCCTGCCCGTCTGTCCTTCCCACGCCAGAACTGGTGTGCTTTCTGCCTTAGGTCCCACGGGACAGTGTGCGCACACGCACACACACACACTACTGCACACGTGCACACACACACACTTTTTGCTCTGGTGACTACTAGTGACTCTGTCGCCAACCGGCTATTCTAGGGGTGATTTTTAACCTTTAGGTTCTGTAAGTGTTTCTATGTGGAAAGTTCTAGGCAAGGGAGGTTCTTTCTCAGGTTACAGGTAGATAGAAACATAATCCCAGGTAACATTGACCCAAAGCAGCATCTTTCAAAAGAGACCTCTCTGGTCCTGTTACTTTGGGTTTCCAGGCAAGGCCACCCCACTCCTGGCCTTGAGTCCCTCCTCCCACAAGGTGGGGGAGGGGAGGGAGCCCCCTGCCTGAGCCCAGGCAGCGGCCACTCACCCTATCGTCATCGTCCTCCTCGTCCTCATCCAGGCAATGCAGGGGGCTCACCTGGGGGTCCTCACGCAGCCTCAGATCCGAGATCAGGCCCTGAACACAGAGGGGAAGGTCACCAGGGGTCCCAAGGCAGGAGGCTCAGGGCGCAGGGAGACCCCAACTCAAGTTGCAGCCAGCTCGGAGCCCGGCACGTCTGAGGCCAATTCCAGGGGTGACACCACAGCGGGGGACACCACAGCGGGGGACACCACAGCCGGTGGCTTCACTCCCTCCCTCCTTCCCTCTTCAGCATGAATGCTCATCACCCTCTCGCGGGCTCCGCGCTCCCTCCAAGGTCCCAGCCCCACACTAGGTGCCAGGACACAGCACAAACATCTCTCGGGTCCCAGTGCAGAGAACAGGTCGGCAGTGTGCAGTGTCCTTGGAGGTGGTGTCCCCTCGGGGCACGAGGCAGACGGCACTGGCTGGGGGGAGGTCGGGGCAGCAGGCACGGAGAAGACCAGGACACGCGCTCCTACAGAAAGCCCGACGCTGGGGCAGGGCCACCACCAGCTGGGATGGCACGACGGCCGAGGACCTCAGCCTGGCTGCACTGGGGCCTTTGCCATGAGGTCTCCTGTTCCCCAGAGGGTGACACAACCACAGGTTCTGAATCGCAGCCGAGATCTCAGAGACACGTGCGTGAGGCCGCTGGAGCCCGGGCCTTTGGTGCCCTTTCTAGAAGGCGTCCCTGCCTGGAAGTTATGAGTATTCACACATGCTTGCCTGGTATTTCTTTTGTTTTCATTTTAATCCACGGGATTTATCAGTGCATCTTCTCCTGAATAGAGACCACATTTCATCGAGTCTAAGATGCACATTTTCACAGCTCTCAATACAGACCAGTTTAGGTCAGGAGCTGGCCAACGTTCTCAGTCAAGGGCCAGATGGTGCATATTTCCAGGTCTTTGCTGCCGCTGCTCTGCGGCTGTGTCAGGAAGCTGACCGCAGACAGTTGGTGGACGCTGGACGCAGCTGCCCCCACCAGATGGTACAGGACACGGAAACATTCACACCTCACAAAGTATTCTTCTTCTTTTGTTTTTTGCAACCACTTAAACATGCAAAAGCCTTTCTAGTCGTGGGCTGTATAAAAATAGGCGCGGGCGGGATGTCCTCGGGCCGTGTGCCGACCCAGTCAGGTTACGGTTTATCCCCTAAGTGCCCTTCACACTCCCTTTATCACTGATCCTCCGTCTCATGGCCATCCTGCTCCACACGTGACCACAAGCCGACAAACACCCCCCGCGTGTCCCCATGCGCCCTCGCCTGAGGGCTCCACTCCTCTCTCCGGGACCAGCTCAGGCCACCTCCTCCAGGAAGCCCCACGGACGCCCTCCCGAGGATCAGCGCCTCCGGGGGCCCGTGCTGCCCGGCTCCACACTCAACCTTGCACCTCCACTCCCACTGGTAGTGAGGCCTACGGGGTGGGACACCCCACCTCCCTGTGTGTGTGTGTGTACACATCGCGTGTGTCACGTGCACATGGATGTGCACGTGTATACATGAGTGTATAAGTGTGTCATGCAGGTACGTGCATCGTGTGAGTGTGCACCTGCATCCACACGCTTGTGTGTATGTGCACACGTGGGTGTGTATGTGCACAGGTGTGTGTGCATGTTCAGGCACACACACCTGATCCTGGGAGGCGAGTGAGGTCAGCTGGCCCAGGTGGGGGGCTGAGGGAGAGCCCCACAGCCCCCAGTTACATGAGGTCCTCATGTCCCCAACACAACTCTCAGCCAGGCCTGCGAGGGGAGGAGGGGGCCAAAGACACAGGTTGGGAGGAGGTGCAGGCGGGGAGTTTCAGCTCTGCAGCGCACGTGTGACACCCCCCTTTTCTCAAGTGAGCACGAGGGCCGGCCTCAGGGGCGGTGGGCCCTGCTCGGCCTCACCAGCCGACGGGGGCACCAAGTCGCCGACAATGGCGTCCTGTCGCTGGTCGATCTCCGAAGGTGGTGAGAACAGTGTCCGTTGGTGGGAACACGGGCCACGTTCACTGTTTTCACCACCTGACCACAGCTCATTTCAGAAGCTCTAAGGCAGAAGCACCCATGGCTTCATGGCCAAGGCCCATCCTGCCTGGTGAGCCCCTCCTGCAGCTCCGACCCTCACACCATGGCAGGAGGCTGCACGCTTCTCACACCCAGGATGACCAGCGGTTCCAGAAGGTTCTGCAGGATGGGCTGGCGAGGACCAGCACCCGCCTGGTAATGTCTGGGCCTCCAGGGGAAGCTGACAGACCACAGGGCTGGGGGGCAGGGGTCACGGTCAGCACTGCCGTCCAGGAGCCTGTCCCCTGGCTGGCGGGAGGGAGGTGGCAGCGTCTTCCCGGAAGTGACCAGGCATGTGGAGCGCCGTCTCCCTCAGTCTGAGGTTAGTCCGTTGTTTCAGCTGAACCAGCGCAGACACCTGTGTCCAAAGCTGAGTCCAGCTGCTTCTGCCCTTCACATCCAGCTCCATCCTTGCCTCCCCTGGGTCCCCCGTCACCGGCCCCCCGAAAGCAGAAAGCCACGGTCTTCTTTGGAGCCTTGAACCAGCCTGCAGAATCCCCACAAGGCCCACAGTCAGAGTGGAGCTGGCCCCTTCTCACGGCGGCCGTTGGGGAGCTGAGGCTGTGTCCAGGGCTGGAGATCACTGGTGGGACAGAGGACGGCCTGACTGACCGCGGGACTGTGTAGGCATCGGGGTCCCTGGGCCCTGTGTGGTACGTGGATCCTACAGGCAGAACCTGGTTGCGGGTGGAGGAGAGGCTGCGAGGGGCTGGCGGCCTGCAGACCACCTGGGGCTGGAGCTCCAGTCTGAAGGGGGTTCGGCCGTGGGCAGTGGATGGTCTATGCCCCCCTGGAATCCTGAGATGCTCCAGCCACCAGGGAGGGCAGTGAGCTGCCGGGAGGGGCGTGTGGAGGGTCTGTGTGCGGGAGGGCACACGTGTGTGCATGCACAGGGGTTGGTCACTGGGCTCGGGTCAGCAGCATGTTGGGGATGGAAATTCTCGGCCCACCCAGCCCTGCTGGAGGAGGGACAGGGCGTCTCCGGGCGACAGAGAGTCATGCCAGGGGCGGCACGAGGGGCCAGACGTTCAATTTCTAGAAAGCCACACTCTGAACGGCGCTGGGGGCACTTCGTGTGTGACAGCGATGCGGGGAGGGCACGAGGCTCCCGGCAGGCGGAGGGCATCTGGGCATGACCGTCCCCACACGGACACTGTGCCCTGAGGCGAGGGTCCCCACACCAGCCGGCATCAGGCCAGCCACTCAGCAACAGGCTGCCGGACGCCAGGAGAAATGGGGAGCAGGACACGCCGAGACCACGCTCAGCTGGGAAGACGCCAGCAGCACAAAGGCCATGAGACCCACTGCACGCACTGGACGGACTTGCAAGCAGAGGTTGTGAAATCCAGACCGTTTGCAATCTGTCCTGTTGCTACCTCACTAGGGCCACTGGGCTTAGGGTTGTGTGCAGACGACCAGAGCCCCACGCCATGAAAGCGCATCCCTAGTCACTGGTGCTGGGTCCATCTCCCTGGGACCCCAACTCCAGGCACCCCAGGGTTCTCCAGGGGGCCTCCCACACCCCTGAGGGGTGTCAGGGGTGTCTGCTCCATCTGGAAGGGCCGTGTCCCGGCCCAGGGCAGTGGAGCTGAGCAAGCCTGGATGGGGGTGGGTGGGCAGCAGCCCTCCTGGGCCTGCTTTCACCCCTCCTCACCCCCGGCCCCTCCCTCCTCTGCTGGCTAACCCCCAGGTTGCCTGGTCCCTTGTCACCTACCCCGGCTGTCTCTGTGATTGGCCCACACCACCACTGTCCCATTTCCCATATGTCCTGAACTGAGTGGCTTCTGACCATATCAAGCCCCAACTCCTCAACTATTTGCGTCAAATTCTATTACAAGCAACTCTCTCCCCATTTCTCCATTTCATGAAGTCAGGGAATTGCGTGACTGCTGCAGGACTGTGACCAGTTACACGACGGGTCCAGGTCAGTTCAGATGACTGACAGAGGAATATTGGGAGAAGCTGGTGACAGTGACCTCTGGTGCCCTGAGCTGTCCCTCAGTCAGGGGCAGCAGGTCTGGTATGGCTGGACTTGGGGGCCACAGCGAGAGGACTAAGGGGTGTCAGAGGATGCCAGCACTTTCCCTGCCTGCTGTGCTCCATCCTTGGGGCCAAGCCTACCCAAACCTAGCGTGGCTGGTGGGCACCCTTTTGGCTTCAATGGACCAATCACTTATTCCTTATATAACGTGGCCAACAAAGCTGCCTGCTGAGGAAAATTCACAGCCTCCAGTGCCCTCATCATAGAACAAAAGCTGCGAATGTTCAACACAAGGTGCACAGCTGGAGCACAGCCTGGAAGTTGGGCCATGTCTCTTGCTCCCAAGCACAGTCTTGCCCGGGCCCAGTACCAGTTTCGGACGAGGGTCCCAGGAGGTCTGACAACACAGATGACTAAACCTCAACAGAAACCTGGGTAACAAGGAAGGTGGCTTCATAAAGAGAAAAGCCAACAGGAATGAGAAAACAGGAACACTTTCAACAAAGAGAAATTAAGTCAAGAAAATTCAACTACATAGTGTTTGAAATAGTTAAAAAAAAAAAAAAGAATGAGGTCAATAACCACAGAAAAAGAATTGGAAGTAACATTTTAAGCAGAATGTTGCAACTACTGGGTGGAATTAGGGATTTCCCAAGAAATATTTATTACAAAATAAGCTCAAGAATAAGAATGAACGTGAAAGACCAAGGACATTATAATTTTTGTGACGGGAGAAAACAACAGAGGGTCTGCAAGGATCGTCAGGAGGGGGGCCGGGCTGAGCACCCTGCTCCGGAGACCATCGGTGGGGACACCCTGGCTCATTCCGCACCCGAAGTTCTGTGCTCATCTGGGCCAAGTCTTCGCAGTCACACATGTGAGTGAGGCTTCCCCAAGAGTCTGAGTTCAGAGAGGCTGACAAACCCTGTCCTAAACCATCTTGTCTACTCCTCCCCCCAGAAAACACGCTGCACCTCTCACTTGGCTGGAGTCTGATCAGACTCCCAGAGAGAGATTCCTGGAACTGGAGTCCAAGCGGACAGAGGAGCCTCACTACACTGGACTCAGCTGGAAGTGGCACGTTACAGCAGGGGGAGGGGCAGCACCCTAACC
The DNA here is from genome assembly GCF_964341445.2 of Mesoplodon mirus. Taxonomy (NCBI): domain Eukaryota; kingdom Metazoa; phylum Chordata; class Mammalia; order Artiodactyla; family Ziphiidae; genus Mesoplodon; species Mesoplodon mirus. The sequence continues at coordinate 146,306,548 of NC_138982.1, read as the reverse complement.
CTGGTAAGCAGGGCTCCAGACAGAGCCGGCCAGTCCCCTCTGCTTGTCTGCTGCTCCTGTCTCTCTAATCTTCAAGGATGTTTCTGGGTGTCTATTCCAGGCCAGATTTAAACACATAAACACTTTAAAGATCCCAATGGTTAAAAAGAATGACTAGGTGAAAAGGCAAATGAAAAACTGGGAAATAAAATCTGCTGCATATGAAACAAATCAGTGTCTTACATACATAAAGAGTTCATATAAACCAATAAGAAACAACTGAAGCCATTAAAACAAAAATGCAAAGGACATAAACAGGCTAGTCACAAGAAGAAATACAAATAGCCAGTAAACACGTGAAATATTAAAGTTTGTTTTCACTCACAACTAAGAAATGCAAATTAAGACACCCAGACACCGTTTGCCTGTGTATCTGCCTGGCAAGTGTGTTTTGCACAGGTGACACCAGCCTGGTGAGACCCCCCAGCTATCCTCGAGGCAGGAAGGTGGTGACCTCTGTCAGCACCGTGAGACAGGCAACCCCTGTCCCCACCAACACAGGAGCAACTTTTCTTTTAAAGTGTTAAAGAAACATGGAACTTATGGGGGAGATTTCCGTCTAGAAAAGCGTGGGAAATCTCACAACACCTCGCCAGTCCACACAGCCCCTCCCTACATAGAACGGCTCTCTCCAACTTCTCTCCAGTTAAACAAGTTTGAGGATCAAAATGAAAACACGAAGAGGCCCAGTTTGGTATCAAAGTCCTGCTGGCTCCCAGACCCCATGGGTGAAAGTTCCTGCCAAAGGTGAAAGGTCAGCTTTCAGAACCGAGTCACCAGGACTTAGAACAACTTTAACCAAGCAGCCTTTGTCTGGGCAATAATTAACTTTCTGTCCCCTGGGGACACATCCCCCATTAGCACACACAGGGACCCCTGTCTGGACCGCCGGGCGGGGCGTGCCAGCTGCAGAGTGGCTGCAGTGTTAGAATTCAGGGACTTGTGGATCAGCGCCTGCTATGGGTGCCCACGCACTGTTTCCAGGAGGCGGGCTCCAGCTAAAGGTTCCAAGAACTGTGAGGGCCGAGGGCCCAGGAGAAAGACCCCACTAGGATCTGGGATCTACCTCCCCCCCGAAGTGAAGGCCAGGGCCAGGCCTGGGGGAAGGCACTTCCCTGGGGACATGGTAGAGACCGCCACACGCCGGTCACCGCTGGGGAAATTCTGCCCATGCTGCTCTGAAGCAGAGGCCTGCCCTGGGCTCACCGGCCATGGGGCCACTGCACAGTTTGGCAAAAATAATAACCAGCACGATGAATGTTGGTGCGTGGCATGAACCCCCTGACCCACACTCAGCGCTCCACTGCCATCTAATTTTCACTGTGTGTGGTCTGCTGCTGGGCCTGGACAAAGCCCCCTGCTCACTGATGGGGGCGGCACCACACCCACATGCAGACACACATATGCACACATGGGGTGGGGCCCCTGACAGCGGCAGAGGTGGGTATCCAGTGAAGAAGGCGGTCCCAGAGCAGCAGGGGAATAAAGCCCAGGGGGAGCTGGGTGGACCAAGGGCCTGCTCCCCCGGGGTTCTCCTGTCCCCGGAGCCTCTGCCGCAGCAGGTGGGAGCAACCATCGTCCCCATCCCCAGCCCGCCCCCTGCCCCGGGTGCTGGCAGCCATCGCGGTTACCTGGAACTTGTCAGGGTCTGCTCGGCCGGCCTGGGCCACGAAGAGGCGGGCATCGGGCTCCAGCTGCAGGCTGCGTGGGGAGTGCGCCAGGGGCAGGCGCTGGACCTCCTTGCAGTCCACGAAGAGCGTAGCATGTGCGCCGTCCACAGTGAGGGCCAGGCGCGTCCAGCGACCGTCCAGCGCGGGCAGCGTGAAGCTGGCGGCCGTGTGTGTGCGGGCGGCACCGGGCTCGGTGTAGAGCAGCTGCACCTGCTGCCACGCCCCGCGCGCCGCCGCCAGCTTCACGCCCACCAAGACCACCGCCTGCGCCGCGTCCGTGACCGCGAAGAGCACGCCCGCGCGCGCCGAGGCCGGCCGCACGCGCACCAGCAGGGAGAAGTGTTGGAAGAACGTGCTGGGCAGGAGGCTCCGGGCCGCCCAGCCGTCACCACCCACGTCCGCGCCGAACTCGTAGGCGGGCCCCACGTCGGGGTCGTGCACCAGGGCCACCTGCCGCGGCAGGGGCTCCCCGAGCAGCGGCTGGAGCCCCACCTCCAGGACCTGGCTCTCTGTGGAGAGAAAGACAGCAGTGAGGCCGCACACCCCCAGTGAAACCGAGGCCCGGCTGCCCTCCCGCCCGCCCCAGCGGGGACACGACAGCCACCTGCCCGTCCAAGCACCACGCCCACCCCCACAGGCTCGCTGCTTCCAAGTGGGGTGCAGAGACCCTCCCAAATTAGCGTGGTGGGAGGGGCAGGGGCACAGCCCTCTGGGGACCCCATCCCCCGTTAGCTCAAGGAGCCACCGCCAGGTGCCGAGGGCTCGAGCCCACCCCGTTCCCACACTGGAAGCCCAGGAGGAACGCACCAGACACTGGTCAAGGTACCCTCACCCACCCGGGACACTGGTGTAACTTCAAGACATCGCAACGTTACAAAAAAGAGAGAGACGCACACAGGGGGTGCCCTGAGCTGCGTCTACACTAGGAACATCCCGGAAACGAATTACACTCCTAGGAAGGGAGGCCATAAAAGGGGCCGCGTTTCTTGGGGGGCCCTTCTTAGCTGTGGTCTCCATGTCTGTTCACACTTGGTACCGCAAACTCCACCCCCGCCTCCCAGGTTACTGGGGGTCTTACCAGCTGGTGGCTGCTTCACGGGGCTCCTCACTGCCCAGTGTCCACACCAGGCGCCACACACAACCGCCCGACCTGGACAGGGCTGCCTGATGGACGACCCTGGCCTCCTCCCTCACCGCCCGTTCACACTCTCGGCCCCACACCGCTCCACCCATCCTCTCAGTTACCCCGTGCGCTTTTGTCCCTCCTCCTCGTGTGGTCAGCGACCCCCCACCAAACGGAGCACCCTCGGCAGCATGGGCCCAGGTTGGGACACAGCCATGGTGCCTGGACCCGCCCAAGCCGTGGGTACAGCATGGACAGTACTGCTTGCCGGGCGTGTAGGGGCCACTAGTGGCCTGGACTGATGATCGCTGGGACCGGGGGTGTCCAGGGCTGGGGGCGGCAGGGCCTACCTGTCCCCTATCTGTACAGGGGACGTGGTCACTGGCCACCCCAGGAGGGGGAAACACCATTGCGAGGAGAGGCCGGTTCACCAGTGGCTTCCCTGAACGCCCACACTGCCGGGCAGAGTGGGGACTTGGGGGCTGTGGTCTGGCCAAGGGCCCCCCCAAGGCCTTTTCTCTCAAGAACCCCCGTAATCTGGGCGCGGTCTCCCTCCAAAATGAGGTCCACGGGGAGATGCTCTCCTAGGAGCGGCTGCTGACGTGTGGCTGTCCTGACCAAGGCGCGGATGAGCCCGCCAGTGTACACGCGACTATGTGTGCAGGGGACAGCGTGGCTGCGTCCGTGCGTCAGTGTGTGGTGGGGGCCTGGAGTCTGGCCCCCGAGCGCAGGGTCAGGCCGACCCGGGACTTCCTGGGACAAAGCAGAGGGAAGAAAAGCTGGACCCCAACTTCCTAGGACAAGCCGTGCCTTTCAAAGAGCACCCTGAGAACAAAATATGAGAAGAGACAAGAGGTGCCCACACAAAGACCAGGGCTTTGGGTACCCGCCAGGCTGGTCCCTCCCAGATAGCGGCATCTCTGCGTGGCTCCGACTTCCCACAATGTGGGCTCCCCCTCAGCCTCACCCTGCCCCTTGCAGATAAGACCCCTATGCAAATGAGAAGTGGGGAACAGCCAGGGCAGTGCAGACAGCAGCATCCACGGAACAGTGGCCTGCCTCAGCGCCTGCCCAGGGTAAATGGTCCCCCTCACAGGGGCAGGGGACCTTCCCCAATACCCTGGGCTCTGGGAGGCCAGCAGTCACTTCCTGCTCAGAGACAGACACTGCTGTCCACCCAGATGGTGGCTGCTATATGGTCCCTTTGTATCAGAAGTGCCCAGGGCCCAAGTGTCCACTCGGGGAGATGCTCTAAGATTAGGAAAGAGGACCCTCACCAGCCTGAGTACCAGTGGCCCCAGTGTCCCAACTCAGCTGCCCCCAAAGTTAAACATGGATGTGCCCCAGCAGCGCCCTTCCTCCCAGGCAGCTAGAACTTTTCCAGATTAATTGAGAACACAAGATACAGCAGCCGTTGACGTCCTGGGCTGGAAGACAATAGCGTGTTATAGGGACAGCCCAGGGACCCCAGAGATGCATGAGCAGTTCCTTTCCAAAGTTCTCCCATTCCCTCTCCATGAAATTCTCCATGGTTCCCATCGGGAGTAGGCCTCCGAATGCCACAGCCCTAAGATCACTGCTCCACTCTCCAATTACAGGCGTCTTGTGCGGGGGAAGTGGCCACACCTCCCTGCAGATCTGGCAGCTGCTGTGCTGGAGGTGCGGCCAGAGGCGCTGGCCCAGCTGTCTCGGGAAGGGAACCAGCACCTCTCCAGAGAGCAACTGCCCAAGCCAAGCTCTGGGAGCTCAGAGGTACGCATTCCTGGGAACACAGTGGGTGGCACCTACATAAGCCAGGGCCCTCTGGTCTGCCACACTTGCTTCAGATCAAGGAATTGGGGACTTGCTAGTTGAAGATAGTTTCCCTTTCAGCAAACAGGCCAGCCAGGATCAAGTGGGATTTAGCCCAGGTACTTAAGGTTGGTTCAACATTTGAAGATCAATTAATGGAATCCGTCACACATCAACAGAATTAAGAAAAATCACATGGTCCTATCATTAGATGCAGAAAAAGCATTTTATAAAATCCAATGCACATTATGATAAAAAACTCTTAATAAACTAGGCATAAAGGTGAACTTCCTCAAGTTGATAAAGACTATCTACTAAAAACCTACCGTGGACTTCATACTTCATGGTATACTTGAAGCTTCCCCACTAAAACCAGGTACAAGGCAAGGATGCCCCCTCTCACCATGCTTTTCACCATCATAGCTAATGCCATAAAACCAGCAAAGGAAATAGTAGCACACAGATTGGAAAGGAAGAAATAAAACTATCAATCTGCAGATGACATGAAAATCAAAATGTAGAAAACCCAAAATAATTACCCAAAAAATACTCCTGGAACTAGTGATAATGGCAAGTCTGTAGGGTATAAGATGAATGTCCAACAGTCAACCGTTTTCTATATACCAGCAATGAACAAGTGGAATTTGAAATTAAAAACACAGTACCATTTACATTAGCACCCCAAGATGAAATATTTATATTTATACCAGGTATAAGTATGACATATATGTATACAAGATCTACATGAGAAAAGCTACAAAACTCTGACAAAAGAAATCAAAGAAGAACTAAATGAATGCAGAGATATTCCATGTTCATGGATAGGAAGACTCAATGATGTCAAGATATCAGTTCTTCCCAATGTGATCTATAGATTCAGTGCAATCCTAATAAAAATCCCAGCAAGTTATTTTGGGGCTATAAACAAGTCAGTTCTGAAGTTTATACAGAGAGGGAAAAGACCAACACACTACTGAAGGAGAAGAACAAAACTGGAGGACTGACAGTATCTGACTTTAAGACTTACTATAAGCTATGGGAATCAAGACACTGTGGTATTGGTGCAAGAGAGACAAACAGATCAATGGAACCAAACAGAAAGCCCAGAAATAGACCCACATAAATACAGTCAACTCATCTTTAATTAAAAAAATCAAAGGCAATACAATGGGGAAAAGATAGTCTTTTCAACAAATGGTGCTAGAAAAAAAAAGAATCTAGACACAGACCTTACACCCTTCACAAAAATTAACTCACAATGGATCACAGACCTAAAGGTAAAATGCAGAACTCCTAGAAGATAACATGGGAGAAACTCTTGATGACCTTGGGTTTGGCAATGACCTTTTAGATACAAAGGTACAATTCATGAAAGAACTGACAAGCTGGACTTCTGTGCTCCAAAAGACACAGTTACAACAATGAGAAGACAAGCCACAGACTGGGAGAAAAAATTGCAAAACACGCATCAGATAAAGGACTGTTATTCAAAATATATAAAGAACACTTGAAACTCAACAATGAGAAAATGAACAGCCTGATTAAAAAATGGACAAAAGATCTGAACAGACGCCTCACCAAAGAAGATATACAGATGGCAGTTAAGGACTTGAAAAGATGCTCCAAATCAGCTGTCATCAGGAAAATGCAAATTAAAACAACGAGGGAATTCCCTGACGGTCCAGTGGTTAGGATTCGGTGCTTTCACTGCCGAGGGCACAGGTTCAATCCCTGGTTGGGGAACTAAGATCCCACAAGCCGTGTGGCTCGGCCAAAAGAATATATATGTGTGTGTGTATATATATATATATATATATATATATATATGTAAAATAAAAAAACAATGAGATATCACTATACACCTATCAGAATGGCCAAAATCTGGAATATAGACAACACCAAATGCTGGAGAGGATGTGGAACAACAGGAACTCTCATTCACTGCTGGTGGGAATGCAGAATGGTGCAGCCAGTTTGGAAGACAGTTTGGTGGTTTCTTACAAAACTAAACATACTCTCACTATAGGAACCAGCAATCATGCTCCTGGGAGTCAAAAACTTATGTCCACACAAAAACCAGCACATGGAAGTTTCTAGGAACTTTATTCATAATTGACAAAATCTGGAAGCAACCAAGATGTCCTTCAGCAGGTGAACAAATAAACTGTGGCCCATCCAGACAATGGAATAGTATTCAGAGCTAAAGAGAAATGAGCTATCAAGTCAAGAAAAGACATGCAAGAAACTTGAATGCATATTTCTAAGTGAAAGAAGCCAATCTGAAAAGGCTACAGGCTGTATGATTCCAACCACATGACATTCTGGAAAAGGCACAACTATGGAGAGAGTAAAAAGATCAGTGGCCGCCAGGACTCGGGGAGGAGGGACGAACAGGTGGGGTGCAGAAGGTTTGTGGGGCAGTGAAAACACCCTTTGCGATACTGTAATGGTGGCTACATGTCATTTACATTTGTCAAACGCACGACGGAACATATAACGCTAAGAGTGAACCCTGAACTCTGGACTCCGGGTGATTGCGATGTGCCAGGGCAGGTTCATCAATAACAACAAATGTACCACTGGTGGGGGTGTTGACAGTGGGGAACTCTCTGGACCTTCCCCTCAAGTTTGCTACGAGCCTAAAACTGCGCTAAAAAAAAGTCTGTTAAAAAAATTAGGCAAATGATAACAAAAGTAAGTAAATATTGCAACCCTGTTATCAGATAAAACAGAATTCAAGATGAAAGGCATTAAGTGGGACAAAGGGGATGGTAATTCTGACAATCCACCGAGATGTGATGAGCCCGGTACCACCCCGTGCACCCAGGACGCATGGCAAAAAGGGGAGAAAGTCCTCATTCACGATGCAGACCCTGGGTCTCTCTCCTGCCCTACTTTCCCATTGAGATGGGACATAACCTCCTCAGTGAGACAACCTGATCACGTGTCCAAAGAACGTCCATCCTGTCCCTTCTGCACACATGGCAGTGGTCACCAAGTCCACACAGCTGTGGGGCTGGGGAACCTCATCTCAGCATCACAGAGAAAACCCACAGAGAACAAACATCTCAGAAACATGCAGGACTGGGAAGCATCCTAAACAAATGGAGAGGTGACCCAAGTCCCTGTGGATGTGCCGACATGTTTACAGCGTTCAGATCTGCGCACACGTCCACCGTGACCAATCACAGCCTCGGGGGATGTTTCTGATGACCTAGGAGGGAAAGTGCCCAAGGGCATCCGAGGAGTCTTTGAAGAAGGCTATGCATTCCAAGTGGGGCGTGTTACCCAGCACCCAAAGCTGCACAGGGGCTCTCGGGCCGCCAGTCATTAACACCGACGTGAACAACTGAGGAACAAAGAACTCGTGGAGGCTGAGCGGGGCCACTGGCCCTCCAGCGACACAGGGAGGCTTCCCAGACCCTGTGCAGGAAGAGGAGACTTTCAGGTGCACAGAACGTGATCCCACGTCCACAAAGCAGGACTCACAAGTACGTGTGGGTGCAGACACGTGCACGCACACGCTATGGCAGCAGAATAATGGGCCCCAAAGATGTGTGTCCCACAACGCCTGGAACCTGTGAGTTGTCGCTGAACTTGGCAAAGGGGACTTTGCAGGTGTGATTACAGTGACGGCACTTGGGATGAGACCATCCAATCTAACCACAAGCTGAGCAGAGAACCTCTCCCCACCAGGACAGAGAGCCAGAGAGACGCAGCCTGAGAAGGGCAGGCGGCACCACTGGCTTTGAAGGTGGAGGGGGGCCGTGAGACAAAGAACATGAGCTGCCTCCAGAAGCTAGAGAAGACAGAAGCCGAATCTGGAGCCCCAGAAGGAGCGCAGCGCTGCAGACACCTTGCTTCTGGCCCAGAGAGACTGATTTCAGACTCCTGACCCCAAAGGTGACAGACTTGTGTTGACTTGAGCCCCTGAGTTTGTGGTCATTTGTCTCGGTGGCCACAGGACACGCACATACCACATGTGTGCAAATCCAGAGACGCCCCGCACAGGGAGCTGTGTCCGGCCCTCCCTCGTGAGGCCCGGACCTTGATGAGTGTCTTCACGACTAGCTCTGGGATGAAGATCTAACACAGGGAGAAGCAGCGGAGGACACAGTGAGAGCAGGGGGGGCCCTCAGGGGCGAGAGAGGCAGGTGCAGGCGGTCCTGGGCCAGCACGTGCACGGTGGCAGGAGGAAGGCCCGCTCTGAGCAATGGCCACTCTGCACTCTCCCTCCTCGGGACTGAGGCCGCTCACCTGCAGAACCTGCCCCTTTCAGCGGGGCCTCCCCCGACACCGCAGGCGCCCCCTCCCCGACCCCAGCTCCGTCCTCGCTCCCAGGGGTCAGCCCCCCCCGCTGGCCCACCCAGCAGGGACCCGGGAGGACCTGGGACGGACGGTGCCCCACCCGCCCGTGTGGAGGCCTCACTCCCCAATCTCTGGGGCCTGAGGGACAAGAGCCCCTCCCGAACAGAGCGCTCTGCCCACGACACCATAGGGAGGGGAGGGGGCCGGGACACACACGGCCCACCATGGACCGGCCCGGTCTGCCAGGCAGGGGGCGGGCACGGCTCAGGGGCCCAGCCTGACCGCAGACACCGACGGAGCTGGCGGGGCCTTGGTGGCGGCAGCCGCCCTCCCCTCCCCTCCTGGCCACACGGTGCTGGGGGCCCCGCATGGGGGTCCCTCCCAACCACCTCCCCGAGCCCCACACCGCTGGCTGCGCATCCCCCCAGCCGCCAGCTGGCGCCAGGGAGGAAGCAGGTCCAGGGGGAGGCGCTGTGATGGGCTGGACAGGGCCGCGGCCTCAGGCTGCTGTGCACCCATCCACGCCCCACCGGCCACTGTGAGGTGAGGGTGCCCGTCTGTCCTGGGGTCCGCCACCGCCCTGCAGGACACACTTGAGAGCAGGGACGCAAGTGGTGGTACCGCGGGGGTGCGGGGCCCCTGCGGGCAGCTCTGCTGGGGCCTGGGAAGGAGGCAGCGCCCGCGGCTCGGGCCTCGCCCACCCCGCCCCACGGCCGGCACAAGCAGCCCCAGGACCTCACTTGGCCAGAGCCAGTTTCATCCCAGGGCCGCCCTCCCCGGTCAGGCCTCCCCCCTCCGCCTGCCCCTCCCCCACTGCACACAGGGCTGGCCCAAGGGACTGGCAGGGGGCAGAGGAGGGGAAGGGCACTCCAGCCCTGGCCCCGTGGGACACCCCCGGCCAGGCCACAGCCAGCAGGGTCCCTGGTGTGGTGGACGTCCGAGCAGCCGACAGAAGAATCCCGCAGGCTCCTGCTTTGAACACGGCCTCAGGCCGCGGCCCACGCCCAGTGAGAAGTCCCCTTGAGGCCGCTCCCCAGACCGGGCCAGCTGCGATCAAGGAAATTCCACACCCTGTGCAGCCCTCCCTGGGCCCTGTCGGCACGAGGCCCATGCTGCACCGGCCCTCGGCCCCGGACCCACCGTTGCTGAACCCCCAACCCAAACGGGACCTGGGCCCAGCAGCAGGATGTGTGTGCCCAGGGCTCTGAGCGGGCAGGCCTGGCCCGTCCCCGCTCCCCGCCCCTGCCCTGTGGAGGCGGGCCTTTGCGTGGCCCCGGGGACCCTCCTGGCAGGACACCTCCCTGCGGTGCTGCCCCTGCCCCACGCACGTGGTTGGGGACAGGGCAAGGCTGGCTGGGGGACGCGGCACAGAGGCTGGAGGGGCCCGGGCTGGCCCAGCGTCGGGTGTACCGGGCACTGACGGCGTGGAGGGTGAGGGAGCACGCAGCTCACTGAAGACCCCGCCCTCGGCGTGAGATCGATGCCCTCCGTGCCAACAGCCCGGGCAGGCCCCTGCCCCCACCCTCGGCCCGGCCCTCAGGGACAGCCACAGGGCCCATGGGCTCCTCATGCGCCAGGCCCTCCCAGAGAGGACCCTGCCCGGGCTGTTCCTCGGACACCCTCCTGGCCATCCTGCTCACACGCAGGGCTCAGTCCCCATCCGTCTGTCTGCAGAGGCCATGGTCCCGCCTCCCTCTCCTTCCCAGCCCTTGCTTTGCTTCTTCCTGGGGGTGGGCACCACCCGTCATGGGCACTGGTTCCTGCCCTGTCGCAGCCTGGGCACCAGCAGCCACCTCCTTGCTGCATCCCAGGCCTGGCCAGGGCATCACCCGTGCACACCCCTCAGGGGCCCAGCAGAGTGACGCCCCCTCTCGGGGTCCAGTGCCGGTGGCTAACCCCCACTGGCCCAGCTCCGAAGCCCAATGACTTCAGAGACCAAGGCGTGGGTCAAGGCTGCTCCCCATGGCACCACAGTCGGGGTGGGGGTTACCAGTACACACACAGCAGGGCACGGATGGGCCCGCAGGTGCAAACGGGCAGCAGGCTCCGCTCAGGGGCCCAGCCACACCAAGGATGCAGAGGCAGCTGGTGGGCCCTAGGAGGCTGCGGCGGCCCGTCCCTCTCCCCTACCAGCCACGTGGTGATGGGGCGAGTCCATGTGGGGGGATGTGGCCCCCAGGAGGGAGTGGCCCTTTTGCTGCCCCGGGGTGGAGAGGCTCTGGAGCTCACGGACCAGCTGGGGGGCCCCCGTGAGCCCCACAGACTCACTGGCCGCTAGATGGTCAAGACCTCTCGACCTTAAGAGCAGCAAGCTCCCCCGTCCCTTCCGCCCCCTCGACCGTGCAGGCTGGGCACAGTGGCTGGGAGCAGCGGGCAGAATTCGGTGGGAACTCCTGTCGCCGTCCTGTGCCTTGGTTCCCCCTCTGCAACAGGCGTGTGGCAGGCGAACTCAGGGCGTGGGGGACCTGCCGTCACGCACAGAACCTCTGGTCTCAAGCACGCCTCTCGGCCTCCCCAGGCCTCAGCCTGCCCCCTAAAGGAAGCAGCGCACGCTGTCCAGCCTCCCGAGGGCGCTCGCCCAGCTGGACCGACGGGAAGGCGGGCGGCGGGCCGGCCGTTACCTGCAGGCGGCCCAATGAACACGCAGCGCCCGTCCTCGCGGGCCGGGAGCGAGGCACAGGGGAACGGCAGCCCGCGGCCGTCCAGGCGGCTCCAGCACGCGTCCTCCAGGGCCTCGCAGAACTGGCGGCAGGGCGGCGGGCCGGGCAGGGCACCGGGGCCACAGGGGGGGGCCAGCAGCAGGCAGAAGAACCAGGCCAGGAAGCGGTGACAGTGGGTCTGGAGCAGCGCCCCCCAGGCCCGGACCGCGGCCTGTACCTCCTCGCCGCTCGCGTGCTGGAGGTGGTTGGGCAGCCAGAAGCGCCCGATGCCCAGGTGGCCGCAGAGCGCCAGGGAGGGCAGCAGGGGCAGGCAGCGGCCGGCAGCCCCCAGCAGTGAGGAGTTGTCAGCGAGACCAGGCCCCGCAGGATTAGCCACGTGGGGAACCCAAGCACCCCTGTCCCCACTTAGAGCCAAAAGTGCGGCGTGAGACAGCTTGGAGGGGTGAGAGGAGAGAGCCCAGGGGGCAGCGTGCGCTCCCGGGGAGCCCGTCACCAGGGCAAGCGGAGGAGGCGTGCGCGTGCGGTCATCAGAGCGTTGGTGCTGCTGGCCGGGACGGGCTGCCGCGGGCAAGAGTCCCTCGCTGTCCAGCTCCTGGGGCCACCCTGGGGGCGGCTGGCTTCCCTGGGGAGGGGCCCCGGCCCGCGAGGAGGACACAGAAGCTCTACCTGAGGATGGCGGTGGTACCGCAGGCTCCCCGAGCAGGGCCCGGGGCCTGTCCAGGGAGGGCGGCGGCTGGGTGGGCGCTGGCAGGGTGCCGGCCTCGGTCCTCTGGGTGTCCGGAGAGCTCGGGGCCCCAGTGCTCAGCCAGAGAGTGGTCCCGTCATCCTGGGGGCCGCTGGAGGGTCCAGGGGTGGTGAGGGGGTCCGTGGGGTTCTCGGGGCCTGGCGTCCCTGCCGTGGTGGAGCTCTTGGTGGGGGTGGTGTCGTCCCACAGCTGGACGAAGCTCCGGATGCCCAGAGCCACGTTGAGGATCTTGGCTCCGACGCCGGCAATGTTCTCCTCCTTTGTGTCTGGGCTCACAGTGGAGGCCGCCGAGGGGACAGCGGTGGCCTGGCCCTGGCCCACCTCCGGCCTCTCCAGAGGCGGCTCGGGGCTGGCAAGGGCTTTCCACTGCTGGGTGGGGTCATCCTGGGGGGCCACGTGCGTGGTGGTGTCCTCTGTGGGCCGCACAGGTGAGGTGTCCTCTGTGGGTCGCACAGGTGAGCTGCCCGGGGGCTTAGAGGCCAGTGTGACCGTGGACCCGGCAGTGCCAGCGGGCCACAGCCAGGACATCAGGTCGGCCCGGGCGGGCGTGAAGCAGCAGACGAGCAGCAGCAGCAGGCCGCAGTGGCCGCAGTGGCCGCGGGGCTCCGGAGCCATCAGGCTGTGCGCACCACGGAGCAGCGGGCGGCCTCTGCTGTCCCGAGGCGGGCCCGCCCCCGCCCCCGCCCCCGCCCCCGGGCCCGCGGCCAGCTCCCCTCCCCCTCCCGCCTCCCTGCTCTCAAGGAGGGAAACAGACGGACGCGCGCCTCTACCCAAGGTGACAGGCCCCCTGGAAAACTCCTCACACCTAGAAGCAGCCACAGACGCTCCCTCCACCAGAGGCCAAGGGGCGGCCCTGTCGGAGGACTTCCCAGCTCCCTCCCCGGGCCCTCCCAGACTGCCGCGAGTCCCTGCTCTGGAGCGTGGGCACGCATGGGCTCCGGGCCAGCACCCCGCGGTCCCCTCCAGGGCGGGGGTGCTCCTGGGTGCTCTGGAGCTTTGGGAAGGACCCTCCTCCTCGCCCTGCAGCCTGCAGAGCCCAGACCCAAGAGAAAGCGCCAGGCTCAGGTCCTCGGGGCGTCCGTCCTGCGCGTGGTTGGGAGCCTCAGGACACTGGGGTACAGCCCCTGGCCCCCCCGTGCCCACGATGCTCTGCACTTGGAGCTTCTCTGACTGAGAACAGCCTGGAAGCCTGGCCTCAAGCCACGGCTCTGGGGCAAAGCTGGAGCTTAGAAACCACTGGATTCGCTGTGAGTCCATCCTTCTGTTGCAGCTGCTGCCCTGAGATGACAGCGTCCAGTCCCCTGGGGCCTGCTCAAGTCACCTGTTTCGCAGCCTGCCCAGCTCTGTCCCCCAACAGACGCCCGGCCGCCCTCCCCCCAGCTTTCGCTCTTAAAACCTGCTCAGACGCACCAGCCCTCTGTCTCACGGGCTGGTACCACGCTCCCCGGCTGACCCTGACAGTGTCCGAGTTCTCATCAGCGCTTAGCTGAGGCCTGGGGGAGTTGCTGATGAACTCCTGAGAATTGCTCCAAAGGGACCGAGCACAGCAGTTGGGAAGCGACAAAAGGCAGAGGAAGATTAGGGACTCGGTGAGACCAACGGTACACAGACAGACAGAGGTCCCCCCTGCCACTCCCACACCTCAGAGCTCAGCCCGTGTGCAGGGTGGGTGACTGGGGGATAAGCCCTTCACGCAGCCCCCGGGCGCCAGCCTCCTCCAGACATCACTGGGCGCCCCTTCCGGGGGTGTCCCACTCTGCGGACCGCTCCGGAGGCCGGGTTAGCCTGGCCGGCCTGCAGCTGGACTTTTCCCACCGAGCCCCGACTCCTTCCCTTCATAAAACTTCAGACGACACAATCCCTCTGTCCAAAACACTATCGGATGCTGCCCCATGGCCTGAAGTCCTGCCAGCACCTGCTTCGGGCTTTGGGGAGAAGGCCCGGGCACCGGGAGCAGCCTTGCCTGGGACTCGCAGCCTGTGCGGGTGTCTGACCTGGACGATAGCTGCTCCCTCCCCACCTGGCGCCTGCAGGGACCCAGCTCACGCCTTCGCTGTGGCAGGCACACTGCGTGGTAAGGAAACCTCGGCCCGGAGACCAGAGGCTCTGGGTCACGGCCCAGGAGAGGGGGGTCCCGAGTGGAATCCAGGCGGTCTCTACACACACACACACACGCCTGCACACGCCTGACACTCGCTTGTGTTAACACATGTGTTCCCTCCCGCAGGCTCACATCATCACATGCACCCTCACACATGCACGGGTCTCACCACACGTTCCACGTTAGACCCCACGCGTGCCCTGCATGCCAGCCACCCCTTCTGTCTGAGTCCCCTTGGAAGCCCGTCCTCTCCAGGGTGTGGCAGGGACCCCAGCTCAGGATGCCGAGGATGCCGTCGACGAGCACGGGCCAAAGGGCAGAGCTGGGCTGCTTGGGATCAGAACCCACGTTTCAGGACAGCTGAACAGCGGGTCCCCTCTCGAAAGGCGGGGGGCACCCTGTAAGCCAAATCTTGGTCCCACCATCCAACCCGGAATTCTTAGAAACGCCTAGAGAACAGTCTCTTGCTAGTCACTGCCGCTAATGTGATTTTATGCCTAAAAGTCTCTGGAAAATCTCAGGGCAGATATTCCAAAGGCCCTTCCCCTCCTCCAAGCACGTCCCGGAGAGGGACCCTGGGCCCTTTTGAGGCAGAGCCCCTGAGCCCATCAGGGTGGGGCCGCCCTTGTCCCCCGACGGCCCCGGGCCCTCAGTGACTCCCTGGGGGCCACTCGCCAGCCCCCAGCCCTTCATTCACTCGCTCAACTCACGCTTCCCGGGAGAGCCAGGAACGCGGAACCGCGGGGCAAAGGGGGATGGTAGCTGTGACCCCACTGCACTGAGCGACACACCACCATCCAGTGGGCAGCCCCCGCCCTCCCCGCTCCAGACCACACCCTTCCTGCCCACCTTCTGGAGGCCCACCTTCTGGAGGCTGCGGTCACTCCCCGGCACTCCTAGAACGTCACACGTCCACCTTCTCTGGAAAACGTCAGCACAGCTCTGCCCAGGACTTGGCTCCCATCAGGAAGCAACCTGCCGAGGTGCTGGTCCGTGAGGCTCCCTGCACACATGTGCCCACACGTGCCCACACGTGCACAGGCTCGCATGCACGTGTGCACACATGTGCACATGCACACACACACACGTGCGTAGCCCCACATGTGCACACACTCACATGCACACTCACACGGACACTGCAGCATTCAGAAAGCCTGAGGTGTAGACCAGGCTCCCCCAGCAGGCTGCGGCTGCAACAGGACCCCTGCCCAGGCCCAGTCCCTCAGGGACACACGGGGCTCTGGTCCATCCGTGCGCAGGGTCCTGTCAGCACTGGTCCCTATGGCGTCTGTGCTCTTTGTGGAGGCTGGATCATCTCCCATCACTCATGGGGATGGAGGCGGAGGGGAAAATGGGTTTCGAGGGAACCCATCTGAAAGCCCACTGGGTCAGGTGACTTCTTTCTGAAGCACGTTGCTCTCCAAGGCCGGGCCCAGAGCGCCCTCAGCCCTCCTCAGAATCGCCACAAACGCTGTGCTGAGGAACGACCCAGGCCCCCCAGGTAAGGTGGCCCCTGCAGATGTGCCCCCCACCGTGTACAGAGTGGTCCCTCGGTCCCTGGTCATGCCCCCACCCATTCATCCTCATGCCCTTGAGGGAGAGGGAGCGGACGAGACGCTGAGGGGTGCACAGGCGGGCGCGTCCAGGCCAACATGCCCTCACCAGCCCCCAGCGGTGACCTGGCCTTTCCCCCCTCTGCCCACCGCTCAGGGTATCACAGAGGCATTTCCGTGCAATCTGAGACGTTTCGTGGTGCCTCGGCGCTGCCCAGTCAGAACTAGGGAGCACAGCCTCCTCTGGCCCTCCCAGCCCTCCACCCGGAGCAGCCCCGGGGCCCAGGTTCCCAGGTCCCAGCCTCCTTCCTGGCGGGGACTTGGCCAGCTTCCCTGCGGCTCCTCAGGCCAGATTAGAGAGCAGAGGCCCAGGTCTCAAGGGCACTCGCCCCATCGCCTCGGGGCTGAAGTGGACCCCCCACTCCCCCACCCTGTGTGCCCTGCCCAGGGTTCCCAGCCGCTCCTGACAAGGAGCACGGAGGCCATGTCCTCAGTTACTTCACGGGCAGCTCAGGAAACAAACCAGCCCCTAATCACACACCCCCAGGCAGCATGTGCAGACGGGTGGGTCCCCGTGGAGCCCAGAGCATCCTGGGACCCCGTGGGCCCCTTCGTCACCCTCAAGGGTCTGTGGTCTCCCTTCGGGTTTCACTTAGGAGAACAGCCGGCAAAGGGCTGTCCAGCTGACCACGGGCTGCTCAGCAACATCTAAAGCCTTCCTGGGCTCCTATGACCTTGGGTCACTCTCTAGTCATCCCCTGGTAACCTGGGCACTGGTGTCGGTGGGGACAGTGGCGCCTGAGAGGCCAGCCCCTTGGAAGCCATCGCGGGGGCTCCCTGCATACAGTGACTCCGTGCGGGGCAGGCCCCTCGTGGGACCCTGGCCAAGAAGCCACCTCCCGTGGGGCCTGAGGCTAAAGGTCCCTCTGCCCTGAGGACTGGCCCTCCCCCGAAGGAGCTGAGCTCTGTCCCGGGCCCTCCAGCCAAGTTTGGCCACGGGGGTTCCAGGAGTCTGAGCATCTACCTGGCCCTGGAGGACCCTGAGGGCACTGCCCCACCAGGAAGTGGCCTCGATGTCCATAGACCCATGCGTGGGCTCGCCACTGCCTGCCACCAGCCAGCTGGGCTCAAACCTCAGAAGCAGGCAGCAGCTCGGCACCCAGGTGGGATGGCCTCTGGGGAAGGCTGAGATGCATCCGGGAAGACGCATGCATTGATCTAAGCTCCCAGAGCGGCCCCCGGAGGACCCCCTGACCACATACAGGTGCCCAGAAGGGGAAAAGCCCCCAGCTGCCCAGAGTGCCGTCCTCTGAGGACCCGTGGCAAGTCCTGCCCATGCAAGGAGCCCTGGGCCCCCAGCACCCAGTTCAGGAATGACCGGGACCCAGGAATTCCTGGTGAGCTGGGAATTCACCAGGTCCAGGACCAAAGGCCAAGGACAGCGCAACTGCTGCTGGGGTCTCCATCCGGCAAACTCTTACACATCCCTCAAGACCCCATCCCCTGTGCTTGCTGTCCTGCGGCTCCCAGACAGGGCTCGCTGTTCTTGCCTTGGGTCCTGCCTTGGTGACGACGCCCCACCCCTCGATGGTGTGGTAGCTTCTGTGCTTTGTTAACCTGGTGTCCACCCGTACTCACATTTCATGCTGCGTCCCTGACTTAAGGCAAGTTCTCCTGCGTGGGTGGGTTCCTCCTCCCACCCAGCCCTCCCCATGCCTGCAGAACTGTCTCTGGTGGCTGAAAACTCCCCTGGAGGACATCGGATTTCTGTCTGAAGGCTCCTGGATACTATCCAACACAACAAGGGTAATTTAAATTATAGAAGAGAATTCTAGACCCAGAGGAGACATGCGGGTGGCACTGGCAATAACAAGGGGGCTTTCTCTTTCTTGGGAATGAACTGGCCACAACTCCTGTAGATGCCTTGTAGGTGCCAGGTGACCCCTAGCAAAGCTTTGGGTGGATTGCCGATGCCCCTTCTCCCCTCGCGCCCGCACTCCTCCCACGCCGCCTTCCTGGAAGGCCCCCCCCTCCTCCACCCACGACACACACAGCGGCTCGTGGCCCAAGCCAGCGAACACCTTCACCCGTTAATTCACCCCAGGGCTCGCCAGGTGCACGGGTGCACGTGCGTCTATAGGTGTGTGTTTGTGTCTCTCTGATGGGCGTGTGATCACGTCTCTGTGTGCGTGCATGTGCATGTCTGTGTACACACACGTGTGCACACATCTTGGATCTGTGCCCACATGCGTCCACTCACTCCCGTGCACACAACTGTCTCTGGGTTCCTGGACGCCAGGGAGGCTGCAAGAAAGTCCTGCCAGGCCAGGGTTTGCTGGCCACCCCCTGGGGTCTGCATTACTCGGGGACGGGGGTTAGGACTTGCTAACTTGTTAGCCAAGGTTTGCACGTTCTCGGAATGACGTCCCAAAGCCGCAAATGTCTAAGCCGCTCCCTCAAACACCTGCCTTGGCCTCCCCACGGGCACCCGGGCGCCGGCCTCATCAGACAGGTCTCTCTGGCTCAGGATCACTCCCCCTACAAGCACGGGCGGAGGTGGGGGGGCGAGGGGCTGGCCACCCCTTCCGAGAGGACCCAGCACCCTAAACTTCCAGAAGGTTCTGCCCTCCTGCTGCGGGGAGACCCGCCCGCCTCCGGACCTCCCTCCGGTCCGCCTCCAGCCCCGCCTCCAGCCCCGCCCTGCGCTGTGTTCCGTGTGGCCCTTCTGGTTTGGATTCCTGAACAATGTGGTCTTTTATTTTCATTTTTTCAAAAGCACAAAACACCCTCACGTGAGCAGAGCAAGTCCGAGGAGCAAAGCGGAGAGCGCGTCCAGGACTGAGGCCTCAGGCTGTGAGCGCAGAGGGCGGCCTCGTCTGCCCGGGGCTCAGGGATGCTGCCACGGGGGCCTCAGCCATCCTGGGCCCACGGCGGGGTCTCTCCTGGGCCCCTCCGGGGGGGTCTGCCTGCGGCTGCCCACACATGGCCCAAAGACTGGCCCTGATTCCTCTGTTCAGCCCATCCCTCGGCCCGTCCCCGCCCCCAGCCTCCCCAGGCCAGCAGCGTCCTGCAGGGACCCCTCCTCAGGTCACCCAGGGTCACCTCTCCTGCTCCTCCCCCGAGGACCAGATACGAGAGGCCATTCAAGACGCGTGGGCCTGCGAGGAGCTGGCCAGCCCAGGCAGGTGTCCCCGCTCTCCAATAAGCAGGCCTGGGAAACCACAGTCCCAGCATCCAGTGCTGGGGACAGCCCCCAGGGCGGCAGCATGTCCAGTAAAGACCCGTACATTGTGGGGGCTTCCCTGGTGGCGCAGTGGTAAAGAATCCGTCTGCCGATGCAGGGGACACGGGTTCGAGCCCTAGTCCGGGAAGACCCCACATGCCACGGAGCAGCTAAGCCCATGTGCCACAACTACTGAGCCTGCACTCTAGAGCCCGTGCTCCACAACTACTGAGCCCGCGTGCCACAACTACTGAAGCCCGTGCACCTAGAGCCCGTGCTCCGCAACAAGAGAAGCCACCGCTATGAGAAGCCCACGCACCACAAGGAACAGTTGCCCCCGCTCGCCACAACTAGAGAAAGCCCACGTGCAGCAACACAGCCAAAAATAAATAAATAATATTTAAAAATTAAAAATAAAAAGACCCGTGCGTTGTGGACACGTTTACAGCCCTTCCAGAATGGAACACACCTGCTCATCTTTCTGTTTATAATTGTCCAAATGTTCTGCCCCAAGCCTGTGTTTCATGGTGACTTTTTTGAGCCACAGTGAGAAAGGCCACAGCTCTTGAGATGCCCATTGAAGGCCCTGCTGCTGGGCCTGCTGACGACAAGCTCTACGTGGAATGACTGCTGGCCAGGTTCCTGCACTGGCCGGGCCTCTCCTTGTGGCCACTGCCCGCCCTCAGGTTGCTGTGAAGATTAAGTGGCACAAGGTGGCCGGGCAGCCAGGGCTACAGGTCAAGGCCCACGGGTGCCTCCCCTCCCCTCGGGTGTCGGTCACCCAAGGACCCGCCTGGCCACACCGCCAGTGAGAGCCGAGCACACAGACATGAGGACCGTGGGCAGCGGGTATGTTGCGACACCATCTAATCTTTAACCACCAGGCTGTCCAGCCCTCCCCCTCCGCCCTCAGGTGTCCTTTAACCCACTTCATCCCAGTGTGGGAGAGTGGAGACCCGGGTTCAGGTCGCCAGGTGCACGCCCTCAGCTGAGCCCCCAGCTCCCACGAGGGCCGAGGCCCCACTGCCTGGGCACAGCGGGCAGGGGAGGTGGGAAGGAGGCTGTCCTGGCCCAAACCCAGACTCCTCTACGGTAACAGCAGAGCCCACGGGAACCCTCTGGATCCCAGATCAACACCAAGCGTCGCCCCGCACTCAGCTGGGCGCGCTGCTCCCACAGCCCCACCACTGGTCTGCGGTGACAGAACACAGGGGACCCTCCGGCCCCCACAGAGCCGGCCCTTGGGGAGGCGAGCGTGGCAGGTGGAGACCCCCGGCTGGAGGGGTCGGCAGTGGACGTGAAAGGTGGCTGGGAGCAGAGATTCTCAAGACGTCGACACATCTCGGGGAAAAGGTGCCTCCCCGGGGCCACCCAATGACCGCCAGACACCCACACCCTCCCACCTCCCTAGGGAAGGCCACGCGGGGCACACGCGGTTGCCTGTCCAGGGTGTGCAGCTGAAGCCTTAATCCAAACACGAGGAATCAGCTGGACAAGTCAGACAAGGCGTTTCACGGGACAGCGGCAGACTCCCCAGAAACATCCACGTCAGGAAAGATGAGGCACAGGGGGCGGCTCTAAACTAACGGGCTGAGGGGCCACGGCCATCGAGCGCCACGTGGTTCCTCGATGCTCCCAGGGCCGCCGGGCAGAGACAGGGGCCAGCTTCATAAAGGACGCTATTGGGACCCGGCGGACCCTTGAATGTGGCCTGTGTGATAAAGGACAGGTGGACAGGAGGCGCACGCGAAGAGCAGGACACGAGTCAGGATGCAGCGCTCACATCCCCAAGGAGCGTGTGCACCTGCACGGGGATGTGAGTGTGGATGCACACGTGGACACGGTGTGCAGGTGTGCACGGTCCTGGGTACAGACAGGGACAGACCTGGAGACCGAGGGGAACCGCGGTGAAGGAAGTACGTGAGCAAACCCCACACTGTCCTTCCGACTTTTCTGCAGGTTTGAGACGTTCCCATGAGAGAACTTCATGGGGAAAGTGAAGCTCTCCTCCTGTGTCCGCCTGGAACGTTCTCTCCACCAGCTTTGTCTCTGGAAAGGCAGGTGACGCAGCGGAGGGTGGTAAGAACTGCTTTCCAGGCACGTCCAGTCCCCAGGGCCACACGTGGGTGTTATCCCTGCCGAGCCTTCAAAAGCCCCTGGCAGGTCGCCACACAGCTGGGAGTGGCTCCCGCCTTCCCTGAGCGCCCAGCGGGCAGCAAAGTCACCGATTTCTCTGACTTGGCGTCATTTAGGTTCACTTTCACAAAACAAAGATCTAAACGTGTTTCTCTCAGTCAGGTTTTAGACTCTACAGGAATCATCCAGGCTACACCCCAAGGCAAAGCAGATACATTTACAGGCTCTAAAAACCCCTTTAAGAACCAAGGGGTTATTCTCCTTTTTTCTTCTTTTTTCAAGAGTGTTATTCTGGGTGCCTTGAAATTCCATATGGATATTAGGATCGGTTTGCCAGTTCCTACAAAGGCATCATCTGGGATCGGGTCGGAGCTGTACTGGCCAGAGGTTGTTTGCGGGAGGGGATGCCGTCTTAACGATATTAAGTCTTCCAATTCGTGAACATGGGATGCTTTTCCTTAACTTCTCTCTATGTTGTTTTTTTAAGTTTTCAGAGTATACATTTTGCACTTCTTTGTTAAATTTATTCCTAACTATTTTACTCTTTTTGATGCTTTTGTAAATGGAATTTTTTCTCAATTTCATTTTTGGATTGTTCATTGCAAGTTATCGAGAAATACAATTGGTTATTTTATATTGAGCTTGTATCCTACAACCTTGCTGAATTTATTTGTTAGTTGTAACAGTTTTTTAGCAGATTCCTTAGGACTTGACACATATAAGGTCACGTCATCTGTGAATAGAGTACAACACTGAATAGAAGTGGTGAGAGGGGGTGTCCTTGTCTTGTCCCCAGTCTTGGGGGGAGCGTCCAGCCTCTCACCAGTAAGTTCGATGTTAGGTATGGGTTTTTCGAAATGCCTTTTATTGGCTTGAGGAAGTTCCCTTCTTTTCCTAGTTTTTTTAATGTTCTTATCACGAAAGGGTGTTGGATTTTCTCTAATGCCTTTTCTGTGTCTATTGAGATGATCATGTGATTTTTATTTTTTATTCTGTTGATTTGATGTATTACATTAATTTTCAGACATTAAACCAAACTTGCATTCCTGGGATAAAGCCCACTGGGTCATGATGTATAATTCTTTTTCTATGTGGCTGAATTTGGTTTGCTAGTATTTTAAGGATTTTTGTGTTGAAAGAAACACTGGACTGTAGTTTTTTGTGTTTGTGATATCTGTATGGTTTTGGTATCCAGGTAATACTGGCCTCATAAAATGAGCTGGGAAATGTTCCCCCCTCTCTTATCATTTGAAAGAGTTTGTGAAGAACTGGTTTTAATTCTTCTTTAAATGTTTGGTAAAATTCAGCAGTGAAGCTGGTCTTTTCTTTATGGGAAGTTTTGGGATTACTAATTCAATCTTTTCATTTGTTATAGATATATTCAAATAGTCTATTTCTTATTGAATTTCAGTAGTTTATGTCTTTCTAGGAATTTGTTCATTTCATCTAAGTTATATAATTTGTTAAAATACAATTGTTCACAGTATTGGGTTAGAACATTGTGTAGGGTTAGAACAAAACTGGAGGAATCACGTTTCCCTACTTCAAACCTTTTATAATGCTAAGTAACCAAGACAGCAGGGTACTGGAACAAAGACAGGCAGATAGATGAGTGAAACAGAATTGAGAGCTCTGAAATAAACTCACGCATCTATGGTCAACTGACTTTTGACAAGGTTGCCAAAACTATTCAGTGGGGAAAGAATAGTATTTTCAACAAATGATGCTGGGACAACTGGACAGCCACAGGCAAAAGAATGCAGTTGAACCCTTACCTCACACCATATACAAAAATTAGCTTAAAATGGATCAAAGACCTAAATATAAGAACTAAAACTATAAAACTCTTAGTAGAAAACATAGAATAAATCTTCATGACCTAGGATTTGGCAAAGGATTCCTAGATATGACACCAAAAGTCTGAGCAACAAGAGAAAAAACATAGATAAATTGGACTTCATCAAAATTGAAAACTTTTGTGCTTCAAAGGACACAAGAAAGTGAAAAGACAACCCACAGAATGGAAGAAAATATCTGCAAATCACATACCCAATAAGAGATGTGTATCTAGAATATAAAAAGAACTCCTACAACCCAACAATAAGAAGACAATCCAATTTTTTTAAATTGGCAAAGAATCTGAATAGACATTTCTCCACTGAAGACATACAAATGGGGACTTCCCTGGCGGTCCAGTGGTTAAGACTTCGCCTTCCAGTGCAGGGGGTGCAGGTTTGATCCCTGGTCGGGAAGCTAAGATCCCACATGCCTCGAGGCCAAAAAACCAAAACAAAAAACAGAAGCAATACTGTAACAAATTCAATAAAGACTTTAAAAGTAGTCCACATCCAAAAAAAAAAGACATACAAATGGCCAACAGGCACATGAAAAGGTGCTTTATAACACCAGTCATCTGGGAAATGCAAATGGAAACCACAACGAGATACACTTCACACCCACTAAGATGGCTAGAATCAAAAACATAATCACAAGTGCTGGCAAGATGTGGGGAAGTCACAACCCTTATCCTCTCCTGGCCGGAGTGTCAGATGCGGCAGATGCTTTGGAAAACAGTCTGGCAGTTCCTTGAATGATTAAGCAGAGATACCTTATGCCCCAGAAGTTCCACTCTAGATACATACCAAGAGAAACGAAAGCATACGTCCACACAAAATCTTGTACACAAATGTTTACAACAGCATTATTTACTTCACCCAAAAGGTGGAACAACACAAGTGTTCCCCAGCTGGTGAAGAGATACACAGGGGGGTCCATCCACACTTTGGAGTGTGACTTAGCCACCACAAGGATTGAAGTCCTGACACACGCCACGACATGGATGAAGCTTGAACACATGACGTTCAAGTGAAAGAAGTCACACACAAAAGGTCACATATAGGTGATGCCACTTACATGAAATAGACAGAATAGGGAAATCTATAGAAAGTAGATTAGTGATTGGTTAGGGCTGGAAGTGGTAACAGCTAAAAGGTTTCTTTTTTTTACTGAAGTATAGATGATGTGTAATATCATATAAGTTACAGGTGTACAATACAGTGATTCACAGTTTTAAAGGTTATACTCCATTTAGAGTTACAGACTCTTGGCTATACCCCTATGTTGTACAATATATCCTTATGGCTTATTTTATACCTAGTAGTTTGTACCTCTTAATCCCCTCCCCCTATCTTACCCCTCCCCCTCCCCTCTCCCCACTGGTGACCACTGCTTTGTTCTCTATATCTGTGGGTCGGCTTCTTTTTTTGTTATATTCACTAGTTTGTCACATTTTTTAAATCCCACATATAAGTGATAACACGCAGTATTTGTCTTTCTCTGTCTGACTTATTTCACTCAGCATAACGCCCTCCAAGTCCATCCATGTTGTTGCACGTGGCAAAATTAAAGGCTTCTTTCTGAAGTGATAGAGATGTTCTAAAATTGACTGTGGTGATGGTTGCACACATCTTTAAACATACTAAAAACTGCTGAATCATACACTTTAAGTTCGTGAATTTATGGCATGTGAATTATGGCTAAATAAAGCTGTTTAAAAAAAGAACGAAGGGAGACTGTGTCACCTTTTTCAAACCACACAACCCTAAACGCTACTTAATTTGCATTTATTTGATTGTTCCTGAGATTGAGGTTTTGAATATATCAATGAAAATATCTCTTTCCTTTATAAATTCCTATGAACTTTTACTCATTTTCTAAAGGAGTATTTGCCATTTTTTTAAAAACCAGGGATATGGTCACAGGTCATCTTTGCTGCTAATGTTGTTTTTCAAGCTTATCACAAAGCCTCTTTCACAAAACCCAGGTTCTTACTTTTAATGAGCTTAAGGTTCCCCTCCCACTCTTTCTGTGCCCGCAGGGCCTCTCTGGGCCTGGATGCCCGGCTCATCCACAGAGCTGCCCGCGCTCAACTCCGCGGGCCCGTGGCTGACACTCACAGGGTGCTCGTTCTGCACGAGGCACGTCGGACCACACTCCTGCCCTGGTAGGCATCAGCCTCACTACCCTCCTCCATCACATCAGCAGCCCAGGGAAGGAAAGGAGGTGGGCCGGCCCCCAGTGGGGGCGGGGAGCAAAACCCTCCGGCTTGGTGCCCAAAGTGTAGCCACTCCTCTAATTCTTCACCGCCTGGGACATCGTCCCTTCCTTCATTCAACAAACATGCACCGAGCTCCTACTGTGTGCCCAGCCCTGCTCTGGGCGCTGAAGATGGGTCAGCCTCAGGGCAGGAAGAGTCCACCACAAAGAGGACATGAAGGAACAGAACCAGCTGGGAGAGCAAGGGACACACGGGGTGAGCGCCCAGACCAGGACGCAGGGCAGAGGGAAGGCGCCTCTAGGAAGATGATAAACAGAGCAGCGTCCCCGAAGCCCCCAGGGAAACGGGTTCCCCGCACGCGGACACCAAAGTCCTGTGCAGTGATGTGGCCTTCCCCATGGAAAGGCCAGACACCTGCTTGGCTATCCAGGAGGGGAGAAGCAGTCCCTGATGGCCAGCGGGGAGGACGGTCCCCTTTCCGGGACTCTTGAGGTCAACCAAAGCTGATGTCACCGTGAGACCTGGGTACTTTAGCAGCTGCAGAGTCCTCTAGTGTCTGCAGCTTCAGTGTCATGTTCGTGACACATACGATGGGGCACAAGGGGGCCAGCGTTTCAAATGCAGGCTCTTGACCCAGGAAATTAATCTTTGACTAGTGTTTCCACCAAGCGTCCCAGGGACTCGGAGCTGCAGAGCGTCACGTCACTGCTCCATTCTTTTTTTTTTTTTTTTTTTGCTGTACGCGGGCCTCTCACTGTTGTGGCCTCTCCCGTTGCGGAGCACAGGCTCCGGATGCACAGGCTCAGCGGCCATGGCTCACGGGCCCAGCCGCTCCGCGGCATGTGGGATCCTCCCAGACCGGGGCACGAACCCGTGTCCCCTGCACTGGCAGGCGGACTCTCAACCACTGCGCCACCAGGGAGGCCACTGCTCCATTCTTCAGTGACATGTCCCCACCACCCCCTCATACAGGCACAGGGCAGCCCCAACCCCCCGTGACCTTCTAGAACCCATGAGAACACGCTGGGGGGGCAGGAGGCCCCGGCCAGGGGCTCCCAGCATCTCGAGGGCCCCCCAACAGCTGGGAGCTGGGCTCCTGCAGGCGCGGGCCAAGGGGGGAGCAGAGAGGATGCAAAGGACCCGAGGGGACCTTTAAAGCAGCGAGCAGCCCGATTAGTTTTTAAGGGCCTGGCAGCTGCTCATTAACTGGATTTTTCACGGAAGGCTGGAAGGCAGGCTCCCGCGGCCAGCTTCCCACGGGGAGGGGCCGGGAGGCGGTGGCCTGCTTGGCCCCCACCTGTGACCACCCTGGTTAGGGTCACGCTCCCTGCAGGCGCCACGCTCTGGGGCTCACGGCCCGGCCAGTCAAGGCAGGAGCCCGATGCCCTGGGGGCTGCACAGCTGCCCTACTGATTTCACGTCCACAAGCACTTCCTCGATAGCGGGACCCTCACTCATCTCACAGAGCCGTGCCCTCAGGGAAGAGGGCCCAGGCGTGCTCGTCCACCGGAGGGTCGGCCAAGTCGCTGCTGCCCGGTGCAGGAGGACCCCAAACCACAGAGGACGTGTAGGGGGCCAGGGAGGAGGGCCGAGGACCCGGCCAGGCTGGAGGGTGCCAGGCAAGGACAGGACATCTCCGCGGTGACTGTGACAACATAAACGGGGTGCAGCCCGGCCGCGGGTTACCTGATCCTTGCTCTTGGCACATGTTTTTGAAAATTATGAACACAAAACTCACAGACAATGAAGAATAAGGAGAAAGAAGAAGGTGCAGGGACTGGGAAAGCGGATGGTTTGCTTCACATGGGCACCGTGCAGTCGAGTGTGTGAGCAGTGTCCAGTGGCGTCCACACTCAGGGTAGTGGCCCAAGGTGGCTGGGCTGGGTGCCTGGGCAGGACCGGCCCACGTGAGGGCGCTGCATGGATTTATTTTAGGGACAGGGGTGTGCGCGCCTCTGTGGGACGGCTCCTGTGTTCTGGTGCTACACGTGAGCTGGGCCCTCCCCTGCCTGGACTGTCTTCCGGGTCAGCCCTGGCTTAGCCATCTCCCACCCGGACCCTCCATCCCACACCCCCGGCCCTGGGCCCATGTCCCCCCTCACCTCCAGCAAGGCCCTGACCTGGAGCAGCTTCTGGCCGGGGCTTGGGTGCCAGCCCCACAGGGCTCTGCAGAGTGCTGGGGGCAGGTGGGCGAGGGTGGTGGCCAGGCCAGGCTCTGTGGAGCACCTTGGGCTCTGGGAGGGCATTTCTTGTCCTTCCTGTACTGCTTGGCCTCTGGGTGGCAGGACCCACAGGCTGGCTGAGTGAGCACATATGCCATCACACCCCAGGAGCCGGCGGGGGCTCACAGGATGGCAGGAGAAAGTGTCACAGACACCCCAGCGCCTGTGGTGTCCCCAAAAGACATGCCCACCTCCTAAACCCCCACAGTACCCACGAACATGATCTTATTAGGGAGAAGGGTCTTCGCAGGTGTAATTAAGGGTCTCAAGACAGTATCATCCCAACCGGGTCCCAAACCCACGACGAGGGTCCTTACAAGAGACACAGAACAAGGAGAAGCACATGGAGATGCAGGGAGAGACAGGAGGGACGTCAGGGTGAGGGTGAGGGTTAGGGTTAGGGGTTAGGGGTTAGGGTAAGGGGTTAGGGTTAGGGGTTAGGGTTAGGGGTTAGGGTTAGGGGTTAGGGCCGGGTTAGGGGTTAGGGTTAAGGGTTTGGGGTTTGGGGTTTGGGGTTGGGGTTGGGGGTTACAGTTAAGGGTTAGGGTTAGGGGTTAAGGTTAGGGGTTAGGGTTAGGGTTAGGGGTTAGGGTAAGGGTTAGGGTTAGGGTTAGGAGTTAAGGTTAGGGGTTAGGGGTTAGGGGTTAGGGGTTAGGGTTAGGGTTAGCTGGAATAGGCAGGAAAGACCCTCCCCTGGAGCCTCTGGAGGGACCACAGCCCTGCGATACCCTGACCTCAGTCTTCTGGCCTCAGATCTGGGAGAGAATAGTTTTCTGTTAGTTTAGCCACTACAGTGTGTGGTCATTTGTGATGACCACCCCAGGAGCCCCAAGGGTGGGAACAGTGGGGGCAGGCAAGGGACGGGGGTCAGCAAGCCCACCCCGAGCACCACGGCTTTCCCCTGCAGTCGGGCTGCCGCCCTGTGACCTGCCTGCCCACAGCGCTGGTCCCACATCTGTGGTAGAAACGGTCCCTAGTCGGGCGCCTGTGCACTGGGTCACGATCACCCACGGGACGCCAAGGCCCTCGGGGGCAGAGCCACGGCTGGGGGTCACCACTGCCCACTCTGTCCCCTCCCCAGGTGGACCCTCGGCTGCGCAGGAGACGAGGACGTGGTCTGGTTACAGCCGCCTATGCAGGCTGCCCAGGCCCCTGACGAAGTTCGAGGCGCCACGGTGGCGTCTTCCAGAGGCGGCCTCTGGTCACCGTCCATCTGTGTCACAAGAACGTGACCTCACATACAGGGGCCTCAGCTGCCTCCTGGGGTCAGGACAATAGGGTCGCCTTGCTCTGGCCTCAGGTGGGGAAGCAGAGAGAGCGCGTGCCCGGCTGCCTGTTGGGCTCCAGGCCTCGCCAGGGAGGGCTCCATGCAGCTAAGACCCCAGCGGGAGAGTCGGCCCTGGTCGGAGGGCAGGGACCCCATGCCACCCCTTGCACAGGCCACCCACTCAGGGGTCCACTCCACGGGCTGAGAAACCAAAGGGAGGGACATTGCAGCCCCTGACCTCCTTGGCTTCAGATCTTTTGCTAACACGCACCCCGCCCCCCGCCCGCCGTGCCCCACCATCGAATGGCACTTGCTTGGAGGATGCAATCAAGTACACCCAGGATCCAGAAAACGTCACTGGTAAGTTGGTGCCAGAACAGTTATGAAACAGACAGCTGGTTTGGGCCATGATCTCCTTCTCTGCCGCCTGAGATGTCCCAAGAACCAGGGGCAGGAGACCCGCCAGCCCACCCACGGGCCCTGCTCCCTGCCCTTTCAGGGCCGCCGGCGACATGGACGGGTGGAAGGATCAGGTCGGGGCTCCACCCTCACAGGCAGGCGTCCAGACACCGTTGTCCACCGGGCTCCCACTTTCCCTTCTGGCTGAACGCATAGCCGGAGCCTGTAAATCCCTTCTCAGGCTCATTCGTACTGAGCACCCTTCAAACACCAGGCTCTGTGCAGATAAACTGCCTCCCAAGCCCCTAGCTGAGCTCCCCGCGTGCGTCCAGAACTGTCCGGCGCTCTGCTGTCAACAGTCTTTGTGCGCGGAAGACTCCCCAGGTCCCGCGAGAGCAGGGTTGTCATGAGGGGGACCGGCCACTGGGGGGAGCCACAGACCCAGGGATGGGAGACCCGGTGGCGATGGAACCAAAAAGTTCACTCTGTGGGGTCCTTTCAAAGAATAAAAGCATCGTACATGCTGTGACGCACAAAGGCCCAGGAAGGAGCCGCTCCCGCCCACAGCTCAGTGACACCCACTCCTCTGTCCCCACCCTCGGACCCCCGGTGACTCTGAACCTTGGGACCCTCCAGGCCGGCCTGTGGGGACCCAGCTCCATCCGGCTCACTGGGCCACCGGGAGGCACAGGCGCTGGGTCCCAGTGGGTCTCGTCTGGTCTGGCTGCTCTAATGCTGCTGAACTGACGTCCTGACAGGAAGTGCTTCCCAAAAATGGGGTCATGGGGTCAAAGACACAAGCTCCTAGAATGTAGGTAACAGAGAGGGTCGGGACCTTCCAATGAAGACACAGGATGCACATGCCCCCGGCACTGCCAACCCTGCAGTGGGGATGGCGTGTTTCGTGTTTCCTCCACGCAGGGTGCAGGCAGGCAGATGAACGTATTCTGCACGTGGGCCAGAGGGAGGGGCAGACAGAATCAGAATCACCAAGATACGCACATGCTGTTCCCGGAGCCTGTGAACACTGCGGGGAATTCAGGTGCCGGTGGATTAAGGCTGCTAGTCAGCTGACCTTAAAGAGATGATCCTGGATTATCTGGACAGGCCCAATGGACTCACAAGGGCCCTTAAGTAGGGAAGAGGGAGGCGGATGAGCCACAGCCAAAGACATGGCATCACGAGAAAGACTGAACTGGTGTCACTGGCTTTGAAGGCAGAGGGGCCCAGAGAGTCAAGGACGCGGGCACCTCTAGAAGCCAGAAAAGGCAGGAAACGGATTCTCCCCTGGAGCCTTGGGAAGGATCAGCCCTGCCCACATCTTGATTTTAACCTAACGAGACCCACGTCAGACTTCTGGTCTCCAGAGCTCTGAGAGAATAAATCTGTGTAGTTTTAAGGCACTGACTTTGTGGTCATTGGTCACAGCGGCCGCTGGACCCTCATCTGCTCTGCATCTCCTGCCTGCTCTGCAGTGGGCCCTTCACCTGACCAGCAGCCCCTGCATCTCCACGTTCGGGGGTCCCTCCTGCATCCAGCCCTGTTCTTCCGCATCTGGGGTGCGGGTTGCCGGCCCCGTTTGTTACGGGGCACAGGCTTCCTTCTGACTCAGCTTTGCAAACACTTTCTCTGGTTTGTTCTCACTTTCATTTTCATGTGATCAACCCTCCATCCCTCGCTCTTGGTGGGTTCTTTTCTAGCTGCCCCCCCCACTGTGATGCCCCCGACCTTGCCCTGAATGACAGCCTGATGTTTGTAGTTTCCTTCTTAACATGGGGACCTTCAGACCATTGCTTCTCAACCCGCCAGCCAGGACCCGCTTCCCCCGACCTGTCGTGGCCAATAGTTTATAAAATACAGTAAAAATGTCACAGTGATGCAAGATGACACAAGCGTTTCCACACGGGGACTGTCGCTTTCTGTGCTCAGTGCCCTCACCCCAAACTGCCCGGGAGCCCTGGGTCACCATGTACAGAGACATCTGAGTCGGTTTTTTCCAGCTGCAGGGACAGACCTGCCCACGCAGGTCAGCAAGCAAACCGCCGCTTCCAGAGAACAACCACTGAGGCGCGCTGCGCGGGGCCAGTGGGAGGCCGAGCATAGAGGGGCCGCGGTCAGGCTCAAGCCCCGCAGCCCTCCCCTCCTCTCCTGGGGAAGAGCTGCCCCCAAGCCAGACCCACCAGCCCTACAGGAGAGCAGAGCCCTAGGCTGGGGCTGGCGGGGCCGCGAGAAGCTGGAGGAGGGAAAGGAGGGGTTTGCCGAAAGGGCAGGATGGACGGCTGGTGCACCCACTCCCACAGCTGCCGTGCCCACAAGCCGGCTCTGGGAGTCGCCAGCCGGGGCGTGTGCGTGTGCATCTGTGTGTGTGTGTGCGTGTGTGAGTGTGAGACACACACATCCCACCTCCAGAACTCGGGCAGCTAGGCTGGCCCAAACCTGGGAGGGGACAGTCCTTCTTGGCCTGGAGCTGCTGGGGATGGACACTCGAGAACACACCATCAGCTCTAACGGCCGCTTCCGGGCTGCAGCCTGGGCGTGAGCTGCGTCCAACAAAGGCGACCTTGTCCCCTAATTAACAGCCTCTCTTGTTCCAGAGGAAAGTTGAAAATGGGTATTCCATTAAGCTTTAAAATCACAAAAAATGTGGTGCAGGAAGTTATAAAAGTGAAAGTTGATTCATCTGAAGATGGTTTGTTTCACTGGAGCGCCAGGCACAGCCCCCTTCACAGCCCACCCTGAGTCACGTGGGCCGTTCCCCCTCCACGCGGCTGGACGGGGTCCAGGACAGAGTGCGGCTGCTTCCGTGCCGCATTCCACTGGAGGATGAAGGGGCCCCGCCTTCCTGAGAGGCTGCTTCTCAAAGCAGGTCCCCACCCACGTGGCCCAAGGAAATCAACGAAAGGTTAAAATCAGTGTCACCAACAAGATGACAGAGTACTTGGGAACACTGCAGGTCAGACTGGAGATGAATTCCCTGTGAAAACGTTCCTTCTCAGAGGACGTTGTCTAAAAGAGCCCAGAATCATCCTGGCTTTACAGGCCACGCCCAGGAGGAGAGCCGGGGCCCCAGTACGTCCCACGCTGGCCCTTGACCAGGCCACCCGTCCCGCTCCTCCCACGAAAAGGGCTGCCAGGAGGGGCTCCTATGGGTGATGGAAGGGACGTGTGTTCACAGAAGTTCCGATTCACACCCACACACCCACGCGAGGGGACCACAAGTCGTCATGACCCCCACAAAGCCCCAGCCCTGGGCCACACCCAACCCCTTGGCCCTGTGGGAGCCTCCTTAGTGGTGTCAGACCCTCCCATCTGCCCCAGCGAGGGGGCCACGCTCCCCACCATGCCCCCAGCAGACCCCACCCACTGCAGACCCCGCAGATGTCCCTCCTTGAGCCGGCCTGTCTGTCCCATAGCCATGGATCTGGGCAGGGCTTCAGGGCTCGGCCCATACCTGTCGGACACTCAGGCCATGCGGGGCTCCCTCTGCCAGGATGGGGAGCACCCTGGCCCCCAGTGCTCACCAAGGACAGGGCTGCCATTTCTGGATGGTTCTGTGGCCACAGCTGAGCGCCAGACGGTGGGCCTCCACACCCACCCTGACTGCCTGCCCTCGGACCAAACCACTCCCTCTGGGGGCCAGGGTGGGGGACCCACAGCACCGAGGAGGTGTGTCCCCTCCTGTCCCCCTCCTGCCCCACCCTGCTCCCTGGGACCCTCACCTGCGCCTGCATCCCCCGCAGGGGGCTCACCCCACCCACACCTTCTCGTGGCCCCCACCTGGGTGTGCACGAGCTCCTCTCCCACCTCGTGCCATCAGGGAAGGGGGCAGGGCTGCAGACACAGACAGCAGGGCAGCGGGTGCACCAGAGACAGGGCCCACCGAGCATGTTCCTAGAAAGCCATGGGGGTCGGACACTGCCTCCCCAGTCTACCCCCTAACCCATGCCCTGACAGGGTTCCCATGCCTGGGTTCTTCTTAAACTGCAGCCTGTTTGTGTAACGCGGACCACAGAGCCCCCATCTGCCTAGAACAGGCTGTTCAAAGGCCCTGGGGTCGTTCCACACCCAGAGCCATCCCAGCACTGGCCAATGAAGATGAGCGTCCACAGGAAGCCGGGCTCCAGAGGCTGCGACCCTCCAGGACCCCTGGCCGGGTGAGGGGTAGCCTCCGGACCCTGCAGGACGCCCCCATCTCTGCCCCAGCTGCCAGCTTGCCCCCGCAGACACACCCCAAACCACCTGCGTTGACAACCCCTTGGTAGGAAGGAGGCTGAGGAAGGAGATCCGAGTTGCAAATCCACCTGCTGCGCCCTCTGGGGCCCTGTCACGGTGCGGGCTGAGCAGGACAGACAGATCCTCCCACTTGGATGTGTCACCCTCGACCTGGGGTCAGATGGTCTCTGAGCTGAGAGCAGAGGTTTCAGGAGCCCCCGCACCTGTGCCCATGTGGGGGCACCTGCGTCCTGCTCCCTGAGGCCGGGATCAAAGGGCAGAAAGGCTGCTGCACCCCACCCCCGGGGGGCCACAACCCCTGGGTCCCCGTGCACGCGACCGTGGGGCTGGGGCTCCTGGAGAGGCCAGAGCCCGTCCCCCAGCTGCCCACTTCTCAGCACCCGCACGACAGCCTCACAGCCCCTTCGCGGCCGGAGGTGCAGGGCAGGCACGTGGCCGGTCACCATGTCAAGAAACATCCAGAGAATGGGGCCTGTTGGGGCCCCTCCGAGTCTCCCCCAGACCTGCTCCCCGATGAGCAGAACGAGCTTCCCTCTTCCCAGGACCTGTGAGGAGGCCACGGAGGCCTTGGGGAAGGGGCCTCCTCACAGGTCCTGGGCAGAGGTCTGTGAACCTGAATCCAGCCGCGAAGACCGCCGAGGCTGGGGCGCGCCTGGGCCGTCCGAGGCCCCCCCAGCCCCCGGAGCAGCCCAGCCCGGGACGGCCACTGAGTCTGCCTCTCCCTCGGGAACCAGGTGGTCCCACTGGCACACCTAACAAGTAGTGACAACCTAGTCCCTTAAAGTCTGCTCAGAATGTACCTATTAAAAATGAAGCATTTTTGAAATTTTAAAAGATTGAACCAAAACGTTCCATCTCATCAGCCAGACTTCCTACCGACATCTGAACAAATTCAACATGTTTCTGTCTCCGTGTTCTTCTACAAGACTCAGAAGGTCAAAAGAAATCAAACATTAAAAAGAGTCTGTGACCCCTCTCAAAATGAAACCGCTGTTGTTATTTTCTTTGGCTATGTCGTTAAGTCAAGTTTCAAAGAGGATTAACATCTGTGCAAGCTGCTGTTTTTCTCTAGAACCTTTCTGGCGTTTTCTCACGCAGTCATTACAGGAAGGGGGCCGGGGTGCCCTGTAGGGGGCGTTTTTCGGGAGCCCTCAACGGCACATTTGACATCACTCTGAAGTCAGGCGGGCAGTCAAGGGGTCAGTCTGATTTGTGCAGTTTCCGTCCACGGAGAGGCGAGCAAGCCTCGGGCAGGAGGGGACGAGACTGCGCCCTCCCCAGGGGCACCTCAGGTGGGTCCCACGTCACGTCTTCACAGTGTGGAGCCACGAGGGGTGTGAGGGAGGGGTCCTGCCCTGGGTGACCTGCTCCAGGCCCTTCGAGGAGCGTGAGGCACGGGAGCCTGGAGATGGGTGCAGCAGAACCTCCGGGGCCGCCTCGGGGGAGCCCACCCTGGAGAGCCATGGGCAGGCTGGTCCTTGGCCAAGCTCACGAGAGGCACCTCGGGGGGTCGCTCCCTCTGCCCCTGGGGTTCCTCCCCGGGGTCCCAGGGTCGGGTTGGCCTGCCCATCCCCAAGGCTCCAGGCCCTGCAGGATGCCCTCCCACCCCAAGGCCGAGTCCCTCAGCACAGGGGCCTAGAAGCAGGCACCTGGGCCCTTGGTAGGCATTTGCTCCATTTAAACCTGACAGCAACTTGACTAGACCAAGTCTTCAAAGACAAGAAAGGTGGGGTCCCCGAGGCCTTCCATGAATGCCTCCTGCCAGGGACCCACAGGGCCAGGCGAGCACCACTTGGGCGGCCCTCCCTTCTCACCTTCCTCCAAGGTCCACCTCTGTCCAGCCCGGGCCCCGTCCAGCCCCGCTGGCTGCCTGGCCCTTACCGGCCTCTGCATTAGTCCTGGGCCTGCGTCCAAAACTGTCTCAAGTAACAGACACTGAAAGCTCAGAGAGCGGCCGGGGGGCTCCCTGAGACCTCAGGGAAAATTCTGTTGGGTTCAGAAGCGTACCCAGCGCAACTACTGGGGCCTTGAGAAAACTGCCATCCTCTGGGGGCGGCAGGAACCCCCATCAGATCCATCCCCCTGCCCCACCCGGGGCCATCAGCGCCTGGCTTCCCGCCGGCCCCTGCGGCCGCTGAGTGGGGGGGCCCAGGCGGGGAGCAATGCGAGGTGGGGTGCACACGGTCCCTGCACACGGCAGGCGCTCACTGGAGGTGTCTGGAGTGCCCGCCGCCCTCGGCCCCGGCGAGAGCTCTGCTCTGGCTCAGGTCGCCTCCCAGGCTGCCTGACAGCCCAGATAAGCTGCTGTGCGTGGAATGTGACCTCCCCGGGGACATCAAGCCCCAGCCTGGCAAAGAAACCACCTGGAAGACAAATGACAACAGTCCCCGCAGGTCACAGACAGTGGAGCCGGCGGCCGTGGCCTCCCCACTCGTTTGTGTCGGTCCCTTCCGATCCCTGCCGGGCTGCCCACTGTGCAGGGTGACTGTGCCGCAGAGCCTGGTGACCCCAGCTCCCCGGCTGGCCAGTCCCCGCTGACCTGACGGCCTGTGCCATGAAAGGGCCAGGCCTGGGGCCTCTGCCAGAAGGGTCTGCGGCCCTAAAAGTTCTCTCCGTGTGGCCTCTGCCTAGACATAAAAGCAAATTCACCCGCCGCACGATGAGGCCCGAGGCCGGGACCAGCCGCCTGCACATTCCTAGACTTCCATCTGCCTTGGAACCGGACCCAGGGTCACCAGGAGCGACCCCCGAGCCTGCCCTGCACAGGCCCAGCCCCCTTCTGCAGCTCCCACAGGCCAGGTGGGGCAGGAGCCTGGGGTACCCCACCTGGAACCCCCTCCCAGGCACCCAGGCAGGTGGCTGAGGCCCCCACGGCAGTGGGGAGGCCCCCCCCATTCCTGCCACTTTAATCGCTTCAAGCCACCTGCCCTAAGCAGGGGCAAAGTGACTAGAGCTGAGGAGGGACCTTCCACCGCTTGGACTACAGCTGGGAGCCCCCACAGAGGGTCCTCAAACATGCAGGGATGCAACCGAGACCACCGGGGCCCACATCCCCACTTCATGGTCACGCCGCGCCCCGGCCCCCAGCATCAGTGTAGAAGCGAGCAGCAGGGCAGCAGGAGCCCTTGTGGGGGACACGGGGCGGCCGTCAGGGTGGTCAGAGGCAGCCACGCGGGGAACCAGGCCCAGGTGCAGATGGGCCCCGGGGAGGTGGAGAGGGGGCACCGGCAGCCGAGGTCCCATAGCGGCGGTCACGGTCACGCAGCTCACAAGGGATGCTGAGACAGTGCCTTCCAGATGCTGGGGGTGGGGAACCAGACACCCAGCAGTGTATCTGGCTGCACAGAAGGACCCCCGACACAGAAAGCGACCTGGGCCCAAGAGGCACTGCGCTCCCCGCCCCACCTGTCCCCTTCCTCTTCTCAGGGGCTTCATCACGGTCGTGGGGCCTGGTTGCCTGCTCATAGCCTGTTCATCAGCTCAGAGCTTAAAGCTGGAAGACCACGCCTCCAGCCCCACCAGGGACCACGGGCGTGGGGGGGACCCGGAACTGAGGCCCCTGGATGCAGCTCCAGCCATGCTGCGCACACAGGCGGACGAATGAGTGGAGGAGGATCGTGAAGGAAGACACCCCTGAGACAGCCACGCGTGTGGCAGGAAGCCTCCGCCTGACCTGCTCGACCACTCCCCACAGCGACCACCCTTCCACCTGCCCTCGCCTTGCGAGCCCCATGGTGGTGAGCAGAAAACACCCCTCCATCCTTGAGGGTCCTCAGGAGGCCACCGCCGGGGTGCTGTGCACACATGGTCCCACGGGGCTTCCAAGAGAAGGACCCTCAGACACAACCTGGGTGCTTTTAGGGAAAGCCACAGTCGCGAGTCCAGAGTCCCAAGTCCAGAGACAGTTCAGATACACAAGAAAATGTTTTAAAAGTGAAAGGACCTACACCGGCCTATCATTTAGTCATTAAAACAAAACAAACAAACAAAAAACCCCACAAAGCACTGACACTCTACAACGTGGATGAGCCTGGGAAACATGATGCTCAGTGAGAGAAGCCAGACTCAAAAGGACAAACACTGTAGGATTCCATCCACATGAAATGTCAAGAGCGGGCGAATCCAGAGACAGGAAGCAGATAAGGGGGACCAGGCGCTGGGCGGGGAGAGTGACCGCCAGCGGGTACGGGGTTTCCACGACAAGAATGTTCTCCAACTGCAGGGCCAATGGCTGCATAACACGGTGAATGTACTAAATGTCTCCAAATTGTTCACTTTAAATGGTTAGTTTTATGCTATGTGAATAAATAAATAAAAGTTAAAATAAAAAAAAGTTAAGCAAT
This sequence comes from Mesoplodon mirus, assembly GCF_964341445.2. Classification (NCBI taxonomy): domain Eukaryota; kingdom Metazoa; phylum Chordata; class Mammalia; order Artiodactyla; family Ziphiidae; genus Mesoplodon; species Mesoplodon mirus. The sequence continues at coordinate 146,268,678 of NC_138982.1, read as the reverse complement.
CTAGTTGGTCCGCAGCCTAAAGAAAAGAGAGCATATGACACCCGTGTCGTGAAGTCTCCTGACCTCAAGTCCTGGCCCTGGCCACGCCCAGCCGGTCACCGCCTGCACCCGGTGGGTGAGGGTGGCCCACCTCCCCCAGTCTCCTCAGCCCCTGTCCGGGAAGGCCACCCCATCACGCAGCACATCCACGGCCCCCAGCCTCGCTCACCCACATGCTCCTGAAGCCCTGAGGGGCACCGCGCGGTGAGATGCACCCTCAGAGCTCCTGGGGGGACCAGAGGGGGCATTCAGAAGGGCTGCATGAGGGAGGTGGTGTGGGCACATCCGCCCACCTCGGCTCCGACCCAGGAGCCCTGGGATCCTCTGGCTCCCGGGACGACGGCAGGAAGCAGCCTTCGCCACGGAGGGGCCAGAACCCCTGGGGGCCCCTGGGGCCTTGAGTCACTGTGCCTCATTGCTCAGCCGTGAGCTCATCGCCCAGGTGCCAGCCTGCACCCCGAGGCCGTGCCCTGTCTGCTTCCCCATCAGCCCTGGGGTGTCCGGCCCCAAGCCCCGAGCTGAGCGCAGACAAGCCAGGGCCCACGTGTCTGGAGGCAGAAATCAGAACCCAGATCCTAGCAGGACTGGGGCCACTCAGACCCCACCGTCCAGCAAAGGGGCCGGTGCAACATGGTTAGCACGTGGGCAGCTCCACCCGGACATGCCCGGCTTGGCCGGCGGGGCCCCGACACGCAGGCAGGCAGGTGAGATCACGCTGGGTGGGGGCAGGGCAAGCGGGGGCCTACCCACAGGGTGCGGCGCCCTCACCAAGCAGCGTCCCAGTGGGATGGGTGCAGTGGGCTCTGGGCTCTGACTGCGGCAGAGGCCAGGGGAGCCAGGTGCCTTGGGCTGCCGTGACCGAGGGGCACCTGCCTCTTGGGGTCCAGCCCAGAAGGCGCGGGCGGGAGGGGGCTCTGGGCCCCGAGTCTCTGGGAACATGTGCACACATGGGAAGGAGAGGGATGGGGACGGCGGGCGGGGGCACATTCTGAAGTGAAAGCTCCAGTGAGATGGAAGCAGACGTGAGGAAACATCAAGACGACAAGCTCGGCCATTCCCCACTTGGGGCACCACATGGTCACAGCATCCAGGAGGTTCAGCAGACCCGGCCCTACGAATGCTCCATCCAAAGGAGCCTCAATTAACACACACACATGTGCACACATGCACGTGCACACAACACACACCCATGCACCTGCGTGCACACACAGGCACACTCACACACCTGCACACATGCACACCCATGCACCTGCATACACACATGCACGTGCGTTCACACACATGCACACGCATACACGCACACACTCACGGCCTTTAAAAAAAGGTCTCATGAAGCAAGGGGTGCTCTCTTCCTCAGGGACTGTCTGGCAGCAGGATGGGAGACGCCCGCTTGCTCGGGAACACCTGTGTTCAGTGACCATCACACCCTCTTACCTCTGCTCAGCCCCGAGCTCCCTGCACGGCCCTCGGCAGCTCCTTCCACCACCAGGGACTGTGGGTGAGACTCTGCAACTCCCAGGGTCTGGGGTCCTCCCCCGCCAGCCAGCAGCCCTGGGGCCACTGGCCACGGTGAAGAGGCAGGCAGAGTGTCTGCCGGGGGACAGGACAAGCCAGGGAAGACGACAATGGAACCCACAAATCCGCAGCCTAGCCTTAAATCCAGGGATGCCAGAGTTATCACCCAAGGGACGTCACCTCTGCGGCCAGCAGACAGGCAGGGGCTCCCATGTGGCTCACCAGGAGCCCTGGCTGCTGCCGAAACGGCCTCAGCTTCAGACACACCTCCACTCGGGACTGTTCGTGGAGGCTTGTGGGCCCCTGAAATCCAGCAGGGAACACACCGGGCCCCGTGCATAGTCGGTGCACAGAAAAGATGGGAAGGGTGCACCCTCCAGGCCGAGCCCCGCCCACCCCCCGCCATCTCAGACGCTGACCCCCACAGCCGGGGACCCCGCGGGCCATCCGGCTGTGGATGCCTCTGCCCAGACACCCCTACCCTAAAGGCTGCAGGCAGCCCTGAGCCCAAGCCGCAGGGCCCTCGCCGGCCGCCTCGAGGCCAGCCCCCCGGCTGGGACGGAGGGCACAAGGCCACATCCTCAGAGGCACGCACCTCGGTCCACAGGGTGCAGCCAGCACCCCTGCTGCTCCCGGGGCACCTGCAGGCTCCTCGGGGTCTGGGGGGAACGGAAGCCACCAGCTGCCCCCACTGCCCTTACCGACCCAGTCACTGGGCCTGACCGGGGCCCTCAGAGCTGGTTCTCCCTGGTCTGCCTCAGCAGGAATGGGCACCCAACCCCACCGCCACCCACCTGCGTCCTCAGCCTGGCCAGAGTGGCCGGCCAGGCTCGGGCGGGAGGACCTGGAACTCTGCTCCCCAGTGTCTGGGGGTCACAGGCCCCCTCACCTGCACACATGGCCCGTGGTCCAGCACCCCGGCTGCCCCTTCCCTCGTGCCCCGTCACCTCGGCCCTCACCCCAACAGCAGCTCGCATTGGCCGCGTGCTTGTTCCTGAAACTGCTCAATGCACTGAGGTATCAAACGATCCACCGAGACAGGCGCTCAGAGGGACCGGCCTCTGAAGGGGGCTCAGGGCTTTGGAAAGACGCAAAGACAAGCGGCTTAAGAACACTCGCTGTCGTTTACGCCGGGCAGGGCGCCTGCAGAAAGGCGGGAAAACCAAGGGGACTCGCGCTTAGCCCCTCCCCAATTCTCGTCCAGGTTAAAGAGGTGAACAGAACCACAGACGATGCTCCACGACGTTCCAGCAAAAAGGACGTCGCTAGGTCAGGAGCAGGTGCTTCACCCACGCGGGAGTCGCAGGTGGCCCTGAGGTTTGCGTTTCTGCGTCGGCGAACAGGAATCCTGGGGCCTGGAGCTGGATGCTCAGGCTCCTCTCTCTTTCCTTCTCTCTCTCTCTCTCCTTCTCTCTTTCTCTCTCCCTCTCTGTCTCTGTCTCTCTCTCTCTAATTTATCAGGGTTTAAAGTCAGACAGCACTAGGTTCATAGCAGCGCACAGCCACGTCCTTCAGGCCCTGGGAGGAGCCCTCCTGGATGACGTGGGGAGCAGGCGTTCCCCAGAGGCCCCCAGTCACCCCACGCCAAGTCCTCAGGCAGGGGCGTTTCCTTCCTGGCACCCCATGTCTGGAGCCCCAGCTCTGCACGCCCCCCGGACCAGGGCCACAGCTGGGGAAGGCAGGGATGCAGGACACACCCGGGGGACCTTGGCCCCTGCAGGAGGCCCCTGGGGGCAGCCACATGCGCCAGCCAGTCCCGCCCGGGCCCCCGCAGTGCCGTCCGGCCTTAGAGCACAGGAGGGATCCTGACAGCAGAAAACGGAGGTTTAGAGAACGAGAAACCACAGGCAGGGACGGGATCACGCGAATGAAGATCAACAGGCCGACAGGCACACAGCTTAAATTCCTTCCCAAAGTGACAGTAAGACGGAAAGCAGCCAGCTGCAGCCTCTGGCATCTGGGAAGTTTCGGGTTTGTTGCTGTCATTGTTTTAATCAGCACGGGTTCTACCGGGGCCCACCCGACGGCCCAGCCCAGGCCACCACCGGGGGCTGCAGGCCCTGCCTGTGGCCCTCAGGGACACCTGAGAACTGGGCAGTGTCCCAGGTCTGGGCTGGCGCCAGCCACCTCCTAGAGATCCTGCTGTGACACCAGGGTTTTCAGGGGGCTTTACAGGGAGGGCCAGTAACCTGAGGCCCTCCGGGGGCTGCCCGGGGCAATCTGAACGAGGTAGGTCACCAGGCGGAAAGGGGGACAGCCAGCCTCGGGCCTCGTCAGACCTGTGGGAGGCCGGGGGGGGTCCGTGAGTGGTGGGCCCCACAGAGGGAGCTGCGGGCGGAGGACGGTGCCCTGCCCTTCCAAAGTGCAGGACGGAAACCACAGGCCTCCAGCCACAATCCCCCTGTGCCCCCTGAACTGAGGGGCTCGATCCACACCTTGGACCGGGTCTCGGGGGCCGACATTAGAGATGGGCCCCTCCTCTGCCACAGCATCCTCCTGAGCCCTCTCAACCAGAGCAGCACGAGACACAGGGGGACATTCTGAAGTGAGAATGGGAGCAGAGTGTCCCTTCCGTCCGGTGACTCTCTGCGGGGGACTCCAGGCCAGCGCAGGGCTGGCCCCGGGTGGTCACCATGCTGCGGCGTCCCCTGAACACTCGCCCGGGCCCCGCAGCTGACACACGGCAGAGCTGGGCACCAGGCGTGATGACCGGCAGCCTGCCCACCTCCCCACCCACTCCAGGGCCTCCCAGCGAGAGGGATCTCGTGTCCACTCCCAGAGTCTGACAGGCCTGCCACGGGCAGCACCGAGTGTGCTCAGCCCAGCAACGGCCAGGACCCCGCCGTACGGAGGCGCTCGGTGGGTGTGGGCGCGCTCTTCAGCTGCTGTGTGCATCGACATGCCCTTCCCCATAAGGCGCTGGCCGTGTTACCACGGGTGTCACGTTGGGCGCTCAGGCAAAGAGGTGGCCCACCAGGGCCCTCGGGCGGAAGACCCTCTCCCGACCCCATGGCACCAGCGCTGGGCACTCAGGGCTGCCCCACCAGGGTGGCAGGGGCAGCCCAGCTCCCCCAGGCCCAGTGCAGTTTGTCTGGTGGTTCCGGCCAGAAGGCCGCTGAACGGCTGGCTGGACACGGGCTCCCCAGGCACTGAGACCCCGGCGGGGAGGGGGGGCTCCTCTGTCCAGCCTCTCAAGCCTCACGCGCGTTCTGCACCTTACACTCCAAACCAGACGCGCGGCAGGAACGTCTGGGTTGGGGACACTGGGCGCACCCGGCCACTGCCCACAGGGACGGCGCTGCAGAGCCTGGTCCTCGGACGGCTCCTAGGAGCTGGCTCAACCTGGGGAAGGTGCCACCGCAGCTGCTGACCATACATCTGGGGTGAGAAGGAAGTCATTCTTCCAAAAACGGGGAGGGGCTCAGGGGGGCCTGAGGGCTCATGTTGAGGAGCTCGGCGCTGACGGGGTCCCACAGCAGGGCTGGGACAAGGTGCCCACACGGCAGTGAGGGCGGCCCCTGGGAGACCAGGACTCAGAGAAGGCGACCTACGGTCACCCAGCGAGGCAGGTTGTCCAGGCCGGTCTGCGGCCTTGGCCTCCCGTGCTCTGTCCCGCCTGGGGACACCCAGGACAGACGGACGCTCTCGAAGGCGCCCAGTCCCAGCAAGGCTTCATCATCAGACCCCGAGGCTCAGTGACCCCATCTCCCAGCTCAATTTGCCCTGAGGACAAGGAAGAGGTAGCAGGGATGGCTGGCCACAAGTCAGGGCCCCTGAAATCTCTCGAACCTCCTAGAAACTGCCCTCCAGGACTGAGGGGTCTCCCCCGCAGACCCCCATCTCCCTGTGGGGACAGCGGCCCTTCGGCCAGGGAGAGCCCGTGAGCCTCACGACCCTGAGACAGCCATCCGAGCCCCTCCCGGCACGGCCTGGCCTCCTGCAGCAGGACCTCGTCTGCTCCGTGTCTGCTGACACCCAGCATCCAGCGCGGTGGCCAGCCGGTGAGGGGAGCCGGGCCAGACCGTGGGCTTCAGCGTCTCTCTCCCATTCCTGCAGCTCCACGGCGACCAGCGTCCGCACACCTTCAAAGCCCGCACAGGAGCGGGCAAACCCCCTGGTGACCCCTGGGTGCAGGAACGCCTCTGCATCCCCAGTAACTGCGCACCTAAGCCAGGCCCTCGCCCCGCGAAGCTGCACCGCCAAGACCTCAGGCAGGGCCGGCCGTGCACTCTGGCCAAGTGCATGAGCCATCATTCTCACGAAGCCCTCAGAAGTCCATCCATGCATCTGGGAAGCATTTACGAGCCCCAGCTGTGGGCCAGGCATGACGTTAGGTGCTGGGGGCCTCAGGTCCCCCGCGCTGGGGGAGGATGGCAGCCAGACACTGATGCCCAGGGCACTGGGCAGGGGAAAGGTCAGCGGCCACAGTGGAGGTGCAGGCGTCGGGTCCAGGGGGTAGATGAGGTCCACCAGGCAGGGACGGGGTAGACGGAGAAGCAGGTGGACACTCGAAGGCGGGCGTCGTCCCCTGGGGTGGCCGTCCCGGTGCCCCTTGGGCCACTGCCCACCATCTCCTTCCCAGGCCACAGAGAGGCTGGCATGGAGTGGGGAGTGGGGGGGCCCGGATGGGCCTGTAGCCGCTTCCCTCCAGGTGGACGCAGGGTTGGGGAGAGGGGGCCGGGCTGGACCAGTGGCCAGCTAAGGACCCCCTGCCCGGGCTCCGCGGGACGAGGGGCAGGTTGGCGGCTGGACAGCTCGGGAGGAAGCTGCGTGTGGGGGGTGGGGATGGGGGCGGCGAGGCTGCAAGGAGCTGACCTGGGGTGCAGATGCCACTTGGTTAAACCTCAGGGTGAGCCTGTGTGCTGTCCGGGTGGAAGGAAAGGAGGTGTGGGCCGAGTCGAGTGTGGGCTGGGCTCGGGCCCCCCCCCACCGTGGGCGTGAGGGTCACAGCCGCCCAGAAGTCCCACAGGCCGGTGACCCAGGGCCCTTGGAGCCGAGGACATTTGCGCAGAGCTCTCGCTCCTCCAGTACAAGCAGGTGCCCGGCGTCCGGTGCCCAGAAGATCTTGACGGCCCTCCCAGCCCCAGCGCCCACCGGTCGTTGCCCAGTACCTGGGGCTTCGTGTCAGGAAGGCACCCCCCGCACGTGGCTGAACTTAAAATGACGTGCGCCTCGGTCAGCTAGGAGCGAAGACACCACCTGTCACCCCCCGCCATGCGCCCACCCCTTCCAACCCCGTGGGAGGCACCTGCAGGAATCGCCAGATGGAAGGGACTGTTACTAATCAAATGAAAGCATAATAAGTAGCATGCGGAGACCTAGCTTCTCATTGTGAGCGGTTCTGGAATCTGCTAACTGCAAACTAGCCTTACCATCAGGAGCGGAGGGATCTGGTGCCCACAGACGGGAGCTGCACTCAAATGTCCACCCATGGCCTTGTGGTCGGGAAGGAGGGTGTGCTCGGGACCCTGCACCCCCACCCCCTCCCCACCTCCGGGCTGTGTCAGGGGCCGTGTGACAGAGCGGGAGGAGGGAGCGTCCCCTGACCGAGGCCCCAAAAGGACAGCGAGATGCAGGAAGGCCCTGCCGGCCGTGTGGAACTCTGCTCCGAGGTGAAGTAGTCAGGACTCTTCCTCACTCAGCACAGCCTTGCTGCTCTGTACACACTGGGCCTCAACCTCCCTTCACCGGACTCACCTCCTTCTTGCTCCCGTCCGACTACCGCTGACCCTGCGATGGGACCATTCCTACTGCTCAGCCCACCCACTGTCACTCCTGGGGTCAGAGGCACAGGTGGTCCTTGAACGTGGGCCACGGGTCTCCTCACAAGGGGCACTAAACACATGGCACAGGATTGTAACTTTCAGTAAGGATGAAACAGGGCTGCAAACACTTCCGGGGACAAAGTCCAGTCTCACCCAGAGGCCCTCCGTCTGCCCGTCTGTCCTCAAGGAGCCTAGAGTGTGCTGAGCGGGACCCACACGGGCACCAGCCAACCTGACACAGAGTAGGCGCCAGTGCAGACGCCGCTGGGGAGCCCGTCGGGAGCCGCAGAGAGGGGCCCGCCTTCCAGCTTGGTGAGTCGGGGGCACACTGAGAAGCACAGGCGGGCCATCAGCAGCCCTGCCCTTCCTGGTAAAAGGCAGGAGTGTGCAGCAGGACCACGGAACTCGCCACGCACAGCTCCCCACGGAGGCCCCTGGGTCCGGAGCCGCAGCTCCTTCTCGCTGGGAGTCCTGCACCGCTAACGCTTGGTAGCCTGAGGGCAGCTGGGTCCAAGTGCCTTCGCTGCCCACACCCACCGCTGGCCCCAGAAGGTTCCGGAGAGTGGAAGGACAGGGAACCCGCTCTCTCAGGGCTACAGGAATGCCATCCCGCCAGCCGTAATCCTGTTGCTGGGATACGAGCGAGGAGGAGACGCAGCCGAGCTGGACTAGCGTCTAGACAGCACGACCTTCTCCAGATATAACTGGACCCAAATCGCAGCGTCATGAACTGACAGCAGAAATAAAGGAGGAGGCTGTGCGCGGTGTCTCGTGGGGACGCTCCTGTGGTGAGAGGGCCATCGCGCCTGCTCAGGCCGTGAGCGCCAGCCCAGGGCGGGGCCCGCTGCAGGCTGTGCACAAAGGGGCTTTCATCTGAGGGGCCTCACAGCCTCGATTAGCGATGAGAGAGCTCAGAGGTGGGGGGGATGTGAATCGTGAGAGGGGAACTCCTGTGCTCGGTGCAAAGTGAAGTCAGGGCAACCTGCACCAGTGCACCCACCTGGGGCCCAAGCAGGTGCGAGCAGCCACCCCCAACCCTGGAAGCCGGAGCCCCACCTCCCATCATGAGCGTCCCCCCACCTCACGGGCAGCCACCGGCCCGGGAACGGCACAGGCCACAAAGCGGCACCTCGACCTGGCCTCGGGGGTGACGCGGGCCGGGGTGGAGGTGGTGTGGCTTCACCGGGGCCGACGCAGCCACAGCTTACAGGGGGACGCCTTTACCTGAGAGCAGGTTACACCGCGGCCTGTGCGGTGTCTTCCCGCCCGTGTCCTGGGTGAGCCGGGGCTCACGGAACGGCAGGGTCGGCATGTTGACCACCAAGGAGGAGCAGAGGGACGGCGGGGGGCAGGACGCACAGCCCAGACCCCTTGGCACAGGGGGGCGGCCGGGCCGGGACCCAGAGCCGTGACCCACGGGAAAGAGCAAGGACACCCAAGAGTGCGGTCGCAGGGACGCCGGGCCCTGGCACACGGAAGGGCGTGCGGGGGGCATCCGGGGGGCTGGTCAACAGGCACAGGGAAAGAGAACGGGCGCCCCGAAGCTCGGGCAGTCACAGCGAGCGACCGTCACCGCTGATAGGACGAAGTCCGCTCGGGACACCGCGGCACAAGGAAGGTGTCTCCGCGGATCCCACCCTCGTCTCTGTGACCCGCGTCTCCCAGAAGCTCAGGCCCAGCGCTGCCCTTTAAGAAGTGGCTCCCCAAACATGCATGTCCTGAGCCAGGAAAACAGGAGAGACTCCTCATCACTCAAAAAGGCCCTTTAGTAAAAGCACATTAAGGCACGAGGGTTGTTTCTGTAGAAGAGAAAGGCAAAGGTCAAATCAGATGCTTCCAAACACCTGAAACTCAAAGTGAGACGGCGCCCCTGGAAGCGTCGATCCTGGATCGTTCCCAAGGGATGCTCGCATGTAACTGGGGAAACACAGGGAAAGGTGGATGGCGGGGAGGGGCTGATTTCCAATCCAGTGGGCAGGTGAGAGCTGCGGCTTTAGAATTCAACTCCCCATCGTCTACTAGCTACTTAGGGTTCAAAACCCAGTACAACCTGCGCAGAGACCTGGTGAGCAGGGTCTTCAGCTGGGACCGAACAGACCAGGGTGACCAGCCATGATGGACGACGCTGCCGCCAAAGGCCCTGGATTTCTGAATCCAAGCAGAGACATGTGCCCTGCCCCTCCTCTGTCCCATGACCCTGGGGAGGAGCTGCACAGCCTCCCCGCAGAGTCCCCTGAGGAAGTGACCTTTGGGCTGGGCCAGCCCTGGCCGCTCCTGAGCTGGCCTACAGAGGGCCTGAGGCGGGGGGCCCATCCACTTCTGGGAGTCGGGGGATGGGAACAAGAGCAAACTGCACCCAAGGGTCACGGGCACAGCCCCCAACCCCTCCTGGCTGCCTGCCACCCTGGGCTCCGTCTCTGGCCGCCCAGAAGGTACAAAGCCAGGCCTGCGGGAGCCAGGCTGAGCTCTCAGCCACACGCCCTGCCCGGACGTCCCTGGTCTCTCTGAGTGCGTGAGATCTGAGAAAGGTCCCTGTGCCGGAGGAGAGGTGACAACACCCAGTACGTGAAGGCAAATGAAGATGTAGTTTGCCTGTCAGGAGCCACCTCACAGATGGGCCAGTCTGGCCGTTTTCGTAAGTGAAGCAAGTCTGGCCACCAGTTCCCACCGGCCATCGAGTCTCTTGGCACAGATAACTGAAGGTCCACCTCGGATAACTGAAGGTCCGCCCAGCACCTGATAACTGAAAGTCCACCTCGGATAACTGAAGGTCCACCCAGAATCCAGATAACTGAAGGTCCACCCAGCACCCGGATAACTGAAGGCCCACCTGGCATCCAGATAACTGAAGGTCCACCTCGGATAACTGAAGGTCCACCCAGAATCCAGATAACTGAAGGTCCACCCAGCACCCGGATAACTGAAGGCCCACCCGGCATCCGGATAACTGAAGGTCCACCTCGGATAACTGAAGGCCCACCCAGCACCTGGATAACTGAAGGTCCATATCGGATAACTGAAGGTCCACCCAGCATCCAGACAACTGAAGGTCCATCTCGGATAACTGAAGGTCCACCCAGCACCCAGATAACTTAAGGTCCAGCCAGCACCCAAGATGGTTGGAAGCTGACAAGCACTGGTCCGTTCCACAAGTACTGAGTACTGTCCACCTGCCCGGCAACTGGTCAGATTTACTTTATAAACCCTTTCTGCAACACGCCAGGACACTGGGCAGAATTGGCACTTTCTGGGAATGTGCTTTTGTGCCATTTGCCTCATTCTCCAAAAACAGAACAGAGGGGGTTGCTGTCCGACCTTATGGACAATAACACCCACCCCTGCCCTGCGAGGGCCCTGCCAGAGAGAGTCGCAGGAGAGACCCCCCGACACACACAGTCCCCTTGCCCACAGGCCCGTCCAGGCACTCTCAGGCGTCCTGACGTCTGCCCCGGCCCCGCTCACCTGCCCTCTGTCCGCCCTCCTCCCTCCCCCGTTCAAGCTTCCATCAGCCAGTTGGAGCCCAGAGCCAGCATGTCAGAGCCCCTGGTGCCACCCGGGGACACGTGGAGGTCATTCTGGGACCTGAGAATGGGGTCCCACTGAGCTCTAAGAGATTCCTAGGAAGGGGCCCCTCTAACCTCTCCACAGAGAGTCCCCAGGCCAGGGTGCTGGGTGTGCAGGACGGGGAGTCGACCCTCGGGACTTGGGGGTCAGGAAGGGCACTCAGGGGCCCTGTACAGGGCGTGGGGGTCCCAAGGCCTTCGAAAGTTTCAGAGGTTTCACACTGTCGAGAAGCAGCACTTTACCAACGAGAAAATTTGTGTCACTGTGACTCCACCCCTGCCGCTGACCTAGCCACACACTGGACAGCGTCCTGCAGCTGCTGGAGCAAATGACCCCGGAGTCAGGGGCTGGAAACCACATGAACTGCGCTCCACAGTTCTGGAGGCCAGAGGCCTAAAACCCAGGTGTCGGAACGACTGTGCTCCTTTCCGGAGGCCCCAGGGAGGACCCAGTCCCTCGGTTCCAGCATCTAGAAGCCGCCTGTGTTCCTCGGCTCGTAGCCCCTTCCTGCATCTTCCAATCTCTCCCTCAACCTGTGCTTCCATCGCCACGTCTCCTTGTTCTGACCTGACCCTCTGGCCTCCCCCATCCCTTCTTAGGGCCCTAGGATTACATGCAGGCCCACCCGGGTAATCCAGGGTCATCTCCACGTAGGTCCTCCCGGGTAATCCAGGGTCATCTCCATGTAGGCCCACCCAGGTAATCCATGGTCGTCTCCGCAGCTCAAGAGCCTCATCCCACTCAAAGTCCTGTTTACCACGTAAAGCAGCATTCACGGGTCCTGTGGATCAGGATGGCGAGGTCTTTGGGGGCTGACATTCAGCAGACCATATGCCATGGGAAGAAAAAGTTTAAACGCTGGGAGGTGGGGTTGTCTAGGGTCTTAAATGTGGGGAAGTTAGGTGCTTGGGAGGCCAGTTCGCCGTCCAGGAGTGGGCGGTGGGGTGGGGATGTTTTCCCATCTGGGAAGCAGACCAGCTTGCGGCTGGCTCTCCGGGGGGCCCTGAGGCTTCTGCACCCAGAGGGGCTGTCCACGCAGGCTGGGAGTGGAGTCAGCAGGGAGGGCAGCCCAGGTCCGTTTAAGATGTCCCATTTCCCCCACATTGACAGTAAAGACTGGGTTGGAATGGGTGCTTTTTCTTTCTGGTTTCCAAGCCTCCACAGCATTCTTAACTATTGCTGCAATATAAGGTTATGAAGGAAGGAACAGCAGAGCATCGCAGATTCTGAGTCAGCGCCAGCCGGGCCCGAGTCCCCTGGGGATGGAGGCTCACATTAGCCAGAAAACAGGAAGGTCCTGGCTGCCCCAAGGACACTGGTGACCTGGACCAAGATGGGTCCCCCGGTGCCACAGGGGGACAAGGCCAAGATGGGAGGACCCAAGGCAAGCAGAGGTCGCTGCCAACACTACCCGCCGGTGTGGAAGCATGCTAAGCCTGCAACCCTGGGTCAGCCTTGGGGAAGTGAGAAGAAGTGAGCCAGAGAAGTGAGCAAAGTGACAGCTGGAACCTTGAAGTGGGGCAGGAGGGCCGGGCCCTGCAGGGGCATCTGGGCTCAGAAAGGGCCGTCCTCTCCTCCAGGGGCCAAGAGGATGAGGAGCAGAGGTGGCTCAGGGCCAGGTGTGGACATGCCCAGGGCGGCGGAAGGAGAGCTGTCTAGTTGGAATGATCGTCTGTGGTAGAAAAAGCCTCTCCCAGCTCCACCGATGGGCTGGCTGTGCCCTCTCCTGGGGGGCCTGCCTTTTAAAGCCCTCAGGCCCTGTGTGAGGAGGGGAAGGAGGGTCTGAGCTGGGCCCGCGAGCGGTGCCTGGCGGCCTGGGGTAGAGCCGCTGGAGAGGGAGCAGGTCTGCCCCAGGTAGGGAGACCCTGAAGGTGAGCGTGCACGGGATCCAGGGTGGCTTCCCCTCGTTCTGGTTGGAAGGCTTGGGTGACAGAGGACAGAAAGGACGCCGCCCTGTCTGTTGTCCTCTGAGCAAGCGCTGCCCAGACGACACCCCATCAGGCTGAGCTCAGATTCCCAGCACAGACGGGGCCTCAATGCGGGAACCCCAGGAACTGGCCTGGCTCGCAGAGAACAAGAGGCTCCGTGGAATCTCAGCGGGAGATTTTTTTCAAAATACAGCAGCCTCGTGACAAGATCCAACAGGCAGAGGCAGGTCTGCGATCCCTGGATCACCCCCATGGGACACGTGGGTGGGTGAGACCACAAGGGCACCTGGGCCCAGAACACTTGCAGGACTTCGGAGCTGCGGGCATGAGTGGGCTGCTTTGTCTAAAACACATGATCGTCTTAGCAGGCGGAGCCCATGGCCAAGTAAGAAGGACAAAAACTGTGTTCCGGTCACGAGGACCCACTTCCTGCTCTTGGTGCTCACCAGGCCCTCCTTCCAGGCCCCGCCCTGCCGGGTGGCTTAGGCCATCCCCGACGGTGTCCCCAGAGCCCAAGGAGGAGTTGTCAGGACACATCCCAGGAAGCTCCCTGCAGGAATGCCCTACTCAGTCCCACAGAGCCCCACTGTCTTCCCCAATTTACAACCAGAGGCACAGAGACGGTGAGGAATCTGCCAAAGGTCACACAGCGCTCAGAAGCAAAGCTGGAATTAAAACCTGGAGCCTGGGCTCTCTACCCACATAGCAGATGGTGTCCCATCCACAAACACAAAGTGGCCAGCCAGGTTGCCTGCCAGCTGTAATAGACCACGATTTAGTGACTCCATACTTGTTTTCTGCAAGGACTAGCTCTAACTCCACGCCCACCAAAGCCGAGTCAAGAAAATAAGAGCCACATGCAGCCCGTGGCCCCCCAGCACTCTGCCTGCTGGCGCGCACAGTTTTCCTCTCTGAATTCTCCCGACCCCCGCATCACCCCTGCAACGCAGATGAGCCCAGGCCGCTGTCCCTGAGCCGTGATCGTCACACGTGTCCTACCTCTACAGGAAAAGGCCATAAAAATAAGGGAAAAAAACAACACCCTGCTTTAAGAAATTTCACATTCCCAATTAAAGCCTGCCCACAAACTAGAAAATATGCCAAATATGCCCCCCAGGAGGTGACACCACAGGCAGGCATGACAAGGAGGAAGAGAGCGCACAGACAGAGGATGGATGTCAGAGAAGGAGAGATGCGAAGGCCAAAGAACACTCCAGAACCTGCACCCTCACTGGACGGAAACTCACAAAGTAGAGCACAGAAATGGTATTTCTCCATTTATCAGATTAGCAGGATTTTCAAAGTGACAGTGCCCAGCCCTGGCGGTTTGGGCTGAAAAGCTGCACGGAACTAATATCCATCTGGAGGGATGTCCACCCCCCTCCCGAAGGTCCCAACTAGAGCCCCACCCCCGCACTCAGCCCCAGCGCTGCCATGGGGCCTCCCCAGATAAGCAGCCCAGACCCTGCCCTCGGTCACTCAGGGACACTGCTGTTTACCTTCCTGTTTGGGGCAGGCAGGGCGCAAACAGAGGTGCTCAAAAATGACTCAGGAAAGAGGAAGTCAATGGACCAAGGGGCCAGGTGGCTGGGTTCACCACCCACCACCTCCCAGCCCCGGACCAGCCGGGGCGAAAGGAAGGCCTTCCCAAGTTCTCCGCTAATGCAAACCCCGACCCCCGGCCCCAGATGCGTGAGCCCCAGCTTGGAAGAGACCCTGGCTCCGTGGCCCAACTGGCTGGTCCAGGGGAGCTCAGGGGCAGGCAGGGCCCCCTCAGGGGCTCAGGCCCACCCTGCATCAGGCGCCCGGTCGGCCTGCGGAGCACTATCCCCTCTGCCCACGGCCCTGCCCTCCCAACTGCAAGGGGAGGGGGAGAACCTTCCCGCCTCACGCTGTCAAAGCAGCAGCATCCACGCAAATCACGGTTTCCCTTCCAAGATGAAGTCCCCTGGTTGCCTAAACGGAAACGGGGAAGAAAGGTGTCCCTTCGCCCTAGAGGCCATGGGGGCTCTGGATTCAGGCCCCAGCAGAGATGCATTCGGCCTCCAGCTCCCAGCAGCTGGGTCGGTGCTCTTCCCCGGGCCGTCCCCGTTTCCAGGACGAGAGAAGCTTACGTTTGTGCACGGTGGGCACCAAGATGCGGTTCAACCGCTGCCGGGACGTGCCCTCCAGGCACTGCTTTCACAGCGGCTCAAGTCTCCCCAAAGCGGAAGAGCGCCTCTCGTGCTCACTGAAAACAGCCTGTGCCAGCAGGTTCTGTGCAAACAGGAGACCCAGCTGCCGGAGCCTGGTACCGTCTCCAAGATTTCTGAGCTTGGATGCAAAACAAGGAGGCCTGACCGTGCCTAATTCTGAATCTACTCAAGGAACAGTGCAAAAAGTAGAAACGAGTACTTCGGACCAAAATTAAATGAATGACTGAATGAATAAAAAAATAAATAAATCAGTAACATGCAATGTCTGCTCCGGGCTCCATGACAACCACCAACACCAATCCATCAAAAGCACGTGCATGGTCTCTGCAGTTTCCATTCAGGCCCTGCCACTGTGACCCGCCACCAAGCTCTGGTCACACAGGCTCCATCCCCTCGCCTTGCAGCCTCGTCCCCAAGCCTTTGGCTCTGGTCTCATGTCCTTTGTGGGGAAACACCCTGTAAAGGTCAACCTTGACCCGTGGCCAGTGCCTGGGCCAGCTGGACCCACCACAGAGCCTCTTGGTCTTCCAGAAACCAGGGGTGGCCAAGAGCCCCACCCATCACCCCAGCTCAGTGCTGGGTGCCCCTGCCCTGTGCCACCGGCCTCGTCACGGTGCATCAGCCCAGGAGTGTCCCCGTCTGCCAGCACGGAATTCCAGAAAGGTGTACCGGCCTGTGAACAAGTCCTCCTTCCTGGGCACTCGCTGAAGTCAGCCAGGAGGCCGTGCCGGGACTTGTCTCCTCTGCCAGAGAAGCTGGGGCGGGGGTAGGACACGCCCCTGCCGGTTGGCAGGCGGAGCACAGACACTGCCCTGCGGCCCCCAAATTTCATCTGACTCAGCGCATCCGTGATCTAAAGCTCCTTCTGACAGCCGTTCTGCACGGCCCAGACCCGCCAATCGAAAACATGACCCCAAGGGCCAGCCCAAGTCACCCAGCCACACCCTGCCGGCATCGGGCAGTGCTGGGGAGCAGGACAGAGAAAGCTCCCTGTCTTCACCAAGTATGCCCAAGGGATGCAGTGGACGGTGCGAGGTCCCGGACACGTGTGGAGATTCCACGAGCAGCATCAAACACCAGGCATGTCACACACGGGCGCTGTGAGGGGCTTCACAATGCAACCACCTGCTGCTCGGGGCACCCAGAAAGGGGGAAGGGGCTGTCCCCGCCCCGGGAAACAAGCAGGAAACCAAGGCAGCACCCACCCCCCCCAGTGCTCCTCCCAAGACTGGCAGGAGGGCAGGGAGGGCTCAGAGGCCCAGTCCTTCTTGGGAAGGAGCTGGGCCTGGCAGAGCGCTCATCCAGACCCTAAGCCATCAGGGATGGGAGGCGTGAGGTCCAGAGAAGCCACGTGACCCGGCAAGGGACGAGAGCTGTGGGGACCCAGGGCACACTGCAGGCACCTCCCACAACGTTCTCACTGTCCTTCTGGGCCCCTGCCGTCAAGATGTATCAAATGCAATCATCTTATGAGCGTGCCAAACATATATTTTAATCTTCCCAGTAATTTATCCCTCCCTCCCGCCAACAGCATCAGGTTTCGGGTAGTTTCACATGTCACATCCTGCAATGTCCACCTTCTACCCAGACATCAGACAGTTGGTGCTTGGCCAGCTGTGTTCTGGGGAGAGGGGCCGCCGTTTCGGGGTTCTCTCTCAGATGACAGCTAACCCAGAGCCTCCAAGCCTCCGAGCAGAGAGCTGAGATTAGAGTGTGCCATCTGTGGTCCGACCCTCGCAGGCACGGGGGTGGCCACGCCTCGACCAGGACTGCAGACGGGCATGTGCCATGGGGCATAGGCCAGCCACTGCAGACAGAGCCGGGCCTGGGGTCTGCTCATCACCCTCGGCTGCAGCAAGAGCAGCTTGCCCCTCACCCACCCCTCCACTGACCGGCCCTTCCCCGCAGTACTCAGGCCTTGAGAGAGGGAAGTCTGCTGGCCATCGTGTCAGAAGATGGGTCTTGTCCCATTCTGTCACCCACGGAGCGCCAGGATGTTTTCAACAACCCAGCTGAAGAGAGACCAGGCACTCTGGTGGGGAGAGAGCAAGCGTGTGCATGGATGTGCACGTGTGTACATCTGTGTGTGCACGTGTGTGTGCGCATTGAGCGCATGCGCAGCTGTATTTTCAGGGTGAAGCAGGGCGGGTGCGGCAGGCTCTCTAGGCCCCTCGAGCTCTGGACAGCTCAGGAGTCAGTTTCTCTCCTTCTAGGTTTCCTTGCAAGGACCTTCCCCCTCCTCCTTCTTTTAAAGGAAAACAAGAGTGCCTTGAAAAACAAGTTTTGCTGAAATTCAAGACTACCTTAGAGGTCTTATTCCTGAACCCTGAAGACTCCCCATCTGTGCTGCCCCTCCAGACGAGCCTGCCTTGAACAAAATTTCCTTCCCTCTGCTTAGATCCTTTACCCAGGTGCCTGTGAACCCCAGGATGACAGACACCCCCGGACACAGGGACCCACAGGGTCTTGGCCATGTCCTGTTCAAGCCTAAACCCTGCAGGCCCACCGAGGGAGTTCTGGGGAGGGAGGACCATGGCCATCAGCGGAGACCTGGACCCACTGATGGACCCTAGTGGTGAGAAAGGGTGGGACACGCGGGTCTGGGGGTTGGGGTGTGCGGGGAGCTTACCGAGCCTGAGCCCAAAGTCACATGTGGGAGGGGCCAGAGACAAGGCGACTCAAAGCCTAGGGCTCTGGCGTGGCCACAGGCATCCTGCAAATGCCCACAGGGCGAGGTCCTTCTTGCTCAGCCCTGAAGGAATGACCCGTGACTCCGGTACTTCCTCCGGGAGAGGGGACCGCAGGTAGCACTGAGCCCCCAGGCTCGTAAGCCCGCCCAGCCAAGGTCCCACCAGCTCTCTGGCTACAGGGGAAAGCACATGACGCCATTCAAGAGCATCAGGATGACAGCGGCCAAGCTTAAGCAAAACAGCAAAAGTCGTTATTTATTTATTTTTTTGGTCAAGTACAGCACAGAGACAGACTTGGGAAAATGCATCATTTGGGGTCAGAAAAAATGTTCAAATCAGCAAACGGGGCTTAAGTTTTTGACTCCCAGGGGTAATTTTGAAGTGTTTCTAGAACAAATTGAGCCCCTGCTAAGTCAGGCGTTCACATACTTTTGCTCTTCTCCAACATCTAGAGGGGCAATTATTATCTCATTCCAAGGGGACTTGGTCCCAGCAGGGAAAGGAGCCTGTGTTCTCCCAGCACGGGGGAGGGGTGGGCGGCACACAAGCCCCGCTGAGGCTGCTTCCTGCTTTATGCTCCAGGGAACAAAAAGAGCACATTCTGTTGGGCACCTTGCAAGGGGCTCCCTTCCTTCTGGACGAGCTGAGACTCCGGCAAACCCTGCTGTGCTTTATCTTCTCTCCCAACACTGCAGCCACACGGCGGGACAGAAGATAAAGCACACCATTTCTCGGGCTTCCCTGGTGGCGCAGTGGTTAAGAATCCGCCTGCCAATGCAGGGGACACGGGTTCGAGCCCTGGTCCAGGAAGATCCCACATGCCGCAGAGCAACTAAGCCCGTGCGCCACAATTACTGAGCCTGCGCTCTAGAGCCCGCGAGCCACAACTACTGAGCCTGTGTGCCACAAGTACTGAAGCCCATGCACCTAGAGCCCGTGCTCCACAACAAGAGAAGCCACCGCAATGAGAAGCCCGTGCACCGCAAGGAAGAGTAGCCCCTGCTCGCCACAACTAGAGAAAGCCTGCGCGCAGCAACAAAGACCCAACGCAGCCAAAAATAAATACACAAAATAAATAAATTGAAAAAAAACCACACCATTTCTTGAACCGGTACTGTGCCACCCACTGCCCCCAGAGTCTGCATTAACTTGAACCTAGAGGTCTCATCTCACCCAACCTCCCGAACACATTTTATTTTTTCTTCTCTGAGGCTCAGAGTCAACACCCTTGACTTCCTCTCCTTGATGACAAAGTTTCATAAGCTGGGGTGTGGATGCTTCAGTGTCTTTCCTTTTCCCGACTAGACATAATCATAGAAGAGCCTTCAGGCTCACACATTCCTGCACATGTCTGAGGGGATGGCCCCTGAAGCCACGATGTGGTCCCGGGCAGTCATAAGAACCCCAGGAACCCCGGGGACCACAGAACCCTATAAGGACAAACACTCCCCTAAATGCCCCCCCCCGCCCCCAGAGTTAACCCAAATACCTGAGGAGTTATCTGCTACACTACAAACAGGTGCTTTCCCACATCTATTTACCAGGTGGTTACTTGTTTAAAAGGTCTGTGTTGCCGTTTAACCTGATGACCCAGCCGACTGGAAACAATGAAACAAATTATTATGGCTCTCTCCCCAGAACACTTCCCTCCGGCGACACCCCCCCCCCCCGCTGTGGCAGCAGGTGACCGCTGTGCTGACCACAGTGAGCACTCACGCCGCGGGGAGCCGGCTGCCCAGGACGGATGTCAGGGCAGGCAGTCTACTTCCACCTGTGATAAAGCACCTACGCTTTGGGGGCGGGGGCTCCCCTCGGGCCTGGCACCTCCACCGGCTCCTCCCGGGCCTTTGCTGGGCCGGTTGGGAAGAGGACCTGGGCCGCCGCGTGGTTGGGAATGGGGTCCCTGGAGCTGGGGGCAGAGGAAGTTTCAGCGCAGTCAGAACGGCCTTCCCGACCACAGTTTGCGGTCCACGCGGGAGGAGCGGCGGGAGGGCGCCGCCAAACAACGGACCCCTGCGCATTGTTCTCCCGGCGGCTGCTCGGCGCTCGGCCGCATCAAAGGGACCGCGCGCAACCCGACACCGCGGCGGACGCGGGGGCAGAGGCCTGGCGGCCGGGGCGGCTCACAAAGGCTGGCCCTGGGGAAACCTGGGCACTTTTGCCTCAACAGGTTAGAAACAACACGGCTGCGCCCCGCACCGCACTGTCCTCCCCAAGACCTGCTAGACTCCGCGCGCGGTTACACTGGGGCCCAGAGGCGCTGGGAGGCACCAGGCCGGTGACGGCGACACAGGCCCGCGGTCAGGCTTCGGATGCCAGGGCGTCTCCGAGCCACCGCGTGTGTAACGGCCGTCACCACGACCTCGGCTCCGGGACCTCACTGGCCCTCGGTCCGCAGCGCTGTCCGTCGAGCGCATCAACTTCCCCAGAGTCGCCGAAGTTTGGTCACGACACGAGGGTCTCAGGACGCAGCTGGCCCGCACCATCCCCAGCCCGGGCCTCTCCCGAGTCCCGGGCGCGCCCAGGTGGCGCGAACCCCCGCAGTCGAGAAATGAATGGCCGTCGCGGGACGCTCGGGCACACGGCCCCGGCCCGACCCCGTCCACCCACCGACCGCCGCCCGCGGGCCACCTGCGCGCGTGGGTAGAGCAGGGGCCGCCTCCCGGGACCGAAGCCAAGACGGGCTGGGGTGAGGACGTCGCCGCCTGGGACCTGCCAGAGACCCGCACGAAGTGCGGCCGGAGGCGGGCGGGCCAGGTGCGAGCACTCTCGCGTACCCGCTGGTCTTACCTGGCTCTGCGGACGCCGCGCTGACCCCAAGCAGCAGGACCAGGGGGGCGAGCAAGTCCAGGAGGCGCCGCCGCCGCGGTCGCAGCCAGGGCCACCTGCGGGCACAGGCCACAGGTTAGGGTACCGCGCGCGCCCCCGTCCCCCGCCCGTGAGCCCCCGCTGCCCCCGCCCGTCCTCGGCACTGCGCGGCCCGCACCTCGGCGCCATGCTAGGCGGGCCGGACCGTCTGTGCCGCGGGATGCTGCGCCTCCACCGCGGTGCGCCGGCTCGGCCGGCCGCGCTCTGACCGCCGCGGGGACCAGGCGGAGGGCGGGCGGGCGGGGGCGGAGCTGGTCAGGGGGCAGGACGGGCCAGGGCAGTGGGCGGGAAGGGGGCCGGGCAGGGGGCAGGGCCTGGCGCGGAGTAAACCCTGCGCGGAGCGGGGTGTGGACCCGGAACCCGACCATGGGCCGCTCCCCGGGTCCTAGCACCCCTGCGTTGCAGCCGCAATGTTTCTCCCCCGACCCCCAGTCCCCAGGCAGCGTGGCCGGCCCGAGCCCCCGCCTCAGGAAAAGCTGCCCCTGCCGCTGCCCAAGGCGGCACCTGGGGTCTCAGGCTGCAAACCGGGGCAAGGTCCAGGGACACGCAGTGTGTCCAGCCCAGCGTCTCTTCGGGAAGGTGACCGTAACCAGGGGATTCGCCCTCGGGCCCTGAGTCCGATGGGCAGCAGGAAGGCGGGCGATTTAAACAAAGACGTTCCTCGCCAGGGGGTGACGGATGGAGGAAAGGGGAGCCGGGCTTCTCCTGCCCAGCCTCGTGGGCGCCGTGGCCGCGTCGTGGCCCACTCCCCACGTTGCGCGCACTCCTGAAGCCCCCCAGGGGATGGGCCCTGCGCCCCACGAGGTGTCTGCTCTGGCGCTCCTGCCTCCGAGACCTGGCCCAGGAGGCCCCTCCCCATGCTGGAGGTCCGGCTGCCCCCCCGCCGCCCCCCGCAGCTCTGGGAGTTCTGTCCGGCCCTTTCCATTTCCGCAGGCCACTGCTCCCCAACCCCCAGCTGACCGCCTGACCTCAGGTCCCAGCTCCTTCCTCCAGGCAGCTGCAAAAGGGGTCCACTCCTCAGACCACCCACAGGCCTCTCCAGGCAACCAGAGCCCCTCACATCGACCTCTTAAAGTAAACTCGCATTTCCCTGGATCTGGTCCCCTCGTGGTTTGCAGGAAACATGGCCCCCAGTGCCGTCACCCTTGGCTTAGTGTCTCTGCTGAACCCTCTGGATTCACCCCCCTCCTTCCCCACTGCCACCTCCTGATCCAGGTTCATCTCCTGCCTGACCCCTGAGCAGTGTCTGCAGCGTAGACTCTCTGGGCCTCTCCACACCCATCTCCTACCACCCCCCCACCCAAGGCATCCTGCTGGGTACTCCCTGCGGCACTGACACCGCCGACCTCACCCTCTCCTGGCCTAGAGACCAAGCCCCTGGTCTGGTCCAAGCCGCGCGCCCTCCAGGCACCTCTCGTATCTACCCATCCTCCACCACCACCTCCCCGGGCCTTGGCCAGCAGGCTTCTCCTGGACCCTCCTGACAGCGGCTCGCAGCCCCTCCCTCTGCCCCTGCTGGCTCTCCAGCCTAAGCAGAGGGCCTGCTGGGATTCCAATCCCATCGCGTCACCCTCCCTCCCCTGTCTGCTTTAGTCTTCAGAGGCGGATGGATGCTGCCCTGCACCCCAGGCCCTGCCTGCCCCATCTTGCTGTGCCCGTCCACCTGCTCGCTTCTCCTTCCTCACCTGACTTCGAACCTCCAGGTCCAGTGAAAAGTGTGCTCATGGCCCATGCGAGGAGAGAAAGCAACTTAGAGGATTGTGACCTCATTTTTTTAAAATGAAGGAGAACAGCATTGAATAGAAATGCAAAACTTTTGTTGTATATGTGGATGGAGGGGTGGGGTGGGGTCCACGTCCTCTGTGTGTCTGCCGAGGGGTATGTGTGAAAGGGATGCGTGAGTCTGTGACGGAGCCCGTCTCTGTGACCGTGTGTGGTGTGGGCATGTGTGTCTGTGAGTGTTGTTACCGAACCAAACTTGGGTCTGCTCGCCCAGTTGCAGCAAAGCCAACCTACTGACACTGGGTTGTGGTGGAGGACGGTACGGCATTTATTTTTGCGGGCACCAGGCAAGGAGACCGGTCAGCTCCTGTTCAAAAGAACCAAACTCCCTGATGGCTTTCAGGGAAGGCAGCGTTAGGGGTGAGGGTTGCCGCTCATGGACTTTCTTCTGATTAGTTGGTGAGGAGGTAAAATCAGGAGTCAGTATCATCAACCTTCTGGTTCCAACCGGTCTGGGGTCTGCATGCTTGTGGTCAGCATGTGGTCACCGTCCTCCTCCTGAGTGAGCGTCTTAGTTTCTGCAGAACAGCTCAGAGATCTGCGTCAGGTTGCTGTGTGAATCCCTTGAGGAGGAGCTAGGACTCTGCTTTATCGCTGACTATGGTTGAAGCTATCCTTGCTGCTCTGGATTGACTGCTTTTCCTTTGTTTCTGGTTCCCTTACTTCTCTAATTAGTAACTGCTTGAGTCTGCTCTTTGGAACTCAGGGAAGGCCTAGGAGACTAAAGTTTTTTTACAAACAAGAAATGGGGGACACGGAGGGGCTTTTGTACCCCGGGGGGCCCTGCAGGGTCCTGCTCGGTTTCAGTGTGTCATGCCCCTGTGTGTGTGGTGTGTTCATGTGTGTGGTAGGCATGTCCTGGGTCCTGACAGTGTCCCTTCCTGTGCCTTGTGGCCCATCAGTCTATCTGTGCATGGGCTGCGGCCCTGCTCCAGGGTGAGGAAGCTGAAGGGCGGGGCTCTTCAACCTCTTGCCTCTCCCCTGCCCTCCCAAACCAACCCACTGGGCCTGACTGTGGGTTTGGGAAGGAGAGGCTGGACGAGGGCGGGCAGTGCTGTGTCCCTGCCCACACTGGGGCCTGGGATTTACCATCTCTCTCCGCTCTCAGGTTGGGAGCCCCACAGCAGGGGTGAGCCCACCTTTCTGGGCTTTGGGGGGAGGGCCAGCTTCAAGGGGCATTCTGTGTCATGAAAAGTGCTACAACAAAAAAAAATACAAAAGTAAGACTTTTTACTGTGCAACACTTATGATTGCTAAACTTATAGCTGGGAAAGCACATATCTTGTGCTCATTTTTTCACTGAATGTCTTACTGCAGGCTCACTGCTATGTGTCTCCACAGTTCCCACGGCTTTCTCATCTTTTTCTTATTAGAGTTTTATTTTTTCTTTTATATCCACAAGTAACATGTGATCACTGTAGAAAAATACAAACCATATACACACACAAAGAAAATAAGTCCCCCAAATACCACCAAGCATCACTGGGCTGTGTGTCTTCCCGCCCTCCTCCACAAAGACCCCACCCTCCAGGGGGGACAGACCCAAATCAACTAGCCCCAGAGAAGGACCCCAGCCGTGCCCAGTGCTGGGCAAGGTCCTCGGGCACAATCTGGGCAGCAGGGGTGGCCCAGGCCTGTGGGTGCCCCACAAGGGGCTTGGGGGTGGCGGCGACGTCCAGGAGCAAAGGCCTGGAGGCGGAGCGGGTCTGGGCGAGGGCCAGCCCGAGCACAGTACAGTTCTGGGACACGTGGTGCGTCTGGTGAGGTGGCTGGAGCTTAGAGAGAAGTGCTGACCCGCCTGAGCTCAGGTGCGGGCCTCTTTCTCCTCTGTGCCTCGTGCTGTTTCCCATCCCTCTCCACTGCAGTGGGTCTCACGGCTCCTTCTGCAGGGAGAAGTGGCAAATGACACAGAAGTAAATGACAGATGACACAGAAGTGCTGTGCTCGTTTCAGCTCATCCTGGTGACACGCAGGATTGGGGACTCCCAGACACCCGTCCAGCAGGGACCCGCAAGCCCAGGATGCTTGACTGACGTCGCCCACCCACAGAAGGCTCTGTGATTTAAATCGACACAGGGTTTTCCAAAGCCACAGTGGACCTGCTGAAGTCTGGGGCCTGTGCAGTGGGCACCCGCCTGCTCCGTGGGCGCGTCCTGGGTGGGGACTATGGGTTTGTGCAGGGAGAGAGGGGCTGTACAGGGAGGGGCTGCGGGGCCAGGGACACAGAGCAAGGCCAGGGACGAGGAAAGGGCAGGACCTCTGACCTCTGCCCAGGCTGTCCGTTCTCCTTGTGTCCAACGAGACACCATGGGGCTTGCTGTGCTACAAAAGTAACTTTTCATCAGGAGAGGAAGAAAAGTTACATGGTAGGCAGAGCCCGCTGTGAAAAGCACAAAGCGTATCCAAAAAGCGTGTCTAGTCGCACGTCAGTTCTCAGGCCCTAATGGCCGGTCCACTGGATCTGAGACGCAGTTGTAGCCTGACAGTGAATGGACCAGCTGACCCCGGCCCTGGGCTCTGACCTCTGTTGGACTCTGCCCCCCCCCACTTCCTCCATTGCCCAGTTTCTTCTCTCTGCCTCACTGGTCACTATGTGAGCCAGAGTGTATATTTATTGGTTTCCATGCTTGCTGCCCTCAAGGCCAGCGCCCTACCTTGTGCCCAGACATCACACCTTTTGTGTTTGACCTGCAGCTCCTGGGGTGACGCCTGCCTCTGGTGGATGCTGGATAATTACCTGCCAAATGAAAGATGAGAACTGCCACTGCCTTTTGCAGCCTGTGGATCTCAGCCCTTCCCCTCAGCTTCACCTGGACTTCAATCTCTGACCAGCGGAACCCTGGGCACCGGGCAGGGCAGCTGATGAAGCCGGTTTTCGTGGGGGGATTTGTCAGAGCAGAATTTGGAAATAACAAGTGAATGATGAGATGTACATGAAATAGACCACTACATCCCCATGAAAAATCTAATTAAATGAGCAATGTTTATGTGGAAAAGCCACATCCCACACCACGGATGCCACGTGGTGCCGTGATGGGAAACGCGCATGTGGGGAGGTGACGAGCCAGCTGTGAGAAGTGACTGTCAAAGGTCCATAACACACATTTCTGTTAATTTTGGACCGTGCCACTTCCTCATTTCACTGCTGCACGGAAATGCCTCGGCTCCTGTTGAGTCATGGGGGAAGGGGAGGGGTCCCCGAATTCTCAAGTGCATCATCTAATAGCCCAGGATGGTCTATTTCTTGAGAACTGCCTCCTCTCCACTGCGGCTCATCAATACAAAGGAAACGCACGTTGCCAGCTCCCTCAGATGGGAGGAAGGTGTCTGGGCGACTCTCCCGCCCCCCGTTTCCTGCCCACATGGCAGCCTTCCAGCAGAAACAGCACCCCCGGCCCCTTCCCTTCCCTGGGGCGCGACCACGACAAAGCCACCCCGTTCAGACAAGTTAACCAGAGGGTCGCTTTCCCCCCTCCACGTGCGCTAGGGTGGCTGCTCAGTACAAACCAACCCCCAACGAAACACCGCACACACACAGCCTGGGTCTGCTCACATTCAACACCAGCATTAGAACGTCTCCAGCCCTGACTCCACCAGGGATTCGGCCTTGTCCTCCCTGCCCTCAGCCAACCCTCAGTGTCCGCGGATCTCAGCCTGACCGCCTGGTCCTCACAGCAGTCCCAGCCACCAGTACCTCAGGCTGGCTGACTTCCCTGCAGAGCACTTATCACTAATATTCTTGTTCCTTTATTTGTTCACTTGTCCGTTTATTTGCTTGTGGGTTTCCCACTTCCCTCCAGTAGAATTCAGCCTTGCCCCTGCCCCCCACAGGGGATGGTGTCTTTGCTTTGTGCACCACAGACCAGAAGGAAGGAAGGAAGGGAGGGAGGGAGGGAGGGAGGGAGGGAGGGAGGAAGGAACACAGGTATATTTCAGCTGAGAAGGGCAATTCCAAGTGCTCCTTCTCACGAGGGACACGAGAGCCCCAGGATGGAGCCTCCAGGGTGGGACCGGTTTGTACCTAACATAGCCTCCAGCCTCCTTCCCCGGCACCACCTTCTGGGGCACCCCTCCTCCACCTGCCCTCACCCCCAATCAGAGTGACAGCCCACTGAACTGACTCCATCCATTATAGCTCACTAAAACCCCAAATGTTACAAATAAAGCTAAGGTCCCCCTGACCCACCTCCGCACCTCAGCCTCCTGCCAAGTTAGTCCTTGTCACTATCCTGCTGGCTTTTAAACATACATTTTATAGATATTTGTTACTTTAGAAATGTAGAAAGTTGTTTTGTGAAAATTTAAAAACATACCTGGGATAATGCTCATGGTTCTAAACCTTGCTTTAGGGACTTCCCTGGTGGCGCAGTGGTTAAGAATCCGCCTGCCAATGCAGGGGACACAGGTTCGAGCCCTGGTCCGGGAAGATCCCACGTGCCGTGGAGCAACTAAGCCTGTGTGCCACAACTACTGAGCCTGTGCTCTAGAACCCGAGAGCCACAACTACTGAAGCCCGTGCACCCAGAGCCCATACCCCGCAGCAAGAGAAGCCACCGCAATGAGAAGCCCGCGCACCGCAACGAAGAGTAGCCCCTGCTCACCACAACTAGAGAAAGCCCGTGCGCCGCAACGAAGACCCAACACAGCCAAAATTAAATTAATTAATTAAAAAATAAATAAACCTTGCTTCATTAACACAATAGCTCTTGACACATCAGTATATGCAAATTTATTTATTTATTTATTTGGCTGCACCGGGTCTTGGTTGCAACATGCAGCATCTAGTGACCTGAACAGGACCGAACCCGGGCCCCCTGCACTGGGGGTGCAGAGTCTTAACCACTGGACCTCCAGGGAAGTCCCCATACACAAGTTTATGTAAATGACTGCACACATATCCCATGGAAGTAGCATACTGAGTGATCCCACCTTAATGAGATTTAAGTTGTTTTCAATCATTTGCTTAAAATAATGTACTTCCTTGAACAGAGAAACAGTGAGACAGAATGAAACGAGTCATGCCGAGAACGGAAAACACAGTAAACGGATGGAGGGTGGTTTTGACAGGCTGATCAGGAACCTCAACTTAGCCAAGGAAAGAATCCGTGAATGTGAAAGTAGCTGTACAGAAGTTATCCAAACTGAAAAAGAAAGAAAACAGAACGTAAAAAGAACAGAGCAATGCATCCAAGGGCTGTGGGACAATGTCAGTCTAATGTCCATAAAATTGGAATCAAATTTTATGGAGAAAGGAGACAGTGGGAGGAATAGAGGAAATATCTGGACGAAAATGGCTGAATGTTTTCCAAGGGTAATGACAGACCCCAAACCGTAGATCAAAGAAGCCCAGAGCAGATGCATCAGGATAAATGCCCCCTCAAAGTCAAACAAACAAACAACAAAAAAACAAAAAAAAAAACCCCATATGCATGACATATTCAAGCTGCTGAGAAAAAAAAGATATGGAAAAAAATCTCTAAGGAAACCAGAGAAAAAAATAGATACATTACATTCAGAGAAATAAAGATAAGAGTTATAGCAGAATTCTCTTCAGAAACCATGCAAGCTAGATGACATTGAAGGGATATCTTTATAACCCTGAAAGAAAAAAAAGTGTTAGGTCAGAATTCTGTACCAGTGAAAATATCTTTTAAAAATTAAGGATTAAGGAAAAAAAAAGACCATCTCAGATAAACAAGAACTATGGGAATTTACTGCTGGCATTCCTGCTCTACAAGACATGATAAATGATGTTCCTCAATCAGAAAGAATATGGTACTAGTCTGCCAACTGGATCTTCACCAAAATATGAAGAGTACCAAAAATGCAAGAAACGAAGATAAGATAAACTTTTTTCCCTTATTTTTAATTGCTATAAATTATAGCTGCCGTCAAGAGGAAAAACAGTAGCATTGTATTGCCCTGATAGCGTACATGAAAGTAAAATGTATGATAGTAACATCAGGAAGGGTGGGAGGGAGGAATTAGGAAAATATTGTATTTGAAGTGTATGTGAAATGTCTAATGCTATTTGAAGGTAAACTCTGATTAATTTAAGATTTATATTGTAAACCCTAGGACAACCACTAAAGTTTTTTTAAAGAGGTAAAAGTAGTAAGTCAAGAGGACATAAAACAGAATGATAAAAAAAAAAAGTTCAATTAACCAAAAGAAGGCAAAAAAAGAGTAAAAGAGAAACAAAATAACAAAGTAGAAGACAGCTAGCAAAATTACAATTTTAATGCAATCATCAATGATCACATTAAAAGTGAACGGTCTAAACATACAAGGTAAAAGGTAGAGATGGTCAGATGGGATTTGAAAAAAAAGTATACCATGTCTACAAGAAATCCATGTTAAATATAAAGACACATGTAAGTTTCAGGTATAAGGATGAAAAAAATACGCCAATCCCTAGCCAAAATAAAGTCAGAGTAGCTATCTTGACACCAACAGACTTTAGAAGAAGGAATATTCTCACAGATAAAGCAGGACATTAAGTAATGGTGAAGGAGTCAGTTCTCTAAGAGGACATCACAGTCATAGACGAGTGTGTACCTAAACAACAGCGTTCAAATATATGAAGCAAAACCTGATAGGACTGGAGGGAGGAATAAAGTCCCAACTGTAGTTATGTCAACACTCTTCTCTCAGTGATTGTTAGAACAAGTAGACAGAAAAGTCACTAACGGCACAGAAGACATGAACAATGCTGTCAACTACCTAGGCTTCGTTGATATTTATTGAACCCTCCACCCAACAATACTTTTTGGTTTGTTTTTTTTTGTGTGTGTGGTACGCGGGCCTCTCACTGCTGTGGCCTCTCCCGTTGCGGAGCACAGGCTCCGGACGCGCAGGCTCAGCGGCCATGGCTCACGGGCCCAGCCGCTCCGTGGCATGTGGGATCTTCCCGGACCGGGGCACGAACCCATGTCCCCTGCATCGGCAGGCGGACTCTCAACCACTGTGCCACCAGGGAAGCCCAACAATACGTTTTGAGAAGAAGAATACAGGCAAGGGGAGCAAGGGCCGACAGAGAGAGACGGCTACGGAGCCGGGGGAGCGTGGGAGACGCTCCATATCATCCGTTGTTGGGGAGATTCGCGCTGAGGCCCAGGGAGATGCCCACACCCCTATTGGAAGGGCCAGGATTTAAAGACAACTGGGCCATGTGTCACCAAGGGTGTGGAGGCACCGGAACTCTTGCCACTCATCTTGGGTGGTATAAAGTGGAACAAACACTTTGGAAACCAGTTTGGCAGATTCCTAAAAAGTTAAACATACACCTACCTACAATCCAACCATGCACACCTTGGTTTCTGTCCACACAGAGACCCTACCCAGAAGTGCACAATAGCCCCAACGTGGAAACAAGCAAGTGTCCCCCAGGAGGTGAGCAGATAAACAGGCTGCGGAACTTCTCTGCTGAGGAGCACCATCCAGCAATAAAATGGAATTAGTTACTGGTCTGTACTAAAAGCAGTAAACGTCAAAATATCGTGCCGAGTGAAAGAAGCCAGACAGAATGCACACACGATGGCTCCGTCCTTGTGAGGTCCTGGGAGCGCCGGAGGGGGACCAGTGCCTGGGCTGGGCTGGGCGGGAACAGGGAGCACAGATGACAGATGGCCAGGACACCCTGCGAATCACACACGGATGTATTTGTTCACCATGTGGATGGTGCTGACGGGTTCCCAGGTGTACACAGACGCCACCCACATCAAATGCACACTGTATCTCCAGCTTATCAGATGTCAATTACATGTCAATAAAGCTATTAAAAACACCTCACTAGAGACGGTTGCACCCTGGCTGGGAGCACACGGTAAACAGCCGTTAGCTGACATTAGAACCAAACACCACCCTGTGTCATTGGTGGTGGTGGTCAAAATTAGTAAACTTTGTTTGAGCTTCAAAAAGTAAAATAACAAGTAAAAGGCAACCTCAGCTTTACCCCTACTGAGGCTCAGGTGGAAGGACCCTGAGCAGGAATCACCCTCAGAACTTCAAGTCGCAACCCCGCACCCGTCAAGCTGCAGGCCAGGAGGGGACACCGGGGTGGGGTAGGAGGGAGCCACCCACACACATGTGGGACCACAACAGAAAGCCCGTCGGAAATGGACCCAGGACCTCACGGGGAGCTTTGTCGCCAAGGGCTCTGTGACACTTGTGACGTTTGGGCCTGGCACAGAGCTTCCAGAACCCATGGAATTCCCGGAGTGGGGGAGAGAGAGGGGCCTTCTGCTCTTCCGAACAAGCCCTTTCAGCCACACCTGAGCTTATGCTAATGAGGTGACCCTGGCAGGATGGGGCTGTCGCCAGAGGAACCAGCCACAAGATCAGAGGTCGGACCTTTCAGCCCAGGGAAGGGAGAGGGGCTGGAGACTGTATTCATCAGCAATGGCCAGTACTTTAATCAGCCGTGCCTGCGTACTGGAACTTCCATCAAAGCCCTACACGAAAGAGTTCAGAGCTCGGAGAGCTTCTGGCTTGGTGAACACGCCCACCTGCCCGGGCTGTGACGCACCCCACGCCTCGGGGACAGAGCTCGTGTGCTCGGGATCCTGGACCTCGCCCTGTGACCCCTTCATCTGCTGTTCACTTACACCCATTATATTAAACCAGTTATAGTAAATAAAGTGCTTTCCTGGGTTCTGTGAGCCATTCTAGCCAATTATTGAAACCGAAGAGGGGTTCGTGGGAACCTCTGCTTTGTCGCCAAGCTGGACAGAGGTGTGGGCGTCCAGGGACCCCATCCTGGCAACTGGTGTCTGGGGGGGACAGTCTTGCGGGACTGAGCCCTTAACCCGTGGGGTCTGCACTAACCCTGGGTGGTTAGTGTCAGCACTGCCTGGTTGGGGAGCCCACAGGTTTGGCGTCAGAACTGCTGTGCATAGAGGAATGGTTTCCTTTCAGTGCCTTGCCAGGGGGTGGGAGGGCCGCCGAGGCCACCCTTGCCCCGGCCAGCAGCCACTGTGTCTGCTCACCCTTAAAGCCCCCTCACTGTCATCGGCTGATGGCTGGGCTGGTAGGCGAGAAGACTGGGAGGGTGGGGAGCGCTTGGGGAGGTTGGGGAGTATTATGAGGTGGTGGGTGACCAGGTGGGGCTGGTAGGAGACTGTGTGGGGAGGTGGGGTGCTCCCCTGAGCTGGGGCCGCAGGAAGAACAGGGCGGGCTGTACTTTGGCAAAGGGGGACTTAGCTTGGGGAGCCTGGGGCGTGGGCCAGAGACTGGGTATCGCGGGCTGGAACAGAAGGAGCTTGGAGTGGCTGGGGGGTTGGGCTGTCATTAGGGCCAGCCAGCCTGTGGTTAGGACGAGTTGAGCAGCTGAGGGACCCGGGACTACACTGGGAGGTTGGCGCCTAGGATGGAGAATCGGGAGCAGGAAGGCAGGTGGGGAGCACGAGGGACCCTGAGGCGTATAGACCCCAGGGCGGCAGGGTTTGTGCGCACATGTGGGTGAGGGGCTGGGGCATGTGGTACCACCTGGTAAGGGGATGTACGGGCTTGGGGGCAGCGGGCCCAGGGAACCTGTGGGAGGCCCGGCCTGAAAGTGACCGAGCTGAAGCCACTGGTTCTGAAGCGGCACCAGGAGGGAAGCCAGCGGCTCCTGGGTCCTTCCTTCCCGACACTGAGCACGCGGTGCCACAGCTGGCCTCCAGCGGGTTCCAGGCGTGGTGGCAGGAGAAGCCGAGGAGCACGCTGGTGGGTCCAGCAGCCCCCCGCCGGCCCGTGGCTGGGGTCCTCATGCCACACTGGCCCATCTCCACCACAGGCAGGAGGTCAGTGCAGCCAGTGCAGGGGAGCCGGTGGCCCAGCATGATGCACTCAGATGCCCTCCGGGGGCTCACTCTCCCCGACTGGTGTCCCCCAGACTCCGGTTGCCAGGATGGGGTCCCTGGGTGCCCACACCTCTGTAAGCACAGCCACTGTCACCCCAAAGGGACATGTCCTGAGGGGTCCAGTGTCCTGGAGTTGACTCCATGTCGGGTGACGACCATCGAGTGGCCAGCATAGGTCTTGGTGTCACACAAGAGAGCCGAGTGCCAGTCATTGATGTGGGCACCGTCAGAGGGGCCGGGTGGGGGGCAGCTCCCACCCCATGGCTCTCCTTGTGGCCCCCGGGAGGAGCTGGGATGCTGGCCGCCGCCTCACCCCCACCCCAGAATTTCTGGCCTTCCAGATCCATCGTGACCCACACTGGGACACTGATGACAGGGCCATGGCCTGGGGGTGGCCCTGGCAGGGCTGGTTCCCTCTGAGGCTGTGAGGGAGAGTCCTTCCAGGCCTCCCTTCCGGGATCCTTGGAGTCTGTTGGCTTTAGAGACATCACTCCAATCCCCACCTCTGTCTTTACGAGGTGTCTCCTCCTGTGTGTCTCTCAATGTCTCTTTCTCTCTTCATATACGGACACCTGTCATATTGCATGAGTGCCCCCACCACTCCAGTGCGACCTCATCTTAACTAATTATACCAGCAGAGACCCTATTTCACAGTAAGGCCATGTATTGAGATTCTGGAAGGATATGAATTTTGTGGGGACACTATTCAACTCAATACACCAAGCACTGGCGAGGCACAGCAGTATTGGGGCAAATAAGACTACAGTTTTCTAGAAGGTCACTTCGAGAATATGACAAATGAAATGTTTGATTTGCATCCATATGTGAAAAAATAAAAAGCTCGTAGCAAATGAGTGGGCTTGGAACAAGTGGATTTTTCTTGCAGTTACAG
The DNA here is from genome assembly GCF_964341445.2 of Mesoplodon mirus. Lineage (NCBI taxonomy): Eukaryota > Metazoa > Chordata > Mammalia > Artiodactyla > Ziphiidae > Mesoplodon > Mesoplodon mirus. The sequence goes on along the minus strand of NC_138982.1, from coordinate 146,235,598 downwards.
GAATTCCTTTTATAAAATCCTGTTCCTCGCAGGTAGCAGATGCTGTGATGCCCCTGTTTCCCCTGGAGGCTCAGCACAGGCCGCTAAAATTCAATGCCAGCACCTGTGTCTCTTGGCCTGAGGCTTCTTCTGGAAGTGCTAAGCAATTAGCACACCCTCATACCCACCCTACAAGCTGTTTAATAAACACAGTAGATCCCTTTCCCCTGGAAATTCATTAAAGAAGACATTCATAAATGGAGAGAAATACCCTGTTCATGAATAGGAAGACCAAATCTTCATAAAGATGTCCAGTGTCTCTAAAGATGTTCAGGCACAATGCATTTCAAGTAAAGTACCAGAGTTTTTGGAACTTCACAAATTGAATCAAGATTTGTATGAAAGAACCAATGTCCACGAATTGTTAAGTTATCTAGAAGAACCAGGTGGGGAATTTGCCCTGCTAGGTATCAAGATGCATTAAAAGATACAGTAATTAAGGCAGTGTAGTATCAGCAGAGGGATAGACAAAGAGATTAACCAAACAGGGTAGAAAGCCCCAAAGCCCACCCTCACAGATATGGAAACAAATGCAGTTAACGCCCTTACAGCTCAGCGGGAAAGGATCGACCTTACAAAGGGTGCAGGAATGTTAGTACATACGTAGTTAAGAAGGAAACTGAATCCTGCTCTCACAATGTGATTCAAAAATAGTAATAAATTCCAAATACATTAAAGGAATGCAAATGGGAAAGTATTTTAAACTGAATATATAGAAGAATATTTAATGATCACAAGGGGAGGAAGGATTTCTTAAAACACAAAACATTCAACCATAAATAACAAGATGGATACATACAACTACATTAAAGAACTGTTCATAAAAAGACACAAGTATGAAAGTGAAAAGACAAGCTGAAAACTGAGATAAGACATTTGCCACAAAAGATTAGTATCCTGAATACATAAAGAACATCTACACATTTTAAAAGGAGAAAATCAAATGACATAAAAGAAACACAAAAACAAATGTCACAGAAAAGATGTAGGAATGGCTCATAAAGAAACGAAAAATGGCTCTACTCCATCAGTAAACAATGCAAATTAAACCTACTAAGACATTCTACTGTGTACTCACCCCACGTCGGTAAGGATGGGGAGCGATTGGAACTCTGCTGCCCTGCCGATGGGCGTGTGGGGTGGTAGTGCTTTGGAAGACTATTTGACATTTCCCAGTAGAATTAAAGATACACTTTCCACATCACACTGCAATGCCATTCTTAGACACGTAGTCTGGACCAGTGTTTTTCAAACTGTACACCCATTAGTGAGTGATGAAATCAATTTCATAAGATGATGAAAGCAGTGATGATGATGATGGAGGTGGTGATGATGGTGGTCACTGTGATGATGGTGTTGATGCTGGTGATGAGGGTAAGAACAACAATAATAGAAAATAGGGGAGTAAATGTCAGCAAACGTTGCACAGTCTAGGGTAAATATTCCTTCATAACCATTGGTTTCAGTCATGTGGATGTGCCCTGTGTCACCATGAAAATATTGTGGTCAGAAAGTTTGGAATTCACTGTCTAGAGAAACACTTCCATCTGGTACGTGTGTATTGGGTGACACGCACAAGAAGGATTATAGGAGAAAACCCTGGAACCAACCCAAAGTCCCCCGGCAGGGTGTACTCTACAGATGTGCGTGTGAACTCAGACAGGTGCCTGCTCTTGCTGAGACACATCCCCACCCTCCTCTCTGCTCTGTACCTGAAAACCACACTTCCCGGGCTCCCTTATCAATGGGCTGTAGTTGAGCTTCAGCCCGTGGGAGGTGCTGGCTGAGATGGGAGGTGGGAAGAGGGGAAAGCCAGGGCTTCTTGCATCTTTCTTGCTTCAGGGGGCCTGTAGGTGGGCAATGGCAGCCGCTCCATGGTCAGGACCCCTGCCCACCTGGCTCCCGCTCCGGTGACAGCCTCTTCCCTTGCTCATCTCTGGCAGCCTGAAGCCGCCCACGTGAGGTTTCAGCCATCTCCCTTTCATGTCCAGCTCCCCTCATTAAATTCTGTCAATAACCGAGTGGGGAAAGTGAGCGGACGACATGCAGTATGATTCCTTATAAAGCTCGGAAAGTGAAACCAAGTGATTTACAAGTCTCCGTGCACATGGTGCTCATTATAAAGAGTGATGGGGGGCTTCCCTGGTGGCGCAGTGGTTAAGAGTCTGCCTACTGATGCTAGGGGACACGGGTTCGTGCCCCGGTCCGGGAAGATCCCACATGCCGCGGAGCGGCTGGGCCTGTGAGCCATGGCCACTGAGCCTGCACGTTCGGAGCCTGTGCTCCGCAACGGGAAAGGCCACAGCAGTGAGAGGCCCGCGTACTGCAAAAAGAAGAAAGAAAAAAAAAGAGTGATGGGGAGAGGCTCGTGGGGGACGGGACTGTCCCTCTTCTCAAGGTGGGAGGGCAGCAGACACCCTTGGGCCCCCCCCCAAATCCCAGGGCCTTGCCAGTTCAGGGCACCCCATAGGGGATTCAAGAGCAGCACCTGCTCCTCGCCTGCCTGAGGGCTTTCTCAGATGCACACAGTAAGTCAGGGTGCCGGCTCCCTCGCCATCGTGGGGGGAGTCCCTGAGCCTCGGGGTCCACAGGTGTCTCCAGGGCCCAGGCTGCCTTGGTCACCAGCCCTTCGATGGCTGCTTCCCTCCCGTCCTCCTGCCCCCCTGCCCACCTGTCTGTGTCTCCTGGGGTCACCTGCTTGGCTGGAATCCTCTTCTCAGAGTGGCTTCTGGAGCCACTGGAAGAGACAGTGGTGTATTTGGGTGCAATTTTTAAGTTATTATTCTTTAAACTCCGTGTATGTATTATAAATATACTTCTGGGTGTATGATGTCTTTTACAGCAAGAAAACTAAATTAAAATGTGTAAGACCAGAATTACAAATGGGGATGAATTTTTGTGATACAACGTGGACTCTCCAGGAAAGTTCTTGGTTGAAGAGGGGCATCCCGACCAGTTCCCGTCCTGTGCCACCGGACCCGTGACGGGACACATGAGCACTCCTGAATCATGCAGGGAGACCTGGGGGTGCTGGCCCAGGACGGAGCCCAGGAGGGGGTGGACCCACATGCCCCTGCCTGCCCCCCGCCCTGCCCAGCCCTCTCTGTCCCCTCCTCCCCCATTGTCCCCTTTCCTCTGAGCTCACACCCACTTCCCCATCTGCTTCCCCTTTTCCTGTTTTCTGTCGGGCCCTTCTCTCTGCCTCAGCCTCCCTCTGGGTTTTCTGTGGATGAAGGAGGAGGAAAGGGCGGGTGCAGGGCCTGGCGGGCAGAGAGGACACCGACGGCCAGCTGTGCCCTTTTCCCAAGGCCTGCAGGATGCCAGGCTCGGCCCTTCCCTCTGGCCAACTTGGCTTTGGACTCCGCCTGTGCGGGAAGGAGGCTCTGGAGGGTCCCACTCCGCTCGCTCGCTGCAGGGCCCTTGTCTGCACCCTGACAAGCCTGTACAAAGACCCTGTAGAGACGCCCTCAGCCCGTCTTGATTTTATTTATGGCAAAAGGAAAAGGAAACCAGGCCGGGAAGCCAGCCAGCCCTGAGTCACAGGCTGCGAAGAGCTACAGAAACACCGTGACAGGGGGCTGCCTGGGCCCCTGGGCAGGTGTGAGCTCCTTCCTGGCTGTGTGGGCCCCACCCTTTGTGCGGGTGGCAGAGGTGCTGCGCCCCTTGAGGAGGCCTGGAGAGGAAGGCCCAGAGATGGTGAAGGTTCCCAGGGTGCCCAGTGGGGACAGGTCAGGGAGAACGCCCTCTGACCACCCAGGTGGCACTGGAGGTGGAGGCATAGGTGCCTGGGATCCCCAAACACACAGTGGACTCCTTCCCTCAGGGACAGCTGGGCCTCAACCCCCCCACTCACCCAGCACCTCCAGGGGGACCAGCGTCAGTCTGATTGGCGTTGGCTGTTTTTACCTCTTCAGCCCTGACTTCCCTTCCCTTCCCTTCAGCCGAGTCCTCCATCACTAGACGAGACAGGCACCCCAGGGCTCAGGACCTCTACTGGGGACACTATCACTCCTCTCTCCCCTCTCCACCCCATGGACTGATCCCTGCCCTAAGCCCCTCCTCCTGCCTGCCTGGGACCCTCTCCCAGGTCTCCAGAAACCTCCTCATGGGCAAGGGTGGGCCACACTAAGATAAGAACTTCTCAGTTCAGATAAGAACCTTTCATTAAGTGCAGTCTGTGGGTGGGAGGTCCAATGGAGCCCGTCAGTTCACCATGGGTGGTCCCACAGGATGGCCACGGGGTGGTCCCTACCAGGGGCTGCGTCCTGGTTGTCAGAATCACCCAAGTGTTACTTCTACAAATACAGATTCTAAGGCTCTGCCCAAGACCCTGTAACATGAGAATCTGCAGAGAGAGGCCTGGCTGGGTGTCCCATGGGGCCCTGAGTGGTTCTGATGAAGGGCTAGCCTGGGGAACTGCTGCTGGGCAGGGTTCCAGCAGCAGAGTGCCCTGAGTGCCCGGCCTCCATGCCGAGGGTGCAGGATGGCAGGGAGGTGTGAATGCCACAGCCCGGGGGGAGTGTGCCTCCAGCTGGGCCACTGGGCTCAGGGTGTGGCAGGACTTCAGAGCCTTCTGCACCCCCTGCTCTTTGGGCAGACGGGGAACTTGTGAACCAGACATTAGGCAGCTGCCCTAAGAGCTTCTGGTTTCTGGATACTGGACTTGAGAACCACTGCCACCCCCAATGCCCCTGGGGGAAGGAAGTGAACCAGGACCTCAAAATGCGGGGGGGGTTGGGGGGGATTGGAAGGCACTTAAGCACCACCTACACCTGCCTTACCTTTGCACCAGACTCCTTCCTGCTTTCTGAGGAATGGGATGCTCCAACCTCACTTGTGCTCTCTTCACAAAGAAAATAACTGACGTCAGCAGGCCCCCCCTGTTTTATGCTGCTTTATTGCTAGAAAGCTCCTTCTTGTATGAATTTTCAGTCTGCCACCCTGTAATTTCTACCTCATCTAACATTCAGTGTGACACCATCAAGGATTGAAAAGGAGGAAGTAAAGCTGTTGTTTTCAGGTGCTATGGTTGTTGACATTAAAACCTGAGTCTACAAACAAATTATTATAAGTAGGAGAGCTTAGTGAAGTCACTATACAGAAGGTTAATGTACAAAAGTCAGCTGGATTTCTGTACATGAACAGCAAACAATTCCCCAGAAAAGGAATAAATAGAAAACCTATTTACAATAGAATCACAGAATATCAAGTATTTAAGGATAAATCTAACAAAGTTTAAGTCTTCTGCAGTAGAAATTATAAAATTTCATCAAGATAAAAATTTCAAAGGCATACATGGAATGGCATACCATATTCATGGATAGGGGCACATGTTATAAAGATGACAATTCTCCCCAAATTGATGCATAAATTCAATGCATTTCCAATCAAAATTCCAACAGGGTATTTCATGGGACGTGCTGGGATCAGGCTAAAATGTACACAGAAGAATAAAGGACCAGGAATATACAGGGCATTTCTGAAAGGGGAGTGGGGATTTCCCCACCACATGTCAGGACCACCATGAAATTACAGTAATTGAGGTGATTCAAGGTTACTGTGCGGGTAGACAACTGGGCACGGGGATTGGATAGAGACCCCAGAAGCAGACATACATGTGAGTAGAAGAGAGAGCAAGATGGGGAGGAGGAAGAAGATACCTTCAGTCAACGGAGCGAGAAAAAAATGGCTACTCACATCCAAAATGATATAACTAACTCCGCATGGGTTAAGGACATAAATGTCAAAGACAAAGCAGTAAAGTCTAAGTGGAAAACATGCATGACTCTCTTTTAGACATTGAGGTTGGAAAAGATTTCACAAGCATGGTGCACAGGTTTGGACTATTGTACCAGTCAGTGTCCTGGCAAGAAACAGGGCACATGCAGAACAAGTCATTTGTGGAGAATTTTAGGAAGAGATCATTGACAAGGATGTGGGCAGCGTGTAAGGATATAGGATGCAGGGCACACTGGGAGGTAACACCAGGGAAAGGGAGGGATTTTGCAGGAAGCCAGAGGGAGCTGTGGGGAGCGGGTCCTGAATAAGCCGTGGCCCCTGGTGGAGGCACTCACTGACCCTCAGTGAGCGGAGGGGGGACCTGTGGAGTCCGTCCCTGACCTCACCCAGCTCCCAGTCTTAACTCCTGCTGGCGTCTCCCAGGGAGGAACCCACCAGAAGCCAAAGTGCAGCTGTCAGGGTGCAGGCCACCGTCACGCCTCACCTCAGGTGTGAGGGGCTGCAGAGGAGAGCAGAAGCCAGAAGTGACCCGCACACCTGGGAGGGAGCGGTCAGCTGGCTGCACTGGGTTACAGTAAGAACCACTAGTAAGGACACCCTGGAGAAAGCTGAAAGAGGCTGACAACACACACAACTGAATACAGGCAGGGTCATGGGTGCACAGTGACTGCCCAGGAACCAGGATCACAGTCACCCCAATAAAAAAGGGCAAGGGCTTCCCTGGTGGCGCAGTGGTTGAGAGTCCGCCTGCCAATGCAGGGGACACGGGTTCGTGCCCTGGTCCGGGAGGATCCCACATGCCGCAGAGCGGCTGGGCCCATGAGCCATGGCCGCTGAGCCTGCGCGTCTGGAGCCTGTGCTCTGCAATGGGAGAGGCCACAACAGTGAGAGGCCCGTGTACTGCAAAAAAAAAAAAAAAAAAAAAAAAGGGCAAACCCTGTAACCTCGGGTGGACACTTGCTCTGAGGTGTAAGAGAAATTAACGCACGCCCACCCAGCCACTGCCACGCGAGGACCAGCGAGGGGAGAGTCTGGGGTCAAGGACCCCCACGAGCCAGCTCTGCACTGCAGCCTGGAGGGGGGCGGGCAGGGGTGGCTTCCGCATTGTTCTCACTTCCTGAGCGGTTCCCAGGCTAAGTGCCCCCTCCATTCCCCACTGCTATAGGCAGGATTACAAGACCGCGGCCTCTTCCTGTCCTGGAACAATCCCGCCTGTCAGCCTCTGCCCTGGGAAGGATCCCGAATGCCTCAGAGCTGGAAGAAGCCATGACCTCAGCAGAGAAGATCTCTGGGGACAGGACGGATGCGCCCAGGGCCTGGATTCCTCCCTCCAACTCCAGCTTGGGATTCCCAACATAAGGGTCCCCGAGGGAAGCTCCTTTTAAGGACAGTGGTGCCGTGGGGCCAGCTGGGCCATTCTTGGAGGAGGGGGTACTCTGATGGGGACAGGGCCGGCCCAGCTGGTCCAGGAGCAGGAAGCTGGGAGTCTGCACACGGTCCCAACTCCCCCTTCCCCAGGGACCAGGGACAGTGTCCGGAAGACACAGTGAGGCCAGAAGTGGGCAGAAGTGGTCACCAGCCCTGGCACTGCTCATAGCCTGGACCCCGTCACCATCCTCAGGCGAGGCACATCAGCTCAGAGGCCTGAGGTTTTCAGGAAACATTCTGGATCCCCAGAGCCATGATTTGATGTGTAGACTCTTCCATCTGGCCCAGAAAGAGGGGTAAAGTGCTCATCTTTGATTTCCCTTCGAGCTCAGTTTGATTTGGTGAGCACAGCAGATCTTTACTCCAGAAGCTTCCGGCACAGAAGGGGAGTCCGCGTGTGCCCAGAGGTGCCCACCGGGGGGTGTCTGTGCCATGATGAGCACTGGCCCACACGCACTCACCCAGATGTCCGCACACACTCATGCGCCCTCACGCACACAGCAGCCCTGTCCCCCGAGGGCCCTGCCAGAGCTGCCTCCATAGGACCTGCACCCTGAGCCCCGAAGGCTGGCCCCGGTCAGCCCTCTGGCTTCACACACCTTGGGGTTAAAGGTGAAATAGAACAGGAAATAGTTAAATATGATGGAAGACTGAAAGCTGTGAGGTTTCAGAAGTCCTCGGTGGGGTCGATTCAGAGTTGGTAGGGTTGTGTTCTAGAAAGTGGCCTCAAACAGTGAATCAGCTGTCACTGAACCTTAGCTCTGGGGGAAACAGTCACATTTTTATCAACCAGCCAACAGATGACCTACTTCCTGCCTGTCGCTATGGAAAGCCTCCTTGTTAATGTACTGTTGTGGCGGTAACATGAACACCGGCTGTGGGAAGCCTGTTCTGACATGGGTTTTCCCCGTGAGGTGCACCCTTGCGCCCAGAGTCCAGGCAGCACCTCAGCCCTGCCCCAGCTCGGGAGGGGGGCGGATTGTTTAAAATGAAACCACCAGCGAATGCAGAAGGCGGGCACCACCTAGATCTGGAAGAGGACACCCCACAGTCGGAGCTGACCCGGGAAGGCAGAGCTGGCCGCTCCACCTCAGCTGGGAACAGGCGCTGGGACTCAAGCTGACCAGCGCTCCCTGCAACGACCGCGGCCAGTGACCACGGAGGCACACGGTACTGATCTGTGGCTACAGTAAACCTCAGGGATTAGGCGAATTTACAAGAGCAGAATTTGTGAACCATGGAACTGAGATCATTTCCTTTGAAGGAAAACTTAGAGATTAGAAGTAATATGGCAACAGCTTTATGGGAAGTCATGTTTCCCCTGCACTTACACCCATCAGAAAAACCCAGGCCTGGTGGGCCTGGCGGGCGGCGGGCCCCACCCCAAGGTCTTCAGTGGCTGAGAGGCGCCGAGTTCTAAGAGCTCTAACTAAACAAAGGCTTCGGGGAGGTTCTCCAGGAAACAGGCTCTGGGGCTCCGTCCACCAGCAGGAGTCAGTGGGGGCCGGGACACAGCCATGCAGGCAGACAGGGACGGGCCTGGCTGGGACACCCTTCTTGTGCAGCTTATGAAGCGGGTTTCCCCCTGTGTGAAAGCCAGCGTGTGGGGCTGGGTTCAAACACCATCAGGCTCCACATCAGCTGTGTATCTCTGGAAGGGGTGGGGGGTGGGTTTCAAAGGAACATAAAGGAAAGATGTGTCATGGATGAGGCATCTGCTGCAGTCCCCCGAGACGCTAATGCAAAAATAGTCGGGACTTTTTCAAGGTCACAGTGATTCTCCAGGTCTATTTTAGGGCAAAGTGAGGTCTGAGATACACGAGCACATGGGACTCTGCAGAGGAGAACTGGGTGCTTCCCAGCTCTTCACCTGGGCTGAGTTGATGTTTAGATTTGGTTTCAGAACACCTTTTATCTGCACAGCACCTTATGGAACTGCTGCAGGGAAACAGGATTGAAAGCTTGAAGGTTAAGGGCTTCCTGTAAAAGCACTTCCAGTAAAAGGACAGCCCAGGTGTGTCCCCCCACCTGGCACCACAGACCTGACGCAGCCGCAGCTGGGAACCCAGCAGGTGACGGCCAGCTCAAGTGGCCGCCCCAGGCTGCCTGCCCACCTGCCTGGAAGCCCTGACTTGCTGGCTGGGAATTCCTTCTGAAAGGATGCGCCTGACCCCACAGTGCCCGTTCCCAGGGACAACCTCGCTGGTGCATGCAGGGGGTGCTTCACTGAATCGGATTCCTCACATAGCTTAGGATCCCCAGGAGGGTGGGAGCCCAGAGCAGGGGCGGTGCTTGGAATCCGTCTCCTGGGACTAATGGCTCCTTGGAGAACACATCTGTGCAATTTAAACATGCTTCTGCTACCCGGACCTCGGGCCCCTCCCCACATCAGGCTCAGCAGTCATGGGCCACAGCCACTGAGATGCAGAAATTGATAAAATCTGTGTAGGAAATAGTCTCTCAGCTTTTGTTTCCATTCTTTTAAAACAAAATTGTCCCATTCCATGCAAAGAGAAAGCATAGTTCATGCAGAGACACATCTGCCTGCATCTGAGTCAGCAGGGATGCGCGTGCCAGATCAGCCTCTGACGCTCCAGGGAACGACCTAGCGCATCTACCACCCTCGGCAAGGCACTGGTGCGTCCACAGCATCTCCTGAGAAGTGTATGGCTTCTGTAGAGATACCCCACCCCACGTGACACATCTGACTGGGGTCCCTCAAGAACACGGTCTGATTGGCCCGCACCCTCACTGGGCCTTAAAGCAGCTACTGAAGTGGGAGGACAAAGCCTGCTCCCTCCCGAACTGGATGGCTCCTGCCTAGAGACGCCCACCTGAAAGCATCCCTCACTCACCAGGGAGGGGGTCTACCTTGGGCAGGACAGAGGCAGGATCTCACCCCCACTCCTCCCAGCCTTCCCCACTGGGACCCCTACAGTCTTCAGGGGCAGACACTGCTCAGCTGACTGGATCTTCTCCCATCTCTACCCCACAGCAAAGCTTCTATCTCTCCACCTCTATCCTCTTCTCTGCCCCTACACCTATCCCTATCCCTACCTCCACCTTTGTCTCTCTCTAACCCCATCCCCATCCCATTCACAACTCCATCTCCATCTCTACCTCCACCTCCATCCCTATCCCCATCCCCATCCCCACTGCCATCCCCACTGCCATCCCCATTCCCATCTACATCTCCATCCCCATCTCCATCTCCACTTCCACCTCCATCTCCACCTCCATCTCCATCCCCATCTCTCTCCATCACAACTTCCTTCTGCACCTCATCTCCGGCTGCATCTCCATCTCCATCTCTACCTCCAACTCCATCCCTGCCCCCATCCCCATCCCCATCCCAACCTCCACCTCCACCTCCACCCCCATCCCCATCCCCACCCCCATCTCCATCTCTCTCCATCTCAACCTCCTTCTGAACCTCATCTCTGGCTGCATCTCCAACTCCATCTCCATCTCCATCTCCACCTCCATCTCCACCTCCATCCCCATCCCCATCTCTCTCCATCTCAACTTCCTTCTGCACCTCATCTCCGGCTGCATCTCCATCTCCATCTCCACCTCCATATCCATCTCCATCTCCATCTCCATCCCTAGTTCTGGCTCTATCTTTAGTTCTTTCCATCTGTCTTAATCGAGCAATAAGTGGCCTCAGATGTGGTCACAAATGCTTTGGGGTTGGCAGAACCTGGAAACGGTCTATGATGGCTAACCCCAGGCTGTGACTTGGCCACAGTCACCCCTGTGGCTACATCCTTGGCTCTGGTGGTAGAGAGTAGGGGCGAGGGAATTGGTAGGTGGGTGTGGTGAAAGCCTTTGTTGAGGAAGGAAGGAATGTGGAGCCAGAGTTTCCTGTAGGAGTTGGAAACACCGGTGGCTGGGATGGCATGTGTGCCAGCCCCGGCAATTTTGATCTGACCCCAGTGCGTCACCCCTCGGGCCCAGCTGAAGGAGCCCCTGGAAAATAAATGTCACTTTCTTCTCCTCCTTCTTGGAGGCGTCTGTGCGTCAGAACATAAGTTTGCTTTTGTCTTTACTGAGAAAGCACATTTTGTGCCTTCTGAAAAATGAAACCAGAGAACTTGTTCCACCAAGAGCTGAGGGCAGATAAACAGAACAGCATACAAGCAGGTCCTGGGGCAACAAGACGGCCACGCAGCTCCCTGAACGGTCCTCACCGGCTGTGCACACATCCGCCTCTGCCGTTTACCTAAGGTGACCAGCACCCCCAGGCAACCACTGCCGAAGTAAGGTGGGGCCCCAAGCACACTTGCTCCAGCATTCACCGTTTCCAGACCTTCTCATATTTGCATCATTAACCGTGTTTCTATTGGCACTGTTTTTAACTGAGTTAGAGAAATCAGACACCTCTCTTTCAGTGATAGAGATTTCCGATCCCTATCTGGTTTTGTTGTTTTGTTTCATCTAAGAATTTACCTCTTAGGCAGGAAAAAAGCCTCTGGTTCTTGGAACCTCCATCACACGCCCTTGCTGACCCTCTCGGGAACTCTGAGAGGGATTATCTGCCTTCTCAGAGGAAGAGGCAGGGGGAGGGCGTGGGGAGGGAGGGGGGGCTGAGACCGCCGTCCGGGCAGTGGGGCCTCCGGGCGCTGGGCCTTTGCTCCGTCCCCTGCCAGGGTCCTCTCCACTGAAGCTGAGGGCCAGCTTGGCCTGGTGCTCAGGCCCCGTGGCACAGCGGGTAGTCACCTGGGAGCTGAAAGCCCACCGAAATCGGGCCCCCCACAGGAGTGGAGTCCTGGGTGGAGGGTCCTCAGTGGTTTCACAAGAGCCTGGTGAAGGTGCTGTGCAGCCTGGGCTGAAGACCCTGGACCAAAGGGAGCATGACCTCAGAATGACACAGGGCAAGGTGAGGGCCTCTCACAGAGACGGTGTCGTCCCCGCTCGCTGGAGGCCCGCAGGAGATGGGGAAGGGCTCCTGCGAGCTTCACCCTGCCGTCATCCGTGGTGAACGCAGGCCCCACGTGGGGCCCATTGCCTCTGTCTCAGTGGCCGACTGGATTCCTTAAGGGTCAAGCTTGGGGGCGCTGGATGCCCGGCCTCGGTGCCATTGCAGGGACTAGCCTGTGTTTATCTCCATGGAGAGACCAGTGACCAGCCAGCATTTCAGCCAAGCCTGCCACAAGGGCCTGTGGGATGTGGTCAGAGGAGTGGGTCCCGAGGGAGCGACAGAGGCACAGAGCCCAGGGCACCTCTGCACCTTGATTCCTGCAAAGTGCAGGTCAAGCCAGGCCGGGCCCAGCAGGGAGCAGCACGCAAACTTGTGGTCCATGGATCCCTCCTGGGGGTTGGGGCCTGAGGTGGGAAACAGGCAGGTGCAGGGATGGGCTGATGCTCCCCAGCCAGGCCTCCCATCCATGGGGCGGGAAGCAGGGCAAGTCCCCTCACGGTTACAGAAGCTGCAGCCCCTCCTCCCAGCTCCCTTCTCTGCCCCCCTAGCACACGCTCCACCCCCAAAGGCTCTGCCAAGACCCTCCGCTTTCGGCCTCTCTGTCCTGTGAGCGTCCTGGGGCCGCAGCAACTTACTACAAACCAGGTGACATGGAATGACAGAAATTTAGCGTCTCACTGTTTGGAGGCCCCAAGTCCAGAATCAAGGTGTCACAGGGCTGCGCTCCCCCTGAGGCTGCGGGGAGGGTCCTTCCTGCGTCTCCAGCCCCCGCGGGCTCCCGCCTGCACAGGCAGGTCCTCACCCGTCTCCCCTCCGCGGACCCGCAGCCCTGCCCCTCCCAGCTGTCACGTCTCCCTCTGCTCCCGTCTTCGCAGTCACTTGTGATGGGCTTCGGGGCCCACCCACATAGTCCAGGGTGGTCTCCCCTCTCAAGACCCTTCACTTGATCCCATCTGCAAAGAGCCCCTTTCCAAATAAGGCCACGCTCGTCTCCAGGGGTTTAGGACCTGGTGTCCTCGGAGCCATTTTCCACTGAGCAGCTCCTGGCAGTTGAGCAGGAACCCGGGCACTCTCATCGGGACAGAGGACGGTCCTGCAGGGCGGCCACTCCTCCCTATCCTCTGCCAGGGCAGACGGGTGCTCCTGCGGGACCTCCCTTCAGGGAGCTCACAGTTCCCACAGGGGCCTGGCTCCCGCCAGCACCTCTCTGTGGGGCCCACGGCACCCAGAGGAAGGAGGCTCTTTCGGAGGGTGGTTGGTGGCTGAGATCCCAGCTGTGGCCGCCGTGCGCTTCCTCGGCTCTGGGCTTCTCTCTAGAAGCCGAGCGCGTGTCTGCTGAAACTTTAGTGTCACCCAGGTTTCCCTGAACCCGGCGCCGGGTTCTGTGTCTCCACCAAGGACTCTGGTTCCTCGTCACTGTAGCGGGTCTCACTGCCTGGCTGAGCTGCCCCCTCCTCTGCACTCCCCCTCCGTGCCCCTGTGCCCCTGTGCCCCTGCCCCCCATTCTGTCTTCAGTTTACGGCTCACCCTTCAGCAGCAGCGGTCTGTGTGACGAGGCATGCTGTGCGGTGACCGGCACACGGAGCAAGAACAGGGACCTCCCTGTCTGGGCCCCGCGGAGTGCCGGGCGCATCCTGTCCTGGGGGCTGCGGGCTCCGTCGTGAGTGGAGTCTCCGCTGCATCAAGACCATGGGTGACACATCTGGAGACCAGGGTGAAGCTCGAGGCTTGGATCAGGCCACATGGGGCCACGTGCTGTGGGAGAAAAGGGGTGGGGTGCACAGGGAGGTGGGGAATGTCAGCTGTGCTCCCAGGGGGCCCGGATCAGACACGGAGGTTACTGGCTAAAAGGAGACATCGGGGAAGACAGACGGGAAATGAACGTGGGCTTTCCCTGGGAGGCGGTGAGATCGGGGGTCTGGGGCAAGCCAGACTGCCCCCGATCCCGCTCCGCGTCCCCGGGTGGGGTCCTCGGCATCCTCGCCCCCCTGGTGGGGCCGCTGGCGGGAGCCGCATCCACAGCTGTGCCGTTGGGTGGCCGTCGGGTGGGCAGATGCCGGGCTCGGGGCAGAGGGGAGGGTGTGTTGGGGTCTGTTGGGTCTGAGGGGCTTGGGGAGGTGTGGGCGAGGAAATCGAGACGGCAGCTGGACAGAGGGGCTCAGAGGGGCCCCGAGATGTGGGCGTAGAGGCGGGGTCGAGGCCGAGGGGCCAACAGGAGTCCCCGGTGGGGAGGCTGCAGGTGATGGCCCTCACGATGCGGAGGTCAGAGCGGACTCTGCACGGGTGACCCAGGACGGGGCCGCTCGTGGATGTCTGCGGAGCGGGTGGGAGGTCTCATGGTGACCTGAGTGCCGGGGGCTCCCTCACCTGGACCCCGGGGAGGGTGGGGCTGGGTGGGCTGGGAGAGGATTTGGGAGATCTGGGGGAGGCGGGCTTGGACCCTCCCTGGGAGCTGATCTGTGAGCCCGGCGGGGTCTCAGACCACAGCCCTTTGTCGTGCGCAGTTGGAGCCTGGAGGGCCCAGGCAGCCCCTTTTCTGTTGTCCATGGCAGGTACTGGGGTGAAAACAGCAGGGAACTCTCCCCCTGCAGCGCCATGTGTCCAGGACTGGCCCAAGGGCTTGTGCACTTGATTGACTCGGGCTCCTCCATGGGGCTGGTTTAAATTTTCAGTAAGAGTCCAGCTCAAGTGACGAGTTTGTTAATGAAGATTATTTTCTCCTCCAGGTCTTTAAGAGAGAAAAAAAGGGAGTGTGGGGCTGGCTGGAGCCTCTTTCTTCTGTCCAGTCCTGGAGGCTGTGCTCACAGTGAGGGGGTCACTTTCACAGTCCTCTTCGTGGGTAACGGCCTTTGTATGCTTCCTGGAATGTGGCTTTTATTTTGCAGCAAAGCAAATGTTTTAATGTTTGTTTTCCTTTAACAAATAAACATTGGCTCCAGCAAATGTCAGAGAAAATACAATAAACCCAAGTATTCATGATTAATGGAGGGAGAAGAATGACCCTCCCCCTCTCCCCCTCCCCCAGATCGGTCCCCAAGTGGGTTTTCCAGGGAAAGTCCCCTCCACGAGCCCTTCAGAACCCGGGCCAGTTTCCGTTCTTTTAAGTGAGAGCTTTCTCCCGGCCTGGGGGTCCCTGTCCTGAAGCCCCCTAAGCTCCAGGGAGGGCCCTGCAGGCAGCCAGTCCCTGATGTCACATCTGTGTCTAAAAAAGCATAAGACTTTTTTAGACATGAAAAAGCATGCGTGAGTTAATTCCCGGCCCCCGGGCTGCTGGTGGGGGGGTCGAAGACCTTTCTAAGTCACCCCCATCAGAACCGGGGGGTCAGGCCTTCAGATGTATCCCCCCACTGACCTGGGGGACCCCGCTGAGCGGCAGCCCCCCCGACGAAGACCTCCTAGGTTGTCAGAGGAGCCTTGGCCTCAGCCTGGGGGGGATGCCCCCAAACAGCCTGTGTGTCTGCGGATCTGGGTCACCATCTGGAGGTTTTCTCGAGGAAAACCAGGCCTGAACAAGAGTGAAGGATTGTGCAGAAGGAAGCGTGGGCGTCTGGTCTAATCACACCCGTTCACACGTGTACACACACAGGTATGCACGCACACACACACATCCTCACACCCACCCACACATGCACATGCACACACCAGCAGCCTGGCCACTTGCCTTGGCTAGCGTTCCCGGCCTTCCCAGCTCCCGGCCGCTGTCCCAGGAGTCCGGGGTCGCTGTGAAAGGTCAGGTGAGGACACTGCAGCCCCCAGACCTGTGAGCACATCCCCCTTTAAGGTGGCCTCAAACAATTCCAGGAGATGACCCCTCCCCTCCCCTCCCCCCTCCCTTCCTCCCCTCCCCTCCCCCCCCCCAGCCAAGACAAGGAGAGACAGACACATTCCAAGCCCCGGGGTGGCACCACCACCACTGACAAAGGGACACAGGACTCTCCAGCAGGCACAGGGGTTGATGTGCACACGGCAGCAGCAGGGTGGGCGGCCAGCTCTACCCTCCTTGGAGGAAGCACAGCAGGTACACCTGTCTTGTCAGCCCCTGTGCTGCTCCTGGGCCCGTCCCCAGGGGCACTGCTGGCCTCCCAGCCTCTCCCGGGGCCTGTGGTCAGTGATTCAAAACAATTCAGACGCTTGAGTTTCTTTCTCAGGAGCTGAAGCTCACACTTGGGGTGGGCAGAAACCACAGGCCTCCCGATGACCAGTGGGCCCCGTGGAGTCATCCCCGCACCGTCAGAGGCTGAGAGCCCACAGGATGCCCTCATCCTCTTCCAGGGTTGGGTGTTGGGAGTCTGCTGAGTGACCTCCTCCCTTTTTTCTTCTGTGCCTTGAGGAGGGGCGAAGTGTGGGAAAGAGTTGTCCCACTGTGACGTCAAGCTCCGTGGTGTGACCCCGTCCCCTGGGCTCTGGGGTCCTTGGCCCTGGAACCTGGAAGGAGCTGAGTGGCTCTCTGGGCTCCACGTGGCAGTGAGAGGGGTGACATCACCCGGAGGACGGACACTCGGGGTCTGGGTCGCCATTCCATCTCCCTCTCCTTCCTGCAGCACTCCCGTGTGGGTGCGAGAGCCCCTCCGGACAGTGCCCACCTCCAGGGGCTCCTTATGCTCCGGGCAGTGCTGTGAGCCTCGTGGTGGCCCCGTGTGTGTTCTCTGGGCCCCATCCCAGGCTGGGTCCAGTCCTGAGGAAGTGCCACCCTCCTGGATCCTTCAGATTTCCCAAAGCCCAATCCCACCCCCTTTCCTGCCTGAGGCTGACTTGACTTGGTGACCAAGGAACTGGGCCCTCTCATGAGGGCCAGGAGCCTGGAGCAGGCAGGGGCAGAGGACGGGGTGATCCAGGGCTGACAGACACCCTGTTCCTTGGGAGGCTCTGGTACATCTGCTGTGGAAGGCCGGGCTGCATCCCACAACTTCTGGGGCTTCTGGGGCTTCAGGTCCCGGGGCTCTGGCCACTGTCTCTCCACATGGCCTTCCAGGCCCCTTCCCAAGTTCCTCCTGGGGAGGGGTCCACAGCTAAACCCAGCTCCGAGGGTTCTGTTGGCCCAGGCCAGGTGGGGAGCAGTGACCACAGACCTTGGTGGGGGGTCGAGAGGAGCCTCGTCCTTTCTTACACCTGCTGACCTGACCTCAGGCCAAGAGTACTGCAGGCCTGTGGAGTCATGCCCAGCTGAGTGGGCAGCTCCCTGGGGGAGACAACCCAGAGCTTCTGCACATTACTGCAGTGTCTGGATTTGAAAAAGGATGACGGAACTGGGGGGAGTGTGGGTATCACCCCTGGACTTGGATGAAGTTGGGGTGGCCCTTCTCAATTGGCCAGCTTGGGTGTGACCCTCACAGAGGACCATGGGGTGGGGGCAGCCATCTGCTAAGAGCCTGGCTGAATGTGGTGGCCAAGGGAGCAGCTCTGGGGCCAGACTGTGGGGTCCCGGCCCTGCTCCAGGCTGGTGTGTGCTGTGGGCAGCCACCTGACAAACAGGAGTGCTTGATAACAACTGCCCTAAGGGCTGCTCCAAGGAAGTAGTGGGTAGGTTGAAGTGATGGACCACACTCCCCACCCTGGGTCCCCACCTTTGCTGTGTGACTCGAGGTCCCTCATGTTCCGACACTGGCCCAGTCATGGGACTCTCTGGCCACTGAGGTGTCAGCAAAGGTGATGCAAGCAGAGGCTTTAGGGGCACGTGTGCAGCTGAGCGTGTTCATCTGGTGTCTCTGCCACCATCATTAGACCATGCCCATGCCAGTCTGATGGAGGAGGGGGAGTCTTGCAGCAGTGCTGAGTCCTCAGCCAGCCATCCCTTGCGTGTGAGCAAACCCAGGCAAGATCAGGTAAATTTGAGGAAAAACACACCCACACACCTCAGAGCCAGACTACTGAAAGCTAAGACAAAGAGAAAATCTTAAAAGCAGGAAAAAAAGCCAACTTCAGTCAAAGGAAACCAAGATCACAGCTAACTTTCCTAAGGAAACAATGGAATCAGAAGACAATGGAAGAGATCTTTGAAGAAAATCAGTTCCACCCAAGAATTTTTTGAGGTTTTAATTAATTAATTTAATTTTTATTTTGAGATAACTTTAGATTCTAGTCTTTAGCAGTTACAAAAATAGTACCAAGGGTCCTCATAGATCCTTCACTGAGCACCCCCTAATGTTAACATGTTACATGACCTTGGCTCAGTGGTCAAAGCTAAGATGTGATCATTGATGCAATGCTGTGAACTAAACAGCAGAGTCTCAGAGGGTTTCACCAGTTTTTCACTAATGTCCTCTTTCTGTTCTGGGATCCCATCCCCTCTTTATTATCACATCTCCTTAGTGTCCTCCAATCTGGACAGTCTCTCAGCCTTTCCTGCCTTCCACGACCTTGACACTCTTGAAAAGTACTGGTTAGGCATTTCATAGAATGACCCTCAACTGGTGTTTGTCTGATGTTTTCTCATGGGTTTTGGAAAGACCACCCCACAGCACATCGTATCAGGGGACAAGGCCATCAGGATGCCTTGTTACTGGTGATTAAACTTGGTCACTTGTCTTCGGGGTGTCTGCCTGGAGTCTCCAACACAAAGTCACTTATTTCCCCTTTTGTGTTCTGTCCATCGGAAGCCAGTCACAGAGTCCAGCTCACACTCCAGGAGAGGGGAGTTCATCTCTGTCTCCTGGAGAGAGGATAAACTGGTTAGCGATTCATGCCAAACCATTGCAGAGCTTAGCATTTTGAGCTATGCAAATGTCCTGCTTTCCTTTAAAGTTTTGCCCACTGATTTTAGCATTTATCAGTGCATCTTGGCTACAGCAATCATCACTGTAGTGTCATAATGATGATTTTCTATTTCCCTTATTCCTTCTACATACATAAAAGATAGTTGATGAAATTAAAAACAGGATAATTAAGGAATTTAAGGAGAGGAGACAGGACACAGAACAGATGGGAATAAGAGGAAATGAACTGTAAGACACTGGTTGTGACCCCAAATATCTTACAAATTACATTAATGGCAGCTGAACAAAATACTGTCAAAGATTGTCAGACTAGATTAAAACAGCAACAAAATCTAATTATATCCTGCTTATAAGGAATACATCTTAAAAAACACAGAAAGGATGAAAGTAAAGAGATGCAAACATATACCATTCAATCACTAATTGAAAGAAAGCTGGTGCAGTTACACAAATGGCAGAGCTGTGTCACCAAAATGACCCTGAAACACAGCAAGGAGGGAGGTCCTGTCAACAAAGGGTGCTGAGCTGATTGATGTCTGTCCGGGACTTTGTCTCACATCACACTGACACGTCAATTACAGATGGATTGCTGCTCTAAAGGCGAAAGGTAAACAACAAAGATCTGGGGATATGACATAAGGAAATGTATAATCATGGTATCCTAAATAGACCAGAAAAAGTGTGCGTTATAAAGACATGTGGAAAATGTGACCTTCTGAGTGAGGGGAGTTACTGTACCTATCCTGTCGTTGAACTAACAGAGGATTTGTGTAGAGAACCAGTAAAGTGCTCTTGCAAATCAAGAGAAATCACTTGCACAGCCCAGAAGACACACGGACATGGGCTTAGTCCCTTCACAATGGGGGAGACCCGTAAGCATGTGGAGCGGTGTTCAGCCTCATGACGCATCAAGGAAATGCAAGTCAGACCATGAGACACCGTCATACCAGAATGGTTAAAATGGAAAGATGGACAAACCCAAGTGTTGACAAGGACATGGGACACCAGAGCCCTCACACCGTGCTGGTGGACAGGCAATTGCTACAGCCACTCCGGGAGACCGGTGGTCTCCCTCCTCTAAGGTGTGATCAGCAATTCCACTCCCTGGTATGTGTCCTACTGAAGCACCCACTCAAGTTCACCCAAAGATTATTTATAGCAGCATGACCCATGATCCCCTACGTTGGAGACAACTCAAATGTCCATGGTGGACTGGTTGCAGTATGTCCATCTGATGGAATTCTGCGCAGGATTGAAAGAGACAACTGCAGTAGACAACTGCATACAGTTGGACACCAATGTGTGCACGTCACATGTATACAGTTGGGCAACAGCAGCCATTCACAAGGAGCAGGGTGTAAGGGGGTTCCCCCTCAGGTGGTGCAGGTGGGGGCTGGAGCCTGAGGGGGTGCCCCCTTCCATTTCGTGCAGGTGCCTGGCCACGCCCCCCCCCCTTGTGCTGGCCCTGCCCTCTGTGTAGCTGGACTCAGGTGATACCAGCCGGCTTCTTCCCTCGCTAGACCACCAGCTCCTGGGAATGGGGACTTTCTGAGCCACTCCACACGGTGTCTGGCACGTCGCAGCTGCTTGGCGAGGATTTCACGAGTGAATTAAGGAGGAATGTTGAGCCAGAAGTGTCACAGCCAGACTTACTCAGTGCTGGGGAGTAACTCCTGGGGATTCTGCTGAATCATAACTTCCTTTGGGCTTGGATGTGCTTTAGATGGTATGTTCTGAGCAGATGGAAGTTTCTTGGCCTCTGGGACTGAAACAGTGGATGTTTAGTAGATGCATCCAGAAGGAAGTGGCTGGAATGTGACTCACGCGGCCCATCCGAGTGCAGATGGGGTAAACAGGCTCCAACGACTTCTGCTCATTTAGAACCAGAGGAAGTTGGGAGCTGAAGCGTGAACAGCCGGGTGGAGGCTGGCCAGAGTCTGGATGGCCCGATTCTAGCTTTTTTCTCATTACATGGGGAGCCCGTGACAATGTCCCTGGAGCGTCTCAGGCTGACAAAATCACCCCATCAGCATTTTCACTGGCAATCAATTAGGTGTGTCCCGGGCAATCTATTCCTGAGGAGGAGAGCCAGGCCTGATCTTCTGCAGGGGTACAGCTGTAGGGGGAGGGGTGGTCCACAGTCCAGCGACAGTAGGTTGGAGCCAGGGGAGGCACAAAGGCCTGGTTGGGACAGCTTGGGGTTTGCACCGGGGCTGCCTAGGCCAGCACAAGGGTGTTTGAGACGAGAGCGAGGATCCGACCCCCATAACATTCGTCAGGGGTCATGGCGACATTGGGATTCTCTCTGCCCCCAAACTGTGCTCCCAAGGGCATGCCTGAGGCTGGCCACATGGGGCCACGTTGACTGCGGCACTGACGGACACAAGGGACAAGACGTGGGGCAGCTGTCTGCTAACAGCCAGCCTTGCTCTCCTCCTGCGGGACCCAGGCAGCCCCTCCACGAGCTCAGTCCAGCCAGCGATGGGAGGGGACAGGCAGAGCTGCCACAAGCCACTGCCACCCACTCGGTTGTCACAGCCGGTCACTCTGTCCTCATACCCTCTGGGATCACAGGAGAGCAGCCCACGATATCCCAAAGTATCCCCCAGTATGTGTTCCATCCCTGCCTGTTCTTGCTGTCTGCAGCCCCTCTTTTCGTGGGAGCTGAGGCCCCCCAGTCTTGGAGTTGGGTTGAGCCCTGACTTGAGGAGGGGGAGATGCCAGCCTTCCACAACTCTGAGAAGCCCAGGCTGGGACGTCTGTGGAAGGAGGAAGGACTTCTGGGTTCTGAGTCCTGGAGGAGCTCACAGCGTCACACCATCCCCCGGGAGGGGGAAGCCAGGGCCGCAGGACACCCTCCCCCCAACCCCGCCCGCCCACCCTAGAGTGGAGACCCTGAGAGGAGAGAAGCTCAGAATCACCCGGGCGGGTGTCCGAACCCAAGAGAAACCAAGCATTAACCCAGAGGAGATTCGATTGCCCTGAGAGGGCCTGTGAGGGAGCTGAGGGCAGGAATAGAAAATAAAGACCCCCTGATGCACATGTGGCCCCTGCGCGGAACTATCAAAGCCACCTCGGGGAACCGACCCGACGTCCGGGCCCACGAAGCGCCTTTGCCCGTGAGCTCATTGGCTCGGGTGACGAGAGGGAAGGTGAGAAAGTCTCCACTGTCTGCTACCACTTACTCAGCTTCCGTTTGTGCCTTGAGGCTCAGGGTCTGTGACAGACGAATTAGGGACCGAAGAGGGGCTGTCTTTTCAGTTCCTTTAAGCTTGAGTGGTTTGGGGGAGTTCTCATGGGATCCCCAGCGTTCAGAGCCCCAGGAGATCTGGAAGAAAACCTTCCTCCGTCAAGTCAAAGCCACTTCTGCATTCCGTTCTCTTGTACCTTTCATGACATTTAGGGGTTTTATCCTCCACGTGAAAAATGAAAGTTCTGTGCCCGTGGGTTTGCCTTTCAGCTTTGTTTTGTCTCTGACTTGAGTAAATAAGAAAAACTCAAGGTGCGAGTTACTGGGCACCAGCGGGCCAAGCATCGTTTGGCTCTGGGTCCTGTGTCTGGTTCACGTCTGCTGCCCAGAAGTTCCCCGTGGACTCAGCGCTGGGGAAAGGCCGGCTGGCCAGCCTCCCAGTTTGTCCCCTTTGAGATTCGAGACCCGCAGCCAGGGGCACACGGCCGGGGGCCTGGACCGGCCGCTTTGGGGGAAGAGGCTCCCGCTGGCCCTTGGGGAGGTGGAGAGGTAGGGGCGGGAGGGGCTGGCCCGCTGACCAACCTCCTTCCTGCAGATTCAGGCGACTCCCTCAGGCCCATGGCCTCCGATGTGTTAGCCACACACAGACAGAAGGGAGGAGGGAAAGGCAGCCTCTCTCCTCAGGGGATTCAGGTCCTTTGTGACAGTGGGCCGAGGGGTAGGGAGAGCACAAGGTGCCGGCCGCAGGACTGGGCTGGGGGAGGAAGGTCAGAGTGCTTGGCAGGCCTCCAGGCTCAGAGCAGCTGGGCTGGGCAGGTCAGGGGGCCTGGGAATCAGAGCGGCCCTGGGGGCAGGGCCGGCCTGGGGTGGGGAGGGCGCGCTTGGGCCCTTCCTGCCCTGGATGGTGGGGCTGTGGCCCAGAGGGCCGAGCCGTCCCAGCCTTGGAGACTGAGGACCCTCCTGCTCCCTGCCCATAGTGCAGGTCTGTGGGAATCCCAGGCCCACCAGGGGCTTCTGTTCTCACTGTCACTTCCGGCCGAGGGCAGTGGTGTGCCCTCCTCCCATGGCCAGGCTCCTCCCAGGCTTCTGCGCCAGCTCCCAGGCGGGCACGCTGCCCAGCAATCCTTCCAGATCCACACACGTGCGTGGGCGTGCACGTGTGTGAGCGCGCGGGCACGCGTGTACATGCGTGTGTGTGCGTGCGTGTGCATGTGCACGAGGGCTTGGTGTGAGGCCGGCTGCAGCTCCCGAGGGGTCTGTGGGGGCCCTTCTGCCGCGGGTCCTCGTCTCCGCCTTCTGCTCCACGACCAGAGACCCAAGGAAGTAAGGCGGGCCCGGGAGAGCATTCCTGGGAGTCCCTGCGGCGGGAGGGTGGCCAGGCTGAGTGCAGGGCTTGAGGAGGCTGAGAGGCCGCCGGCCGGCTTCGTGTGGGCCTCCGGCTGGGCTAGCGGGATGGCGGCGTTCACCTGGGACCGTCCATGGCGGGGACAGCGGGTCTAAACGGCTGACCCGCCACGGCTGTGAAAGGGCACTTGCACAGAAAAGGAAAGGTTCGCGCCCTTAATGACAGAAAGGCCTGGGCAGAGTCCTGGCCCCGGGGCGCAGGTGTGGGAGCTGGGCAGGCAGGGGATGCGGCCCATTGCGAGGCCTGGCCTCGCAGAGCATGTGTGGGTGGAGGGGTGGGGGCGGGGAGGAAGGAGTGCGGCTGCCCTCTGGGCCCTGGAACCCTTGACGCTCTGTGCGGCCTCCCACCTGCCAGGACGTTCCTGACCCCCAGGACCAAACGCAGCCGACACGATGGCCACCTCGGCAAAGGTGGGCCCTAGGTTGTGGGGCATGGGTGCCCGGCAGAGGGAAACATGCCCCGGAGGGGAGGAGAGTTTGGCAAAGGCTGTTTACAAGGACTGGTGCAGTAGCCAGGGTTTGCAATGGGAGCGGCTCTGCCTCGGCCTGCAGGCGAGGGAGTGACCAGGGAGGGGGACGCCTTGTCCCCTCTCTCCTCCCACTGCCAGGGCTCCATGGGGACAGAATTAAAACCAAGTCTCTTTCCAACCCAGGAAACCTCTCCATAAGGGTAGAAGAGAAGGACGCAACTGTGTGATGAGCTGGCGGTAAACCAGACTGTGACGCACAGCACGGCCACTGCCGAAGCCACTGCAAAGACAGAAAGAAACCAGACTCTTTGCGATAAGGAGGCTTTGCAGTTAGAGTCCAGTGACTCGTTCAGCACATTCCCCCCACCCCCGCCCCCCAGGAAACGGGTGTCAGGGAGTCACCTTCCTTCAAGATCACAGTTCAAATAGCTGGCTCCCAGGCCTTGAGGAGACATTCCTGAGTGGTGAGACGGCCCATTAAAAAGATTTACAAACATTTGGAAAGTACAGAGAAAGCCATTCTGGAAAGGGAGGGGAGGAGGGGCCTCATCTCTTATTTTCAGCAGGGAGGAGTTCGCATCTGCTCTGGTAGCTCCCCCTGGCCAGCCCTCGGGTGGCCCCCGGGCGGGCCCCGGGCAGGCAGGCGAGGGTGTGGGCGGATGGGAAGATCTGCACCAGGAGCAGAGGGAAGGGCCCAGACTCTGCTCAGGACGTGGGGCGCAGCCGGCTGCAGCAGGGACCCCAGGCCTGAGAGCATTAAGCCGCGTGGCTGCCGGCCTTTGTGAGAGGTCGGTAGGGACCGTCTGGAGCTACTGTCCAGCTGCTCGTCGCAGCCCACATTCTCTCACAGGAAAAAGACTAAGGCGCGTTCCTTGTAACAGACCAACATCCAACAAAAACTGCTTGCCCAAATCCCAAGCCTGGGTGTGGAGGCCCAGCAGGCTGTGACTCAGGCCCAGAGTTGGGATGGAGACCTGCACAGTGGGCTGCAGGATGTGGGGAAGGAGCGTCCACCCACACACTACATGGCCAGTTGTGTTGTATCTTTTCCTGTAAAAGTTGAAAGTGAACTCCCAGACACGGGACACGATGTACTTTGGGATAATGAAGCAGCCTCTACTACTCGAGAAACGGGTTCTATGAGTCAGGACAACCTTGCAGGACATCTGTGGGGACAGTGGGCCAACAGCGGACTTTCTTGATACCCCATCAGCTGATGGGACACCCTGCCAACTTTAAAAAGAAAAGATTTTTGAGGGTTTCTCAAAGTTTAAAAACAATGAGAACTCTATGTGTGTACCTAAACCTACTGTAGGAGAGCAACAGGAGCCTTTCTTCTACCCTCTTAAGTTCTTTCCCGGAAGCCTGTGAATTAAACTGAGAAAAGCCAGATTAACAGAGGAAAAGGTTTATTTCACATGCACCTGGGGGTGGGGTTGCATCACAGAAAAGAAAAGTCCAAAGAGGTGGGGTGGAGGGTGGTGGTTATACAATCATTTTAACAAAGGGCAGCCCTCGTGGAGAAGAGACGGGGGCGGGGGGCAGGGGGCTGTGGGCTGGCGGGGGGGGGTAAGTTGTGGGAAGGTGACTAGGAAACTATGGAAACATGGGTTGTTTAGTGAGGTTTGTAATACAGACTCAAGCTCAAGAATGATCTGAAGACACCTTTGCACATAGAAACTATCTTTATAAAAGGGAAGAAAGGAGGAGGGCAGAGACCCCCCCCCCCGTGCTCAAAGTAATCTTCAGGCCAAAGTGGCGTATTTTGGGGTGGCACGTTCTGATTTCCTTCAGTCCAAAATCAGATCAGAGTTTTTAAGGAAAATAAGTTCAAGGAAACTTTGAGGAAGAAAAATCTACAGATTCACCCACAGGCAGCTCTGTGATTTAGCGGGACTTGTTCTCTCTGTGGTCATCGCGCACCAGCTTCCCAGGGCCTAGTGCTCTGGCCCTGGCGTGCCGGAGGCTATTCCTGTGACCTCTGGTCCTGGGCCCGGTCACCCCAGCTCTCCCTCCCCCCACTCTGCCTCTCAGAGAGCCCGACCCAGGGTGTTTCTGCAGCTCCGCCCCCTGAAATGAGTGAGGATTCCTGGGGGGCCCGCACAGCGGGACATCACACGAATCCCTCGGGGCAGCACCCAAGAGCCAGCCCACCACCCTCACGCCCACCGGGCTGCACCTGTCCTGGGCAGGTAGGGACGCCTGGTGGTCACCTCGCGCTTCCTGAAGCCTGCCCGGTGGGGGCCTGCCAGGAGCACAGGACAGGGTGTCCCAGGGGCGGCTACTGAAGCCCAGCAGGACCCTGCAGGGCCCTCCTGGGTATAAAAGCCCCTCCGTGTCCCCCATTTCTTGTTTGTAAAAAAGCTTTAGTCTCTTAGGCCTTCCCGGAGTTCCAAAGAGCAGACTCAAGCAGTTACTAATTAGAGAAGTAAGGGAACCAGAAACAAAGGAAAAGCAGTCAATCCAGAGCAGCAACGATAGCTTCAACCATAGTCAGCGATAAAGCAGAGTCCTAGCTCCTCCTCAAGGGGTTCACACAGCAACCTGACACAGATCTCTGAGCTGTTCTGCAGAAACTAAGACCCCACACGCCCCACCCAGAGACACAGTTTCCCCTCTCGCTGCCCCCGCCAGCCTCTCCGTTCAAATGGCCAAGAGCCTGGGCTACGCCTTCAGGGTCCTGCTGGGTGGGAGGGGCCACCTGCTCCAGGAGCAGCGGGCGGGCCCCTCAGCTGGGCCGGTGGTCAGGTGGCTTCCCCCAAAAGGGGCTCTGGTGCCGCCCAGCCCCTCACCCTGCTCCCAAGGGGCGGTAGACCCATCCTGCTTTCTGGCCCCCATGGGGTCGGTGGGGGGACACAGCACTGGATGAGTCAAGGTTCAAGGGTGACGGTGGGGTAAATGCCAGTACCAGGGGCAGTGGGCGAGCAGGCAGGGCGGCTTCAGGGAGGAGGTGGCCCGGGACCTGTGACCCACTCTGCTGGGCCGGGAGTCACCAGGCCAAGGCTGGGAGGACTCGGGCAGAGGAGGCCTGTGTCACCTCCTGCCACGGCCCCGAATCTCACTGTGTCCCCTCGCCATCCGCATGCCCTGCACCAGGGCCCCTCCAGTGTGACCTAGATGTCCAGCCACTCGGCCGGATTCCCTGTGGGTGACCGGGGCCGCACAGGCTGCTGTGGGGTAGCTGAGATGGCAGCGGGGCCAGGGCCAGTCATGGGCCACCCAGTCCCCGGCACATGCCAGCTCGAGCTCCTGCTGAGGCCCTCAGGTGGCAGGCACAGCAGGAGGCATCCCTGTTGAAGGAAGAACGTGGGGCTGGAAGCTGAGAGCGCCAGGGGCCTGCACCACCCGACTCAGACACCCGTCACGGGGCCCCAGGCTCCTCGGTGGTCAGCGGGTCTCTGCAGCACTGAACTCTGACCTCCTGCTGCCCCCAGGTTCCTGCCTGAGCAGAGAGGGAGGCCAGTCTTGGCCGTGGGCATCAGCCACCAGAAGGCTGAAACTCCCAGGCCCCTCGCCCTGGGCACACCGGGAACCTAGTCAGGGTCCCTGTTGGGAGGTCCCCGGCACCACCCGCCCTGTGCTCCCACCCCGAACCTGGAAATCCTGACTGGATCCTGAGTCTCCGGATCTGTGGCCCACCTCCACCCTATTTTACAGATGTTAGGGTTTTATTTACCTGTCTGGGCGATGTTCATTGAATTAAGACATTTTGCTTGTGACAGTTTTCCCTTTGTAACTTCTTTGCAATTCCCCCAAGATGAGTTACTTTCAAATCTGAGTTTCCCTCGGCTGCCGTGACAAAAGACCACACACTTAGTGGCTTAAAGATCACAGGTATCTGACAGTCTCCCGGGCCACGGTCCGGGAGGCTCCCGGGACAGCCTGCTGCGGCCACCCCACCCCCACCCCCCAGCCTCCATTCTGCCGTCTGACTGCCTTCTCCTCTGTGAGGACCCCTGTGGTCACATGAGGTTAACCCACGATGACCTCCCGTCCCACCGTCCCCAACCTTGATGGCGTCTGCAAAGTCACTTTGCGGAACGAGGTCACTTGCTCACAGTTCCAGGGACTCGGGCCAGGGTCTCTTTAGGGGACTCTTATTCTGCCGACCACCCGGTTCTAACAAAACTCCGTCATGTCTCGTGGAAGCTTTCTGCGGGGGGATGGTTCTGCCTCTCCGGTGACTTATGCTCCCCGGCCATCGGCCTCCCTGAGCTTCTCTCTGGTTTGAGATGCTCACGTTTCCCTCAAGGCTAGAGGGGGGAGGGTGGGCGCTGCACCCGGGGCTCCCAGCACACAGGGAGGTGGGGGAGAGCTTGGCTGAGTTAACCCCATAAAGCCCCCGATGCCGCGTGCTCCAACGTGGTCCCATCGCTCTGGAAGCCCCCTGCTCCCACCCTGGAAGGGATGAGGGGATGGCTGATGGCTGGTCCAAGGGGATGAGCCTTACAACCATCCTAGGACCACATGGCCAGCTCCCGTCTGCAAGGCCACCCTCCTCCACACTGGTCTTCAGGGTGCTCTCCAACTCAGGAGGCTCGCCTCCCCTCAGTGTCCTTGTCATTAAAACATTCCTTTATGATCTCTAGTTGTTAGGTATAAAATAGGTTTCAAAGTCACTTTAAGCTCATAAAGGATTCCTTTGGGGATTGTCTTCATTTCAAAGGGACTCCTTGGTTTCCACCATCCCCCCTGCAGGGGAGGTCGGTGCTGGATCATCAGAGGCCCCAGGGCTGCTGTCCCTCTGGGTCTTCTGGGAAAGTCCCCTCCCCAGAGGGGCCTCTGGCCCCATCCAAGGTGGCCCCCGCTCACCTCCTTCCATCCCAAGCAGGGCGGTCGCTCCGTTCTTGTTTCCTTGTCACTCACGAGGACGTAATGGGGGCCCAGGAAGCCGGGCAGGGCCGACCCGTGTCCCAGGTCTCCCCGGGCCACCCCCACCCCCCTCAGGGGCTCCATAAACGCGGCTGAAGCCGGTGAACTTTCCAGCATCACCCACCCCCAGGTGGACAAAGGCTCCACGGCTGAAATCTTGTAAAGCTCATAGTACAGTTTAAAAGTCCCCTTTTATCAGACCCCACACACTGTGAATTGCCTGTTCCTAATGGCCTGGTGAGGAGGGTCTGTTTGTTCCCGTCCTTTTTCTGGCTGGTGTGAGGGCAGGTGGGGTGCGACCTCTGCAGGACTCGGGGCAGAGCGGGCGCGACAGGGGGACAGACCAGGCTTGACTGCAGCTGCGGAGGGCCCTCCCCTGGGGCGTGCACTGTCGGCGGGTTTGGCCCCGGCTGACAGGCCACCTCGAGCACAGCCCCTGCCGTCTTCACCCAGACCAGCACGCCTTCCCAGGGTCTGCAGAGCTGGCCCCGTCCCCTCAGGGCCTTTGCACATACAGACCCTGCTGCAGGACCCACCGGCCCTTCTCCAGATCCTCATTCCTGCGTTGCCCCAGGTCCCGATGGTCGGGACCCCTGACATACTCTCCTAGATTGGTCCTTTGGGCAGCTGGACGCCTGGTGAATCAGGGCTTCAAATCCAGGCTCTGAGCTTCCCAGCCGAGTGGCCTCCTCCTGCCTCGGTTTCCTCCCCCATCTGACGGGGATGATGGTAGCGCCTATGACAGGGTCGCCGTGAGCACCGCATTAGCCCTATAACCTGCACCTACTGGAATTAGTTAGTGATGAGCTGACCCACTCCCTCCCCAGCCATGAAGCTCTCGTCCGGTTCTGTGCCCACGGCCAGTCCAGCCCTGTCTTGTGCTGAGGAGTCCGGTGAATGGAGAGATGGCGGGACCCGGGGATTCTGGCTCTGATCCGAGTGCCCATCTCAGTCCTGGAAATGGATGTGAATCAGGTCCTTGCCTTGCTCAGGAGTGGTGTGGAAGTGGCCCCGGGACAGTTTTGGTCACCCCTGGTCAGATCTGCTGGCAGGAGGGGCCTACTGGTACCCACGACACTCACAGCAGGGACACGGGCTGGACAAGAAGCAGGCCTCGGCGGGTCTGCATACTGACCCTCAGGGAAGGCCGTCTCCCTGCTCTGGAGCCTCACCCGTTGGGTGACATTTGTTGGCGGAAGCCCTCCTGGGGTCCTGGGCCAGTCCTCGGCTGCCACGGGGGCCCTCCAGCCTGGGGACAGGGCTCGGGAGAGTGGCCACAGAAACACAAGGAGCTCAGGCCAGCGTCCCCACTCAGCCGGATGGTCTGTGTTTGTTACATATGGGCTTCATTGACACCCATGCTGTTGTTTACATGATGGATTGAAAAACTTGAAAACTGCAGGATACCAGGCAATTTGACTATTCTTTCCGTATTTGACAGAAGATAAGCTAGGATTCTCTACCCACCGCCTATAGCTGCCACAAGGATGGAGAGCACACCCATGTCTCCCATGACACCCTCTGTGCCCGGCAAGTGCCTGGCACCTGCATAGAGTGGGCGAGAGATCTGAACTCTCCATAGAGAAGTGTGTGTGAACCCAGAAAGCATCATTAACAGGGAGACCAAACGCGAGGAACTGGACATTCTTTCTCTGTGAAAGAACATCTGATTGGAAAAAAATGCAGCTCCAGGGACCTAAGGTCAGCTTTGAAATGTGCAGCTTCAGCTCGTTCGACAGCAAAACAGCCTCATAAGCACGGAGCCGGGGCCTTGCTTGCTGTGCTTGTGAGCATATGGCCACCTCCTTGAGAGAGACAGATTTTGTCCCTGATTTAACTGCTCTTCTTTGTTTTTGTTTTTGTTTTTAGTGTTTATTTTGAAATAAATTCAAACAAAGAAAATTTAAGAAAAGTTGCAAGAATAAAGAAGGGACTTTCCATGTAGCTTAACTCTGACTTATTGATTTCTTACATTTTATCCCATTTCCTTCAACACTCACACTCTCTCTGAAGTGCTTTTAGAACCAATGGAAAGTAAGAGGGAGACCCCATGTCCCTTGGCCTGTGAGTACCTCGGTGCACGTCTCCTGGGAGCATGGACTTTCCCCTACAAATCCTCAGTGCAACTGTCGGATAATATAACACAATCATATGACCAACAGTCCCTGCTCAGCTTTTGCCAAAGTTCCCACAGTGCTCCTTCCCATGGGGGGTAATGTCCGGGAGCTCACACTAAACTTGGTTGTCACGTCTCCTCCAGGTACTGGGCCCTTCCAGCCTCTCTCTGGCATCTGCTGTTGGCTGAATGTAAGGTGAGATCCGGTGGGCAAAGGGGAATTGCTGTTTGCAGAGTCTCAGCCTGGCAAGCCCAAGGTGAGAGCAGAGGGGGGCGGTTGGGTGGAAGATGGTCCCTTAGTAACAGACACACTTTCCAAATTGTGTGCCTCTGCTTTCTCAGCCTCCCTTATTGCATTGGCTGCAATTTCCAGTACAGTGTTGAACAGCATGGTCAGAGCACCCAGCCTTGCCTCTTCCCAGACTTCTGGGGTCAACATTCTGTACTTCACCAGGAAATGGGATTTTAGCTGTAGGTATTTTATGGAGGGGCCATATCAGGTGAGAAGGTTCCACTTTATTCTTAGTCTATATAGAGCTTTTATCATAAATAGGTGTTAATTTTTTTTTAATTTATTTATTTTATTAATTTATTTTTGGCTGTGTTGGGTCTTTGTCGCTGTGCACAGGCTTTCTCTCTAGTTGAGGCAAGGGGGGGGCTGCTCTTCGTTGTGGTGCGTGGACTTCTCATTGCAGTGTCTTTTCTTGTTGCAGTTCACAGGCTCTAGGCATGCGAGCTTCAGTAGCTGTGGCACACAGGCTCAGTAGTTGTGGCTCACGGGCTCTAGAGCGCAGGCTCAGTAGTTGTGGGGCACGGGCTTAGTTGCTCCGTGGCATGTGGGATCTTCCCAGACCAGGGCTCAAACCCGTGTTCCCTGCATTGGCAGGTGGATTCTTAACCACTGTGCCACCAGGGAAGCCAAGTGTTAAATTTTCGTTGAATGAGTTTTCTGCATTTATTGATGATTATATATTTCATTTTTTAAATTCTACTCATATGATGAATTACATTGATTGATTTTTAAGTATTAAACAAATCTTACAAATTTGGGCTACACTATGCTTGATCACACTATGTGGTTTCATTTTACGTGTATCACTGAATTTAATTTACTAATATTTTGTTAGGTATTGTATTTTGTATCTATGTTCATGAATGTTATTAATCTCTAAGTTTCTTTTCTTACAATGCTTTTTGTCAGGTGCGGGATCAAGGTTATGCCAGCCTCATGAAATGAGTTGGGAATTGTTTCCTCTTCTATTTTCTGAATGATTCTGTGTAAGATTCATAATATTTCCTCCCTAAATCTTTGATAAAACTCACAGTGAAACCATCTGGGCATACGGTTTTCTTTGTAGAAACAGTTTTGATGATGAATTCAATTTTTAAAGATAATCATAGGTCTAATCAGATTTTCTATTTCATTTTGTGTTAGTTTTTGTAAGTTGTATTTTTCCAGAATTTGTGTCACCTAAGTTGAATTTATCAACATACAGTTGTTCATAACATTTATTCATTCTTTTTATTATTTGAAGGATCTATATTGATACCCCTCCTCTAATTCTTGATTTCTGTCTCCTCTGTTTTTTTTAACAGTCTTGCTGTAGAGTTATCAGTTTTTACAATTTTCAAAAAATCAATTTTTGCTTTGTTAATTTTTTCTGTTTGTTTTCTAGTTCATTACTTTCTGTTACTATTTTTATTATTCTTTTACTCTTTTGTATTTAATTTGCTTGTCTTTTTCTAGCTCCTTATGGTGAAAACTTAGATAATTAAGCCTTTTTGTTTGTTTATATCTGACGTAAACATTTAAAGCTATGAATTTCCCTCGAAGCACTTCTTTGGCTGCTTTCTATAAGTTCTGACATGTGTACCTCTGTGTATGCACATGTGTGTACCTATATGTATATGCATACCTGTGCATGTGTACATGTGCACCTGCATGTGTGCGTATGTGTACCTGTGCACATGTGCATGTATGTGCTCATGTTTGTGTATCAGTTTGCTAGAGCTGCTGTAACAAAGTACTACAAATGGCAGCTTTAATGACAGAAATTTATTCTGCCACAGTTCTGGAGGCCAGAAGTCTAAGATCAAGGTGTCAGTAGGGTTGCTTCCTTCAGGGGTCTCCGAGGGGGAATCTGTTCCAGGCCTCTCTTGTAGCTTCTAGAAAATCCTTGGGTTTCCTTGCCTTGTGGAAACATCACCTTGGTCTCTGCCTTCATCTTCACATGGCATTCTCCCAGTTGTATGTCTCTGTCCAAATTTCCCCTTTTTATAAGGACACAGTCATATTGGTTTAGGGTCAACCCTCATGATCTCATCTTAAATTGATTATCTGTGTTATGGGCTGAATTTTGTCCACCCCCAATTCATATGTGGAAGTCCTGACCCCCTAGCACCTCAGAATGTGACCTTATTTGGAGACAGCATCTTTAAGGAGGAATTAAGGTAAAATAAGTTCACTGGAGGTGGGTCCTGATCCCTTATGAATGGCATCCTTATGAGAAGAGGAGATGAGGACACAGACACACACAGAGAGATGACCATGTGAGAACACAGGGAGGAGACAGCCGTCTACACACCCAGGAGGGAGGTCTCGGCAGAAACCTGCCACATGACACCTAGATCTTAGACCTAAGTCTCCAGGACTGCAAGAGAATAAATGTGTGTTGTTTAAGCCCCCTATTTGTGGTGTTTGTTACACCTGCCCAAGCTAAGACACCCTATAAAGCCTCTATCTCCAAATAGAGGAGATATTGGAGGCCAGGAATTTAATATGTAAACTGGCGGGGGACACAATTCAGCCCATGACAGCATGTATATGTGTGTACATGTATACATGTGTGTATGTCTATGTGGGGAAACCACGACTCTGTGTATACAGGACACAGGTGAAGAAACTGGGTCCAGTGCAGTGATGGGACCTGCTGGGGAAACCCAGGATGCTGGGCAAGTGGCCTTCCCCTTATGGTGCCCCCGCCCCACCCTGAGGCCTCAGCTGCCGCTGCCTGGCCCCCACCCGTCCTAGAGGTGACTTTCCCACAGACTGCTGAGGTCAGGTGATGGGTCCCTGCCGCCCTGGCTGTGGGCACCTAGACAGACAGTGGGTCACCCACTGCAGCTGGGGATGGACCCCACAGACAGGAGTGTGATGATGCTGCAGAGGTGACTTCTGGGCACCAGGACAGAGCTGTGAAGCTGAGAGCCAGAGGAAGCCTGTGAGAGGGGCTGGTGGGAGAGCCCAGCTGAGGGCAGAGCCTGAGGGGACCAAGGGCAGGACAGCAGGGCCAGGGTGTTGAGTCGGGATGGCTGGTCCTGCTCTGCCGTCTGGCATCTCCCCTGGTTTCTGACATTTTTATTTCTGGCGTATCCTCCGCAAGGCCCACAGACCCCCAGCATGCGTATGGCCGCTTTGGAGAGAAGGCAGGACCTGGCCTCAGGTGGTGTCCATGCAGAGGGCGCGGGGCTGACTGATGGCCGGGGGCTGCCCCAGGCCAGCCAGCTGGCCACGGCCCAGACCACACCATGTGGGACCAGGAGGAAATGGGTCCCAGATGCTGCTGAGTGGGCTGGGTGTGAGCCTCCCGATGTATGGAAAGAGGAGGCTGGCTGCGGTTAGCTGGTCCAGCGTTCCAGGGCTGTGCCCCCGGGGTCACCTTGTGGGAGGAAGGAAGTGGTCCTGGGAGGGGCAGATAAGCCCTCCTGCCCCCGCAGGAAGGGTGGGTCACGTAGGCTCCATCTGGACCCTCCTTTCCCCAGAAACCATGGGCCCAGGTTAACCCCAGGGCACCTGTGGGGGTGGGCACAGAGGTGAGCTGGCTGGCACACAGACCCAATGCACCCCCAAGGCAGGGCTCCCCACTCAGCCTCCTGGGCCAGGGAAGGGAGTAGGATCACCTCCCGTGCCCCCAGTGCCGCAGGCAGGCAGGTGGCAGAGGGGGAGGCCAGGTCTCTGCTGGCCACAGGTCCAAACTGCTCAGGAGGCCCCAAGTGTGAGCTGATCGCTGGCCCAGCACGAGCTTCAGGACCCCACACGCCAGGCTGGGGGTCTTTCACCGTCACTCAGAGAACTTTGCTGGGTTTCTCTTATTTCTCAGCAGCTGCCTTCCTGGGGTGGAGGGAGACCTTGTCTGGACCCCCACCTGCTGCCACCCAGCCCTGGTCCTCACAACTCCCAGAGTCTGGAAACCCCTTTCTCACCTCTCCGGGGACCTCTTGGCTCCTTAGTTCGTCCTGGCAGATTCTTGTCCACTGGAGCCCAGAGTTCGTGCAGCCAGAGAGGAGCCACAGATGCCCGGGGGAGGATGGCCCCTCTCGGACAAATCATCCATCCAGTCTCACCGCCTCCAGGCAGTCCTCCCCCTGGAGGCTGTCTGTGTGCCCTTCCTCTGTGCCAGCTCGCCCCTTGTGTCTACCCAGCCACCAGCCCCTTACAACACTGGGCTCTGCACCTGAGGTCCCTGCTCCGGCTCCTGACTTCCAGTCGCCTCTTGTCTGATAAAACCCTGCTCTTCAATTCCGTGAGTTTTCTAGCAAAGTTCCCTGTTTATTGGTACCCAGGCGAGGTTCTCTCCAGCTGGTGCTTTGATCAGTGTCCTGGGAGGTGTGAGGGGGGAGGGGGGATGGCAACTTTTGCCCCACCGGGACCCTGCTGTGTGTCTCTCCCCACAGGACGAGGGTCTGGGGACCTCCAGCCTGAGGTCTTTTGCAACATCCATCTGCATACAGCAGGCACTCAGCGCTGCTCCACTGAGATGTCTCAGGGGGAGTCACCGCCCCACAAGGTGCACCTTGGCCTGATTTTAGAGGTCCTGGCTGGAGGATCCGAGTGTCCCCAGACCCGGGAAGTGGGCACCAGTCGATGATGGCATCTGGGGGTGGGGGTGTGGTATGGAGCTCTGCTGTGGGTGTCGAGGTTCAGGATTGTGACCTGGAAATCCTCGGGACCAACTTTTCTTTTGACTGGAGGGGGTACAGAGTGGCCAGAGCCTTTGAGAACTGGGGGACTGGCCAGGCCCCCAGTTCGTGCTCTCCGGCTGCTCCCCCGAAGTTCCCGGGTTGACACCCCCTTCACCTCTGCCCTCTGGCACCCCTTCCCCAGTCTCACACCCACAATCCCAGCCTTGTTGCTCCCCAAACAGAGCAGAGCTTCTGCCCTCGCAGGGCCACCCGGGTGAAGCCACCGGCGATTGAGGGAGGCGCCACTCCCACCTGGAGGGGAGCCCCCTGCCCGGTGCAAGGCAGGGACCTCCCTGGAGGGACACAGGTCAGGACCAGGAGGGAGTGGGAGTGGCCCCACTGGATCCGATGTGGCAGAAACCTGCCTGGTTGTCCTGAGCCCAGGGAGCGCGCAGGAGGGGCAAGGGCTCCAGCTCCCGAGGTCGCTTCCAGCCCAGTGCAGGAGGGCAGGCCGGCGTCGGGCCCCCGGCTGTGTATGTGAGTGCACACGTACGTGTGTACGGTGTGTGCAGTGTGCGTGTGTGCATGTATGTGGTATGCGCACATGTACATGTGTATAGTATGAGCATGTGTTCATGTACATTTAAAATTCAGAGCCACTGACTTCAGTGATGTAGAAATGAGCATAGACAGAGCCTCCAGAGTTTTCCTCAAGCGGGTAGTGTCTCCCTCACTGGCCCAGAGAGACAGGAAAGCCCCCCGTCCTCCCTTCTCTAGGGCTGCGTGTGCCCTGGGATTTTAGAGGAGACGCTGAGTCCCGGCAACTTGGAGGGTTCCAGAGTGATGTGCACACACACACTCCAGCACATGCACACATATGCCACGGATCCCACTACTAACAGCCGCACAGAACGCTGCCCCGTAAGCCCCCAGGAGGCGCAGAAAGGCCCTTCCTCTGCAGAGCGGGGTGTGCGATGGGATGGGGGATGCAGCCCAAACCACAGCCTGCTCTGCTGCCAGAGGGCAGGGGCGCCTTCTGGCCCGAGAACCTCCGAGGGTTGTGAGTCGGTCCTGCTGCTGGTGCTAAGACCTGGTCAGTCTCGCTGATCGGTGGTCCCTGATGCTCGGGGATGCGGGACCCCAGACCCCTCCCAGCCCCAGTCAGAGCAGACATGGGGATCAGCCCAGGGCCGTTCGGGGTACCCATCTCCCCCATGTTCGCAGTACATGGCATGGAAACCTGGGTGTGGGGCGGGCAGGGCTGACTCCAGGGCTTGCTGGTGACCCAGGCAGTCTGTCTGTCTGAGACACGTGGCCCTGGCTGCTGGACCCCAGGTTCACACGGCAGAGTCCATGGAATTGGGCTCAAGCGACCACAGACCAGGTGCTGTGTGCCGGGCAAAACCCCATTCACTCCTCAAACCTCCCTGCTGTGAGGAGGGTCCCATTTTACAGACGAGGACTTTGAGGCCCAGCAAGGTCGTGATCTTGCCCAAGGTCACACAGAGGAGGGGAGGTGAGCGGTTTGGAGCGCGACCCTCTGGCCCTGCACGCGGGGCCTTCACTGCCGCTCTGCGTTGCTCCTGCTCCAAGCCTCCCAGGAGGCTGACGCGGTGGTGTCTCGGGTCTGAAGATGCTGGCGCTCCTGCAGGGGAGGCTGGACACCCCGCATCTCGACGGGGGACCCCTCCAGAAGGGAGCTTGCAAGCACCCAGAGCCCCGGAGTCTGGGCTCTCCACACCCCCTTCGGCTCTTGACCCACGCATCGTGGGGAAACGAGATTTATAACCTGGACTGATGCAGACCACCACCGAGTGTAATCAGTGAGTCCTATTTCCTTCCACTTCTTTTGCTTAATGTCCTGCTTTTATCCACTCTTTCCTAATTCTTAAAGCTTTTATTAGGAAAATGAACCCCACGTGTGTCCCCCTGTGGCACATTTTCAGTCAAATTGGGGACGCCACGTCACTTGCAGCCATGACTACCATGTGTCCCGGGAATGACTGGGCCTGTGCCCCATGGGAGCCCCGTTCTGGATTTGGTCACTGTGGCCACCTTGTGTAGTTTCAAAACGTCCTCTGTCCCCGCACTTCCCGAAAACCGGGGCTGGGTCTAGAGTCCCGATCAGATTGGGGTCAACAGGCAGCGGAGACCCCCTCCTGCTGTGTCTGTCGGGGGCCCCGATGCAGGGGGGTCAGCCTGATCCACGTGGCAGCCCCCCAGCCCGGAGCTTCCAGCGGAGCTCGTGGCCCGTTGGCCTCCCCCATATACTCCACGGCGGGAGCAAAGGGTGAGCTTCTCTTCCCGCCGTTCCTTCTGAAATTATCAGCTGGAAATCCTCTAAACAGCTTTGTCCTGGAGCCAGCCCGCTCCTGCAGGAAACCAGGGCAAACTTACTGGTTTGTTATTTCATTGTCTTTTCTTTATTTGCCGGTCTTCAGAATCTCCGCGCCCTGACAGCTGGCGAGGGTCACGGGAGATTTTAAAGTTTTAAAAACATGTGATATTTTGCAGCCCATTGCTGCCATTGGTCTATTTGATGCCAAATGCCCCAGTTTTGGCCAGGGTGGGGGCCTTTCAGGCTGGTGCCTCATCCATCTAGCAGGACCCCGGGTGCTGAGAACACCTTGCTTGCAGGTGAAGAGCATTCAGGGCATTTTCTGTTCTGCCCAGCCCCGCACTTCGTCACGTCTCCAGAAAGCCCTGGTCCTTACAGCAGGAAGAGGTGTGTGGAGGGCACAATCTGGGTGCTGGGGGCCTCAGCCCCCGAACTGTCCTTGCTTACCCACCATCCAGGGGCAGAAAGAAAAAGACCTATTCTTTTTTTCTTTTTAAAGATTTATTTATTATTTATTTATTTTATTTATTTTAGGTTGCGTCAGGTCTTAGTTGCAGCACGTGGGATCATTGCTGAGGTACGCGGATCCCTCGTTGTGGCACGCAGGCTCCTGTGGCATGCAGGCTTCTCTCTAGTTGTGGCGCGCAGGCTCCAGGGCACATGGCTCTGTAGTTTGCAGCACGCAGGCTCTCTAGCTGAGGCGCGCGAGCTCGGTAGTTGTGGCGCATGGGCTCAGCTGTTCCTCAGCACGTGGGATCCCAGTTCCCAGACCAGGGATCGAACCTGGGTCCCCTGAATTGTAAGGCAGATTCTCTACCACTGGGCCACCAGGGAAGTCCCAAGACTTATTCTTATAAGAGAAAAATACAGTGTGAGTCCAAGAGTTTATACTGACACCTCTGATTCAAATGCAAGAGTTTTCCCAACTTCTTTGATTTTATATTTGTATCTATTTTCTCTAATCCTGAAATCTTGATTCCTAATGGCATTAACATAATATTTTTTGTTTTCATCCTTACGTGCTTTATTTGAAACTGAATTTTTGTAGTTTAAAGTTAATAAAAGCAGTATTATTGCCAAAGATTGGATTATGAACGCAGTTTAATATTTCTGTATGATTCCTTTTGTCCTTATGACTTGTGCCATTAGGGGTGTATACTCCAGCTCCTTGTATTTAAAATTCAGGTGAAACTATTCTCTGTGTGATTAAGCCACCAATGTGATATAAAATTTGTTCATTTGTTTTGGATTTTTAGAGATTGCTTTGTTTTTCATTTTTGTTTACTTTTATAACTGAATTATATATTTATATGAGTCCAAGGCAAAACTAGCAACCAAGGCTTACTCAGTCTAATCTGGCTTTCTGGCCAGAAGGCCAGTTCGGCCAGCAGGGACCATGGCCTCGTGAGCTCATGTAGGACATCTGAGAGGTCCCTGCTCTGGGGATGGCTGGACTGTCACCTCAGCCTCTAACTGTCATCATGGACGTTCGGTGCCTCTGCTGGGACTTGATTCCCTGTGTTAATCTATTTAACAAGCTCACTGTGACTGATGTGCTGGGCCTGTGAGGGGTCACGGTAGCCCAGAATCAAGTGAGATACAGAGCCTGTGTGATGACCCCAGACAAGCAGGTGGAGTCCAAAAGGGGAGCTCCGGTCCCCATCACCCCGCCTCTCCCAGCCACCAGCGTGGTGCAGGGCATGGGCAGGGCCAGAGGTTGAACCAGCTGAGCCAATGGCTGGCCGCAAGGAGCCTGAGTTTGCTCTGCTATGAGCCCAACTTTCCTCATCTGCCCCTAAATCCAAACTCCTTCCAGCTGGCCACCGATGAGCTGGAATTCCACAGGCCACTTTGTAGACACCAGAGAAGCCTCCCAGAGCTTCTGCCATTGGCTGACCCTGGATGTGGGTAGATGGGGCAGATGGTTAAGTGAACAGGAGCAAAGGCCGCCAGGCCGCCAGCGTCGTCACGCGGGGCTCCTGCGCCTCACTGCAGCTCCCGCTCTCGTCCTCGTGACTGAATTAGAGCAGCTCTGCCGTGGAGTGCTGAGCCCGGAGCGGGCTCAGAGGATGGCTGTGCCAACCCAGGGGTGCGCCCGCTGAGCACGAAGCCCCCTGCCTCCTTCACCTCCTCGGAGGGCATGGGGCCCTCTCAGCCCCACCTGATGCACCCAACACCATCCAGATGTGGGTTCCTTCCACAGTGCAGGAGACGTAGACCTGATTCTCTTCCGTTACCGGGCAATGGTCACCGATTAACATCAGGGTTGTTGCCACTCTTTGCTCTGCTACTGATGTTATAATTAAAGTCCTTGCACCCACCTACGTCCATCCCCACCATAAGCTT
The DNA here is from genome assembly GCF_964341445.2 of Mesoplodon mirus. Taxonomy (NCBI): domain Eukaryota; kingdom Metazoa; phylum Chordata; class Mammalia; order Artiodactyla; family Ziphiidae; genus Mesoplodon; species Mesoplodon mirus. The sequence goes on along the minus strand of NC_138982.1, from coordinate 146,195,120 downwards.
CCACTCTCTGTTCTATCATCGGCTTGCTTTGGGTTGGTTCCATGTCCTTCCCACCCGTGAAGGATGGAGACTTTGTCCTGTTTACTGACAGACCTCAGGGTCCAGCCCTGGAGATGTCCCCACCACTGCAGACGCCTGGAAGCATCATTGTTTTACCTCTCATGTTCACACCCACAACCACATGGGAACTGATTTCATTTTTCCATGTGGATATTTAATTAACCTGGAACTATTTATTAAAGAGGTCTTTGTCTCTTGCTCTGTGATCCCAGTTTATTATAAATCAAGTGTCCAACATATGTGTGTGTCTTTACGTGAACACTTCATTTCATCTCGTTGATCTATTTTTCACCTATTTTCCATCTTAACTTCTGGAGCTTTGTATTGAGTCTTGGTATCTGATGGTGGAGTCCCTAAGTTTGGTTTTCTGCAAGATTGTCTTGGCTATTCTGGTCCCTTTGCATTTCTACGTAAACTTCAGAATCAGCTTTTCAGTAGCCCCACCCACACATGCATACACACCCCCCTGCTGGGATTTTAATTGGGATTATAATGAAATTGATAAGTACATTTTTATATCTTTATAACATTTGTCTTTTAATCTATGAATATGTCATAAACCCTCATTTATTTAGGTCTTCCTTAATACCGTAATAACTGTTTAGTTTTCAGAATATTTTGTTAGGTTTATTGCTAGACATTTGATGTTTTGAATGCTATTAAAATGGTTTCGTTCAGAAATTCTCATTTTCTAATTGTTGCAGGTCTATATAAATACAATTGACTTTTGTATATTGTATCCAGTGTCCTTCCTAAATTCACTTTAAAAATACAGCTTTATTGAGATATAATTCACATACCACATGATCCAGCTATTTCAAGTGTAAATTTTTAGCATATTCACAGAATTATGCAGTCAGCATTGCAATTGTTTTAGAATCGTTTTATTACCCTCTCCTCAAAGAAACCTCATACCTTTGCTAAATTCACTTTTAATCAAAGCATTTATCTATAGATTCTTTTGGGTTTTCTATGTACACAATCAGACTGCTGTGCTTGCGGTCATGAAGCCTGCAAGCACCTATATAAGTAAAGGTTTGGTAAAAACACGCGTCTGCTAGTGATGGAAACAAACTGTGCTTAAGAAGAGCCTGAGTTTGCATATGTGCTGATGTGAACAAGGCAGCCAGAGCAAAGTGGGCGGCACAACGCCCACTCGTGTGTGTGTGTGTGTGTGTGTGTGTGCATGCACACACTTCTGATCTTAGGTATGAACTGAGAATCATTCAGGTATGAACAGCATCAGGAGGTTTGGGGGATTCCAGTACAAGCTCCCAAGGGCCTCTCCTGTAAAGGCGTCTCTGGATACACCCCCTCCCTCCCCAAAGAAGATTAAACCTGCCAGGTCGCAGGAGACTGATGGAGAGGTGGGATGAGTGTGGCCAAGCCTGGCCCCTCACCTGTGCTGCCGGCAGGTGAGGGGCCTGAGCAACCTCAGCATCTGATGGCCGGGGCAATGCCGATGGGGTTCATCCATCTGGAGGAACCAGAGGGCCTTCCAGCCTCGTTCCCCATGGTCCTCAGCAGACGGGCTGCTTCACGACCCCCAGGTGCCTTCAACAACTAAGAGACAAAAGTTCTCTCTGCCTCAACTATTTTTTCTGCACCAACCTCAGGTACGTTGGGAGTGAAAGACACTCTGTTTAAGAAAATTTCTGCTGGAGTAAGGAGCACATTGTATCGCTAAGCTTGTGCTTTTCAGGGGAAAATCACATCGATAGCAATGCAGGAATTTTCATTTAGACAAGTTCACAAGCATGGTTTACAGCTGTGATGTTCACACTGGTATAAAGTGTCAGGTTTTAAGAGCTGAATGTCCAGGGATACCTGGGCAATTCCCTCCAGTGTGGGGAAATCCCCCCTCGCCAAGCCCCTCCTTCCCATCCTCCCCCCTCCTCTCCTGTCCCCTGTCCTGGAACTTCCCACGGAAGGTGAGCAGAGGCCACCGACTGGCTCCAGCCTGGACCAGAGCTCAGCGTTCCTTTGTTTCAACAGAGCTTGCGCTTTCTAAGAGGAAGAAACGGTGTTGAAAACTCAGTTTGAAAGATGATGGACTCCTGGACTCCTGGACATTTGCACAACTAAACGAGTGAGAAAATGAAGAAATGGGTGGACAGATGTTTACACAGGAAGAGACTGTAAGATTCATCTGTTTCCATGTGAATTCCAACCAGTAAAACTAAAAGCTCTTATGAAACAAAACTGTGTTTTGAATCGAAGGTCCTGCTTTGAGTATAAGCTTACACTCAGAAGAAAAAAAACAGCTTCTGAGTTACTTGTCTGTAAATTGGCACACACCACGAGAGATAAGATAACACGCTTCTGGATGTGTGCCCAAGATACAGAACAGTGGCTGGTTGTGAAAACATTTCCTTCCAAGGCTAATGTTTTCAGAAGGAAAAACATGGCAAAATTTATTACTGTGACGTTTAAATCTGTTAGGCCTGATTTAATTTTTAACCTAATAAAAAGGACCCAAACTAGTGAACAGGTCATTATACATTTTTCAAAACCCAAAGAATGTCTGTCACAAAGAGTGAGTCCCAAAGTAAACGCTGGATTTTAGTTTATAATAATGTGTCAATATCACTCTCGGTTGTAACAAACGTAGCACATGGACGTCACTGAGCAGAAGCGGAGCTTTTGCCCCCGCGCAGGGCCAGGACCCGTGGGAACTCTGCTCTTTCTACCCGCGTTATCTGTAGACCTAAAGCTCCTCCAAAAATAACCTTTACTCATTTAAAAAAATTTAAAGCAGCCAAACCGCAGTCCACTTCTCTAATAAACTCTATATGTTTTCTGTAATAATAATATTAATCATTTTAAATGTCAAATTTCGAGTCTTTCATGTCAACTTTTGGAAACACATGGTCTAAGAAGCCTGGCATTTTAGCAATTCCCTGTTTGGTCATTTTCCAACCCAATGCTGCTAATTAAACATTTTGTAAATGACTGTAACATACAAAGCTTCTCCCTTTTCTTTAGTTTATAAATAGGAATTTATAGGCATACAGATGATATTATAATATTATAAAGACTAAGAACAGCTCTACTTGAATTGTCTTTGCCTGTTCAGGCTGCTGTAACAAAATACTGCAGTCTGGGTGCTTGTAAACGATGGAAACGTATATCTTTTTTTTTTTTTTTTACATCTTTATTGGAGTCTAATTGCTTTACAATGGTGTGTTAGTTTCTGCTTTATAACAAAGTGAGTCAGTTATACATATACATATGTCCCCATATCTCTTCCCTCTTGCGTCTCCCTCCCTCTCACCCTCCCTATCCCACCCCTCCAGGCGGTCACAAAGCACCGAGCTGATCTCCCTGTGCTATGCTGCTGCTTCCCACTAGCTATCTATTTTATGTTTGATAGTGTATATATGTCCATGCCTCTCTCTCGCTTTGTCACAGCTTACCCTTCCCCCTCCCCATATCCTCAAGTCCATGCTCTAGTAGGTCTGTGTCTTTATTCCTGTCTTACCCTTAGGTTCTTCATGACATTTTTTTTTCTTAAATTCCATATATATGTGTTAGCATACAGTATTTGTCTTTCTCTTTCTGACTTACTTCACTCTGTATGACAGACTCTAGGTCCATCCACCTCACTACAAATAACTCAATTTCGTTTCTTTTTATGGCTGAGTAATATTCCATTGTATATATGTGCCACATCTTCTTTATCCATTCATCCGATGATGGACACCTAGGTTGTTTCCATCTCCGGGCTATTGTAAATAGAGATGCAATGAACATTTTGGTACATGACTCTTTTTGAATTATGGTTTTCTCAGGGTATATGCCCAGTAGTGGGATTGCTGGGTCATATGGTAGTTCTATTTGTAGTTTTTTAAGGAACCTCCATACTGTAAGCAGCTCATGGAGACGTATTTATCACATTCTAATGGTCACGGCTGTGGAGGCTGAGGCCAGGTGCTGGCGGAGTCGGAGGAGGGGTCAGGGGAGGGGAGGGGGAGGGGCCCCAGATGGCTCCCTGGGCACCCATGTGGGGAAGGAGCAGGCGCTAATCCCACCCTGAGGCTCCCCCTTCACACCCAGACCACCTCCTAGCACCATCACACAGGGTCCGGACCCCAGCACGTGGATTTGGGTGACACCGAGCCTCTGACCGCAGCACAAACGTTCGGGGTGGAGCTTGAAGGTGAACATAACCAGGGACGTTGGCGTGAACCATCGCTTTTTGATCTGATTTCATCAGTTTCTGACATTCTCAATGGCCTCTGCACTTTGCACAAATACAACATTAGGGAATAAACACCTGAGTTCCTTTGAAAAATTAGAATTCAAACCCAAACGATGGGTTATTTTTTAAAAATCAGAAATTCCAGACAAATCTCCCAGGCCCACGTGTGTCTGGCCCTTTTCTTGACCCCTCCACGTTCTGTGGCCACACTGGGGATCCATCCAGGCCTTTCGGAAGGTAAAGACGTCTCTTTCTCTCTCCTCCGAATGGTATTGATTTAAAACACCCACAGGGATGACCACCCACAGCCGTCCGCTGTGACTCCGATCCCAAGACATCAGGACAAAATGAAGGGAAGAGGATCTCAGCGTCGGAGAGGCAGCCTCACAGCTCCTGCTGAAGCAGAGCTAGGAGGCAATGAGACCCGTGTGTGCGGGGCCATGTGTGTCATGAGTTACAATTTAAACTGAGGCCCCAGTCACGTTACCAGTGTCATCTAAACAGACTGTTCGCTGTGACCCTATATGTGTAAGGTGTCGTACGACCATTAATAAGAAAGCAGTAAAAGGGCTTCCCTGGTGGCACAGTGGTTAAGAGTCCGCCTGCCGATGCAGGGGACACGGGTTCATGCCCCGGTCCGGGAAGATCCCACATGCCGCGGAGCGGCTGGGCCCGTGAGCCATGGCCACTGAGCCTGCGCGTCCAGAGCCTGTGCTCCACAACGGGAGAGGCCGCAACAGTGAGAGGCCAGCGTACCGCAAAAAAAGAAAAAAAAAAGAAAGCAGCAAAATGGGACCGCGAAGGAAAAAGCTGATTAATCAGAAAAGTGGGAGCAATAAATGTAAGGACTTTCATTAAAACAAAACGAGGAAAGAATCGACACACTTCCTTTGCCCCATCTTGCCGCCCATTGTAACCACGTACGGTGTCTCCCTTTCAAAAAATGTGTACGTTTCCCTGATTCTACTAGACACTCAAGTCCTGTGAACAGAAAAACATAGAGTGGGCTTGTCTAGTGGACAGTGTACCCATGGAGCCATCCCAGGTGGCCCCCAGGGCCTGGGAATCCCATCCATGCCTCTGAGTGAGGCTTCCCGTGTGACAGAGGGTGGAGACAGACCGCCCCCAGGAACTAACCGCCATGGCCTAAGCATGAGCTCTAGGTGTTCAAATGCCAACACCTTCAAAGGACACATCTATAACTGGACAGAAGCATAGTCCACAGAAGGGCTTCTATGTCATAATCACACAAAAATATCACGCATACTGGCTTGAAACAGCAGACGTTTATCCTCTCACAGTTCTGGAGGCCAGAGGTCTGAAATAAAGGGGGGGGCGGTCTTTGCTTGCCCCTTCCAGCTCCAGGTGGCCCCAGGCGTTCTTGGCTTGTGGCCGCATCACTCGGCCTCCACCTCCGTTGTCAGGTGGCCTCCTCTGTGTGTTGTGTGTGTGTATGTGTGGGGGGTGCGCGTGCACCTCCGTGTCCAAATCTCCCTTTTTTCTAAGGACACGGTCATACTGGATGATGGCCCATCCTCATGACCTCATCTCAATTGATTAAACCTGCAGAGACCCCATGTCCAGGTGAGGCCACTGTCACAGGCACAAGGCGTTAGGACGTTAACACATCTTTGTGGGGGACACAATTCAACCTACGACAAACATATCTGTGTGCAGGGCCGACCCAGTCCCTGTGAGCAAAACTCTGGAGGGACTTTTTCCCAGGTTTGGGGAGACCTCCCACCAGCGGTGTATCAGTCATCTCTTGCTGTGTGACAAGCTGCTCCCTGCCCATCACCTTTATTGTCCTCACAGCAGCTGAGCTGTGGGTCCTGGCTCAGACCTCTCCGCACTGCAGCAAGTGGACCCTGGGGCGCGTCACCCCAGGGCTAACTGAGGAGATGGGCTCCCATGGCGGCAGGTGGGGCCCTTCTGCTGTCCTCTGGGAAGAGAACCAGGCCTCACACCCCCCCCTCCGCTGTCCCAGGGCCAGGGAGGGTGACATTCCCGGCAAATTACACAAGAAAGGTTATGCAGACAGCCCGGTTTCCAGACATTCTTGTGGCCAGGGATCTCTCCTTTTTTGAAACAATGAAAACACCTGGGAGATTTCCCTTTTTTCCTGCGAGGTGTGAAAAACCACAGAAGCTTCTAGTCTTTGTGGCTCAGAGGCAGGCAAGCGGCCTCACTGCGCTGAGGGCACCTTGTCCGGAGACCATGGTGATGGGTGCCAATTTTAAGGCTGACCACGGGGCACTTGACACCTGTGGGGGGCTCTTAGATGAAGTGCCAGGTTCTTGCTCCTTTGGGGGACAGATGGGCTGAGGTGGAGCCTGGACCACACCCCTGGGAACAGGCCTGCCTAGTGGACGCCCACCAAGACTCATCTCACTAGAACCGAGGGTGTGGAGCGCTGGGGACCTTCCTGGGCCTCGCCCGCTGGGGCGGCCGGGTCTGGCACTCCTCACGCACGTCTGCGTCCCCTCCCCACCTGGGTTACCCAGCAGTCTCGCAGTCCTGGATCTCCAAGGCCTGGGCCCATCTCTGGGGAAACACTGGCCCAGAGAGGGGGCAAAGGCCCAGCTGCACAGGCAGCTGGAGGCCGGTGGGACCGCAGGCCCCGTGGCTGGAGAGTCTTTCCCACTGGAGTGCTGGGCCGGGGTTGCAGGTGGCCCCCCGGCAGGGGGTCTCCAAAGACTCTCGCTTTCAGCCACTCTCTTTCAGATGTGCCACAGAAATGGAGAAAAAGACCCTACATGGGGCAGGCAGAAAGGAGCATGAACTAAGCCGTCACCTCCTCTCCCAGGGCTGACACCTCGGGGATGGCAGAGCAGCAGAGGGGCCAGGGTCTCAGCACCGTCAGCAGTGCCCCCTCTCCGCCCAGCACCCCTGGCCCTGAATAAACATGCAGACAGACAAGCACAGACCTCAGGCTGCGGTTTACAAGGCTGTTTTACAGACTCGTCTTTCTTGCCTGTCGCCAGCACACCTGAGCCCCTCTGAGCTGCCAGCTGAGCTCCTGTGGCACCAGGTGTCAGGAAGGCACCAGCTCTGACTCCAAACCCAAGGCCTTCCCAGAAGCTGCCTCATCCTGGTGACCTTCTGAGCCCAGTGGATTGGGGTGGGGAAGCCACAGCGTTTTCAAGGATACACGACGTGTGTCATCAGCCCCCAGGGAGGTCGGTCCAGCAGCCCTGCCTGCCGTGTGGCCCCCAGACCCATCTTGGAGAGGGACCTCAGGGAAGAGCCCGCTTTGCCTTGAGCATCCTGCCCGGCTTGTCCTGGGCCCTGAACCTCGGTGTTCCCTCACGGGGTCTGCGGAGATTCAAGGGTAGGACGGGTACAGACCCTCAGCCCCTCCTGACACACGCCAGCCCCGCTGACCCCTCTGCAGCTGCAACTCTCTGTCCCCTGCAAACAGGCTTCACCTGCTGTGGACGGAGCCCTGCCCAGGCCTCCTCAGGGCCCAGCCCCCCACCCCCCTGGGGCCACTCTCCTTTCTGCCGCTCCCTCCCCAGGGTCCCCATACACCCTCGGACCCCATGCCTCGTCCTCCCTCGAGCCCGCCCCACGTCCCACCCCGCGATGGGCCAGGCTTCCTGAGTGACCTCATTTCCTGTGCACTGGGGGTGGAGGGGGCGGGGCAGGGACTCAGGCAGGTGGAAGGCTCAGAATCTGTTCCCCCAAAAGGTCAGAACTCCAGAGGGTGCTGGATGCCGTGGTAACAAACGGGCAGGACATGACGTGGTGAGATGGTCGCTGATGCTCGCCCTGGGTGGGGAACAGACCAGCAGGGGCTCCGCCTCCAGGCAGCCCTCCAGGGGCCACTGGTTTCCAGGTTTCTGTCGTGTCTTTATGCCACCAGCTAGAGGGGCCCCCAGGGACGACTTGGGTCCATGCACACCATGTCCACTGGCCAACTTGTCGTGTGGCCACACCTGGCTTCCAGGAGGATGAGATGCCCCACGGGCCTGGGAAGGAAAGGGCTGGGATTTGGGGAAGGCTGGGGGCTGCCACAGAACCTCGCCACGTCTCTGCCCCCTCCTCATCGGGCTGCAACAGGCAACGCTGCTGCTTATTTGTCCAAGATCTGCTGGTTCTGGGAACAGTCTCGATGCAAAAGGAGCTTCCATTCCTGGGATCCACGGAATTCCCGTCCCTGGAGAGTAGCTCCTCGGTGTCCACCCTGCACGTGCTAACCTGCCGACCTCCCGGTGGACTGGCTTCCCCTCGGCAAGCGGGGGGGCACGGGGTGAGGGCCCCTGCCCAGGAGAGCCGAGGGCCAGAATGTGTCCAACCAGATCACAACTGGAAACCCCATGGGAGCAGGTGTCCCGTAGCTGCATTTCTGAGAGCCGTGTGGCTGCAGCTAATTGACCCAGCAATCCCACTACTGGGCATATACCCTGAGAAAACCATAATTCAAAAAGAGTCATGTACCACAATGTTCATTGCAGCTCTATTTACAATAGCCAGGACATGGAAGCAACCTAAGTGTCCATCATCGGATGAATGGATAAAGAAGATGTGGCACATATATACAATGGAATATTACTCAGCCATAAAAAGAAATGAAACTGAGCTATTTGTAATGAGGTGGATAGACCTAGAGTCTGTCCTACAGAGTGAAGTAAGTCAGAAAGAGAAAGACAAATACCGTATGCTAACACATATATATGGAATTTAAGAAAAAGAAAATGGTCATGAAGAACCTAGGGGCAGGACAGGAATAAAGACACAGACCTACTAGAGGATATGGGGAGGGGGAGGGGTAAGCTGTGACAAAGTGAGAGAGTGACATGGACATATATACACTACCAAACGTAAAATAGATAGCTAGTGGGAAGCAGCCGCGTAGCACAGGGAGATCAGCTCGGTGCTTTGTGAACACCTAGAGGGGTGGGATAGGGAGGGTGGGAGGGAGATGCAAGAGGGAAGAGATATGGGAACATATGTATATGTACAACTGATTCACTTTGTTATAAAGCAGAAACTAACACACCATTGTAAAGCAATTATACTCCAATAAAGATGAAAAAAAAAAAAAAGAAGTAGCCAAGAAATCCTGGGGTCACAGCACGCGGCCTGGGCTGAGGGAGGAGAGAAAAGCAGGGGTGTCAGGTGGCAGAATCGGGACCTCAGCATGGGCGTAGGGGGCACTGCTACCCAGGGTCTGAGTGGAGGGAGTGGCCAGGACCCCACGTGCCCGGGGACAGGCATGGAGACGCCGCACTAGGAGATCTGGGGAGGGTCTGGAGGAGAACTGGGCAAAGGGCGCGTCTGTGATCAACTACTGATGTGGCCCCCAGCGGGGGCTGCCCTGGGGCTGCAGGTGGGTTCAGGGGCTGGAGCCGCACAAGACCTGGGCACGACCAAGGTTCCATGGGGCTTTTGATTAGAGGCCCCAGCGCGGCTCTCAGTCCTGCCCGCTGAGGGATGCCTGCATGCCCACCTGTGGTTTCCTCGGCCCTGCCCACCGGCTGCTGGGGGTCCTCTCGGCCATCGGGCCTGATGTCCACCTCGGGCAGGGAGGGCAGGGGTCACGGTGCCCACCGTCACTGCCCCTGAACCACTGCTCCCCTCTGGGCCGTGGAGGGCGGGAGGGACACAGCTGGCGCTTCCCCACCTTGGGGGGCTGGGGACACAGTGCTGGCACCTGCCATCCCACTGCTCTCACGGCCCCTTGGGATCCTGGATCCCTCACCCCTCTCCCTTCTCTGAGGTCCCGACGCTGTGCCCCGTGGCCGGGCAGGGGAAGGCAGGGGGCTCAGAGGCGCAGGCCGGCTCCTTCAGCCCCTCCAGAATCATTCACCCAAGATCGGAGCCCGCAGCTGACCTCGGGCTGGTCTGCAGTCCCGCAGAACTTAGGAGAGGGACCCCAAGGGAGCTCTTCCCACCTGGTTCCTTCGATTCCCCTCGATAAGAAAGAGGATCTGAGGGGAGGTGATTCGGGCCTGGAATCCCACGTCCAGGCAGACCCAGCGCTGGGTGGATGCGAAGCCGCGGCCTTTCACACAAGCCCGCCCTGCGCTCCTGCGGCCGCGGGGCGACCTGCCTGCAGAACCCACGCAGACGGCGGAGCCGACAGCTGAGTCTACACGGCGGCAGTGTATCACCGACCGCCGCTCTCCACCAGAACGGGGCCTGGCCGGGTCTCACCGGGGAGGACCTGGACTCTGGACTCGATGGGGACACGGGGATAAATGCGTGCATTGAAGTCCCCGTGTGACCAGAATGGAGGGTGTGGCTCCAGGCCCACAGTGGGAAAAGCACTGTTCCCAGTGGATTCTGTAGGATTCAGTTAACACCAGGGGCCTCTGCGTGTCTCATTAGAAATCAAGGAAGATGGAGATTAAATAAGCCAGGCACATAATTTAAGGATGTGGCGGAAGAGTAACAACATGAAGCCCAGGCAGAGGAAGGGAAGCCCTAACGAGGGGAGAGTGGGCTCAGGGCACGGGGAGCGGACCGGGCCGCGGCGAGCAGACCCGCAGCTTCAAAACCACCTCCTCCTTTCCTATGGCCCATCACTGCTGCGTCCGCAGGGCCCCTGGGGTCCCCGCGAACAGGAGGACAGGTGGGCAGCCTCCACAGGGAGGGGTGCCCCCGGCTCTGAGGCACGGCCGACCCAGTGGAGCCAGGACAGAAGCCGCCTGCGCGGCTCAGGTGGCAGAAGACGGGTGTTTCTCCAGGGCCCGGAGGTGGCTTCGGTCTCCAAAATATCTGAGATTCCAGCAGACGCCTCCTTCACAGTGGACGCTGGGCCAGGGAGAATGAGAAACGCACCCAGGGGCCCTGGAACCCGCCGCGCCCAGTGGTCGGTGCCGAGGTCGGCTGTCCCGAGAAGAAGACAAAGGTGGCAGCTCTGAGCGGTAAGAACAGCAGGTCCGACGGCAGCCCCTCCACCGCTTCTGCTTGTGCTCGAACTTTCTCCGCCTCACACCCAGCTTCAGACTCAACGTACTTTGATCTGTTTTGTGGGGTCACGTGGGTGGGGTGAGCAGAGGACACAGCCTCGCCTTCCTGTCGGTCATTCCTCTCCTCTTCGCTCCTGGTCTTTGTTGCCGGGGCGTCCAGGGAAGAGAAGGGGTCCTCAGTCTGTGCATTCAGACAGCACCCAGAGCAACGTCCCCTGTGGGCAGCGGTGGCCACGGCTCCGGTGATGCCGCAGTGGTGACCACACGGGACCCCCCCCAGGGTGTGTCCACCTCCTCCTGCGCCCCCAGCCCCCTCCCTCGCTGCTGTTTCCTTCTGGGCGGTGACGCACGCAGCCTTACTGGACGCTGAGCCTCCAAAGAGGCCCTGGGCCTCTGTGCCGCTTCCGGACCAGACCCCTTGGGGGAGCCCTTCCTGAGAACCGCGGGTGCTGCCGGGGTCCTTCGCCCAGGACGAGGCTGGGTAGAAGGTGGAGCTGTGTCCTCCGGAGCCTGGAAGGAACCCCCAGCCATCTGGACATTAGACCAGCACCTCTGACCACCCGAAGGGGGCCCCGCCTGCACAGGGGCAGGAGACCTGAGCCAGGACTCTGAAGAGAGGCCCGGGTGGCTGCGGCTGTGTCTGTGGATGGAAGCCTGGCACCAAATGAAGGCTTTGCTTTATCTGGAGGCCGGGGCCTCCCCTCTACTGCCTGGTGTGGGCTCCACCTCCAGAAGCCCTGCTACTCCTTTCAGGGGAGGGCGTCCCCTGACGATTGGAGACCCTGCACCTCCGAGGGAAGCCGTCCCAGTCCCCCACCAGCACCTCTCAACTTCTTCAGCAAGCAGTTGTGCCCCTGGGGCTACCCTTCATGTCAGCTGAGCCCAAAGTCCCTGCTCTGGGAGGGTCCTTCCCCACTGTGGCTAGGAAGGTGGGGACACAGGGGGACAGCAGCCACTGGGCTAGGAGCCCACTTCCTCGTGGACCATTTTGTTGTTGTTGTTGGACAAAAAGAAGGAAAATGTGATGAAAAGCCCACCAGCCGTGTGCGAGCCCCTGGGCCCCCCTGCTCTGAGGTCCTGCACCCTCTGGCCTGGTCAGGTCAGCCCGTAGCAGCCCTGGCCAGAGAGCAGAGGACAGGCAGAGTGAGTGAGGGCCCCCGAGTTGGCTGCGTTACTGACGAAGGCCAGTGGTCCCACCATCCGGCCTCTCCAGCACGCCCGCTTCTGGTTCCGGAAACTGAGCCTTTGAGCATGAAGGTGTGCTGTTGTGGGTCCACCCTACACCCCGCAGGTCCCTCACCCAAGGCTCTTCCTCAAATTACATGCATGTGAAGGTACCAGGCTAATCCCTGACCAGTGCATGGTCCCTGAGGGCTCAGATCGGTGTCCATCACGAGAGTGAGGCACCCAGCCCGAGGCCACAGTCCAGTCCAGAGCTGCCTTTGCAGCACAACCTGGGCAGTTGGGGTCATTAAACAACACTCCATCTCCCTGTTTCAAGACCTCCTTGGCCAAACCCACCCTGACTTGTCTAGAGCTGACTACCCAGGGCCCAGTGGAGGCATTTGAAGAAGTGTCAGCTAGAAACACCTGGACAGGGCAGCCTGCAAGGCTCATCTGCATTGGGGGTGGAGTGGGGTGAAGGAAACCATCCCCACCAGAAGGCAAATGTGTCTCCTCAGGGGACCTCGGTCCAGACAACGTGCCTCTTAGGTTCTGGGTCACATTTGGTTTTGGGACCAGATGAATGCGTGACTCCAATGGGAATATGGCATCAAGCTCACTGAAGTCTGATTTCCAGACTCCCAGGTCCAGCTGCGGGAGCTCCACTCCCACCTGTACAACAAGAACAAAGCTGGACAAACTGCACACTAAAAACCTCTCGAGCCCATCAGGGAACCTGAAATCTGGTCAGAGTCAGGCTCCCCCAAGGTGAGACCAGAGCAGCTGCCTCTCAGAGCAGGTGCTGTGGATGCCACAGAAGGTGGTCAGCAGAGTCATCCTGAGACTATTAAGCCGGGGAGGTGTGCAGATTTGGGGAGAAGATGGGAAGAACTCTCGAGAGCTTTCCCCATGTGCTGGCAGCGCGGGTCTCCCAGCCCACCTCCCCACGGCCCCCTTAGAGCCTACAGGGGCAGGGGAGGGAAGCAGGGGGCAAGAACACCTGGCAGGGGTGAGAGCCTCCATCAAAGTCACACCTGAGACCAGGCTTTCCCTGCCCAGGGCTGAGGTGGGGTCAGAACATCAGAGCATGTTCCTTCCTGCCCCCAGCTGGTATGGCTGTGAGACACAGACTCTCTCTCAGGAAGCAAGACCCCAAAGCTAAGGGGGGACCAACACACATATGGATGGAGAAGGGGGGGCGTGTTCCACCACAAGGGTGAGATTTGTGTACCCCCAAGCCTGGCTTCCCTCTGCATCCTGGTGGGGATGTGACATGGTGCAGCCACGCTGGGAAATGCTTTTGCAGTTTCTTGTAAAACTAAATGCGCAACTACCATACGACCTCACAGCTGCACTCCTGGGCATTTATCCCAGAGAGATGAAGACCGTTCACATGAAATATGTCTGTACACTAACCTGTGTGGGAATGTTCATAGCAGCTTTCTTTGTGATAACTCCAAACTGGAAACAGCCCAGATGTTCTTCAACAGTGAGTGGGTAAACAAACCATGGTCCATCCGCACCACGGAATATTACTCAGTGACAGAAAAGAACAAGCTATTGACACACAGCCACCTGGATGGCTCTCCAGGGCATCACGCTCAGTGAAGGAGACAGAACTGCACACCATGTGATTCCAATTACAGTCACCCTTGAAAGACACATGTGCAGTGAGGAAGGTGGATCAGTGGTCCCCAGGGGTTATGAGTCAGGGGAGGTGGTTATATGAAGGGACACCATGAGGAGTGTTTTGGGGTGACAAAGCTGCTCTGTACCCTGATTGTGGTCGTGATTATACAAATCTATACATGTGTTAAATTCATAGAACTGTACCCATATGAAAAACGGTAAAGCTACGTATAAGTTCAAACAAACAACCAAGTATTGAGTGGTAACAAAGAATAAAATAAACATTCTTCAGTACACACTGGTAATAATGATTAAATAAACAAACAGGGGAGAAAGAACAAATTCTCCTTCCTTGTAGAAACACTCCAAGTATAAATGCAGAAGGAGTGGGGAAATAGAAAATCAGCACCAAAACCTCTCCACCGTCGGTGGGCTCAGAAATTAGTGGAGGGAACTTTTAGGAACAAGAGGATCATTGCAAAGACTTAAAGTATCTCCCCAAAATATTTATTAATGACTCTTGCGGTTTTCATCTGTGTCCATAGTTTCTCCGATGCTTGTCCTTTCCCAGGGTGCAGCCTAGCCTTCCTCCTGTGAGTTTGGTCTGGGTTAGTGACCGGATTCCAGGGAGTAAAGTGGGGAAAGGGAAAAATAGTAACTTAACTGTGGAGAAGCCAGCAGACGCCACGTTAATGAGTGATTGGGGTCAACAGCCCCTGTGATAGGATGATGCCAGGAACCCCTGATGAGATGTGACGAGAAGGACACCCCACCTCTGCGGGGTGCCTGCCAAACACCCCTGACTCTGGTCCAACGGTGAGAAAACCATCAGACAAGGTTGAAGTGAGGGATGGTCCACAAGCCCCAGGCCAGCGTCCAGGTGCTGGAACACAAGGAGAGCTCAGGAGCTGTGCTCAGGGTGGAGGCGCCTCCAGCGGGGGACCTACAGCAAGTGTGCTGGGGGGCCCTGGACAGGACGGGGCAGGAGAGAGAGCTGCTGGAACTCTATCATGGAGTCTGTGGCTTATTCACAGCAACGACTGGTGGTGACTTCCTCGCGTCTACCTGTGGGCTGTGGTCCTGTGCGAGTCCCTCCCCACCCCCGGCAGGGAGGTTCAGAGGGCCCCTGGAGCGCCCCTGGAAGGAGGCTAAGGTCATCTCAAAATAAAAAGTTCCTAAAAATCTTTCAGGCAACAGGTGTTTAGGGAAGCAATCTCTTTTTGTAGTGAGTTAGCTTATTCTTGCTAATTTCGAAGCGAATCCCACGTCTCATCTGTGGTCTGAGACAAGTTAAACCAAATCCAAGAGGATTTCGTGTTTCAAAGGGCAGCAAGCCGTAATTTGGGCAATTGTACCTGAAAATATTTCCTACTCCCTGGCATTTCGTAACAATGAGATGATTATTCTTCCCCAGAAAAGGCCCCGGGCCTGAGCAATGTTTCTCTAAAACCTAGAAGGAATGTCCTTCTAGGAGCAAAGCGCCTCCCTGAGCCCACATGTTAGCCAGATTCTTTACGCCAAAGGGGGCTCTGTGTTTTGGCAAGACCTGGTTTTCTTGATTTCCTGTTTCCTGAAGATGCCCCATCTCCCCACATATGACCCCCCTCGACCCTGGCCGCGCCCGGCGGTCTGCACTGCCGGCCCCATCTGAGCAGCCAGGGGTCAACCAAGTGCCCCCCACGCAGGGAGCCTTGCTGGGGCTGGAGTCCCAGAGATGCACGGGTAGGCGCGGCCTCGAGGGACTCCCGGGCTCCAGGCCACGCAGACAGGACCTGCTGTGGCCCGTGGGCAAGGTCGGAAGGCGCTAATGTGGGCTGAGCTTGTGTTATGAGCCACAGGCCGCGGGGCTTTCAGAAGCTGTAATCGCCCCATCCCTAGACAAAGTCAGCAAGTCCAGAATTATTACTTCATTTCACAGACGAAGAACCTGAGATTCTGAGCCGTGGGCTTCCTGTGCATCTGGGAGTGGGTGCTGCTTGCCCACTCTCCTGGGGGTCGAGGGCTTCCCCTGGATCTCTCCCCAACCCAGACCCCTCGGAGTCCCGGGAGAGGAAGGCATCTCGGCCCAGACACCACAATGGACATGCACAGAATGAACATCCCCCTCTGAGGGTCCTGAACTTCCACGTGGCCAAAGCCAGAGCCGCCAAGTATGCCATCTGCCCCTCCCCCTCCCTTGTCCAGTTCCGTCCAATGAGCCCAGCCTCCAAGCAGTCCGTCCACCGTGCGGTCTGCAAAACCACCTGGTCCAAGACCCGCTCACCTGGGCGTCGGCCCCTCCTCCACCTGGACCCTCGCATCTTCCCACCTCCCAGGCCATGCGATCTCCACCAGCATCCCAGTACTCAAGACCTTCCACTGGCTCCCCGTCCTGAGGACACTTCCCAGGGTCTCTGGGTCCCCGTGCTGCTCCCTGTTTCTGCTTCACGGACCTCTTTCCTCCCACACACCCGCCTTCCTGCCACAGGACATTTGCACGTGCTCTTTCCTCCTCCATTCCTCCCACGCTGCCCTGGGCCTCACCTAAATGTTCTCACGCTGACCCATCACCCCTTCCCCCCCAGCGCCCTGCACTGCTCCCAGGTAGCACCCTGCATGGTTCTCATTAAGTAACTCTGGGTCCCGCCCTTGGCTGACATCTGCCCTCTACAGTGTGTTCTGCAGAGGGCAGCTCCATGTGCCCCGCCCCTGGCCTGGACTCTAGCCATCCTCAGCACCTAGGACAGAACTAGCCACTCAGTGGGTGCTTCACAAATCCTCATGGAATGTCGGGTGAAAATGGTACAGCAGGCCTTAAACCTGGCTGTTTGACTCACAGATCGGAGCTCTTCATTACACCTAGATGGGGAGGATTAATTTCTCCCAGACAGTCATGGAGGGAGGGCTTCCTGGAAGAGGTGACATGGTGACATGTGAACTGGGCTTTTTGAAGGCTGAACTTACTGCCAGGGAGCCAAGGGTAAGGAAGCAGCTTGTGGACAGAGTCAGCAGCAGTGATGCTTGTGGAATGTAGCTGCGGTCACTATAGCCAGGGGACAGGGCAGGGGAGGGGGGGAGACAAGGGAGGAAGGACCTCTGTGCCCAGCACATACGTGGGACTGCAGTGGGAGTCATCGGAGGTGACTAAGAGAGGACATGACCCAAGTCTGGAGGGAATGGGTTCTGAATAATGCAGCACAGGGTGGGGGGAAGACCAGGGGGCGGGGGGGGGCGGTCCCAGGGGTCCAGGGGCCATGAACGCCGCAGCTGTAGCATTACTGAGCAGAAGAGACAGAACCGGGGGTTGGGGCAGGGGCAGCCGATGCCGGGTAACCTGGGAGCTGGACCCAATGAACAGGCACACTGTACAACTTGAAGAAAAATTAGAAAATACTGACAGCTGAAGTAAGAGAAGCGCAAGAGAGAGAAATGGGGGTCCCATTCTCCCCGCAGGGTGTCCCAGGCAGCCTCCCAGCCTGTTCTTCCAGAGGGTCCTGAGTTGTCCGAGCGCGGGCTCTGCGCTGTGCCCCGTCCTGGCGCACCTCACCCTGCCCGGGGCGGTGGGTCTCACCCGCAGTGCGTCAGACAGGCAGGGCCCATGGCTGGGGCTCCAGGGAAGGGATGAGGCAGGTGGACTCCCAGGCAGTGACTCTGGGAAGGGACTGTTGGCCTGGGCTCTGGCTTGGGGAGACACGTCGCATCCTGCCAGACGTCCCCGCGGGCCCCAGCTGAAGGAGGGGTCCTCCGGGGCTTGGCTGGAGAACAAAGCCCCTGTGTGCTGCTTGGGGCCGAGGCCCTGGGGAGGACAGAGCCCCTTTCAACGCCAGCCATGACCCCTCGGTGCCCAAGGCCAGCTCAGCCCTCTGGCTCCCGGGGCAAGCGGCATGGGTGACGCAATTGAGTCAGAAATAGCCGCACGACGGGCCATGGCCAGCAGGCATTCCTGGGAATGGGCTCAGCCCCGTCCAGTCGACTCTGGCTCCAGTCAAGATCAGAGCAGGCCCTCCGACAGGCCAGGCCGCTCAGAAACCCCCGAGGGTGATGGCATCGTCAGCTAGGTGAGAAGGTGTCTCCAGCAGGGCCTGCTCTGCGGGGGCCAGGGCCAGGGCTGAAGAACCACGGGACATGGCGGTCCAGACCAAGCCCCTCGGAGGGCATGAGGGACCACGGCCCCTAGGGGACCAGAGCCCCCCATGGAGGACAATAGCCCACGGGGGGACCACAGCCCACAGGACCACAGCCACGGGGGAGAGGTGGCATCACGCAGCCAGGTACAGGCAGGACGGAAACCCAGGGGCACTGTCTACATCGAGCCTGGGAGGAGATCAGCAGCTGCAAGTACAGGGTCAGTGCCACGGCCCCCGTGGTGCTGGGCATGAGGGTCCTTGTTGAGTTAGGTCAGGAATACAAATGTCTGAACGAGCGGTGGGGAAACAGGCATCTTGCCCAGGACGTGCCCTTGTGCAGGTTGGAAGGGCCTGTGTGAAGGCTCTGCGTGGGCAGCCACCCCCAGCCCCATCCTGCGCAGCCCCAATGGCCCAGGCGACCGCCACGCGGCACCAGCCTCCCCGTGGATGTGAAGCTGGACACCCCCCGCAGGCGGAGGACTGTGGCCTGATCGTAGGGACAAGGTCGGATGTGACAGTGGTGTGGCCGGGACGGGGTTCTCAGGAAACGGTGCGTTTAGTCTGAGGGAGAGAAGGCACTGGCCCTGCCCGGCCTGCAGCCGTGCCTCTTTGGACACATGATCTCCTCTAACTGCCCCCGGGGCCTGTCCCTCCACCCACGGGAGGACCTTCCGTGTGGCCCGGCTGCCCGGAGCCCAGCCCTGCTCTGGCCCCTCGCAGCCCCAGGTCTCACACAACTTGGAAATGTGTGTTATTAACTTCTTCATCCCCACCCTGCCCCGCCCCGGGCCCTCCGTGATGGATCTCGGTCACAGCTTAGGGGCTGGCTTGATGGGTCTGCGGCAGGTGGGGGACAGGCCAGGCTGGGGCGCTACGGTTAGGGGGAGGGGCATCGGGGGAGGGGGCCTGGGGGGCGGGACCGCGGCTTCAGGCGGGAGTGAGGGGGCCTGGGGGAGCGAGGTGCCAGCCAGAGCGGATCTCGGGGCAGAGCTGGGAGAAGCCCGCACATCCCCTGCTCCTGGGTCCACTGACCTCACCCACACCACGCTGCGAGCCAATCCTGCCCCAGGCCTCAGTGCCCCCTCCCCGCCCCCCCAGGGGGCCCCAGGGCCCATCCCTGCGTCTGTCCAGGGAGGCTCTGTGCCCTGCCCGCCCCTACCCATGCATCAGCAAGCCCCGAGGCCGCACCTCCCTAACCCTTCCAGAATCTGGCTGCCCCGCGCCCGGCCCCCAGCACCTTTCTCCCCCTACAAGTCTCCCTGCCTCCCCCCGCATCCCCCCACCTTCTCCTCCCAAAGGCAGCCAGGTGTTTAAGCAGGTGAGGTCTCAGCTCCTCTCAAGCCCTCTGCAGGGGCCCTTTCTTCAGAGGAAACCGCAAAGCCCTCGGGGTCGGCTGCCAGCCCCGGTGCCTCTGACACAGCCCACACTCTGAGGGCCGGGCCTTGGGGTCTGTGCCTTTCCCGTCCCCATTCCCGAGCCAAGTGTCCCGATGTCTGCCAGGACGGTCCCTCACTCGTCGGCATCTGAGCCGTGTCCCCCCCTGCGCTGGCTCTGCCGTCTCCCTGCTTGAGCCCTCACTGGACTCCTTTGCTTCCCCGGGACGGTCTGGCTCCCGGCCACCCCCTCCCCACGCGCAGGCTCCCCGTTCACTGCCCTCCCCCACAATCCTGCTGTCCCCGGGGCAGGGCGGGCCTGCAGTTGGTGTCGGCTGAAGCAACAACAGGCCAGGGAACAGCAGGTTTGGAAGGGGGAAGGGGGAGGGGGAGGGGGCTTCTTCTGGATGAGCCCTGCGAGGCGGCCGCCCAGGGGTGGGTGGTGCCCTGGAGGCTGACCAGCCGGGGGCCGGAGACCTTCAGGCCCAGCACGGCAGCACCTAACCTGTCGTGGGAAAGAACGTGTGCAGTGTTCCCACAGAGAACAGGTGAGAAGCGGCTGGTGACCCTGGTGACCCCAGCCTGCGATCCAGCAAGGAGGGGCGATCCCAGTACCCATGAGAGGCCCAGGGCCCAGCCACATGGCCCTGCCAGGACCCCTTTGGGGGGCTGGGATGGGAGTGAGGGTCCTCCAGGACGATAACTCAGGACCTTGGCGCCGGTGGGCAACCTCCCTGCAGGTGGGCCGGCGTCGGCCAGACACTCAGGGACTTCTCATCCCGAGGTTCCCCCAGAACGAGAGGGACACGCAAGTCCAGCTTCCCACCAAGAGCTGCCCCTATTTGGCTGAAATCCTTGCTGAGCGCCTACTTAGCGCCTCAAGAGCCTCAGGAGCCTGCGGGCTACAGCAGGGCGGTTCACATCATAAGGACAACGCGGCGATGGTGTGCAAAGGTCACAGGGATGTCTCATAGGAGCAGCACCTTCTAGACCATAATCATCATCAAGCTGGGGATTTTGACACCGTGAAAGCCCAGGCACTTCAGTTAGACGCTGGCTGGTGAGGGAGGGGCAGGGTGGACACCCCCTAGCCAGTGTTGAGCCCACACAGGCCAGCCAGGTCTGGAGGGGGCACAGCATTCTGAGCACCTTGATTGTGAAAGGCCTGGAGAATGGTCTGTGGCTTGGGGGAGGGGGACGGAGGACAGCAGGATCCCTGAGTCCCCAGAGCCTGGCCCAGGCGGTCAGCGCCCAGCCGGTCAGTGGTCAGCCAGGTGAGTTGAGCGTTTGTAGTCACACTGAAGAAGTAGCCCCGAGGATCGTACTCCTGGTGTAATGTCTGCTGGCTGCATGCGGCCTTGGGTCAATCCCTCCATGGGCGGGGGATGCTCTGGCACCCGGGACGCAGCCGCCAGCGAAGCAGACACAGATCCCCAGCCACCCAGGAGCGAGGGGCGAGCCACGAGCCCTAGGGCTCACACACAGGTAGTGCGTGTCCTGTATTACAGGTGATGTGTGCTGCAGAGAATGGGGACTGGGGAACCGGGTCTGAACGTGCGGGGACCGATAGGGGTGGGGATGGCCTGACGGAGAGGGTAGAGCTGAGCAGGACGGGAGGTGGTGTGCAGGGGGCTGCGGGCTCCCAAGCTCTCACCATGAGGAGTCGTGGGCGTCCACCTGGGCCTCCTAGGACACCAGCTCTGAGGCCCAGCCACGTGCTGGGAGAAGCAGGAATCATGTGGAGTGGCCTCGCATGGGTGCGTCGGCCCTGCAGCCTGGGCCGAGCCCACACCTGACAGCTGCCATGGCCTGAGTCCCTGCGAGGGAGCCGTCTCAGAGCCTGGACTCCGGGGCACCCCACCCCGCCGAGCCAGTCAGCTGGCAGAGCCCAGAGAGCAGGTGCTCCAGCGCTGAGCCACGTCTCTAAGGGGCTCCTGGTGATGGTGATGCCAGGGGCCGCCTGGCGGGGTCCAGAGGGCTCAGCCTAAAACTGGGGATGAGGGGAGGGGCCAACCGGTCACCTGTCTGTCACCTACTGCTCCTGGGGACTTCCTAGCAAGGCCGGCCCCGTTCATCCTGTGAAAACACTTGGGAAGCACCTCGTGTGCTTTCCTCACCCCGTGTCCCGGGCCCTCCACACGCAGGTGGTCACGCCACACGCCTGGGCAGCCGCCACCGCAGGAGCATGCTGGGCATGGCTGCATGGCCGCCTGGGCACGGCTGGTGTGAGAGCTACCTCTGCCCGCCCTGCGGGGCCCCGACGACAACCCGCCTCTCACTCGCACGTTCCTTGTGTTGTTTGCACGTTGGGCACCTAGCGCCAGCAGAGCGCCACGGGCGCCAGGCTCAAGGCCGGGGCGGGGCTCCAACCATAAACCCTCTCTGGGAAGACGTTACAATCTGGTCCTGGTCTCACGTTTCTAGCGCCGTGTTTTTCCCGACCCCCTTTGAAAAGAAGAGCAGAAATGATGGGGTGACCCGGTTCCGGCATGTCCTCCTGGGACACATCCAGACAAGCCGGGCCCAGCCCTGCACAGCGGGCGAGGGGAACGCACACGTCTCAGGAAACACCTCGCCAGGCTCACTCACTGGGCATTGTCTCCCCAGCGAATGACTGGCCATCAAGTTATGTTTTTGAACCTCTGAGATACATGTATTATTTGGGCCCAACCCAGGTATTCTGGTAAAGACTGGTAAAGAGATTTTAAAAATAAGCCGGAACCAGTGGCTTCTACGGCTGAGTCTGCAAATGCCGTGACTCAGCTAGGGCCAGGCGCTTCATCATATAAGGATGTGGAGGGCCAGCCTGGCCAGCTGGGGGCTCTGCTCGACACTTCTCTCCTGAGGGCCCCCAAGGCGCTGATGTTGGTTAAATTTCATTTAAATCTCAGGAAAGCGTCATTGGAGACAGGAGGGAATTTGGACCCCCAGGTCCAGTGGGTAAGGGCGGCGAGGACTCTGCAGCCGTCAGGCCTGGACACGGGCGGGGACGCAGAGCAGACCTCGGGTTCAGACGGCACCAGGCTGGCTGCCTTATAAGGAGCTCCCGGGGCCTCCTCACAAGCTCCCAGAATAGCCTCCTGGCTTGGCCTTTGGACGGGCTGGCGCCAGGGTCCCAAGGAGAGTGCTGGGGAGGCCAGACCAGAGGCTGATCTGACCCCCACTCAGACTGGCTCCTTTCCTCCTGGGGGCCGCGGGGAGGGAGGGGGGAGAGGGGCAGGCGCCGCAGGCCCGCAGATGCAGACGTGGGCTATTGTCCCGGCCCCACCTGGGCCGGTCGCTGCCCTCCGGGCACTGCTCGGTGCAGACGGGGCCAGACCAGGGCCTCTGAGCCTCTTCCGAGCCATGGTC
The DNA here is from genome assembly GCF_964341445.2 of Mesoplodon mirus. Taxonomy (NCBI): domain Eukaryota; kingdom Metazoa; phylum Chordata; class Mammalia; order Artiodactyla; family Ziphiidae; genus Mesoplodon; species Mesoplodon mirus. The sequence goes on along the minus strand of NC_138982.1, from coordinate 146,172,319 downwards.
CCTCTGGCCATCTGGAGAAGCCTGTTTGCTCTCAGAACGCTGTTTTAAAACGCATAAAACCAAACACAGAGGATTATAAACCAGTCGTGTTGACACACAGCCGCGGCACATCTTGCGGTGTGTGTCGGACACGTGTGCTTCCCCACCGGGGCACTAGATAGCAGTGTCCAGCTGAGTCCAGAAGCCACTGCCACGTTTGCACGTCCAGTGTCACAAACCCCGAATCCCACCCAGGAACCCTGGTGAGGGACCCCCGGCGGGCTGGGGTCTCAAGTTTTCAGATCTGACACCTCGGAGGGCTTTGTCACATGAAAGACTCAAACCCACTTCCTGTCTGTCTACCTGTTTCCACCTGCACACACGCTCACACTCACATTTACACCAACACGGGCTTGAACATGCTGGCGTTCGCTCACACACACACACCCTCCCCCTGCCCTGACACCACCCCTCCCACTCAAGGCCTGGTGCCCCTTCCTGTCTTCTGTGCCCATGAAAGGCCAGCCGTCTGGTGCCCTCTGACCCTGGCCTGACTCAGAAACGAGTCATTGACAGCCCCGCCATCCAGATGAGAGACCAATCTTGCCCTCCCACCCAAGGAAGGCCGCCCAGTGCCCGGGATCTGCAGGATGTTGGGCCACATCCTGTCCAGCTGGCCACTGGCCATTCGGGATGGGGAGGCAGTGACTCCACCTCAGGATAGGAGGGACCCCGGAGCCCAGCCTCGGAGAAGTGTCAGGGTGCACACAGACCCCGAGGGGGTCCCAGAGCACAGGTTATGCTGAATAGTTGCAGGAGCGGGGGGTGGGCAACGGTGAGGCTTGAGGGGGCCCAGGGGTGAGGGTAGGAGGGGCTGGGGTGGGGCTGGAGGGGACCCTCCTCCCCTCCTCTGAAACCCCCAAGGCAGACCCAGGCCTCAACCCAGAACCCAGAAGGGGCCTCTCCTCCCGTCCAAGCCCTCCAGAGCCCTGTGCTCACATCTGCCCTGGGGCGGGGCTCCCTCTGAGAGCTCAGGCCCTGCCCACCACTGGTGGAGGTCAGCAGCTGGTGGCCACTTGGAGGCCACGGTGACCGAGGGAGGGGCTGGGAGGCTCCCTGAGCCCCAGGGCTCTGGCATACCTGACCGAGACCCAAGGGCACGCACTGTTTCTGGGCAGGCGTGTGGTGGAGGTGGTCCCCGCATTACATAGCAGTGGCCTCCGGGGAGGGGTGGCAGCTCCCCAGCTTGGTACCCCTCTCCGCCCGGCCCCCCACTCTTCTGGAGGGGGCCTGGGCCAGCTGTGAGTCAGGGAGGGTGGTTGGGGTCCGGGGTGGGGGGACGGAGGCGCCCACCAGGTGGTGTCCCAGCAGGCCAGAGGGTGGCCTGGACCCCTCTGTGGGACATGCCTTGGGTGGGGGCACCTAGGGACCAACGTCTCCAGGCAGAGCCCGCCGGACCGCCACTGTGGGCAGGGATCCGGGTGAGGGGCTGGGCCACGTGGGGGCCCAGCATCCTGGGAGATGGCTAAGAGCTGGTCACAGGCTGGTGCCGGCCGCTCGGAGATGCCGTCCCGCATCCCCGAGAGCCCGGGGCGACCCGGATGACGCCAGCCCAGGCCAGAGGCCGCTGCAGGGGGCAGAAAGCTTGTTCCAGAGAGAGGCGGGCAGCCTGGACTTGGGAAGGGGCTCGGGGTGTGGGTGATGGGAGGTTATGGGCAGCAGGGAGCGGGTGGCCCCTCACGAGGAGGCCTGAAGCCCGGGGGTGAGGGCAGCAGCGGCCGCCACCCAAACCTGGGGAATGTTCCGCTTCACGCAAGGACCTGGGAGCTTCTGAAGCGGGAAGGGGCACTGTGGCCCCCAGGGCACTGTCCGCGTGGGCCCCGTGCTGGAAGCCGAGCCTCCAGAACCGGCCCCTGGCAGCACCCACAGGCAGTGGGCTACCTCGGATGCTGTGGGGAGCCCCCTGGCCCCCACCGGGACATGCTGCCTCTGGTGGGTTTCTCTCCGGGCCAGCCTGAAATGAGGGTCTGGTGACCATGGCCCCAGCCCCACCCTGGGCACCCTCAGCCTGATCTGAAGGGCCGGGCTTGGGCTCCGTCTCAATGCGTCCATTTCTCTCGGGGGACACGAGAGATTGGGGTGGGGACACAGCAGCCACCCCAGGTCCCATCTGGAGGCGGATAGTGCTATCAAAGGCACAGGGTGGCAGCGTCCGGGCTAAAGCAGGTCCCCTTGAACTGAAGCCAATCCACACGAGTGGGACAGGCGGGCTTTCGGGACAAGAACTGCTTTTTCATGGCCGTGACCAGCGGGGAGGGGGACCTGTCCTCCCACCCTCTCCCCGGGATGCTTTCCCACTCTTTCTCCTGCTCAAAACTAGGTTCTCAGATGCCAAGTAAGAGAAGAGGGGTTCTCCCGGTGAACACAAGCCCCCACCCCCCACATTTCCTCTTCTGCGCATCCCTCTGGTGGTGGGTATTTGTAAGGCAGCAGCAACAACGGTGGGGGGGTCCCCTTGGAGGCTGGGCCTCCCTGGGACTGGGTAGAAACGCAGCACCTGGGGTCCCACCCCGACCTGCTGAGTCAGAATCTGCACTTGACAGAGAGCTGGAGCCTGAGCGCCCAAGGATGGACGCCCAGGAAGTGTCCAGTGGCACTGCCGTCTCAGTGCAGGGACGTCCGTGCCGGCTCTTTCCCCAGCCTGCCTTCTCCGAGCTTGGCAGACCTGAGGGCGCATCCCAGCGGGAGTGCCAGCCCTGCCTGCTCCCCATGTGGGTGGGGCCTGCGTCTGCATTTCTAGCTGCACCCAGGGGTGCGGAGGCCTCTCTGCGCAGCCCGAGGGTGTGGATACAGAAGCTCCATTTCTGTGTCTGGAGCCAAGAACAGCTGGCTTTACACTGAGAATCAAAGAACAGGGCAGGGCAGAGTGTCTGCATGGAGAATGTGGGCACAAACACGGACATCTTTACTGCCCCCGTGGCTCCGGATGCCGAGATAGAGGAGGCCCCGAGGCCACAGTCACGGCTGGAAATCACAGGGCCACCGACCGCCAGCCACCCGCTCTTGTCAAAGCTTCAGGTGGTCACACGTTTCCTCTGTGCTGACATCTTCCCTTGTTTCCATGAGGTTGAGGGGTCCTTAGTGATGACAATCATCCCGTCGGTCACCTACCGCTTCCTTTGTTTATGGGGTCTTTTTTCATAAAAGTTTAACCTCTGCTGTCCTCCGGTTCACACATCTGCTCCTTCCTGGCCTGGGTGGGTGTGTCCTGGCTTCAGAAAGCTGTTCCTACTCCCAGGGTCAAAACCGGGGTCTTCCCAGTTCCCTTCTGCTAGTCACGTCATTTGTTTTACATATTTTTTGAGTGATGTGAGGAATGGTCTGACTCCACATATAATTATTCCATTCTTCCATCCTCTCTCCTTATTTGAGATGCCCCTCCCCCGTGTACAGAATTCCCACAGATGCAGGAAACGTTTTCTGCATTCTTGATTCTGTCCCATTGAGTTATTTCTTTATTCCTGTAACCAAAAACCCCTGTTTATTTACTCTGGTTTTCTTATGCGTCCAGATGTCTATTAAGACAATTTCTTCCTCTTAGTTGGTTTGCTGCTGCTGTTTTTGTTTTGGGGTTTTTTTAATAGGCTTTCAGGGAAGTTTTAGGTTCACAGCAAAATTGTGCAGAAGGTATGGAGATTCTCCATAGACTTCGTGCTCCCACACCCGCATAGTTTACCAAATTATCAATGTCCCCCAGCAGAGTGCAGTGTTTACAGTCAATGAACTTATATCGACACATCATAATCACTCAGAGTCCTTAGCTTACATCAGATTCACTGGTTTTTTTTATGGCAATGACTTTTTATTTTATTTTATTTTATAATCTTTATTGGAGTATAATTGCTTCACAATGGTGTGTTAGTTTCTGCTGTATAACAAAGTGAATCAGCTCTATGCATACGTATACCCCCATATCCCCTCCCTCTTGGGTCTCCCTCCCACCCTCCCTATCCCTCCCCTCTAGGTGGTCACCAAGCACCGAGCTGATCTCCCTGTGCTATGCAGCTGCTTCCCACTAGCTATCTGTTTTACATTTGGTCATGCATATATGTCCATGCTACTCTCACTTCGCCCCAGCTTCCCCTTCCCCACCCACTGTGTCCTCAAGTCCCTTCTCTATGTCTATGTCTTTATTCCTGTCCTGCCACTAGGTTCATCAGTACCATTTTTTTTTTTTTAGATTCCATATATATGTGTTAGCATATGGTATTTTTCTCTTTCTGACTTAACTTCACTCTGTAGGACAGACTCTAGGTCCATCCACCTCACTACAAATAACTCAATTTCGTTTCTTTTTATGGCTGAGTAATATTCCATTGTATATATGTGCCGCATCTTCTTTATCCATTCATCTCTCGATGGACATTTAGGTTGGTTCTATGTCCTGGCTATTGTAAATAGAGCTGCAATGAACATTGTGGTGCATGACTCTTTTTGATTTATGGTTTTCTCAGGGTATATGCCCAGGAGTGGGATTGCTGGGTCATAAGGTAGTTCTATTTTTAGTTTTTTAAGGAACCTCCATACTGTTCTCCATAGTAGCTGTAGCAATTTACATTCCCACCAACAGTGCAGGGCGTTGTACATTCTGTGGGTTTTGACAAGTGTGCAATGACATGTATCTACCCTTATAGGATAGGACAGTTTCACTGCCCTAAACATACCCTGCACTCCACCTGTTCATCCCTCCCTCCCCACAACCCTGTGGCGGCCACTGATCTTTTCACTGTCTCATAGATACGCCTTTTCCAGAATGTCATAGAATGAAATCATAAAGTATGTAGACTTTTCATATTGGCTTGTTTCACTTAATAATATACATTCAAGTTTTCTCCACATCTTTTCCTGGCCTGATAACTCATTTCTTTTTAGCACTGAATAATATTTCATTGTGGGGATGGAGCACAGTTTATTTATCCATTTATCTACTGAAAGACATCTTGGTTGCCTCCTAGCTTTGAGAATTGTGAATAAAGCTGTTATAAATATCCTTGTGTATGAACATAGTTTTTGACTCTTTTGGATAAATACCATGGGGCATGATTGCTGAATTCTATATTGAGTGTGTTTAGGTTTATAGGAAACGGCCAAACTGTTTTCCAAAGTGGCTGCACCATTCTGCGTTCCCATCAGCAGTGATGAGAGTTCCTATTCCTCCACAGCCTCACCAGCATTTGATGTTGTCTGTGTTCTGGATTTTGGACGTCCTAATAGGTGTGTAGTGGTAACTCCTCATTGTTTTAATTTAATTTAATTTAATTTAATTTAGTTTCCCTGATGACTGCTGATGTGGGGTGTCTTTCCATATGCTGATTGGGCATGTGTATATCTTCTTTGGTGATATGTCTGTTCAGGTCTTTTGTCCATTTTTAAATCTCACTGTTGAATTTCAAGTGTTCTTAGTATATTTTGGGTAACAGTCCAGTATCTGATACATGTTTTGCAAATTTTTTCTCACAGTCTGTGGCTTGTCTTCTCATTCTCTTAACAGTGTCTTTTGGAGAATAGAAGTTTTTCATTTTAAGGAGGTCCCACTTGTCAATTCTTTCATTAATTATGCCTATGGTGTTGTATCTAAAAAGTCATTGCCAAATCCAAGGTCATCAAGAGTTTCTCCCATGTTACCTTCTAGGAGATTCATAGTTTTGCATTTTACATTTAGGTCTGTGATCCATTGTGAGTTAATTTTTGTGAAGGGTGTAAGGTGTGAGTCTAGATATACTTATTTTTTATGTGACTTCTGGTTGTTCCAGCGCCATTTGTTGAAAAGTCTGTCTTTGCTTCTTCATTTTGCCTTTGCTCCTTTGTCAAGGACCAGGTGACTCTATCTGTGCAGGGCGGTTTCTGGTCTCTCTGTCCTGCTCCACTGATCTATTTGTCCGTCTCTCCCCAATACCACACTGTCTTCATTACGTAGCTTCGGAGCAGGTCTTGAGTCAGATACTGTCACTCCTCCAACTTTGTTCTTCCCCTTCGGTATTGAGTTGCCTTCTTGGTTATTTTTCAGAACTGTCTTGGTTCTTCTTATATATACACTTAGTGTTTCGAATTGTTGGGTTCCATCAAAAATTGGGGGGAGTTTGGCTAAGGTATGGGGGAATTATTGCTTTTAATGTATGAATCAGTATGGGGAGAGCTATCATCTCTGTAGTTGGAGTCCTGGGCTGTGGAGCAAAGTCCTCTGCTGTCCTGACCGCCACCCTCCCTGAAGGGAACAAGCCACCAAGGGGACCTTGCAGAGTGGTCTTTGGGGAGAGTACTGGGGTGAGTGCTCTGAGCTGACAGGGGGAAGCCCCTAATCTGGATGGGACCCAGAGCTGTAGATCAGTTAGGAACGCCAGTGTCCTTGAGGGGCAGGACCCTTGCTCTGTTCCAGGTCCCACCGGGGGTTGTAGGAGTGGGTGGGCAGGGCCTCTGATAGGGTCTGGACCCTGAGACTGGGCTTGTTCAGATGGGCTGGTGCAAAGCCTTCCCACCAAGTTTCCTGGAGACTCTAAGCCTCCTGGGGCACCTTGCAGCCCCGGAAGGAACCCCTCTGCTTGATCTGATGCTTCTTGCCCCCAGGGCTTGGGGAGCCGACTCCTACCTGCTCCATCGTCAGAAGCGAGTCTCACAGGAGCTGCGGCCCACGAGGTGCCACCCTGCTCTTACATCGTTTCGTTGTTTGCCTCTGTCTCTGGGGTGGACCAGGGCTTCTGTGGCCGACTGAACAGCTGATAGACATCTATTTATTTCGGCAGAAAGGATTTTTCAGGAAATGAGAAGTGGATGAGGTTGTTTAGTCTTGTCCTTCTGCTGGCTCTGAGAAAGGCCAGGTTGCTGGGCCACAAAGCGGGGGTCAGGAGAAGCCAGGAAGGGAGCTCCCGGTATGGGGGTCCTCATCCTACTCGGGACCCCGCCTCTCTCCCCAGGGCACTCAGCCAGCTCCACCTGCACCGACGCACCCCGGAAGCCAGTGGTCTGGCCACTTTCAGCATCTGAAGCAGATGGAGGACGGGCTGCCCCGCCTGCCCGGCTGTGCCCTGCACACCTGTGTTCTGTCACTCAGCCTGGAACGTCCCCTCAGCCACCTCCTCCTGCGGACACGCTGAAGGTGTGTGCATGTGCATGCACAGGTGTGCGCGCACGTGTTCACATCTGTGCAGGCTTGTGCGATTGTGTGTCAGCATGAGAACATGTGTGTGATTGCATGTGAGCATGTGTGCAGGTGCATGCAGGTGTGTATGTGTGTGTGTGTTCACGTGCTCATGCATGGTCCTGGAGCAGCTCCATCACCAGGACAGAGCTCAGCATCTCCAGCCAAGGAAATGCTGGAGGCCCAGACCCTCCTGGAAGAGCCTGGTTTCCCTTGAGCAGCGCTTTGGCCTCAGCCAGGTTGCTGTCCCCTTTCAGGACACTGTTCTCTCCACCTGAGGACAAGCAGGTGCAGGATGTGATGCCGGCTGCGATCATGGACACAGATGTCCACTTGAGTTTACAGCCAGGCGGGTGTCCTGAGCCCAGCCCCCCGGGTCAGGGAGGAAGCTGGTCCACGGGGGTCAGGGGGTGTCGTGAGGCCGGTCCTGGCGCCACCCGGCTCTCCTCTGGCACTGGCCTGACCAAAACAGGTCAGCAATTAATTTTCTCACATAAGAGTCAGGTGGGCCTTTCTCTGAGCAGCCTGACCGTCCCCTTGTCCTGTCACCTTTAGTTTAGAAGAATTCCAGCAAAACGTGTGTCTCTGGTCCAGAGGGGAGAGGCGCTCAGTGACCCACGGTCACCCGCAACGAAGATTACAAACCGGGGCTCAAGCCACGGAAGTGGATCCTTGGCAGCCCTCTGTCTGGGTGTGGCGAGGCCTCTCCAGCTCCTGGGTCCTGGGCTGGGGCGTCCTCCTTTCTCCTGAGGACCCTGGTGGCAGCGTTTGCGCCCCCTGGAGAATCCCAGATGAACACATCTCGAGGGTCTTTGCTTAGCCAGGACTCTATATAAGGTCGCGGTCACAGGTTCCAGGGATTGAAGGTGGATACTGGGGAGCGAGGGGCAGTTTTCGGCCCACCGCAGGCTGAGGACCAGAAAGCTTTCTCCTAAGCACCCTGCTGCCCGCAGATCACAGGCCCCTTTGCAGAGGGAGGGGTGAGGCTGCCTGGAGGAGGGGGCTAGGCTAGAGGGGCGCTGGGGCTGCTCAGCTCTCCCTCAGGGGCCAGACCCCTGCCCGCTGTGCTTCATCCCTTTTCACCAGCCCAGCCGCACGAGGCAGGTGGGTTTATCCGCAGATGACCTCAGCCCGGCCCAGGGTCCTGAGGGCGCCCACCGCCAGCCTGCAGAGATACTGCCCTCTGAGAGTGCAGGTCCCCGGGGCCCTCGCTCTCCATGGACATTTGGATGCTGGAAAGCTCGATTTTGCAATTTTCCTGCGATGTTTACAAGAGCCTCTTCCCGTTGCCCCAGTGTGCTGTAAACACACAGGCCCGGCTCTCCGCTGCGGAATTGCGGTTTGGTGGCCGGTTCCAACAATGCGCTCTCAGCCCCGTGGTTATCCGCCTCTCCGGGAAGGCACTGGATCTGCATGGAGGGGAGCGTGGCAGCTCACAGGACCCCCCTTCCGGCCCTCCCGCCCCTCCCGGCCCTCCCGCCGAGCCCTGGTGGCTGGGGGACGTTCCGTCCTGCTGGCCTGGCAGCATCTCGGGTCGCACTCGGGTCCCGCTCCTGAGAGCAGGGACGGAGCCTGGCCCCTCCAAGCCCCAGCCCAGGGCAGGGCCGTGCAGCGGGCAGCAGGCGGCGACGGGGCACAGCAAGCCTGATTTCATGGAGACGGAAGCTCTGCTGGGGCTTATGGGGCCGTGATGAACGTGTGTGTGTGCATGTGCATGCGCACCAATATCCTTAAGGAATGGATTCCACACCTGCCAGCGTGCACAGAATGTCCATCTTTTTGTGTATTTGTGCATGTAAGTGTTCTTGGTGTGTGTGTGCAGGTGAGTGCCTGTGTGTTCCTGCTGTGGGTGTGCGTGTGTGCACAGCTCCATCTTCCTCTGGTGCCCTGAGGGAAAGGTGACATCGGGGAAGTGGCTGGGGTTAGCTGGGTGTCAGGAAGCCCTGCAGGGAGCCAGTGCTGGGGAGGCCACCCAGGGCCCCTTTGTCCAGAATGAACGTCAAATGTCAAACACAGCCCCAAGGGAAATGGTTCCCACACCTGATCCTGTGCTGAGAGAGAGGATGGAGGGGGCCCGGGAGCTGCAACGGGAAGGAACTAGGCCCCTCTGTGCACTTGGGGCAGCTGTGGCCACGCCAGGAGCCGAGCGGACCAGCTGCCTGGCCACCCGACTCTCCTACTTGTCACCTCAGAGTCTGAGGCCCCCTGTCATGCCAGGCCCTGCCCCTGGGCCCGCTCAGGAGCCGTGATGCTGGCTGCAAGCACGGGCCACTCCCTCCCCAGGGGAGCATTTCCAGGCCAAGATGGTCACAGATATGATCATTTCCGGTGGTTGCTCAGAGCGGCCAGAACGATTAGAAGTGGATGATTTAAATTAGCTTTGGCTGAGGCCAAGTCCCGGGGTCTGCAGACCAGCCTGGATCTGTTCTCCCCAACGACCTCACGGAGATCGGGGCAGAGTGACCACGTGGCCCTGCCCCCGCCCTACACTGCCGTCCCCCTGAGGCCCCCAGAGTCTCCCCTCCTCAACTGCCAGCCTGACCGTGGGCTGCCCCGGGACCAGCAGAGCCCCTCGCCCCCAGGGGTGGTGTAGACCTAGCATCCCCTCTTCCGCACGAGGACCTCTGCCCTTGGGTCCCCAGGTGTCTCCTTGCTGCTGAGAAGTGGGCAGGGAGGGAGTCCAGTGGGGGTCAGGCCCCCATCGGGCGGGGAGGGACGGGGCAGGGAGGAACCTGCAGGGGAGGGGGCCGTACAGACAGGGCAAAGTCAGGGGCCTGGCTACACACAGGTTGAGTGCGGGTGGGGATGCTGAGCAAAGAGCACACGTGTGGAGGCTTCTGGGACCTGGCTTCTCTCTGGTAGAGGGAAGAGTCCAGTGCAAAGGAGGGGGTCTGGGCGAGCTGTGGGTTCAAACCTGGGAATAAAATGCTACAGACACGGGCACACATTGAAAAGACAGAGAGACCAGCCTGAAGGGACTCCCACTGGGACAAATTCGAGCATCAAAAAAAACAAAGACAGTAACAGATGAGAGCCTATTACATGAAATGAGACTGTAGTGGCATAAATAGATTTAATTATTAGTAAATGGGGAAAAGAGAAAGCTCTTCCCTACAGTAGAATTCCAGCTGACGAACGATGGGACTAGAAATTCACTGTCTGGTTTATATCGCATTTATAGTGATGAGTTCAGGCTGTGGGAACATCGGAAGATGCTGACCAGCCATGACAGTGAACTGAACCCACCCCGCGTGTTCCTGCAAAACCTGCACGGATTACAGAGAGGAGCCACCTTTCCAGGGCCATGGTCCCCACATGGCCAGGGCTGCCGCCCCAGGAGTGACATGGGGACACATCCACAGCCCGTGGACAGGATAGGACACACCCAGATGAGCTGCTACCCCAGGGTCAGCCCGGGTCTAGTCTGGGAAGTGTCAGAAAACCCAAATTGGGGACTTTTCACTCTTCAGTGATGTCAGAGTCATGGAAGCCCGGGGGGACCGGGGACGTTCCTGACTGAGGGAGGACAGGGACACAGCCCCTGGAAGCACCGCGTGAACCCAGGGTGGGTTGTCATGTTGTAAACGACACTACCGGGACAACTGACCAAACGGAAACGGGTCTCTGGGTGAAGGAGAATTTGGTACTATTCTTGCAACTTTTCAATATGTTTGACATTGTTTCGAAATAAAAATAAAAATTTGAAGAAAAGGCAGTTGCTCTGGCATCCGGGTTCCAGGGCCTGGAACTGTCTGATCGTGCCTGCACCCGCCCGGCCCTCGGGAAGCAGGCCCACAGGGTCCGGAGGGCGGCAGGGCTGGGACCCCCTCCCCGGGCCTCTGCAGGAGGAGGGAGGGGGGAGAGGGAGCAGCTCCAGCGGCAGGGACTCAGCAGGGGACTCGGAGCCCAGGGGGTGGCCCGGTGGGGAGCCAACTCCAGTGCCCACTGCCCCTCTGCAGCCCAGATGGATGGCGGGTGGCACTGAGCGCGTGCCCTAGCTCCGGGCCTCCTGTGCTCCTGCCCCACTGCCACGAAAGCCCACCGTGGACACCCACCCACCTGGGGTCCTGCTCTCACACACACACATAAACACACCCACGAACTCACAGGCACACACATGCACACACACACACATGCATTTCCCTTGCAGGTAAGGCTGGAAAGATGCCCTGGAGAAACGTCCAAAATGCAGTCCCATCTCCAGGGTGTGGAACTGTATGCAGTTTTGATTTTCTATGGTTTGCTTATCGGCATTTTCTAAGTGAATACACAATATTTTGTGGTGAGAATATCTAAATAATATTGTTTAAAAATAGAAAGAAAGCGAAAGATCAGGTAACAGGGCACTCTCAGTATGCTTTCCAGACGTTTATTTAAAACACAACCTCGGAAAACCCTGGTGCTGTGCCTCAGACACTCTTGGACTTGAAACGTCCTGTCGCGGGATTTTCAGCCTCTAGGAGGCTGACTCCTGGCCAGGCCACCGGCCATCCTGACCCTCCTTCCTCACCTTCCTGGGCCGCGTCCCACGTCACCCCCAAGGCCAGGTCCCAACACGCGTCCTGCAGGGCCAGCCAGACAGGGCCACTGCAGGTGAAGAGCATGGGAAGTGCGGAGGAGCCACAGCTCCCGAAGCCAAGGAGCAGGTGGGACGGAGGTGACCCCACGCACCTGCACCGGGAGAGGAGGGAAGGCCCCGCGCTGCAGCGGGGCTGAGACGCCATCAGCTAGACACGAGCTGGGGTTTGAGCTGGAGGTCGGGGAAGTTTTTAACTACACACATATAAGACGTGTACCTACACACGTACACTCACACGTCTGAGGTGTTAAGTGCGTAAATCTGATCACGTCCATGCTTTTTCACAGCAGTGTTTCCTGACCTGAATGGAGGGCTGCGGAGCTGGCCTGGGACAGGACGCTGCAGACGGGCAGGAAAGCCTGAGGTCTGGCTGGCACACGGGGTCAGAGGGCATGGGGGCACACACGGCTAGAAAGGTCACGGGACCGTTTGGACTTGATTCTGCGCGTGGAGCGCAGCGCCGAGCTGCCTCTGCTTTTGTTCTGGGTTGTTTGGGACGAGGTGGAAACCCACAGGAGGAGCTGGTGTGCAGGCGCCTGGGACGGACCGTGGAGGCGGGACAGGCACACAGGTCTGCCAACTGTAGCAGCGGCACGTCCACCGTAGGAGCCCCGCGCTGAGGCTGGCGCCGGCCTGTGGAGAGCGCACCCAGCCCTGGCTCTGCAGAGACCGGGGGCGGGGGTGGGGGGGACCGTGATGGCCCTTGGTTCCAGGCGACCTTTTCACAGCTGTCACAGGACAGGGCAGCCTGCGCACTGCCCCCCGCAGAGTCGGCTCCCTGATCCCGGCTCCGCTCCTGAAACAGACACGCGTATGGTGCTGCCTGGCCCACGTCAGGTCACCCTGTGGGGACTGGGCTCAGAGGACAACACAGAAACCATGACTCCCTGGCTGCTGTCCTGGCTGGGAGGCATGACTGTCCTTGCCCCGGCCCAGCCACCGCGAGCGTGGGGCGGCACGACCTGTCGTCTGAGAGCCGTTGCGCGGTCTTCGGACCCCGCCCACCTCTGGGCACAGCAGACCCTGCAGATGGCGCAGAAAGGGTTCGGGTCCAGGAGTGCACGGGGCGACTCGGCACCCCACGTCTGGGAGACAGAGTGAAAGGCGCTCGGTCCAGCAAGGGGGCTGGGGTCGGGGATGCGAGCTGCAGTCCAGCGGGGGCGGCCCGGCTGGAGCCTACACCCCTTCCTTCCGCAGACTACACGGGCGCTCCGAAAAGAGCAGCCGGCCGCCGCTGGACGTGAGCACGTTCGGGGGACACGCCAAGCTCACGGGAACAGAAGGAAAATCCATCCGGCCGGCAGACTCTCCACCGCGGACACTGATGGATTCTCCGTGCTCCTTGGGACCCCAGGGACGCATCTGGCCGCCCGCCTCTGATGAGGGAGATAACTGTTTCCCTCGGGATGGCGGAGGGCCTGTCCACACTCCAGGGTGTGAGGCCAGTACCCGGGGCCACATCACAGCACCGGGCGAGGCTGGGGGACACTTCCCTGGCCAAGGGCAGAGGCACTTCCTCGGAGAGGGAGGGTAGCTACTCTGCCCCATATTTGGGGATAAAAGTACCCAGGACTGCTTCCCACCCCTCCTCCTGCCCCTGCGTCTGGCTGCTGTGAGGCCGAACTTTAGTTTTTTTTAACATCTTCATCGGAGTATAATTGCTTTACAATGGTGTGTTAGTTTCTACTTTATAACACAGTGAATCAGCTATACATATACATATGTTCCCATATCTCTTCCCTCTTGCATCTCCCTCCCTCTCACCCTTCCTATCCCACCCCTCTAGGTGGTCACAAAGCACTGAGCTGATCTCCCTGTGCTACGCGGCTGCTTCCCACTAGCGATCTGTTTTACATTTGGTGGTGTATATATGTCCATGCCATTCTCTCACTTCGTCCCAGCTTACCCTTCCCCCTCCCCGTGTCCTCAAGTCCATTCTTTACATCTGAGTCTTTAATCCTGTCCTGCTCCTAGGTTCTTCAGAACCGCTTTTTTTTTTAAGATTCCATATATATGTGTTCGCATATGGTATTTGTTTTTCTCTTTCTGACTTACTTCGCTCTGTATGACAGACTCTAGGTCCATCCACCTCAAATAACTCAATTTCATTTCTTTTCATGATTGAGTAATATTCCATTGTATATATGTGCCACATCTTCTTTATCCATTCATCTGTCTAAGGACACTTAGATTGCTTCCATGTCCTGGCTATTGTAAATAGAGCTGCAATGAACATTGTGGTACATGACTCTTTTTGAATTATGGTTTTCTCAGGGTATATGCCCAGTAGTGGGATTCCTGGGTCGTATGGTAGTTCTATTTTTAGTTTTTTGAGGAACCTCCGTACTGTTCTCCATAGTGGCTGTAGCAATTTACATTCCCACCAACAGTGCAAGAGGGTTCCCTTCTCTCCACACCTTTTCCAGCATTTATTGTTTGTAGATTTTTTGATGATGGCCATTCTGACTGGTGGGAGGTGATACCTCATTGTAGTTTTGATTCGCATTTCTCTAATGATTAGAGATGTTGAGCATCCTTTCATGTGTTTGTTGGCAATCTGTATATCTTCTTTGGAGAAACGTCTATTTAGGTCTTCTGCCCATTTTGGGATTGGGTTGTTTGTTTGTTTGTTTTTATGTTGAGCTGCATGAGCTGTTTGTAAATTTTGGAGATTAATCCTTTGTCAGTTGCTTCATTTGCAAATATTTTCTCCCATTCTGAGGATTGTCTTTTCATCTCGTTTATGGCTTCCTTTGCTGTGCAAAAGCTTTGAAGTTTCATGAGGTCCCATTTGTTTATTTTTGTTTTGATTTCCATTGCTCTAGGAGGTGGGTCAAAAAGGATCTTGCTGTGATTTATGTCATAGAGTGTTCTGCCTATGTTTTCCTCTAAGAGTTTTATAGTGTCTGGCCTTACATTTAGGTCTTTAACCCATTTTGAGTTTATTTTTGTGTATGGTGTTAGGGAGTGTTCTAATTTCATACTTTTACATGTACCTGTCCAGTTTTCCCAGCACCACTTATTGAAGAGGCTGTCTTTTCTCCATTGTATATTCTTACCTCTTTTATCAAAAATAAGGTGACCATAGGTGTGTGGGTTTATCTCTAGGCTTTCTATCCTATTCCATTGATCTATATTTCTGTTTTTGTGCCAGTACCATACTGTCTTGATTACTGTATATTTGTAGTACAGTCTGAAGTAAGGGAGCCTGATTCCTCCAGCTCCATTTTTCTTTATCAAGATTGCTTTGCCTATTCTGGGTCTTTTGTGTTTCCATACAAATTGTGAAATTTTTTGTTCTAGTTCTGTGAAAAATGTCATTCGTAGTTTGATAAGGATTGCATTGAATCTGTAGATTGTTTTGGGTAATGTAGTCATTTTCACAATGGTGATTCTTCCAATCCAAGAACGTGGTATATCTCTGCATCTGTTTGTATCATCTTTAATTTCTTTCATCAGTGTCTTATAGTTTTCTGCATACAGGTCTTTTGATTCCCTAGGTAGGTTTATTCCTAGGTATTTTTTCTTTTTGTTGCAATGGTAAATGGGAGTGTTTCCTTAATTTCTCTTTCAGATTTTTCATCATTAGTGTATAGGAATGCAAGAGATTTCTGTGCATTAATTTTGTATCCTGCTACTTTACCAAATTCATTGATTAGCTCTAGTAGTTTTCTGTTAGCATCTTTAGGATTCTCTATGTATAGTATCATGTCATCTACAAACAGTGACAGCTTTACTTCTTCTTCTCTGATTTGGATTCCTTTTATTTCTTTTTCTTCTCTGATTGCTGTGGTTAAAACTTCCAAAACTATGTTGAATAATAGTGGTGAGAGTGGACAACCTTGTCTTGTTCCTGATCTTAGTAGAAATGGTTTCAGTTTTTCACCATTGAAAACGATGTTGGCTGTGGGTTTGTCATATATGGTCTTTATTATGTTGAGGAAAGTTCCCTCTATGCCTACTTTCTGCAGGGTTTTTATCATAAATGGGTGTTGAATTTTGTCGAAAGCTTTTTCTGCATCTATTGAGATGATCATATGGTTTTTCTGCTTCTATTTGTTAATATGGTATATCACATTGATTGATTTGCATATACTGAAGAATCCTTGCATTCTTGGGATAAAATCCACTTGATCATGGTGTATGATCCTTTTAATGTGCTGTTGGATTCTGTTTGCTAGTATTTTGTTGAGGATTTTTGCATCTATGTTCATCAGTGATCTTGGCCTGTAGTTTTCTTTCTTTGTGACATCTTTGTCTGCTTTTGGTATCAGGGTGATGGGGGCCTCATAGAATGAATTTGGGAGTGTTCCTCCCTCTGCTATATTTTGGAAGAGTTTGAGAAGGATAGATGTTAGCTCTTCTCTAAATGTTTGATAGATTTCACCTGTGAAGCCATCTGGTCCTGGGCTTTTGTTTGTTGGAAGATTTTTAATCACAGTTTCAATTTCCGTGCTTGTGATTGGTCTGTTTATATTTTCTATTTCTTCCTGGTTCAGTCTCGAAAGGTTGTGCTTTTCTAAGAATTTGTCCGTTTCTTCCAGGTTGTCTATTTTATTGGCATAGAGTTGCTTGTAGTAATCTCTCATGATCCTTTGTATTTCTGCAGTGTCAGTTGTTACTTCTCCTTTTTCATTTCTAATTCTATTGATTTGAGTCTTCTCCCTTTTTTTCTTGATGAGTCTGGCTAATGGTTTATCAATTTTGTTTATCTTCTCAAAGAACCAGCTTTTAGTTTTCTTGATCTTTGCTATTGTTTCCTTCATTTCTTTTCCATTTATTACTGATCTGACCTTTATGATTTCTTTCTTTCTGCTAACTTTGGGGGTTTTTTGTTTTTCTTTCTCTAATTGCTTTAGGTGTAAGGTTAGGTTGTTTGTTTGAGATGTTTGTTGTTTCTTGAGGTAGGATTGTACTGCTGTAAACTTCCCTCTTAAAACTGCTTTTGCTGCATCCCATAGGTTTTGGGTCATCGTGTCTCCATTGTCATTTTTTTCTAGGTATTTTTTGATTTCCTCTTTGATTTCTTCAGTGATCTCTTGGTTATTAAGTAGTGTATTGTTTCGCCTCCATGTGTTTGTATTTTTTACAGATTTTTTCCTGTAATTGATATCTAGTCTAATAGTGTTGTGGTCGGAAAAGATAGTTGATACGATTTCAATTTTCTTAAATTTACCAAGGATTGATTTGTGACCCAAGATATGATCTATCCTGGAGAATGTTCCATGAGCACTTAAGAAGAAAGTGTATTCTGTTGTTTTTGGATGGAATGTCCTATAAATATCAATTAAGTCCATCTTGTTTAATGTATCATTTAAAGCTTGTGTTTCCTTATTTATTTTCATTTTGGATGATCTGTCCATTGGTGAAAATGGGTTGTTAAGTCCCCTACTATGATCGTGTTACTGTCGATTTCCCCTTTTACGGCTGTTAGCATTTGCCTTATGTATTGAGGTGCTCCTATGTTGGGTGCATAAATATTACAGTTGTTATATCTTCTTCTTGAATTGATTCCTTGATCATTATGTAGTGTCCTTCTTTGTCTCTTGTAATAGTCTTTGCTTTAAAGTCTATTTTGTCTGATATGAGAATTGGTATTCCAGGTTTCTTTTGATTTCCATTTGCATGGAATATCTTTTTCCATCCCCTCACTTTCAGTCTGTATGTGTCCCTAGGTCTGAAGTGGGTCTCTTGTAGACAGCGTATATTCAGGTCTTGTTTTCGTGTCCATTCAGCCAGTCTATGTCTTTTGGTTGGAGCATTTAATCCATTTACATTTAAGGTAATTATCGATATGTATGTTCCTATTACCATTTTCTTAATTGTTTGCGGTTTGTTATTGGAGGTCTTTTTCTTCTCTTGTGTCTCTTGCCTAGAGAAGTTCCTTTAGCATTTGTTGTAAAGCTGGTTTGGTGGTGCTGAATTCTCTTAGCTTTTGTTGTCTGTAAAGGTTTTAATTTCTCCATCAAATCTGAATGAGATCCTTGCTGGGTACAGTACTCTTGGTTGTAGGTTTTTCCCTTTCATCACTTTAAATATGTCCAGCCACTCCCTTCTGGCTTGCAGAGTCTCTGCTGAAATATCAGCTGTTAACCTTATGGGGATTCCCTTGTATGTTATTTGTTGTTTTTCCCTTGCTGCTTTTAATATTTTTTCTTCGTATTTAATTGTTGATAGTTTGATTAATATGTGTCTTGGCATGTTTCTCCTCGGATTTATCCTGTATGGGACTCTCTGCATTTCCTGGACTTGATTGACTATTTCCTTTCGTATATTAGGGAAGTTTTCAACTATAATCTCTTCAAATATTTTCTCAGTCCCTTTCTTTTTCTCTTCTTCTTCTGGGACCCCTATAATCCAAATGTTGGTGCGTTTAATGTTGTTCCAGAGGTCTCTAAGACTGTCCTCAATTCTTTTCATTCTTTTTTCTTTATTCTGTTCTGCAGTAGTTATTTCCACTATTTTATCTTTCAGATCACTTATCATTTCTTCTGCCTCAGTTATTCTGCTATTGATTCCTTCTAGAGAATTTTTAATTTCATTTATTGTGTTGTTCATCATTGTTTGTTTGCTCTTCAGTTCTTCTAGGTCCTTGTTAAATGTTTCTTGTATTTTCTCCATTCTATTTCCAAGATTTTGGATCATCTTTACTATCATTACTCTAAATTCTTTTTCAAGTAGACTTCCTATTTCCTCTTCATTTGTTTGGCCTGGTGGGTTTTTACCTTGCTCCTTCATCTGCTGTGTGTTTCTCTGTCGTCTCATTTTGCTTAACTTACTGTGTTTGGGGTCTCCTTTTCACAGGCTGCAGGTTCTTAGTTACTGTTGTTTTTGGTGTCTGACCCCAGTGGCTACAGTTGGTTCAGTGGGCTGTGTAGGCTTCCTGGTGGAGGGGACTGGTGCCTGTGTTCTGGTGGATGAGGCTGGATCTTGTCTTTCTGGTGGGCAGGACCACGTCCGGTGGTGTGTTTTGGGGTGTCTGTGACCTTACTAAGATTTTAGGCAGCCTCTCTACTAATGGGTGGGGTTGTGTTCCTGTTTTGCTAGTTGTTTGGCATAGGGTGTCCAGCACTGTAGCTTGCTGGTCGTTGAGTGAAGCTGGATCTTAGTGTTGAGATGGAGATCTCTGGGAGAGCTTTTGCTGTTTGACATTATGTGGAGCCAGGTCTCTGGTGGACCAATGTCCTAAACTCGGCTTTCCAACTTCAGAGGCACAGGCCTAACACCCGGCCGGAGCACCAAGACCCTGTCAGCCACATGGCTCAGAAGAAAAGGGATAAAAAAAGGAAGAAAGAAAGGAAGGAAGCTAAAGAAAGAAGGAATGAAAGAAAGAAGAAAGAAAAGAAAAGAAAGAAAAGAAGTTATTAAAATAAAAAATAATTATTAAAAATTAAAAAAAATTTTAAGTAATAAAAATGAAAAAAAGAAAGAAGTGAGCAACCAAATGAAAAAACAAATCCACCAATGATCACAAGTGCTAAAAACTATACTAAAACAAACAACAACAAAAACATGGACAGACATAACCCTAGGACAAATGGTAAAAGCAAAGCTATACAGACAAAATCACACAAAGAAGCATACACATACACACTCACAAAAAAAGAAAAAGGAAAAAATATATATATATCTATATATTAACAAAAAGGAGGAAGAGAGCAACCAAATCAATAAAGAAATCTACCAGTGATAATAAAACTAAATACTAAACTAAGATAAACATAAAACCAGAAAAAAATTAGATGCAGAAAGCAAACCCCAAGTCTACAGTTGTTCCCAAAGTCCACTGCCTGAATTTTGGGATGATTCGTTGTCTATTCAGGTATTCCACAGACGCAGGGTACATCAAGTTGATTGCGGAGCTTTAATCCGCTGCTTCTGAGGCTGCTGGAAGAGATTCCCCTTTGTCTTCTGTGTTCGCACAGCTCCCGGGGCTCAGCTTTGGATTCGGCCCCGCCTCTGCGTGTAGGTCGCCGGAGGACGTCTGTTCTTCGCTCAGACAGGACGGGGTTAAAGGAGCCGCTGATTCGGGGGCTCTGGCTCCCTCAGGCCGCGGGGGAGGGAGGGGCACGGAGGCGGGGCGAGCGTGCGTCGGCGGAGGCCGGCGTGACGTTGCGTCAGCACGAGGCGCGCCCGTGCGTTCTCCCGGGGACGTTGTCTGTGGAGCCCGGGACCGTGGCGGTGGCGGGCAGCACAGGCTCCCGGGAGGGGAGGTGTGGAGAGTCACCTGCGCTCGCACACGGGCTTCTTGGTGGCGGCAGCAGCAGCCCCAGCGTCCCACGCCCGTCTCTGGGGTCCGCGCTTTCAGCCGCGCCTCGCGCCCGTCTCTGGAGCTCCTCCTTTCAGCGGCGCTCTGAATCCCCTCTCGTCACGCACCAGGAAACAAAGAGGGAAGGAAAAGTCTCCTGCCTCTTCGGCAGCTCCAGACTGTTCCCCGGACTCCCTCCCGGCCGGCCGTGGCGCACTAACCCCCTTCAGGCTGTGTTCACGCCGCCAGCGCGCTCTGACCGAAGCCCGAGCCTCGGCTCCCAGCCCCGCCCACCCCGGCGGGTGAGGAGAACAAGCCTCTCGGGCTGGTGGGTGGCGGTCGGCACCGGTCCTCTGTGCGGGAATCTCTCTGCTTTGCCCTCCGTACCCCTGTGGCTGCGGTCTCCTCCGCGGCTCCGAAGCTTTCCCCCTCCGCCACCCGCAGTCTCCGCCCGCGAAGGGGCTCCTAGTGTGTGGAAACCGTTTCTCCTTCACGGCTCCCTCCCGCTGGTGCAGGTCCCGGCCCTATCCCTTTTGTCTCTGTTTATTCTGTTTCCTTTTGCCCTACCCAGGTACGTGGGGAGTTTCTTACCTTTTGGGAGGTCTGAGGTCTTCTGCCAGCGTTCAGCAGGTGTTCTGTAGGGGTAGTTCCCCGTGTAGATGAATTTCTGGTGTATCTGTGGGGAGGAAGGTGATCTCCGCATCTCACTCCTCCGCCGTCTTGAAGGTCTCGTGAGGCTGAACTTTAAAACATCAGCATCTCCAAGCAAATATTTTAACTGCTCAGTGCAGGCGGCACTGCCAGGATTATTAGAATTCACATCGAAACCCCAAATTCCCACCCCTCCCCCGCCGTCAGAATCCTCCATTCCCCTTCCCCCCAACCCCCAAGACACATCCGTCCCTTCCCCTTGGCGACACCAATGCCTTGGATGGGCCTTGGTTACGTCCACAAGGCAGGACGGGAAGCGCCAGGCACCCACTGGGTTCACGGTGCCAGCACTGCTTGGCTGTGGCTTCTCCCGTAGGTGTCCCAGCTGAGGGGGTCACAGCCCCTGGGCTCTGGGCTGACACTGACTCGAGCAGCAGCAGCGGCACCAGGCAGCTCCCAAGCAGGTCCCGGCTGAGCTAAAGGCTGCTCAGGGCCAGCCGGGCCCAGAGCCTGTCCCCAGCCTCGGGCAGACGGGGACCTGGGCGCCCTCTGACCCACCACAGGGCTCGGGCCCCAGCCCCAGCCCCATGCTGGAACCTGCTGGTGGGCCTCCCTGGGGGGAAGTAAGGCACCAGACAGAGAGGGAGGGCCCTGCAGGAGGGGCTGATGGATGGACGGACGGGGCCTCGGGGGGTCTGTTCTGGGGGGACAGGGGCAAGCTAGATGTCTGGGGGTGAATCCGAGCAGAGAAGAGTCCCAGGGCGCTGGCCACCCTCAGCTGTAGGCACAGCTCCTGCTAGCTTTCAAAGGAATTTTCCTGACATTCTCATGATCTAGGCTTTCCCAGTTTCATGAGATGAAGATAGAAAGTTGTGGTTTGCTGTAAGTCGTCTGGTTAGACAATGGAAATTCCACCCCTGTGGTCTCTGATGGGATAATTCTCAAATGCCTCCAGGGGCCCAGATGGACCAGCTAGCTCTGGGAAGTTCTCCCAGACCCAGACCCTCATCATTCTGGGGGGTTTGGGGGTCCCGGGAAGCTCAGTGGGGTGGTGACGGTGTGAGTATAAATGCTGGACCCACACCTCCCAGGAGCCCAGGCCCAGACCTCTGTCTCCAAAAACTTCTTATGTTCAGGAGCCTGGTGCTTGCTTTACAGTTTCCTGTATCTGTAAAACCAGGCGGCTTCTAAAGGCCACTGAATTCTGCCATCTCTGCCTCCTGTACGTCTGGCTCCCAGGGGTTCCATGGGGCCTCTCTACTCAGTGCTCATCCCATCCTTCTAGAAGTGTGTTCTGCCAGCTTATGTGGCTGAGCCGTGAGTGCCCCCACGGGGAGAGTAGAGAGACATGGAGAGATGGAAAGAGAGAAAGAGAGAAAGTGAGGCGGGGTTGGGGGAGAAGACAGGGGAACGGGGGAAGGGGAGGGAGACGGGGAGACAGAGACACAGAGGACTGGGAGCGTCAGAGGGGCCCCCAGACTTCGTTCCTCTCTCCCAGTCTGCCTGTCTGCTCTGGACCCCAGGACATTCTTCTCGTTTTAAAATTGAAGCATAGTTGATTTACCATATTGTGTTAGTTTCAGGTGTACAGCAAAGTGATTGTTATGTGTGTATATATATATATTTTTCCAGATTATTTTCCATTATAGGTTATTATATGATATTGAATATTGTTCCCTGCGTTATATAGTAAATCCGTGTTGTTATATATAGTAGTGTGTATCTGTTAATCCCAAGTTCCTAATTTATCCCTCCCCCCACGCTTTGGTAACCATAAATTTGTTTACTGTGTGTCTCTTTCTGTTTTGTATATAGATTCATTTGTATCATTTGTATTTGTCTTTCTCTTTCTGACTTACTTCACTTAGTATGATATTGATAATTTCTAGGTCCATCCATGCTGCTGCAAATGACATTATTTCGTTCTTTTTTATGGCTGAGTAGTATTCCATTGTATATATGTACCACATCTTCTTTATCCATTGATCTGTTGATGGACATTTAGGTTGTTTCCATGTCTTGGCTACTGTGAATAATGCTGCTGTGAACATAGGGGTACATATATCTTTCTGAATTATAGTTTTGTCTGGATATATGGCCAGGAGTGGGATTGCGGTAGCTCTAGTTTTCCTTTTTTAAGGAAGCTCCGTACTGTTCTTCCACGGTGGCTTGCCAAGTCAACACTCCCGCCAACACTGTAGGGGGGTCCCTTTTTCTCCAGCGTTTCTCATTTCTGGACTTTTTCATGATGGCCGTTCTGACATGTGTGAGGTTGTACCTTATTGTGATTCTGGTTTGCATTTCTCTAGCGATTAGCAATGTTGAGCATCTTTCCATGTTCCTGTTGGCCATTTGTATGTCTTCCTTGGAGGAATGTCTATTTAGATCTTCTAACTGATATTGAGTTGTAGGAGTCGTTTGAATATTTTGGAAATTAACCCCTTGTCAGTCACCTCGTTTGCAAATATTTTCTCCCATTCTCTAGGTTGTCTTTTTGTCCTGTTGAGGGTTTCCTTTGCTGTGCAAAAGCTTTGAAGTTTGATTAGGCAGGACATTCTTCCTTAACCTCAAGTCCCTGGGAGTTCAGGTCTGTTTTTGCAGCCAAGAGGCCTCACCAACACATGGAGGCTCAAAGACCATTGCCTGTGACCACCAGCCCCGCCAGGCATTTGACAAGCCTTTAGCGCGTGTTGGCTTTAATTACTGTATTCTAATACTTGATATTTGATACAAATTCTATTTGATTGTGAAGTCGCCCCAGCACCCTGCGTTCCCCGGTCCTGTCTGGGGCTCTGGCTCTAAGCCCCTTTGGAGATGTTGGCCCAGATGTGACTCTCTGGTCCAGAAGGTTCCCACAGACAAGGACTGTGATAAGAGCCTGGCCTGCTTTCTCCAGCTCTGGCCCTGCTCCAGCGGCTCCTGCCAGAAGCACGCTATCTTCCCCAGAGGAAACAGCTCAGGCCCGTGGTCTGCAGACCTGCCTCACCCCAGGCACCGACCACAGCTAACTGCATGCTCACACTGCCGTCTCTTTCATCTTCTGAGACCTTGTTTGTATCATGGTTTTGCAGGGTGTTAACACCACTCAGTTACCCAGATGCTGCCCAGATTTTGAACTGGTTTTGGTAGACGTAACCTATTATATCCTTCTTAAAAGCACCATTCTCAGCACATTTCCATCAATTAACAAAATTCAGAGAAGGGAACTTTTCAAGTAATTTTAGACAGGTTATTATTAAAAACATCTGTGTCATCTTTTTAAAATGTTCAGTAACCTCACATTGACAATTTTTTCCTCTGTGCCATCAGACACATTCTCTCCTGGATGTATAAGCTAAACTCTGGAATAAAGGTAACTTGGATAAATGCTGAAAACCAAAGCGACTCGGTAATTATAGCAATTTTCCTTTCAAGTTCTGCTGGGCGGAACAGGCATTAATGTGAGAGCACCCACAGAACCCACTGGCTGCAGTTCACAATCAACCACTGTCCCTGTTACCAAATCTCACTCAGGAGACCTCGGGGGGCCACACCTGGGACACACAAACTATCCCCAGAATGAAGGGAGAAAGGAGAAAAGAGAATGGGGGATTTAAAAACTATGAAACTATCATGTTCCAGCTTGTAGTGATAAATTTTAAAATCTAGACTAAGTGAATAATTTTCTTGGAAAATATAAAGCACAAAATTGACTCAAGTAGAAACAGGAGATCTGGTCATTCCGATGGTGGGGAGGAGCACAGAAAAAAAAAGTAGCCACAATTTTATCCTTAAAAAGGCACCAGGCACAGGCAGTTTTATGTGTTTCCAAGACCTTTAAGGTATAATCTCTCTGCAAAGGAGGGACAGAATTTAGGAATATAAGCCCTGGAGACCAGCTGCCGAGTTCTAATTCCATCTCCACCTCCTACCAGCAAGGTGATCTTGGGATGGCCACTGGAACGCTCTGTGCCTCAGTTTCCCCATCTGTCAAATGGACGTGAAAATAGTGCCTAATTCATAGGGTTGACCTGAAGGTTATTAACTCATGTAAAATATATAGAAATGCCCCTACTGCAGAGTAAGAGCTCAATACAGATGAATTGTTATGAAGAGTTAACATTATTCCGAGGCACAGAAAAGACAAAAGCATCACAGTTTATTCTATATAGCTAGTCAAACCCCTGAAAAACCAATGGTGGGGATCACACACACACAGACACACACATGTCAATAGGGACACATGATTTATAAAGGGATAGAATTACTCTAAATAAAAGCATCGACAGAATCCAATACAATCCAATACAGGAGCAAGTAAAGCTTATCTCAGGATTGCAAGGATGAGTCTACATTATAAAACCTGTTAGTTCAATTTGCTACGTTAAGAGATGAAAAAGAAGAAAATCCTCCATCGTCTCAAAAGAGAGTCCCCCCAACAGCATTTGGTACCAGTTAACATTCTTTACCGAATTTCAAGCATACACAGCTGCAAGATCTTCAGGAAGCCAAGAATGGGAGGAAAATTCCTCAACCTCTAACGAATATTGTGCTAATACATTAGAACAGAAGTTTAAGAAAACTTCTATAAAGGGTGAGATAGCAAACATTTTCGGTTTGGGGGCCACATGGTCACTATCCCAACTGTGTGACATCACTGTGACAGCACAAGGCATTAGACAATATGCAAATGTGTGTAAGTGGCTGTGTGCCGATAAAATTTTATTTAGGAAGAGAAACTACCAACCGTGGGCTGGATTTGGCCGTTTGGCCATAGTTTACAGACCCGTGCATTAGAGCCATTCACGTTACAGTCAGAAACAAAAGAAAGACACTCGATTTCATGTTAGAGTCCTAGTGACTATAATAATACCAGAATATATATATGTGAAGTACAAATACTAGAAAGGCAGAGATTAAAATATAATTATTTGCATAATGATATGACTATTTGTCTAGGAAATCCAAAACAATCAAGTGGCAAACCATCAGAATCAAAAGTGGCCAATTTTAAGGTCAACTTACAAAAACAGTAGCAGTTATTTAAACGGCAGTGATCATTATAACCTTTCATGAGCAAAAGTGTCCCATTTGTAATAGCAGCAAAGCCCAGGAATAAACCAAGAACTGAGCGATTCTGACTTAAAAGAAAACTAGAAACATTACTGAAGTTCTAAACGAGTCGCCAGACAGACCCCTTCCTGAGCAGGGTTCCCTGTCACACCAACGTCAGTTTTCTAAATTGTGCCCACACACTCAGTGTGATCCCAATAAAACTGCCAACAGGGTTGGTTTGAAACAGCTAATTCTAAACTTCACGTGGAAGAGAAAATGTGCAAGGTCCATTGAGACATATTTTTAAAACGACATGAGAAGGAACTTGCTGTAAAAACCATCGTAATTCACGCACTGTCATTGTGCAGAAATTGACACATTGGTCAGCACTGAAAGAACAGAGACTGAACCACGTTTGTGGGAAGTTAGCTCATGATGAAGGTAGCGGTTCACGTCACTGAAGAAAGGATACCTTTTTCAGTGAATGATGATACGACAATTGTCGGTGCATCTGAAAAAAGAAAATTATAAACCCCAGCAGCACACAGGGCCCATGCCGAAGGTACCCTTCCTCACAGCCCCTGGCAGCTTCTCGAAGCTCAAGCTCGGAACCTTGAGCAAGGTGGGTTTTCTGCTGGGGGGCAGGATCCCGAAAACATCTGTGTCTCAATGGGAGCCTCCCTTCCAGCCCAGCTGGGAGGTGGGCTACAGGGGTGGGAAACCGTGTCTCCCCCAAGCAGAGGGCTACCAGGTCGTGGGGGACAGGGGACTGTGAGAATTTGTCCTACAGTCTTTCTGGGATAAAAACACCAGCAAATGTCAAAAAGTGCGTAATTTGTTTTATCTAACAGGCTGCTTATTTACGTTGGGAGGGCAGGGTTCTCTCAGATGATTGTGTCAACGGAAGCACAGGCAGAGCCAGGAGGGGGGTCTGGGGCTCCTGGCCCCAGAAGGTGAGCCTGGACCTCCAGCACCTATAGAGACAAGGCTGAGCGGGGGTGGGGACACGACCTGATGGAGAAGGGAGATTGATGGGGGGACACGGGGATGCGATGGGGGCTTACCACGACACCAGACAGTGACAGCCACTCCATCTGGGGTGAGGAGGGAACAGAGGGAAGGAATGGGGACCATAGTGGGGGTCACCTGGGGGGTCTGGGGGGATTGTGTCTCAGCTGTAATGATTAGGCCGGGGGTTCTTGGGACAAAGGCCCCTCCACCCCCTGTCCAAGTTCTCAAGGGCTGGTCTAAAAGCCGCCCCCCAAAGTCCACCCTCTGAGTTTCTGGAACTCAGCTGGAAGAATATGTAATCCAGGCCAGACGGAGAGCACAGGCCAAACAGGGCAGGGGTCACGTGGAGCTGTCACCCCATGCTCTGCGGTAGGGCCTCCTCGAGAATCCGCAGAAGTCCCCGCTCTGCCTCATTCCAAGGAGGAGCCCCAGACCCACTCCTGGCTCTGCCTGTGCTTCCGTTGACACAATCATCTGAGAGAACCCTGCCCTCCCAACGTAAATAAGCAGCCTGTTAGATAAAACAAATTACGCACTTTTTGACATTTGCTGGTGTTTTTATCCCAGAAAGGCTGTAGGACAAATTCTCACAGTCCCCTGTCCCCCACGACCTGGTAGCCCTCTGCTTGGGGGAGACACGGTTTCCCACCCCTGTAGCCCACCTCCCAGCTGGGCTGGAAGGGAGGCTTCCATGGAGACACAGATGTTTTCAGGGTCCTGCCCCCCACTCCTGAGGCATGGACAGGGATCCAGCATCCAGAGCCAGAACTGGGGACCCAGAACGTGACTAAATAACTTTCTGAGTCACCTGTGTTGGGGGTGACCAATTTTTGTTTCCATGAACTGACACAGCACAGCCTCTGTTTTGGGGGGACATGACAGGCTGACTTTCCTTTCACACTGGGTCTAGCTTCCCCCGACTGCACCCCAGGAAAGAGAGGCCCTTCCATCCCATGGAAAGGCCAGGTGGGGAACCCAGCCCAGCGGGGGGCTTCTGAGCCTGCAGCATCCCTGCAGAGTGGCCAGCGGGACAGCACCTCGTCACGTTCTCACTGTGGACCCCCGGGAAGCCCCGGAGCACCCTTCCTGCACGAGCTGTGAGCCGCCACCCTGGAGGGCAGGCCCCTCTGTGGGCAGGCCACCCAGGGATGCTGGGCCCACGTGCTGACCACAGGAATCCACACACCCCCAGGAAACCCCCGGCAGCCCACAACTTGGTCACCTGGTGGCCTGGGTCACGCGGGCACCTCGGCCGTCCCACTAGGGAGGTCCTGGCAGGCAACCCCCAGGTGCTCCTGTTAAGAAATGCTTCTGGCATGCGGCCTATGGCCACAGAGCCCAACCCAGAAGCTCCCTGCCCAGAACTGACTCCGACAGCGGTCAGCTGCCCTGTGCCCGTCCAGGGACAAACGCCAGGACTTTGTTTCCAGGAATCGTGATGAGCAAGGGGGGCAGGATTCCACACTAAGTCCCGAAGCTTGTAACACAGAGATCTGGTAACTCACTCTGTGCCCTGGAAAGCATCGGTGAGAAATGTGTGTATTGGGGTGCCGGCGACCCCAGGAGAGCTGCTCTTCGGGATCCTGGGACCCTCCACCAAGCCTCAGGCTTCTCAGGGGCGGGGCCTAAACGTCCAGTCTCCTCCACGGGAGGAGGCTGCCTGCGTCCCGCGTCCAGGTTCACGTTATTGCAACCTTGGCATGTTCTCGTCACTGGCTGCCTATCCTGCTCCCGGCGCCCGGCCCCGCCTTGTTCTCACTGACCCTCGGCGCCCCTACCCCGTGCAGGGCCAGGCAGCCCTGAGGCTGCCCTTCCCCTGTCACCTTCTGCACCCCCCCACCCCTGGGCTGCCCCCAGGTGGGCTGGGGGTGTTTGTGAACGTGGTCAAACTGCGGACACGACTAGACAAAGCTGGGGGGCGGTGCAGGGCACTGGGCTCCCCCCAAAGCACCATCTGCTCCCTTCTCTGAAAGGGGGCCTCCCCCCACCGCGGCCGTCTGCTCAGAGCAGGGTCCCCAGCTCTGGGCAGGGACTCGCCCTGGAATCTGGTTTCCAGAAGAATCTCTCCAACCCCCTTTGGAGATTCCCAGCTCGGAGTTGCTCTTGTGTCTTCCCCACCAGTGTCGGGACCCAGGGTGCCCAGGACTGACCCTTCTGAGACCTGCGGTGGCCCCAGAACTCACAGGACACGCTTGCCTGGGCCCCACGCCAAGGGCCTTCCTTCTCCCACCTCAGGTGTGGATCCTGGGCTCCTCTTTGTGGTCCGCTGGACTGGGCCACGGGGCCTGGAGTAGCTCCTGGGTTCGCTGGGCAGGGAAGACTTGGGCCAGATGGACTCACCTGGGTTCCCCTGCTGGGCCCAGCTCCAAACCCCGCTCCTTCCTCTGTGTCTGGAGGCTCCCAGGAGCCTCAGGGCGGGGCCCTTCCTCTAACTGCCTCCATGGCCTCCAACGGCCTTGGGGAAGGACTCTCTTGCCCTCTTGTGGCCAAGACGCTGTGGGTAGACAGGCTGCCGCTGGAAGGGTGGACGCACCTGGGGATGGAGTGAGAGGGAGCGCTTTCTCAGAGGTGAGGGGTCCGGAAACCTGACACCCAGTTAACAAACCTTAACCACTGGGAAGAGTGTGGTGCAGGGGGAAGAAGGAACCTACTTTCAATTACTTGTATAAAGATTTCTTTTTTTCTCTTAAAGACTCATAAAACCTCTCCTGGGTCATTCCTGGTAAAGACCATAATCCAGGGGTCAACCAGGAGATACAGGAGGAGAGAGGAGGGGAGGGGAGGGGAGGGGAGGGGAGGGGAGGGGAGGGGAGGGGAGGGGAGGGAGGGGGAGGGGGCCCATGCAGAAGAGGCGCCCCTCCCTCAGATAACGAACTGGGCAGCGGATGCCTGGCGCCCCGCGGGGCTCTCCTGTTCCCAGGACTCTTTCACCAGGGGTTGTTTCCAGAAGAAACAATGGTGGAGGGGCCAAAGAGAGCACCTAGACCTCCGCGAATAAACAACGGGGCAGTCACCATGCTGGCCCCAGGGTTCTGCAGCAGGGCCAGGACCTGCACTGGAGATCACAGGTCTTCCGGCAGCTCCGTCCCAGATGGAGCTCCAGCTCCCAACGTCCAGTGGGAGGGGTGGGGGCCGCCCTGGTCTTGTGGCCCTTGCTGGGGAGCGTTGATCTTTGGTTGCTGGGTGTTTTGTGACTCTTTAAAACCTGCTTTGGCTTCAGTTTGGGTCCAGAGCAACAGAAAAAGTGTATCCTTCATCCCTTTGCATTCAAATCTTTTCAAAAGAGCAAATATTTGCCCACAAAAATACCTGTTGCTCTTCCGACATGGCCCAAATGCCCAGCAGTGCGGGCAGTGCGCTCCTGGGCAGCGATGGAGAGGGGCCAGCTGCCTTTGGCCACTTGTGGCCCGGTGTGGCTGCAGCGCTGTGGGCACCCGGCGAGGAGGGCCGGGCAGGGAATCCCACCTTGCAGGCCTCTGTGCTCTCAGGGGTGAGGGAAAGGCCCTCCCTTTCCTGGGGGGTTGCATACAGGCCACCCATCCTGGAGAGAACATGTAGGTCTGTAAGGGGGTATCTTCGGTCTTGTCCAAGGGAGGAATGTGGGTTTTGTTTGTGTCCCTGGAGAGGGGAACTCAGGGTGCTGGGGGGTTGCACACTGGAGGCTTCTGGACTTCGCAGAGCCCCCGTGGTGGTCTTTCCCGGGCCAGGGGGCTGTAGGGGACTTGGGGTCAGGCCTGGTCTGTGGCGAGCGAGCAGGTGTGGAAGCTGCTTTTGGTCTGCATACGGCCCCCCAGTGCCCCCATCAGAGAGTGACGCCCTGACAGGCAAGGTGGCTGCACTGGCTGGAGTCGCTGGGACCCATCCGTCGGGTGGGCCTGCCGGATCTGCGGCTCAAGTAACCCACCTGGCCAGCCGTGCGGGCCTGGGGTCGGTCCTCTGGCTTGCTCTTCCGCAGCCCGCACGCTGACCCTGTGCGCGTCCGGCGCGAGGGGAAGCAGCGGAGCCCAGGCGGAGGCCCGCGTGGCCCGCCGGTCAAGGGGTCTGCGCCCTACGCCGCGTGACCCCACCCTCGGCGCCAGCCCCGCCCCGGCCTGTACCCCGCGCGGCCCCGCCCCCGTCTTGGCCCCGCCCACATCCCGGCCCAGTCCACCCGCCCATCAGTCCCGCCCCCGCCCCTCGGCCGGGCCCCGCCTCGGCCCCCAGCGGCTCCGCCCGTTCTGCCGCAGCAACGCCCCGACTCGGGATCAAGCAGGACTCTTGACCTAGGTGGGCCCCGTGGCGTTGCCGTGGTACAGACGACGCTCTCCAAGAGGGCGGGCTGCACTTCCGGGGCGGGGAACGGCCACCGGAAGTACGTGACCGCCCGGGGCCATGGCGGCGCTCGGCGTCTTCTGCTTGCTGCTCGGGGCGGTATCCTGGCCGCAGGCCTCGGCCTCGGGCGAGGAGTTCTGGCCCGGCCAGTCAGCAGCCGACATCTTGTCGGGGGCGGCGTCCCGCAGACGGTAAACGTTCTCGGCTGGGCCGGTGGGCAGGGACCGGCGAACCGGGAGGCGGGGCTCGGAGGGCCGGGAGGCGGAGCGGTGGAGCCTCGGTCTCCCCTCGCCTCTCGGGACCCCTGGCCTGGGGCCGCGAGCCCCCCGGAAGGGCAGGCTGCAGGTCCGCGTTAGGGGGCAGGCCGGGGCCCCCTGTTACATGATGCGGGCCTTGCCTGGAGTTCGAGGAGCCCCCGAATCAGATGTTCGAATGGGTTGGTTCTTAAGAAAGCCCAGCTTTGTTTACCTGCAGGAGAATATCCGTCCCATCCAGGCGTTGGTTGTTTCATAGCTAAGTCTCAGGAATAAGAGACAAGCGTCAGTGCCATTCAGCAGTTACTGAGGGCTTGACCGAAAACAGACTGCTGGGCGCGGGATGTCAAGATGGTAGATGGGCCTCTTCCTGGCAGGCTTGGGGGATTGGAGGCTCAAGCCAGGGATCACAGCATGGCCTCGTTTGCAGTAACGGAGATGCAGAGAAGGGGGCGGTGAGGACATAGCAGAAGCTGAGGTCTCCTGCCTGGAGCTTGTGTAGAGAAGTCTTGCTTTACATAGGGCAGCCGTTCTCAAAGTGTGTCCAGGGATCCCTGAGGTGCCAGGCCATTTTCGTAGAAAGG
The DNA here is from genome assembly GCF_964341445.2 of Mesoplodon mirus. Lineage (NCBI taxonomy): Eukaryota > Metazoa > Chordata > Mammalia > Artiodactyla > Ziphiidae > Mesoplodon > Mesoplodon mirus. Next base: position 146,140,473 of record NC_138982.1, on the reverse strand, counting down.
CCAGGATATCATCTGCCTTTTGCACACACTCTCTCGAGAGTTTACTGTGGAGTTTTTCCAGGGACCACCTGGCCTGTGATACCATAACACAGGGAGTGAAGAAGCAGACGGGAGGATCCAGCAATCACCAGACCAAAAAGAGATTTTGCAGAAATTAAAACCAGTGCCGCTCTTGTCCCTCATGATTTTTGTCTTGAAAAATATACTTACTTTTCATTTGGAAATTTGGAAATACTAATGATAAAGGTAATACGTTTATTTTTGTTGTTTTTAAGGGAATTCATAAATACTTTTCTAAAGTTCTTCCTTTAAATTCTAAATCAGGAATTATCGATCGATTTAACCCACATAAACAGTAGCCTTTGGGGTCCTCGGTAATCGTTAAGAGTGTGCAGGGGTCTGTAGACTAAGAAGTTTGAGAACCCCTGGAGGGTGAGTGCTCAGATTCTGGCTGTGAGACTCTGCTGGTCTTAGCTGTGAATTATTAGCTGGTGGTTAAACGGATGCTGAGATGTCTTCTGCTGCTACTTGCGGGCTCTTTAAGTGACTGGTCCCCTAGAAACAGGTGGGCCGCTGCCTCCACATCACAGACCAGAAGCTACTGACCGTGCCTGGAGGCGGGCGCTAGGCCGTGGACGTGGGTGTTGGGTTTTCTGTGCAGAGCCCTGGCCCTGAAGAAGCCCTCTCCTGCCCTCCCTGCCAGGTATCTTCTGTACGATGTCAACCCCCCGGAGGGCTTCAACCTCCGCAGGGACGTCTACGTCCGAGTTGCCTCCCTCCTGAAGACGCTGCTGAAGACTGAGGAGTGGGTGTTGGTGCTGCCCCCCTGGGGCCGTCTCTCCCACTGGAAGAGCCCTGACATCCACCAGGTCCGGATTCCCTGGTCCGACTTTTTTGATCTTCCAAGTCTCAGTAGAAACATCCCCGTCATTGAGTATGAGCAGTTCATTGCAGGTGAGGCGGGTGGCGGTCCCGTAACTGGGGCTGTGCGGGCGTTGGTCTGGGCGTGAACGTCAGGCCAGGCCCGAGACCTCGGCCAGCTGGGCCGTCTCCTCTTGGGCCTTTGCTCTCCCTAGGAGGGGCCCTGCTTCCGTTTCCCCCACTACCAGCGATTTTGACCTGTCCATAGTTTTTCTAGGGAGATAGATCTGAAGCATGGGAGCTATGTGTCCCCTTGCCTCTGAAAACCCCGGCCGCCTGGTGAGCTGGAGCTGTGATTGGGGAGGCAGGACCACAGGCCTCCCCCTATGCAGGCCAGGCTGTTCTTACCTGAAGGAAAACATGTTGCGTGTGTGGCGTTGGCTGGGTGCTGGAGGAGACGTGTGACCACACGTCGTGTCTCATTTGGTTCTGGACAACCTTCTCCTTTTAATGTTTTTAAGAGGAAAGAGTTGACGATTTCTTAGAATGATGATACTTAGAGCTCACGTGTGCTTTATTCAGAAGACGTAAACAGGCAGGGACACCTCTGCCCCGATCCCTGGAGCAGCCCGGGAGAGCGAGTCACAGTTCCTGAGTGGCGGCCTTAGCGCTTCTGCTGTGCGAGGGCCTGGCGGCCTGAGCGTCGCTGCTCCCGCCGAGGCCAGGCCCACGCGTCCTCCTCGTCAGGTTCTGTTCTCACCACACCGCAGACCCTGTCCGGCGGGGACGTTCTCCGTGTGGGGCTCCGCTGTGGCTGTAGGGCCACCGGACGACCTGCTGCCGTCTGCGCTCCTGCTGGGGAGGCAAACCCTGAGGCTGGGGAGCAGCCTTCCTGACCCGACTCAGCCCTGGACGCAGGCTCGGTCTCGTCTGCGCGGGCCCTGGCGCCCAGGGGACCGGCCCCTGACCTGCCAGCGCGAGGTGATGGCGCCTCGGCCACGAGGGGTGCTTAGTGACGGCAGACAGCTGTCATCCCTGCCGCCCTGCAGGCCGTGTCCCTCGGGCCGGGCCGTGGGGGTGGGGACCAAGTCCCCAGGTGACACTGTGGAGGTGGCAGACCCACCTTGACCAGCTCAGGTTTACAGCTGCAGAGGGGACAGGCGTGGGGCGTCACACCCCGAAGGCCTCCAGGCCGGCGTGTCAGCCCTGGTGTTGCATCCCCCAGCCCCGCCGTAGGAGGAGCCCCAGAGCCCGGGCCTCGTGCCCAAGCCAGAGAGAGTGTGGACGAGGAACCGGGTCACTCACTGTGGCTGTCTCGTCAGTGCGCTCCGTCGTTGCACCTGTGAGCACATCTTACTTGTCGCCGAGTCGTGGCTGGGAGGCTCCAGGTGTGGGAGGAGCAGTGGGTGGGAGGGACACAGGCCCTTGCTCTCCGGGGCCTCCTGTTGGGGGCGGGGACACGCAGCGCTCGTGGCAGTGACCAAAGCCTCAGGACGAGAAAGCAGGGAGGGGTGCGGAGTGGTGGGCAGTGGCCGTGGACTGGGAAGGCATCCTTTTTGGGGAGATGCAGTTTGAGTGGCCTCACAGGGGTCAAGAACGAGCCCCGGAGGGGACGGTCCAGGCAGGTCAGCTATGCAGTGGTCCCGGGGAAGGAGCACCCCCATGGGCTCCAAGCATCACGGGGGGGCAGCTGTAGGAGAGGAGAGGGGCAGGGCGAGGGCAGCCTGCGGCCGTCGTGGGGACTGGCCCCGCCCACAGCGAAGTGGGGGTGTGGCTGGAAAGAGAAGGGGGCCCAGGCAAGGCCGGATGCTGTAAGAGGTTGGGGCGCTGAGCGGCCCAGAGGAGATGCTGGCTCCTAGACACCCACCCCAGACAGCCCTCCCATCCCCTGAGGGACCCCCATGTCCCGAGGTCACTTGTTCCATCATCTCTGCTTTTATGAGCTTCCTCCAGTCCTGTTTGGGAAGACGGTGGCGTTAAATACAGTGGTACTTCTCTGTATCGCCTCAGCGTGTGCCGTGGTCACCGTTACTGTCGGTCCTTGTCTCCTGCAGAGTCCGGCGGGCCCTTCATCGACCAGGTCTATGTCCTGCAAGGTTACGCAGAGGGCTGGAAGGAGGGGGCCTGGGAGGAGAAGATCGACAGCCGGCCCTGCATCGAGCCGCCCCTTTACTCGCAGGACAAGCACGAGTATTACAGGTGCCGCCGCGTTCGGGGACTCAGGCTGGTTTAGAAATACCTGGCTGAGACACACGTACCTTTTCCCGCGTTGTTTAATGCACTTGAACGTGGTCGTGGCGGCCTTGTCACCCCAGACTGAGCTGCCGTCAGAAGAGCTGCTGTGTCCTCCCCAGCCCCGCCCAAAGCGCCCCCCGCACGGGGGACCAGAGTAATCCGGTTCTAGACCTGGAGCAGCTCAGGAGCTCCTGAGAGCACAGCTGCCTTAAGGGCAGTTACTGGCCCTGGCCCGTGAGCGTTCGTTCCGCCGGGCTCCTTCCGGCTGCCCCTGCTTTCCCGTCACCGTACCGTCCGGGTTCCTGAAGAGGGCTTCCGTGGTCTCGTCAGACCAGGTGAAGTCTGGGGTTTCTTTAAAGATTTCCACGAGGTCACCACCTGTGATCACAACCAGTGAGCTGTGAGCTAAGAGAACTAATAGCTGGGTTTATCCAGGTCAGGCCGTGCGTCTAGACGTCACTCACTGCCCGCTCACTAACCGGGTGCCGTGGGTCTTGTTTTCCAGAGGATGGTTTTGGGGTTATGAAGAGACGCGGGGTTTACACGTCTCCTGTCTGTCTGTTCAGGGCTCGGCTTCCGTCATCGCCCCTGTGCTCCTGAGAAACACGTCCGCACGGTGAGTGTGTGGTCCCCGGGGGACGGCTGGGGCGAGGGCACGTGTGAGCGTGTCCGTATGTGCCTGTGCCCCGTCCTGCCGGCAGGGTCAGACCTCGGCCGCGCCCCCCCCCCGCCTCTCGAGCAGGGGGGCCGGCAGCTGGGATCCAGGGGAGCCCCCAGGCGGGGCGGCCGCGGCTGTTCTCCTCCCGGTGCTGCTCGGAGCGGCTGTGCTTTTGAGCCTCACGACGGGGGTCTCTGGTCCCACCCCTGGTGGGTGGTGGAGTCGGATTTACACCCGGATCCTGCCGGAGGTGGATCCTGCCGGAGGTGGATCCTGTCGGAGGTGGTGGGGCGAGCCGGGGCCTGCTGGACGCAGCAGGGCGTGAGGATGGGCGTAGGGGCGGGGGGCGGGCGGTAAGAGAGGGACGGGGATGAGGGCTGTGGGGTCGTGAGGCTGCGGCAGGGGGAGGGCCGGGACAAGAGCGGGGCCAGCGGGGCCAGGAGGGCTTTGAAGTGACCACTGAGCGACCGGGGCTGGGGCGGCAGCCTGGAGCTGGCCTTGGAGGTTCCGCACGGGCGAGGAGGGCTTCCCCTCAGGGCCACCCCTGACATCAGTCTCTCTCGCCGGCCTCCTCGAAGCCTGAGCTGCGAGTGGCCAGAGGAATAGCTCAGGCCTCTCCTGGACACACCTCCCTGGCGGCTGCTCCTGGCCTTGCGTGTTGGGAGTGTGTCTGCGTGGCCGGTTCCTCCTGGAAGCAGAGAACCAGCCACACGGGCCCCGCCCGCCCGCCCTGCCACCAGAGGGTCAGCAGGGAGGGCTGGGCTTCCGGGTGAGTGGCAGGGTTGGTGCGCCAGGCGAGCTCCTCGGGAGGGTCTCGTGCTGGGTCTCTAGGCAGGTGTCCTAGGAGTTCCCTGCGGGTGTGAGTTGCTGGGGACATGGGGACCCTGAGAGGGCCCCTCCTGGTAGCCACCTTCAGTGTCTCTGAGCCTGCGCACGCACAGGGCAGGCCCCCTGTGCTCTCCGGGGCCCGGGACGGTGCAGACTGTCCCAGCCCGGCCCCGGTGTGCCGTAACGCCAGGCGGGCTCCCCCCGGGCCCGTGTCAGCAACACGCACGCGGGTCCACAGAGGCAGCAGGCGCGTGCTCTGCTCGGTGGGTCCGAGCTCCACGCAAGAGATGAGGCGGCTGAGGGTGCCGCTTGCTGGGGCCCCGCGTTACTCGCCTTACAGCTGTTCGCATGTCAAAAGCAGATCTGGCTGCAGCTTTAGGCTGTGGGACCGTTTCTTCTGAGTCCCATTTGTGGGTAAGGGGAGCTGAGCCCAGGACAGACTTGTGCCCAGAGGACCCTCTGTTTAAAAGAGACGCAGGGGGCTTGACAGCGGGGAGATGGCGGCGCTGAGACCCACAAGGCTGGACGGGGGTGGGGGGAACCCCACCAGGCAGAAAACTCAAGATGTGAAAAGCACTAACCAGAGAGAGAAGGTTGATACATTCAGTTATGTTAAAATTAATAAGTCTTGTCCATCAATAGAAAGCGTTAAAATGGAAAGACAAACCACAGAGAGGGGGGTGCTTCTAGCACGTCGGTCACGTCAGTCAGTACAGGGCTGGGTCAGATACAGGCAGAGCTGCTAAATAAAGATTAGTGAGTAAAGGGCAGGCGGCCTTGTAGCATATTCAGTAGAAGACGCTGTCAGGTATACCGCCGAGGGAACACGCTGCTCTTAGACCCCAGGGGAGACGCAGGCCGCCGCCTCCCAGATGTGGCCTGTTTCTGGAGGGTCCTTTCCATGTGTGCTGATTCTCAGGTTGCTTGATTAGCTCAGGCAGACCACCTTTCCTGCCCCTCACTTTGCAAGGAGGGAGTTGCCTTCCTTTAAGAAAGGGCTGGCTTTGGCTGGAGAAATACAAACATGATAAGGAGTCTGTTTCATTAAGGTGATTTTTAAAAATAAGAGTAAATACTGAGTTTTGTTCCTTTGGGGTAGCCATCATTATATGGCTTTGCCCTTTATCCAATAACATGATGAGTTAAGCCACAGATGTTCTAATACTGAACCATTTTTGCATTCCTGGTGTGAACTCCATTTGTCACGTGTGTCATCCTTTTAATATATTGCTGGGTTCTGTTTGCTAATTTTATGTTTTGTTTACTTGTGGGTTATTTTGCGTTGAGAGTCACAGTCGAGCTTGGTAACTCAGCCAGTTCAGTGGCTGGGACAGGAGAGAGTCCATCCATGTTTAGAGTCACTTAAGAATCAAAAGCTTCTGCAGGCAGCTGCCTGTGAGAGGCTCAGCAGAGATTTGCCCAGACGCACCCAGGCGACCCAGCAAGGTTTGACCCTCTCAGGGTTCGTCCCTGATTGTTCCCTGGCCCAGGGCCTCCCACATGACAGTGCTCTCTGGAGCGTGTGAACATAAAAACCTTCTTTTCCTGTTGTTTAAAAACAGGTCCGTGATGTTAGACCGAGCCGAAAACCTCCTTCACGACCACTATGGAGGGAAGGAGTACTGGGACGTGAGTGTTGCGCGGCTCGCATCTCTGTACACGTGTTCAGTCTTGGAAAACCCGAGACCCTCAGCAGCTCTTGTTTTCCACCTTGCTGACTAGACTGCTGAGGTTCTTAGCAGGCGTGGGGGAGGGCCCGCCGGTGGGCGTTGCCCCTGCCCAAGGAGGTGCTCCAGGCAGCGGGCTGGGGCGTCCCGGCCCCTCCTGCACTGCATCGGCTGTCCTTTCCTGCTGACACGTTCAGAACCTGGAATTAGAGCTCCGGCCGCGTGTCCGCAGTGTTGAAAGGCGGGGCGTTCTGTGCCCTGAGTCCTTAATAGTGACATCGGGCTCTGCTCTGATGGGGAAGCGCTGGCTCTGGGCGCACAGACAGTGACAGTGAGGCAGGTGGGTGGGAGGCGTCTCCCGTCCTCCTGGGGGTGGGGACGGCTTAATCGTCAGGCGTCTGGTTTGGAAAAGAGGCGCGGTTCTGCCGACAGGGGCCCCGGTGCAACAGTTTGGCAAAAGCGTCAGATGTTCCCTGAGAAGAGCCTTTGGCTGCAAGGTGGGGACCCAGGTGAAGTCGGCCTGGCCTGTCGGGGGCTCTGCCGGGCGAAGGAGCCTCCAGGGGCATCAGGGTGGGTGGGCTGCAGGGGACACGGGGCCTGCCCCACTCGGCTCCCACGCTCCCCCGGGTCCTGGGACCTGTGCAGAAACTGATCTTAGAAGGGCCATTTGTGTATTGCTGAAGTGAAGTACAAGTTTTTAGGCAAATTACAGCTTTCTTAAATTAAAAATGAGCACTGAGCTCCCTCAAGGCAGATACTTGACAGCCTGGTTTCTCCCCCTCGCCCCCCCGTGGGGATTTGCGCCCCGTCTCACCTGGGGCTCCCAGGGGATGTGTCGCTTCTTCCGAGGCCCCTGTGCAGGAACCGGTTTCCCTGGATCTCTGCACCTTGGCGCTGCCAATGGTGTGGACAGAGCCCCGTGGCCATGCCCCCCACCCCTGTTTCCACGTGGTGGGCATGGTATTTTCTGCCGCAGGGGCTCCCAGGTCTGTTAATTGAGGTGCAGGTTTATTATTTATGGCAGCTAGTATTTGAAAAAGAAAAACATGGTATTTGCTGTCAAAAAAATGCAGTTGGTATTCTGTGATCTCTGCACCTAATTCACGATGAGGGGCAGCTCCGCACGTGGCGAGGTCCGGCCCTGGACCGCGTCCTGTCCTGTCCCTGCAGGGCGTTGGTCAGTAATCGGTCCCTAGATGGACCCAGTCAGGCCCCCCAAGTCCCCCCCAGTCGTCACCAGCCTCAGCCTGTCTGGTCCTTCCTCCACCTGGGGAAATGGGTGTCATGCCCCCTCTGCAGCCCCTGACCCCCAGCTTTCAGGGTCTGCCCTGTCTGGGGGTCGTTGATGCCTCCTGTGGGCGGGCTGGGCAGGCAGAGGTCCCCAGGTGGGACCCTGCTCCCTGGACTCGCGACCTGGGTGCCTCCTGGGCGGGTTGTTGCAGAAGCGCAGAAGTGTCAAAACGTGGACACGGTGGTTCTGTGCCTCATGACAGCACTGTGGTCCCCGCCAGCCCTGAAGGGTGATGACCCCCCTTGGCACCTGCAGTGTGGGGGAGGGGTGACGGGCGGGGACCCTGGGGCCGGGGGTGGGAGGGGTGACGGGCGGGGACCCCAGGGCAGGGGCTCACGGCCCGTTGCACCCGCAGACCCGGCGCAGCATGGTGTTTGCCAAGCACCTGCGGGCCGTGGGGGACGAGTTCCGGAGCAGGTACCTCAATTCCACGGACGCAGCCGACAGGATCCCCTTCGAGGAGGACTGGACCAAGATGAAGGTAGACCCCACCTCTGTAATCCTTGGCGGGGGGGATGCATTTTATCTCTTTAGACACCTCACAACTAACCCCGTCATTTAGGAAAGGGCAGAACGGGGCACCCTTGTCTGTCACAGGGCTGCCGGGCCCACGGCCCCAATTACCAGAGATGCTGCTCATCAGCAGGGAGCCCCCTGGCCTGGTGCAGACGTAGGGACGTTGGCCAGTAATTGGTGCCTAGATGGACCCGACCAGGCACCCACGTCCCGCCCGATCGTCACCAGCCCGTCTGGTCCTCCTCCACCAGGTCAAGCTGGGCTCTTCGCTGGGGGGCCCGTACCTGGGCGTCCACCTGAGGAGGAAGGACTTCATCTGGGGGCACAGGGAGGACGTGCCCAGCCTGGAGGGGGCCGTGAGGAGGATCCGCAGCCTCATGAAGACCCACCAGCTGGACAAGGTGTTCGTGGCCACGGATGCTGCCAGGAAGGGTATGTGGCTTCCATCCGTCTGTTTCTCCCACAGTTCACGGGAGGGGGTCGTGTTTCCGTCCTCCTCGCCCCCCCCACCCCGTGGTCCTGTGGTGTGAGCGCGCGCACACGCATGTCTCCCGCGGCCGCATCACCTTCCTGATGCACCTGCAGAGCTGGACGGGCTGCGGAGGCTGCTGCCCGAGATGGTGCGGTTCGAGCCCACGTGGGAGGAGCTGGAGCTCTACAAGGACGGGGGCGTCGCCATCGTGGACCAGTGGGTCTGCGCACATGCCCGGTAAGCGGCCCCTCCCGCCACGCACACACCTAGCCCGTGTCGGAGGCCGAGTCCTCACGTGCAGACCCCCAGCTCGGCCCTCCTCGCCTCACCTGGGGCCTCTCCTCTGTCGTGTCTTGTCTCGGGGGAGGGGCCATCCCGCTCTGCCCACCCCTGAGTCCTGGTCCCCAGGTACATCTCGGGCACCCGCGGGGCACTCTGCCCAGTGTCCCGTCCTTGTCATGGGAGGCAAGCGGCCTATGGGGACTTGGGCCCAGGCCTCAAGGGTTCCTCTGGGGCTCATCTGCCCACCGGCGCTGGGAGAGCAGGGCTGGGGTGAGTCGGGCACTTGGAGTAAAGTGGAAAATCAGAGAAGAGTAGGTGATTTTCCCTCTCCTTCCAGAATCCTCAGACATGCTGGGTGCAGGGGCGTGTGTGGTTTACCAGGTAGATGTGTGCCCTGTCCTGTTCCAGGGGACACCTCCTCCAGGCTGAGCAGAGGGCTGAGGGCGGATTCAGCCCCACCAGGGGTGCAGGGAGCAGCCCCAGCCCAGCCCTGTGCTCTGGGCCCTACTCCTCGGCCCCGAGGTTCTGCTGGTGGGGGGCGGGGGGATGGGGTTCGGGGCTTCGCTCTTCCCCACCCGCCTTGGGCTCAAACCCGGCGGTGACGGGGAGCAGACCTCTGGCACGTGTGTTCCAAGGTGCCGTCCCTGGAGGGGAGTTTCCTCCTCCTCCGGCTGCAGCCCCGCCCCTCCGCGGGAAGGCCCGCGTGGCAGGTTGAGCTTGGCCCTGAGCCCTGCCCCGAGCAGCCAAGGTCTAGCAGCGGCCCGAGCCTGCCCCCGGTGCGGGACCTGTCACCCGAGCCCCTGCGGCTGCCACAGCCCAGGCCACTTGGTGGCGACGGGCCACGGGGAGCCCCGGCCGAGGAGACTGGGCCGGGGGGCTGGGCAGGCGCCTGGGGTCATGGGTGGACGTGGCTGGTGGGTTTGCTCCGCAGCCTGGTGACCTCACGTTTCTCAGCAGGTTTTTTATCGGCACCTCGGTCTCCACGTTCTCTTTTCGAATTCACGAGGAGAGAGAAATCCTGGGGTTGGACCCCAAGACGACATACAACCGGTTCTGTGGGGACGAGGAGAAGGCGTGCGAGCAGCCCACGCACTGGAAGATCGCGTACTGAGCCAGCCCGCGGGCGCCCCACACGCAGGCTCGCAGCTGCCCTCAGGACAGGTGTCGCCGCCGGGGCAGGGACCCCCCGGCTGGGCAGCAGGCTGTCCCCTCTCCAGTCTCAGGCCCGGGAGCCCTGCGGAGCCACGCTGCATCTGTCCTGCCTTCCCCAGGCCCACCTGTCTGCCGTGACCCAGCACCACCACTTCCCCGGGATGTGGGTTGTTGGCTCCGGATCCAGAACCGTGTCTCCGGGGCTAGCGAGGCCACCATGATGCCTCGGAGGTGCTGGCTTGTCCTTGTTGACCTTGGTCTGGAGGGTTTCCCACAGCGTCGGGCAGGCCTGGCGCCTGGGCTGCTCCTGTCCCGGGCGGTGGGCACAGTGCCACAGAGCAGCGCCCTTGGTCCTGCCCTTCTCCCCACGTGGGACCCCGTGCCAGCTGGATGGTGGGCGAACCGCCACATCACAGGGCCAGTCTGAGGCCTTTGAGGACCTGTGATGCCCTTGCCCCATCCGTCCCCCACTGCCTGGGTCAGAGCATCAGAACATTCCTTGGCAAGTCCCAGTGCTTTGTGTGCTCATGGGGACGGGGGGCCCCCGCCAGTTGTCTGCAGGGTCCATCCAGCTGTCCAGGCTGTCTGGTCTGTGATGGCCACAGCAGTACGAGGGGTGGCCAGATGCTCGTCCTCGAAGCCCCTGTGCTTCCCTCGCGAGGGCAGGGGTGCGGCTGAGAGGAGTGGGGTCACTCCAGCCTCGGAAAGCACCTTGGGGACCAGCTGCTGCACGCGGGGTGGAGGCCGGTCTGCAGAGCCCTGTGCTGGGACTTCACGGCCACCACGAGGGAGCTACCGGGAGGGCGCTGCTGGGGGCCCACCCCGTCCCCTCCGACTAGGCACCCAACTTCCTACAACACCTGGGGTGACTGGCGACCTGGGCGCCGGGAGCCATGCAGAACCCATGAGTCTGGGCCCTGGCTGCCCCGCGGCTCCTTCCTGAGCTCTAGAGAGGCCCTGATCACACGGCGGGGTCCTGCGGTGTCACCGCTGTGCCAGGTGAAACTGCGAGATATTTATTCTTTGTACATCAAGTATTAATAAAATACATTTTCTAGAAACGGTGCTTTTTCCCACCCTGCATTCTCTTTCGGCTGAGCACTGGTCCAAGCATTTGGACTCGGCCGTTACCTTCCTTTTCAAGAAAAGCTGCGTTGTCGTCTGTGTTTACAGGTGTGAGCATCGTGGAGGCACCAGCCTGGCACCGCCTACCCCGCCGGCTCTTCGCTCTTTGCACGTTGGCCGCCAGGCTTGTTTGGGAAGAGCCCGCAGTTCTACAGGTTTGAGAACTGCTGTTGTCTAGGTGCTGAGGGGGCAGCAGTGGAGCCTCCCTGGGGGCTGCATCCTGCTGGGAGAGGCCAGCCAGCGAAGCCCCACCCTAGAGGGCAGGGCGCGGTGGGAGGGGCCAGGGATGAGCTTCAAGGGGCCGTGAGGGTGGGGGCCGCTGGGGGGTCTGGGGAGAAGCGGGGGACAGCCTGGAAGCCGGGCTCCAGGTGACGCTGTCAGGGCCGCCGGACGTGGGGCGGGTGGTTGGGAGGTGGCGTCTCAGCTGCTGGAAGGACGGGGGCCGGGGACTGTGGTCTTGGTCGTGTGAAAGGGCCGAGGGGGAGGGGCAGCAGGTGGGGACCCTGACGGTGGGGCTGGAGGAGGAGGAGGCATCCGGGCATCGCACCCCCATCCTGATGGAGAGACACGGTAGGAGCTGTGGCCTCGTGGGCCTCCCCGGCCCAAGGTCTGTTGTGAGTCCAGCTGTCGGGGTCAGGGCGGTGGTTCTCCGGTCGCAGGACAGCCTGGACAGGGACAGGGATATGGATGGGGGAGGGCAAACCTGGCTGGCTGACCTTGAGCCAGAAGGACCATGCGAGCCCTGTGTCTCGGCCGGGCCCTCCCAGGACGGAGGGTGGTGAAGAGGACGCGGACAGCCTGCAGCCTGGGGACCTAGCCTTCCAGCACAAGGCCCTTCACCCATCCAGTTTGGGGCTGCTATCACGATGCAGTCTAGGTTAGGAAAGCGGTCACAGAACATTCCCAGCTTCACCTGGTGTAAGACCACCCACGTGATCCCGAGGTGCCCTCTGGGCCACAGGCGGACCCCTCATTCACCCCGTGGGCACTGAGCACCCCCCAACCCTCTGCCCCGGGGCCTGGGTGTCCTGATGGAGTGTGGAGAGTGGGCGCTGGGGAGGCCTCTGCTTGAGGGAGGACCAGGGCCTTAGGTGATGGTCAGGGAGCACGTCCAGCGCACAGGGCCAGCCAGTGCCTGGCATGGCGGGAGAGCCTTAGAGGAGGGCGGCACTGCTAGGCCCAGAGTTTGGAGGGGCACCCGCCTAGCTTGTTGGAGAAGGAGGGGCAGGTCCCAGCCCAACGTGGTGGGAGCCCCAAGGTCTCGGAGCCCCGAGGCCATCAGCAAAGTTTCCTGCTGTGGAGTGGGCTTGGGCGGCTGTGTGTGTGTTGGGGCAGGAGGGACCCCCAGCACGGGCCGGGCCAGGCTGGGGGCCCCAAGACAGACCTTTGCAGGTGGAGGGCGAGGGAGACCCAGATGCCAGAGGTGCCTGGTCAGAAGGTGGGGAGGAGCAGATGGGAGATGACCAGGGCTGACGGCCGCCCTCCTGGAGGACTTGGGGGCTGTCGCACGGGGAGGAGGGGCCTCAGCAAAGCCCCTCCCCGCCCCCCTCCGGACCCCTCAGTCCTGCTCCAGCTGACGTCTGACAAACCCACTCATCACTCATCGTTAACCTTTTAAAAACAAAGGGCAAGTGTCAAACCCGGACGTTTGAACTTTCAGGGATTCATCTCCTCATCTGTGGAGAAGGTCAGGGAGGCAGGCGCATGGGCAGGAGACAGCGGCTGTTGCTCTAAAATTGTTCCCCTGACCTCGAAGGCAGGCGGCAGCTCAACTAAGCAGTGAGGCCCGGCCTGAGATAAATATTCACGTCCCTCCCCGCCTGCCTGTCATCTCTGTGATTAAGACAGGTCCTCGTTCAGTGAGGCTATGACACAGCCAATTAACTATTGCAACACCGTCACCAGCACTCAGAGAAACCCAGGACAGTCACTTGGTCCTTTCCAACCAAGCAAGGAAGGTAAGGGACTGGAAAACTCAAAGATGTTATTTAAAGACTGACTTCCAGAGGAGATTGGCTCAAGATGGCGGAGTAGAAGGACGTGCGCTCACTCCCTCTTGGGAGAACACCAGAATCACAACTAACTGCTGAACAATCATCGACAGGATGACACTGGAACTCACCAAAGAGACCCCACATCCAGAGACCAAGGAGAAGCCACAGTGAGATGGTAGGAGGGGCGCAATCACAGTAAAATCAAATCCCATAACTGCTGGGGGGGTGACTCACAAACTGGAGAACACTTATACCACAGAAGTCCACCCACTGGAGTGAAGGTTCTGAGCCCCACGTCAGGCTTCCCAACCTGGGGGCCCAGCAACGGGAGGAGGAATTCCTAGAGAATCAGACTTTGAAGGCTAGCAGGATTTGATTGCAGGACTTCGACAGGACTGGGGGAAACAGAGACTCCACTCTTGGAGGGCACACACAAAGTAGTGTGCGCATCGGGACCCAGGGGAAAGAGCAGTGACCCCATAGGAGACTGAACCAGACCTACCTGCTGGTGCTGGAGGGTCTCCTGCAGAGGCGGGGGGTGGCTGTGGCTCACCATGAGCACAAGGACACTGCCAGCAAAAGTTCTGGGAAGTACTCCTTGGTGTGACCCTTCCCAGAGTCCGCCATTAGCCCCACCAAAGAGGCCGGGTAGGCCCCAGTGTTGGGTCACCTCAGGCCAAACAACCAACAGGGAGGGAACCCAGTCCCACCCATCAGCAGACAAGCAGATTAAAGTTTTACTGAGCTCTGCCCACCAGAGCAACAGCCAGCTCTACACACCACCAGTTCCTCCCATCAGGAACCTTGCACAAGCCTCTTAGGTAACCTCATCCACCAGAGGGCAGACAGCAGAAGCAACAAGAACTACAATCCTGCAGCCTGTGGAACAAAAACCACATTCACAGAAACATAGACAAGATGAAAAGGCAGAGAGGGCTATATACCAGATGAAGGAACAAGATAAAACCCCAGAAAAACACCTAAACGAAGTGGAGATAGGCAACCTTCCAGAAAAAATTCAGAATAATGATAGTGAAGATGATCCAGGACCTCGGAAAAAGAATGGAGGCAAAGATCGAGAAGATGGAAGAAATATTTAACAAAGACCTAGAAGAATTAAAGAACAAACAGAGATGAACAATACAATAACTGAAATGAAAAATACACTAGAAGGAATCAATAGCAGAATAATTGAGGCAGAAGAACGGATAAGTGACCTGGAAGAGAGAATGGTGGAATTCACTGCTGCAGAACAGAATAAACAAAAAAAAAAAAAAAAAGAAAAGCAGACAACCTAAGAGACCTCTGGGACAACATTAAACGCAACAACATTCACATTATAGAGGTGCCAGAAGGAGAAGAGAGAGAAAGGACCCGAGAAAATATTCGAAGAGATTATAGTTGAAAACTTCCCTAACATGGGAAAGGAAAAAGCCACCCAAGTCCAGGAAGCGCAGAGAGTCCCATACAGGATAAACCCAAGGAGAAACACGCTGAGACACAAAGTAATCAAATTGGCCAAAATTAAAGAAAAATTGTTGAAAGCAGCAAGGGAAAGATGACAAATAACATACAAGGGAACTCCCATAAGGTTAACAGCTGATTTCTCGGCAGAAACTCTACAAGCCAGAAGGGAGTGGCATGACATATTTAAGGTGATGAAAGGGAAGAACCTACAACCAAGATTACCCGGCAAGGATCTCATTCAGATTCGATGGAGAAATCAAAAGCTTTACAGACAAGCAAAAGCTAAGAGAATTGAGCACCACCAAACCAGCTTTACAAAAAATGCTAAAGGAACTTCTCTAAGTAGGAAACACAAGAGAAGAAAAGAACCTACAAAATCAAACCCAAAACAATTAAGGAAATAGTAATAGGAACATATATATAGATAATTACCTTAAACCTGAATGGATTAAATGCTCCAACCAAAAGACACAGGCTCGCTGAATGGATACAAAAACAAGACCCATATATATTGCTGTCTACAAGAGACCCACTTCAGACCTAGGGACACATACAGACTGAAAGTGAGGGGATGGAAAAAGATATTCCATGCAAATGGAAATCAAAAGAAAGCCGGAGTAGCAATTCTCATATCAGATAAAATAGACTTCAAAATAAAGAATGTTATAAGAGACAAGGAAGGATACTACATAATGATCAAGTGATCAATCCAAGAAGAAGATATAACAATTATAAATATATATGCACCCAACATAGGAGCACCTCAATACATAAGGCAACTGCTAACAGCTCTAAAATAGGAAATCGACAGTAACACAATAATAATGGGGGACTTTAACACCCCACATCACCAATGGACAGATCATCCAAACAGAAAATTAATAAGGAAACACAAGCTTTAAATGGCACAATAGACCAGATAGATTTAATTGATATTTTTAGGACATTCCATCCAAAAACAGCAGATTACACTTTCTTCTCAAGTGCACATGGAACATTCTCCAGGATAGATCACATCTTGGGTCACAAATCAAGCCTCAGTAAATTTAAGAAAATTGAAATCATATCAAGCATCTTTTCTGACCACAACGCTATGAGATTAGAAATCAATTACAGGGAAAAAAAACATAAAAAACACAAACACATGGAGGTTAAACAATAAGTTACTAAATAACAAAGCGATCACTGAAGAAATCAAAGAGGAAATCAAAAAATACCTAGAGACAAATGACAATGAAAACACGACGATCCACAACCTATGGATTGCAGCAAAAGTAGTTCTAAGAGGAAAGTTTATAGCAATACAATGCTACCTCAAGAAACAACAAACATCTCAAACAAGCAATCTAACCTTACACCTAAAGGAACTAGAGAAAGAGGAACAAACAAAACCCGAAGTTAGTAGAAAGAAAGAAATCATAGATCAGAGCAGAAATAAATAGAAACAAAACAATAGCAAAGATCGATAAAACTAAAAGCTTGTGCTTTGAGAAGATAAAATTGATAAACCATTAGCCAGACTCATCAAGAAAAAGGAGAGGACTCAAATCAATAAAATTAGAAATGAAAAAGGAGAAGTTACAACAGACACCGCAGAAATACAAAGCATCCTAAGAGACTACTACAAGCAACTCTATGCCAATAAAATGGACAACCTGGAAGAAATGGACAAATTCTTAGAAAGCTAC
Organism: Mesoplodon mirus; assembly: GCF_964341445.2. Taxonomy (NCBI): domain Eukaryota; kingdom Metazoa; phylum Chordata; class Mammalia; order Artiodactyla; family Ziphiidae; genus Mesoplodon; species Mesoplodon mirus. Next base: position 146,124,237 of record NC_138982.1, on the reverse strand, counting down.
AACCTCCCAAGACTGAACCAGGATGAAATAGAAAATATGAACAGACCAATCACAAGTAATGAAATTGAAACTGTGATTAAAAATCTTCCAACAAACAGAAGTCCAGGACCAGATGACTTCACAGGTGAATTCAATCAAACATTTAGAGAAGAGCTAACACCCATCCTTCTCAAACTCTTCCAAAAAATTGCAGAAGAAGGAACACTCCCAAACTCATTCTATGAGGCCATTACCCTGATACCAAAACCAGACAAAGATACTACAAAAAAAGAAAATTACAGACCAATATCACTGATGAATATAGATGCAAAAATCCTCAACAAAATACTACCAAACAGAATCCAACAGCACATTAAAAGGCTCATACACCATGATCAAGTGGGATTTATCCCAGGGATGCAAGGATTCTTCAATATATGCAAGTCAGTCAATGTGATACACCATATTAACAAATTGAAGCAGAAAAAACATATGATCATCTCAATAGATGCAGAGAAAGCATTTGAAAAAATTCAACACCCATTTATGATAAAAAAAAAAACTCTCCAGAAAGTGGGCATAGAAGGAACCTACCTCAACATAATAAAGGCTGTATATGACAAACCCACAGCAAACATCATTCTCAATGGTGAAAAACTGAATGCATTTCCTCTAAGATCAGGAAGAAGACAAGGATGTCCACTTTCACCACTATTATTCAACATAGTTTTGGAAATCCTAGCCACAGCAATCAGAGAAGAAAAAGAAATAAAAGGAATACAAATTGGAATAGAAGAAGTAAAACTATCACTGTTTGCAGATGACATGATACTATATATAGAAAATCCTAAAGATGCCACCAGAAAGCTACTAGAGCTAATCAATGAATTTAGTAAAGTTGCAGGAAACAAAATTAATGCACAGAAATCTCTTGCATTCCTATAGACTAATGATGAAAAATCTGAAAGAGAAATGAAGGAAACACTCCCATTTACCATTGCAACAAAAAGAATAAAATGCCTAGGAATAAACCTACCTAGGGAGACAAAAGACCTGTATGCAGAAAACTATAAGACACTGATGAAAGAAATTAAAGATGATACAAACAGATGGGGAGATATATCATGTTCTTGGATTGGAAAAATCAATATTGTATAAATGACTATACTACCTAAAGCAATCTACAGATTCAATGCAATCCCTATCAAATTACCAGTGGCATTTTTTACAGAACTAGAACAAAAATCTTAAAATTTGTATGGAGACACAAAAGACCCCGAATAGCCAAAGCGGTCTTGAGGGAAAAAAACAGAGCTGGAGGAATCAGACGCCCTGACTTCAGACTATACTACAAAGCTACAGTAATCAAGACAATATGGTACTAGCACAAAAACGTTAATATACATCAATGGAACAGGATAGAAAGCCCAGAGATAAGCCCACACACCTATGGTCAACTAATCTATGACAAAGGAGGCAAGGATATACACTGGAGAAAAGACAGTCTCTTCAATAAGTGGTGCTGGGAAAACTAGACAGCTACATGTAAAAAAATGAAATTATAACACTCCCTAACACCATACACAAAAATAAACTCAAAATGGATTAGAGACCTAAATGTAAGACTGGACACTATAAAACTCTTAGAGGAAAACATAGGAAGAACACACTTTGACATAAATCACAGCAATATCTTTTTTGATCCACCTCCTAGAGTAATGAAAATAAAATCAAAAATAAACAAATGGGACCTAATGAAACTTAAAACCTTTTGCACAGCAAAGGAAACTACAAACAAGACAAAAAGACAACCCTCAGATTGGGAGAAAATATTTGGAAACGAATCAACAGACAAAGGATTAATCTCCAAAATATATAAACAGCTCATACAGCTCAATATTAAAAAGACAAACAACCCAATCCACAAATGGGCAGAAGGCCTAAATAGACCTTTCTCCAAAGAAGACATGCAGATGGCCAAGAAGCACATGAAAAGCTGCTCAGCATCACTAATTATTAGAGAAATGCAAATCAAAACTACAGTGAGGTATCACCTCACACAATTTAGAATGGGCATCATCAGAAAATCTACAAACAACAAATGCTGGAGAGGGTGCGGAGAAAAGGGAACCCTCTTGCACTGTTGGTGGGAATGTAAACTGATACAGCCACTATGGAGAGCAGTATAGAGGTTCCTTAAAAAATTAAAAATAGAATTACCATATGACCTAGGAATCCCACTACTGGGCATATACCCAGAGAAAACCATAATTCAAAAAGACACATGCACCCCAATGTTCATTGCAGCACTATTTACAATAGCCAGGACATAGAAGCAACCTAAATGCCCATCTAGCGAAGGGATAAAGAAGATGTGGTACATATATACAATGGAATATTACTCAGCCATAAAAAGGAATGAAATTGGGTCATTTGTAGAGACGTGGTTGGATCTAGAGACTGTCATACAGAGTGAAGTAAGTCAGAAAGAGAAAAACAAATATCGTATATTAACGCATATATGAGGAACCTAGAAAAATGGTACAGATGAACCAGTTTGCAGGGCAGAAATTGAGACACAGATGTAGAGAACAAACATATGGACACCAAGGGGGGAAAATGGCGGGGGTGGGGTGTGTGTGCTGTAATGAATTGGGAGATTGGGATTGACATGTATACACTAATATGTATAAAATAGGTAACTAATAAGATAGATAACTAATAACTTCTGTATAAAAAAATTAATAATAATAATAATAAATTTAAAAAAAAAGACTGACTTCCAGAAATTCTGTCTCAGCCCGTGCACCTCCTTCTGGCCATGGATGTCCTGGAGGTCAACACTGATGATGTTCTGGTGTGGATTTGGGGAGAGTAGGAGCCCCTCTTTGTGGACCGAGAGCTGGAGACAGGGAACTCCCATCCAGGCATCCCACCCTGGGTGACATATTTGGGAGAAAGAACCAGGGGCTGAGCTTGTACCGGAGGGAACAGATCTCTGCTGAAGGAGTGTGTCTCTTGGCCCTGAAGACGTCCCAGGGGAGGGGTACCAGGTGGCTGTGCCTGGGCCCTCTCCAGATGGGATTCTCTTCTCAAGGCCAGGCATCAATCAAGAGAACAGAAACCCAGCCAGACTTCTTAAACAGTTTGAGTACATAAAACTCCCACCACTCAAAAGGCCAAGGGTGACTGCCATTAGGCACAGCTGGATCCAGGGGCCTGAACAGCCTCGCGGGGCTCTGGTCCATTCCTGCTCCCCATTCTGCTGTCTACTGGTGACCCCAGTCTCCGCAGGGCCCCCATCACAGTGACAAGATGGACAATGTCTCATGTCCCATTTCCACATCCAGCGGGTGAGAGTGTTACCTTCTGGATGCCCCGCAAGCATCCGTCACACCTGACCCCAAACATGGCCTGTGTGTGTGGGTCAGTCCAGCTCCCACAGGTGGGTGGAGCCCCTCCCAGCCCAGCTAGGAGTGGGGAGGGGAGGCCAACCCCCCCTACCTGAGCAGGTGGGCTTTGCACCTCGGGACTCAGCACTTAGTCCTGCAAATGGTCCTGGGCAATAATCCAGGAAGCCCTTTTCATGCCCCCCAATGCCACACGTACGCACATGCACACACACACATACACACATGCACATGCACACACGCACACGTACAAGCTCGGGCAGGAGTCCTCAGGACACAAGCTGCTCCCTCTGCCCTGGGCACCTGGGGTGGGGGGCCTCAGGCATTCCCCTGGGTCCAGCAGCCTCCCTGCCCAGGTGCCCAGTCCAGGTGTGGCTGCCTGGGCCCTGCTTTTGGCCACACAAGCAGGGCCTGGGTCCTGCGGCCTGGGACCCAGGGAGACTGTTGCCACCAGGACCACTGACACTGACGGTTGGCTGAGCAGGACCTATAATGCCCACTAGCTAATGGCCACACCCTCACCCTGCCCCTGTTACACCCTGACCCCTTAGGTTTGCTGTGAGCCCAGGAGGGTCCCAGAGTGGCCGAGATCCATGCTGCCATCAGCTCTTTCCACCTCCCCAGGGCCTGTATATGTGAGATCACTTTCTACACCAAAGTTCAGGAGAACTGTTTCCTAGAACCTGGCTGGCCTCCCCTCCCCCACCCTAACTGACCAGCCCTGGTCGTCAGGCACCTGTTTACCTTGGAGAGGGAACACTCCCCAGGGTTCTGAGCAGTCAGTCGTGGCCCACGGGACACTGGCGCTCGGAGGCAGAGATGTGGCACCCTCACAGCCATGGAGGGCCTGCCGCCTGCTCTGGGCCCACGTGCCGGCTGATCCTGGAACAGTTGTGGGGCACTCTGCTGGTCTCTGAAAGCTTGACCCGAGCCTCCCAGCATTTCCATGGGGGTTCCTCGTTTGTGCTGCAGTGCTGCTTTTGGTAGCAAGCAGAGGGCACAGTGTCCAAAGAAGGAAGGTGCCAGGCAAGAGGTGTCCTGCCCGTGATGAGGTCTGTGGACAATGTAGTGAGACAACCGGCCCCCAACACCACAGGCCGCTGGAGCTCTGGGGCCGCCTGGCAGGGAGGCCAGTCTGCCAATGCGCCAAACCTTGTGCCTGTCGGCACTGAAAGCTCATCGTGTCAAAACGGTGTGGACTTTCTGGAAAAGGCACAGGAGAGACGGCCTCCTCAACTGCCCCAAGTGACCGATGAGAGACCCGTCCCCAAAGCACCAGAGAACAGCGGGGAGCAGCCTCAGCAGAAAGCAGGGGATGATTTGAATGAAAACATTCTTATTCCAGAAAGTCCAGAGCTGCTGGCCCAGGAAATTGAGAGATGGAGGCAGAAGAAGTAGAAGAAAGAAAGGCTGGGGGAGGCGAACGCCCGGAGGGAGCAGGACGTGGAAGCTGAGGTCGGCCAGGTAGAGTCCCCGGCTGAGCACCTGCTGAGGTTATGACTGGTCCCAGGTCTCCCTGGGGGCCGTGGGGGTGGCAGGGACATCGATCTGTCCTGCCATCCACCTGTCCACGGGCCAGAAGGTGACCTGAACAGGGTGAGGGGTGACGAGGACTTCAAAGTGTCCCTCCCGGACCCCGAGCTGGAGCCTCAGGGAACAGACAGACAACCATGGGAAGAGAAGCAAAGGATCGCAAGGCTCGTGGGACAAACAGCCAGTCTGCAGAGGGAAGAGGTGGTTGTGCACGGTGTGACCTCCCGGCTGGAGAAGTGACAGTGACAGTGACCTGACACCAAATGGAAACACTTCCCCCCAAATGGTGCAAATGGGGACATTGAACTGAAGGCGCTGTCCTTCAGAAGAAGGGAAGGACCAACTGGAAACCCCATGGGAGCAGGTGTCCCGTAGCTGCATTTCTGAGAGCCGTGTGGCTGCAGCTAATTGACCCAGCAATCCCACTACTGGGCATATACCCTGAGAAAACCATAATTCAAAAAGAGTCATGTACCACAATGTTCATTGCAGCTCTATTTACAATAGACAGGATGTGGAAGCAACCTAAGTGTCCATCGACAGACGAATGGATAAAGAAGATGTGGCACATATATACAATGGAATATTACTCAGCCATAAAAAGAAACGAAATTGAGTTGTTTGTAATGAGGTGGATAGACCTAGAGTCTGTCCTACAGAGTGAAGTAAGTCAGAGAGAGAAAAAGAAATACCACATGCTAACACATATATATGGAATTTAAGAAAAAGAAAATGGTCATGAAGAACCTAGGGGCAGGACAGGAATAAAGACACAGACATAGAGAATGGACTTGAGGCCACGGGGAGGGGGAAGGGTAAGCTGGGACAAAGTGAGAGAGTGACATGGACATATATACACTACCAAACGTAAAATAGATAGCTAGTGGGAAGCAGCCGCATAGCACAGGGAGATCAGCTCGGTGCTTTGTGACCACCTAGAGGGGTGGGATAGGGAGGGTGAGAGGGAGGGAGACGCAAGGGATATGGGAGCAGATGTATATGTATAACTGATTCACTTTGTTATAAAGCAGAAACTAAAAAAAACTAAAAAAAAAGATAATGGATGCTCGTATTCCACCCCAGTAAGTCAAAGACCTAAATGTATTCTCACACCCTCTACCCTTCCCATCACTCCAGGCTTTGCCCCGTTGACACAACCCAGACCTTAAACTCTGGGTTTTCAGGGGTATGTGCTCTCTTACTTTCAGCTTAGCTTTTACAACCATCATAGACTTACCACCGTACTGATAAGTTTTACGTTGTAGGCCTCTTGCAAGATTTCTTAAATGTTGTTTCTCCATTTAAGCATTTCATCAAAACTGCTTTCAATGCCGATTTTTCTGTGTCAAAGCTCTGAGGCACCATTTTTAACAATTAATCATTTGCTTTTGTTAATTCAGTGGGTATTTATTGTCTGCAGCATGGCAGGGCTGTCCTAAGTGACAGGGAACAGCTGTGAACTGATGCCTCTGACCTACAGTGTTTACGTTTCGTTGGGGACAGATAAACAAACCCAAGTTACGTCAGAGCAGTAAGTGTCAGGAAGAAAAATCAGGCAGGGTGAGCGGTGACAGAAGACTCAGCGGATGCATGAAGTCCTTATTTCCATGAAGACACCCTTAAAACGGCTCTCCAAGGAAGTAAATGATTGCGATTTAAAAACCATTCTATGCCCCGCCTCCATTTTTAAAACTTGGAAAATTCACATTTTACAGTGGTAAAATTTTTTGTGTGTGCATTACCTGCTTTTGCGTAAAAAATCCCAGAGCACTTAGAGTACCATAAAATGGTAGTTTTAAAAGTCTATGTTTGGGCTTCCCTGGTGGCGCAGTGGTTGAGAGTCCGCCTGCTGATGCAGGGGACATGGGTTCGTGCCCCGGTCCGGAAAGATCCCACGTGCCGCGGAGCGGCTGGGCCCGTGAGCCATGGCCGCTGAGCCTGCGCGTCCACAATGGGAGAGGCCACAACAGTGAGAGGCCCGCGTACCACACACACACACAAAAAGGCTATGTTTGAACTTTTTAAATTCCTTATGAAAAATGTTAAAGACATAAAAGTAGAGAGAAGAGTATAGTGCATTCCTATGTGCTGGCTCCAACAATCTCCTGCACTTGGCCAATACTGTTTCAACTAGACCTTTTCTCCTTTTACAGTCCTTTTTTTGTTGTTTTCATTTTTTCTTTTAAGGAAGCCCCAGACTTACCATTTCATCTGCAAGGGCTTCACTGTGCATCCTAACGACGCCCTTGCGAGGGTAACAAATGGCACGGACGCCCCATTTGCCAGATGTGACACTTTACTGCTAGCGTCCAGATATTTTAGTTTTTCTTTTTCTTTGTCTCTTCCTCTTTCCACCTGGTTTTCTGATTGTAAATTCATCCTATTATTTAGCTTGTCTATTGTGTTCACTGTTTCAAATTCTGCTTGGTTCTCTTGGTTTCTTTTCTATCTCTTTTAGAATGTTCATTAAGCTAATTTTAAATTCTTGGGCTCTCTGTTCTAAAATATTAGCACATATTCTGACAGAATCTCTAATTCAATATTCTATCAAATAGCTGTACTCTTCAGATGTCTTCTTTCTCCTCAGGAGGTCATTTTCTGCGGGGTGTTGGCTACTTGGTCAGCTGGCCTTTGAGGCCTCGGTCCCAGGGAGCTGAGGGGCGGGGAGAGGTGGGGAGCCCCGGCCCCTACAGCCCTGCCGCTCTGGGCTGTGGGCAGATGCTCCGTGAACAGGGCCTTTGCCCACCCGGAGCTGCCCTACGGACCCAGGCCAGCGGTGCCGGTCGATGCTTAGCCACGCGCCCCCTCCCCGTCCTGTGTGCATGTGTGTCCATGAGCTGAGGGTCAATTTTATGGCTGTGAGGACTGCAGCCCACGCTGAATATAACAGATAACAATAAAACACACGATACTCTGGCAAGTCCCAGGGCCCGCTGCCCCCGCAGACGCCCGGTGGGTTCTCGCTGCGCCCTTGCACCCAAAGCCAGCCCAGAGCAGGGTCGCCGTCACCCACATGTCTGGCGCGGGAAGCAATGGCGATGCCTCTCGTCGCGGGCGTGACAGTTCTCAGAGGCCGCACCAACACGTTCTCAACTTCTGGCGCCCTCACAACCTGGCAGGCGCGTTTCAGGTGCCCTCTGCACAGCCTGCGACCCTTTCTCGGGCCTGGGGACAGCAGGCCAGCGGAGGGGGCCCCAGCGGGGGTGTCCAGCGTGCGCAACTCCCCCGCAGGCCGACGCCAGGGCCCAGCACAACAATGCACACGGCGAGGGAGGGGCTCTGGGGATCTAGTACCTTGATCTGGATGACTGAGCGCGCATACGGTGTGATCTTAAACAACGGCTGGGTTCGACCTCTCCCCACATTCCCGCGCCTTCGCTGCTGGGCCAGCGCCCCAACTGGCCAGGTTCACTCGGCTGGTCCCTCTGCCTTTACTAAAGAAATTATTAATAATATGACTAACTAAATGTTAATTAATATTAACAATTAAATGATGGCAATTTATGAAGTAGCTGCTTCCCCCGCCCCCCGGCTGCAGCCCGCCTGCCCCCTCCCCTCCTCCTCTCTCCACCACGACACCCACCCCGACCCCCCTCCCATCCCAGGAATGGATCTGTAGTCTTTCCTGCAGGAGAACAAGAGCTCCGTGTCACGTCAGCCCCGTCACAGATCACAGGGTCTTGCCCGCCCCCTCGATGGAGCCACAGGAAGACCCCACGAGGAAAAGCCCTTCTACAGACTGAACCCGTAAAGAGGAGGCTGCCCGCAACCTTTTCTCTGAAGCTTAATCTGCCCTTTTTGATGACACATATTTTCATTTGAATGTTGCTTTTATTGTGGGGAAAGAAATGAAAACAGAATCAAAATGGATGCAAAAGACAGTAAGTCACTTGTCTATAACAGTGCTGCTTTTTATTTGTATGGGACTTCTGACTTTTCAAAAGGTTTTCCTGTTTGCTTTTCATGTTGATATAGAAACGTTGGACAAAGAGATAAAATTTTTAAAAAGGAAAATAAAATGAAAATGACTCCCAATCCCATCGTTCACACACGGTGACCAGACTCAGCCTGTTCCAGATTGTTCCGTGTGTGCTTGTACCCGTCTTACATAAAGCATCCGAATTTCTCTGCAACCGCGAGCTTCAATACTGCTTTGCAGCCAGGTTTCCACTTTACTGTGAACGGCCCTCCAAACGCCAGCCCTGAACACTGCCGCTCCACCCGGTAACCAGGTAGCTGCCTCGCTGTGGCCGACACCCAGATAATCTGGCCAGCGACGAGCTGGTGTGGGCTCCCCCTCTGCTGTCCCGTCCACGGCCCTCCACAGGCCTCACGCCACGTGGGCTCACGTCACCCTCCCTCTCTATAGCTGGGCAGGAGCAGGGGCAGCTGTGCAAGTTCCACTCCTCCGCCTAACATGTGGGAGTGGCCGGCGTGTGCCAGGAACCCACGTGGGGGGTGGGTGGGAATCAGAGGGCCCAAGCCCCAGGGGAGGTGCTCAGAGCCACGCACAGATGACAGGAGTGGAGCGTCGGCCCGGTGCCCTCAGCTGGCACCCATCCACACCTACCCAAACCCTACTCCGGACCAAGGAGGGAAATAACCAGGGAGGAGAGAGAATCTCAGCGAGGCTGTGGTAGTGAAACATGGTTTTATTGAGAACATCTCAAGTCCTCTGTCTGAGTGACAGGGTCTCATGCTCGGTTCTGGCTGGTCTTGGTGCAGGAGGAAGCTCATGCAGGGGGTCACGTGTGGCCTGTACATCAGTGGACACACAGGGGACACCGAGGAGTGTGCCTTAGTGACAGCGTTCTCGGCTGAATTACATTCATGTGAAGTGTCCGAATTCTAGAATAAAATTAAAAGCATATAACCCAAAGTTGGAGAAGCAAACAGCTTTTGGGGCTCATTCCACGAACATTCCATACACCGCCTTTAACTGTTCACGACTGGGTCCGTGATGCAACATCAGCCCAAGCCGTGGCCAAAATGAGAGTTCTCGGGGCTGGGGGCGTGTACCTCCACACACTGAACGAGGACGCGCAGACGCGCTGCCAGAAACAGGAGCTCAGAGCCCAGGTCAAGTCAGAGCCTCTCCCTCCTGCCATGTGGACACAGAGCCCCAGTGACCCGGGCTGGCCTCTGGCCGGGGAGAGACAGGACATGCCGAGGACAAGGACACGCAAAGCTGGACTCACATGATCACGAACACTCAGCTCTTTCCATTCGTACAGTTTTGATAAAAAGAAAACCTTCTGAGAGATTCACTAATTTCACAGAATTTAGAGATGGGAATGCCAGCTGATTTTACTTCTCGTGCTGGATCAAATTTAGAGTTGGGGCAGACCTTATATTTTGGTGTAAAATATTTTGGAAATGGAAAAAAACCCATCTTTTTTGTTTCTGGAGAAAAGGGGCAGGGCATGCTCGGCCCTCCCAGCACCCACCAATTCCATTCTGGGACCTGCCTACCCCAGGAGACTGGGAGGCTTGGCCACGTGAAATTACAAGGAAAGCAGGGATTCTATAGTCCAGAAAGCAACAAAATTTGTTCAAAAAAAATAAATTCCAGAGAAGTTAATACCTTGTGAAATGTGGGCTTGTACATTTTAAAATAAAATAACTGTTTTTGATTATAATAAAAATCTCCAAATAGAAAAAGATGACGAAAAGCCCCATTAAGACTCAGAGTCAAACTGCAGGGAGGAGGTGAGGCCTCCCGACCCCGAGCAGGGGTGAGGGCTGAGGAACCAGCGATCACGGCCCCCACCTTGGTCACCCTCTCCACAAGCCCTGGCTCGGGTCACAAAATGAGACTTCTCTATGGCGGACCTTCCTGCCAGCAGGACAGCTGCCCAGTGGCCCCAGGCACCACAGCAGGGCCAGTGTCTTTGCAGAATACATACTACAGGCTTAGCTGACAAGACAGAACAGAAACCCTCCCAAACCCCACCGGTCAAAATGTCCTCAAAGTTTAAGATTTTTCTCAAAAGATCAAGGGCTTGGTTGTGTCAGATTTCCAAAGTTTCTAAAACCCAGATTAAGGACCCTGGATGCAAAACGACACCTCAAGGAAATGCCTACGTGGTGATGCACGGCGCACTGCGCTCCCTGATTTGTCTTTTGGGGGGTGTGCATTTCCTCCTTTTTCCTGCTTACAGAGGAATGTGCCAGTTGCCCTGTCCCAGGAGCAGGGGCTGTGCAGGCCTCCTGCCCCAGCCCGACTCCCCGCAGTCCCACCTGGTCCTGCCGCCCAGCGGTCCCCAACCCCCCGTCGCCCGCGATCCTTGGCTGCCTTCCTCCCCAGCATCCTCCTCAGGCCTGGGTGCTCTCGGGGCAGGAGCCCCGCGTCAGGTCCGTCCTGGACGGTCGCACAAATGTGAGCCGGGAAAGGCAGCAGGGCACAGCCACGCGGCATGGACCCACGCAGTAAGGCATCCGTTTACCTGGGCTGGGGGCATGGCGGGGGGATCATGCTCAGGTCCACAGTCGGCTGACGGGGGGGGCCGGGCGTCCTGGTTTGCTTGTGTGCATGCGCAGGATCATTCCTCTGGACTTTGTAACCAAAATCCACATATTTTTTAAAAACTAAGTCCATCTCCCAATCCCCATTAGAAAAAATACCATTTATAGAGATAAGAATAAAAATGCAGGGACTCACAGATGTCTTTTCTGAGTGTGCAGGAGACTGCTGTGGTCGGGGGGCGCCACCAGACACCTTTCTTTTCTTGGGTGAAACCACAGCAGGCCCCGCCAGGCCACGCGGGCCCGAGCCCTGTGCCGACGGGGTCGGGACAAGAAAACGCCCTGCAGAGATGGTGGTGTGGGCAACCCTCATCCTCTGACCCGGCCAGGCCCAAGCAGTGTGGCCCCCTCCCCCCTGCCCTGCACGCGCCCACAGGGCGCAGCACCTCAAGTCTCCATGCGGACGCGAGGAGACACCTGGAGACGTGACCTTCTGGGACCACGTCTCCCACTCTGAGCGCCCGGGGTCTGGGCCAAAGTGCCAGTGGCCGTCCTGCTCCTGCTCTGAGTTTCCGGAGCCCATAAAGGACACGGGACACCCAGGCACACAGCTTGATGCCTGGACTTGGCTGGAGGGCCTTCTCTGCCTATGGCGCCCCCAAGAACCCCCAGAACCAGGAACTGGTGCTGACTCAGCAAAGGGCACGAAGCTCCTCTCCGATCCGCCATGGAAGCGGGAGCAGCGTGGTGTGGACCTTTGCGTCAGGGTGGGGCGGCCTCCCAGGGTCCCCGTCTGCCCGCCTGCCCTGACCCCCGGCTTGCTCAGCCCACCTGGGACTGGCCTGTGTGCTGTGGAGTGCCAAGCAGTGTCCCGGGCTCCCCCGACTCCAGACCACCCCCACTTCCCTGCCGTGACATCAACATCCCAACCTGGTCGAGACCCCACCAGCAACACACTGTCTCGCCAGCTCTCAGCCTCAACACTTATACTTCAAACTTGTCCTTGATAAAGCTGGAAAGAATAATTAGGAAATACGCCTTAAGCGGCATTTTCCAAGAATGAATACCTACTCACTCAGCTCTCCTTCCATCCTGTGAAGATCTTGGGACAGTCATTCACATCCAGGAAGTTCAGAGGAAGGACCAGAGGGAATTCTAGGTTATTTACTGTGCAGTAGCCCCTGTGGACCCCTTCTAGTCCCTAGAAGTTAAATACTGCTTAAAAAACCCAAATGAGTGGCCAGGCTTCCTGACCATGTTTGACCTCTGATTATTTAGAAGTCAACCGAGAGACGATTTTCCATGATATGGTCCTACGAAGAGCACAGAAACTTCTAGAGGACGCTGGAGGCTGCAGGGACCTGGCTGCGACCCCATGCGCCACGCCATGGGTCACTGCGCTGTGGGCTTGGGCTCCGTGCGGGGAGTCCTCTCCCAGGGAGGCGCCTACGGGGAACAGGGACCTACATGTGGACAGGGGGACAGTTTCTTTAGGTTACTGCTTCCTATCTATTTCCTCACTCCCTCCGTATAGAAATGCTTCTTTGCAATCAAAATAATGTGGCATAAGAGTGACCTGACATAGTTATTTCTTATTTTATAAACCATATTCCTAGTTCTGAATAAATTAATTATTCAAGAATTTCACACAAAGTAATTTCTACTTTTCCTAAACTTCAGGAAGCCCTACTCAGTAGAACTCAACTTCTAAATGTAAACTGAGGTTGAAAGCAGTCACTGGATGATTCAAAAGGGGGGACACTGCTGTAGAGAGACGCCAGGTGGCGACACGGGACCCTGACGCCAGACCCCGTGCCCCGCGCGCCTGCCCCTGGGGACGGTGCCGCGCGCCCAGATCCCACACATCCCACACCTGCCCCGGTTCAGCTGCGAGGTTTGGGGCCGCGCCGCACGGCCGTCAGGGTGTGAGTGAGAACTGGTCCTGTTCCGTGGGCTTCTCCACCCAGGCGCCCAGCCCAGCCTTGATGAAGGCTCTGAACAGACAGGCCTTGGCGGCCTGGTACTCCTTGGCCACCAGCTTGGACTCGTGGTACACGTTGGGTTTAGTGATCTTGGAGCGCAGTAAGTTGGAGGGAACCTGTAAAAAGATTTAAAAAAAGAAACAAGTGCAACTGTTTAAGCAATAACGGTAGAAAATGAAACTCAGTATGTTCAAAAAATGGCGTTTCAAACGGTGCCGCTTCTGGGGGGAACCAAGGGACAGTGCCATCCCCAGGGACCGTGTCACACACAGCCACGCTGGACACCCCCTGAGGGTCTGCATCCTCAGCCCCAAGTGGCGACTTCCAGGTTAAACAGACAGGGGCTGCTGGCCAGCAGCGGACTCCAAGGTCGGGTTTCACACCAGCAGGTCTTTAACAAACAACACCTCTGCCGTTTGGCCACAGGGAGAACTCGAGGCCCCCCACCACCGCCTCCAACCCAGTTTTTGTGCAGATCTTAGAATCAGCAGGGCAGCCACCCAAGGCCCCCTGCGCGGGTGAGGGTCCCGCCACGGGGACGCAGCAACCTCTGCCCATCACAAATAAAAGCTACTGACCCGACTTACAAGTAAATGGAAACTGGTAACATACTGACTCACTAGAGAAGAGTTTATGTGGGGAAGAAGGGCCGTGCTGCTGCAAAGCCCCAGCCCCCAGCCAGAGCCTCTAAACACACAGGTTTGAACCCAGGGTGCCCCAGAGCTGCGGGCCCTGAGGAGGACTCTGCGGGAGTGCCGAGTCCCCGGTTCCGGGGGGCTGGGGTGGGAGTCTGGGGGGAGGGGGGCTAAGCCTGCTTTGAATCTGAGGAGCCAGGGCCAGACTGTCAGCCGAGAGCACCCAGAAGCGACCAGGTGTGGGGCGGCCGCCCGGGCAGGCTGGTGGGGAAGGGCGCCTCAGTACCTTGCCGTGCACACGCATCCAGCGACAGTACAACGCGTGCTTACACAGGCGAGAGGCGCGGCCCAGCTCGTCCTTTCCTGTGGTGGCATTGATGACCTCGATGGCCGAGTCGCCCACCGTCCAGTTGACACTGAAGTTGGGGGCCTTCCCCGGCTGCCGCGCCTCTGCGTTGCTGATGCCTGGAACGAGACGGGGGTGGGTGACGCGGGGTCCAGCGTGGGTGCTGCGGGGACACGGCCCGACAGTGGCCGGCCAGGCGCGCCTGCCCTCCCAGCAGCCCGGCCCAGTCCCTGCCGCCCAGAAACACACCTGCCTGTGCAGGCAGGCGGGTGGGCCCGCAGAAACCCCCAACCCCGAGACTTCACGCACTCCCGAGCTCACTCGGGGCCAAAGCTCTAGCCGCCTGGGTGTAGAGGGGCCCCACTTCTGGGAGCAATTCAGGTCCCACACGACTGTGCTCCTTGTTGGCGTGCCTGGCGCTCAGACACTGCCTGCCCACCGGGGCCAGGCGCATTCAGGCCCCGCCTCACATGCAAGACACGAACGATCCAGGAAACCAACTCTCAAGGAGCGTGTACGAGCGTGATGGTGCCTTCTCAGCAGGGTTCAACCCTCCTGTCTTGACCAACGGAGGGTCATGTCCTGGGGCTGAAAGTTGGACACACTCAAGTCCCCGTCCCCCTTGCGTGTAGAGCCCGGTCATTCAACCCCGCAGACGGCAGACACAAGGCCACGGCGTCTACGCCGGCAGCTGGCCCGCACCTGGACCCTCCAGGGGGCCTCAGCCCGGCCCTCGCTCTTGGCGACCATCTACTCCTCCCTAGCACAGAATGTTAAAGCCAGGACAGCAGGTCCAGGCAGCCCACAGTTGGCGCCCAGGCCTTGCTCAGAAGCCTCACTTCTTCAGGGCAAAACAGCAGCTCATCTGAAAGCAGCATGAAAAGACAATCAAGAAAATTCATGTTTACAGGCCACCAACCTCAGGGAAATTCACTTAGAGGGATGATACACGCTTAACGGGATGTCCACGCTCCCCTCCCCCCAGGGCGTGCCGGGGAGGAAGTGGGCATCTGCTCTGTCCGGCCTCCCCTTCACCCCTTCACTGGCTGGTCGCAGGAGGAGGGGTTGTTGGTTCTGAACTAACATCTGGACGTGATGGAGAAGCTTCTTGTTAGCAGCACTGGCCGGGGCTTCTTAAAGGGCCCTGGCATTCAACACAGACCCCACCCCCACGGACACGGCGGGGAGCTGCTGCCCCACGGGGGGACCTGCGGATGGTCGCCCAGGGCTTCTTCCAGGGGCAGGCGGAGGTGGGGGACTCCCATGCGGGGGACAAGGCTTGGGCACAGAGCGGAGCTCGCTCGGGCCGGGAGGACCACACCCTGGATCACCTGCTCTAACACAGCTTCTGAGGTGAATCGCAGGGTGACCTCAGGTCACTAAATGGACACTTAAAAAATGATTTGTCCACAGGAGGAGTGCAGATTAAGAGGTGCATTCTTCCCTGGTGGCGCGGTGGTTAAGAATCCACCTGCCAATGCAGGGGACACGGGTTCGAGCCTGGTCCGGGAAGATCCCACATGCTGCGGAGCAACTAAGCCTGTGCACCACAACTACTGAGCCCACGCATTGCATGTACGGAAGCCCACACGCTCTAGAGCCCACGCTCGTAAAAAGAGAAGCCACTGCAACAAGAAGCCCGTGCACCACAACGAAGAGACCCCGCTCGCCGCAACTAGAGAAAGCCTGTGCGCAGCGACGAAGACCCAATGCAGCCAAAAATAATAAATAAAAATAAAATAAATTTATTAAAAAAAAGAGGTGCCCTGCCTTCTATTCATTCAACCACAAAACTGCCTAGTCCTTACTGATCTTTCGTTCGAACACCTAAGTCCTCCTGGCCACAGTGGCCACCTCTGAGGTCTTCTTCCAAGCCCCATGGAGGCGGTCCAGCTGGTAAAGCCAGCTACCGACTGGCTTCACACCATCCCCCGAAAGACAGAGAAGAGTCTGAACGTGGAAGGGGTCGGAGTCCCCCCCATGAGGCCAGGTGGAAAGCATACCCCATGGACAGAGCAAGGAGCGCAGGTCCCCCCACCAGTCCCAACCTCTGGCTGACCTCTCCTCCGGACCCCAGGCCCGGCTATTCGCCTGCCTTCTCAGATGTACACGATGCCCGCCCATGGGAATCCTCCTCAGAGCAAAGCCAGCACCTGGTGCAGCCCCTCTATCCGTGCCCCAGGGCTGCCCCTTCCCCAGCAGCCAGCCTCGGGGCTCAGCGCAGGGACTTGCTACCTGGCTGACAATTTAGAAACTACCCCCTAGGGAGACAGACCCAGTTCTGAGAAAAGCTTCAGGGTTCCTTCAAGGTTTCTGCCTTTTCCATTAAACTGCTGAATCATTTTTTCATTCCAAGACGTGAGCGCTGAGTTATTTCACCTTCCATGAAGGTTTTAACTGAAGTTAAAGGGGCATCCAGGGTGACTATGGGTTCCCGTTACAGAAACTGCCAGTCACTTGCTAGATGGTCAGGAAAATGTGTAGTTACAATCTGGACTGAAAGTGGTCTTTGTTCTGCACATACACAAAGACCTGAGTCGAGCTGAAGTGGAAGGAAACCGAGTACACAGCGCCCGACAGTGATGGTGACACGGGCCGTGTAGCTGGGGCCGTGAGCCCCGAGCCTGCAGCCCCTGGAGCGGAGTACCTTCGAGGCTTCCATTCTGATTTTCGTTAAAAAAGGCCCCTGAGCTGACGGAGCGGGGGTGGAACCAGCGGGCAGCACGTGTCTGTGAGGGCGAGGTGGCCACACACACCTGTCCTGCTGTCCTCCTGCTCCCCAGTCCTAGATGGGGCCACGGCTCTGCGCAGAGGACCTCGGGCCGAATCAGACTCCCTTCTTACACGAGCCCAGGGTCGGGTGGCTAAAACACCCACTCCAGGAAGGAGCCCAGGCGCTCTGGTCCAGAAGGGGACGTGCGTGCTGCTGCCGAGCCAGCCGGAAGGTGGGCCCATCACACAGACAGGGGGTCAAGCCGGCCTCGCCCCGAGAACCGCACAGGGCTGGTGCGCGAAAGGGAAAGTCCCTTCCCCACCAACGCGCCTGGGGGAGCCAGACGGGGACTCAAACTGCTGGTGCAGACGGTAGGAAAGGGGTGTGGACACCTGGGCGGGGTGGGGGCGGCAGACGTCCGGAGGGACACGCGGCACTTGCGTCCTGCAGGCGGCACTTTGGGCCAGGTTCATGTTCTGAGCAGCGCATGACCTTCCGGGGGCCCTGCTGCAGCAGCACCTGGAAGGGGGTGGGCAGGGGTGACGGGGACCACGCCGCACGGGGTGGGGAGGATCCAAGGGCAGGTGTGAGGGGTCGGGTTCCGTGACAGGAAGGAGTACGTGCCTGCCCTGAGATACGACTTGAAGACGATGCTCAGTGAAGCTTAACAATTATTTCTGAAAAATCCTCAAAAGTGTCATCAATAAAATAGGTAAAGACACCCACACAGAGAGAATTTTAAAAAGCAACAGGCCAATCACATCCCACAGGCTCTCAAGTGCTTAGAACACACTTTGAGGTCACGTGCATCCACAACAGGCAGTGGCCATCCACTCCACCTGGGACACCTCGTCCTTCTCAGGAAGCGTCCCTAGACAGTTCAGTTCAGAAACCGGAAGGTTTCTCTCTTTGGCCACAAACTGAAAACCTAATTGGAGACGTGGCGCCTTCTCCCAGAATGGGGATCAGAGCCAGGAGAAGGCGCCTGTGAGCGAACAGCTGTGACAACGCCCGGTGGGTCCCGGGGTACCGGCCTCCACACGGTCTCGACAGCTCCCCCCATCAAAGGCTGGTCCCTCAGAGCACGAGGCCCCTGGCACAGCCATGAGCGAGCAAATTGGGGGGATCTCTATCAGGGAAGACCAAAGGACACAGTGAAGCAGGAGGCTCGGGACGAGACCTGTGAGCTCTGCCCCAGGAGAGGATGGAGACAATGGCAAAGGATAAAACGGAAGAGAATCTCTCTGACCTGAAGACTCCATTACCCAGATCAAAGTATTCACAGTCGTCAGCAGGAAAAAGGAAAACCGGCCACACACCTAGGCTTTATCTGTTGAAACCTGTGAATTTTAGGGGAAACCGATAAATTTAATGCTCCAAGGGTAAAACAAAAGGGGGTCCCAGGAAGGAAAGAAAATCGAGGTGGCTCAGTGACACAGGAGACAGGAGGACGGCTGGGGTTCTCAGGGCAGGGCCAGGCTCGAGATGTCTGCGGTCCTCAGACAAGCGGATGAAGGCGCATCCCGACGCAGAGCACCGCCCGCGCAGGCATTTTCCCAAAAATCAAACAGGAAGTAATCAACAAACAACTCAAACAGGAAGCAATCAACAAACAACTCAAACAGGAAGCAATCAATCAACAAACAACTCTACTCTGTCCACTAAATTAAGGACATATTTCAGCAAAATGAAAAATAAACCCGAGTGTGGAATTAAAGAGAGGGGAGCCCACGGGTACAGGAAACAGTGATTACAGGAGGACGTGTGGTGCTTCCCTTTCTGTCCAAACAACTGTTGATAACAGGTCTGGAAAGGTTATTACGAAGGGCTTTTTGAAAGTTTCTAAAGTTCAAGATGACATCAGAATCTAGAAGGATGAGGGTGAGAAGAACGTGGACTGAAAACAACCCTGAGGTTGTAGTTCTTCTCCAGCTGTGACCTTTACAAATACTGATTAATTTTTCATGCTAAATTTTAATCAAATATATTTAAACCACTTTTAAAAATTTAAGGGTGGGCTTCCCTGGTGGCACAGTGGTTAAGAATCTGCCTGCCAATGCAGGGGACACGGGTTCTAGCCCTGGTCCGGGAAGATCCCACATGCCGCAGAGCAACTAAGCCCGTGCACCACAACTACTGAACCCACGCACCTAGAGCCCGTGCTCTGCAACAAGAGAAGCCACCGCAATGAGAAGCACCACAACGAAGCGTAGCCCCCTGCTCGCCGCAACTAGAGAAAGCCCGCGTGCAGCAACAAAGACCCAATGCAGCCAAAAATTTAAAAAATAAATAAATTTAAAAAAATAAAAATTTAAGGGTAATCACTGGAGAAAACAAAACAAGATTTAACACGTCCAAACCACGAGCACAAAAAAAGAGAGAAAGACAATTTAATCAACTCAGCAAAAGTAAGGGGAAGAAAACAACAGTGAGAAGGTATAATGGCCAGAAAGTATATGAGACAAAAGGAAGAATGAAGAATTCACACCCTGGGTCCAAACCTGGTCCCTCCTGTTTCCTCGGGGGGTCATTCTGTCCTAAAAGGATGGGTACGTAGCATGGGGACCCCTATTCTAGATACCGGGGCAAGGAGAAAAACATCCACACCTATTCCTGCCTGGAAAACACATACACACTCATTCTTATTCATATTTATATTCTCTCTCACTTAAGGCTTCACTGTCTCGACACAAAAGCAGCTCTTTTCACCAATTATCATAGAGTCACGTGCTTTCCCCTGGCAGGCGGTGCAGCTTTCTGTCCTGGTCTGACAGCACCACGCTCCACAACCTGACTCCCATACCATCTCCCCAGAGACCCTCGGAACTCAGACCAGATCTGTCAGGATTTGCTCCCCAATGCTGCCTTGTTTGTTACTGTTTTTTTAAAAACATGTATTTGGTTTATTTAAGATGTTAGCTCTTATTTTTAACTCTAAAAATTTTTTTATAGATTACTTTTATTTATTTATTTAATTGAAGCATAGTTTATTTACAATATTATGTTAGTTTCAGGCGTACAGCATAGTGATTTGGTATTTTTGCAGATTATACTCCATTATAGGTTACTACAAGATATTGTGTATAATTCCCTGTGCTATACAGTAAATCCTGGTTGTTCATCTATTTAATACATAGTAGTATGCATCTGTTAATCCCATACTCCTAATTTATCTCCCCATTCCTTTCCCCTTTGGTAACCATAAGTTTGTTAGCTATGTCTGTGAGTCTCTTTCTGTTTGTGTACAGATTCACTTGTATTATTTTTTAGAGTTCACATATACGTGATATCATATAATATTTGTCTTTGTCTGACTTACTTCACTTAGTGTGATCATCTCTAGGTCCATCCATGTTGCTGCAAATGGCATTATTTCATTCTTTTTTATGGCTGAGTAGTGTTCCATTGTGTGTGTGCATGTGCGTGTGTGTGCACGTATAGACATATATACGTATATATAGCACATCTTGTTTATCCACTCATCTGTCAATGGACACTTAGGTTGCTTCCATATCTTGGCTATTGTAAATAGTGCCACTATGAACACTGGGGTGTATATATCTCTTTGAATTGTTGTTTGGGTTTTTTATATATATATACCCAGGAGTGGAATTGCTGGATCGTATGGTCGTTATATATTTTTTAGTTTTCTGAGGAACCTCCATACTGTTCTCCATAGTGGCTGCACCCATTTACATTCCCGCCAGCAGTGTAGGAGGGTCCCCTTTTCTCCACATCCTTGCCAACATTCTGTATGTGCAGACTTTGATAACAGCCATTCTGACAGGTGTGAGGTAATACCTCATTATGGTTTTGATTTGCATTTCTCTAAAAACTAGTGATGTTGAGCATTTCTTCCTGTTAGCCATCTGTATGTCTTCTTTGGAAAAACGTCTATTCAGGTCTTCTGGCCATTTTTTGACTGGGTTGTTTTTTTGATATTGAGTTGTATGAGCTGTTTATGTATTTTGGCTATTAGCCCCTTGTCAGTCATATCATTAGCAAATACTTTCTCCCAGTCTGTAGGCTGTCTTCTCATTTTGCTGATGGTTTCCTTTGCTATGCAAAAGCTTTTAAGTTTAATTAGGTACCATTATGTATTTTTGCATTTATTTTGCCTTAGGAGACTGATCCAAGAAAATACCATATAATTTATGTCAAAGAGTGTTCCACCGGGCTTCCCTGGTGGCATGGTGGTTAAGAATCTGCCTGCCAATGCAGGGGACACAGGTTCGAGCCCTGGACCAGGAGGATCCCACATGCCACGGAGCAACTAAGCCCGTGCACCACAACTACTGAGCCTGCGCTCTAGAGCCCGCGAGCCACAACTACTGAGCCCATGTGCTGCAACTACTGAAGCCCGTGCGCCTAGAGCCCGTGCTCCACAGCAAAAGAAGCCACCGCCATGAGAAGCCCATGCACTGCAAGGAAGAGTAGCCCCCGCTTGCCGCAACTAGAGAAAGCCCACGCACAGCAATGAAGACCCAACGCAGCCACAAATAACTAAAATAAATAAATTTATTTTAAAAGAAAAGAGTGTTCCACCTATGTTCTCTTCCAGGAGTTTTCTGGTTTCAGGCCTTACATTTAGGTCCTTAAACCATTTTGAGTTTATTCTTGTGTACGGTGTGAGGGTGTGTTCTAACTTCATTGATTGACATACGGCTGCCCAGCGTTTCCAACACCACTTGCTGTAGAGGCTGTCTTCTCTCCATTGTATGTTCTTGCCTCCTTTGTTGAAGATTAATTAACTGTAGGTGTGAGGGTTAATTTCTGGGCTCTCTATTCTGTTCCACTGGTCTATGTATCTGTTTTTGTGCCAATGCCACACTGTTTTGATTGCTGTAGCTTTGTAATATAGTCTGAAGTCAGGGAGCATGATTCCTCCAGCTTTGTTCTTTTTTCTCAGTATTGCTTTGGCAATTCAAGGTCTTTTGTGGTTCCATAAGAATTTTAGGACTATCTGATCTAGTTCTGTGAAAAAATGTCATGGGTATTTTGATAGAGATTGCATTGTATCTGTAGATTTCTTTGGGTAAAATGGTCATTTTAACAATATTGATTCTTCCAGTCCAAAAGCATGGGATATCCTTCCACTTCTTTGTATCACCTTCAATTTCCTTCATCAATATTTTATAGTGTTTCACCTCCTTGGTTAAGTATATTCCTAGGTATTTTATTCTTTTTGATGTGATTTTTAAATGGGATTATTTTTAAAATTTTCTCTTTCTGATATTTCATTATTAGTGTACAGAAACACAAATGATTTTGGTATAGTAATCTTGTATCCTGCAACCTTGCTGAATTCACTTATTAGTTCTAATAGTATTTGGGTGGAGACTTCTACGGTTCTCTATAAAAATTATCACGTCATCTGCAAATAGTGACAGTTTTACCTCTTCCCTTCCAATCTGGATACCTTTTATTCCTTTTTCTTGTCTGACTGCTGTGGCTAGGACTTCCAATACTATATTAAATAGAAATGGCAAGAGTGGGCATCATTGTCTTGTTTCTGCATTTAGCAGGAAGGTTTTTAGCTTTTCACCACAGAGTATTATGTTGGCTGTGGGCTTGTCATAAATGGCCTTTATTATGTTGAGGTATATTCCCTCTATACCTACTTTAATGAGAGTTTTTGTCATGATGGATGGTGAATTTTGTCAAATGCTTTTCCTGCATTTATTGAGATGATCATGTGATTTTTATCCTTCATTTTGTTGATGTGGTGTGTGATGTATTGCACTGATTGACTTGTGACCTTTAAACCATCCTTGTGACCCTGGAATAAATCCAACTTGATCATGGTACATGATCCTTTTTATGTATTGTTGGATTTGGTTTGCTAATATTTTGTTGGGGATATTTGCATCTATATTCATCAAAGATATTGGCCCATAATTTTCTTTTCTTGTGGTGTCTTGTCTGGTTTTGGTATCAGGGTAACGGTGGCCTCGTAGAATGAATTTGGGAACGTTCCGTCCTCTTCAATTTTTTTTTTTTTTTTTTTTTTTTTTTTTTTTTTTGCTGTACGCGGGCCTCTCACTGCTGTGGCCTCTCCCGTTGCGGAGCACAGGCTCCGGACACACAGGCTCCGCGGCCATGGCTCGCGGGCCCAGCCGCTCCGCGGCACGTGGGATCCTCCGGGATCGGGGCACGAACCCGTGTCCCCTGCATCGGCAGGCGGACTCTCAACCACTGCGCCACCAGGGAAGCCCCGTCCTCTTCAATTTTTAGGAATAGTTTAAGAAGGATAGGTATATGTTCTTTGTATGTTTGGTAGAATTCCCCTGTGAAGCTGTCCAGTCTTAAGACTTTTGTTTTCTGAGAGATTTTTTTTTTAATTACAAATTCCATTTCACTTCTAGTGATTGCTCTGTTCAAATTATCTGTTTCTTCTTTTTTTTTTTTTTTTTTTTTTCCGTACGCGGGCCTCTCACTGTTGTGGCCTCTCCCGTTGCGGAGCACAGGCTCCGGATGCGCAGGCTCAGCGGCCATGGCTCACGGGCCCAGCCGCTCCGCGGCATATGGGATCCTCCCAGACCGGGGCACGAACCCGTATCCCCTGCATCGGCAGGCGGACTCTCAACCACTGCGCCACCAGGGAGGCCCTCTGTTTCTTCTTGACTCCATCTTGCCAGGCTGTATGTTTCTAGAAATTTGTCCATTTCTCACTAGATTGTCCAATTTGTTGGCATACCATTTCTCACTAGATTGTCCAATTTTTTGGCATGTAACTATTCATAGTACTCTCTTATGATTTTTTTTTGTATTTGTGGTATTGGTTGGTATTTCTCCTCTTTCATTTCTTAATTTATTTGGATCCTCTTTTTTTTTCTTGATAAGCCTGGCTAAAGGTTTATCAATTTTGTTTATCTGTACAAAAAACCAGCTCTTGGTTTCATTTATCTTTCCAATTGTTTTTTAAAATCTTTTTTATTTATTTCTTCTCTGATCTTTATTATTTCCTTTCTTCTGCTGACTTTGGGCTTTGTTCTTCTTTTGTAATTTTTTTAGATGGTAGCCTAGGTTTACTTGAAATTTTTCTTGTTACCTGAGGAAGGCCTGTATTGCCATGAACTTCCCTCTCAAATCACTTCTGCTGCATTCCATAGGTTTTGGGAAGTTGTGTTTCCATTTTCATCTGTCTTGAAGTATTTTCTGATTTCCTCATTGACCCACTGTTTTTTTCGTAGCATGTTGTTTAGTCTCCATGTGTTTCTCCTTTTCCTGTTTTTCTTTCAACAGTTGATTTCAGAAACAATACTGTGGTCAGAAACAACACTTGGTATAATTTCTATCCTCTTAAATTTGTTAAGGCTTTTCTTGTGACCTAGTATGTAATCTATCCTGGAGAACATTCTATGTGCACTTGAGAAGAATGTGTATTCTGCTGGTTTTGGATGTAGTGTCCTATAGATATCAATCAAGTCCAAGACCAAGTCTGGTCTACTGTGTCATTTAAGACCACTGTTGCCTTACTGATTTCTGTCTGATCTGTCCATTGATGTGAGGGGAGTGTTAAAGCCCCCTACTGTTACTGTATTATCGTCAATTTGTCCCTTTATGTCTGTTAGTATTTCCTTTATACATTTAGGTGCTCCTGTATTGGGTGTGTATATGTTAAGGAACAGTATATCCTTTTCTTGTATTGATTCCCTTCATCACTATATAATGCCCTTGTCTCTGTTATAGCCTTTGTTCTAGTCTATTTTGTGTGATATGAGTATTGCTATCTCCTCTTTCTTGTCGTTTCTGTTTGCATGGAATATCTTTTTCCATCTCCTCCTTTTCAGTCTGTGTGTCTTTTACCCTGAAGTGAGTCTCTTGTTGGCAGCATATTGAAGGGTCTTGTTTAGTATCCAATCAGCCACCCTATGTCCTTTGATCAGAGGATTCAGTCCATTGACATTTAAACTATAAATATTGATAGGTATGTACTTATTGCCATTTTATTACTTGTTTTCCAGTTGTTTTTGTAGTTCTTCTCTGTTCATTTCTTCATTTCCCTTGTGTGGTTTGATGATTTTCTTTAGTAGTATGCTTGGGTTCCTTTCTTTTTGGTTTTCGTGTACCTATTGTAGGTTTTAGATTTGTGGTTACCTTGGGGTTCCCATATGTTGACCCATAATCATAACTACTTGATTTAAACTGAGTCATTTAAGTTCAAATGCATTCTAAAAGAGCTACATTTTTTACTCTCCTCCCCCCCATTTTGTATTTTTGATATATTTTACATCTTCATGTTTATCCCTTTACTGTTCATTGTAGTCACAGCTGCTTTTACATTTGTCTTTTAATTACATACTGGATTATTTAAGTGATCTTCAATCCTTACTGTATATTTGCCTTTCCTATTGGGATCTTCTCCTTCCTACATATTCTTACTTCTTTTTCATTTAGAGAAGACCCTTCAACATTTCTTTTAGGGTAAGTTTAGTATTGTCAAGTTCTTTCAGTTTTGGCTTGTCTAAGAAATCCTTTCTCTCTTCTTCTATTCTAAATGACAACCTTTTTGGTTAAAGTATCCCAGGTTTCAGCACTTTGAATATATCATGCCACTCCCTTCTGGCCTGCAAAGTTTCTGCAGAGAAATCAGCTGGCAGACCTATCAGGGTTCCCATGTAAATGACTCCTTGTTTTTCTCTTGCTGCCTTTAGAATTCATTATCCTGAACTTTTGCCATTTTAATTATGTATCTTGGTGTGGGTCTGATTGGGTTCATTTTGTTTGGGACCCTCTGTACTTCCCGTACCTGGATATCTGTTTCCTTCCTTAGGTTTAGGAAGTTTCAGTCATAATTTTGATACCCTTCTCTCTCCTCCTTCTAGAACCCCTAAAATGCGAGTGTTGGCATGTTTGATGTTATCCCAGAGATCTTGTATGTTCCTCGTTTTTTGGTTTTGTTATGTTTTCATTTGTCTGTCTACTGTTCTGATTGGGTGATTTCCATTATTCTATCTTCCAGATCTCTTATGTGTTCTTCTGTGGCATTTAGTCTATTACTCGTGGCTTCTAGAGTGCTTTTTAATCTCAGATATTGGATTATCCATTTTTGATTGGGTCTTTGTTGTATTTTCTAGTTCCTTATTAAGAAGATCTGTGTTCAGAGCAATCCTCTTCCCTAACTCAGTTAGGATTTTTGTTACCAATGTTTTGAATTCTTTGGTAAATTGCTTATTTCTGTTACATTATTTTTTTTTCTGGGATTTTCTCTTTTTTCCAATGGAGAGTAGTTCCTCTGCCTTTTCATTTCATTTAACTTTCCCTGTCTCTATGCATTTACCTGAAGCAGTTACCTATGGGGTCCTCAAAGGATGATCCCACGTGGGGGCATCACTATGCAGACTGTTTGCCCAGTGTCTTTGCTGTGAGAGCTGGATTTGATGTGGACACCAGTCACATCTTTCCTCAGGGTATGCTGGCCACTGTCACCTTGGTAGGGGATATGGCTGGAGATGGAGGGGCTAGAGCCTGTGCGGGGCAGGGTACGAGGTGGGACTTCCTCTCTGCTCAGTGGCCATCGCCACCCTGTCGGCGGTGAGGTCAGCAACCAAGCTGCTGGAGCGGAAGCCCTGAGGGTTGGGCTAGAGTTGGCTCTGTGCCCTTGAAGTGTGTGTTTTTCCGTCCCCTGCACTGAGTACTTTGCCCCAAGGAGGGGAGTGCTGAAGCCAAAGGGGCTCCTGTGCTTACAGAGGTCTGATGCGCTGCCTGTGTAGGCGTCTGCAGCTCTGCTCAGATGCAGCCCACGGTCACATCTTTTCCCTGTCTAGTGCTGTGCTATGGAGTGGAGTGGGCAGGGCCGGGGTGTTCACTCAGCTTGGGCTGAGGCATGTGACGAGGTGGTCATGGGAATTCAGGTGGCCACCTGAGTAAGCACCAACAGTGGCTGACATCACCCCACCCAGACCACACCCCAGGCCTTTGGGTCACCTCTGCATCCTCAGATCAAGTCTTTTCCCAGGTCCTGGCTGCCCTAGGTCCAGTGGCGAGGTGTGGTGTGGAGTGGGCAGGGCCAGGGTGGTCGCTCAGCTCAGGCTGGGGAGCGCAGAACAGAAGCAGACACTAAGGCAGACCTCTCCCCTCCCTGCCTGGGGTCAGCCAGCACCCATTGTCCTCACCAGCGGGGAGTCCAGGCTTCTCCAGCCCTTCCATCTGTCCCAGCGGCTCTCCAAGGAACAAGAGGCTTGTCTCCTACATGCAGGACCCCAGGACTAGGATGCCCTGTCTGTGGCTCTCACGACTCACTCCCCAGGGCTGGTGTCGGCCCTGCGATATCCCTTTTCCTCTGAGTCCCCTCCCGGGGGCACAGGTCCCGACCCGCTGCTCTTCTTCCCGTCCCACCCAATTACGTGTGTCTCCTTCTTGCAGCCTTGGATGTCCAGCCATCCTCCTGCCAGTTTCCAGCTAGTGTTCAGTGAGGAGTGCTCCACGTGTGGAGGTATCTTTGTGGAGCTCACGGGGAGGCGAGCTCACACCCTTGCTTCCCCACCTTGGCCTCTTCCTCTGTGTGCTCCTGTTTTGTGACATCGCTGGCAGTAAAACCAGCACTGTGGGGAGTCCCACCCCGTGACCCCGGGCAGCGTGGCTGTGACCACGGCCCCTGGAGCTGGGGCACCGGGCCAGTCCAGCACCTTGATCTTTCTTCTTGAGTTCTCCCAGTGCACATGGACAGCAAGCTGGGCCAGTCGAGAAGCTCAGACTCAGGGGTCCAGTGGAGAAGCCAGAACTGAAACTGAAACGTGCAGGTGCTGGATTTGAAACTAATCTGAAAAGGAGAAACGAGAGAGCTCAGGAGGCCGGGGAAGAGCATCACGTGAGTGTCCAAGGCAAAGGCTCACCACCAAGAAATTCTTTCTGAAAGTAAACGCATGCTGTTTATGCTGAAATTAAACTAAAATTCTCATTTTAACCTCGACAGCATCTTCAAGGACAGCCCACTGCTAAATCTTTAAATAAGTCTACCTAGATTTGCTCTGGTTTCCAGGAAACCTTGTTTAGTTCCGCCAGCCTCTCTCTGCGCGGCGTTCAGGCCCGTTTCCCTCGCTCCCTTCCAACACTATGGTTCTCACTGCTGTCACATATCGTTCTCTCTTCAACGTGGAAATGATCTGCGATAAACCGAGAAGTGAAAAAGAAACGCCAAACACGACGCGAACTGTTAAACACAGATGCGCACCACGGGTACACAGCCAGAGGACCAGAATGGGACAACCCACATGTGCTGGGTGCTCCCCTGTCCCGGGCACTTACTAACTGCGGGACCTGCTGTGAGAAAGTTTTGAGGGCTTTGCTGTGGGGCCCATTTCAAAGGAGTGTGACCTCCCAAGACCTTAAGACACTGACACCCAACCCGCTCCAGACTTCTGCTGTTCGAATCCTTTCATCTGTGATGACACCCGCCGTGGTACCTGTGGGCCCCAGGCTTTGGGGTCAGAGATGATACCGGGGAGGAAGAAGGAAGAGCAGATTCTTTCCTTATTTATAATGTCACATTTTTAACAAATATATGTGGTGTAGCACCAACTGAAACACTATTTCCACATGTTCTCACAGATACAGATGCACTTCATATACCCATGATGTGATAAAACACATTTGACTTTCACAGGTGAGCTATCCTTTCAACACCTTGGAATATTCCTTTAGCGAAATGGTCCTGTCTTTTTAGGTTGCAGTGGTGGAGCAACACTGCTTAGTAAGTACCACGCAACAGGGCACTAGTCAGCAATGATTTCTGAGCACCTCCTGCATGCTGCGTGTTTCACACCTGATGTTTTCGGTGGCTATGAACGTAAGAGACAAGTGACGGCTGTAATGAAACAAAGCACTCTCTCCTCAAATGTAGAACACAGACTAAGCAGGGAAAATTATTTTCTGACTCGTGAGAAATTTACACACCAACACACACCAAAGTATACTTACGTCGTATCTACCAGTGGAAGTTCAATGAGTGTGGATGCTACAATTTCAACCATCAAATTTTATCAGTCTGTTTTTTTTTTCTTAAAAGATAACGGTTAAAAGTTAGAGAGCTATAAAATTTGATCCAAAACAACTTTTGTTTTTCTCCGTTCCTGTGTAATTCATGTGCTCTAAGAGATATGCTTTCAAATAAAGTTCCACATTGCTTTGCTTAGTTAGAGATGGGCTAGTAGCAAGACCACAGACCACGGCAAAACACACGCACACCAAGAGGCATTCTAGTTCAGGGTTACGGTTTTAGTTCTAGCTTAACTCCCAGTTTTAGTTCTAGCTTAAAAAAGTAGGTAAAGCGGTATTTCCATAAGGATAAAAATACCTTAACTGTGTCCTTTTAAATAAAGGTGACCTGAGCAGTTAGGACCCTTGAATTCAAAAGCTCTTGTTCACTTTACCGTTAGCCACTGACATTCTAAAAGAGAAACAACAAACAACTGGTAGCATGGGGCACGCTGGGCAGGGGCAGGTCCCCACTGAGAGACACCACTGCTCGTCATGGGCACACTCTGCGAGCGGGCCTGGGAGTGCGGCGCCGGCTGCCTGCAGGGCTCATCACTGTGCTGACGTATCCCGCGGGGCCCGGCCCAGCTTCATCTCGGGCAGCCACTGCCTGCGGGGTCTTCACAACATCTGTGAGCCTCTGCTACTGACACAGGACTTGAACACACTGGTACGGGTGAGAGGAAGGCACACAGGTGCCGAGCCTGGGCTCTAGTTTCCCCATAAATGGCAAGGTTTTCAATCAGCTAGAGAGAGTAATCTCGAGGGACTCACTCAAATGACCCATCGCCTTCCGCTCTGGCCCGGGCTCCCCCATAGCCTCAGGGCAGCCTCCCTCTGGTGCTTCCCTCCTAAGACTCAGAGGCTGCAAAATCAGGTGCGTGGGACAGAGGAAGGAGGCCGCCCCGGAGATACTTGCCGCTGAGCAGAGGCTTGTTGAGGGTGTACAGGGCGGGCAGGTCCTCTATGTTGGAGATGCGCTGGTACATGGCCCTGGAGAGGTGGTCCCCGTGGTAGAGGCTGCCCAGGATGATGCTGGAGAAGTAGATCGGCTCCACAAAGACGCTGAGCAGGGACCCCTGGATGCCCACCACGTTCCACCTGAAGGCAGAGGGACAGGCTCCTCAGTGCGGCCCTCCGGCCCACGCCCTCCACAGCGGTGTGCTTAGGCGGCACCGCTCACTCTGTGCAAGTGTCAGCCAACTGCAAGGGGGCAGCGGTTAAAATTACCCACTCCGCAGTTTGAAATTTTTAAAAATCTGCTTAAAAATTATCTTCTGCAGGCACGATCTTTGCCTTTATGTTTCCCACGATGACACATTTACTGAAGATTAGCTCTGAAAAGGTATCAACGAGCCACGTTTCTGGTGAGAAAAATCAAGGAAAAATAAATCTTTATTTTATTACTTCTAATAAATAAGAAGGTAGCTGTAGAGGAGCCTCCGGAGACCGGGAACTGATTCCTTCCTGCTCCCTGGTGGCGGGGCCGAGCGCCCTGACCCTGCGTTTGGCTGGCGTGTGTGAGGCACCCCCCACCCCGCCCCGTCACACCACCAACCCTCCAGGGCTTCACTCTCGACACCACCAGACACGCCGCTGCCCGAGTCCCTACACACAGCAGGAGGGCCGCTCTCCGTGGCCTTGGGGGTCCACGTCCAAGCACCCGCGCCGCCGGGTGCTGAGTCTGGGCAGCTGAGGGGCACAAGCCCACGCGCCCCTGGAGCCAGTAGGCCGTCCTATGGGGACAAGCAGCAAGGCAAACACGTGAACCAAGAATTAAAAACTGAGGGAAATCAACCTGAGGGAAGGCAGAGTCCCCGAGGAAGAAGGTGGGTGCCGACTTCAGGGAGGGTCCCGGAGGGGACGCAGCCAGGCAGGCAGGGAGCAAGCGACAGGGAGGCTGGCCGGTCCTGGGGGAGGGGCAGCGGGGGCTCTTCCATCTCAGGCAGGGAGCCCAGCACAGGTCCCACGGGGTCCGCACCCCAGACCGCAGGTAGGAGGCCGCAGGGGAGCTGCTCCTGCACAGCACGTGTCAGCAGTATGTGGGGACAGGGCTGAGGCCTGGGGGCCGGTAGACCCTGAGAGGACTCGGGGAGTGAAGGCAAGGCCCAGGCTCTGCCCTCAGAGCCCCTGCCCGGCCCTGCCCGGCTCCATTCTCACCAGCTGCACTGCGGTGCCCAGTGGATCCGCACCAGTAAGCAGGGCGGCCGGCCCAAACTCCTGAGCTGCCCAGCCTGTGCTCCGTGGCTCAGGCCAAACCCCTGTCACCGGCCTGTGGCCAGCAAACCTGCGGGACCTCCTCTCAGAATAGATCAGGGGCCGCTGCCACGGTCTCTGCTGGACCCAGGTCAGGTCAGGTCACCTCCCTGCCCCCCTCACTGCCCCCTCCCACGGGAAGCCCAGCAAACACACCCCCACCCCCGGGGCCCCTCCCGGACAGTCGCGCGTGACCCTGTGGAAACCCAGGCCTCTTCTCAGCGCAAGCCCTCCCACCCACCCCATCTTCTCCCCAGGAAGCGCCACCTTTCTGGTGCCCTCCAGCCTGTCTGGCCTGGTACCTCCCCCCCGCCCCCCACCCTGTGCTGGGCTGCGCGGCCGCAGTGCCCCCACCTCGGTCTCTGTAGAGAGCCCCTCTCGCGGCGGCCCTCCCTCAGCTGCCACTTGAGCCCACCTGGCCCCCCCGCCCCCCCAACCTCCTGCAGCACTTACCATGCGCCACCACCCGCCCTCCCGTACATACACACCACGTGGAGGGGGACTGGACTGTTTAGTTCACTGGAAATACCCCAGCACTTAACCTACACGCCTGGCATACACAGATCAATACGTGCTGAATGGACAAATCCTCAAATTGCTACATCCCATCCCTCCCACCCTCTAAAGAGGAAATTAAAATACACGTTTTCCTATCTAGCGAGGAAAAGCAAGAAACATTCGGTGCTTACAAAAACCACAGGGAAGGGCCTCCCTGGTGGCGCAGTGGTTGAGAGTCCGCCTGCCGATGCAGGGGATACGGGTTCGTGCCCCGGTCTGGGAGGATCCCATATGCCGCGGAGCGGCTGGGCCCGTGAGCCATGGCCGCTGGGCCTGCGCATCCGGAGCCTGTGCTCCGCAACGGGAGAGGCCACAACAGTGAGAGGCCCGCATACCGCAAAAAGAAAAAAAAAAAAGAAAAAAAAAAAAAAAAAAAAAACCACAGGGCACCCTTTCTTATGTAAATCAGAAGCTGCTTTGTGGGTTTAGGCCATACTAAGCTGAATTCAGACCCCTGGGGCAAACCTGAAAACAACAATCCGGCAGAAACCTATACTTGTTACAAGCCGTTAGCTCTGAATACATGCTTCGTGGAGAACTCCAGGCGCAATTGCTCTGCGGAGGCCCTGGTGGGCAACGGTCTGGCACACCAGCCACTCCGCTGCATCTCCCGCCAGTGACCTTCCAGGAAAGAGCGAGGATGTGCGCGCTGCAGCCCGCCGCCCCAGGGCAGCCCTCTGTGAAGACGAGACACTGGCCCCACCCCACGAGCCTGCCTCACAGGGGCTGCAGTGCGGGCGCCCCAGCACACAGGCGTCCCTCCTGCTCTGTCACTTCTCGGAGGTCGTGCTGTCACGTCCCCGGCCCAGCTCCCCTGTGCCGACCTACAGCTTTCCCCCCGATCCCGGGGGGCACAGCCAAAACCCCCCTTCGCCCTCCTGGCCCACCTCTGAGTCTGCGCCCACACAGTGAAGGTGGCAGACCTCCAGCGCTCTGAACAGTCAAGCTGCTGCCCTCGGGCAGGTGGTCTCTGCTCCCCCCACCTCTGGGCTCAGCAGTGCCGAGAACTCCCGCCCTCCCTCCCTCCCACCCCCGGCCCAGCCGACAGAACTCACCCAGAGGTGGGGAGCCCCCCGCGGGCCCCTCCTACCCCGAGCCCCACGCTGCTCCCGGGACTGCCCTCCAGATGGATCCCGGCAGCAGGGCTCACCTCCCCCACCCCAGCCCACTGTGGCCTCACTCCAAAGCCCGCCCACTGCCCTTGTCTCCACCTGGAACCATTTGTGGGAGGTGGCCCCGGCCCTCTGTAAGAGCCAGGTCAGCCCTCCCCGTACCTGCTGTGTGGGACTCTTCACTCTCCCACGGAGGGGACGGGAGCTGGCCGCCTCGTGGCGCCATCCGGCCACTTGTTGGTGTGATACTAACCACGCCGGATTCATGCTGACCAGGTGACTCGGGAGGAAGGGGCTGGCGGCCAGGGGAACCAACCACAAGATTAGAGGGTGGTTCCGGGAGGGGAGAGGAGCTGGGGTTGAGTTAATCACCAAGGACCAAGGATTCAATCCGTCTGTATAGAGACCCCTGAGGACAGGGCTGGAAGCCCCCTGGCTGAGGGGTGGGCCCCTCCTCCCACGTACCCCTTCCATCTGGCTGATCGGTGAGTCTTCCTAGCAACCTACTGAACCCATGGATGGTCGATCGGGGACCCTCAATTTGCAGCCAAGTCAGGGGCGTGTGGGAACCTGACACCCAATCCCAGCCCCCGTGTCTGAGCGGGGGCAGCTTCACGGGCCGAGCGCTAGCCCTGGGTGGTGGAGCCACAGGGTTGGGAAGGGGGCAGGCCAGGGCACTTATCCCCACGCTGTCCCCTTCCTCCTGCCTCGCGTCTGCTTATTCTTCGATGTGACGACCATCGTACACAGTGAAAGGCACAGATCTTAAGGGTCTGGGTCCCCGAGTTTTGACTTTCATGTGCATGGGTGGAACCCCCATTTCAGTAAGATGGAACGTTCACAGCCCCCCAGCAAAGGCCCTTCCAGTCCATGCCTCTGACTTGCTGAGCTGTGGGAATTATCTTTATAAACCTTTTGCTGGTTATGTGAGTCAGATCTCTTTTCCCAGCGTGTGGCTTTTCTTTCCAATATATGTATGGGGGTTTTGGTAAATAAGTTTTAAAATTTCAATATGGTCAAATTGATTCATGGTTTTCTTTCTCATTTGGGCTTTCTGTGCCCTGTTGAAGAAGCCTGCTGAGGTGGAGGCCCGCCAGCAGTGCTGCGCACCACGGTGCAGCCCCGGGTCTTTATCTGTCGGCAGGTGCCTCTGCGCACATGGCCCTGGTTCAGGATGGACGCCAGCGGGGTCACCTCGTCCACGAGTCCCCCACGTGGCACAGACCGCAGCTGCAGCCCCGCATCCCTTCCCTTCTGAGCAACAGGGCCTCCATCCCCCTCCAGACGGCAGCTAACCCAGGCTCCTCCGCAAGGAGACGCGGCCGCACACCAGGTCCTCGGTGGTGAAACGCAGCTGCCCTGCCAGCCCGAGCCACTGGAGGCCTGCCCGTCTGGCCCTCCTGCTGCTGGGGATTTGGCCAGCTCTGGGCACCGGGGAGACCCTGAGGACAGGCGACACAGTGGCGGTGCAGGAGGACAGAACCTGGCCTCGGGGTGACCAGCCGACCACAGCAGCTCCGGGTGACCTGTTCCCAAACTTGATTTCCATGAGAGATCAATAAACTTCTATCCAGTTACGTTTCCTCCTCGGTGTAGGCGAACCTGCTCACAACTGGGGCACCATGTACCCGGATGTCCCTCTCCAGGTCTGTGCTCTGTGACACCTCCCTGCTGCCTTTACCACTCAGCTCGACGCGGTTACTTTTCCACTTGAGTGTCAAGTGCTACGAAAAATGATGAGACTTTGATTGAAGTTATAGATTTGGAAAAAACCGATCAAGCTATTAAAAGTACGATTGGATTCAGTGTAAATGTGAGTGTTTTTATAATTGAGGATGGCTTGCCATTTTGTTTTCCTTCCTGGTCTGGTTTGGGGATACAGGTGGTAGGCAGCCCACAAAATGAGCTGCAGTTCTTTCCCTACTTTCCTAATCTGTAGAAATGAGTATATAAACAGGGATTGCTGCCCCCCACATGCAGAGCCTCTCACAGAAAAGCCTCCTGGGAGACCTGCGTCCTCTTTGTCCACAGCCACCTCTTTGACTTGCTTCAATTTATCTATTTCTTGGGAGTGGGGGGTGACTGGTTTAATTAATGGCTAGAATTCCATTCAAATTTTCTACCTATGCTTGAGTCAATTTTACAAATGTACACTTTTCTAAAAAGTTTTTATTTCATCTCAGTTTTAAAAGATATCGGTAACACAGTGTCCGTAATTCTCACTGTAACTACCTGAGCACACTTCCGTTCCTGCTGAATCCCTGACCACCCGCTTTTCTTCCCCTAATCTGGCTTGGCTGGGCCTTGTATCTTGGTCAGACTTGCCCAAGTCCTGCCGATTTCATTATCTTTTTCAAAGCAGCAGCACTGGGTTTCGTTGCTCCACACCGCTCATCTCTGTTGCATCTAATAATAATTTCTGGTCTTTATCGTTTTCTTTTTTCTACTTACTTGGATTTGCTCTATTGTTCTTTTCTGACTCAGTAGCTGTGGGGCTTTCTGTCACTTACTTACAAGCATTTCCTAACTTCCACTGCGACCTCTTCTTCTGTGAGCTGCTGAGGGGTAGCTGACACACAGCGCCCCGCACGTGGTTAAAGCACAGGGTTTGGGGAGCCCTGATGTTTATACACCCCTGAGACCACCCCAGAGTCTCCTCACACCTTGCTCTAGGCCTTCCTCCTGCCCCCTCCTGCTCTGGCCCCCTATCCCTGGGCAACCACTGATCTGCTTTCTGTCACTGTGAGGTAGTTTGCACTTTCTAGAAATTTACAGACAGGGAATCACACAGTAAGCACTCCTTTGGTTTCCCGTACTCTGCATAGCTATTTTGCGATGTGCCCATGTTGCACTGACTGTACCTCACTGTTTATTCTGTCCCTTGCCTGAGCAGTGCCCCGTGGCACAGACACACACCCTGCTTATCCTGTTTATAGACTGACAGCACTTCGGGCTGCTTCCAGCTTTTGACTTGTACAGGGAAGCTGCTGTGTGAGTCTCTGGGGACACTGCTTCCCTTTCTCTCGGGAAACAGGAGTAGAATGGCTGGGGCACACGGCTGCCAAGCCGTCCTCAGAAGTGGCTGCAGCATCAGTCCCCAGCCTGGGAGGATGGTGCTCCAGCTCCTGGGGTCCCCGCCGTGCCGGGCAGGGGTCCAGCCTCAGAGTCAAGCAAGTGCCTTCACAGCCCTCCTGCACTCCCCGTGATCAACGACGTGGAGCGTCTTCTCGTGTGCTAATCTGACATCTTTTTTGGTGAAGCGTCCATTAAAATATTTTGCCCGTTTTAAAAATTGCTTTTCCCCCTTGTTGGGTTTAGAGGGTCTTTATATATTATGGATACAGGTCCTTTATCAGATATATGATTTGTAAATATATTTTTCCAGTCGGTGACTTTATTTCTCATTCTTAACAGTGTCTTTCAAAGAAGTAATTTTTAATTTGACGAGGTCCAACTTATCACTTTTTCCTTTCATGGAGAGTGCTTCTGGTATCGTGTCTAGGAAATTGCCTATCCCAGTTGCCAGGATTTTCTCTTGTTTTCTTCTAGAGCTTTTATACATTTAGGTCTATGACACATCTTCAATTAATTTTTGTATATGGTGCAAAATATCAGGTTCATTTTTTTTGTTTCTACATAGGGATGTCCAATTGTCCCAGCACCATTTGTTAAAAAGACTGTTCTTTCTCTACTGAATTGGCTTTGAACCTTGGTCAAAAATCATTTGTGACAGACAATGAACATGTAGAACTTGAAATTAAAAACACAATACCAGGCTTCCCTGGTGGCGCGGTGGTTGGGGGTCCGCCTGCCGATGCAGGGGACACGGGTTCGTGCCCCGGTCCGGGAGGATCCCACATGCCGCGGAGCGGCTGGGCCCGTGGGCCATGGCCGCTGGGCCTGCGCGTCTGGAGCCTGTGCTCCGCAGCAGGAGAGGCCACAGCAGTGGGAGGCCCGCGTACCGCAAAAAAAAAAAAACAACAACACAATACCATTTACATTAACACCTCCCAAAATCAAATATTTAGGTACAAATCTAACAAAACACATTCAAGGCCTGTATGAAGAAAACTATAAAACTGACAAAAGAATCAAAGAACTAAGTAAATGGAGAGATATTCCATGTTCATGGATAGGAAGACTCAATATTGTCAAGATGTCAGTTCTTCCCAACCTGATCTATAGATTCAACACAAACCCAATCAAAATCCCAGCACAGTATTTTGTGGATGTTGGCAAACTGATTCTAAAATTTATATGAAGGAGCAAAAGACCCAGAACAGCCAATACAACACTAGAGAACAAAGTTGGAGAACTGAGACTATCTGACCTCAAGACTTACTACGAAGCTACAGTAACTGTGATATTGTGATTCATGAGAAGAGTATACTTGGTCATTCAGATGACCAAAAATATATTTTTCTTATATGTATTTGGTCTTCTTCTGCGGTTCCTGGCTCATAGCTCCCAAACCCTTGAAATTTCCTAAGTGATTAGAGCCATAAAGGTGTCTTATGTTAATGAGGTGAATTCTGTCACCCACCTAAGGATGGGGGCTGGTTGTCTGTGGGGCCAACTACATGATTATAGAAGGTGGGAACTTTCAGTCCTGCCCCCCTGATCTCCTGGGAGGGGAGGGGGCTGGAGGTTGAGTTCAAATACCAATTACCCATGATTTTAATCAACAGTGCCTTTGTAATGATGCCTCCATAAAAACCCAAAAGGACAGGGCTCAAGAGCCTCTGCCCACAGAGACCTCACCTTTATCCCCTCAAGGTGACCCCCGAAGCATCTGTTTAGAACCTTAGTCCTTCAGAGAATCTGTGGAACACATGAGGTAGGAAATGGGGGCGAAGCACCAGTGTTTCTGGAAATGGCAGCATGCACCCCAGGTACTCGGTGGGGTGGGGGGGTGCTTACCGCGCCATCTTGTCACTGCAGGACATGGTGAGCAGCCGCTCCCCTTGCAGCACCCCGTCCCACGTCTGGATGCTGGCATTTGAGCGGACTGGGATCGTCCCCTCACCAGACTCTATTTTCGTCCGCAGCTGTCCTCGGGCTTTACGATTCGGATGTCTGTCTGCTGGTTCTAAGACAGAAACATAAGATCCTCTTGAGAGGGTCCACCGGTAGTTGACCATACACTTAACTCACTGAAAAGCACATCTAACAACACCCTATTGATTCAAAATACACTTTACACTTATGTGTGCATATGTTTATGTTATATACACATAAGATATGTGTGTACAATGTAAGTACATAAAAGTGGACAGGAGGGTATATTACAAACCAAATTCAAGAAGGTGGTCTCCTTAGTGGTTGGGAGAAAAGAAGGCTTCCACTTTAATCAAAATGATTTATTTCTATCATTAGAAACGAGTTGAAGCAGACAGGACAAAATGCTAACATTTGCTAATTCTAGGTGATAGATATTTGGGTATTTGCTATATTTCTTTGCTGTATATTTAAATTTTCAAAAATAAATCTATAATGATGCAGAAATAAATTCATAGGAAGCATTCACAAACATCCAGAGTGATTATCTCCAGGTTATAAGAATATGGAGTGATTTAAATTTTCTTTTTTATGTTTTAAAAATATTTAGAAAGTTTCTTTTTTATGTTTTAAAAATATTTAGCAACTTTCTACAGTGGGTATATGTTGCTTTTATAATCAAGAAAAATAATGTAATCAGATGTTCTATTTGGAATAAATAATGCTTAAGCTTGTGAGAAGGGATGTGGGCACAAACTCCTATGAAACAAGAGCACTAACAAAAGTGAGAACAAGGGGGGATGGAGGGCACGTGGTGGCCACCAGCCTGCACCTGCTTTTCTAATTTGATTACACACTCATTAAACTACGACTCCCCAGAAACATGGATGATGACGTACACTTCCAATTCAGAGACAGGTATTACCCAAATTTAAAAACTGAAAACAATTTTGATCTAATATCCTCACTCTATTCTAATTTCTCATTAGAATCCACATTTTCATTCATTAAAATTTCAACTTACTGAGAAGAAAAACCTCATGTTTTTGTATATTCCTACCAGGTCCACATCCAAGGTTGAAATTTTTAAAGAAGAAAGGGTATGAATGTAGGTTTATTCTTTTCTCTGTTATAGCACGGTCATGAATTTTCTTGAGACACTGTGGCCGTGGACGAGCCTGGTGCCATACCTTCCAGGACGGGCTCGTGTGGCGAGAAGATCCTGGCATCTCCACAGGGGGAGGTGCTGATGTACAGATGGAACCGGACGTTCTCCTTCAGCTTAAAGCCTCCCCGCTCGGATTTCTCAAAGATGGATCTTTTTTGATCATCTTTGCTACTGAAAGGAAACAAGTTGCAAAGATAAACTTTAAAGCTGAATACAACCAAAATTTAGTCTGTCATAGCTT
The DNA here is from genome assembly GCF_964341445.2 of Mesoplodon mirus. Taxonomy (NCBI): domain Eukaryota; kingdom Metazoa; phylum Chordata; class Mammalia; order Artiodactyla; family Ziphiidae; genus Mesoplodon; species Mesoplodon mirus. The sequence continues at coordinate 146,084,862 of NC_138982.1, read as the reverse complement.
ACGATGATTTGCAAAGGCCAGTGTTTTCAACGGGGTAAGATAAGCTTGGAGTGGGGTATTTATTTTATATGTTAATGATAATTAGCACAGTTCCTGTCTGGTCCCCAGTGGGACAGGCCATCAATACGCAAGTAACCTCTCCTCCTCATTCATGACCTCAGAACAGAAAGGAAGCGTGTCGGATGTGGCCTGTGGTGAGAAGCAGTCAGGTCCACGGTCAGCCGTTCCGGGCACAGTGACCGGGGCAGCACTGCCCACCTCCCCAGCACTTATTTCTGCATAAATGGAAGCTCGGGGTCTGAAACACAGACACGGCCCCTCTGACTACACGTGTGGCGTGTGTGTACATGCAAGCGTGTGTGTCATAAGTCAGCTTCACGGGGAGATGGGATCCAACCTCACTGTTACCCAGAAAGGTACCAGGTTGAGAAGGTTTCAGTGCTTACAGAAGCAGTGGAAAGTTTTGCAATACATTCTGATGAGAGGTCAATTAAAAACAAAAAAGGAAAAAAAAACCAGCTTCCTTTACTTATTTACTTGTTAAACTTACTTTAAGTAAAGCTCAAGTTGTGTGTAAAGAAACCTAAGCAAGGATCTTCGAGATATGATTTCTGCGTGGCAGTCGTTCAGCGCAAGGCCGCGATCACTCATGTACTCGCCGTTAATACACTTTGTTCCTGTGGAAACACTGATCACCTTGGCATCCTTCACATCTGTGCCTGAAAAACAGAAGAGAAGTCGTTCCTCGCTATTCCTTGCCACGCCCGGGCTGGACCCGCATCCCTAGGGACTGATCTGGGAGATGTCAGCTCATTTTCACACCCTGCCACTGACCCTCACCTGGGCATGCTAACGGGCCCCCAGAGCCTTGCTTTTGCACATTCTGGGAGGGTAACCCTCCCCACTCTTGCGTGTACAGATTCTACTTGGGAAGTTACTTCACCTGGAACGCACTAGTCTTTTCTTGAACACTCCCCAGTGGACACGGGGAGCACTGTGTAGAGGTAGACAGACTGGCCTGGTAATGAATCCTGGAAGTAACATCAAAGCACTGCAGAGGCTGGGAGGACTGCCTGACACTCACCCCGGGGGCCCAGGAGTCATGCAGGGGGCTGTCTAGCGGTCTGGCACCGTTTAACTGCACGGGGAGTGAGTGCAGCCGTCAGCACTGGGGAACCTTGGGAGCCATCACTCTGATATGCAGGTGTCGACAGACAGACCACGTAGGACAGGGTGTAGGCCCTGCGCGCGGCCTGTCGGGGAAGGCACCTCACTTTCCTCCCATGTCCTCCGAGGCCCATCCTACCGCTGTCTCCATTTGCAGATGAGGGGACTGAGGCACAGGGCCATCACAGTCGGCCTGGGGATTTGAACCAGGTCTCCTGACGTCAGGACCACATGCCACGCGCAGCGTTGTGCTGCCGTCAGGCGTAAACCGTGGCTTCCAGCGGAGGGTCCCAAGTGCAACACACACTATGGGGCAAAATGCCCCCACGAGGTAACATGCCCCTTCTGAGGCGGTTAAAACACCTGGATGAAACCCACAGGCTCGCTCGCTCACTCCCGTCGCCGGGAAGGGCAGTGCCTTGCTTAGGGAACTACGTCATCCAGCAGCACACACGCTCACCGTTACGTGTGTACAGGATGACAGCAAGGAGACGGAGGGAGAAGAGGGAGAAAATACAGGCAGCAGAAGAAACACTGAAACCCATGTTACTGTTCAGAGCATCCATCCCACCCGCCAGACAGCTCTCGGCTGTGCCAAGGGAAAGACACAGCAGGAAAATGAGATCCTGTCCTCTGGGGCATGGAGCGTGATCAGCGCCGAGGATCACAGAATCAGGTCCTGTCCATGATCAGAGGTGAACTACGCCTCAGGAGAACGGGACGGGCAGTCGCACCATGGGAACTGGGGTTGCCCCTGCCCGCCGGGTGTAGACAGATCAACCACCCCATGCCACCCCCCTCTCTGGCCTCTTCGTGGCTTCCTGCACACGGCAGGCCAGTCTTGGCCAGCTGGGCTGAGCAGATGCTCCGAGAAGAAAGGGACGGCCCCAGACTCAGCCCCAGGGAGCAGAGGGTCCTCCCGGCCACCCAGGGATGCAGGCACTGGCCGAGGCCGTGCTTTCCTGCTCCCAGGAGGGATCCACGGAGACGCCGCTTGGCGGGCCCACTCCTGGGATGTGGGGAGAGGACTCAGGGAGGGTTCCCTTCGCTGCTGGGACTTAGACACAAATTTTTTTTTTTTTTTTTTTTTTTTTAGACACAAATTTAATAGGGCTTCTTCTGCTATCCCAAAGCGTGCTGTACCCCCCCAGATTTTCTACTCTTGCTAGGGCTTCCTCTCTCACCCATAAAAGTCACATGGAAACTTATCTGGCAGCGTTAACATTAACAGATAAATCAGATTAAGTCCTACTTTCAAGTGAAGTAAGAACTAACAGCTCTCCTGCAGGTTTCCAGGGTCAATCAAGGCATTCACATAAGATTACAGGGAGCAAATATTAATACAGGACTCCTTCTCCAGATGAAAACCTTAGGTTAAAAAGATGAACCTGTAGGGGAGAAATATAAGCGCAGTTCCTCTGTTTGCACATGGTAAACATTTTGAAGGAGAATGAAAAAGTGACCTCCTGCTGGCGTCACAGAGATTTTTCTAGACTGAAAGCATTTCACCTTCATTAAGCATGAAAACAGGCAGGTGCACACACCGCCAACACGGTTACCTGTTGTCATGACGATTCCAGCAAGAACTTTCCTGCGCGCGTGGGGGGCGGCGAAGTTGTCCGTCAGGTCCCCAAACTTCTCCAGAACCAGGCGAGCCACGGCATCGGCTAAGACCTGCAGACCAAGCAGAGGGTTAGTGCTCCCCTCGGGGTCACGTTCTGGGGCCTCTCCTCTGGAACCACACAGGTAAGTCTGGCAAACGAGTGTGTGTGTGTGTGTGTGGGTGGGTGGGTGGGTGTGTGAGTGCGCGCGCACATTTTTCCCTCCCAGACATTCCTTGGAAACAGACGCCCAAGGGGTGTGCGAGGGTCTCTGCAGAAGGACAGTCTGGAGCCCGACCGCATGGGAGCCAGCACCTGAGCAGGTGAGGCCTCCTCACACCAGCCCTGCCCCGGGGGAGGGACCCAGGCCCAGAGGCGAGAGCGCCTGCCTGGTCACCCCCCTCCCACCCTCTGCGGCTCTGAGTCCCGCAGCCACAGCCCCCGCCCGAGTGGCAGGGCTTCCGGAAGAAGTGAGATCACAGGAGGTGCGGCCCAGTCAGCTCAGGGCTGGCGAGGCCCCATGGGGGACACGTGGGAAGAGAAAGAGGAGGTCTGAAGGGCGGTCACACTGCAGGATCACTAAGCTCACAGCACCTCCCCGCCAAAGGCGCCCGGTCCATGTGTGTCTCAGTGATTTCAACATCTAAAACTAATTACCGTGGCCCAGTCACTCAGAAACCAGCACCGCTTAGAGCCTGCAAGGGCATTTGTCACTTAGATCGAATGACACCAGAACGCACCAGAGGCTACACTTGTACAGGGCAAGTGTAGTGTGACTTTAGAAGACGTCTAGTGGTGCATTTCCAGGTCAGGGAGCCACTGGACCGAAGGGAGTGCTTCTCAGAAGCAGACACATTGGTGAGAGTTTGGACATGGTCCTACTTTCACAGCTTATGATTCATCTTGGATAGAACGGACCCTCGGTGTTTTGGGAAACGATGCCTGATGGGAGGTGTGTTCCAGGAGCCACGCGGGACCCACGTCCCACCAGCTCACACTGGTCTGGAGTCCCCAGCTGGGCCCTCAATAAAATACTGCCAAATGAACAGAAGAGCCACCTGTCCTAAATGGTGGCTTCTCTGGGAAGAAGCGTCATCAGGATGTTTTCACCTGCCACTGCACCAGCAACAAGCCCCAGAAGGCGGTGCTCAAGGCCAAAGGCACAGAGTGTGGCAAGAGCAGGGGATGGGGCCCCACTCTGCATCCTAGACAGAGGCACAGAGGGCGGAGGTGTGCAGGCAGGAAAGGTAGCGAGGCCATGGACAGAAAGTCAGGATGTGCAATCACACAACGGCGACGATGCCCTCCGGTGGGAAGAGAAGAACAGCAGGAGGGGAAGGGGAAGCCAGAGGAGACAAAGGCCCGCTCCATGCGAGGTGAGGCGGGGCTCCGAACTCTCAGAGAAAAGCAGAAAAGCGTGGAGTCGGGCACTTGCACTGACAGCCTCTGCCCAGGCCAGCCCTCCCGTCCCCCGAAGGGACTGGGTGTGAAGCAATCTCCCTCTAGATTCGAGGCAGATATGATAACAAAGGGTACATGCTCTCAAAGTCAGCTCGAGGCTGGGCCCCGCGCAACGGCTCGGTCCAGCCACGTCCACCAAGTTCACTGACAGACCGCCCTGCACACACCACGTGGGCAACGCTGTCTGATTTTAAACCCTCTGATGCCGCCATGTACGCCATGGAGGCAAAAAGTCCTGAGACCAGGGATGGCCAACCCACGCCCTTCAAGGGCTCCACCAGCAAGACAGCAGGACGTTTCGCCCCCTCTAGACCATGCGTCTGGAAATTCCCCAGGGAAAGAGTGTAAGGACTGACCCTCTGGAGGCCGGCCCAGGTCCTGCGAGGAGGACACGACTACTTCCTGAAGTGCCGCTCGGGGGCTGGGAGCCACCCTGGGGGCCCTGTGATGGGGCGGGCTCGGGCGGGGGGAGAGACGGCTCCACTTCCCCAGACCTGGCTGGCCTGGGCCACAGAGGCCACTGGGCAGGGCGGAGACGGCCCCTCCCGAGCAAGGCTCCACCAGCCAGGGGCCCTGGCCACTGCTCCCCACTGACCCCACAGCCAGGGCAGAGGCAGGCTGCCAGCGCACACGCACACGCGCACACCCGCGCACACGCACACGCAGACCTCTGCCCGCCTCCCTGCCTGCCCCCCGAGGTGTCACCCACGCAGAACCAAGCACCGGGGGTCACGGCCTTTGATGAGTCCGGTCTCTTCACATGACAGCCAATGGTAAGGGAAGACAGGGCCACTGTGGCTCAGGCTGAAATACTCTATCAAACAGTAAACCTGAAAACAAAAAATCCCTTGGGAGCTAGTGCCACCGATGTGTAAAACGATAAAGGGACTAATGGTTCTTATGAATAATATTAACAAGAAGTGAATACACGGGAAGTGGTTACTTGGCTCATAAAAAATCAGCGAAATACTTTGAATATGTTACTTTATACTGATGCTGTATTTGGTTGCTTTAAGCGAAAAAAAATAAATTTCCTTTTTTTAAAACTGAGAACTACTGGTCCTCTCGGGTGACAACTGCACAGAGGTCACAGAAAGGCAAGACGGAAGCGGAGTCTCCTGCGGGAATGTGGGCTGTCCTGTCAATTCGGAGTCCTTCATTTTTTCTCCTCAGATCAGTGTGTATTTTATCTTCAAAGTGAATAATACTTTGACAGAAAGGAATAGAGAAGAGGGTCAGACTTTCTCCCTGAAAGAAACATTTTTACAATAGACTGGAATAATTTTGGATTTCCAGGAAAAGAAGCAATAAATAACCGAAGGGTTCTAGGGTGCTGAGATGACAACTAAACATCATTTCCTCCTTCCTTATCCTCAGAGCCCACCCTGAAATGTCCCCTCTCTTCACCCTGAAATTTCATCCTGATATGCCCCCTTCTCGCCCTGTCCAAGATCAAACTAAGAGGGGTGCCCACCTCCGGCTGAGCAGGGGAGCCACAGGGACCCCTCGGGGAACTCCAGGTGCCGAGACACCCGGGCACCTGGCAGGCTCTGGAGCGCTCGCAGAGGCCCCGACGCCCCCCTTCTGACGTGTGCTCGCCACTGCTGCGGCTCGGCCTCTGCCTGGACAGGATCCGCGAGGCGCTGGCACTTGGCCCAGACTTGGGTTTCAGCTGCTGACCCGCCAGCCTCACCTGTCCCGTACCTGGGTCCCAGGTGAGACATGGAGGGGGGACCCTACTGAGCTGGGGCAAGGTGCCAGGGCTCCGGCCCTCCCCTCCCCTCCCGTCTCCTCCACGACAGGCGGCCGTGGGCTGTGGTCGCCCCAGGGGCAGGCGGCACAGGGAGGGCACCTCGGCCCACCCACCGTGGGCGGCACTGACCACACCGCACCTGACGGCCCTGGCTGGGCTTCACAGCGGCCACACAACCGGCACAGTCACGGGAAGGCCGCCCGGCGGCCAGACTTACCAGGACCTCCCCGTGCCGAGGACAGAGCGACGAGAAGACACCAGTGACCACGGCCACCGCACCCCGTCTAAGAGCATGAGCAAGATGCGGCCGCGCCCGGGCGGCTTTCCTCACCTGTGGCGAGTGCAGCTGGAGGCCCTCGCTGGGGACAGGCTGGCGAGACGGGGTCTGGTCCAGGCGCAAGTTAAAGACAGTGGCCAGGGCGGACCGCGCGGCCCGGGCCTTGGCGAGCTTCTTGCTCCTCCCTGAGCCTTCGAAGAACTGCCCGTCCACAACCACGGACAGGACGAAGTTTTTGGCGTGGCTCTCCCCGCTCTCCGAGAGGAAGTCGTACTTCAGTCCCGGGCGCAGCTCGTTCAAGATCATCACGGGGTTCTTCCCGCTCGGGGGTGGGAACGGCGGGGGCACGGGGAGGGGCGGCTGGGCCAGGCTGGCAGGCACGGGAGATGCAGCCAGGCTGAGGTCCCCACTCGAGCTGAAGGAGTCGTCGCCATTGGCGCCCAGGTAGAAGGGCACATCCGGCCTGTCCGGGGTCTCGAAGCCATTGAAGAGCGCGTCGGGGAAGTCGGCCTGGTCGGACGTGAAGTCTGCGTTGGCGGACAGGCTCCGGCCCATGGCCAGGTGGGCCTCAGAGGCGTTGGGAAACTGGACGAAGGAGCGCAAGGCCTTCTCGGCCGCGTGCAGCTTGGCCTTCTTCTTCGTGGGCCCGGAGCCCTCGAAGACCTGCCCGTTGACCTCGACGGACATGACGAAGAGGGGAGCGTGCACGGGTCCCGTCTGCGACAGCAACGTGTACTGCAGGCCAGGCTTGATCTCGTTGAGCTGCATCAGCGCGTTCTTGGGCAGCGCGGGCCCCGGCGCCCTCCTCCGCTTCTTCAGGCGGAACTTGGAGTGGCCATTGCTGCTCTCGTCCAGGGCCCGCTTCCTGCCGGCGCCCCCGCCGCCCCCGTTGGAGAGCGGGGCACCCTCGCCAGGCCCCGGGGCGCTGCCGTCCTTGGGGGGCGCGCCGTCCAGACTGCAGTTTTCCTTAACATCTGTGCTGCTCGAACCTGCGGTGCCCAGAAAGAGTAACTTACAACGCCTTCGTTGCAGGATCTTGTAAATGCAAAATTTATAGATTCCTTTATCGCCCTTTGTAACTGGTTAAGTGATGTGTGCTTATACATTTTGTTCCTGGCTGCATACGTGTGGAGCTGTGCATTTAACCACAGAGCCATCCACCTAAATTGGAATAATTGGAGTAATTGGACGTTCTGAGAAATAATGAGAAATAATAACTAACCCTGTTTCTATTTAGTATCACGGGACTGCTTTTGCATTAAAAGGTGAATTTTTAAATCATCTTTTTCTAGGAGAATATTCCGAAACATCTAGAGGAATTTTATTCAAGTTTATCAAAATGTGGGATGATAAACTAACCCAGAAAGACCTTACATTAATAAATCTAATATCAGTATTGACAAATGTACACTTTATTTGAGCATTTTCTTCCTTTTCAATGCCATCTACTCTCATACTATACTCATGTTGGGCTTTCAATTGCAGCCTTTCTCAGAAAAGAAGACATTATTTAAAACATGCATTCACAAGTTACTTAGTTTTTCTGGTTTAAAATATGCAATTAATATGTGCAGTTATTTGGTTTGGTTCATGGATCTTAGAAAACTGCTTATGTAAAGTATTCTGGCCTTTTAGAAATTATTAAGGATATAGCTTCACTTCTAGTATTCATTTAACATTTTCTCATTATGGATGGGGACTGATTTGCCTCTGAATCCTTAATACATCCCATGATAGAAAAACATATATAAGGCAAGATAGGAAGAGAGACACTGCAGACAGCCACCGCGCTCTAACTTCCCAACTGAAGGTGGCACCTTTGTCTTTTTTAGAAAAACAAATAGTTGATGGATTTACAGAATAATTTAGTTATCCTACCATTTAAAGGTAGTTTATTTTTACAATTAATAAAGATAATTTTAGAACTCTAAAAGTTCATGGCAAAATAAATATGATTTTAATTGCAAAAAGGGGAATAAAAAAGCATTCACCCTCCCCTTTAAGTTTACCCGATAAAGCTTTTGTAAAAGAGAAAAAGAAGTAACTCCTTGTTTTCCTGGTTAGTTTGCACACACTGTTGGCCGCGGGAGGCTCAGGGGTAACTATCGCAGGGCTTTGCAATACTGTTGACATGCATGTACTTGAAGCCCTACCACTAGGTTTTGAGAATCCACGTAAGTCTTTTAAGCAACGGAAATATTTTTCACAATTGTAAGCCAGTTTACAAGTACCCCAATGCGGTGGCCCTCGGTCCGTTTCTACGACATAACAGGAAAGTAGATTCTGACTATGCTAAGGAAACTGAGAAAAACAGTGAAAACGCTCATTGGCCCTACCCATGGGAGGGTCTTAACGTGGCAGCAAGTCTGGGTCACCGGCTGCCGGTCCCCACAGTTCAAGCTCTCGGATTCCCAGGGCTGTCACCACTCAGCTGAGATGTGAGAACAGCCCTGGTTTAAACACAGGCCATGGGAAGACTGCCACCACACCGTGGCAGAGATTGGGAGATGGCCAAGCTTTCCCTACGGACTTCATGCCTCCTACGTACTCCTGACACACACCACTTCTCCCAGTTGACAAAGCTGACGGAATGGACACTAAATTTTCATTTATAACATCCTCCAGCAAAAGCTCAATAGGTTACTCCTTTCGGTGCTCAAGGGAAACAAAAGGTTAGAAAGGGTGGGGCAGGACAGAATTGAGATTAACAAACGAGCAAGAACAGCACACGCTACATGACTGCTTACGTTCTGACGTTACCGCTGAACGGAATTATCACCACAGAAGTCAGATCATGATAACTATATGCTGACATGCATTTAATCAAATGTTTATCATCTCTGGAACAAACAAATGCTTTCTTTTAAAAAATAAAAATTATCCGTATTGATTATAGAAAAATACACTTTCTATAAGATAGTTCACATAGATTCTAAGTTCTTATTTGCTTCAGAGGCATGGAAATACTGCTCATGTTCTACTTTACTAAAAATGTTACTATGTAAAGGAAAATAAAACACTAAAATTGGAGAAAGACCTCCCACTGTCATAACTCTTCTTAAATAGATGCTTTCTCTTTCCATATCATGCTACTTTATTTCATAAATGTGAATATTAACCATGATGAAAATTTTTCATCGCTTTCAAAATGACAGAAAATACAGGACTGGCATTTCAAAGTTTCAGCACTGGAACCAACAGTTTATCTTTCCAGAAAATGTATTCAGAAGGATTCTTTATCTAGGTAAGAGACTACCGGATCAGTCTGGGGATAGTCATATCCCTACACGCACTGTGACATTTCCTCCCATACCTGATGACCAGCGCTATGGGTGACAGCAGGAGTGGGGAGTGGGCTGACCCCCGAGAACACAGGCTGGGTTCCAAAGACCCCGAGAGCAGCTGTGCTGGGGGCAGCACCAGGGGCAGCCAGAGGCCTCGGGAGGACGTGCTGCCACATGGACTGAAACCACGCCTGGTCATGTCTTCTCACACTTGCATCCCAGGAATGGCCTCCAGCCTGAGGGCACACGACTGCAGGGTCACCCAGCAGAGACCCAGCAACTCCACGGCACCCACTACACTCGTGGAGCAGAACCCCTGGCTTCTGTGCGCAGACCAGCCAACTCCGAGGCCTCGGCTGTGGGTTCTGGGTGAGGCCAAGGGAAAGTGGTGGCCTGTATCCTCATCCTCGGGGACCGTGCGTCACTCACGCCTGCGGGTTCCTCCCGGGACCTCTCAACATGGACAAGTAACAATGCACATTACACACATACCAGAACACTGATGTCTCTGTCGTGATTTCCCTACTGAAAGCTCCCAACCTCTGTGGGAGCGTTTAACCTTATGCAAATGCTCTGCTATCCGGGATTAAAGACAAAACAGAACAGAGAAGTATAGTCACTGAACGCTTCATCTGTGAACACCTAGGAACAATGTCGAGAGGGGGAAAGCTGAGGCTCTCTGCCCCTCTGTCCCCTCCATCCCAGAGGGCAGCGTGGAAAGGGGTTTCAGGCCACGCCGGCCCGAAGGCCCATCGAAGTCTTTGGAAACAAGATCAACAGGCTCATGCGAGTCCCCTTCCTTCAAAACGCACGGACGAGCCACCGTATTTGAAGGGAGGATTTCAGGCACTGTCACCCCAAAGGACCAATCTCAAAGGTTATCTCAGATTTACACCCATGGAAGTCGGACCGTGATCGTGAGAACCACACAGTGACAGAGCACGAAGCCATGCGGCTTTATGACACGTGCACCTGGAGGCAAGCCTCCCCCGTCCAGGCACGTGCATCAGGACCCCAGGACGACAGCAAGGAATGAAAATCCAGACAAACGGCTGCAAGGAAGTGCCCACAGTAGACACCGATACCCACTGTAGAGATTACATAAAAATTAAACACATGCCACCATTAACAGTCTGTATCGAAGGAAAAAAATCACCCTCCCCAAGCTGGTCCCATTCAATAAATTTACAAAAACTAAGATTTTAATAGAAAATTAGCCACTTGATACTACGTGATAGGCCTAGATCTTACTCATGTTTTCTTCATCTTCTACATCCATGGCAAAATACTTTTGAGGGTTTCTTGACTGGCGGAGACTGTTTCTGTCTGAAAGACAGCAAGAAAACGACACTGAGTGTACCAGTCATATGAGGTGAGTCTCCTCTGGAAAAAATCGCAGAACAAGGACGGTTAGGTCTGCCCTCCGGACAGAACATTCTCCCACCTCTTCAGCATGGTACAGGACCCCCAGCGTCCCCCCAAGGAGCCTGGCCAGGACTCTGCTGTTGCGGGGGCGGCTACCATGGCACAGAAGATTTCGGGCCACGCTGCGGAGGATGGCCTGGATTCCAGGGGTCAGGACCATGGAGAGCTCCACCAAGGGAAGGGTGACCCATTTAAATCTCAGAAAGACACCTCTCGTCAAGACAAACCCCAAACAGAACTCCAGCCCATCTGCCACTTGATCTCTGTTCTGGGGAGACTTTGGTTTGGGTTATGAAATAAAGCTGTGGAGCAAGAACATGCCACAGCGCTCACCCTACCACTCCCCTTCACCTCGACTGAGTAGCATCCCGTGGACGAAACTAAAAAGCATGTCATTGTTCAAATCTGATCTAATTTCTTAGCCACGTATAACTTATTATTCTGTTCTCAGGAGAAACCACAAGAAATCCTCAAAGAACAATTATTCCAATTATATAATTATTAACAAATTTAAGAGTTTCCTCTTCCTAAATACCTTAGCTATACTTTGCAGGACTGTACTAACATATAATCTGTAATAAAGAATCCCATCAAATTGCTATTGAGGAAAAAATTCTGCAAATTTTGTAGTCACATTTTTTTATAGAAATTAAATTTATATTATAAATCAGTTAAGAGGCAAATTTATTGCTTTTAAGAAAACAGTGACTAAAATGTGCTAAATCATGCTTATACCTTATGTATCTCTCTCATATAACATATATGTAAAATAGTTTCCGTGACAATCATTTGTTAATGACATCAACCCTCACTGTATATCTGGTAAACATACAGTTAAATGAGTTAAAAGTTAAATGAGTTTTTATTTAGACTCGTTTATTTAAGAAAGTGTTCCAGATAGTTTTTAAAGCATTAACATTATATTCATGAATTACTTCAACATAAATTTCTGAAAGTTTATTATATGAAAAGCACAGTACTGGATATTATAAGAACCTAAAATGAATCAGACTGACTCTGCAATTGAGAAATTTAAATAAAAATATTGTCTGGATAGCTGATTGTATTAAGGAATAACTTTCAGTCATTTTAGGTGTGGAAATAGTGCTTATCTTTTAGTGATATACACTGAAATATTCACAGACGAAATGATACCTGGGATTTATTATTATAAACTGATCCCACGTGGTGGGAAAACGTGGACACGGATGAAACTGAGGGGCCACGGCTGGTGGTGCTGCTGCTGCCTGATGGGCACTCGGGCTCACCACACAGTTCTGTATCGGTGTGTGTTGTAATGTTTCCACTATGGACTAGTTCCAATGAAAGTAATTTCCTTGAGGTCTGGAATGGGCACGAGTGCCAGACCGGCCCACGCCCTCAGTGAGATGCAGGTGCTCCGAGGGTCCTCTCGGCCACGGTCAGGGCGTGTGATGGTTAAGCTGATCCTGGAGGAGAGGGGGGTGGGACACACCGTGAGGACTAGGAACAGGTAGCATGCGGGAAGCACAGAGGCTGTGTGAGAAAGGCACTTAGAAAGCACTTCTGAGAAACTCAGTTATCAGTTATCGGCTCTGGAAGCAACCACACAAGCTGCCCAGAGCACTCTGTTCTTACTGGCTGGATTCAAAGCAGGCAAAGGGGCTTGTGTGGTGGGAAGACGGAAGGCATGTCCCCCGCTTAGCCCAACTGAAAACCCTGGACGGCACAGACACAGCAAGCACGAGGAGGCTCGGGAGGGCGGAGGGGAGACGGCAGAGCAGCAGGGGACCCGGGGACGGTGTGGCGGTGAGTCCCTTGCGTCTTCTTTTTGCATCATTATCCAAGGCTTGGAGCTGAATAAGCCGGCAACCTGGAAACACCAATGGGCAGACCAAAACACCCAACGAAAACTGTCTCTCTGGCCAAGGGACCAGGAGAGGACCTCCCAGCAGGACAGGAACCTGACAGACCGAACTGCCCTATTCAGCCAGACCCCAGCCTACCACCCAGCAAGGACGTGGGGTGGGGGAGCCTCGCGTCTCATTCCCTCTGGGCTGTGACGACCCCCTCCCCCCTCCTCCCCCCCGGCGATGCAGAGTCAGGGAGAACAGGCGGGGAGCCTGGACTTCCACCCCACCTGGCCATACCCAGGCGCCTGCCCCCTCCCCACTGCGGGTGTCACAGGAGGCCACCACCCAGCAGTGCCAGTGGAGGCCAGGGAACCTGGACGTGCACCCCCGTCCGGCAGCAATGAGGCGGCGTCTCCCTCCCCAACAGAGGGCTGTGAGAGAAAGCCAGCTGAAGCAGAGGTCCAAGTAAGACTCAGGTTCTTGTAACGTGATATGTCCAGGTTTCAATCAAAAATCACTCATCACGGGCTTCCCTGGTGGCGCAGTGGTTGAGAGTCCGCCTGCTGATGCAGGGGACACGGGTTCGTGCCCCGGTCCGGGAGGATCCCACATGCAGTGGAGCGGCTGGGTCCATGAGCCATGGCCGCTGAGCCTGTGCGTCCGGAGCCTGTGCTCCGCAACGGGAGAGGCCACAACAGTGAGGGGCCCGCGTATCACAAAAAAAAAAAAAAAAAAAAAAAAAAAAATTCACTCATCACACTGAGAGCCAGGAAGATCTCAAACCGAATGGAAAAAGACAATTGATGCCAACCCAGAGACATCAGCATTATCTGAGAAAATTTTAAAGTAGCCACCATAAAAAAGAAGTGGGAGGAATCAGTAACTGATCTCAACACTGCCCATACAGTCTGAGTCATCAAGACAGACAGGCAGACCACACAGAACAAAACAGAGGACCCAGAGACAGGCCCCCACAAAACACCCGCTCATGGTTGACAAAGGTGCACAAGCAACGCAATGAAGGAAGGACAGCCCTGTCAACAGACAGTGCTGGGCAGCTGGGCACCTAGAGCTCACACCCCCCCCACACATTCACCTGGAATGGACCATAGGCTTTATTAAATGCAAAGCATGAAACTACAAGGCGTTTACAAAAATCATAGGAGAACATCCGTGGGATCTAGGACTTGGCAAAGAGTGTGCAGATTAGCCACTAAAAGCACAATCCATAAAAGGAAAAAATGATGAACTGGAACCCATCAAAATTAAAAAACTTTTGCTCTGCTGAAGACCCTGTTAAGAAGATGAGAAGACAAGCTATGGACTGTGAGCAAATATTTGAAAACCACACATCAACAAACAAAATATACAAGAAACTCTCAACAATAAAACACACAGTCCCATTAGGAAGAGACATTTCACCAAAGAACACACACAGAGGGATGTTCACACGTGAAATGATGTTCATACTCATTAGCCACTAGGGAAATGGGACTTAAAACCACGTGAGATTCTACCACACACCTACGAGAATGGCTAAAATAATGACAACCCAAGGGCCAGCGAGGATGGGGAGAAACTGGATCACTCACATGCTGTTGGTGGGGATGTAAAATGGTACAGCCACTCTGGGAACCAGTCTGGTGGTTTCTTAAAACTCAACATGGGCATTTATTCCAGAGAAATGAAGACTTACGTTCACATAAAAAATGTATACAGGAACGTTTATAGCAACTTTATTCATAACAGCCCCAAACCGGAGACAACCCAGGGCCCTTCAGCAGGTGACTGGTTGAACACACTGTGGACCATCCACACCATGGAGCACCATGTGACAATGAAAAGCAACAAACTACTGACACACGCAATAACCTGGATGAATCTCCAGAGAATTAGGCTGAGTGAAAAAGCCAATCCCAAAGGTTACATACATTACAGCCCATTTATACAAAGGTGATCCTTGAGCAACACGGGTTTGAACTGCATGGGTCACTGAGACACAGATTTTTTTTCACTAAGCACGACCTACCCCACTGCATGGCCTGAGGTTGGCTGAGTCCAAGGATGAGGAAACAGAGGCCCGACTATCAGTTACACAGGTTTCCGACTGCACCTCACGTTGGCACCCCAACCCACGCGCTGTTCAAGGGTCAACTGTACAACATTTTTGAAACGAGAAAACTAGAAATGGAGAGCAGAGTAGTGGTTGCGGGCGGGAGGGTGTGGGTGTGGCTATAAAAGCACAACGGGGCAGCGACGGATGCTCCGGATCTTGCTATCCTGAGGTCGGCACCCCGGCTGTGACAGTGCGCTGTGTAAAGGGAACACCGTTCTCCCCATATTGTTTCTTAGAGCTACACGTGAATGTACGTTCTCTCAAAATAAAAAGGTCAATTTAAAAGCAGGCAGAAGGCACACAAAATAGTGGCCGGTGCGCTGAGAGGCTGGCTTCCCTGGAGGTCTGGGACGAGGAGACCATGCCTGCCGTGACAGTGACGGGGAGTCTGGGCACAGGAGAACGCTGCACCGCCAGAGCTCACCTGGTTTGTAGGACATGCCTCGTTTTCCTGCTCTTTCATATTCAAGTTCTAAAAAAGGACAGGGAAAATGTCTCACAGTAGAAAATAATCAGGCTGTGCACAGTGTGGGTGGGTACATGTACATTAAAAGTGGAAGCCAGAAATCTCTTGCAGAGCAGAAGCCAATATTTTCAGCTTCTACAAATGCCAACTCTCGTACCGAAGGTTATAAAACAAAGCAAAATAGCAAACGCAAGCACTTTAGAGCATTTTACATAACCATTTTTCTTTCATTCTGAAAAGTACCTCATATGGCCTGGACTACAAACACATAAGAATTAAACCCCCATCCAAAATCCCATATGGAACAAAATTCCAGGAATGGCCAGGTAAAGAAAAGCTTTACTTGACAGCCGTATGCGAATGCCTTCTTCGTTTTTCAGGGTCCCGTAAGCATTAAGAAGTAAGCAGAACTGGGGGTGCAGGGAGGCATGAAAAGACCATTAAACTTGGCATCGAAAGACGTGGGACTTAAGTTTAACTTGATTCCAGTTATAATTTCAACTTTTCTTTTTTTAAATAGAACTAGAAAAGCTGATCTTATGTGGAAAAATAATCAGGTTTGAATAGTCAAGAAAACTCTGAACTAAGGAGCAGTTAGGTGGGGCTGGTCCTCCCAGACTGGAAAGGATGGGGCGCCAGCATCCAAAGCACGCCCGCGGCTCATGGACTGTGGAGGAGGGAGACGGACTCGGGACAGAGCTGCTTCCCACACCACTGACCAATGCGTTTTCTAACACGTGGGCCTGGAAAGGGGTAAAGCCCGGAGGAAGAGGA
Source organism: Mesoplodon mirus (assembly GCF_964341445.2). Lineage (NCBI taxonomy): Eukaryota > Metazoa > Chordata > Mammalia > Artiodactyla > Ziphiidae > Mesoplodon > Mesoplodon mirus. The sequence goes on along the minus strand of NC_138982.1, from coordinate 146,068,706 downwards.
GGCTGGACCCACCAGTGCCACTCGGTCAGTGTCGGTTTTGGTTCCCCATGGGTTCACGTCTGACTTCCAATAACACGATCCGATTGACAATGCTTTATTTTCTAAATGGGTGGTGGGTAAATGGTCATCTGTTGTGTGATTCCTTATACACTGTAGATGTTCATGATGTAAGCCAAGGTGTAGATATATATGTAAGATACAACATTCCTATCTGCTTCTGACAGCACCCTTATCCTCACTGTGGAAACGTCAACCTGCACACATTCCTCCCCTTCCCTTGGTGAAAAAAAGGTTTTCTGGAATAAAATACAGAGAACATAACTTACTAATATTCAGGATGCATCAGAACATGAATCCTCTATTGTGCTGGTGAAAAATGCTATCTTTAGGAATTCACTAAAAAATTATAGATTAAAAAATGTTTAAGACAAGCAGTAACTTGACAAAAATTACTAGCAATTATTACTGGGTTTTATCCATGTTACTCTCCGAACAGGATGGTTTTAAGAAAAGTTTTACATATTCTTAATGACTGTTAAGGGTTTCAGTTTTAATAGCCATACACTACAAATTTTTAAAGAGTGAAGTGTTAAAATGAAGATTCTTCATGTTAATTCTCTACTATAAATCAAGCAACTTGCTAAAGGCTAGACTAATTTCGCAGCTATAGCAAAAAACTGAATGATGATTTTATTATTTATTTAACAAATGTAACTGAAGTATAAAATTCTTACATAATTTGAAGAAAAATAATCTGAAATTCAATAACTTAATCATGCATGTTTAGAGAATGCATTCATGATTTGTGTTTTGCTTCCAATATTTTGCTTTCTAAACAAACTAGTATCATTAAAATATTCAAAACATTCAATTTATAATATTTTACAAAGAAATAGCTTCCTTCCTAGGAAACCATCCAAATAATAGATATTCAGTTATCCTTTAGAGATTTTGTACACATTGAACTAAATACAGCAGACTGTGCATAGCAAATAAGGTTCAAGCATTACTTTTAAAACACATGGTTTTTTCTAGTGAAGTGCAACATGGAATAATTAAAATAACCATATCAATCGACAAAAAAACTCTTGGAACTAATAAGCAATTATAGAAAGGTTGCAGAATACAAGGTTAATATACAAAAGTCAATTGCTTTCCTACATGCAAGCAATGAACTGGAATTTGACATAAAAAACACAACACCATTTACATTAGTACCCCCCCCAAATGAAATACTTAGGTATAAATTTAACAAAATATGTACAAGATCTATATGAGGAAAAGTGTAAAACTCTGATGAACGAAATCAAAGAACTAAATAAATGGAGAGAAAATCCATATACATGGATAGAAAGACTCAATAACGCTGATTTTGGCTCTTCCCAACTCAATCGACAGATTCAATGCAATCCCAATCAAAATCCCAGCAAGGTATTTTGTGGAAATCAACTAATTGATTCCAATGTTTATATGAAGAGGCAAAGACCCAGAGGAGCCAACACAATATTGAAGGAGAAGAACAAATTTGGAGGACTGACAGTATCTGGCTTCAAGACTCACTATAAAGCTATGGTAATCAGGACAGTGTGGTATTGGTGAAAGAAGCACACCCACATAAATACTGTCAACTGTCCCTTGACAAAGGAGCTAAGGCAATATAATAGGGCAAAGAGAGTCTCTTCAACAAATGGTACTGGAACAACTGGTCATCCACATGCAAAAAAATGAATCTAGACACAGATCTTACAAACTACACAAAAATTAACTCAAAATGGATCACAGACCTAAATGTAAAATGTAAAACTCCTAGAAGATAACATAGGAGAAAACCTAGATGACCTTGGGTTTGGCAATGACTTTTTAGATACAACACCATAGGCATGATCCACGAAAAACAGAATCGCTAAGCTGGACTTTATTAAAATTAAAAACTTCTGTTCTGTGAAAAACAATGTCAAGAGACCAAGAAGACAAGCCACAGACAGGGAGAAATTTTTTGCCAGAGAAATAGCTGATAAAGGACTGTTATCCAAAATATACAAAGAACTCTTAAAACTCTACAATGAGAGGACAACAACCTGATTAAAAAATCGGCCAAAGACCTGAACAGACACCACACCAAAGAAGATACACACATGGCAAATAAGATGCTTCACATCAGCTGTCATCAGGGAAATGAAAAGTAAAACACCAATCGGATGCCCCTACACACCTATCAGAATGGTGAAAGTCTAGAACACAGACAACAGCAAACACTGGCAAGACTGCAGAGCAACAGGAACCCTCATTCACTGCTGGTGGGAATGCAGAACGGTGTGGCTGCTTTGGAAGACAGCCTGGCGGCTTCTTACAAAACTAAACAGACTCTTACCATAGGATCCAGCAATCGCTTTCCTTGGTATTTACCTAAAGGAGCTGAAGACTTATGTCCACACAAAAACCTGCATGTGGATATTTATAGCAGCTTTATCCACAGCTGACAAAACCTGGAAGCAACCACGTTGTCCTTCAGTAGGTGAACAAATAAACTGTGGCCCGTCCAAACAATGGAATAGTATTCAGAGCTAAAGAGAAATGAGCTATCAAGTCAAGAAAAGATATGCAGGAAACTTGAATGCATATTCCTAAGTGAAAGAAGCCAATCTGAAAAGGCTACAGACTGTATGATTCCAACCATATGACATTCTGGAAAAGGCACAACTATGGAGACAGTAAAAAGATCAGTGGCTGCCAGGGGTGGGAAGAGGGGAGGGATGCATAGGTGGGGCGCAGACGTTGTTTAGAGCAGTGGAACTACTCTGTAGGACACTATTGTGAAGATTAATAAACAGAAACTCCATTATTTTTATAACCACACTCTGTCCTTCGAGATGAATGAAGAGGAACAACACATTTGAAATACGGTCCATGCTTGCTCTGTTCATCACGGCCTAATTAAAATCTGTTTATCTGAAAATTATACTTTATTTTGTGGAATGAAAGGGGAAAAAGAGAACACTGTGAGCTGTATTTTCAATATGAACACTAATAATTACACTAAGAATAGGCACTGTTAAGATTTGATCCAATTCCCATGTATTTCAAGTACATTCCACAAATCTAACTCCACACATTTGCTTTAGAATCTCAACTGTCAAACCAGGGTGACTCTGCCCACCCCTGGAACACACCCCCCGCTGAAGGAGCTCCTTCCCAGGGAGCACGGCCTCCACTTGTACTGGGAAGCCCATCTGTACAAGTGCAATGAAATGTACCCACACATCTGTCACAGGAGATTCTGGGAGCCCCGGGCCTTCCATCCATAACTGCTGTCCACCAGGGGTCAGCAACTTCCCTCACTTGTGCCCCTCTCCTGGCAGACACAGTGTCTCCTCCTCTTGCCAAAGATTGGTTAAGATCCCTTCCTTCCTGATATACACAGCACAGCAGCAAGGCACCACAGAAATCCCCCTCCTCACCCACCAAATGGTACTTCAGGTGGCCCATTCCAGAGCGAACTCCAGGCCTGAAAGCTGAAGCTATCCCTCTGTCACTGCCATCCTGTCACCCACACCTGTCCCCTGGTGCTGGCACACAGAAGGCTCTAATGGCTACTTGTTGCATAAATGGATGGACGGATGGATGGATGGGTGGGTGGACTGGATGAATGGGTGGGTGGGTGGGTGGGTGGATGAGTGGGTGGATTGGATGAATGAGTGAATGGGTGGGTGAATGAATGGATGAATAGATGGGTGGATGAATGGATGGGTGGGTGGATGAACAGATGAATGGGTGGGTGGGTGAACGGCTAGGGGGATGGATGGGTGGATGGATGGGTGGATGAACAGATGGATGGGTGGGTGGGTGAATGGTTAGGTGGGTGGGTAGATGGGTGGGTGGGTGGGTGGACAAATGCCCTCCCGCCCTAAGCCTCCAGCTCCCACAGCACTCTGCCCCTCACAAACAGGCAGTCTCTCAGCGAGGTGGAAGCAGGGAAGAAGCCTGGCATGACAGCTGCCTGCTCCCTCAGGTACTGTCTGCATCTCCTCGATGGCACAGAGTGTCCATGCCCCGTCCTCCAGCCCTATCAGAGGTGGCTCACCTCTACAGGTCTGGGCCTCCATTTCTGTAAAAGGTCCCCACCCCCCATTCACTTCTCCATCCTGGAAAGGTGGGGGAGCCCAGCTGGACTGCAGCACAAGCACAGTGGCCATCACAGGCTGTACACAGTGACTGAGCACAGACAAGTACTCGCTGAGAAAGCCCTTAATCGCAAAATACAGGAGGGCATTCATAAAGCGGGGGGCGGGGGGTGAAGGAGCCTTCTGGGTTCTCCATCCCGCCCCCCCACTGTCCCGCGACTCCGCAGCAGTGCCGTGAGTGGAGAGAAGGCGACAGCGTCTGCACTGGTCGGGCCCGGGGAGGGCTGGTCTAACAGTCCCCGGGAGTGTGACCTGGGCTCCAGACCCACCTTGGGCCTCAGGGGGCAGCACCTTCCAAGACAGCAGTGTCTGCTGTATGGGGTCCTGGTCAGTGTTTACACTGCACATTGCTCTCTTCTAACCGTGATTTCCTGACAACTAAGCAAAGCCATGTGCCTCTCATCCAAGGTAAACAGCCAGTACCCTGCCTTGCGGAAGGGAGTGACCCTTCAAACTAAATTCAAAAAGGCACATGTTATACCAGTCTTTACACAGGATTTGGAGCACTTTAAAATTATACAATACTAAAAGACTACATTTCACATCTTGTAAAACTGTCCCAATTTGGTATAAATGGGATGGCCAGTCCTAATAATACTCATAATTTTTAAAGGCATTCTTATTAGTTTCAAATATAGGGCATGTTATAAATAGGAACAGGTATCAACACATACCTAATGTTGTTTAGCAGTGTTCACAATGAATCTACACACACAGGAATGTCCAGTGAGCACGACTCACTTACTTAACACACGGGGCTGCATTGCTACATCTCGTAACACCCAATTTCTCAAGATGTTGGTCTGAAACCGCAACGTACTTGGGAATGGTTTTCCTACTGAAGAATAAGATTCTAGAGTGTGTGAAGACATTTAGAAATTGTATACAGTGGGACTCATACAAACCAAGTGAATTACAATAAGTTCCAAAAGAATGATGACAGAATTGTTCTTACGCCTCTCCAAGTTTTCCCGAATTTATGTTTAGTGATGAGGAGCCATGGAGAAAAAATAGCGGCGAGTCTAAATTTAGGGGATTTGCATGAAAATTTCTTGCAGTTTTGGCTTCTGCCTTTGTCTTAATCTCCTACTGCTCGTCTTAATGCCATCTTGCTCCTTCATGCCTGACTGAGGAGGGCAAACACACCGACGCTGTAACCAGGTGCAGGTCGGGAGCAGCAGGGACACGCCGAGGAGGCTACGCCCACGTGCCCTGGGGACGGTGCCTCTGTCCTGGACACACATGGTGGGCATGGTGCCCGCGGGGGTCACACATCACAGGGCCCCGCCGCTCCTAGACACAGAGCTCCATTAGGACAAGCGTCTGCGTTACAGTGAGCAAGATGCTCTTACCCCAGATTGCTGACTCCAAAATGAATTTCTTCTTCCTCTTCTTGGGAAGCCGCACTAAAGAACTGTGGCTCCTTTTATTTCCTGGAGAGATGACTGTCTCCTGCCGCAGAAGACCCCAAAGATGCGGTGCTGGAGAAAGAGCCCGTTCCAGCCCTATCAGCTGCTGGGTAACGAGGTGGCACCCGGAAGACAACTGGCTACTGCTTCAGCAGGAGCATCTCTGCACCTCAGACATTTTCTGTTGGTTAACGCACAGTACGTGGAGACAGCAAACTCTCAACACCTCTCAAAGCAACAATTCACCCCAAAGCCAGCAGTCTGTGACTTTTATAGTCACAGGCAACTTTTAAATCTGGTGTTAAGAAAAAAATATTGATCTTAACACATCAAGTTGAATTAAAGACTGAAATTATCTGGAGTGTTGAATGGAAGGAATTTGCTCTCCGTATTTTTAAAAGGAAAAAACACTGTAACGGCGGCAGCCACAGGCTTACCACGGCATGAAGAGTAGTTTTGACGTTAGAAATGTCAGTCAGTAAGGAAGAGTGGCAGCAAAGGAGAAACTACACAGCATGTCTCTAGAGGGAAAATCTCCTGGGACTCAAAGCTACGCACTTCAAAGATTTCATAAATGTCTTCCTAAAAAATACTTTAAACCTTGAAGCTAACGTGATTTCTAGACATGTTTAGAGACATGATTTTAAATCTACCTTTGTGAGTCCCTAGCTAAAACTCTAGGAAATGCCAACAGAAGAAAAGAGACGCACTCTAGAGGGAAAGCAGAAGTAACCGGCATCCACAAGATATACTCACAGGCAGGTCAGAACACGTTGGCGCACTGCACCGCGTTGGAAGCCCGGTATTTGCACTTCAGGATGAAAGACAAAGGAGTTACCTTACCTCTCAGAGCGTCTCTTGCGCCTCCTTTTACACCAGAGGGTGCTGAGCACAGTCCCCATGGCCAGCGTCCCCGCGATGAGCGGGGCCAGCCCTGGCCAGCCCGGCCCCGTCCCAGCCCCCGGCCACTGGGGTGGGCGCTCAACCAAGCATCCGAGCCGCGCGACTGCGACGGCCCTCATGGACACGTGGGAGGGCGGCTCCTCCCCCGCCCCAGGCTCACTCTTCAAAGCGCAGATGGAGGGGCCCTCAGCCCTTCAAAGTGGGCAGGGACATGACTCCGGGGGCGGGGGTGTGGGTGACACCATCTCCCCATCAAACAGAGTCCTGCCTAAAAAACCCCAACGTCTCCAGAATATACACAATTCCTCAAATAATGAAGTAGAACCACCAAGAGTCCAGTTCACAAAATAACACTGCCCAAAGTAACGCTCCCACGCAGCACTGCTCAGGGGCGCAGGACCCTGTGGCTTGGGGACACTGCTGGCCCCACCTGCACGTGGGCACCTGGTGCCAGGCAGGCACGACCTCCCCTTCCCACCCAGCCTGGCTTGCTGGGGGGTGCAGAGCAGGGCACACGCACGCACGCACGCACACACACACACCTGCACGCACACGCACAGGCATGTGTATGCACACAGACACACGCGCACACACACATGCACGCGCACACACATGCACACACAGACACGCGTGTGCACAGACACACGCACGCACACACATGCAAGCTCACAGACACGTGCACACACACACACATCTCAGGGCGCGGGACCCGCACTTGGACTGGCCCAGCACAACCCACAGCCCTCAGCCCCCCTCATCCAGACACGCTGTGTAGATGCTCTCCCACATCTTAGGGGCTCTGTCCTTGGCACAAAAGGCAACTGCATCCGAGAGCCCTGAGGACGGGGGTGTCTTGGGGGGGAGTCAGCGTGCAGGGAGGGTGTGAGTAGCAGAGCCCTTCAGCAACAGAAAAGTTAATCGATGCGTCAAAATCTTTCTCTCCACACAACTGACCGTGTCTTGCATAAAAAGTGCTCCTTTCCTGGTAATGCCAGCATTGCTTTTCCAACTTATTATTCCAAAGGTGCAAACGAATTAACGCCGGCTTCACCACGATTGCACGTGGAGCCTGAGCCATGTTTTGTCACATCAAGCAGCTCCTATTACTCTTACATTTGTGTGTGTGCCCGTCCGGACATGCTCCACAGAAGACGCGGCCCTGCAGAACCCCTTCCCCGGGGCTCCAGGCAGTGGGCACTGGTGGGACAGAAGCCACCGCTTGCCCTGGGGAGGGACCAGAGTGCAACCCTAAGAGCATGCCCTCCGACCCCGTCCCCAGCTGCAGGTGCAGCTCAGCTCCTACCGGCAGTCTTTCTAACTCTGCTTTCCTGGGTTCTGTACACTAGTTGTCTATGTGGCATCCATACATCACACTGCAAATTATTTTAACTGTATTTTCTTTTTGTTGATGCTCTGGCATTTGGGGGCCTTGCAGACCCTGGGAAGGAGAGACTGCCCCTCCCGGATGGGCTGATTTGCAGAGACAGCAGAGGGCTCGGCCAGGAGCAATGCAAACCACAGCCCACACTGAGCTCTCACCTCCCGCCAGGGCCCTGCTGCCCAGCCCCCGCCCCAGATCACTCAGGCAGGGACCAGGCAACCAGAAACCACCGCTACAGCCCAGAGCCTGCCAGGGTCACTCAAACTGGCCAGTCCTAAGTGGTTTACTCTGCCCTGCCTGGCTGTTCTCATGGAGACCCCCCAAAAGGCCTGCTCACTCCCTCCTCCCTCCTGACCCAAACGGGTGCTCCGCGCCTGCGGGGTGGGGCACGTGGCCCGGCGTCTCCACGGCACCTGCAGCACCTTCACTCCCGACTACCCCGCGGGTGCAGCAGGGGCAGCAGCGTGGTTCTCAAGGCGCCGGGTTCGACAACGTCGAACTAACTGAAGAGCACCGAATAGGCTCTGAAACACAAGGACAAGCTGGCTTCCTACTATCACATCGTACAACCCGATTTCACATTCGCTCTACGTTCGTATAAAAAGTCAGGTAAAAGTGGCAGTTACATGCGTATAGCCTTCACTTCATAAAGTGATCATTTGTTTTTTCTCATCAAATGACACGACCGAAAGCACGGTTAATCTTCCTCACCTAATAAATGCCATGTTTTCCGCTGTCTTGAAAATCAGAGTGAGTCAGAACCCACCGGAATGACAAGGCAAGTGGTGCCCTGATGAGGCGTCTGTGGCCGTGGACGGGAGGGGCCCTAACAGAGCACCACCCTTCTCAGCGCGTCTTAACTTATCTTAGAGCCATTCCACGAGAAGTTCCCAAAGGTGAAGCAACGTCCTCTCTCTCCATCTATCATGTTCTTCTTTTTTCTTCCCATTTCTTTCTGCTACCTTTAGGATTATTTAGGAGGAGCATAAAAATGGAATACCTGTACTCGTGGGAATCAAGAAATTCACAGCAGAATGGCAATGATTTGCTGCATCAGATATGGTTTCTAGAACCATTGAATTGACCGTTAATAATCTAAAAGAACACTTTAAAGTTTCTTCCAATTTTAAAAGTACACCAATTTCGGACTTCAGCTGTCACATCTTTGCAAGGTAACAACTACTGAATTCTAGGAGAATGTCAGAAATAGTTGTACACCATTTAGCATCTGACATTCCTGGTACCTTATTAATTTTATTTATCTACGTCCTAGAGTAAAGACTCCAACACTTAATGTTCCTGGACTATTAATTTAGGATAAGACTCTTAAAAACTTTTTTTCTACTCTTTCAAGAAGGAAACAAGGAGTTTATTCCATTAGAATCCTACAGTCTCTAAATGAGTCAGTTCTTCATTAGTTATACACATATAATCAACACACAGGAAACTGTAATGGTGCTTGATTTAATACCATGGTGCCTCAGAAATACCTCTTAATAAGAAACACAGCAAACATTCACTCACTCATCCAACTGGGAGCAAGCACCTACTATGTGCTGGGACCATCCTCGGGGCCAGGGCTCTGTTGGTGAACAGAGGACGTTCACAGGCTCGCATGGGGCTCACGTCCAACAGGAAAAGAAACCCAGTCAGCAGTGAGCGTCACCAGCAGTTAAAGGACTCACGTGTCAGAGGACAGTACACGGCTCCAGGAAGACAGTAATGAAGCCAAGACTCAGGCGCTGAGGAGGCTGACAGGAGGCCCCGGGGAAGAGCATTCCAAGAAGACAGAGGGCGAAGGCGCCGAGGTAGAGCCCGGCGTGGCCCAGGAACAGCCAGGAGGCCGGCGCTGGAGGGTTGGCTCACGCTGCCCGGGAGTTTTCATGGGGCCTGGCCTCTGGCCTCTGGGGAAGGACGGGTGTGGGGCAGGGCTGACGCAGGGAGACAGGTTAGGAGACCAGTGCAAACAGATCCAATGGTCAGCGCCTGACGGCCGTGGACAAGGTAAGAAATAACCAGACTTGATGCACCCTAGTGGCACAGTAGGCAGGCTCTCCTGATAGCTTGGATCTGGGGCAGAAGGGAAAGGACGGCCCCGGCTTTTGGCCTGAGAGCCCGGAAGGACAGAGCTGCTGAGATTGGAGGCCTGTGGATGGGGGGGCCGCCGGGAGGTCAATCTGATGTCCCAGGTTGGAGATGAGGCGATTCCCCAGAAGATGCTGGGGGACCCGGGGTCTGAGCCTGGAGAGCAGGAGAAAGGTCTGGGCTGGAGACACAGGTGTGGGACTCACCTGCACAGAGGTGAGAGTGGGTGAGCCCTGAGTATTGAGTGTAGACAGAGCCGGGAAAGGCACTGCAGCTAGGCGGTTGGGGGAGGGAACAGCCACTGAGGCGGTGTGCACAGGACGAGTGTACTGAGTGACCATCACCTGCTGGTCACTCGAGTTAAATGTCACCAAATCTTAGTAAAGGAGACTCTGCAATGACCGCACGAGGGGCGGCCTGGACACAACCACCACTTGTTTTACAACCGGCAGGGATGCCATTCAAGCGTTTCTGTGCAGTGTAAAACCTGCAGGGCCGTACAGCATGGCCATGGTTACAGCACAGGGGTCATCAGCACAAAGCCCAGAGCAGGCCCCCTGCTGAAGCCCTGCTCCACCTCCTTCTAGCCTGGGGCCACGGCAAGTTCTCACCCTCTCGGCTCCAAGGTGACAGCGATGGTTCCCCCCAGGCTTGCTGGGGAGACCAAGTGAGGACAGTGTGCAGGGCACAGGAGGGGCCACCTTGGCTTCAGCTGCGGCCGTATCATCAGCACCACCACCTTCTGAAGAGGAGCAGCCAGCTGGAGAGGCTAGGTGACCTGTCCAAGGTCACAACTGAGCAGGCGGCAGGACACTGTTCAGAACCCAGGACACTCCCCGCTCGGGACCCAAGCTCTTCACCCTCCACAAGGCCGCCATCGCGGCAAAAGCCGGCCACTCAAGTTTACTTTTTTAATCTGTTAAGATTCCTCACAATATTAGGTCAAAGTAACACGCACGTATTTCTTCAACTAAGCACACTTCTACTTTCTACGGCAAGACAGTTCCGAGGAGATTAGGCTGAGCGTAGCTTGCAGGACACCTGCAAGCTTCCTCCACTCAATTAAGATCACGAACTAAAGTAAGCTTTTTCCATTTTCTTTTGAAGTGACTTTACCAAGGAACTTTGGATTAAAATAAAAATTTACATTGATCAGATAAGTACAGGTGGTGTTGGATTTGAAAAAAACGGGGTGGGGAGACACTTGAATTGAAGGCCCTAAAATTAGTTCCAATAGCCTAAAGCCACCCAAAACAAGGAAGCAGCCACAGATGATGGCACGCAGACAGCTCAGGTGGCCCACGGAGGCCTAAGGTGACCCACAGATGGCTCAGGTGGCCCACATATGACTAAGGTGGCCCACAAATGGCTGCGGTGACCCACGGATGACAGAATAGCCCCAGATGGCTTAGGTGGCCCATGGAGTAATGCCGGCAGCAGAGGCCATCTCAAATCTGAGAGGCCTGGGCTGCGCACAGAGAGCTCTGATTCCTAGCTACAGACTGAAGGAAAGTTTGAAACAAATAGTGTCATCAAGTCTGAACGTAAATTTGAAACTGAACTGGGTGTACAATTGATAGCCATGGTTTAGACAGGTATTTCTTTAAAGATTATTTTTGAACCATCCTTTAAAAACAATGTTTTCTATTACTGATTATTAAAAACAAATTAGAACATATACTTTTTTATATATATATACTTTTTTTTTTTTGCGGTACGCGGGCCTCTCACTGTTGTGGCCTCTCCCGTTGCGGAGCACAGGCTCCGGACGCGCAGGCTCAGAGGCCGTGGCTCACGGGCCCAGCCGCTCCACGGCATGTGGGATCTTCCTGGACCGGGGCACAAACCCGTGTCCCCTGCATCGGCAGGCGGACTCTCAACCACTGCGCCACCAGGGAAGCCCTAGAACATATACTTTTTGAAGTATAAAGTAAATCTGGTTGGGCCTTTAAAGAAGAGAGTGATTTTGCTCAGTCTAGAGTAGAAAAACCTCTGACCCAGTTAACCTATGTATACTTGATCCCACGGTTCGTTTTTTTTTTTTTTTTTTTTTGCTGTACGCGGGCCTCTCACTGCTGTGGCCTCTCCCGTTGCGGAGCACAGGCTCCGGACACACAGGCTCCGCGGCCATGGCTCGCGGGCCCAGCCGCTCCGCGGCATGTGGGATCTTCCGGGATCGGGGCACGAACCCGTGTCCCCTGCATCGGCAGGCGGACTCTCAACCACTGCGCCACCAGGGAAGCCCCGGTTCGTTTTTTTTTTTAAACCGGGTATGTGTACATGAAAGAACCAACATAAACATGCATATGTACAAGCAATGTACAAAGGGACAAAAATGGTCAGATCTGACTAAAAACTCAAACAAGACTGAATGGAAAAGAAAAAACGTAAAAAGAGATCAGAGGCATCACAGCCTGGACCTGCAGGGTGGAGACCCAAAGGCACAGGACTCGCGGGTCTAAGGACCAGACACACGGCCAGGGGACACACCAGGGCTGTGAGAGAAGAGAACTCCCCAGAAATGAAGGTCCGAATCTGCCACCAAACGGACACCGTGTGCACAGAGAAGGTGAGAAAAAACAACGAAAACTCACATTTTTCTCAGCAATATCACTGAAATTCATGACTAGAGAAGTCAAAGGAAGTCTAGTCCAGAGCAATCTGGTTACTGAGGCGATGAAGCCGAGCCGGAGGGCGGCGACGGGATATCCCCCCGTCTGAGAGCGGAGTACGATCCCAGCTCAGGTCCCATCAAGCTGGTCAACTACGGAGGTGGGGGGCCTATAAAATCCCGAGTCCCGGTGCAGGGCAGCCCCCAGGCCTCACCTCCACAGACCCGAGAGCACAGGGGCTGAAGGACACACCCCCACCCCAGATCTGTATCCCCGAACTGCTGGGAGGCTCCCAGGAGAGGTGGGTGCCGTCCTGGGCGGATGCTCAGCGGGACGCGTGGGGGCAGGTCCCTCACTGTACCCGGGCCCCAGAGAACCCCGCTGGCCAAAGTCTACCTTCACTCTGAACGTCTAGCTCTCTGGGACCCTGTGGGCATGGTCTGAGCCAGGGCTTTCAGCCCCTGGATTCCATCACTGATCCAGGCCGCCGCCTGGCCAGACCCACCCCCCGCCCTGGGACCCTGTCCCAGCGCACACTGCTGCACAGTCAGCCTGGGGAGAGCAAGTGGCGGCAGGGACAGGACACTAGATGGGCGTGTGGGTCAACACGGCCGTAGGGACGAGCAGCTGCAAGACAAGGGCTCATGGAAGAGAAATTTTTTTTTTTTTGCCGTATGTGGGCCTCTCACTGGTATGGCCTCTCCCGTTGCAGAGCACAGGCTCCGGATGCGCAGGCTCAGCGGCCATGGCTCACGGGCCCAGCCGCTCCACGGCATGTGGGATCTTCCCGGACCGGGGCACGAACCCGTGTCCCCTGCATCGGCAGGCGGACTCTCAACCACTGCACCACCAGGGAAGCCCGGAAGAGAAATTTTAAACCTTAAACATTCACATTATTTCTTCACTTTATGTTGGCAACTCTTCACTAAAGATCAAACACACATATACAAATTTGGGTTAATTTAGTCTTATTAAAATTAGCAATCTGTCACCACACATTCAGAACTTGATAGTATGTATAGACTATTTGGGGTTTTTTTGCTTTTGTATTTTATCTTAATTATAAAACCTATTTGAAATATTAAGCTAAAATAATGAAACTGTAAAATTATACTACACGTAAATAAGCAAAGCAATAATTTTTTAAAGATTGGAACAGGTGTATGAAACTGCGCTTTCCAATTCCATACCAGGAACTCAACTTATTAGAATTAAGTTTATAAATTATTTGATAAAATTTACTTTACAAATCAGGTCACTCCCTGAACCACACCAGCTGTAAGTATCCCACACCACTGCCTCACGGGTCCTTTAAACTGGCTGAAGCAAAGCCAGTGAACAGAAGCCTTTCTGCAGGAAGTGGCTCTCTGGGCTCGGGGCAGGAACGCAGGACAGCCGTGCTCAGGGTGTGAGACAGGCTTTTTCTTGCTGTCCCAGCGTGACCTCACAGCGCTACCTACCCCCGTCCGCCCGGGGCTCGCGGCACGCTGGACGCGTGGATGCCTGATGGCGTGGGCGCCCCGTGGCCCGCCCTCACCCCTCACCGCTGCGTCCTGGTGTCCTGTCCAAAGTAGGCAATGACACAGGACGCCAACGCCGGACAGGGCCACTCTGTGGTCAGGATGGATCAGGACACCTGAGTGGGCAAGAGGGAACCTTTGGGACGAAGGACACGGGGGTGGTGCCGTGCTAACTGCACACACTGCCAGAGCACATCTAACTGAACACGTACAAAGGGTGATTTTTACTGCATGTAAACTGTACCTCAATAAAGGCAGCTTTAAAACAAATCCCAGAAAAAAAAAAACCACAAACAGTAAGAGAAAGTCATAGTCTCAATTTGAAATAAAATGGAAAATACACAGATTTCAAGAAGAAGGAATGAATGGATTCCAAACACAGAATGAATCAGCTGGAAAAGACGAGAAACGACACGGGTCTCTCAACAGGACCGCAGAGGAAGGCGTACAGCACCTCTTGCTACCACCGCTGACTCGTGAGGAGACCAGAGCGGGGAAGCGAGCAAACTGCCCCATGCTCAGGCTGCAGCCACCTCTCACCACCCCACTCTACCACCCCAGGCAATGCAAGAATGCAGGAGGAAGACAGCACTGAGCAAAAACGACACGACCCAACTCTAAAGCAAGTTTAAATGTGGCAGGACTTTCGGCAATTACTGTAGCGTCCTAAAGCAGACATCACTTAAAAAGTTTCCTTTGCACGCACAAGTGTGACGGAGGAGGAACCGTCACCTGCATCTTACCTGGCTCTGTAGTGAACACCGTCTGCTAAGCATAATAACGGAAATGCCATGTACGGGTTTGAAACTGAGTGAACCATGGTTACAAAACAGAAAATAAAACTTTCTACTTTGATAACATTAAAAAGCCCAGAAAACCAAACCTGACAGAAGCTGAACAGTGGAGAGTGAGGAGGAGGTGATGGGCAGGGTAGGGTAAGTGGCCAGGTACACCTGACACAGTGGGGAGCCAGGAAACGGTCCAAGGTCCAAGAAACTGGCTAAGAATCCGCAGTTCCTAAGACAACCAGCAGGGAACATGGCTCTCAACCTGGCTGGCTGACCCAACGCTCTTCCCCAAGACCCCTTTTGCAGAGGTGTTACAAGAGTTAAATACTCGTTTTCTCAGTCTCCTTTGTGACTACAGCTGGCCACACAAAATGGTTCTGACCAACGAGATATAAATGAAAATATGCAGAGGCTTCTGGAATGCCCCTGATGAAAACGACAGAAATGGGCTACACTGCTTGCTCCTTCCTTCCCAGTTGTTATTGCCTTGAACGTAGATGTGATGGCTGGAGCTGCAGCAGCCACACTGCAAACATGAATGGTTAGGAGAACTGCAGAGACACTGAACCAGACTCCTGATGTGGTTGTGCTCTGAGCCAACTCTAGCAAAAACCTACCTTTGCTTTACTTAGGAAATGAATAAATCCCCAGTTGTTCAAGACACCATAGGTCATAGTTTCTGTTACTTTCAGCCCAAAGCACTCCTAAATGACACAGGAAAAGAAGGGAAGGCAGAAGTGTAAGTGAGCTAAATCCTCCTGTATCTAAACTGGAAGTCAATAGATATTGTCCAAAGTTAACAAATCAAATACTTGCAAGTGTCTTATTAAGGAACAGGAAGCATGGCAGAGACTGCCATCTGCGCCAACAGCACAGCACCCGCCCAGCCAGCCGCGGAGAACGACCTTTCCTGCCCTCTTGCCACTGGTCAGGGCCACGGGACAACAGTTCTACCCCCTGGGATGGAAACCGAAGCATCACGTGGCAGCTTCTGGGAACCTCCCCAAGAGACAGCACACAGGTGCCCTTTATCACACCCCCTCCAGCACCTGCCCCAACTATGGGTGGGTTCACACACAGCAGACCGAACACCAGGACAGACGGGCTGGGCCCGGACAGGCGCTGCTGCTTCACCTTCCTCCTGGTGAAGCTCCTCACGCTGTGCCTCTGTCCCCGCAGCCAGTCCTCACACGGGCCAATCCAGAACCACAGGGATCTACAACTCTTTGGAACAAGCAGGGCTGCCTCTGGGGAGGGCGAGGACTGTGGACCGCTGCTTTCCACCAAATGCCCTTCTAAATTACGCGACTTGTCTGATTTTGAAGACATCGCTGGTAAAAACTGAAAAACAAAACCCAAGCAGGCCTGGTCTCCTCTCCCGCACCCCCACGTGCCTCCGCCCAGCCGGCCTCGGCCCTGCCCCTGCATGCCCCCACCCACCACAGTCGCAGCCCCTCTTGGGCCCACCAGGCTGCTGGGGTCCTCTCCTGCCCCTGCCCCCCTGCCCCCTGCCCACCTCCCCATGCCATCTGCCTGGAAAATACACACCTTTCAAGACTCCTCCCGCCCCCACGAAGCCTGCGGCTCCTACCGCAGGGGGGAGAACAGGCCACCTGCCTCTGGCCCCTACTTCTGTCACAGCAGCAGTAGACACCACTGTGGTCACCTGCTCACTTCCCTTCCCCCCAGCCATGTCTCGCCCCAGTGCCCGCCTGGGCAGCGCTGCAGAGGCCTGAGTTCCACCATGATCCAAGAGACCCACCCCTTCCTCTAAGCATCTCTGGGCTTTGTTCTTCCAGAACGGGCCCCACGGAGCTCTCATCACCGCTGCCAGGTGCTGCCCCACAAACTTGAGGGAGTGACGGAGAGACCACATCGAATGCCCTGGCCCACGTCCAAAACGTCATCCGTAGACCGTAAGACCAGCAAGGGCCCACAGCACCCTGGTAATAAGGCGGTCAGGAGACAGCCTTCCAGAATTCTCCATCTGCACAGGAGGGGCAGGGGTTCTCTGATAAATTCAGCATTTCGAATTTTACAGAGGGGTGACTACACACCGAATCTGTCCACAAGAGGGCACTGCTGGATTTCCACAAGTCCCTCCATGAGGAAGCAAGGAAATACCAGATTTTTCCTGTATCTGTAAATGAATCTCCCATTTTTCTTCTACATATTAGTCTTAAGTATCTGGTTCCATTATTTTGTATTTAGTCATGACCAGAGCACAAAACAGCTACAAGAAAATCAGCAACCAACTACTAAGAGCAACAGATACTACTCTGCATCCAACACTGCAAAGGCAATTGAATTTTTATTCACTAGAGTCATACTTTTGAGGTTAACTGTGCACTATTTTGCTTGCAGCCACCCTCGAGCAGGGGTGTGGAGAGAAGGCGTGTGAGGGGCCCTCCTGGGTCCTCTCTGCGACACCACCCGCTGGGAGCGGTCCCTACCCCTGTCCTGAGGGTCCCCCTCACGGCCGACGCTGCCTGGAGCGACAGTGACTCTTCTCCGCTCCCACCAGCGTCAGCGGTGCTGCCGGCCGGCCCCACCCTGGTCCCGAGGGCCTCGGTCAGTGCCTGCCCACAGATGCAAGGCGCCTATTTGCTGGGTGAATGAAAGAGTCGGGGACGCAATACACATCTTTCTTGAGCACTGCTGCAGACCCGTGACCTCACAACCAGGGGCGCTTCTTCCTGGACGCGCTTTGTGGAGCTGACACCGATGAGTCAGTCCGGATGACACAAGGACACTTTCTCAGTGGCAGTGACTCACGCCAGAAACTCACTGAGAATCACTCTTCGTTCTCAGCCAAACTTCGTTTTATTTCACTGACCTTCAGGAACGTTTATAAACTGAAGTGTCATCTGTGTTAAATAGGTTATGTTAGCCAGTAAATCACATTAAAGGGGAAAAATGTAAAGTTTTTGCCCCCGTGTAAGGACTCAGCCCCATGCATAAGCACTGGGTGTCCCTGCAGCGATGCCTCTCCCCACCTCGGGGCTCTCCCCACCTCGAGCCCTGGAGTCGCTTGCACTCGCGGGGGCCCACACCTCACGCTGCTGGGGGCTCCTCCCCGGCCCACGACTGCTCCAGCCTTCAGGACACCCTGCAGGCCTGTGAGGACCTCGACGTCACCCTGTCCCTGACAGCCCCTCCCTGCCACATTCTCCTCTCGGCCAAGCCTTCTGTCAGTGGCCGCGGGGCATGGCGGTGGTGGCCACGTGTGGACGTGGTCTGGTCGTCGCAGGTCTGGGGCACTCTGGCACCATGCAGGGAGAGGGAGTGTGTGGGACAGCAGGACTGTCACAGAAACAAAGAACTGTCCTGCCTGAA
Source organism: Mesoplodon mirus (assembly GCF_964341445.2). Taxonomy (NCBI): domain Eukaryota; kingdom Metazoa; phylum Chordata; class Mammalia; order Artiodactyla; family Ziphiidae; genus Mesoplodon; species Mesoplodon mirus. Next base: position 146,050,491 of record NC_138982.1, on the reverse strand, counting down.
GCACTAACAGGCAGGCGACAAAGAGGTTCATGGTTACTCAAAACCCGTTTCATATATAATCAACTTTCAACACACCCAACCATCCAGAAGTGTAACTGCCAAGCGAAAAGCAGGGAGCACTGCATCGCGCTTCTCCAAGAATGAATCCATGAGCTGAACACCATTCCACTCAGGTCTACACCCTCGGTCTGTGTCACCCATGCAGCGCCTGCGTCTCTGCATTTACAGGCGTGCGTGCACAGGGTCCTCCTGAGAGCGGCGGTGCCCGGCATTCACATGTCAACACGACAGTTATTTCGTGGTACATTCTTAATTTCTCTTTTATTACATTTGAATACGGTTATAATTATATAAAGTGGTACCTTCTATGATTTCATTTCAGAATAAAAAGGGGAGTTAATCAGTATTTGTTATAAGCAGAATGCTGGGGTTGGTGGCAGTGAGACACACCAAGGAAAAGCCTCAGCATCTGAGCAGACTCAGGGCTTCCCTGGGCCTCCCTCAAATGTGTGCAGCTGAGTAAATGCTGCAGCGCAACCCCCGAGATGCCCCAACCTCGGAAGATGTTCTCACCTGTAAGACACAAGAAGCAACTTCAATCTTTTTAAGGAGCAAGAGAGGCAAAAGCGGCAACTGTGCCTGAAACTAAAAATACAGGCTCCCTCCAGCGTCACCGTCAGATGGCAAATGAGGCTACTGACAGGAGCGCTTCCACCAGTAGAGACTTTTTCTGGCCACTTCCATGGTTTTTTTTTTTTTCTTTTTCAAACCACTCTGAAAAAAAGACTAATACATCAGATTACTGTTGCCAGAATTAGCTCTCATTTTATGAAACAAATACAAAATGTCTGTTCTGCAACTAACATCTATCAGCACAGAATCGGTAGGAGACATGATTCACGATGTTGTGGTATCTGATCATTCCCAGCCCTCCGTTCTGCTTCAGATGCCACCTTTTGTCCTTGGTTATTTTTTCTATGCCTTCAAGGACAATTTACTTGTGCAAAGGAGCATAAATAACTCGCTTCTCCGGTGCATGCTTACATTACATAAAAAAAACACTTTCTATTTCACTTAAACAGTATAATTAATGAGGCAGTTTACATCTATGGCACCTTGGATGTAGGCGGCCATAAACCACACTTCACTTGCAGCACTAAAGCACGTCTCACTCTGGGATTCTCGCCGTCTCTCAATAAACGCCAGCTACAGAGAAACTGATTTTACATCACCAACCGAGCTGAAAGATGAGCTGTGGTTGAACATAAAAGTCCACCCCTCTGGCACAAGCAACGGTAAAAGTAACCTTGGTTCTGCCCTCCCCATGTGCCAAAAAGAAAAAAAAAGAAAAAAGCACCAGTCGAAGAGTAAGCAAAACCTCTTTTAAAGGTCTCCCTGGGAACCAGGTGCCTGACATTCTTGACGTTCACAGACACAGCAATGGCAGGTGGGGCCTTTCCAGGAGCACCTCTCCTCCCCCACCCGACCCCGTGGGCTCCACGTCTGCCCCGTCCAACGTCCCCCAGGCCCAGAGGGTGCTGTGATGTGGCAGACACTCCTCAGCCCCCACCGAGGGAGTGAACGTACACAGAACACGCTCCTTCTGCACTCAGCAGCCTCTGGCGGCCGCTTCGTATACGTCTTCCCCGAGAAAAAACCTCCTTGAAAGTTCAACGCTAGACCTTCTGCAGGCCGCAAATTAACCTTACATCACACTAGCGGGATTTTAACACCTGTCTCAACTCCTCTCAAAAGCAGACGCTGAATCATGTAATAGTCACAAAAATAAGTACTAACGAAATTTTCTTTTAATCACCTCAAGGAAAATAATTTGCAGCAAAGGCTTTACAGCAAATCCAGCGTGGCGTCCCCTCTGCAGGGACCGCGCCGGCCGCTGGGGGGCAGCAGAGCACCGGCCGAGAGACCGCAGGGACGGGAAGAAACCGTCTCTGCTGGAAGCTAGCCCATCACACGCATTTTAAACGGCAAGCCAGAGGCTTAACTAATGGTTGACGGCAAGCCAGAGGCACTCCTGTTAGTCAAATGTTAGCAGAGCTGCTCTTACCTCGCATTCAACGTGTTCGTTTCCTCGGCCCTTTGGTGCGGGTGGGGCTGAGAAGGTCTAAGTGTGGCGTCTGGTTGGCGCGCTTCCTTCAGGCCCCTCTCCAGCTCTCTGTGCCCAACCTGAAAGCCTTCCCTCTGTAACAGAAGCATTCCATTACTTTGCATTAATTTAACTCAATAGTAAAGCTTTTTCACCAGTGCAGGAGCTAACTCTAATAATAAATATTGTTAATTAAAAGTCCTCTCCTTGGGAGATGATCCTGCAGGCCACACAGCACAGGCAAAAAAAAAAAAAAGCCCTCTCCTAAACATGTTTCACTTACTTTTACTGTACTCTTAGGATTTTTAAAGCAGATACCCAATGATCAATCACGACTTCACCCTCGCGACGACAGGAAGACAGACGCACACGCAACACGCACCACCGGATCTCTGCTGGCGGACGTGCCAACGCAAATGAGCACCGACCCACGCGCTAAGGAGTGGGGCGCCTCAGGCAAAGTCCTGTATGGACCTATCTTCTGAAAAAGGGAACATGACACGCACGGGCCTGTGCACGCGTGTGAGTGCAGACAGACCCAGGGCTGCACATTCGGCCTTCTCCCTGCCCCCTCCCGCCCAGGCTCAGGAGCTGAGGCCAGCCCTGCGTCTGCATCTCCACGTTATCTCCCCGCCGACCCGCAGCACAACCGCAACACGCTAAAACACCTACAGAACCTGAACATGGGACAGCTCTATTTTCTTTTCGAAAAACAAACTGATATCCAAATGACGTCTGTGCTGGGCTCCTCCCGTCACCCACCCACAGCGTCACCCACCCCATCACCACCCGGCGGCCCACCTCCACGCCCAGGGCAAGACAGTAGAGGGGCGCTGCCTCGGTGCCCACTTCCGCGGCAGGTGGGAGTGGGTCGCAGCAGCTGGGACACGACCCCCCGCACTCCAAGGAGAAAGAGGAAGGACCAAGTGCGAACCACCAAGGGGTGAAGTGCCATTCCAGGAGCTTCACAAAGCGGAAGTCCACAGACTAAAACAGAGCCAGGAAAACCCGGCAGGAGCAGCACGACAAGAGGTGCAGAGCTGCACTCGGACACACAGAGGAGTCTGTCAACTGAGACCTTTAAATACAAAGTCCTGGAACGGGGCGATGGAGACGGCCATGCTCCCAGGGGGACTGCAGGGCCGTAAGGGCGGCTTCGGAGCAGGGCCCTGGGCCGACACCCTGGCTCTGCGAGCGGTGACTCGGCCTCTCCAGGTCGAGTCAACACGCTCCAGACAACACGGCCCCCTCCAGACCCAGGCTCCAGACCCACGGTCCCCTCCAGCCATTTGGGTGACCCCAGCTGAGGTCCCAGTCACCGTGGAGCACAAACAGGCCATTCCCTCACACGCCGCCAAATCCCTGACCCACGACATCAAGAGCACAACAAAACCGTGGCTGTTCTCAGCCCCCAAGTTTTGGGGTGGGTAAGGTAGGCAGGAAGAGACCACTGAAATGGAACCATCACTGCAAACCCTGACAGCACTAACGTAGAGTAAGAGGGTACTAGGAACTTTATTCCCAAAATCTGGTAAACTGAGGCAAAATGAGCAAATTCCAAGAAAAATGCAACTCATCAGAGCTGACTCAGGAAGAAACAGAAAATCTGACTAAACTACCAACATTAAAGAATTAGAATCAAGAAAGAAAAATTGTACAAAGCACACTCCACGCCTAGATGGCTTCTCCAGAAATGCCCACCCAGCATTCAACAGGAACACATCTGTGAAGAAGATGAAGAAGTAGTATGGGCCAAACTCACGCCTGAAGACAGATGTAAAAATCCTCAACAAAATGTCAGCAAACGCAATCCAACAATATTTTAAAAGGCTGATGCAGCATGATCAAGTTGGATTTGTGCTGGGAACACGAAAATGACCGCGTGCATGAAAATCAACGAATGTAATAATCCACCACGTTAATAAATCAAGAGAGACATAAGAGAATATACCCACGACTCCGTGTGTGAAGCTCGATCACAGGCACGGCTAAGCTGGATGCTGAGGGGTGCACGCTCCGTGGTAAACTAAAAAGAACGGCAAGGACAGTGTTACTCTGAAACACAGGACAGCGGCCATATGGACAGGGAGGGTGGGGCCGTGGTCAAGGAGATGGAGACACAACGCTGTTTTTAACCCGGGGGGCGGCTGCATGGACGTGTCATCAGAACTACTCTCTTACGCCTGCACTCTTCTGCAGGAACCACACAGCTCACAACACGGAAGCTTGAGACAACAACCAGGCACAGAAAACAATCCACGCCTGCAGTGCCCACCGTGTCCAGGAACACCATCGATAATGACGGAGCCCAGCACAGCCAACCCGGGAACCACGCGGGCGAGGGGCACTGCCCGCCCGCAGTCAGGCTGGGTTGCCACATCCACGCGCGGCCCCTCAGTACCCGCGGGTCCTCTGCGTCCGCAGGTGGCGCAGCACCGTAGAACCGACTGCGGAGCGAAGTCCGAGCGGTTCACACCCACGTTGCTCCAGGGCCAACTGCAGCTGCCATACAACGAACCAGACGAAGCCAGTGGCAGCGGCAACCAGCCAACCACCTGCGGTAGCAAAGAGGGCTGTGGTGGCAAGACGTGAGCAAAGCCAGGAGAGGCAGCTAGAGGTTTCCTATTTCCTGCAGAAGAGAAGAAGAAAGGCCCTGTGGGGAAAGGAGAGGAGCCTGGGGAGCCGGGCTCTGGGGGGAAGAGGCCAGCTGGTGAAGCAGGGCTGAGTCAGGATCCTGCCCCGTCTCGTTTGCCTGGATGCACCACAGGAAACGGGGAGGGCAAGGGACACCCTTAAACCCCCAAACGGGGTGGAGGTGGGGTGGGACACACAGAGGAGCCCCGCCAGCTGGTGGCTCCGTGGCCTCCGGCCCTGACACGTTCAGGCACCACCGCCTTCTGGAGTCTTCTCCTGGTGACTGAGCCTGGCTCGGGACACCCTCCTCTGACAGCAGCGTGACCCCAAATTAGTGAGGCTGGAGGGGCTTCTACGGCGGGTTCCAGCCACCTCTCTGCTGACAAGAGGAGTTCAGATGCCACGGCGATGATTATAAAACGGGTCACGTGAGATTTAGCGCACCTAGTAGTAACTGTAAGTCCAGACTAGTTGTATCAAGATACAGATGCCTCACTCAGCACTCGGTGCATTGCTGTGCCCGATAATCACATGGATTAAATGAAGCAACTGCATTTCCTTTTAAAGTGATGTTCATCGTTATAATTTAATGAGACTGGGAATTAGGGCCTAACTCTGCCACAAAACAAGTGCTCTCATTTTCTACCTTGGAGCTGTGTAAACCTGTTACGTGAGCGTGCAGTTAAAATAAACAAAGCAGATTCTCCGATGTGCAGAGACGCCGATTATTCAAGGTACAAGGCCTGCTGTGCTCAAGGCAAGTGAACAGGTGAACGACCGCCCGAGGGACACCGAGACAAGGAGCTGCCTCTCCTCATCACTGACGGCGGCCACTGTTTTAAGTGCGTAACTAGTCCTGTGAACAGGTACCCACCCAAGAAGGATGGCGAGCGGACGGGCACTGGGAAGAGAGGCTGCAGGTGGGGCCCGAGACACGGAGCCAGGGCAGGGAGGGCACCGATGCCCCTCAGCTGACACAGAAAGCAGGCGGAGTCCATCAAGATGCTTTTGGCGAGACGGAGAGGGGAGGCCTCTCAGGAGAAGTTGGCACGAGAACGAGGAATCCAGGCTGTGTTTTCAGAAAGATCATGCTGACAGCTCTGTGGGCAAAAGCCAGAGGGTGAGGCTGGGACAGTTAGGGGACATAGGGGTTACAGAGATGGAAAACGTCAGAGGTGTCTCACCTCAGAGGTGCAACGGACAGGCCTTGGGAATGAGGCCTGCGGGGGGAGGAAGGAAACGAAGCCGGAGTGACTGCAAGGATGCTGGTTCCTTCAAAGGGGCAGAGAGGCTTTTCAATAACCAGAGTGAGAAAATCAAAAGAAAACAGGAAATTTTAGAAGATGGGTGTTTTTCAATTGTTCTGAACTATGAAAACCTCTGAAGTACATTAACTGTGGTCATTGATATTTCAGCTTCAACAGGGACAAAACCTTTCCTGGCTGAGATTTCATAAGAATAAAGTCAATCCTAGTATGTGAACTACTATGGAGAGAAGTGAAAGCTTCACATGGTAAAACTGCAATGAACACTTAAATACAAGAACGTTCAAATAATCAGTACAAATCCCAAGGAAGGGGAACCGCCATTAGACAAATATCACGCAGTCAGGGCTTGATCAACGGGGCAGGGAGGGGGGCACTGGCCCTCAGTTCCTCTGATACTTCTATGAAGAAAGAAATGCCCAAGGAAAATGGTAGTCTAGTCCAGAGGTCTTGGTTTGATTTAATCTTTTTTAAAATTTATTTATTTATTTTTGGCTGCGTTGGGTCTTCATTGCAATGCGCTGGCTTCTCATTGCGGTGGCTTCTCTTTCTGCGGAGCATGGGCTCTAGGCGTGCGGGCTTCAGTAGTTGTGGCTCGCAGGCTCAGTAGTTGTGGCACATGGGCTCAGGTGCTCCGCAGCATGTGGGATCTTTCCAGACCAGGGCTTGAACCCGAATCGCCTGCATTGGCAGGCGGATTCTTAACCACGGCGCCACCAGGGAAGCCCCTGATTTCATCTTTTTTGTATGCTTTAAACTCCATTTGGAATTCCCTGGCAGGCCAGTGACTAGGACTGGGTGAGTTCACTGCCAGGGCCCGGGTTCAAACCCTGGTTGGGGAACTGAGATCCTGCAAGCCGTGCAGCGCAGCCTAAATAAATAATGTCCATTTAGGAACTGCTCTACACGGCACATTTTGTTCTGTGACGTCCGAGAACCACACGTGTCACTGCTCCCGCGCAGGGTCCACTTTGGTGTGAGTCAACAGGACCGGGTCCAGGTCGAGAACACTGGATCCACCTCGTCCTGAAGGCTCAACAAACACGTTTCTCACGTGACCTTGGTACCTCCCAACAGCACCTCAGTTTTTGTTTTTTGTTCTTTTTTTTGCTGTACGCGGGCCTCTCACTGCTGTGGCCTCTCCCGCTGCGGAGCACAGGCTCTGGACGCGCAGGCCCAGCGGCCATGGCTCACGGGCCCAGCCGCTCCGCGGCATGTGGGATCCTCCCGGACCGGGGCACGAACCCGTGTCCCCTGCATGGGCAGGCGGACTCTCAACCACTGCGCCACCAGGGAGGCCCAGCACCTCAGTTTACCGACCTTTTATTTCCCCTGCATTTTGGGCTTAACAGAGCAGCCAAACTGGACTTGCCATTTGTCCTACTCAGTGAACTGAATACATCCCAGGCTCTGAGCAAATAAGAATAACGTTGCTTCCCCTCGTACGCAAGATCCCTGTGGGATGGAGTACTGCAACAACGTGGCTGGCTCTCTGAGTCATCACGCCGAGTAACACAAGCCGGACCAGAAAGGGACGTGCTGCCTGACCCATCCACGTCAACTCCGGAAGGTGCAAAGGATCCACGGTGGCAGGAAGTGGCCAAGTGGGGTCGTGCTCGTGACCTTCACAGGGCGGTGCTCCCACGGGGTCTCGAGACTCACCCAGCTGTACACGTTACAGGGTGCAGGGTACAGGGTCTGGACACGTGTCAACCGCACCTCAAAAAAAGCTGTTTTTAAAAGAGACTACTTTGGGAGATCAGCTCGGTGCTTTGTGACCACCTAGAGGGGTGGGATAGGGAGGGTGGGAGGGAGGGAGACGCAAGAGGGAAGAGATGTGGGGACATATGTACATGTATAGCTGATTCACTTTGTTATAAACCAGAAGCTAACACACCATTGTAAAGCAATTAGACTCCAATAAAGATGTTAAAATAAATAAATAAAATAAAAAAGACGACTTTGTTCTGAATTTTAAAACCCCTCTTCCTATTTTTTGAAGTGAATTGGTTAACATTACTGGAAGTATTTTTATGACCTGAAGGACATGTTATTTTTTCAAACTTTCAACAATCAAATACTTCATGGGAAATTAACGCGTGTTGCAAACATTAAAACAATTCGTTAAATAGGTGGGAGACTTCTCCCTATCTCTCTCTCTATTTTATTGTTTTCTGATGGTTTTTAGAGAAACCCAATGTTCCCACCAGAAGGAATGAGCCCTGCGTCTCCACAGGAAGAAAGCAGGGGTGGAGTGGGGGAGAGAGAGACAGAGACAGACAAAGAGAGGGAGGAACACAGACACACAGAGAGAGGGACAGAGAGTCACAGAGAGAAGGGGAGAGAGGAACGGAGACAGAGGCGGGAACAGAGCGGGCGAGCAGGGCGCTGTCACCGCAGCGCCCAGAGCACAGCCTCCCCCTGCCTCTCCCGCGCTCAGGCCCAGGACCGTGCTGACACACAATGAAGGCAGCACCGGCATGCCCCAGCACAGAAAAGGAGCGACTCAGTCCCGGGCACAGCGGGGACTGCCTGAGTCTCCAGGACGGCAGGTGCAGGAGATGGGGAGGGACAGGTGCTCTGAGCCCTCCCTGTCCTCGGCTCCTGTTCCCTTCAGGACAAACCAGCAAGGCCAGTGGGTGAGCAGAAGAGGGCTCTTTGCCAAGGGGAGCCCAAAGGCATGCCGGCCTAGACTCCCCCATCCCAGCCGACAAAGCACAGGACCAAGAGAAACGTGAGGAGGACCCAGAGCAGCAGACGAGGGGGGCCTGGCCCAGAGGATGCCCGCCCGCCCTAGGGCCGCAGCTGCTGCCCACAGAGGCCAGGAAACCCACCACGACGGCCCCGCCCACCTCCCCCCAGAAACCTGGACTGGATCATGAAGAGAACAGCTGGAGAAAACGAAAAGCCCTCCAGACTGAAATGCAGGAGCCAAGTACACAAAGGAGAGCGACAGGAAGAATTAAATGCAAAGGAACACTCAGGGGGCTTCCTGTCACCGAAAGAACAAGGACCCGAGACCCGCACAGGCCACAGCAGGTGAGGAGAGATGTTAGGGGCAGTGGCCCCGGGCGGGGGAGCGCTGAGACCGACCATACACTTCAAGGTCTGAACACACCAGTAACGCGGAAACCTCCCTAAGGACGTGTGTCCCTGGGCGACAACAGCGCCAGCTTCTGCCGTCACATCCTGCGTCACATAAACTCGGGACATCCACCAGCCTCACTGCGATCAGAGTCATGTCAAACTAACACGTTCTCAAACGCTCTTAACTAAAATCCAAACACATGTGATCTCCGTGTTTCTTAAGTAATGCTATAATTTTTAAAGTATTCGGTAAGGTTATTTATCAAATACTGAAAATTAATATATTCGGTTATCCATTGCAAGGAGATGAGCTGTCTAAATAGGAAAAAACCTTTAATCATTTTTGATAGAAAGTTCTCAAATCTGTCTCCTTGTTCTTACATAAGATGAGCTAAATATAAGTTTTTAACCAGAAAATGCCCTTTGGTTAGGGAACGGAGAGGAGAAAAGGGCAGGTCCTTAGAAGGAAGGAACCTCCCTGGGTAACTAAATGAAAGTAACTATTATAAGCTTAGACCCCAGAGAGCAGGAGGCCCGGGCCCGGGAGGGGAGGGGGCGGGTCCCCTTCCACGGTGAGAAAAGCCAAGACGTCTCGAATGGCACCTCGGGCCCCTGCCAGCAGCGCCACACGAGGGTCCATCTCAGAAGGAGGAGGTGGGGAGGGTCGCAGAGAGAGAGTAGCGGGAAAGAAGAAAGGTGGGAACAGGCGCTGTGAACCTCACAGACCCTCAGAGGAGGGAGAGGAGGCCATGCTTCCTGACTCTCCTCACAGCCGCTGTGACCTTGGCTGGAAACCCATCAAGGACGTTGCAGGAATTAAAAACTCCTGCCAACTTCTCTTACGAACAGAGACACAAAAACCGTAACCAAAATACGAGCAAATTCAAACCCACGCACGTAAGGAAAAGAGCACGTCACAACCAAGTTCAACGTGTCCAGACCAAGAAGGGGTGGTTGGCTGAAGTTTGAAAGTAAATCAATATTCCACGTCGCCAGTGACATTTCTACTCGAGAGCGCTTTCACTCGGACTCCTCAGTCACCCAAACGGGCATTTCCCTCAGTGTCCATCAGTGTGATGGACCCGGTACTCTGCTCAAAAACCACACCCCACCGTGGAAGAGAACTGAAAACAAGGAGAGAGGAAATAAGGAAGCTGGGAGGATGAAAAACAGTATTTCTGCCAATCATGAAAATAAAGGCCAAGCACATAAAAGCCCCCGCCCCCCGCTTTCTTCCCTGGGGAGGAGGAAGGGTGACAGGGCTCGGTGTCCTCGGAAGATCCCAGGGCGTCCGTCAGGAAATTGTGAGAAGAGCCACAGGGTGAGGCGGGGGGACAGCCAGCCAGCCGTGTAGCCTCTGTCCTGTCTTCCACACGTGGGACGGCCTCCCGGTGGGCGCCAGGCGGAGGGAGAAGGCTGCTCCGCACCTGTTCCTAGAGCAGGGGTGCAGTGGAAATTAGACACAAAATGGTGTGTCTGTGTGTCCAGGTGCATCTTCCCAGTGAAAATGGACAGGGCTTCAGTCAGATGCCCAAAGCGCCCCTGGCCTGCATCCTGTTTCGGGCAAGGATCTAAGCACTGGCTGTGACTGACCCCAAGCCCAGTCCCCTCTTTGGCACTTAACCAACAAAACAGCAGAGCCTTTCTTTTTCCAGTACCAGTTGATGGTAACCTATAAAGTGAATTACTAAGGAGCACTCCAATTTGTAATTCCCAACCCACACCTGGGGCGTCCCCGAATGTGCAGACAGAAGTGTGGTCCCCACACCCAGCACAGGCGCCCGCAGAGGGCCACGCGCCCCACGTCAGGAAGAACACTTCATTTTCGACGACAGCTTTAATTTACCATGGATTTCAATGGCTACTATTGTTATTTTTATCGTTATAACTTTAGCTTTATCATTTCACATTGGTTTAATATGGGTTGTTTGTATACACAGGGATGAAAATTTTGTCAGCTTTTTGGAACGAGAATTTTTCAAAAACTAAACTTAACCAGTATCATAAATCATCTCCAACTTTACTGCAAAACACATGCACAGAACCCCTCCAAACTGCAGGGGCACAATGAGGTAGAGATGTCTCCTTTATTGGCAATGTGCTGACTCCCAGTACATGAAATTTAACTAACTTGCAACACACCATCAAGGTAAGTGTAACAAAATTACCCAGCTATTTTTAAGTTTATGGGGCACTCTTACATAATACAAAATGACAAGTAAAAGTACAAAACGTTTCTTAAAAGATTTATATATGCTGCTGACAAATTTACTGGAACTGGCTCATTTAATTTCTTCCCAATTCTTTGATAATGTTGAGCCATTTTTCCAGTGGAAAGAAACCCCCCCCCCCCCCGTTAAAGATGTTCACAGGCACAGAACCTTGCCACTAACAGGGATCTAAAGACTTTTAATTGTAAGTAGTGACAAAGTCCACATCTTCCTTCCTTTCTTCCCAAGGCCCCGTTGAAAGGCCAGAAGAGGTACTTCCTGGCCATGAAGGAGTCTTAATAGTGCTGAAAAATTACAAAGGGGGCTTGCAGCCCCGGAAGCTGGGACGGGCGGTCACGGTGGAAAGCAGGCGGACCCAGGCTGACTCGCGGAGTGGAAGGAGCCGTGTGCAAGACAGCAGGGTGGGGCTTCCCAAGAGCAAGGAGCCAAGGGCAGGGCTATGACTCCCGGGCCACAACTTGAGAACACTCTCCAAAGACAGTCTGAGGTTTCCAAGGTGGGGGGGGGGGGTGTCCAAGTATGGTCACTTGGACCTGGAAGAGAAATGGATCAGGGCGAAGAGTAATTCTAAGTCAAATAATCAGCACTGGAGGCCACGGGCAGGGAGAGAAGGAGAGAGCAGGAGAGATCTACCTGCAAAAGAACGAGGATCGAGCTGCCATCTGACTTCTCACTAGCAACACCAGACTCTGGAAAACACTAGAGCATACTTTCTGAGTTCCAAGGGAAAATTGTAGGAACCGAGAATTCTAGACCCAGCCAAATTACCAATCAAGTATGGGAACAAATAAACCACATGTTTGAACACTGCCTGCAGGAACCCGAGAAGTCTCTCAGCCATGCGTTCCATAAAGAAGTGGATTAAGCTGGGTGAAGTGAGAGTAGCATTGACATATATACACTACCAAACGTCAAATCGTTGGCTGGTGGGAAGCAGCCGCATAGCACAGGGAGATCGGCTCGGTGCTTTGTGATGACCCAGAGGGGTGGGATAGGGAGGGGGGGAGGGAGGCTCAAGAGGGAGGGGATATGGGGACATGTGTATGCGTATGGCTGATTCACTTTGGTGTGCAACAGAAACTAACACAGTATTGTGAAGCAATTATACCCCAATAAAGATCTACTTAAAAAAAAAATAGAAGTGGATTAAGGAGGTGCTCCAGCAAAACAAAAACGGAATTTAAGAAACAAACATCATGGGATGTGAAAAACCACAGCCCCTGAAGCAGCCACAGGTAGCACCAAAGCCCGAAAAGAAATCAGGAGGCTCCATCCGCACATCCTCTTTCCTGGGCAAGAGCTTGGTGATGCAGAGTTACGTTTTCTGCCTTCTCCAGTCAAGCTATTTGGCTCTGCAGTAAAATATATTTATATTATCATAATACTGTACACTTTGCTTTCCTTACGTGAACATTTCTGGACTAAAGCTGTAGAAAAAGCACAGAAAGCCTACTGATAAATGAGAAACAGACTACAAATGTTTTAAGTTTTGTCAATATAAATCTAAAAATATAACCCATAAAAGCCAAGAACTAGAGAGGCACTGCTTGCTGGTTCCCCACGTGAACAGAAGTGAGGCAAAGTGACAGGGGTAAAGATAAGAAGGCCGTGAAAGCAGAGGGAGAAGACGCACACCATCAACTGCTCACCTCTGGGGAGAGCAGAGAGGAAGAGGGAACGTGTAACTTCACTCTTGCTCAAAGGCTGGGCCGCGTGTAAGAAGATTAATATTTAGTTAAAATGACCTTTAAACACCTGTTAAAGCACCAGAGTTCTTTTATAAATTGAGTACACTTTTATACCATGTGCAGATATCACTTCAGGGTTCTTTTTAAACAGTTAAACGGAAAGGACACCTTTATCCATCAGGGTGTATTAAACAACGCAGTGCATCTGTAGGACAGAATAAGCTCTCCTTGTGAAGTAGAGCTTCACAAGGTGAAGTAGCTACGAGCACTATATTAGTTACATAAAATTGAACGCTTTTAAAACTATTTTTTACTGTGAAAGCAAAAAGATAAAATGTGTCAGTCCTAAGAAGAGGAAGGCACCTCTGTACTAACATGTCCATGGTGTAATGACGAACGTATATGACAGAATGGTGCAGAGACTAAACCAGGATTTCACAGAGAGCCTCCACATCTGCATCACACGTATATGGTAAGTATGTACACAGATCTCAGAAATCCCATGTATGCAACAGAAGTCCCGAGCACATCACGGAAATGCCACATACATAACAAAAATCCCCCACGTCTACAATGGAAGAGTCACACACAGCACAGAAGTCGGGGCTGACAAGCGCTGTTTAGTTGCCTCCTTCCGCATTTCTCCTGCGTGTCCCCGCCACACACACTTTCACACGCCCAACACGCCGGCCCGGAGGGTGAGCAGTTGTTGCGGGAAGATGCCACGGCGCTTGGAGACGACCTCCCAGGAAACTCAAAAGGGCAGCGGGCAAACTGTCCTGGGAGAAGGACGTGGCCAGGAGCAGCGCTGCATCGAGGCCGCATCCTCTCTGCTGTGCCCCCGTCCTTAGAGGAAGAAATCCCGGAAGCATGATGCTGCCCATTCCACGTGGGATCATAAGAGCAGGGACAGAAAACACCTTCAGTAAAGTCCTTACTAAATGTTGCTATACACTGAAAACGAAAACATAAACCATTTCTCCAGTTGTTGCTGTTAATTTGTACCACATCTTGCTCCAGTGATCTAAGAGGCCTGCAGAAATACGCAGACGAACAACAGCCTATCAACTGTGTTTAGGGAAAAACTAAAACACGTACAAAAGGAGCTCAAAGGACACAGACAAAGGTTAGCGGCAACAGAGGCTGTCAGGCAATGGGATCGATGCGCCGCCTTCTTCCTAGTTTTGCATCTCTGCTAAGTACACAGAGTCCACAATGAGCATATTTTGTTTTTGAATAAAATATAAAATCTTACGTAAAAGAAACTCAGAAATGCAAGAAGTGTTCTTCAAAGACAGCAGTTGAGGCAAAGGGACAGTGGCTGCCTGAGAGCACAGACACCGGTCCCGCCAGCCCTCACCCTCGGACAAGGTCCAGTCTCAGTCTGACCCTGTTTATATGACAAAACTGGCTCAAACAAGCAGCTGTTCCTGTGCTGAACTGGGAGAAGCCTGGTCCTGGGGCACCCTCACCAGCACCTCTCCCCCCAGTATCCACCCTCACGCAAAAGGGCTGAGTCTCCACGGTAAAAATGCAGAGCACGGGTCCTCGCATAAAGAGGTGACAATGGAGAAGTCATTAGTTGACAGATACATATCTCCTCAGCTTTTGGCTTTGCAGAAAATGACAAAATAAATTCCCTTAATGGATAAGTCTGTGTCCCTAACACTTAGATCAGGGGATGCCCTTGCCCTGGAGTTCAGGTGAGGCACTCGACACCCCTGACGAGGCCACGGCTCTGGGCTCAGCCCCAAGACCTATGTGTTACACAACAGCACCGCAGACCAACACCGGAGTTTCAGAGCAAATGAATCGCCCTCACCTACCAAAGCTGATGACTGCTGCAAGAATCCTCGGGTTTAACTGACACAAATAAAAATCGATGTCTCGACTCTTAAACATGTGAAGTTCAAAACCCAAGGCTTCAGGAGAAGGGGGATCGTGCTGAGGTCAAAGGCGCGCAGGCACCGCAAGTCAGCACCCTCATAACAACGGGACTCAGAAAACGCACACGTGGGAAGGCCCACCACCCAACCTGAGCTCCAGCGAGGGCACCACTGCTCCTCAGTTTTCACACGCGATGACGGGCCCGCCTGTCACTCACTCTGACCAGCCAGAGGATGAGAGCGGACCACCTCCCTCTGAGCACCAACACATGAGATGAATATCCAAAAACATGTATTTTTGCATTTCTGGGATGAAGAGATAGAACTCAGTTCAAAATGTTGTTTGCCACCAGATGGCCGGTCACTTGACTTTTCTCCTGAGCCTGCACAGCTGGGTAAGCGATCTGGGAGCTGGAAGAAGCAAACCTCCCAAAGATCCTGCTTCGCTGTGGCTGGACCCTCTCCCCAGCGAGCCAGCACAGGGCCTCTGTGCAGATCGGTGTGACCCGCGTGCCGGGTTAGGAACAGAGCTGGCATCGTGCCTGCTGGAAAATCTAGCTCCCCAGCCCTAGAGGCTCCAGGCTTTCCCTCCTGGATGCCCACCTCCCGGGGGTGCACAGGGAGTGAATACAACAATCCAGGCAGAGGACTCCGCAGGGTTCATGCACTGCGGACGGAGTGGGGGACGAGGATGCCCAGGTGAGGACGGAAACTACCTGTTAATAAACCCCGATATGCTCGTAATCTAGAAAAATTAAGTGATGTTGAATAGTTTTAATATTTGATTCAGTACAATCAAACCCCAAAAGAATGTTCGGCTCCAGTACTACCTCCTCCGTGAAGACCCGGCAAGTGCGAAGCCGGCCCGCCGCCCAGAGACCCCTCTGCCCCACGAGAGTGGAAGGCCTCCCCACTCCAAGCCCCTGAGGCGCATCCTGGGGCGATCTGTGGTCTCACGGGAAAGCACGCCACACGGATCTCCAACACCTGCTGTACCTGGGGGACCCTGCCTGCCTCCTGTTCCGGTCCGTGTCTTACCTGTGTGCCATGTAACAGGCCGGAACCTCTGAGGGCAGGAACCAAGACAACCTCCAGGTATCCTCAGGCCCAAGCCACTGCCTAGTAAGAACGTGCTCAGTATTTTTTACCGAGTGTGGTAGCCTCTGACTGATACACAGGCAACGTCTACTAATCCTAGGATTCATTGAAAGAAAACCTTATGCCACTAACCGTGTTAGATCGCAAGGTTATCCTCAATTTATGAAAGAATTCTGGTGCTTTAACAGGTGTTTAAAGGCATTTTTAACGAAATATTAATCTTCATACATGTGATATGTATATATGACTAATCTTAACGGTAAAGATTAAGCTCACAAAAGTAAAAGTCAATTGTGACTTCCAACTTGAAATCTTTGAGAAAGTTATAAAGTGGCTAAGCTAAACTGACCTTTGCACTTGTCAGGGAAGGGCTGACGGGGATATAACCGCGTCAGTGGTAAGGAGTTGTTTCAACAGTGGCTAATAGCAAAGAACACTCAGTAGTTCAGAGGCACCTCCAGGCAGGACCCTCTGAGGTGTCACCCACGGACCACGTTTCAAACGCTCTGTTAGATAAATTCCACTGTCCCAGGCCATTTCCTGGTAGTTTTAAGAGAGGAAGTTCTCCAAGCACTTCCTTTCAATGTCCATCAAAAGTAAACAAGAGGAGTTGAGGGCAAGGTGAACAATCAACATGCCATAAAATATTTTAAAATTTTATTTGCACATCTTGTCGCCCCAAATAGCCCTGGGAAGCATTCAAGCGAGGCGAGTAGATTTCCCTCTTCACGGATGTAAACTACGCAGAGTCCAAGGGCGTGTGGCACTCAGACACCCTGGCCTCCAGCCCCGGTGACCTTCCCACGGCCCCTCTGGCCCCCACGGCTCCAGTTCACCCTTCATCCTCCGGCACCCCCCTCGGCCTGGCTCTGGGATCTGACCCCATCTGCCCAGGACGCCCACTCCCCCTGCCATCTTCCAGGAGTTACCGACCGCAGGTGTCCCCGTTCTGGCAGTCACTGCCCGGTCAGCGCTCTTAACGCAAGCCCCCGTCCCCGGCCGGGAGGTGAGAGGGGGTCTGCAGACGCCTGCTGGCTGCCCCTGGTTCCCACCGCGCCCAGAGACATGTGCCACGAGGGGGCCGTGTCTCGCTGCGCAGCTCCACACGATGTCCAGGGAGAGCGGCTCCCCTCCCCGCAGGCGGCCCGGCAGGTCCCGGGCTGCCCAAAGCCTCCATGTGGCTCCTGGGCACCTGCCTCACTTACGGTAAAGTGATGACCTGCTTACACCTTTGAAAAACTAAATAGAACAGGCAACTCCGGGAAAGACACCCAAGACAGAACTGGAAAATGATGAGCCAATTTCTACAACTTACACAGGAAAAAAGTGTTTTGTTTTGTTTTGTTTAGAGCAAAGGGGAAGGTGTGCCACAAGCGGTGTCGGAGCACTGCCCCTCTCCACCACCTCCCCGGGCACTCCCGGAGGACTCTGACCCCGCCACACGCCTAGCGGAGCGGGAAAATGTAACAAGGCGGGAACAGGAGAGAAGCCAGGCCCGGGGAGCGTGGGGACAGGAGAGCCGCCCGGGGCCGCGGGTCAGCACGTCCACCACCCTCAGAACAGCCACAGCAGTTTTACTCATAATTGCCCCCAAATGCCTGACTATCCATCATCAGTAGAATGATGGTCAAACGGTGGCATCCCCGCTGCAGTTTATTGCCAAATTACACATGGCAATAAACCCCAACAGCACAGGGAGCCTCACATATAACGCTGAACAGAAGGAAACAGACACAAAAATGCGTGCTCTGATTGCATTTGTATAAAACAAGCAAGGAAGCAGACCTACAGCCTAGAGCCGCGGCAGATGCACCCACAGGGGGCCCGGGGGCTCCACCTGGGGCGGGGCTGCCTGAGGTGGGGGGCCGGGGGAGGCTGCGGGTGTCCGGGCTCCGTTTCCAGTGCTCAGGGCCTTGGCCTGGGTGGAAGTCTGCTCTGTGGTAACACCCTGAGCTGCGTATCCATGGTCTGCGCACGTTCCCGTGTGTGATGCTTCTCAACAACAGTTCAAACACAAATCATTTTAAAAGTCACTGCTGATGAGGTGGAAGAAGAAGGAGAGTAAGAGCACAAAGGCTCCCGAAGAGACACGAGCACCCTCACCTCACACGAGAGTGCGGACAGCAGGGGGAGGAACGGAGGTCCCAGCAGGGCGCGACGGGTGTCCTCCAGGACAGAAATGGAGAGAGACGTGTGCCTTGCTTCTGTGAAGCAGGACAGGAATCTCTGTTTCCATAACACATACCATGAGATTCAACGTGTTTGTTTATTACCTTTTTTTAACAATCGTCAAAAATTTGTCACCTATTCAAAATAAAATGAATCCTGCCGGCAACTGTAAATAGAAATATCAAAGGTGCAATAAATGCCAGCAACTCCTTGACTGTCAGAATTTCCAAAGGGATGGCTGAGTGCTTAAGGAGACTAGGATGAGCCCTCAAAGTGCTATAGGTGAGGACTTGAATTAAAATAGATTCTTGCCAGTGACAAGTATTTAGTTCAATTCCTGAAGAACACACAAATAAAAACCAAATAGTAAACAAATCCCGCGCACTCTCGCCTCATCTGGCTCTTTGACAAAATGGTCCTCACGAGCAGCCACCTCACGTCCCTCTGTCTTGGAAACCTGCCGGACTGTGTGGAAAACACAAGCGCTACTCGGGATGCAAGTGTACTGTTTTCCAATTTACTGAAAAAAGAATGAATAATTACCTCATAAAGTAAACACATCAACATTTTAAAGTTTGTTTCCTGAACGGAAAATGCACACGTCACCCTGAGGTTAATTCCACCACTTTCAGAGAGTCTACTGCTGCAAGTGGCTTCTCATCAAGGAAGAAAATTATGCAGAGAAAAGAATCTCACATTTTCTTCTCAAAATCTGGAAGTGAAAAGGCCAAGTAAAAATAAATACAAAGCAAACTGACTAATTTGAGCTTCTTTTCTCCCTGCACTAGCTAATAGAGCAGAAAGCTAGAGTTTGAAAGAAAAGCGTCTGAGCTTTTTGGAGAAAGGCTGAGGATATAAATACACGCTCACATCTGACTCCGGGCTGGGTCGTGAGCCTCGCGTTTCCACTGCGCAGCTCGAAGGAGAAACTCCTCCCTGTGTGGCTGGCGAGCGGCTCTGGAATGATCTGCTACAGAACTCTCAAGGAAACCTCAGGAGTAAACTGACTATTTTCGCTGAAACTCAGATTGAGTCGGCTTTTCTATACTTACAGCCGAAAGCACACTAAGAGCTACAGCAAAACACTGGTCTGAACAGCAAACCTGGAAACAAGCAAAAGGCGCACGATTGGGTTAAAATACCGTGGCCACCTCCCCACTCTTCAACAACCGGAGGGCCCAGTCCCAGGAGGCCAGGTGCTAGGAGGGTGCTAGGAAGGAGCACAAACCAGCGCCCAGAGGGAGGGGCGAGGAGGAACACCACCCACCCGGCCAAGAGAGCGGCTCATGACACGGAGACAGCGCTCGACAGGCCAGCGGTGCCACTGTCCTCACGTGTGAGCGTGCTCGGATGTACACACACGCGGTCAGGCCTGGCTGTGCAGTGACACACAGGTGAGCCCGGGGCCCAGACCCTGCCCCGGAGTCGTGCCCCCGGCAGCCGCTCAGTCCCCCTCAGCTCCCTGATCTGTGATCAGAGCAGGGCAGCAGCGCCGCGTCTGCCCCACGGCCGTGGACACGCCAGCCGGGTCTGGGGTACAAGGCACGCCCGTCCGTGCGCCCACGTGAGCCTGCGAGGAGGCACCGCCCCAGATGGTCACTGCGGTCTCCTCGGGGTGGCAAGATGACTTCTTCTGTTTTCTTCTGCTCGTCTCTATGGTCTGGATTTTCTACAGCGAAGCACAGGATTCTCACAGGAGAAAAAGCCAGTGGGTGATGGGGGCAACGCCCCACAGGAGAGGGAGGCTGAGCAGCCAGGCCCGCCACTGCACCCGGGACCTACGCGCCAGGCTCTGCGCCTCCACCCCCACCAGCTGCCCCCTGCTGCCCCCACTCCACCCCTCCCTGGCCAGTGCCAGTGCGCCTGAGCCGACCAACTTTTGTTTCTATTTAACTTAAATGTAAACAGCCATGTGTGGCTAGTGATGCTGCTTTAAACGTCCCTTTAATTCTTAGAGCCACTTGGGGAGGTGGCTCCAGGGATGAGGCACCTCTTCATTATGAGGCATCTCTCTTCCCCTCCAGACGGTCCCCAAAATGAAATGAAGCTTCAAGGCCTGGCACGTAGAGCTGGAAGACGCCAGGGATGGGAGCTTCCAACGGGTGGTGCCACGCAGCCTGTAAAGGACAGCAGGCTGCCCCGCACTGCAGCGGGGAGGATGAGGGGGACGGAGGGGGCACGTGCACACCTGCCAGGCCCCTCATCCACCCAAATCACTGCTTTCTCCCCTGCAAATGCATAGTCCGCGGTCTGGGCTGTGGCCAACAGAGGAGGGCTGAGACTGCCTGGTGCCAGTGGGGAGGGAGGGAGCAAACATCCAGCAGCTGTCCACGCGGCGCCACCGCGGGGTGGACCCTGTCACCCTCTCCCACTGCTGACCCCTGGTATGGTCTCACCGCGTGGGGCAGGGAGGCTGCTGTCCCACTGCTGGAAGTTGCCCAGGGCTAAGCTGGACCCCCAGTGAGAAGCAGGCCTCAGCCCCATGGGCGGCTGGCAGGACGGACACTGCCCCCCACGTCCCCCGTACGGAGAGGGGCGCGGCTCCCGGCCTGGAAGGGGCCTTGGCCTGGGACCTTCTCTCCCCACCGCCACCGCCCACCAGGCACAGGAGGGCTGGAAGCAGCGCCAATGCAGCTCAGCGTCATCGGACCTGCCAGACTGTCTTCTCTGTGTGAAAAGGCCGTGTGTTCTCAGGTCCACACTTGGAACACAAAATCAGTTTTAAAATCAAAACAATTCGGCCTTTAACCAAAACCCAGGAGCAGAGAAGGCAGTCCACTGTCAGCAGCGGGTGTCTGTGGTGAGACGGCGGCTGGAGGGCCGTGCCTGTGGTTCAGGACGCAAGGTTCCAGCCCAGTCCGAGACGAGGCTCTGACCTGCAGACGGGCCTCTCCTCCTCTCCGTCTGACTTCTTCAGGTCAAGTTCCTGAGAGAGACCAGCGGTCTCCGCACTGGCCACCTGAGAGGACAGGCCCCCTAGGGTGACCCGGCTCGTGGACGGCTCGGGGGCTGCACTGCACAGACAGGGCACCGCCCTTCCGCCGAATCTGCGCACCCAACGCGGATGCCTCCCTGCCAAGCAGAGTGTGAAATCCACAACGGACACAGAGCCACCCGAAGGCAAAGCGCAGCAGAGCAGCAGCTCCTAAGCTTCAGGACTCCCGAGTGTGGGGATGAGGAAGGACAAACGGCCTGGAGCGACCTACGGCGCCTGTGAGGGGGCCCGGGGGCCCAGCAGCTCGTGCACACAGCTTCCCAAACGCCCACTCTGTGGGCAGCGCCTAACGACAACGGAATCTAGGGGCAGAGCTGTCACTTTCATCATAAAGTCCATTTCAAAGCCAACCATGGGTTAGCTCAGAATCAGCCACCGTGAACTTCAACGCCCTCTGTGGAGCCGAAGAGGCCCCTTCACCACCACTAAGCACGGACATCGTGACAGCTTTCAAAAGGGCTTTGGAATTTCTGCTAACCTGATGTGTGAGAAACGGTCCCTCAGTGAAGCTGAAGGGCCACTTTTACGTGTGTGTGTGTGTGTGTGTGTGTCTTGTCTGTTCATGCCTTTTGCCTATTTTCCTACAGGACTTTGGCCTTTCACTTCCCACAATTTTAAAACATTAATGACACGTTGTGTAGATTTTTCTCACAAATGACCTTCTGTCATCTGACCGTACTGACAGTGTCGCTGTTGTTTTGGTTTTGGTCAGGCACAGGCTTTTCATCGCTCTAGTATTTTAATGTCATCAGTTTCGCCATCGCTTCTTTTGTGGACCCGGAACTCTGAGTTATACTTTTAACAGCCTTTCCCACACTTAGGTTATACTGAGGAATGTTTCTAACACTCGAATAGTTTCCTCTTCACATTCAGCTCTCGGATCCATTGGTACATGGTCCAAGGCATAAATCTAATGTTGTCTTTTACAAAGTGGTGTCCAATTGTCCCCAAATCACTTTTTCAAAAGTTCATCCCGACCCAGCACTCTTAATCACACACTAGATCTCCATCTGTACTTGGGCTGCTGGTCCCCTGGTCTGTCTGTTCCGTCTCTTTGTGTCTGTCCTGCACCATCACCACATTACCTCACTTAGAGAGGCTTTACAGGACACGTTCATGTCCTTTTCTTAGCCCTTTCTGTTCTGGGTTTTCTAGGTATTCATGCATGCTTCTTTTTCTGTCCATTTTAGAATCAACGCGTCCAGCCCAAGGGAAGAAAACAACTCTTGAGTTTGTATTTTTATTGGAATCACGTTAAGTTTGTAAACTTACTTAGCACCGCCACCTCAGTGACACTGCGACGTCCAAACCAAGAATAAGGTACATCCTTCCGTCTGCTCCAGGCTCCTTTTGTGACTTGGAGGATCTGTGGAATGTTCTCCACTCAGGTTTCGAACAGTGCTTACTCCGTTCACGCCTAAGTACTCTGCCGTGGGACAGGGGCTGTCTCCTCCCAGGAACTGCTAAGCGGTTAGCTCTGCGTATGTGAAGGCCCTTCTCACGTCTGCGCAGTAGCTCTGTGTTCCTGCTACCCTGGCAGATTCCTCTGTTGTGTGACTCGCGCTCCTCGCTGACCCTCTGGGCCATTCTCCCCGCGTGGTGGCCTCTGCACAAACAACGCAGGCGTGAGGACCGAGCCCACCCCGGCGCTGCAGAAGGTTCTGAGGGACGGTACCGCCCGGGTCTGCCGGGGGAGCTGCAGACAGGGACGGCTTACGTCCTCTAGTCCAAACTCCACGCCTTTGTGTCCTCTTGTTCTCTTCTCAGCCTGGCCAGTAGGAACGCTGTGATGAGTAGTCACACTGCACACCCGTGCTTCCTGCAGCTTCCGCCTCCCGCCCTCCCTGTGGTCTACCACCAGCCCCACCCCTCTGTGGGGAGCACAAGTGCAGGGGGGAGGGCCAATGAGCACCTACAATTTATTTTCAATAAAACCTTCTTTACTTTTCTGGCTCTGATTTAAACCTTTGCCAAGACTTTTTCATAGAGAAAAACAAAACTGCCATGTGGGACAAACTGAATGACTGATATCTGTGGCCCCTGAAAAAGAGATGTTTTTAGATTTCGAAATGTACTTTTATTCGAATTTGAAATAAATAGAAAACACATTTCTGACTCCCATTCCACCACTGCCGTATTCCAGTAACTCTACACCTCGCCAATCCCACACTTAGCTGCGGCATCACTCTCACGCTCGGGGGACGTGGGATCCCTTCATCCTGCTGCTCCCTGGCTCGGGGCGCCTTCCACTGGGAGGACCCGAGTCCACCGCTGACGCAGTAACCCAGTCTGTAAAAGTGAGTGGGCTGAACTTTTTTATGTTGCTGGGAAAATTCATTTTTTATTAATTTGTTGTTCTAATTGCCAAGTCACTCATTATTAGAAGAATAAGAGAAAAGGGGTCAGCAAACACGCCAAAGGTCCATGGCCTCCCGGGTGCTCTCTGGGGGTTACCGTGGAGACCACACCCAGGAAGCTTAATCTAGGCACCGCATCGGTCAGGTCTATGCAAGTTCACGCGTCAGGATGGCTGTAGAGAAATGATCGTGAAAACACCTAGAATGATGAGTAAACTGACAGACTACATGTGTACTTAATATACTAGTCTAGGCTGCAACATGAAACAGGCCCAAAACCCGCCCTGAACACAGAGAGCTTTGTTAAACCCCAGAAAAGGGCTTTAAACTCAGCAGGCATCATAGGCAAGTGGAGAAAGGGACCTATAAAAAAAACCTCCCAAGGAATTTAATAAGCCTGTTTTTACAGGATACAATTGCAATTAAGACAAAGAAAGGAATTAATACTGCTGTGAAAAAGAAAAAAAAAAAAGCAACCAGCTCTGAAAGCTTGAAACCCTATTGACAACGGCTGAAAATCTAAGAACAACTTTGTCAGCAAGCTGAGAAGTAAAGACTCTTAAAACGTGAAATGGCACGTAGCTTTCTCCTCAGGAGAGAACGGACACCAGACTGTTGATATTCCCCCGCAGCTGTTTGACAGAACAAAAGCAGCAGTGTCACCAGCAAAACAGACTGAAAAAGCAAAGAAGCTGATTTCAGCCAAAGTTTCTAGACAGGGCCTGCCTACTGTGAAAAGAGAACGCACCCGACAGGTCCAGAAAGCCTGGCCGGGGCAAGGGTCTCAGCACCCCCGAGGCAGGCGAATCCCACCGTCGGTCGGCCCCGCATCCTCCCACGGGCCCCAGGGCGTCTTCACAAAGGTGGCCAGTTACTGAAATACACCCACTCACACAGGTTCCTGTAAAGCTGGTGTACCAGAGAGCGCAGAGCCAGCACCACGTTCTAAACGCTTCCCTGCCTCCTTCGGGCTAACGCTCAGGGCTTCTCTCCTTTAGAATGCACTCGGTTAGGTGTCCTCGGAGGGCCTCAAGGTGACCGGCATGAGAGACCTGGCCTTCCACCTTAGGTTATCACACATAAAGGGCCAAAACGAAACCGAACGCTCCTCGAGAAACGCAAGTGACACAAACGACACAGTCCACAGTGGAAACGCGAAGGCTCACTGATGCATCTGAGGCCGCGGCCACGCCACACGGGAGGGGACCCAGCGAGCTCCGACATCGCCGCCCCGGCACCGTCACCCCGAGCCGGGAGGCGAGGGCCTTCCCCTCCACGCTGCCCGCCGACCCTACACTCAGAGTTCGTGCCCTTCATTTGGGAGGGTGTCCCCCGGGGGAAACGCAGCCTGTGTGCTAAGGTCATCAAACCCGAGCCCCCTCGCGGCCGGCAGTCACCCCAGAAAGCCTCTCGGGGGAGCGTGTGTGGAGGCGAAGCTCCGAGCAGAGCTCCTGGGCCGCCCGCTGTCAGGATGCTCGCCAGGGCCGCGTGTGGCATCTGCGCCCCACGGGCTGCCCGCCCGGCGAGGCACAGCCCCCTCGTCCCTCCGACGCTCCTGCGCTTCCAGCCCCTCCCCGCGTCCCACGTGGCAAAACGGACGCCTCGCCTTTGCTGGAGGCCACTGCCGGCAAGCAGGGCCGGGTTTCAGCTCCCAGCTCCGGGAACCCTGTCCTCCAACACACCCGGCTCCTGCCCCAGCCTCCATGCTCCCGCCCTCTGCAAGCCGCAGTCACGCGGTCCCTGCCCAGACCCCAGCTGGGCCTCCACTGCCCCCATCTGTCCTCTCCTCTCTGGGGTCCTGAGGTCACTGGGTGCAGCGGGCACCTGCCCCTTCCACTGGCCTTGCTCCTTCACACCCCGAGCCGCACAGAACGACTCCAACATCCAAGCTGACGGCACCTGGACGCCCCTAACTCCTCACAGAAGCCACCAGCCCCACACACCTGTGTCCCATTAAATCCAGCCACACGCACCCGCAGCGTGGCTTCCTCTAGGCGGATTCGCAACAGATGCCCAAGGCCATCCAAGGCCTCCCAGCACAGGAGGGGGTGGGTGGGGAGGGCGGAGCCAGTGGAAGGGGCTGGTCGCAGTCCTAACTGACTAAAAGTCTCACTTTTGAAAAATGCATAAACCTGTGTGACTTAGTGAAGACACTGCCGGAGGGACGCCGGCAAGTGAAGTCCCTGCAAACCCACAGTCACTAAGACCCTGGCCTCGCCCAGGAGTCCTCGCTGGCGATCTGACCCTTCCCTGCTGAACGCAGTTTGCACTGGCAAAACCACAAGATACACTGTCCAGGGAAACAAACAAAGGTGATGAATCTACGAGAAAATCAAGCGGACAGCTGCCACGGAAGTCGGGCTGAGGGACTTCCCTGGTGGTCCAGTGGTAAAGAATCCGCCTTCCAACGCAGGGGATGCGGGTTCCAGCCCTGGTCGGGGAACTAGGATCCCACATGCCGCAGGGCAACTAAGCTCGCACACCTCAACCAGAGAGAAGCCCCCGTGCCGCAACAAAGACCCAACGCAGCCAAAAAGAAAAAAAAAAAGTTGGGCTGATACTTAGGGCAGAGGATGAGGACACAAAAGGAGTTTCTACAGAATTATTCGCTTTTTTAAAAAACACTTTCTAAAGACTTTATTTTTGAGAACAATTTTAAAGAAAAGCTAAGATGACAACACAGTGATTTCCCACATACCCACCGCGTTTTCCCCTACTGTTAACGTCTTACATTAGTATGCTATATTTGTTACATTTAATGAACCAATATTAATACACTATTATTGATGAAACTAATAAGTCGTAGTTTATTCAGACTTCCTCAGTTTTCCTTAGTGTCCTTCTGCTGTCCCAGGACCCCATCCAGGTCCCCTCAGTCATCATGTCCCCTCAGAGCTCCTCTGGGCTGTGACAGTCTCTCAGACCTCTTGTCTTTAATGACCTTGACCGTTTTGAGGACCAGTCAGGCATTTTTCAGGACGTCCCTCAGTGAAGACCACAGAGGGGAAGGGCCCTTCTCATCACGTCCCCTCCAGGGTGCGTGCTGTCACGTAACCTGCACCGTGGACGCTGACCCTGGTCACCTGGTGCAGGTGTGTCTGTCAGGTCTCTCCGCTGTGCAGCTGCTCCCCCTTCCCCCCGTCCTCTGGAAGGAGGTCGCCGTGCACACCCCGCACCCAAGGAGGGGGGACGCTCCCCTGCCCTCCCCGAGGACGGAGTGTCTGCAGAACCACGTGGATTCTCCCGCAGAGCAGATTCCCTCTTCCCCCGTTTCCGTATCAATCACTCATTTACGTCCGCTTGGACCCGTGGGTATTTATTTTATACTTCAGACCATGATCCAGTATGACTTTGCTCTGTTGCTGAACCGGCTCCAGCTCTGGCCCCTGGGAGCTCCCTCGGTTGGCTCCGCTGTCCCCCTGCTACACGCATCCGTTTGCACTTCCATACTTCCTGGCACTATCAGGGGCTCCAGGGTCATGTTGGGTATTTCCTGCAGTCTTAGAAAGGAACCCTCACTATTTTTTATATGCTCGTTTATGGAGCATGCAGTTACACATTAAAAAATACACTTGTGGCAGACAGCTAGCTGAGCCCACCTTGAATCCATCTTCCTCCTTCTGGTAACAGCACCCCAACTCTGTTCTGGGGGAATGGCTTTCTCCCACCGGACACTGACTGGGTGGTCCTGTGGAAAGGGTTGCCCGCAGGGAGCGAGATGGGGGAGGAAGCCTAAACTTTTCATTTTAAACTGCCTGCATAATTATTTCCAAGGATGTGTATTGTTTCCATAATTTTTAAAAATGTAAAAAAATTTAAACCCTTGTGTTGTCAACAAGTAGAGACCAAATCTAAGTAAGAAAAAGAATACTAACAATTCTGATTTAAACTAAAAATAAACACAAAGCATGCTTGCTTTAGAGTGGACTGAGTCTGGCAACGGACATTCCACTGTGTCCACTCTTTTTCTCTTACACAATTTTAAGTTGCTCTTTTTCCCATTTAACAATCAGCAGAGACTCTGGTCTACTAACACGATGAGCATCCAAAATATTCAAATGTTTCTGTGGAGCACACAGTATTTGGAAAGTTTCACAACACGCTTTGCTTGGGGAGAGAAGTTTTACAGCTGGAAAGATGGTGGGGCTCACCGTAACTCCCCAAAGCGAAAGAATCCCTTATTTACTTGAGAAATGAGTTACCCCTTAAACTCCAGGGCAGGGAGCAAATGTTATACATTAGCAAAACCAAAGCATTAGCCAAAAAATGTTTTAGTTATATCACAGGCATACTTAAGAAAAAGTATAATTTCAAGGTTTTTAAAACTAAAACTCTGTGTGTATACTTTAGGAGGTAAGGTTTTCTGGTATCCCCTAAAATATCTGAACCGGGGTTTCTGAGGAACCGGGCGGGGGCGGCGCGGGTGGGAGGGGACCTGGCACGGGCGGCTTGCTAAGCCCCAGGGCCGGACGCGCGGGGCACGGTGCGGTGCGCGCACGGCGGCTCCGGAGCACGACGAGGGCGCGCGGCCGGCGCAGAGCAGGCGTTAACAGCAGCCAGCGCGAGTTCGCCAGGTGAAGCGGCCCAGACCTCGCCCGACAGGACCCCCAAAAGGTCTCAGGCGAGCAGACTCACCCAGCGCCGGCCGCGACCGCCCCACCGGACCAGACCGGGGACGCGCCAAAGAGCACGGCCATGGCAGCGCCGCCCACGCCGGTGCTGCTACTGCCCGCGCAGACCTGCACGGAGCCCACGGACAGTGTAACCACCCCGACCCCGGAGAGCAACACCTCGGAGAGCCAGGCCCCGCCCGGCATCAACATCAAAGCCCACGGCCTGAGCCCTGCGCCCGGCCCGCTCGCCCTACTGGCCCCGCTGGGCCCACTCGCTCTGCGGCTGGTCCTCGGGTAGGGGCACCACGTCAGGGCCTGCCCAGCGTGGACACAGCGCCCGCGCCTCGCCGGCCTCCACGCCTCGACCTCACGGACAGAAACGGACCCATAAAGCAGGAGCCCACGGCCACCGGTGTGCAGCACGTGGACGCCAAGGCCACACCTCCCTCCAGTCCATGAACAGACTGAAAGGGGGTGGGACAATCCCAGCAAACTCAAGATGTGGCTCAGGAAATCTGGGCACCTGGGAATCAAAAGATATTTTACCTTTACTTTGGTTCATTAAATTATAAAGTCAAAAAACAACTGGGTGGTGTGCAAAGCCTTTCTCTGTACTGTGGGTGATGGGCAGTGGCCAGGTCTCCCACCAACAGAGCTCTTGTAACTTGCAAGTTCTCTTAGGAGCTGGTGGCTACATTTGATTTGGGGACATAAGTGACAGGGGCCAACACAGTGATGGCAGATCATCCCCAAATCCAGGCCCAGTGAGTAAGTCCGCTTGTGCACTCTGCTTTCCTACACACCCCACGAATGACCCAGAGATTGGACATACATAATCTCATAGAACCTTCAAATACTGCTGCTTTATTTCTGTATGTTGAATAATTTTTACAATTTAAAGGTGAGTTTTTTAACATGTATTTTAAAACCCTGAACATAAGGTTTGGGGGAAAAGGTAAATTAAGTGTTTCTCTAGCAACTGAGGGTGTTGTGACATTCACTGGGAGGAAAAAGGGTAGAAAATGTAGGAAAATGAAGTGATTGGTTCCAAATGTTCAGTTTGGGCCGCCTGTGAAACGTCAGCCTGGAGAGGGAGGTGCAAAATGCTGCCTGTCAGGCCAGGGGCCCAGAGCACCGGGGGGAGCTGGAGGTGGAAAAGCAAAACCACCTGAGCATCCAAGCTGCGTGTCCAGAACGGACCTGCTGCTCCGGCCCTCCCACCACCAAAGCTGGCTCCCTGCAAGCTCTGCCCGGGCAAAGGCACCCCCCTCTCACCCTGCGCAGCCCCAAACGTGCCCGAGCTCTCCACCTGCCCTAATCCATCACCGCCCTCCGGGCAGGCCACCTCCCCGCCCCACCCACACTGGTTCTCCAGCCTGCACCATGGAAACTTCCACACCGCAACGCTGGGCGCATACCCCCGCCACAGTGGCTCACCCCCCTCCTCAGAACAGACCCCACTACCCGCGGTGGCTCACACACCCTCCGCCGGCCTCCTCTTCTGCACCCCAGACTCCCAGCAAAGCTCCCATGCCCACCTCCACTTTTCCAGCAAAGCTATGCTCTTTCGCCATCAACTAACAAAGAGAAGGTACTGGGACCACCCGGCGGTGAACAACACTTGCTCTGAAGAACTGAAGGGGCCTGACCCCCGCTCTCGCCCACCTCTGGGGGCTGCGGAGGAAACCCAGTCCTCCGGCCCCTCCCCTGCAGGAAACACAGCCCGGGGGGACACCTCCCAAATGCCGGACGAGTGTCCCCAGAGGCTCCCCTCGGCTCTCGTGACTGTCCTGGAACCGACCCTGGGTGGGTTTCGCCTCAGAAGCCGAGAGCGAGGCAGCAAGAAGGGCGCGAGGGTCGGCAGGTCCCCCGGGGGGGCTCGCAGAGGTACAAGGGGGGCTGCCTCGGGGGCTGCACGAGGACAGGGCCGGGGCCGCCGTCCCCAAGGCTGCCCCGCATCCAGGCTTCCCCCGCGGGAGACGGCAAAGCCCACGGGGGACAAGGGGGCCGCGTTCCTGCTCCCGTCACCCTGTGGGGAGAAGCCAGCTCGTCCCCGAGGAGGGAGGCGTGGGCAACAATGGTCTGCAGGGAGGGCGGCCCACCCCAGGGACTGCGCCCTCGGGTCGCTGTGCAGAAGGGGCTCGTCCCTGCCGAGGGCACCTGCACTTGCCCCCACCATGCTCGCCACCAGGTGGGTCAGTCTGTCTAATCTGAGATGAAAGATGAGTGCCCCGTCCTCTATTTCCCATAAAGTCGGCCCATCTATGGGGTGTGGGGCTCTCTCCTGGCCGGAACCTGTGCGGGGAAGTGATGGGTACAGACGACAGGAGCTCACGCTCTAAAGCCCCTGCCAGGCAGGCCCTGGCCTCCCCCGCACCGTCTCACCCCTCCTCGCAGAGCCTGATTCTGGGGAGGACGGTCTGTGCCGCGCGTGATACCCTCCCTGCCGGCGAGGTGGCGGCCAGGCCCCTGAAATGCTCCCCTGAAAGAGACCCCGTCCCCCTGCTTCCCCTCACAACCGCCGCCTCAAGGCCAAGGAGCCACACATGACGATGGAACAGCAGAGTGGCGAGACGGAAGGTGCCAGCCCCGACGGGAGGCCCAGGAGTCGGAAGCCACAGCAGCCAGGTGCCCTGCTACCTGCCGCCAAACCAGCCAGGAGCCAAACCCGGGCCCGGGGCCAGTGGCCTGCTGCACCCGTGGCCAGGACCGCCTCTGGCTTCCAGAAGCCCACATACCAGGGCAGGAGACAGACAGCACACGTGCACACAAACAGGGCACGTCGAGTGCTCACACACGGGGCACAGACAAGAATGGCATGGGGGAGGCCAGGGAGCGGCTAGGGGACGGCTGCACGGGGAGCAGTGGCAGCCCCGTGAACACCTGGGGAACAACTGTCGCCCACGGGAGGAACAGCAGACACTCAGGCCCTGGGGTGGGGCTGGTTTTGCCCAGAGCAGCGAACAGGGAAAATGGAGGGGAACAGGCCAGGGAGCAGGGCTGTGAACTCCTTCCTAAGGGAGCGCCCTTCCCCCGGTGTGATGGGAAGTCACAGGAAGGGGTCCAGCGGGGGTTCCTGACGGGAAGCGCCCCCAGAAAGATGCCTACAGGGACCAGATGAAGGGTGGGCTGCATGAGAGCCAAGCCTGACCCGGGAAAGTCGAGGAGGAACACCCGTGGCTCCGAGCAGGGCTCTAGCAGGAAGATGGAAACAGAGCTGGGAGGAGAGGCTGGCAGGCCTGGCTGAGGGCAGCAGGCCCGCGGGGAGCAGGGATGGGGCAGGGGGGGGCACTGGCACCCAGAGCAGGAGGGAGTGTGGCCTCAGGCTGAGGGCGAGCGGGAGGGGCAGGAGGGAAGCCAGGCTGGCACGGCCTGAGCAAGACAGGAACAGGATACTAGCCGCTGCCCTTGACAAAGACAGGTCACTGGGGGCTGGAAGAGCCACGTGGAGGGATGGCGGGCCTGCATGACCACAACAGACGAGGAGATGGTGACGGTGGAGCCGAGGCGGGAGGCGCGGAGTGCACAGAGAACCCGCCGGGCTGGCGCCTGAGGACCATGAGCTCACCTGTGCCCCAGACGGGAACAGGGCCCACCGAGGCAGACACGGGTGACCGGGGGCTGCTTCTCCGGGCAGAGGGGTTGTCCCGACTGGCGACCACACCAGCCCAGACAGCAGAGAGGGCACCTGGTGGTGGTGCTGCCAAAACATCCAAAGGACATTTTCCACCACATCCATATCAAAAGCACCCTAGGGAATGAATCCAAAACTTTCCAAATGTTACTTAAAGATTCCCCAACGTAAAGGTACTTTCGGACAACAATCAATAGCATTAGGTCCAAAGTGGGCTCACAGCACTCGGGAAGCCCTGCCCTCAATAAAAAGACAGGCAAGCAGCCTGACGTTAGCTGATCTTCTGGGTCTTTAATGAAACTCAAAATACACATTAAAGACTGTGCTTTAAACCCAGCTGTTCACAGAGCTGTGAAATCTACTTCTGGACGTTTCTGAACAAATAATTTGATTTATTCCATATCTGAAAAGAGCCTCACTTTTCATACACAAAATCACTAGAAACCCATCTTATCAAAGAGGACATTATACATAACATTAAAAACAAGAAACCACCTCTTAAAACGCTTTGAATAAGAAGGTTACAATCACCTAGGGCCATACAAATAATCAGATGACTCACAAGCGGAGAAGGCAACTAAATAAACCACCCTGAATATGAAACGCCTGAAGCAAGTCATTCGATTAGATTTTATTGAACCTCTTCTGAGCTTCCCATTTACGGGGGCACGAAGCCCAGCCCCAAGTTGCTTGGGTTGGGGGGGCGGGAGGGGGGACACGGAGGATGGGGGTTCTGGACTATGACTGAGAAATCCAGGAGGCCCACTGGCGGCGCCCGCACCCCCACCCCCCCAGCGCGGCCTGTGCCTCCCCAGGCCCTGGGCCCCGCAGCCTCCTCCCAGGAGAGGCTCCTCTCAGACACAGCTGTGCACCCACAGTGACAGACCGCAGCCCCAGTCGTGCACAGCAGAGCCTCACCGAGGCAGACGAGGTGGTTCCAGGGCCGCGGAGTCAGAGGACAGCGGCAGGGAGGCTCCGAGGGCGGCGCCCACAGGATCCCCGCTTCCGATGACCGATGATCGCCAGGGATGCCGGCGGGCACTTCTGGAAAGCGGCCAACGGGAGTGTAAGCTGAGCTGGGACAGCGGTGCCCAGGGCATGAGAGGGACCCCACGGCCCGGATCCAGTTCCGGAGCCGGCCGGGAAGCGCGAAGGAAGCCAGCATCCGGCAGCTACTCCACACCTTGGGGCCCAGTGCCTGCCAGCCGGGGTCCCGCCAGGCCCCTCCTGGCCGGAGTCACGTGCAGGCGGGTGTGACCCCACAGTGTGTCAGTGGCCAAGCTGCTTCCGTGCTCCCAAGACTCTGCTTATCTCAGAGCCTGGGTTTCCTGGTTTTCATTGTGCAGACTGTGTAAATGTGGGGGGGAGGGGATGACCTGAGACTCCCCAAAAGGGGTTCAACGGTCTAGTAACAGATTACCTTGCTGGCTCCAGAAAACAGGTTAAAGATTTCCTTGGCTTTAGAAATCCAGATGTGATACTAGTTTTGATATCTTTAGGACCCAGGATCTATCTTCAAGACAAAGAACTAAAAATACAAACGTGTGATGATGAATTACTCCTATTTTATAGGATTGAGAGACTTTACTTACTAAAAGTTTTAAAATAATTACTCAAGAGTTAGATTTAAGCCATTAAGAGCTTCCCTGATTTCCTCCACATCATCTGCTGTGTTTCTGTACAATCCCTAATTTGCTCATTACTTTAATATTTATAGAAAGATGTTTTGTCTTTCCTATTCTGTGATACTATCAGTATCAGTCTGACATACATTTAAGTACAAATAAATAAGACGTATCCATTTTTAAAAATCCAGTAGGAACACAACAATGGAAAATTACTTTGGACAAGGGTTCCCGAATTCTGATTCTAAGATTTAAAGGTAATCTATGAGGATTCAACCTTCACATTAAGTCTTGATCCCCATAATTGTTACTTTCAAAGACTAAATTCCAAGGTATAACTATACCCCCCCACCCAAATAGGTATTTATTCCCATGAAAAATGTTTTCTTTGACATCCATTTTTAAATCCCCCTCATAAGCCAGTTGCAACATGGTCAAAAGAGAAAGGAGGGGGCTTCCCTGGTGGCGCAGTGGTTGAGAGTCCGCCTGCCGATGCAGGAGACACAGGTTCGTGCCCCGGTCCGGGAAGATCCCACGTGCCGCGGAGCGGCTGGGCCCGTGAGCCATGGCCGCTGAGCCTGCGCGTCCGGAGCCTGTGCTCCGCAACGGGAGAGGCCACAGCAGTGAGAGGCCCGCGTACCGCAAAAAAAAAAAAAAAAAAAAAAAGAGAAAGGAGGGCCAGCCCAGTCAGCATTCCCGAGAGGTCACAAGTCACCCCACAGTTTCTATCCATCCTCAACGGGGACCCCAGAGGGTGAAGGTGTCAAGCGGGATGGGGCGAGGAACGAGAACGGGTGCTGGCTTTGGATCTCGACCGAGGGCCAGGCCACACCTTCTGCACCATCGGCCCCAGAAGCACAGTGACCCGTCCCTCCTTGGAAGGCTCTTCTCTGCGATGGCCGCTCGAGGGCCAGGAGCAAGACCCACCCATGCTGTGCTTTCACACCCTGACTGCTCCCCGCATCTCCAGAGGAAAGAGGGAAGTTGACCTCTGAGGTGTTCTAAGTTGCTTGAATAAATAAACTGGAACTATTTTTTCTTATCAAAATGAAATACTGACTTTTAAATTAAAAGCAAACTAATTTTGCAAAGGATTAAAAGGCAGAACTCCCGATCAGTGGGGCAGAACTACGGGCAGGTGGACTTCCCAGGCCCACCGGCCTGCACCCTGATTCCCCAGCCTGCCCTCCACGCCAGCTGCCCCGGACCGAGGTCCTCGAGCTCCTCCTCCCCAGGGAGGCCTGCCCCTCTCCCTGGACTGCAGCCCACAGGGGCACAGGGTCCCCCCCTCCTCCACCCCACATGGTGCCAAGGCACGCAGCCAACACGGGAGAGCACTCGGTGACCAGGCTCCCACCCCTCGGAGTGCCCAGCTGCCAGAAGCACAGCCCCCCACGCCCTAACGCCATCGGGAGCTAGAAGAGGCCATGCTGGTGGGGAGCAGACCTCGGACCCCCCAGAACTGCAGCGGAAGATGTCAGCTCGTCCCCGGCTCCTCCTCGGACGACAGGCCACACACCATGAAGAGTGTCACCTCACTAAACTTCTCCAGTTAGTCTAATGTCGCAGCCCTTTTAAAACACCGACCTTTCCTAATGTCAAAATCACCTTTGCCTTTATCATTGTGAAAATCTGGTAAAAGCAGAAATAATCATATAAGTAGTTAAGCTAAACGTCAACTAGCATCGAAGCAGGGAGTTTCAAAACTGAAGCAGTGGAAGAAATCAGATTAATTCAGGGTTGACTTAAGGTAACACCAGGGGCAAAGACAAGTAGATGCCCGAGCAAGGAGACAACGGGCAAGGATGCTAAGATTAGAAAGACCCACAACTTAAAGGTATATCAGAACCTGTGCTCCATGAGGGAAGAGACTGGGTTCTTCACCCACTGCTACACCTTTGGAATCCAGATGCCTGACACATAGCAGACGCTCAAAAACTGCCTGCTGAATGGCTGCACAAATCAATGAATGAAAAAAGCCTTAATTTATACCAAGGAAGATGAAAAGTGACATGATGGTAACGATGTTAGCGGCCCCTCAGATTTAAGGAAAGTTACTATCACAGAACCCCACTGTTTTCTAATGAAGTTAGTGCCACAACAGTAATCATGAGTCAGATGCTCCATTTTTCAGTAAAACTCACTGTGAGCTCGATATTTTACTATCTGTAAACAAGGTGGCCGAGGCTGTTCTCAGCGGGGAATGAGGTGCTATGAATGCACAGGACAGAACGCTAGGTCTCAAGACGGGGCGAGGACGCAGCGTGACCAGGCTCAGACCCCAGGGAGGTGCGGAGTTTTTGCAGGGGGGCAGGGGAAGCCACGGAGGACATCTGAGAGGGTCACGTGAGCCACACAGGCACGGCCATCACCAGGCTGCCCACCAGGCTCTCAGCAGCTGGGCCAGCTCCTACGACCTCAAGAGAGGCCTGTTACATCTCAGGAATTTTGTGGACCACCAGCCAACAGCTCATCAGTAGCTTGAAATAGGTAATGATGACAACATTTATGCCAAGGAAATTGGCAAATGCTACAAATCAGGGCTTTTTACAGTCCCCCCCGCCAAAGAAAAGCCATTTGTTAAGCATTTATCAGCACACCATTGCAGTAACGTATAGTACGTAAACTATGCCTCAAAAAAAGCACGTGGGATGAGGGGGAGAGGAGGGACTCATTCTAAAAAAGAGAAAATATTAAAATAAATAGCAAATTTAATTGTCAGTGTTAAAAGTAAAGTAAGGTATTTCCTGCAAATGAAGAATATTGAACATCAGGAAATCTATGGATGAAATTGACTATATTAACAGACAGGAGGGGAAACCATACAACCATCTCAACAGATGCAGAAAAAGCAACCAATAAAATTCTACTGCTGTAAATGATAAAGTTTATTTTTAATAAAACTCTCAGCAAAGTGGGACGGCGACTTGCTTAACAACGTGAAGGGCATGTACAAAGTGACTACAGTAAACATCCCCCTCAGTGAGGAAGCATGGGAGGCGTCCACAGTAAAGCCGGAGCCAGAGAAGCAACTGCTGGCCGCCACCACCGTCCCAATACCCCCCCACTCGGCCTGGCACCACGAGTTCCAGCCCATGAATAAGGGGAAGGTGCAAACATTAGAAAGGAAGAGGCATTGCTTGCACAACGCGATCCGCTCCCCAGGATGAGCTGGGGACACAATCCACATGCAGAACTTCACAGCCGGTACCCGACAATGACGAGCAAGAGGAAACGACGCCTTCTGAAGGAGGAATTTAGGCTAGGATACGAGTGGCATTTCTGGTCGCTGAGCAAAGGGCAGACCGTGCAATGACCGAGGCAACTGTCTAGCCAACAGGAAAAAATATTAGATCCTGGCCTCAAACTGTACAGAAACAGACTTCACACAGATTAATAGGCCAAATGTGGAAAACAGAATATAAAACTGCTGAAAGAAATTAAGGAGGAATGATTCCCAACATAGGAAAGGGTTCTTAGACAGGACTCAAGACCCAAGTCGTAAAGGAAAAGACTGATAAGTCTGAATATACAAAAATTTTAAATTTCTCTCTGGAAAAAAATAAGAACATCCAAAGACCAAGGACACCTAGGAAAGCCCCTGTAGCCATGTGCGAGGTGCCCAACCCGCGCCTCTGGTCACAGCACCTCTTCCCACCGGGTCCAGGAGATTCTGATGCCCCCTTTGGAAGGCCCGTGCCCCTCTGCGCCACGGGTACAGGACGCATGTCTCCAGAATGCTCCACACCTGGGCTCGAGGTGGCCAGAGTTCCCAGTAAGAAGGCAAGAGAGTGTTTCTCCCTGGGACGACGCTGAACCCTCCCTCCGAGGTAGAGTCGAGGAGAGCTCAGACGGCGGCGGCGGGAGTGGGGACAGTGGACAGCGGCGCAGAACTCCCACGCAGCCCCCACCCAGCTTCTCCTAAGGGTCACAGCCTACGGCATCACTGAACCATGATCAAAGTCAGGACAATACCACGAGCTCCACCACCGCCATCTCACCAGTTTTCCCACTGACATCCTCTCTGCCCCAGGACCCCCTCGAAAGCCCATACTGCATTTCGCTGGCGTGTCTCCTTAGGCCCCGCCAAGCCCATCTCTCGGGACGCGGACGGCGAAGAGCCCTGGCCAGATGTTTGCGGGACACCCTCTCCCGGGGTCTGCCTGCGCTTCCTCGTGCCTACACTGTGCCCATGCCCACGTGGGGGAGAAGCTATGACTGCGACCTGTCTTATCACATCGATCTCCTGGGTGAGGTGGTGTCTGCTGGCTTTCTCCACTCTAAAGTTACTACTTTTCCCTTTTCAATAAATAAGTAACTTGGGGAAGAGATAACTTTGAGACTAGAAAAATACCCTGTTTCTCCTCAAACGTTCATCCACTAATTTAGCGCCAGTCCTGGTCCCGCCGAAATTAACTATTGCCCTGGGGTCCGCCTCACGGTGATCGGCTATTTCCTCCTTCCTTCCCCGCTGATCAACTAGAATTCTTTGGCTCCCCGTCTCCCTGCTTACTGACTGTTCTTCATGTGTATCAGCAGAGTGATAGACGTTTACTTGATCCTACAGATTATAAGCCAACACCATCGTCACCCATGTCCTGGCTCAGAGCCACCGGCTCTGACCCTCTTGCCGGCCACGTGGCCCCGTCCTTTCTGAGCTCTTCCCTGTACCACGAGGGGGTCCAGTCGCATCTTCTTGGAGGATCCCTTCTTCTTTGCTCAAAGAAAGCACTTGGGTGTCCTCGGCGGGCTGGGTAAGGAGCTGTGCGGCCTGAGCACCAACATCTGTGTCTCTGCACCATCTGGCATATGGACAAATACTCAAAACTGCGGTGCACACTGACACCTGGCTCCAGCCCAGTGCCCGGGCTCCTCCGTCCCCTCCCCTCGACTGCAACTTCTTCCCACCACACACTCACTGTTCCATCCTTATGAACACGTCCGCACCACAACCTTACCCCCGGAGAAACAGACAGTTTCTGGGCAGTACTGTGTGCAGCCCTTTCTGTCTGTGGCTTTACAGAATCTAGAAAAGTACTGCTTTCCAACATCCAGCTGGTTCTTTTCTTCCCCACCCCACCCCTGCTGCAGCTCTGGTATTGTTTTGTCCTATGCTGAGCTTTGCTTCTGTCTGTGTCCCATTCTGGGTCCCCCCAATCCTGGTTGAGGTTCATGTATTTTGTTCTGGGGTCCACGGTTCCCAGAGTCGGGCTGTACTGAGACGTCCACTCAGAGAAGCCCCACGCCCACCTCTCCAGCCACCTGTGCCCCCCTCTCCTTTCCAGTGCCCCCCACTGCCCCTGCAGGGCCCAATCCCTTTCGTCCTTGATTTTCCTTCCTGTTTTCCTTCTGCACGGAGGCGCAGATACGCATGTTTTCTCATGTGAAGGCAGCTCACTCGACACCCTCTGGCACTCAGCCCTGCTCCCTTCCTGCATGTTCTGGAAATCGCCAGAGACCCACCCCTCCGCACGGTTCGTTGTGACGTGGTCACCCAGAGTCGATCCACCTGCCCCTGACTGGACAGTTAGGTCACTTCCATCTGTGTTTTCATCTCGTTGGAGGCGCGTCCTCAGGCTGAATCCCTAGGAGGGAACTGCAGGGGGCAAAGCACTGAGCACACGGAGTTTGCAGGCTGAGTGTGGTGTTTAACATGCCTAATAGTTCTCCGTTGACTTCCTCTGATGAGTGAAAGGAAAAACCAAATGCTGGGGAAGAGTCCCTCTGTCCTGCACTGACCACAGGGGGCGTCACCACAAGAAACCCTGGTCGCCTGTGCTGGACCTCAGGTCCACGGTATTTTATCCCGGAAGTAACAGGTCCACACTATTCAAGACATGCAGGGCACGTCACGGAGACAGACCTGAGAGCGTGCCCAGGGGTCCCACGAGCAGCTGTGCTGTCAGCGTCACACACGCCGTCATTCTAAGCCCCACTCCAAGCTCCTGTCCACACAGAGATGTGCTCGCTCACGCTCAGAGCAGCACTAGTCACAGGCACGGTCCAAACGCCCATCCCTGGTGAAGAGCTAAGAAAGGTGTGTGACCCCCACTCAACGGAGTCCTGGTCAGCAACTGAAAGGAACAAACAGATAGGGACAGAAGAGGATGATCACATCGCTCGGAGGTGCCACTAGGGGGTTGCAGACAGAAGGGGAACTTTAGGGGGCTCTGGGAGACAACAGTGAGTTAATGATCACTCAAGAAAGCAGGTTTGCTCAACCACAAAACCAGGTAACAGAAGCATGAGCCGTGCCTCAAAACAATAAAACAATGGTGGCACGAGACCCACATGCTGCCCAGTGAGCTCAGTAAGTTAATGGCCCCAGTAAGTTAATGACCCCTAAGACATGCTCTCTGCACACATAAAAAAAACAGTAATTTATGGAAAGGTGACATTTCAGACCCTCATTGTACTGAGACCTGAAATAATTTTTCCATTGCACCATGACAGTCCTGGCTCGACCATGTCGAGACAAGAAAACCCCCCAGTGCAACCTGGAGGAGGAGCTGATGATGGAAGCACGACGTCTCCTCAAGAAGGAGGAAGATGGTGGTCTTTTCCCCCTCCCACTTTTCCTTTGATTATAAAACTGTAGCCCACTAAGTTCTCGGGTCACGGCACCCTCACGCCCACCCGCCTGGAAGACTCACAAGTGTCCTTTTCTAATAAACCACTTCTTATCTATCACTTTGCCTCTTGCTGAATTCTTTCTGCGCTGAGACATAAAGAACTGAAGCTCCTCAGAGCCCCCCAAACACCACCCAGCGGTTTCATGACTACTGATCCATTGTACAGCATGGGCGAACCCCAAAAACATTATGTGAGGTGAAAGAAGCCTGACTCAAAAGACTGCATATTGCATGATTCCATTTACATGAAATGCCTAGAAAAGGCAACTTCAGAGAAACAGAAAGCAGATCCATGGCTGCCAGTGGCTGGAGGTGGGAATGGGAATTTACCACAAACACACACAAGGAGCATTTTGGGGTGATGGAAACATTTAAACCTGGACTGTGGTAACAGTTGCACAGCTTAGAAATTCATGAAAATCGCTGGCTTCTCTACTTACTGAGGGTGAATCTCATGGTAGCTTCTCAAGCAAGAGAAAACAAAGCTTCCCCCAGTGCCTGTCCCAGCTGTTCTCGCTGCCCACATCTTCCCGAGCACTCAAAGACGGACGCTCAGACCGCAGGGTGACCGTCCGCACCATCTGTATAGTCTCTTTCCACCACCAGTGAGGCTGGGCAGGCAC
The DNA here is from genome assembly GCF_964341445.2 of Mesoplodon mirus. Lineage (NCBI taxonomy): Eukaryota > Metazoa > Chordata > Mammalia > Artiodactyla > Ziphiidae > Mesoplodon > Mesoplodon mirus. Next base: position 146,009,850 of record NC_138982.1, on the reverse strand, counting down.
CTGGGCTGGGGGGTCTCCCTGTGAAAAGCACACGCCTGCCGTGGACAGGGCCGCGGGCACGTAGCACGGCTCCCTCGCAGCAGAGCTCTGCCCCACGAATCCAAATCCAGCACACCTTTCCCGGGCTACGGCGTGGCTCCAAGTCTTGGCTAACCATAGGGAAAGCCCTCCCGTTCCTATAGCAAGGCTTCCGGTGAGAAACGCTGAAATTCATCAAGTTCGGCTCCTTCCTACCTGTGCCGCGCACGCCCAGGGCAGGTCGCTCAGGAAGAACGTAAGGGGCTTGGGCTGGTTTACACAATACCTGCTCTTCCTTTGGAAATATCATCAATACCCCCGGTTTCATTAGAGGATAAAATTAAAGAATAGAAAGCGTCACTGTGCAATGATCAAACACGTCTCTCATTCATGTGCACGTGGGTGAAAACCATCTACTACGGGACACAATAAAATACAAAGAGGAAAAAACCCCAGAGTAGGCGTCAGAAGTTGTAGATTTAAGCCTGGTCTGCATGTGGCTGACACTGGACCACGTATTCAGAAGGACCACAGCCAGCAGTCCTGACACAGAAGTGGTCATCTTATCACCTCTAAAACCAGCTGACACTTGATGGAAAAGGTTTTTTTCCATAGGATTTCATTGATGGTCAAATCTAAGTTGAACTCTGTGGCCCTAAATTCTCGCAGCTCTGACATCCTACAATTCATTCCTACAAACTCCACGTCTTCCTGGATGAGGGTTTCATCCCCCGAACCAGTTTCTACCTGCAGCAAGTGAGTCTCCACTGTTTACTGCTTGTGCGGCTACTTCCCTGGAACTGTTAATTTAAAAAATCGCTACATGAGGATCTTTAAACGTTTAGATAGCTTTTTAATGAAAATGAAGTTTTAATATATTAAGGAAGAAAGGATAATCCTCTAAAGTATCCTGAGCAGGTGCCAGGATGGCGCTGAGAAAAGGGGAGCTGGGCATCGGCAGGCGACAGCGGCCCACCGGGAACTGCGAGCCGTGCCGTCTCTCGGCCTCACGCGGGTGATGAGAAGCTGCCTTACGTCCTTGAGCAAAGTCCTTCCTCAAGGAGATCACTCACCCTAAGCGAGGGAACACTTGGTGCGGCAGGGAACTTGGGCTGTTGGCAACCAGAGCGAGAAAAGAAACTGGACTTGTGAGCACGGCCCGTGGGAAGAGGCGCGAACACAAAGCAACCCTGAACCGTACTCTCCAACCTGCCCAATGCATGTGTTAATGCCCTCAGTTTCTAACGCTTCCCGGGTACAAGAGGGCTGATGAAATATTACTTACTACTGCGTTACCTTTACTCATTTCTGACGAGCTCGAGACCTGCAAACCTGAAAAACCAATCCTCGCCCAATTTAATTCAACATTTAACACAGTCTCATCCCCTAAGAGTAAGAAACCAGAGAAAGGGATCAGTCGGGCTCCCCGGGGTCTGGTGTTTTCTCACTAAGCCAGAGCCCATTACTCTACCCCCTGGCCCCTCCTGCTGGCTCACCTTGCTCCCCTCTTCCGGGAAAGCTGCGGGTCCAGAGGGAGGTGACAGGATACCTTGCGCCGAGGCCAGCCTCTTGTGCACCCAAAGCCGCCGCAGTGACCGGCACCGCGTGCTTTTCACACAGGGCTGCTTGGAGGTTAAATATTTGTTGACATCTGACTGAATGACCCTCGAGGTACTTAGAATTTGTTTTTCGACTCCTATGTACAACAGTCCTCTAGAAATGGAGTGACCTTGGACATCACCAACTAGACCACCCCCTGCACACTCAAGGAACCTGCAGCAGACAGCCCACCAGGTCAGAGCTGGGCTGGGACGAAGGGTCCAGTGCCCCAATTTCCAGTCAACTCTTCTGTTGGCTCCCCTACCAAACAGCTGTGAAGCTACGTTCCTTCCAATTTTTAAATCCTTTGAGCCTCCGTGGTGAATTAAGTATTTTTTATTTTATTTGGCTGCTTTTCTGAAACCTTCTGGAATTATTCAAAGTATTCTCACTTTCACCAAAATGTAGTTATGAATATTAATTCTCTACAACAGGTACTGTTATTTCTTGAGACAATGCATTTCAATTACATGTCACCTAAAAGCAGTTAACAGAACAGAGCTATTTTTTTTTAACTTGAGGACTCTCTGTTTTCAACAGATTAATTTGCTATACTGCATTTTATAGTTTTAGAACAATTTTGAATGTTTTGTAAATGTTCCTGTTCTACAAAGAAAAGCACAGAAATCTGGAGATGACACAGACATATGGGGCATAAATATATGACTGATGCACCAAGTACAATAGGAGTGGGGGGAGGGGTGCAGTATGCTCAGGCAGAAAAAACACATTTTCAGAGGCAAGCAGCCTCAGTTCAGATTCTACTACCTACATTAAAAGTAAGAAAAAATTATTCATTCATTCAACAAACAGTGGTAAGTGCCTTCTATCTGCCAGTCGTTGTTCTGGGCCCGGAGGATAAAGACAGAACAAGACCCCTGCCTTCCTGAGGCTTCCACTCTGGCAGGCAGGCTGACGAAAGGGAGGGAGTGGTGGATACAGAGGGCAGATGAACAGAATGGACAACAGGGCACCCAGTGGGGGGGAGGTGAGGGTATGGAGGAGTGAAACCCGCCAGAAAGCCGGAGGCGAGGCCCCCAAGGCTGGGGGGTGCTGCCAGAGGGGCGGCGGGAGAGGACAGCTCTGAGATGAGGGCAGGTGCAGGGCTCTGATCCAGCCTCCAGTTAAGGCCTGGGTCTGGACAGACAGCAGAGGAGGAGGCTGTGGGGCAGGGGCTCAGGTGAGCCAGGTAAGAGGGGATGAGGATGGCTCCACGAGGCGGAGCCCTAAGATTATCATCGGGAGTGAACTAGATCGAACGGATTCCACCGTGGCTGACACGTAGGGAGAGCTTGATAAAAGTCAGCTAAATACCATCCCACTTTCCCAGGAAGTTACTGAACCTCTCCTGTCAGTTCCTGATCTGAAAAACAGGCACAATGCAACGTCTATCGTGAGGGCTGCGAGCAATGACGGATGGAAGCGAAGTCCTACCCAACAGAAGTTAAGCACACGTGTGCCAGCGTTTCACAAACAATACATGATGTGTCTGACAGACCACACATACGTATATATCAAAATAAATACTCTGCACACCACACGCCAGGGGATAAGAATCCCCACCTCAGATCCCTCTGGTCTCAGCATCCACAGCTCGAAGAGCCCTTCTTAACCCTCCAGGCACCCCCCACTCCTGGACCCCACCCGTCAGCCGACACCTCTGCTGTCTCCTCCCAGCCGCCCTGCACAGCTCCGACCAGGCCTCTGTCCTCCGCCAGGGCCTCCCATCTCACTCCGGGGCCCCTCATCCCCTCGCTGCCAGCCCTTCCTGGGCCCAGGAGAGCCCACACAGCTGGCATCCCCACGGATGCCCCGACAGAGGCCACTCCAATAAGCGGCCTCCACGTTGGCTCAGTAAGTGGGCGCCCCGCCTGGCCGGGCCGCCCTGAGGGAAGGCTGGCTCCCCGGGGCAGAGACCTCTCCCGCCTCCCGCATCTGGCCGGGGAAGGCCCTCAGCCAAACCTGTCCACATCCACGCGGGGCAGGGGGACGTGATCAGGCAGAGCAGTGGGAACCAGCTCCCCCCAGCCCACCGCGGCTGGAGCGCAAGGGGTCGGGGGCCTCGTGCGCTGCATCCTGCTGACGCCACTAGAGAAGGCTGAGGGTTCGAAACTCCAAACCCGAAAAAAAAAAACAAATAACCACAAGCAGTACACACTGACATGCAGGGAAGATGTTTTACCGTTTTACCAGGCAACTAGAAGCCAGTGCCGCTGCCCCAGTGCGGCTTAAGCCTACAGGGGCCCAAAGCAACACCACCCACCTCCCAGGAGGTGGGGGCAGCCGTCCTGGATGCAAAACTGGCATTTCCCTCCAGAGCTTTAAGACAAATGAAGCACGAATCAGGAGCCAAGCCTGCTCAGTCCTCTGAGTAGTACTAAAGTTGGTGAATAAAGGTGCCAACTTCTAGTGAAGCTGATGATACTTCTAGAGACGGGTGAGTTTTTTTTAATAAAGAAAAACACTATTTCCACATGCATCTTTCTGTAAGGATGCCCCAAGGCGCGTTTAGCACCAGAAGCTAATAAGAAACTAGATCCTAAGTCCTACAGCACAATTGCCAAGTTTCCTGGACTGAGCACAAAATTATATTTTATTTCATGTGCTCCTTTCAAAGGGGCAGCACGTCTCTTAGGAACACTTTCGAAGTGCATCATCCCATGCACAGAAGTCCTGCCTTTCTCCTCCCTCCGGCCACCCCCTCTCACCGTCCCAAGGACTGTGCCCCTACAACCGTCCCTTCCCAGCGCACTAGAAATCTGTCCTCCACTGGATCATCCCTGTCAGCCCAAAACACATGACAATCACTCTCATTTAAAAATCAAAAATAAAAACTCCCTCGAGTCCACAACCCTCCGGCTTCTGTCCCGTTACCCTGTCCTCCTCCAGAGGATTCTCCACAGTCGATGCTCTCCACCCCTCCCTCCGCCCAGCCCTCCCCACCGCAAGGCCACCCGCCTCTTATCAAATCCAGGACCCTCCCCCTCTTGTGGACCCCTTGCCCAAAGCCCCCAGGCTCAGTCTGCACCCTCCTGCTCTTCTGTGTGGACACCCACAGCCCAGCCTACGGTTTCAAACATCAGCAGTACACAGTTGACCCCCAATTTTACATATCTGGCCCCAACCTCTTCTTGAGCCAAAGTAAGTAAGTACTATTTTAGGCCCTTTACATTAGCTCAGCTGTCGACCCACTGACCCCAGAAGACCAGGTGCTGCTCTTCCTCCTAGTTTACGGGAGAGAAAACTGAAGCACAGGAGGATCAAAGCGCGCGAGCTCACACATCTGGTGCGCACGGGACAGAGACCCACCCGTGGGCCCACCTCCCCACCTCACAGCCTCGCCAGCCTGCTCCTGAGCCAACGACCTGGGGGTCGCTCTGGGCTGTTCCATCTTGCAGAGACTACTGGCAATCCCGATGGGCCGCCTGCAAAACACACCACAGTGCCTCAGTTCTAAGACCCGCGTTTTCCCACATCTTCACGACTCTGAAATCGGGCAGGAACTCTGAGTAGTCACTCAAACTCAGCCGTCCCTCTAGGAGGCATGACTGACAGGGCAACGTGACCCATCAACAGGTCAGTCCACAAATCCTTTAAGGACCGGAAACCTCTCCTTAACACCTGCCGGTAGGATCAAGAAAGCGTCCAAACTCGCGGATCGTGTGTCCGCAGCTTGGACGCGTCCCAGAGACAGCAGTGGTGCAGTCGTGAGAAATGCCACCTCGGCAAGGGACGGTGCCAGCACAGCGGACCATGCCGTGGGGCTGATTTGGAGGAACCAAATTCTAAAGGTGAAGACATTTTATAATTACTTTATTTCACTCACATTTTCCTTTTTCATGAAAGCACAAGACTGGCATGATGTTAAAGTCTAGGCTTCAAGTCTAAGAGCTCTTTCAATAAAGGACACCTAAGTGAGAGGAAAGCATTGTGTCACAGGCAAACTGGCAACGTATTCCTGTTAACAGTACAGAAACTAATGCCGCAGCTTACAAACGAAGCCGGATCTGATCTCCCCACCCCTGCCCTGGTGCCAGGCCTCAGCGGCTCACCGTGGGCCCCTGATGCTCCCCTCCTGCCCAGGGCAGGGGATGGGGAGGGTCCCTGCGGCACGGACACTCAGGGAAGTTCTCCCCCTGCCACTTACCTGTGGCCTCTCTGCACCTAGCTTTACCCACATATAAGGCAGGAGACTAAGCGTCATGGCTGCCTTATAGACAATCATGAGATTTTAATTAATACATGTGAAGCGCTTAAATGGCCTGGCACACCACAAGCGCCCGATAACAGCAGCTGCGTAACAGCTGGAGTGATTCTTTTCAAAGAGGAATCAGATCATGTCATTCTGTTGTCCAAAACTCCAAAGTCAACCAGGAGGGCAGGCAGGCAGGCAGGCAGCCCCCGTAAGGCTGAGATCTCCATCTAAATTCCATACCCCAGCAGGGTGCTCCCAGGAGCTGCAGCCCTCCAGCCTCTGGGCTCACTCCCTGCCACCCTCCCTCCCACCCCTAGGCCACACTGGGCTCTGGGCTATTATCAGCCCAGGACAGGAAGCTTGGACCCTGGGCCTGAGGCTGTGACTCCAGAGTTCCCTGTGCCAGCACCCAGCCAGGTGGCACCCAGCTCCCTCAGACCTCCTGACCTGCTAGATTGATTTGCCCCTCTTGGGACTTAGGACTTTTTTTTTTAGTTTTTATTTTATATTGGAGTATAGTTGAGTACAGCAAAGTGATTCATTCATACATATACATACATCTATTCTTTTTTAGATTCTTTTCCCATACAGGTTATTGCAGATTATTGAGTAGAGTTCCCTGTGCTATACAGTAGGTCCTTGTTGGTTATCTATTTTATGCATAGTAGTGTGTATACATTAACCCCCAAATCCTAATTCATCCCTCCCCCCAACCTTTCCCCTTCGGCATCCATAAGTTTGTTTTCTATGTCTATGGGTCTATTTCTGATTTGGAAATAAGCTCATTTGTATCTCTTTTTTTTTTAGATTCCACATACAAGCAATATCATGATATTTGTCTTTCTTTGACTTCACTTAGTGTGATAACCTCTAGGTCCATCCATGTTGCTGCAAATGGCATTATTTCATTCTTTTTATGGCTGAGTCGTATTCCATTGTGTATATGTACCACATCTACTTTATCCGTTCATCTGTCGATGGACATTGGGCTACATGTATCTTTTCAAATTATGGTTTTCTCTGGCCAGCACTTAGGACTTTAGCTGGGGCTTATGATCCTCATCTCCCCCATAATGCAAACCCCCAGAGGGGAGGAACTACCCTTGCTGTGTTCACTCCCGTCTCCAGCACCTGGAACAGGACCTGGCACATGGTAAATACCAATACCTGTGGGGCGACCACATGAGTGAAACAAGTCTGCCCCCGATGTAAGCAGTGTCACTGCGCTTCCCGTAAAAATACCAGGCCCCTCCGAGCTACTTCCCCCCACTCTCTGCCCCGTCTTCACATGTTAAATCCACCACAAAGACAAACTGAAAACCAAAGTCGTTTTTGGGCACGCTCCTAGAACACGGTACACACATACAGGAGGAGGGCAGCCGGCAGTACTAATGAGACCACCAAAACAATGTGATAATTTGGTACTAATGGCCTGGGACCAACTCAAGCACAGCAGCAAGGCCAGGTGAATACCTCGGTCCACACTCCAAACAAAGCGTAACTCCAAAGAAAGGCACTCGAGGAACAAGGACATCGTAATGACTTTAACGTACAATTTTTAAACGGAAGTCTCACTGTTTGCCTTTCCTACCTCACATATTATGAACATACTTTCTAAAAGTTGTTTTTTGTTTTGTTTTGTTTTGTTTTTAAACAGCAGCATTTCTATCACACCAAACTGTAGGTTTGGAAATCTGTGGTTTAGAAAATTGACACAAAAAGATCAAGTTTTCCAATAAAACTGGACCTCTCTAAGCTCTTCAGTTTCATGCTAAGATTGACTTTTTTTTTTTTTTTTTTTTTTTGGCGCACCACGCAGCTTATAGGATCTTAGTTCCCGAACCAGGGATCGAGCCCAGGGCCCCGGTAGTGAAAGCAGCAAGTCCCAACCACTGGACCACCAGGGAATTCCCCTGACAATTTTTCTTAAACAAGTTTTTTATAGGCTGGTAAATGTATAACTTCACCTATTAATCTCCAAAATGTACTTTCTAACTATCTCCAACCTATTTAAATAAATTCTTTGGTACTAAGTACTTACATAGCTCATCAGAGCATTCAAGAGAATAAAATCCAGCACTTAAATAAAGCTTACAGCTAATGAATTTTGATGATTAATAAAAAATGATTAGTGGGTTTTGCTTGCACCCATGTATAAAAAAATATTCACTGCAGCACTGTTTCTTATAGCAAATATTAAAAACTATATTAAAACATATATATAACAGTGTATATATTTTGACTACTGCTGGGACAATACATAGTCAACTGGACACAGCAGTTACAGGGAACTGATCAGCTAGGGATGGAGTGAAACGAGGTTTTCTTATGTGTTTGTACCTTTTGAGTGTACAGTGTGCACGCTTATACTTTCAAATCTATCAATAAAAATTTCAGTGGTATACATTTTTAAATTTTACAACTGAAAGTATCAATTTTATTTTTTAAATGTAATGCTATAACAGTGTTTAATAAAACAAACTGCCAGCTTTTGAACTTTTTTGAACTCTGCCTAATTTGTTCAGCACTGTATCCCAGGAGCCAAAAACAGGGAGGGCCCAGCACAGCACGACATGGATTAAGTACTTGCCAAATGAGTTAGTTTGCTTTGTTCATTCACCAGACAAATATAAATTAAAAAAATTTTCTTATTCCAATCTAAAGGCAGTTGAAATGCTTTTAAGACACGTAAATTCACAGAGGACTAAAGGAGCCTACAAGCCAAGAAGGTTTTTGTGGAAGCTGCTATTCGCTAATTATCCTTTCTTCACCTCCCAGGACTGACCTCATGAGCACGCTGCATCTCGAGATACGTGTGTCATCAATTTCTCAGAGCTGGACCAATTTTCTTTCCACCACTGCCCCCTGCAGAAAGGCCTCTTTTTTTCCCCCTTCCAACTACAGCTTCAAATTTTGGCCTCTTTTTTCCCCCCTTCCAACTACAGCTTCAAATTTTGTTGAACGTGTAGCTGGATATATTCAGTCCCAGGAGCCTTCAGACATCAAACAGGGCACTGCTCACAAGACAATGCTTTCCTTGCAGAGCCCGAGTGAGTCCCTGCCTTCACCTGGGCAGGGCAGGATCGCCAGACATCTCAGTGAGTCTCAGCGATACTTATGAACCCTGCTGTGGGTGACCCTGCGGAGGGGACCCTGTCCCTGGAGGGACCCTGCAAGGAGGGCAGCTAACTCTCACACCCAGGAGGAAGGGTACCAGCCAACCTTTGCATTTTCCTTCTCCCTTTCCCCTCAGGAAAACCCTCAGCAAAAAGGTAAAAGAATCTCAGCCTCAAAGGAAAGATGGCAATCAAATGACACTGCCCAGGACTGCTCTTAACACAACCCAGTGTTTCGGAAAATGCAGCTCTAGGTGGCACCTTTCAAAGGAATAAAACATACGGTAAACTTAAGAGAGAACAAAGAGGATTAATTAAATATTTCTAATCTCAAAACTTACTGATCATCAATTGATTAGGGCACTTAGAGAGTAGAGAAGCAAGTCTGACACCAAGCCACTTTTCCTTATACTTCGAGGGCTGAAAGCTAACCACTATCAGAAAGTAACCTTATCAGAAGTAACAACCCAAACCAGCTGGCTAAAAATACGAAGTGCGAACCAAACACGGCGCTGCGGGTCTCCGACATATAAATAGGAATAAGAACACATTTTAGGTTCCCCAGCATGTCAACTGGGACTCCAACCCGTTTTAGCGTCAACAGCCCACTCTGACACCTTCCTCCAGACCCATTCACTACCCGGTAATTTTCCTACCGCAGATCTCAACACGTCAGAATTCACCTCGAGCCCCCAATCTCCCCAGACTGTTCCGGATCGCTCCAGACGCCCGGCACCCGCGGGAACTTCCCCGCCCCGGGACGCCCGCGACGAAGAGCATCCCACGCGGACACTGCGCCCTCGGGAAGGGACGCGGGGCCGTCCCTGGCGCAGCCTCACCGTGGGCGCAGCCTCACCCTGGGGGTGCACTCTCCGCAGAGTAGGGCACCCCGCGCGGACACGGTGCCCTCCCGAAGGGGACGGGGGTGGGGGGGGCCGTCCTGGGTGCAGCCTCGTGCCGGGGCGCAGCCTTCCCTCCCTAGGGCGCAGCGCATCCGGAGCAGAAGCGGCACTCCCGGGGAGAGGACAGGACTGTCCCCAGCGCAGGCTCCCCTCCCGGGGGCGCAGCCTCATCCCGAGATGCTGTGTCCCCTCCCGGGGCGCAGCCTCCCCTTCATCCCCGGACTCCCCGTACGCGCCCCGGGGCGCAGCTTCATCCCGGGGCGCAGCCTCGCTCTCCCGCGGCGCAGAGCATCCCGCGCAGATGCGCGGGGAGCAGACGCGGGGCCGTCCCGGGCGCAACCTCCCCCTCGCCAGGCGGCCCGCAGCCCCTCCGGACAGCGCTCCGGGCAGCACACTGGTCCCGCTCGAGCCGCGCGCCCGGCGCGGCCTCACCACCTGCCCGGCGGCGCTTACATAAACGCGGCCACAGCGCTGCCCGGCGCTGCCCGGCGCTGCCCCGCGCTGCTGGGCGGCGTGGTCGCGCCGTGGTGTCAAAGCCTCGCCGCCCCCGCCGCCCCCGCCGCCCCTGCCGCCCCGCCTCACCTCAGCCGCGGGCCGCTCCGCTCCGCGCCGCACCGAGACTCGGACAGCGAGCCCGCGGAGCTTCGCTCGGCCGCCCGGGGCTGCGGCGCGCTGCCCGTGGCCTGGCGCGGCCCCGAGCGCGCCCCCGAGCGCGGCCCCGAGCGCGGCCCGACCGGCCGCCGCCTCAGCCACCGCCTCAGCCTCCAGCCTCCGCCCTCGGTGTCGGCTCCGCCCTCCCCGCACCCCCCGCCGCCGGCCGCGCGCACGCCGGGGAACGACGCCGCGACGCAGCACGGGCGCGCGCGCGCACGCTGCGCCGGGCTCTTCCTGCGGGCCGCTGGAGACGGGGAGCGGGGACGGGGTGCCGGGTCGCAGAGAGCGATAGGGCAGGGGGAGTACCCGGCGGGGGCCGCCCACGAGCCCCCCGCCCGCCGCCTGCCGCGTGGGGCCCGCACAGTCCCCGCGCTGGAGGGCACGCCGGGAGCGGGACGCGAAGGTGCGTCCGCCTGTGCGGGGCCAGATCGGGAGGAGAGGGTGGGGTCACGCCCCCAGGCCCCGAGGGGCGCCGTGGGTGAGGCAGAAGCGAGTCCAGATGAACGGTTACGGTGGTGGTAGGTCGGTGGGTTTGGTGGTGCAAGCATTCAAAGCCTCTTCCAGCCGTGCAGTAAGCAGACTCCTCTGTCTGTATTCACTGGCTCTTCAACGGTTGCACCGAGAACGTCTACACACAGGCTGATAAGCGTCTGTGGAAATGCAACATCGAAGACCAGAATAAGCAACTCGAGGCTGCAGTTCTACTCAGAACAGAAAATGGTTGGATAGGGAAATCTAGTTCTTGAATGCAGTTGGGGCGCTGGTGGTCCACCAGGCGGACTCGGGCGCAGATAGGGGTGACGGGCAGGCCCGGGGGTCCACCTGCTCAGGGCCGGTGTCCCGAGACTCCTCTCCAAGGTCAAGTGTGGCTGCCGCCCTTCTCAGCTGTGGGGCCTGAGGCCGTCTCTCTGGACCGCCGCCTGTTTGCTCCAGTTTAAAATGGGGAAGAAAAGTCAAATACAGGGGAAGAGCCCAGCCCAGCACTCCTTAATTGTTAGCTACTGCTGTTATTCCCAGAGTCATCGGACAGAACTGAGCATCCCTCATCCCTGAGAGTTCAGTGGCCTGGAGCATAAATAAACCACAGGGGAAAGTGCTGCAGCCGGCCAGTTACCTGCTTCAGGTTGCTATCTGATGGAAAGGAAAAACCTGCCTTTGGGGCTTGCCAGCTACCAGGCAAGCCCAGTGCCCTCCCTGAGAGCTAAATGCCAGTACAGGGTCCAAAGGGGGGCTTGTTGACGACACGGAAAAATCAAAGACTCCTGGGATGCCTTCTAGGGATTCATCCTATTTTTGTTAATAAACAAAACGTGCCTGAGAACTTCATTTCTGTGTAACAAACCACCCCAAAACTAAGTGGCTTGAAGTAATCGTTTCTTTGCTCGTGATCCAGACGGCCAGCAGCTGGGACAGCTCATCTCTGCTAACGGGGCGTGGCCCATATGAGCTGGGACCCGCAGGGGCCGCTCCACGGGCTGTGGCCAGGGCTGCTGCTTGTGCCGGCCTGGCTCGGTCAGCAGCAAGAGGGAAGGCACAAAGCTCGGCGCACAGGGCTCTTCCAGCCTCGGAACCGTGTTTACTAGTGTCCTGTTGACCAAAGCAAGGCAGAGCGCCCAGCCCTGAGTCGGCGGAGAGCCCTTGGCCCAGCCCGGTGACCTGCAGGGAAACACATGCCTGCCCTCCAGCTGGAGTGGGCTGTGTGAATCTCGGCAGCAGTGAGGAGAGCAGTGCTGCCATGACCATGGCCTTCACGCTGCTCCAGCTGGCTGGCTGGCCTCTTGGCAGCTTTGGAGATGGCCAGGAGCCTGGGATTGCCCCTGGCTGTTGTACTCCACCTCCTCAGATGCCATCATCTCCAGGGACAGGTTTATCGTGGCGTTCTTCTCCCTGACCATTCCTCTGTGCACCACAGGAATGGCTCACAGAGCGTGCCTCTTCATACTGATGTGCGAGCGCTTTCCAGGCACCCAGGGCCGAGACGTGGGACGTACCAGACAGGGAGGGTCATGGAGGTACCTGAGAGCTTAAGGTCCTCGATGCAGGATCCTGCAGCCTACTGAGGAAAGCCCATCCTTCCCCCTGTTCACCATCAGTGTCAGACCTGTGGACGCCCAGAAGGGGCCCCGGGTCTCCACAGAGGTGTTGGCAGCTGTGACCACACGGTCTTCAGTGCAAAGAGCAGCATCCAGGCCTGAGCCCCCGCCCTGCCCCCCAGACCCCGTTCTGTTGTTTACCTCACTTGTGCAAACTGTGAAAATGAAATAGCCCTTCGGTGTCCAGGAAAAGATGATGCCCAAAAGCCCACCTGTAGGGATCTAGCTGGTCCCCTCTCTGCCCCAAGGATGGGGGGATAGAATCCACGTGAGTGTGTGAAACTTCACAGCCCTGGCCACACAGCACCGATCCACCTCTCCCTTTTTCCTCCAGCTGAACCAGATAGCATGACCACGTAGCTGTAGCCCATGAGCAGAAGGAGGACTTACGACAGGCACTGCGTCCAGGACAGAATGGTGCGGAAGGGCTTGTAATGGTCTGAGGACAAAGACCTCGCCCACTCAGGAGCGGGGATGTGAACTGGTTTCAGCCTGTAGCTGCGGCCGTTCGGGAATGGCTGAAAGGAGGGGTGAGGTGCCCAGCCCGCCGGCCGAGGAGCTGCTCTGTGCGCGTTCACACCCTGGCTCTCAGGAAGGCTTTACGTGGACGGACGTGCTCAAGGCTTGCAGGTGTGGATCCACTCTTTTGTCCAACAACCCTGCGGAGTGTGGCAGCCGTGCAGCCCTGAGCAGGGGCGGGCATCACGGCCTGGCTTTCTGGCCCTCGTTCCAGCCTGGGGAGCCACCCCTTCTGCCCACACGGGGTGACCCGACCCAAGTGATCCCATCCCTTCCTCTGCCGGCCAAGCACGGTCCTGGGCGGTCCTGCTGAGACTGCTCCCAGGCCACAGTCCTGGTTTACTCAGGCCTATGATGGTACCACGCGGAGTGTGGATTTCAATCATTTAATCCTGAGGAGGGACTACCTTTCTCTTGTTCTTTTGGAGCCCCTTTCACTGTCGTCCCTGTGTACAACCAAAAATGTGTCTGAAAAAGAAACGTGTAGTACTCTGTTTTCTTTCATGCTGCCCAGTCTGCTTGAGAGGGGACTGGAACTCTCAGATTATCGTCTAAAAGTCGGTTATTGACTTCTTGGTTTCTAAAACAGTCAGGAAGCTACACCTGCTAGTGAGTGGTAACCAGTATGCTGTGAGACGTTTATCTGAGACATATTTTTTGCCCTATATTTTTAAAAAACATGAAACCGGAGTGATAGAAACCAGATGCGACTAAACCTTCAGTCATTTGCTCCTGGGAGTGGACTCCTGGCTTGGGCTCTGCTCAGCTCGGGACAAGTCTCCTCCTCCAGGTTTCCCAGACCCCACAGTGAAGCCCCCAGTCAGGAGATGGGCCCGGAGCAGCCCCGTTTGTGCCCGGGAACACGCAGCCACCTCCACTCCCAGCTCCAGGACTGAGGGGGAGTTCTGACTCAGGGGGATTTCGCTGGGAACCCGGCGCCGGCACTGACTGGGCCTGAAGCCCCCCTGTGCGCCTTGGACCTGAAATGTGTAAGCCCAGAGGCAGTCAGGATGGTCTTCATGGCCGGCCTTGTATACTTCTCCGGGAAGCCAGCCTGAAGTGAGAACTGTGGCGCGTCAGGCAGAGCCAGGACACTGAGAACCTTCTGATGGCTTTTTAATGCCTCAGGCGGTGTGGCCTGTGTGTGGGCGAGCACACGATTAAGACGATGAACTTGCTTTGGACCTGTTCATAGTCCGGAGGTGAGGTGGGGGGGAGGGGCACGGCGTGGATAACGGGGGCCAGCCTGGTGTGAGGGGCACAGGCTGGGGTCGGACAGGGTTCACACCTGCTTTGCCCCTCGTTAGCGTGTGACTGGGATGTCATCTGGCCGCTCGGAGCCTCTTCTTCATCCGTAAAAGGAGAGCGTGACACCCACGTCCCAGGCCCGCCCAACGCCCCAATGTGGAAAGGCTCAAGGTCAAGAGCGTGGGCGCTGCATGCAGAGGCGTGTGCATCCGAGGACCTGCAGCTTGCCGCACTCGGGAGCGATCACAGCAAGGTTCCCTGTGAAGACAGGCCTTTGGGCTGAGCCATTGAGGATGAGGAAGCCTTGGCGGGGAGGGTGCCCTGGTGGAGGGGGATGCTTTTTCAGCATGCGATCAGGGGAGTCATCCTGATGGGGCCCCGTGGATGCTCTGCCCTCCCCAAACCGCCAGCAAAATGGAATGTGCCAAGTGGTCAAAGCAGAGGCTGCAAACCACAGCTGGGCAGATGCAGCCTGTGGCCTGTGTCTGTACCGTCCACAAACCCAGGCCGAGTTGAACATTCATAAAGCGTTGGGGAAAGGCATAGGCGACAGACACACATGTGGCCCAAAAAAGCCTGAACTAGTTACCATCTGACTTTTTAAAGAAAAAGCGTGCCACCCCTGAATAAAGCCAAGTAGGGACTCCCCCTGATCTGGGAGCTAGACCGGCTCCATCAGAGCACAGAAACCGCCTGGGGAGAAAGGAGATGCGAACCCAAATCAGGGCCCCATTAGGAAGGGGAAGGTGGCTCGTAAGGCATCCAGTGGTGTCTGCTCTAAAGCCAATGCGTGTACTCAGGTGAATTCTGGCAGCTTAGGTCAGCAGGTAATAGTGGGAGTAGAAAGAGTTCAGACATGTTTGGAAATGCACTTGGTATGTTTGGTGCAAACAGACTTGGTGGCAAGTTAGGTAAAGGGTGTGAACAGGGAAGGACCATGTCTCGCACCCAGGATTCTGGCCTGTGTGTATTGGAGTGGGTCACCTGGGTGATGGTGCTTTGTGCTGAGATGGGGAGACTGAAGGAAGTGCCTGGGAAAAGCCAGAGGTCCTCTTGGCTGTGCTGAGTTTGCAGTACCTAGAAGATGTCCAGGTGGATGTCTGTGTTCAGAAGATATAAAAGACTAGGGTCCAGAGAAGAGGACTATGCTGGGGACACACAACCGGGAACCTGGAAGGTGGAAGCAATCGCCCAGGGAGAGAGGAGAGGGAAGAGAACCTGGGCCAGACCTGAAGAGCTTCAGCCGTCAGCGTGGGATACGGGGGGAGCAGGAGGGCTGAGAACCCAGAGAGGGGACGCCCAACAGGGGACGGTGCTTCAAGAAGAAAAGATAGGTCGGCAAAATGTTGAGTCCAAATAAAGCAAGGATGGAAAACCTATTGAAGGTCATGGTGACTTTGAAAACTTCAGTGGAGTGTTGGGGACAGAACTGACTAGAAAGAGGGAACACTCCTCCCATATGAGGCTCGCCTAACCTTGACCTCAAAACCTGAAAAGGATGACTGAGGGGGAAAATGTATGAACCACCCTCACTCATAAACAAAGCCTAAGTAAGTTATCATAGCATCCTAAACAGAACACTTAGCAAACCAAAATACAGTAATATGTAAGACGAGAACAACGACATCATGACCAATTTGGGTTTACCCAAGAATATAACTGATGTAACACTTAAAAATCTATTACTGTAAATCACTGCATCAAGACAACAGAGGAGAACCCCCGCATGATCACCACAACAGGTGTAGAAAGGCACTTAATAAGACCCAGCATCACTCATGTTGAGAAAAACAAACTCTTAGAAAACTAGGACTAGAAGGGAACATCCTTAATCTGATAAAGGAACCTACAAACACCTGAAACAAACCAGTGGTGAAGTGTGAGGCGCATTCCCTCTAAACCAGGGACAAGGCAGGGATGATGGTTCCTTCCACTGCTGTTCAGCCTTATAATGGAGCATAAACAACAGAGCGAGGCATGACTGTGGAATGAACTGGATAGAGAAAGAAAACAGTCACAGGTAATATGACTGCATATGCAGAAAAGTAAAAATAATCTAAATTAATACATTTAACAAAATCCAGCAAGATTATTGAATATAGAATCACCACACACCCCAAAAAAGTTTCTGTACGTCAGCAATGAGCAGCCTATAATTTAGAAAAAATGATCCTGTTTGTAATAGCAACAAAAGTATGAATTCTAAATAAATCTAACAAAAGAAGTATATAATCTTTAAGAAGAAAAAATGTTTTAAAAAATTATTGGAAGAGCAAGTGAATGTAGAGGCACTTTAATACATAGGGAGATCTCAGTATCATAAAAATGTCTCTTCTTCCCCAAATCACCTATAGAGTCAATGGAATTCTGATAAATATCCCAACATGAATCTTCATGCACCTGGACTGATTCTACAGTATGTAACAGGAAGGCAAAGGATCCAGAATAGCCAAGACACCCTAAAGAAGAAGGCAGAGGATTTGCACCAGCAAATATCAAGATGTACTAACAAGTTATAATAAATCAAGCCAGGTTATTGGCCCACAGATGGACAAATTGACCACTGAAACAAAATAGAAAGTCCAGAAACGGACCCACACATATTTTGACATATGACTGAAGAGGCATTGAAGATCAGTGGGAAAGGCAGTGACTTCAATAAATGATGCTTGGACATTTGTTTGTCCATTTGGGTAATAATTGGAATTAGGTATGTACCTTACACCTTACCCAAAACTCAGTTCCAGACAGATTAAAGAAAATAAAACTTTTAAACTTCTAAAATATAGGCAAATGTCTTTATGACCTCGAAGAAGGAAGAATTTTGTAAGGTACAAAAAGGGCTAACCATAAAAGGTAAGACTGATCAATTTGATCATACTAAAGAACGTCTGCTCATCAAAAGATGCAATGAAGTAAACAGACATACAGCAAGTAGGGAGAAAATATTTGCAACTATCAGAGGATTTGTATCCAGGACATATAAAGAACTAAATGTCCAATAAGCAAAGGCACACAACCTAATTAAAAATGGACAAAAGATGTGAACAGATGTGAACAGAAGAGGAAATGTGTGGCCAAAAAAGCACATAAAAAGATGCTCAGCCTCATCAGTAACACGGAAATGCAGGTTCTAGTCAAAATAGTACAAGTTTAGAGCCACCATATTGAAAAATTTAAAAGGCTAACAACAAATATCAAGTGTTGGAGAGGACGTGGATCACCAGAATTCTGGACCATTGCTAGTGGGAGGATAATTTGCAACCATTTTGGAAAACATTTGTCTTGTAAAATTGAATATTTGTGTACCCCACTAGCCAACGACCTGACTCCTAAGTGTGCACCAGAAAGAATCTTTCCACATGTGGTCAGGAGACAGGCAGCAGGCCGTGTTCACTATAGCCAACCGTCCATTTCCTGGGGAAGATGAGCTGCACTGGGGTTGATCCACGGATGGAATGCACGTGGTGAAGTGGTCACACAGCCGTTCAGTGATCAGCGACAGCGGCGCCCTACATGGGCGAATCTTGGAAATTAAACGCTGGCTGAAAAGCGTGCCATTTTATAGAGCCTAAAAACGGGGAAAACTAAGCATCCGAGGGCTTAGGCATGCATACACATGCAACGTGTGTGTATAGAGTGCTGTGTATACATATATAACTTATGCGTACATGTGTGTGTATGTATACACACATACATGTGTACACATGGTACATTTACTAGCAAGAGATTGGTATGCACAAAGCCTCCAGCAAGCAGGAAGATGACAGGGAATAGGTTAGGGGAAGAGCACGTGGATGGGGGCTCCTGGAAGTAGGCTCGGTCTTGGGTCGTGTGGTGGATGAGAGGTCAGATACGATGCTTTGTAACTTATGTATGTGCTGCATACAACCTTTTGGTAAATCAAAGAGCATATTAAGAATATTCTAAGACATAGAAGCAACCTAAATGTCCATCGACAGATGAATGGATAAAGAAGATGTGGTGTATTTATACCATGGAATATTAGCCATAGAAAAGAATGAAATAATGCCATTTGCAGCAACATGGGTGAACCTAGAGATTATCATACTAAGTGAAGTAAGTCAGACGGAGAAAGGCAAATACATGATATCACTTATGTGTGGAATCTAAGAAAAAGATACAAAAGAATTTATTTACAAAACGGAAATAGACCCGCAGACATAGAAAACAAATTTATGCTTACCAAAGGGGAAGGGGTGGGAGGGATAAACTAGGAGTTTGGGATTAACATATACACAACTATTATATATAAAATAGATAACTGAAAAGGGCCTACAGTATAGCACAGGGAATTCTCAATATCTTGTAATAATCTATAAGGGAAAAGAATCTGAGAAAGAATCTATGTAGAAAGACACATATATATGTGTATATAACTGAATCACTGTGCTGTACACATGAAACTAAAACAACATTGTAAACCAACTCTACTTCAATTTTTTTTAATGTTAAGAATATTTTAAACTGTAAATTTTAAAAGAAGAACAGAGTGATAAAACACTTTGGAAAACAACTTGCAATTTTCATGCAAAGAGATGTAAGTCCCCTAAGAATCTTCAGTCCCTCTCCTAAGCACACTCTCTAAAGAAGCTTGCACCTGTTTCCCAGAAGACATGTCGCAGCAGTGTTTGTAATATCAAAACTATGGCAGACGTGACACGCTCTCCACGAAGGTTGGGGTTGGGTGAGAATCCCCTAGGATGGCGCGTGGGAGGATGTGGTTCTCCATGGTGAGATCGGGGCAGTAACGCCACACGTGATTGTGAGGATTAAATGTGACAAACTACTTTGTAAATGCTAAGGGGCCATAAATGTTAGGGGTTATTATGCCCAAACACCTCAAATTCTTTGTGGAACAAGATGGGTACGAACAAATACATAATTCAAACAAAATTAGCACCTGCACCCACTTCTTTTGCATGGTAGTAGGTTATTTGGGGTTTTTTGTTGTTGTTGTTGTTTTCTAGAAATCAGATGCAAAAACAGTATGGCTCCTGGTACATACCATTCTGAAATAATGGACTAGTACCAGTAAAAGGAGCTTTTCTTTTTTTGCTTTCTTGCTGAGTTATCTCTTAATTATTATGTCAGCTGAAAGGCAATTGAGAACTGAAGCTGGGCAAGGGGGTGAGGAGGTAGGGGGCCGTGGGAGGGACCCACGCTCCCTCCTGCCTTCCTCTGGGGCCCTTCTAGAGATGACTGGAGGCTGAGCCTGTGCCTGAGGAAGGTTTGGTTAATGACAGCTTAGATGGCTCGTGTGGTTATTTAAAGCCTTCTCTCCGGGGGATTTCACCTACCATAGAGTCAGTTCTTGTAGTTTACAGTTTTAAACTTGAATGGTAGGGGATCCAGCGAACTGTCACACAAGTTACTTGGGAATGCAGCAGCTGTGAATGGCACCATGAAAAGGGACCATCACATGTGTATTTCTAAACGTTTTCATTGCGTGATAATACAGTACAGAAAAGTACCTATATTACAAGTGTGCAGCTTGATGAGTTAACCCAAAGAGGACGCTCTGTGAAACCTGCACCCAAGGCAAGAACTAGACCCTGGCCACCACCCAGACTCCCCTTCAAGTTCCCAAAGTAACCTCTGCCCTGACATCTAGCACCATAGGTTGGCTATGCCTGTTGTTTACTTGGCATGAGTGACATCATACAGCAAGGGTCTTGCTTCTTCTGCTGGATGCCACATTTGGGAGAGCCATCATGCTGTGTCTCAGCATAGCAGTCTGGAGTATTACCATTCCACAATATATTTATTCATTCAACTGTTGATGGAGTTTTGGGTTGTTTCCTATTTTTTGCTCTATGCATCATGCCCCAATGAACATTCTCATACCTACCTTTCAGTACACACATGTACATGTTTCTGTTGGGTGTGTACCACATCACAGGGGACGCATATGTCCCACTTTAGTAGGTGACACCAGTTTTCCAAAGTGTTGAACCACTTTCCGCTCCCACCAGCATCCGTGAGAGCTCCTACTACCCCTCGTCCTCACCAGCACTTGGTGCTGGCGGTCCTCTTCATTCCAGCTGTTCTGGAGGGTGTGTGATTCTCACGAACGGCAGGTGGGGCTGAGCATCTTTGCGTGTGCTGGTTATCCCTGTGCACGTCCTTTCGGTGAAGAAGCTGCTCAAGTGTTTTCTTATTTACTTACAGAAATTCTTTGTATGTTCTGGACACAAACTCTTTGGTCATTTGTATGTATTGCAGATATTTTCTCACGCTCAGCAGCGTGTCTTTCCACAAACTTAATGGTGTCCTTTAATAAACAGGAGTTCTTCATTTCAATGTGATCC
Source organism: Mesoplodon mirus (assembly GCF_964341445.2). Taxonomy (NCBI): domain Eukaryota; kingdom Metazoa; phylum Chordata; class Mammalia; order Artiodactyla; family Ziphiidae; genus Mesoplodon; species Mesoplodon mirus. Next base: position 145,989,174 of record NC_138982.1, on the reverse strand, counting down.
AATTTGTCAACATTTTCCTATGGTTAGTGTTTCTGTGCCCTGTGTAGAAAACTGTGACTACTCCCTGCTTATGAAGACATGCCCCTGTTATCTTCTATAAGGTTTATTGTTCTGATTTTCAAAGTTAGAGCGACAATCCAGCTGGAATTGTTTTTCTCTGTCCAGTGTGAGGTAGGGGTCTGGATTCATTTTTGCTGTTGCTGTTGTTTGTATTTGGTATCCAGTTGACCCAGAACTATTGATGGGGAAGATTGCCCTTTGCCCTGCTGTTCTCTAGTGCTACCTTTGGCATAAATCCAGTACCCACAGGAGCATGTGTCGTGTTTATAGGGAACTCACTATTTTGTTAGGTTAACATGCCTGTTCTTACACCAATACTTACTGTCTTAATCGCTGGAGTTGATCACAGTCTTGTTATCTGGTTGTGTTCTTTCAGTTGTGTTCTTCCTCAGAATTTTCTGGCTATACTTGTCACTTTATACTTCCATATAACTTTTTGAATTGGCTTTTCAGTTTCCCCCCAAATCCTGCCAAAATTATTAGAATTGCAGTGAAGCTACAGGTCACTTTGGTGAGAATGAACGTTCTCACAATATTGATGCCCCATTAATGTTTATCCTTACCTCTATTTAAGGATCCTTCCATTTCCCTCATTAACTTAGAGTCTTCTGTGTAGCTATCTCACACATATTTTGTTAGGTTCATTCCTAGGTATTTGGTGCTTTGGATGATATTTTTAAATGTTCTTTACTTTTATTTTGTAGCCACTGGTTTCTGGTTAAAAAGAATACAGTTGATTTTTGTATATTGACCTTGTATCCAGCCATCTTACCAGATTCACTTAATAATTTTAAGAGTTATCTGTAGGTTCTGTTGGATTTTCGACACACACGATCATTTTGTCCATGAATACTGACTTTTTACTTTCTTCCTTTCCAAACATTTTTCCTCCTTTCCTTGTTTCTTGGCTCACTCCACTTTCGGTGTGTCAGTAGCGAACATCCTTATCTTATTCCTGACTTCAGAGTGAAAACATTCTATATTGCACCAGTGAGTGTGATATTCGTTGTAGGGGCCTTGTTTATATAGATGCCTTCTATCAGATTAAGGAAATCCCCTTCTATTCCTACTTTGCTAAGGGTTTCTTTTCATGAATGCATGTTGAGTTTTATCAAATGTTTTCTTCTGCGCCTACTGAGATGATAGCGTGATCTTTCTGATTTGTTCTGTGAACATGAGGAACTAAATTGATTGAAGCACAAATGTTAAACCAATCTTGCATTTCTGGAATAAGCCCAATTTGGTCACAATGTGTTATCTTTTTTATATATTAGTAGATTTGGTTCTCTCATGTATTGGTTAGGACTTTTGTATCTATGCTTTTGAGGGAAATAGGCTATAATTTTTCTTGCTTATAATGTCCTGATCAGGCTTTAGTATCAAAGTTTATACTAGACTTCATAAAATGCGTTAAGAAGTGTTCCCTTTTTTGCTGTTCTCTGGAAGAGTTTAATATAAGATGGATGCTAATCCTTTCTTAACCTTTGTTGAATTCAGAAGCCTTCTAAGCCTGGAGCTTACTTTGTGAGATAGTTTGTAATGATGGATTCCACTTCTTTTCTGGCTGTAGGACTATCAGGATATTCTGTTCTTCTCATTTGCGCAAGAGTCAGATTCTGGTCTTGCCAAACCCGATCTCCGCTGCCCTGGAGAGGATGGCTGAGCGGGAGGGACAGCTGAGCTGGTCGCCTTCCTGGCGTGATGTTGCCTTTGGAAGATTTGCTGGTCTCACACGTGAAAAGAATTGAAAAGTGACTGAAATCTGTATGTCAGTCGATCAGAGGGTGCCGAAGCGTGGAGGGGTTACATTCCTACACGCAGGGCAACCTATTGCAGACCTTCCTCTTGGCTGTCTCCCTTGGGAAGCCCGGTTCCCCCTAAACTCCAGACCTCACCCCTGTCCAGCCGCCTTGGCTTCTGTGGTTTTCTCTTCAGGGAGTCTCTGTCTTGCCCCTTCGTTGTGAGTGATTAAGCCCATCTCGTCTCTTCATTTCCCTGTTTGTTCCCATTTCTCAGTGGAATCCAGCCAGCAGGCGGGGACGGAAGAGGGCAGCTCTGAATATTTCGGCTTGATGATTGATTGTGATTGGATGAGTTACATGAGTGTTCCTCCAAGTGTGGCCTCCAGACTGGCCACCTTACGGTCACCTGGGCTGCTCCGCCCCCTCACAGCCTTCAGCCGGGCCTGGGAGCCCGATTCAGTGGGAATCATTGGGCGGGGTGGGGGGTTGAGTGTCACCGAGAGGCTGTTGTTTGCTGGTCGGCCCACGACCCGTTGAGAACAGGTGGGGAGCTCGGGGACGCAGCTTATGACGGCAGGACCCCCCAGGGTGATGGCGGCCGAGCCGCTGCCCGAGGCCTGGTGCCACCTGCTCCCTGTGCCTCTGAGGAGTGTGTGCCCAGCACTTCCAGGGTTCCTGTGACACCCCAGCATCCCTCCAGGAGCCCCTCTGCCCTACCCCTCACCCCCAGTCTCAGGGCAAGCGCCATTTTTCTAGGACGATGCCTGGGGAAGCTCGGGCCTCGGGCCTCCTGCCAACCCTGCCGAGCCCCGCCTGCCCGGCAGCTGTGTCCTAACCCCGGACTGTGCCTGGAGGAGGGGACGCCCTCGGGAGAAGGCAGCCTGCCGGTGGACTGGTCACCCCCCCGGCGGGCTGCTTGCCTCTCTGGGCCTCACTGTCCTCAGTGGGGTTGTCCTAAACCATCATCAAGTTACGTAGGCGATATCATAACAGAGTATGTAAAAACAAAATATAAGCTAAACATAATAAATATTAGGTAAAGCGTACATTTAGATGTAAGTCATTGTTTCTGCCTTCGGGGGGTTGTCTGCAGAGACCCTCCACCACCACCAGGTGGACGTGGCTCTCAGCACTTTAAGCCACCTAGAGTCCTAATGGGAAAATGTCACTACCTGTCCAACGCCAGCCACCACGGGGACTTGTGATGGCGTGACCAGCCAGTAACGCCGGCCTGTGAGCAGTGCAGGGCCCCTGCAGTCCCACGTGGTCCCGGGCCAGGCCTTCAGAGCAGGGAGGCTGGGAGGCGAAGAAACCAGGGCCTGGAGAGGGTTCAGGGTGGCCAAGCTGGTACAACCCCAGAGCAGGTCCCAGATGCCTCTGGCTGGTCCACGGCCTGGTGGAAACACAGGCACACATTCCAGAAAGATGAGAGCATCGTCGGCTGTGCAGACTCGTTAGAATTGCATACATGGATAAGCCCACCTATTTTTGCTTTCTAGAATTCCACTTCTATTTTTGGTGGAATAGAAAAGCTTTGACTATTTCCCAAAGTGGAAAAACACATTTTTTTTCCTTGACTGTCTTACGGATCACAGTTGCTGTTAAATAAGTGCCTTCAGTCTGGATGGGCTTGGCGGCCCCCTCCCAATCCGCTGAGCAGGAGCCGGCAGTGTGCACCCTGCCTTTACTTTATTTAGCTAAGTTTTTAATGCTTCGGTTTTTAACACGAGCCCCAGGAGGTGGATTTGGATGAGGACATTAGCTGTGCCCACCATTCTGTAACTGAGGGCTGCAGAGAAGCCCCTTCACAGGGATTCCAGGCCTCAGGTCCCAGGCCTGCCCCCCACCTCCCCCGGGAAGGGAAGGGAGGAAGAGGAGGGGGAGGGGGGCAGTGAGAGAGGGGCCGTCTGCCCTCTCATTGCCTTGCCCCAGTGATGTGCTCTTGCTATGAACCGGCTATTTCAGGAAACCCTCAGCCCCCGTCGTGCTGGTGTGGAGAGAACGGGCCCAGCTCACCGCCAGCCTCCATCACAACCAGTTAATCGTCAGGAGGGTTTCAGCTTCATTATCAGACATTTCTAGAAAGTAACAGAAACTTCTTAACACATTCATTAAAACAGCAATCACGCCACTTTCCCCACCCCCACCCCTGCCCGAAAAAGAGCCTGTAGTGGGTTTACCAGAAAAAACGAGCCCCTCTCTCCCTCCCAGCGATGGCTGGCAGGGGTCCTGCCCCGGCACCAGCACTAACCCCCTGCACGGAGACACGGTTCACACGGTCAAGGGTCAGCCTCACAGCAGGATGACCTTCGACAGAGCCCCAGTCACATTAGAGCCACTGTCCCCCGGAAAGTCCCTTTCAAGTCAAGCCGTCCTTTCCTCTCTGACCCTGAACGGGTCTGTTTCTGGACTCTGTCCTATTCCGCTGATCTGAGTGTTGTCACCACCACCAGCTGCCGTGATTCCTGTAGCTTTGCCCCAGATGGAGCTGCATCCACCCGCCCCCCCAAGACCCCATCAGGACTGCTGGGGCCACTCGAGTCCTCGGCATCTCCAATTGCGCTGGTGGGTTTCACTAGCTCATCAGTTTCTACAAAGAAGCCTGCTGGGGTTTGGTGAGGGTGGTGTGGATCGGTCGTTCGGGGGAGCACGGACCTTAGTGCTGGGTCTTCCATGTGTGGTCGTGGTCAGTGCCCTGTTCATTTAGCTGCTCTCCCTGGGCACTGTTTTGGAGTTTTCAGGGTAAAGGTCCCACACATCTATTTGTTAAATTCATTACTAAGCTTTTTACGGTTTTTTGCTGCTGCTGTAAAAGGTATAGAAGATCTGATTTTCCTGTTCTCTCTTGCTAGCATATAGAAATGCCACTGATTTACTATGTACTTTGTATCCTTTAGCCTTGCTGTGTTCACTAATTCCAATCTTTTTGGTAGGTTCTTTAGGATTTTCTACAGCTACATCTAAGTAATGTTGCCTAGAAGTAGACACATTTACTCTATTTCTTTTTCTTGCCTTGTTGCACCGGACAGAGCTGAGTTGCAGTGATGCTGCCAGCGCTCGCTGGGCCCACAACTGAGCTACTGAGGGACACAGGCGTCTCAGGTCCCAGGAAGCCACAAGAGGAGGAAACCCTGGCAGGACAGCTCATATTTGTGTGACGCTTGACAGCCGGGCCGACTATGTAATTTGCAGGGCTCAGTGAAAAATGGAAAGGTGGGGCCCTTGTTCAAGAAGCAGGGAGAAAGCTTTCTTTTCTTCCAAAGTCTGTGTCTGTGTCTCTTTGTCTGTGCCTGTCGCTCTCCCTCTCCTCCCCCTCTCTCTCTTTCTCCTCTGTCTCTCTCTATCTCTGTCTCTGTCTGTCTCTCTGTCTCTGTCTCTCTCTGTCGCTCTCCTGGTCATGGTGTTCATTATTTGCTACTGAATGTCATGCCCCCTCAGGCGTGGGAAGAGTTGCAGGACAAACACAGACCATCACGGGCACCAGGGGCCTCACCCGACAGCTCAGTACTCTGGGCACATGTGCCCATCTGCACCCCTTCCCACACCAGTGCCCAGGTCCCCAACAGAGCAAAGGTGGCAGTGGTACTGGGTGGGGGCAGGCAGGTGGTGGGAGGGGTGCCCGCAGGTGAACCCAGGCTCCAGCCCTGCACATGCTTCATTTTCAAAACACAAAGTCAACAATACAATTATTAAAATTCAAGATGGCAGCGACAAAACATTAAAACTGCAAATAGGGTCCTCCTGGTAGGACACCCCAAGCATGGCCCCCCAGCATAATTTCCCCATGGCATGGAGCCCCGAGCACGGAGCCCCTGAGCTGGGTGCTGTGCGACGCATCAGGCACTGAAAGCCCTTTAAGATTCACCCACTTGACAGTGATTCTGGGCATCATGTAAAGGGGTCCTTTTTAAATTTCTAGTGCATTTCCCTCTTCAGTGACAGGAATCTAGGGCTGTGAAATTCATTTTGGGGAATATTCATCGAGGGCCACCATATGGGGGACACCATATAAGTCACTTCACTGGCAACAGAGATGAATGCGATATCCACCCACTCCCCGCACACGGATGACACAGGCCACCATGGCCAGGCGTGTGCTCAGGGGTGTAGACCCCGCCTGCTCTTCAGGGCCTGGCCTCTCACACTGATGAGCACTTGCTCTGGGCCAGCCGTTCTGCTCGTGAGAGAGAGCCCCAGGGAGCCCATGTAACTTGTCCTGATCACACACCTGGGGGGGAGGGGACAGCCCTGTGGTTGGACCACAGAGGTCTGAGCTATAGCCCCATCTCCTCCCCCCACCCCACCGTGCCCTCTCCCTAATCAGCCTCGATGGACTGGCTGCCCCTCCGCCCCCTTCTGCCCTCCCAGGGCCCCCTGCTCCCCACACCGCTCCCTTGCCTCCTGCCCTCCCTCTGCCTTCTCACACAAAGAGCAGTGCACCGTGCCACTCTTCTGCACTTTGCTCTGGTCCCATCGCCATGTCCTAGAGTCACGCAGACCAGTGACCGTCCATGGTCCTTTTGACCCTCTCCTGTGTGTGTACATTCAGGTTTTCTCCAGGGTTTTGCAATTACAAACAGGGCTGTGGTCGAACAACCTTGTGCACAGGTATTTTCGTTTTGCTGGAGGCATCTTCAGGGCAGATCCCTAGAAGTGGAATAGGCGAGTCTGAACGTAAGTGGGTGTGTATAGTTCGGTGTCGCCAAATTTCCCTGGAAGGGCCTGCAAGTTGCACTCCCATCAGCAATGTATGAGAGGCTGCGTCCCACAGCTGCACTCACAGAACGTGTTCTCACACTCGTAAGGTTTGCCCATCTGATACATGAGAATCGGCATCTCCCTGTTGCTCTAATTTGTATTCGTTAATTATGGCTGAGGGAGCATTTTTTCAGATGATGAAGGTCCGTTGTAATGAATTGTCTCTTTATGTCTTAACCTATTGTTTCTATCTGGTTTTTGGTCCTTTGTCCCTCAATTTGTAAGAGATCTTCATATATTAGGGTTATTGGTCCTTCATGAGTACTTTATGGTGCAAATATTTTCACCTAGTTTTTTAGTTGTGTTTTGATTTTTGTTCATGGTGGGTTTTCTTGCTCTGCAAAAATACTATATTTTATTCTCATACTTATCAATCTTTTCTTTGTGTCTTAGTTAGAAAGCCCTTCCCTACATCCAAGTGAGAGAGAACTTCACCACCACGTCATCGTGTGGTATTCATGCGGCTTCCTGTTTCACACCAGGGCCCCCTCCACCAGAAGTCCATTCCTGGGTCTGGTGTGAAGAGTGGATCTAATTATTTTGTGGGGGAGGGTATATTTGCTATATGAGGAATGATGGGGAAACCATTGTGTCCTTTTAATTACTGGGTTTCTCTATCCTTATTGTTCTTCCTTTGTTTCCCCAAAGGTTAGGGTTGGCTGGATTTGCATAAGTGAAACGTGCACGTGCATTGTGCTGCCTGTGTGCAGAGGGCTCCCCTGTCTCCATCTCCATGTACTGGAGACGCCCTTGTAGGCCGATCATCCCTTCCTCATAAGCCTCTCCAGACCAAACGCCTCATTTCTCCCCGTCCTTCCCCACCTCCCCAGCCCCTGCCCTTCTCCTGTCCTGCCTGGACCGATGGTAGCTTTGTTCGACCACCCAAGCCAAATACCTGAGAATAGTCCCCAGATCGACACTTTCCCTCAGCACCCACCTTCCGTCAGTAGCCGAGTCATATTCATTCTACTTTCGTAAAACTGCTAAGACCCCTCCCCTCCTCAAGCCCCCATCCCAGTGCTGTTGCCTTATTCACACTCTCTCCACCTTTCACCATTCCCTAGAATGTTCACACGGGCTTGTCTTCCCTCCTCCCACCCTGTGCCCTCCTCACTCCCACCTGCCCCTCCCAACATTTTTTTTCTAAGTACTAAGTGTTTTACCTTTTCCCCCTGTAATATGATTGGTTATTTTCTCCCTATGTATTGTCTCCCTAGGAGTCTGCTACAGAAATGCTATTTTAAATTAATTTATATATATATATATATATATATATATATATATACGCACACATATACATACATATATGTATATATATATATGTGTGTATATATATGTATATATATATATATATATATATATATGTGTGTGGCTCTATTTGATAGTCACTTTACATCAGATGTGGTCCCAGAGCTGGAGTGTGACAAGTGACCCTTAGGGTGTCTCTAAATACCTGCTACATGCTTGTCCTTGTCTTCTCTTACTTGGAAGAGAATTGGGCCTTATGACTTCCAAAGAAGTTTTCCAAGAAAGACTGTTCTTTCTACTGGGAAGCTTGGCTGTATTTCTTTCTTTCTTCATTTTTTTCCCTTTACCTTTTAACCTCCCTCACCTGTTTCTTCCACCACCAGCGCCCCGCCCCGGGGGTAGATTTACTTTACTCTCTCCCAAAGGCTATCCCATGCTCCCCACTGTTTATTAAAATCCACTTTGACCCAGGGATGTGAGAGGTCTCCTTTGCCATATACTAACTTGCTGATGTACACGGGCCTTTTTCCGATTTCTCCTCCATCCTAGGTCTGGCTGTCTACTCACACACCTGACAGGGGTGCTGTGTGGTAGGGAAAGCTGGTTCCAACCTGGAGTCTTTTTATTTGGGGCTTTTCTGGTTCTCTTTGGAGGATATTTCAGAGATAATCTCTTGTGACAAAGATGCATTTATGTGAAGTCTAGCAGTCTTCGATTTCGCTCGATTTCTCTTTCTTCTGTTAAAACCAGCGAAGGTCCTTGTGCTCTAACCCTCTGCCTATCCACCTGTGTAACCCAGCGGCCAGTCTGTCGGTGGTCTGCACAGGACCTGCTTCCCCCGTCGAGAACAAGGGGTATTTCTGGCCATGGGGTTGGCAGTGAATTTTTTGCTTGTTATTGCTCTCTCTCGTAACTTTTGGAATTGTTTGACTCTTTACAATGTGCATGCATCCCTCCTATAAAAAACAACCAAGTCACTAGTCTCAAAAAGAATTTTAAAAGGTCACCCAGATGACCTTGGGTGGAGGCGGGGGAAGGAGGAAGTGGCTGTCTGCAAACTAGTGCTTGGAGCACTGATATTTCCTAAAACTGTCACTCATTTGCATCTCTGACAAGCAGATGTTTCATGGGAAACCATTTTTCTTTCAGGATTCCTGGAGCAGCTGCTGTCCCCGTGCTGCCGAGAACGCCTGCAGTCCTGCGTTTCCTTTCATTCTGCTGCAGCTCAGTCCTGGCCTTCCACGAACAGAGGAAGCCAAAAGGTGCAGGAAGAGAGATAAACGTCGACAGACGGAGCCGTCTCTGCCCCACAGGTCAGCTTTGGGGTTTTGTCTTCATGTCTACAGTAAAGAAACGGGTTTTTGTTTTGTTTTTCTCATGGCTCATTTGAGATTCAAGGAGCCCAGAGGTGGAAACGGGTGACTCAAGTCTGGATTGGAGAGGGGTTTCCGTAGCAGACCTCTCAGTACGTGGGAGCGTGGCACCAGCCTTACTGTTTGCAGGGCGGGCTTCCCGTGCCGGGTGTGCCACCCCAGCTCAGGGCACTCGGCAAAAAGGAGAGTTTAATGTGACTGTTCTTGTCCCAGCGGCTCTAGTTCAGTAAAACCAGCAGAGCCTTCGGTTGACAGCATCTGGCTAAGGCAGACTGGGCACTGCCGCCGCCATGAGGTGAAGGCACTGGGCCCGTGGCATAGGACGCCGGACACGCCTGTGCAGCGGGGCAACAGCTGCTTCTGCCCTTGCAGCCTGTGCCCGGAAGTCACCCTTGCACTGCCCTCTGTCCCTGGGATTCTTCTTCAATGTTGTCTCAGCTCTGCAGCCACCTCCTTTTCCGGAGCCACAGCACTGCCACCCTGGGCTGTCTCCACGCTGTGCCTCCCTGCATCTCCAGGGGGCTCAGGGCGCCCACAGGGGTGAGAAGAACACTCTGGGCAGCCCCGACAGGTGCACTTTCCTGCCCAACCTGATGGCAGACTTGGGCTCACATGTCTCGCCCTGGCCATGACCCACCGACAGGGTGGATGAGGAAGGGAGCAGCGTGGCCCTTCCGTTCCTGCACCACTGCTCCGGCCGGCCTCCTTGGCGACCCCTCCCTTTAGAGCTGGCCCTCCTCCCCGCCCTCACAGCCACCCATTCCTGTGCCCCACCCAAGGCCGCCAGCACCACATGCAGGCTCTGCTGGCCGCATCCCCTGGGCTCACCAGGAGCTCACCTGGTGGTCTGCTCCTGGGAGGGGAAGACCCCTGCACAGCACACAAGGTTGGGGGGGAATGAAAGGGGCTTCCAGCCCCTCCCCTTGGCCCAGACCCTCCCTGAGGACCACCCTGAGCTCAAACAGTCCAGGGCCCCCACCCTGGGCTCCACATCAGCATAGCTCTCGAGGGCTCTGTTTCTGAGGATGCTGTATGTTTTGGTCACAAAGGTTTGCAGAGACGGCTCAGGTCAACCTGTCCTTGGGCCTCTCCCCTCCCCCCACCGCAGCCCGGGGCATCGCAGGGTCTCCCGTCTCTCGGGGATGGCTGTCCTTCCTTGTCTGACCCTTGTCTGACCCCAACCTTGAGAACCATTGTTTCATGCATTTTGTCTCTCCTGGGTTTTTCAGTTGTTCCCAGCAAGAGGGCAAATTTGGTCTCTATTCCTCCATCATGGCTGGAAGTGAATTCCCTTGTTTGAATTGTCGTACCTCCCCATTCTGTATTGTGGAGAGATCTCCTCAAACCCAGAAGTTCCTAAGAGCTGAGTCTGTGGGTGTCCTTGGCTCCCCCTGTGTCCACGTGGGTCCTGCTGGGATGTCCTTCTCTGACTTAAAGCAGGGGTGGCCTGGCCTGGCATGCCCCACACGGAGCCCAGCCTCTCCTGGACCCCATGAGCCTGGCCCAGCCCCACTCCCTGCCTTGCGGACTCTGTGCCAGTGGAGGCTCCATGCTCTGAAGATTTCACGCTCTGATGGCTTTTGCTTTTTTTTTTAAGATTTTTTTTTTTGATGTGGACCATTTTTAAAGTCTTTATTGAATTTGTTACAATATTGCTTCTGTTTTATGCTTTGATTTTTTTGTCCCCAAGGCATGTGGGATCTTAGCTCCCCGACCAGGGATCAAACCCACACCCCGTTCACTGGAAGGCAAAGTCTTAACCACTGGACCACCAGGGAAGTCCCTCTGATGGCTTTTGGTTTAGATGGCTTCTTGCTAACAGCTTCCCCCCAGGCCAGGAGGACCCTCCCCAACCACCAGGCTAGGATGCATTACCATCCTACCCAGGAGATGTCCCTCCCCTGCCCCACTCACCCCCGGCTCCCTGCCTGGCACCTCCTTGGGCCTCCAGGGTGGTCCTGGTCACGATTTGCTGTGCTGAAACTTCTCACCTTGCTTTCTCACCCAGTAGTACAATCCTGAGCTCGTGGCGGGGTTAGAGGTTCGGTCCTTTCCTCAAGGAGAGACAGACACACAGAGCCCGCACACTGGTTATCACTGGTGAGGGTGCTGCACAGATGCTTGAAGAGGGGAAGCAACGCAAGGAGCTGGGGGAGGGCTTCTGGGTTAATGTGTGACTGGACGCTTCAGGGAGGAGGTGGCATTTGAGCAAAAGTAGAAGGCAGGAGGGAGCCTGTGGGCACAAAGCGGGGCAGGGAGCCTGGGGGAGCGGCCTGAGTCAGGTGATCCCGAGGAACCTGAGGAGGCCAGAGGCCAGCATCAAGGTCAGGACTGTGATGCTGATGCAGAAGGTGGGGGGATGGAGGGTGTGGGGACAACTGACGACCTGCCTGCTCGGGTAGCTCCGGCTGTAGTAGACACACTCGGGCACGGACGGCGAGCGCTCCACGCAGCCATTCGGGATCCCAGGCTGCTGGGGTCTGCAGTGCCAGGACTCCCCTGGGTGCCTCCACTGTCTGATGGGGAGGGATGGGCCAGGCCTGGAGTGGGCATCCCCCTGCTGCCCACTTTCCATGGGGCCATCGAGTGCAGGGGCCTGGGAGGCGGGGCTCTGGTGGGGGCAGCTGCAGTGAGCTCTAGAAGAGGCTGGGGACGTGGCTCTCAGCGCAGAGCTCAGCATCTGTGCCACGAGGCGAGGGGGTGGGGCAGGGGTCGCCAAGAAGAGGCCAGATTCTGGGTGCGTTTCGGGGGTAGAACCAACATGTGTTGACAGCTTGGACGCTGGGCGAGCAAGAAAGAGGTGTGGAGAGTGGGTCCCAGGCTCCCGCATGAGTGAGGGGCCAGGGGGACAGCTGCTCCCTCCGGTGGCCTTGGGGAGGGGGGCAGACGCTTATCTTGGACTTGTTGACTTGGAGGTGCCTGTTAGCATCTAGATGCAGAGGCCTCGATGGCAGTTGGGTGCTGTGATGGTTAATTTTATGTGTCAACTTGACTGGGTCATGGGGTGCCCAGGTCTTTGGTCCAACGTTATTCTGGGTATTTCTGGATGAGATTAACATTTAAATCTGTGGACTGAGATTGTCGTCCTCGATGTGGGTGGGCCTCGTCCCATCAGACTGACCTCCCCCAAGTTAGAAAGGATTCTCCTGCCGGACGTCTTCTGAAACAGGATATCAACCCTTCTCCACCCTTGACGTGAGCTAAAGCATCCAGTCCCGTGAGTCCCAGCCCGCCGACCCACCCCACAGGTCTTGGGACTTGTCAGCCTCCCTGGTCACGTAGGCCAATCCTTGTAAGACCTCTTTCTCTGTATACACAGCCTGTTGTTTCTGAGGAGCCCTGACCAACACAGGTGCGCCTGCGGGAGTCCAGGGAGAGGTGTAGGTGGCAAACCTCGAGTTGGTTAATCACCCCCAACAAGGTGGGTCCCCGGGAGGCACTGCAGGCAAGTGAAGAGCGGAGAGCTTGGCTGAGGCCGGCAGACCAGGGACAGGGGCGCGGCCAGCTGGGCAAGCTGTGCTGGGAGATGTTGGCCTCGCGGCGGCCACCCAGCAGCACTGTTCCCATCCTGGTCACGGCCCGGTCATTGTTTCCCGTGCTCCTTCTGCAGACAGCATGACGGTTGCCCAGGACCTCATGCCATTTCTTCCGTCTCGGCCCGAAACAGGTCTGCAGGATGGGAGGACTTGCCTGTTCGTCACCCGGCGGTGCGTGGACTCGCTCCAGCTGGCTCCGTGTGGGAGTTCAGCTCATCGTCTTAAGATGATAAACTGAGCAAAGTCTTACGACCCAATAACTCCTAGAACCTCCTGTGTCCACCCCGGTCGATGAGCTGAGGCTGCATTAAAGTTCCTGGACGCCCGCCCGTTTGGTTACTAGGCTTTTGTCTGTTACCATCCAGGCTGCGGAGCCAAGTTGGCGTCTGAAGGGTGTTTTTCTGTTTAATGGACAGTCTCTGGAGGGCTGCAATCTTCCTTCTAGGTTTCCCCTCCCTGGGGCACTTTCTTTGCCAATCGTTTTCCTGCCATGAGGTCCTCAGGGTCCCCAGGCACCTGCAGCTCAGAACATCCTGTCTTTTGTTTTGTTTTGGTTCTTTTTTTGCACAGGTGGAAAATGCTTTATACTTCCCCTGAGCTGATGAAATTCCACGTATGGATGAAATTATTTCGGAATATGAACAAAAAATACCAAAAAACAGGACCGCCACCCAGCAGGATGGCTGCAAAACACATCACTATGTTATTAAGAAAGGTGTCAGAACAGCCAAGTTGGATCATCTGATTGAGTTCACAGAAAAAGTGGGGGAGTTTGTGCAGAAGGACAGCCGTCATGTTGTTATGCTTTGTAACAAGGAATTCAGGACACTCATGATCCAGGACATCAGTGCCAGCGGTCCACAGTACCAGGGGTCATGATGACTGTGCAGTGCAGGGGGTGACAGGTGGCCACAAAGTGGTCACAGGCCATCAATGTCAGGTGAAAGATGTCCAACACTGCAAAGAATATGAAAAAATAAATCTGTGTGATGCATTCTTCACAGCTAATAACTTTGCTCTGTGTCTGGCTAAAACATCCTCTCTTAAACGACCCACAGCCGGGGTCCAGGGTCTTGCCCTTGGAGGAATGGAATTAATTTGAGGTTGTATGTAATGAAACAGTTATATATCTACATAAAGTTAAGGCTAAGCCCTGCAACAACATTTCTAATACAATCCCCACTTAAGGGTGAGTGGATTTACCTACCGAGAGGGAGGTGCAGCCCAGGGGGGCACGAGCAGGCTCTGGTCCCATCACCACAGCACCAGCATGCACGCCTGCCTTGTGGGCAGGAGGGGTGGGTCTCCCTGAAGTCTACCAGCTTCTGAGGATCCCTCATGTATTCCATGGGCAGGAAATTCACCTTGCACCGTGAACCAGAAAAGTGCCCAAGATATAAAGAGCTGAACGTAAAAATCAAATACAGATGTAAACACAGAGTAACTTACACCCTTATGGTAACTACTGAGGGTAAAGGCATAAATCAGGGTGGGAAGAAAAACTGACAGATTGAAACAAACAACAGCAAAAACCCAAACAAAGTTAAAAGGCATATGACCAACTGCGAGAAATATTTGCGGCAAGTAGAGCAAACAAAGGGTTAACGCCTTGCTATTTAAAGGACGTCTATATATCAATTTTAAAAAGACAGACTAAGAAAAAACAGATGATAAGGCAACAGGCAATTAACAAGAAGAATAGCAAGTGGTCAATTATGTGAAAATAGCTCAACACCGTCAATAAAACTGTAAATTGAATAACAATACACCGTGTTTCAGTGATCAGATGAGCAGGCGTTAAAAAGGATGTCATTCCTGGTGTGGAGGGAACCTGGGGGACATTGGAGCTTTTGTCCCTTGTTTCTGTGGGATACATTGATAGAATCCACCAAAAAATCTCTATGACTTCTTAGAATTTATCCTGAGGATATAATGAGAGATGTGCCCCCAAATATATGTCCAACCGTGTTTTCACAGCGTTCTTATTACAGCTAAAATCAGAACAAATAAGTGCTCAACAGTAAAGGATCAATCTACAAATTTTATTTATTCAAAACAATGTCATTCTCAACACTATTACAGTGACCCAGTAGATCTACATTTTTGATCTTTTAAAAAATTTTTTATTTATTTTGTTTTGTTTTGTTTTGTTTGTTTTTTGCAGTACGCGGGCCTCTCACTGTTGTGGCCTCTCCCGTTGCGGAGCACAGGCTCCGGACGCGCAGGCTCAGCGGCCATGGCTCGCGGGCCCAGCCGCTCCACGGCATGTGGGATCTTCCTGGACGGAGGCACGAACCCGCGTCCCCTGCATCGGCAGGCGGACTCTCAACCACCACACCACCAGGGAAGCCCTACATTATTGATCTTGAAAACTGCTAGTGATATAGTTATTTCATGAAAAATTGTATAGGATAGACCACATATGGCATCCCCAGACTTCTACAGGACAGTGTGCATAGTTTTGTGTGTTCGTGCAGATACAGATATGTCAGTCGTTTTTCTGTGTGATGGAGCTGTGTCTTTTGCTACTTTTTGTTTATTAATTGTGTGTTTTTATGCAATTAATAGGTAGAGCTTGTATAGCAAAAGTGACAATGTTTCCTGTATTCCACGTCCCGGGTCTCAGTTCTCTGGAAGCATGGTTTGGACAGCCAGCCTCTGCAGTCCGCTGTCCCATCACCTGCTCCGAGTGGAGCCTCCTGGAGGGAGAGACCCGGCAATCTCCCTGGGCTGGAGGACCTGCAGTTGAGTAAAGGCTCCGCTCCAAGCACGTCCAACTGGAGTCTGAGCACCTGCTGTGTGCCCAGACACCCCCGGGACGGAATGTTCTGGAGCGGCCGCAGCAGGTCAGAGCGGGAGCTCTGTTAGACACCCACCGTCCAGATCCCAGGATGGAGAGGGACCGTGGCGAGTGTGACAGAGCCTCCGCGAAGCAGAGTTCATCCATCGCTGCCGGGAAACCACCGCAATGACAGGGTGTTCAGAACAAAAGCTCGGTGTCCGGGAAGAATGTTTCTAAATCAGCTCCCGTTGCGGAACAGAAGCTAACATCAGGAGGTGAACAGAAAACAGGGAGGCTGAGCGATATTTCAGGATGAAGGTGTGAGAGGAAACCTAACCGCTCACTGGGTGCACCGGGGTAGGCTGCCCGCAGAAACAAACAGACCCCAAAATGTTCAAAGGCACAAACACAGAGGAGTGTATTTACTGCCTGAGTAAAAAGTGGAAAGAGGCTCTAGGTGATGGGGCGGGCAGGGCGGGGGGTGGAGGTCTGAGTAGAGGTCCAGAGGATCCCTCCTCCAGGCAGGCATTCAGGGACCAGCTACTAGAGGCTCCTCTGTCTCCCCAGGGCCACCGGGCTGCTGCAGGGAAGAGGGGCGGGAGCGGCCTCTGCAAGTGCTGCATCCCTGCTGCTCGGCTGTCAGCTGGAACTCAGTCAGAGCCCACCGGCCACAAGGAGGCTGGGTGATGTACCCAGACGGTGGACCAGGAGGAGGGCGGCTGGGTCTGTGAAGCAGCGCCTGCATGCATGGTTGACAGATGACTATTTATACACTTGAGAAGTTTCAGTGCTTTCTAGAATAAAAATGATTAAGACGAGTTTGGATTTGGCAATGACACAGGTACAAATTCATACAGACGCAGTGGGTCACCTTAACTCTGCCACTGACAGCAAGAAACAAGGGAATTTCTAGACACACATTTGGCACTTACGAATTATTTTTTTTCCTTTAAATCAGCAAATACAGGTAGTATTGTTATTTTATGAGCATACAGAGAAACATAATTATTTTAGACTGAAAAATTACTGAAAGTATTATCTATGTGGTTCTTTTCAACCAAAATTAATGTAAACACTGTAAAAACGTTGAATTGGAGATGTGGTTTCTAAAAAGAACTTCTGTGGCTAACATTGCATTTCTTTGAACGGCTTTTAGTTTTTTTAAACAAATTTTCCTGTTTTTCTTCCAATGTGCTTTCCTGGTATTTTTATTATTACTATTATTATTTTAATTTTGATCCCTGCACAGCTTTGGTCTAATCACACTCATTTTTCTAAATTCTTTTGTAATCGAACACTGCATTTTCAGTTTGTACAAAAACTATGTGAAAGTTACCTCAACGAGCGAGTCTAAATGTTCACCAGATGGGCCGATGTCTGGCGTTCTCTGCAGAGAGCGTCCGAATCCTGCCCAGATGGTCGTGATATTTCCTGACAACGGGCTGCATGGGGGCAAGGTGGGCGGATCGTCTGTCTCATAGTTGCCAACATCGAGAAATGAAGAGAATTTCAAAGCAAGGAGGAGAAACCAGTGCTCTCATCTAAGTTGCTCTCAATTTGAAGGACATTCGGTGGGAAAGCCTGATCAGAAGAAGATAAATTTAGTTTGTAAGCATAATAATTATTATGATTGATAATTATTATTGATCGGTGACAATTTCCACTCAACATGCTTTTAATATGGAGAACCCAAAATAAAATTTAAAACTGCAGCCATCGAATATGGAATTTTCCTTGCAAGTTATTTCTTACCAAAGGAGTATATCATCTAGTGATGGGAACTTATTTTAGGGGTTTGCTTTCTTTTCACAGTGGAATGCTTGGGGTCCACAACCAGCTTGAGAAAGCCATCTCATGGTTTTAGTGTAGCAGACAGCCAGTTCTTCAGTCTTAGGGATTTTTAGATGTTGAAATGTATTCTGCAGAAAAACCTTGAAAGTTAGCCATCCAACCTCATGTTGGCCTAAGAAACGTAATCTTTAGTGAAAAGATAAAAACAACTCTGAAATCCTATTTTATCGAGCTCCTCTGATCGTAAAACTATATAATCACAAAATGGAAGTGTCTTTTTTGCTACTGCTTCTGGCTATCCAGCCTTCACCACCATCGGGTTTGGATACAAAATAAAAAAGACCAGCCTGAAAGGGGTGACACACGCAGACAGTATTTCTTACTCTCATCACATTTTGGGTAAAATAAACACCTAATATTTTGAGAACAATTTTGGAGGTGTTAATTTTATTTTTAAGTTTTAAGTAATTAGCTTTTGCGTTTGCTGCTAGCGTATTCTCCTATCTCTAAGCAATATGTACCAAGCGCCACCGCGCGCAGATCACTGAGTGATGCAGGGGTGCCTTGCCCGCCCCGCCCCTCCGTCACCCATCGCCTTGCTTAGTGCTTACCACTCGCTGTTAAACACACCTGCACCTCTGTCATTTGCTCTATCAATTGTAAATAATGTCTTTTAGCCCCTGGCTGTAAAGATGAGGAAATCAGCACACTTTTCCTATTTCCCAGTTCCTTGCTCCTTTTCACTCCACACCATTGTTAGCATTACAGTTTCTCTGTGGTCAGAAATTTATGACCTTACATTCTTACAAACTTGTCCTAGCCATATTTGGTAATGTTTTAAAGTTCGTTTCTTAGTTGGCTGCAGTTTACATTCTAGCTTGTAGGAATAACATCTCCTGAGCTTTTGCACTGAGAAGTGGTTAGTTGGCTTTCACTTATGACAATTTAGCTGGATATAAAACTGCGTTCACACTGTCTTTCCCTGAGGATCTCAGGGGTGTCACTCTGTTATCATTTGGTGTCAGTTACTGTTGTGAAGAAGTCTGAGGGCAGACTGATTCTTTTTCTCTTTATAACTAACTTCATATCCTTACTGGGCTGCTGAGCAAAGATTTGTTTTTTAATTATTTTAAGTCTAGTAAATTCCCAGGTATCTTAGTATTGACAATGCCGTGGGGTGTTCATTTTTCTTGAGATCTAATGTGACTTCTTTAATCCATAAATTTAAGTCTTCTTTTATTATGAAGAGTATTGTTGTTTTTTTTGTGTGTGTGGTACGCAGGCCTCTCACTGTTGTGGCCTCTCCCGTTGCGGAGCACAGGCTCCAGGCGTGAAGGCTCAGCGTCCATGGCTCACGGGCCCAGCTGCTCTGCGGCATGTGGGATCTTCCCGGACCGGGGCACGAACCCGTGTCCCCTGCATCGACAGGCGGACTCTCAACCACTGCGCCACCAGGGAAGCCCTATTATGAAGAGTATTCTTGAATTATATGCCTCAACAGTTGTTCTGTCCCACTGGTGTACTTTTCCCCCTCCGGGGCTCCAATTGTGCACGCACTGGACGTCTTCTGATGGTCTTCACATTGAGCATTTTCCCTCAATTGCTGTTGTAAAGAATACATTATGTTATGGAAGAGTTCAAACATGTTACCCAGAATTATATAATACACTTCTGTGTACCCGACACTGCAATACTCATTAGCTTTCTCCCATTCCTGATAATCTATTCTTCCACTTAAGTCTCACCCTCACTCAATTATTATTACTATTTTAGCCTTTTATGTATGTTTATGTGCATCGAAACGCACAAATCTTAGCTGTACAAATTTTAATAGACACTTTTAGAGCAGTTTTAGTTTCATAGCAAAATTGAGTGAGAAATACAGATAGTTCATATACTCCCTGCCCCCGCACATGCATAGCCTCCACCATCATCAATATCTCCCACCAGATGGTACATTTGTTATTATTGATGACCCTACCTTGACACATCATTATCACCCAAAGTCCATAGTTTACATTAGGGTTCACTCTTGGTGTTGTACATTCTATTGGTTTTGACAGATGCATAATGACATGTAGCCACCACTACAATATCATACAGAGTAGTTTCTCTGCCCAAAAAATACTCTGTGCTCCACCTATACATCCCTCCCCCACCCCAATCCCTGGCAACCACTGATCTTTTTACTGTCTTCATAGTTTTACCCTTTCTAGGATGTCATATGGTTGGCATTACACAGTATGTAGCCTTCTCAGATTGGCTTCTTTTACTTAGTAATATGCAGTTAGGGTTCCCTCGTGTCTTTTCATTGTTTGATAGCTCATTTCTTTTTAGTGCTGAATAATATTCCATTGTCTGGATGGACCACAGTTTATTTATCCATTAACTTACTGAAGGACATCTTGGTTGCTTCCAAGTTTGGGCAATTATGAATAAAGTTGCTATAAACATCCACGTGCAGGTTTTTTATGGACATAAGTTGTTAATTTCTTTGTGTAAATATCAAGGAGCATGATTGCTGGATTGTACGGTAAGACTAGAGTTAGTTTATAAGAAACCACCAAACTGTCTTCCAAAGTGGCTGCACCATTCTGCATTCCCATCAGCAGTGATGAGAGTTCCTATTGCTCCACATCCTCACCAGCATCTGGTGTTGTCAGTGCTCTGGATTTTGGCCATTCTGAGAAGTGTGTAGTGATATTTCGTTGTTGTTTTCATTTGCATTTCCCTGATGACATAAGATGTGGGACATCTTTAAATATGTTTATTTACCATCTGTATATCTTATATGGTGAAGTGTCGGTTAAGGTCTTTGGCTTATTTTTAAATCAGGTTGTTCATTTTCTTATTTTTAAATTTTAAGTGTTCTTTGTATATTGTGGATAACAGTCCTTTATCAGATATGTGTTTTGCAAATATTCTCTCCCAGTCTTTGGGTTGTCTTTCTATTCTTGACAGTGTCTTTTGCAGAGCAGAAATTTTTAATTTTAATGAAGTCCACCAATTCTTTCTTTTGTGGATCATGTCTTTGGTGTTTATCTAAAAAGTCATTGCCAAACCCAAGGCCATCCAGGTTTTCTCCTATGTTATCTTCTAGGAGTTTTATAGTTTTGCATTTTATATTTAGGTCTGTCCTCCATTGTAAGTTAATTTTTGTGAAGGATGTAAGGTCTGTGTCTAGATTCATTTTTTTGTGTGTGATATCCATTTGTTCCAGCGTCATTTGTTGAAAAGACTATCTTTGCCCCATTTCATTGCATTTGTTTCTTTATTAAAGGGGAGTTGACTGTATTTATGTGGGTTGACTGTATTTATGTGGGTCTATTTCTGGGCTCTCTATTCTGTTCCATTGATCTATTTGTCCATTCTTTTGCTGGAGCTTAGGAAGTCTTGAAGCACAGTAAGTCTTGAAGTTGGATAGTGTCAGTTCTCTGAATTTGTCCTTCTACTTCAATATTGTATTGGCTGTTCTGGGTCTTTTTTCCTCTCTTATGTAAACTTTAGAACCAGTTTGTTGATAGTGCCAAAATAACTTGCTGGGATTTTTATTGGGATTTCACTGAGTCTATAGATCAAGTTGGGAAGAAATGATATCTTGACAATATTGAATCTTCCTGTCCATGAACATGGACTATATTGGCATTTCTTTAATTCTTTGATTTCTTTCAACAGAACTTTGTAGTTTTCTTCATATAGATATTTGTATAAATTTTGTTAGATTTATACCTAAATATTTTGTTTTGGGGGGTGTTAATGTAAATAGTGTTTTTAATTTCAAACTTCACTTGTTCATTGCTGGTATATAGGAAAACAGTTGACATCTGTACGTTAATCTTTTTTTTTTTTTTTTTTTTTTGCGGTACGCGGGCCTCTCACTGTTGTGGCCTCTCCCGTTGCGGAGCACAGGCTCCGGACGCGCAGGCTCAGCAGCCATGGCTCACGGGCGCAGCTGCTCCACGGCATGTGGGATCTTCCCGGACCGGGGCACGAACCCGTGTCCCCTGCATCGGCAGGCAGACCCTCAACCACTGCGCCACCAGGGAAGCCCCTGTACGTTAATCTTGTAAGCTGCAACCTTCCTATAATCACTTATTAGTTCCAGGGTGCTTTTTTATGTCAATTCTTTTTAATTTTCTACCTAGACACTCAGGTCATCTGGTAATAGCTTTATTTCTTCTTTCCCAATCTCTATACCATTTATTTCCTCTTCTTATCTTACCACATTAGGTGAGACTTCTGGTCTGATATTAAAAGGAGGTGAGACGTCCACCCTTGCCTTGTACCTGATCTTAGTAGGAAAGCTTCAAGTTTCCCACCACGAAGTATGATGTTAGCTGTAGGATTTTTGTGGATGTTCTTTATCCTGTTGAGGAAGTTCTCCTCTACTGACAGTTTACTGAGTGTTTATCATGAACAGATATTGGATTTTGTTAAATACTTTTTCTGCCTCTATTGACATGATCATGTGACTTTTCTTCCTGTTGGTGTGATAGATTACATTAACTGATTTTAGAATACTGAACCAGCCCACTTTGGATCACTGCCTAGCACCTTCATGGACTTGCTTTCATGTATCATTCAGTTTATAGTTGTCATCTGTGAAAGGACAGTCTGATTAGGAGCTACCTGGCCATGACTGGAAGCAGAACAAGTTATATCTCATTCTTTTGTTCACAAGGAGAGAAATATTTTAAAATATTAAGGCAAGGGGCTTCCCTGGTGGCACAGTGGTTAAGAATCTTCCTGCCAATGCAGGGGACACAGGTTCGATCCCTGGTCGGGGAAGATCCTACATGCCGCGGAGCAACTAAGCCCATGCGCCACAACTACTGAGCCTGTTCTCTAGAGGCCGCAAGCCACAACTACGGAGCCCATGTGTTGCAACTACTGAAGCCCACGCTCCTAGAGCCTGTGCTCTGCAACAAGAGAAGCCACCACGATGAGAAGCCTGTGCACTGCAACAAAGAGTAGCCCCCGCTCCCTGCAGCTAGAGAAAGCCCACGCGCAGCAATGAAGACCCAACACAGCCAAAAATAAAATTAATTAATTAATTTTAAAAAATATATTAAGGAGGGCTTCCCTGGTAGCGCAGTGGTTGAGAGTCCGCCTGCCGATGCAGGGGACGCAGGTTCGTGCCCCGGTCCAGGAGGATCTCACATGCCGTGGAGCGGCTGGGCCTGTGAGCCATGGCCGCTGAGCCTGCACGTCCAGAGCCTGTGCTCCGCAATGGGAGAGGCCACAACAGTGAGAGGCCCGTGTAACACACACACACACACACACACACACACACAAAATATATATATAAAGGCAAAAACAGCAGGGGAATAATCAGACATATCCTGAAATCCCTCAGAAGAATCACATCCCCTGATCAAATTTTTATAAGTCTACATTATAATTTCTTCAGATGCAAACAAGCAGCACACATTTTATTTTTAATGTTGAAAACAGTTCACTGATTTATATTTAGACTGGCAACTAAATCATCTTCTTGCAAACAACAGGAAAGACCTTCCTGTAGCTGTAGTGCGGGCGTGGGCAAGTTCCCTCGGGCTCTGTCACATCCACTCAGGGCTTGGCCTTCCCTGGAAGGCCGCGGCTGTGAGGCGAATGAGCATTTGGTGGTGACCTGGCTTTGTGGTCTCTGGTGGGTTGCATGGAGTTAGTCATGTTATTTCCCACTTTCCTTTGGCTGAGCATTAAATTCACTAAAAAAAGAGAAAAGAGTCCAAAGTCGACTGCCTTCCCTTGCAGCGTCGCCGTGCTTACCCCAGAGCCATGGCTCTGTCGCTCGCATTCTGGGCCCTGCCGGCCCCAGCACGGCAGCACCCCACTGTCTCTCCTCCGTCCCCTGCTGAGTCTCACCTCCTCTCTAAGCCAAAGAGATGGTGCCTCCTGCAGACGACCACAGCCTTACTTTGTGTCTGGGGATGCAGAGAAGGATTTTGGACCCGGCTTTGGGTTGCAAGGCGGGGTCCCTGACATCTAAACCGGGAGAGGAGCATTTAAATAGGCGATTTTACATTAACCACTACGTCAGCTTCACACGCGTTACACAGCTGTGCGGTCACACCAACAAAGGGCCTCCCGGTACTCACAGAGTGGTGAAATGTGAAAGGCCACGAGCCGCTAACGGTTTAGGGCCAGATGGTACCGAGGCACCTTACCCGCCCTCGGGCCACCCATTAAATTGCTCAGATGGGGCTTCTGGGGTCGGCAGGAGCGGAGCCCGGAGGAGGAGGTGGTACAGAAGGAGAAGCACAGCCCTGTGGCTGTGAACTAGGTGTCCCGGCCAGCCTGGATCCCGCGGTGCATTAAACTCAACGCACGCGCAGCAGGGGTGGGCGCTGGCGGGGCCAGTGGGGAGAAGTGGGTGGGGCTGCGTATGAGTGGGAGGGGACATCTGTAGGGGGTGCTGGGCAGTGGCTACTCTGCAGGAATCCTTGCTCTCAGAAGAAGCACTTAGGGGGGGAGTGTCACAAGGTCTGCATCTTACCTTGAAACGGTTTACCAAAAAGTAAAAAGGTGTGTGTGTGTACACGTGTGTGTGTATGTAGAGAGAGAAAAAGAAAGCAAAATATGCAAAAATGTTTAAAATTGGTGAACCTAGGCGCAGAGTATACAGTTGTTCATTGTATGTACTATTTTTCAACTTTTCTGTGAGTTTGAAATTTTTGGAAGTAAAAAATTGAATAAAAAGAAAAACAATTCAACTAAAGTAAACCATATTTTTACTTATGTGATTCTAATATTTGCTAATTAAAAAAGAAAGGAAGTTTCCCATCCCTGACTTAGGAATCCCCGTGACCCACCCATGAGCTTCTCCCCGTGACCCACCCATGAGCTTCTCCACGCACAGCCAAGGGTAACCTGCTCTCGGTGGGACGGCCCTTCTCTCACTTGGTGACATCAGAACTGCCCTGCCTCTGGGACCCGGGACACCGGCTGCAAAGGCAGCCCAGTCCAGTGGCTTTGAGCTTCGTGTTTTCCCACAGGTCACCTGCTGACTCTGGGATCAGGGACAAGTCATCCTCCTTCTTGACCACTCACTTTCTCATCTGGTTTTTGAAAGTGGGAACATTATTATTTGCTTTGCCTATGTCACAGGTATTTTGTAGAACCACCAAAATTATATAATATATAGAATATTTTTATATACAGTGCTAAAAAAATGTATGGTCAAATTTTATGATTATCATTATTTTATGTAGTTAGCATATGTTTATTATTCTGAAGTGTCGAGCATTAAAAAAAGAGATGATTTGTTTTTAAAAGGAAATAGAGTCAATGATAAACACCTACTTTGTGTGCTAATGCCTAAAAATAGATGTAGTTGGCATTTTCACTTTTATCCAGTGTTATAATGATTTGAAAGTGTTTCTGTTCATATCATAGTGGTCTGGGGCAATAAACAAAAGGAGTAGCCCCTCAGCCCTCCTGGGCCTTCGACATCACTCATCCCTAGGTGACAAGATGTTCCCAAGACAGTCCCTGGGGGCTGTTCGGGATGGCAGGGCCCAGGGCCTGGCTGAATTCTCCTCATTTCTCTCTCCTGAAGTGGATTTGGGGAGAAAGGCAAGAGAATGGTGTGGGGTGGAGCTCCAGGGTCATCCCCCCATCACCCCAGGAGACCCGTCCAAATGGGTGGGGGGCCACCCAGAAGGAGAGAGACCAAGCAGCTATCCCAGAACCTCCGGGCACAAACAGCTCTGAACATTGGTGAGGTTCCGAACTCACCAAGGCCAAGTGATTCTTCACTTACTTAGTTTTGTTAGTTTTTCTTTTTCTTCCCAGAATCACCCAGAGACCAGGGGTTACCCTCAGAGGGCAGACAAAGGAAACGTTTCAACTCTTACGTCTCCGCTGCTTTCGATTTATCTGTGGGCGACAAAACAAAACACTTGAAGATGCTTTTAAAGTGGCAAGGAAGGAATTCATCACTGTATGTAAATTCAAAAATGAATGAAAGTAATTCAGTTAAACTGTAAACTGTGAATTTAGACAGAAAATTTCAGGCTGAAAATAAACACTTGTAGAGCCTTAAACTAACAGCCACTGTGGTGAGGGCTGATTTCCACCTTAATCACCACTTTCATATCCATAAATAGAGAGACTTTCGTGCTGGGCGCAGAGCATGAAGCCCAGCTCCCACTCTCAGTGGCTTCGTCATATAAACAGAAATCAAGGAACTCTCCAGACTCCACCGCTGGCCACTTGTGCCAAGTTCGTCAGTCGACCTGAGCACCTGTATGTGGGTCTTGCACATGGTGGTTTTTCACCCTTGTTACATTTAGTGACAGAAACTTTTTCCCAAATAAAGTCTAACCCCATAATGTAAATCAGATAAAAGGGAGCTTCCTGGGCCAGACTCCCCACCACCTGCAGGGCCCCTGGGTCACCTGTGCCCTCTGGGCACCCCCTGGTGAAGGCCGTGGACCCCCGGTTCTCCTATTAACCAACAGTGCATCTCAAATACTGGTCCTAAACCTCTGTTTTCTGATGAAACTTGATTTCCACTTCGTTTAGTTCTCCCCATTTACTTTTTGTTTTGTTTTGTTTTGTTTTTGCAGTACGTGGGCCTCTCACTGTTGTGGCCTCTCCCGTTGCGGAGCACAGGCTCCGGACGCGCAGGCTCAGCGGCCATGGCTCACAGGCCTAGCCGCTCCGCGGCATGTGGGATCTTCCCGGACCGGGGCACGAACCCACATCCCCTGCATCGGCAGGCGGACTCTCAACCACTGCGCCACCAGGGAAGCCCCTCTCCATTTGCTTTTTGAAATCACAAACATAAGAGCCAAAATGGCACTTTAAAACAAAGGATAAAAGTAATCGTAAATACTCAAACCATGAAATCAAGGCGCACAAACGGGAAAGGCATCCTCAGTCTCATCCTGCGTCCCCGACCGCCCTTCCCAGGGGGACGCACGTGGCTGGCCCTACTTCCTTCCTCGGGGGGTGGCCACCTAACCCACAACAAGAGCTTTACACTCCGGGTTCTTTAAAAAAAAATAACAGTAGGTCCACTTTAGTATAGATAATACGTGTACAGGGTTCAAAACAGGAGCATGGGTGTCCCCTCCCCACCCCCAGCCCACGTCCAGCCGGCAATATCAGGATCAGGGGCATCACACCCTGGTCCCTCTGCCTGAACCAGGAACCGGGACATCCAGGCGACCCCCTTGACAGAAAGAGTGTCCCCCGGCTCCATGTCTGTGCACCATCCTCCGTGTGAACCATGCAGGGCAGGCCCCAGCTGGCAGGCGGAGGGTGGTTTCTTTGGGTCTGAGCGATGGTGCACACACATGCAGTGCATCTTCAAGAAAATTCCTAGGCGTGGACACGTGAGGTCCAAGGTCTGCGTGTGGAACGATGTTCGTGTGACAGGCCCCCTGTCGAGGCCACAGCACAGCGCCAGCAAACTGGGGCCCTGGCCAGTCCAGTCGGTCAAACGGGGCCCCAGGTAGGGCTAAGGGCACTTTTCTCATGGGTTTAGAACGCGTGCTTTCTCTTTATGTGGGCCAATTCTCTGACGTTTTCTTTCTCACTTTTTGTATTGTTAGTCTTTTTCTTCTTGGTTCCTAGGAGCTCTTTATATATTAGAGCCCTTTGTCTGTGGGATGAGACAAGGTGCATAACCCACTCTGTCTTTTGACTTTGGTTACAACAGCTTAGGATGTGCAGAAATTGTTTTATTTTTTTATAGACAAATTTATCAACTGTTCATAGTTTCTGTTTTTTGTGTCACAGTTTAAAAAGCCTTTTCCCTTCTGAATTTTTAAAGAATTCTCCCATTTAAAAAAAAAACACTTTTAAGATTTTATTTTCTAACTATTAAATATTTGAGCCAATTGGAATTTATCCTGCTGCACTGGGTAATGTATAAATGCAACTAACTTTTTCTCTGGGTAGCTACCAGGTGTCCCCACCAACCTACTAATTTCCCCGAGGATGTGAGTTTCGGTCTCGGTGCAGACCACACCCCCGTGTGCATGGGGGTCTACTTCTTCTATTCAATTACACCCACTGGTGCTACCATACACACTGAGGCTTTATAACTTGTGTTCGTTTGGTTGGTTTTTGGCCGCACCGCACAGCATGAGGGATCCTAGCTCCGTAACCAGGGATTGAACCCCCGCAGTGAAAGTGCCAAGTCCTAACCACTGGGCCGCCAGGGAAGTCCCTATAACTTGTCTTAAATACTCTTCTTTTTAGGAAGTGTCCTGGCTGCTCCTGCACGTTGGTTTCTCCCGATGCTGCGGGAATGCAGCTTCTTTCCTCATCCCTTGCCGTCTCCTGCACACGGGTCCTCTTTCCAGCCGCCTTCCTCTTCCAGCCTGATGCTTCAGCCTCCAGACGTGCTGTGAGGCCCCCTCTGTGCCCTCCAGCTCCTCAGTTTTCTCTCCCTCCTGCTCATCACAGGACTCCAGGAGCTCTCACTTCACCTGTCGGAAGGTCTGGGCAATCCCCTGTTCCTCGGTTTCCAGAAAATGGAGTTTGCACATTTATTTCTCCTCTTTGTTGCTTTTGGGTGATTTCTGGGAAAAGGGACATGCTGGCTTTACCAGCCCTGTGGGACCTGGGTCTGTAGGTCTGGGCCACCTATGGACATCCTCTCGGCTCCTTGGCACACTGCACTGCCTTCCTCCTCCCCCTCCCCCTCTCCCCACCTCTCTTCTCTCCCTCCCCCTGTCTCTCCCTCTTCCCTCCCCTCCTCCCTCCCCCTCCTCCCTCCTTTGTTCTCTCCCTTCCCCTTCCCCTTCCCCCACCCCTCCTCCTCTCCCCCTCCCCATCCTCTCCCCCTCCCCTCCTCTCCCCCTCCCCCCCTTCTCCTCTCTCCCTCCCCTCTCCATCAGCTACAGCCCTACTTTTACATTGTCAAGGTTTACACTACGCACACTCCCTTTTACGTCAAGGAGCACAAACCTCTGCCTTGCATTTCAGGTTTTGGCACTGTCAGCAGCATCCCCAGTGTTCTCAGCTTGGTGCCAACATCTGCGGCACTGAGGAGGCCTGAAGTGTAGCATCAAGGCCAGGAGGGGGGCAGGCGGAAGGAGGTGCACATGGTCCCTTCCTATCTTTCCCCCGAGTGGCTCTGTGTGTGACCCTGTGGCCCCAGAGTCTCCTGCACACACGGAGGCCTCTGCAGCGGAGCGTGGGCCGGGGTGGGGTCTGACGCTGACCCCAGGGAATGAGGGCAGAGCGTGCGTCACACTTATTTCACACCCTGTTTAGAGCCTCACCCAGCCCGACCACCTCCCTGGACCAAACGTGATACTTAACCTCCAGCTTTGCTCATCAGCATAGAAAAGGGATTTACAACTTAATAATGAAATAAGGTACCATCAGGCCAAATGTCCATTCCAAGTTTTTCTTTAATTTTAATTTTATTTTTTCTTCAGTTAAAGCGTCTGTCTTCTACAAGTGGGTTTCTGGCGTCCTGCTTCCCGCGTCAGAGGGATGCCTTGCTCCATGCTTCCCGCCAGCCGTGGCCAGGAGCAGCACACTCCCTTCATGCCATGGTTGGGTCTGCAGAGAAGGAATGGGGTCCCGTGGACAAGCGGTGCCACCAGGGCGATGGGACAGGTGGGAGCCCTCCCCCCACACGTCCTCTGCTGCCCTCGCCCCTGCCCCGTCGGCTTCCGGCACAGCCAGACGTCCGTTCTCTCGTGCACATTGTGTTTATCTGGGAGTTTCCAATTGCCTTCCTTCTTTTTTTTTTTTTTTTTTTTTGCTATACGCGGGCCTCTCGCTGTTGTGGCCCCTCCCGTTGCAGAGCACAGGCTCCGTATGCGCAGGCTCAGCGGCCATGGCTCACGGGCCCAGCCGCTCCGCGGCATGTGGGATCTTCCCGGACCGGGGCACGAACCCGTGTCCCCTGCATCGGCAGGCGGACTCTCAACCACTGCGCCACCAGGGAAGCCCCGCCTTCCTTCTTTTTGATGATGGAAATATGTGTCTTCACCCCAGCTCAACGGCTCCTTAATGATTCTGTGGCCGAAAGGACTCCACCTGCGTTGGGGACCTTGCTCCACGGGGCTCTGACTCTGCCTGACTGGGACGGTGCCATCTGGACCTGGGCCAGTTGTCAGACACTCTTCTGTGTCCTTGGGTGGGGGGAAGCAGGGGAGCACTCCCCCTCAGTCGCATGTCTTCCTCTTCCTTCCAAGCCTCGTTTCAGGCCAGATGGGAAATGCGTTTGGAGCCCTGGCAGGCCCCAAGGTGGCTCTTCTCCATCAGCCTCAGGGGACTGTTTGGCTGGGTATAGAATTCCAGGTTCCAAACCATCGTTTACCAGAAGTCCCAAGGCCCTACATGGAAATCTAACACCCGCATTGCTGACCGCACCTGATTCTGTTCCCTTGCAAGGAGCTCCATCTTCCTCTTGCGGAGCTCTTAGAACCTGCTGTCTGCGCCAACATCCCCGAATCTCAGCAGGCACAGCAGGGGCCGATGCTCTGTCCTTCCTCCTGTTCAGGACACTGTGGCCTTTAAGTCCGGTTGACTTTCTTCAACTCTGGAAACGTTTCTTCTACTAATTCTTTTAGTATTTCCTCTCATAGTTTTCTGCTTTCTCATTCTGGAAATCCTAACAGGTGGTTTTAGGAGCACCCAGATTAAACCTCCATACTTAATTTGTCCTGAACTCATCCACATCTTTGTCTACATTTTAGAAAATTTTCTAAATGTTCATTCTTCCTCTTTCTCCTCCAGCCCTCCACTGAATTTTTATTTTGAAAATCACTTTTCAAATTCTAAGGACTCTGGCTTATTCTCCAGTTGTTTCTTTTTTTGTTTTCTTCAAAGAATCCTGTTCTTGCTATGGGTGTGGTGTCACCATGGACCCTTTCCAGTAGTAACTATGGTTTCCAAGGTTCTTCCGGCTCTGAAACATTAAGTATCTATGAGAACCTGGGCCCCATTCCCAGCTGCGGTGCCTGCGGGGCAATTTGGAACAGCTGAGAAGAAAGAGCTTGTTTTAACCCTGACTCTGCCAGTAAGTAGCCTCAAGCACTCTCCATGCCCAGCTCGGGGAGTCAGTTTATCCTGTAAACCTCAAGGGGCTATAATAGGTTGATTTTTAAAAATTCAGTTCCAAAGATTATGTACTGAGGCCCCTCATGTGCCCATCTCTGTGCTGGGTGCTGGGGACACAAAAAGATGACACCTCACAGAGGAGAATGCCCGGGGGCTGTTGTCGGGGCAGTTGCTAGAGAAGCTGAGCTCCCTGATCGGTCCATGTCTCCTCCCTGAGTCGTTTCTCCCCCGTGTTCCTGGCTCAGCTCTGGGCCGCTCCACCCTTCCTGTAACTCAGGCCCAAATCCTTGGGGTCCTTCTCAGCCCCCTCTTCCCCTCACACTGCATCTAATCTCTGAAAACCTTCCCACTTCTACCTTGAAAGCACCTCCAGGACCCACGTCTGTCTCACCACCTGCTCCACAGCCACCTGGGTGGGGTCATCTCCCACCTGGAGCCCTGTGATGCCCCCCTGCCCCCTGCCTCTCCCAGGGCCTGTGCTCCTCACAGCAGGGGACACGGGGCCCCATGCATTCCCCTTGGCCCACCCTCAGCAGCTGTTGGACCGCTGTCCCCTCTGTCCCCCGGGCCAGCCCTGTGGTGCTCTCCTGGCCAGGCACACCTACTCACCTCCCTCAGGGCTCTGCCCGGGCCACAGCCCCCTCACATCTCTCCTGGCTCCATCCCCAGCCAGCCTGCTTCATGTACACAATTGGCTATGTTGTCCCCTGTCCCTGACTGCGGGCCCCATGGTTTCCCTGATGTATCCCCGGCACCTAGATTGTCACCCCGCCCAGCTGAACTTCTACAGACAGTCATCAAATGGCCCAAATGCAATGAAGGGTGCAGCTTGAGAAGCAGGGTCTGCTGGGCTGGACCACAAGGAGTGTTTGCGGAGAAAACGCAAAAGCTCACCTTTTATAGACGGTGTTGGAGGGAGAGAGGCCCAGGGGGCACCAACGAGTGAGTGAACGGACAAAGGGATGGGGATGCTCTTCATCCCCCAGGAATCAGGTCACAAGTTATTAAAGAATCTCCTGAGTTGCCTGCCTGGTGTGGACGCACCCAGCAGACCCAGTGGCTGGGAGGAGATCCAGCCTCCATGATAGCCCAGTTGAGGTCACAGACCCACCCAGGCCTGGCTCAGAGGTACCTCTTGGATGCTCTGTCCAGGTGCCAAGGCCAACCCCAGTGGCCCTCTGGGTCCCTTCTGAGCCAGGGTTGGCACCCGCTTTGCCTCCTGCAGCTCCAGCAGCTGCATCGGGTCCAAGTTGATCAGACAAGGCTGCACACTTGTGTCCCAAATTCTGTTCTCCACAGGGAGACCCTGGCTCACACATGCATCTGGACTGGGCAGTCAGCTGAAGGCCACCTTCCCAAATAATGCAGGGGCCTTGGGCCCAGAGGAGCCACAGCCTGGGCCTCCCTGCTGAGGATGGAGGATTCCTGGTGGCTTGGAGTGTAGATCAAACACTTTAAAATTGGGATAAATTTCAGAGGTTGCATGAAGTTGGGCCTGCAGACATTAGAGCCCCAATCGCTGGGAGGCAAGGAAAGTCACTGTTCGCAGGGTCCAGGCAGCTGTGGGGCAGACCCAAAGGGCAGCAGCTCTGCACTCGCAGTGGACAGCAGGAGGGACCCCGGAAACTGTTGGAAAGGAGGCTAGGACCTCGCAGTGCCCAGCTGGAAGGGTCCCCAGGATGGGTTTTTATGTGGAAGAAGAGGACAGCTACCTTTGGTGTAAGAAAAGGGCAATTCTGAAAGTCTTTGCTGCTTACGTCTTCAAAAAGAAACAATGGAAGGTAAACCAAAAGCCATCGGGTAAACGTTTGCCTGGTGGGTGAGGAAGGGGAGGGATGACAGTGAAGCTTCTAGAATGTACTTGGCCATAGAGTTTTGACTTTTATAACTTTCTAAAGAAAATCAATCCCTAAAAAATATTTTAAAACTAGAAACACATTTGTGGTTAGTAAATGACGTCAAAATATATTATTTCAAGAGATTTTAAAATACAGCATTTTGACTGTGCATCCCCAGTGGGACATATTCTAAGAACTCAGGGAATCACACAGAAGCTTTACTGTGCACCTGGTACTCATAAGGTCAGTATTATCAGCGCTGTTATTTTGAAACTATTTAGATAGACTGTAGGAGTGAGTAAATGAGGAATTAAGTTACTGCTGGTAACAACCAAAATTTTTATGTAAGACAAGAGAGATTCTCAGACATCCCCGAGTAAAGTCAACGGAGCAAAGGAAACGCTCGTTAGTAATAAATCTGAATAAATAGTAGTCAGAGCTCCTGCTTTTTCTCCTCTTAAAACTATGTATACTTCCTAAATCTGTCCACTGGAGACAAAGGCGCTGTACCAGCAAGGAGCACACGCAGCACCGCACTGTGGTTTCTAAAGACCATTTCTCACTCTGAGAAGCCAGGACTTCTTGGAGAAATGGCCATTTCAGGTTTGGGACAGAAAATGCACAGGATGAGCCTGGTAGAGAGCAGGGGAAGGACTCAGGTAGACTTGAAGAGAAGCATGTGGCCACAGTGGGACATTCATCCCACGACAGGCGGGTGGGCTGCTGCTTAGACCGAGCACATCCCACAGGGATCCTGGGAGTGAAGAGGACGCATCGTAGGCCCTTCAGGAGCAAGGCTGGAAACGAGGATACAGAGAAATGCTGTCTTCAGAATTACTGCAGACATTTAAAAATTAGCTTTCTGGGCTTCCCTGGTGGCGCAGCGGTTGAGAGTCCGCCTCCCGATGCAGGGGACACAGGTTCGTGCCCCGGTCCGGGAAGATCCCACATGCCGCGGAGCGGCTGGGCCCGTGAGCCATGGCCGCTGAGCCTGCGCGTCTGGAGCCTGTGCTCCGCAACGGGAGAGGCCCCAACAGTGAGAGGCCCGCGTACCACAAAAAAAAAAAAAAAAAAAAAAAATTAGCTTTCTAAATTATGAAAATGGTGTGGAAAATGTGGGAAACTCAGGGAAGTAGGAAGAGGGGGGAACCTCCCAAACCCAAACCTGGTCTCAGCCCCAAAAGCACCAGCTGGCTTTTAAAGCACCATGAGACTGAGATGGGCTGCTGACCCTGGAGCCGAGGGACAGAGAGACTGACAGACACACATCCCACCCCAACCAGAGCTGGCTCGACCACAGTCTGCCAGTGAGGAGAAGCGTGTCTGAGGCCCTCAAAACCGTCCCGTCCCAAGGCATCGGGCCTCGCTGCTCCTGCCTCCGCAGCAGTCAGCCAAGGAATCCAGAGGATCTGAGGACCCTCCTCCGTGTGTTCAGAGCCCACGGGGCTGCGTCCTGACTCACCGAGCAGTCAGGGTCCTTAGCTCGTCGCATACTTGATGTGTCAGCACTTATGAGACTGTGCCAGGCGTGGGCACTCGGGGACGAGTGAGTGACATCCTGGCAGGGATGGTGGTCCCTGAACAAGAAGCTGGAGTC
This sequence comes from Mesoplodon mirus, assembly GCF_964341445.2. Classification (NCBI taxonomy): domain Eukaryota; kingdom Metazoa; phylum Chordata; class Mammalia; order Artiodactyla; family Ziphiidae; genus Mesoplodon; species Mesoplodon mirus. The sequence continues at coordinate 145,955,411 of NC_138982.1, read as the reverse complement.
ACAGAGAGGCCGTTGCCTCTGCAGGCCGGGCGGGCGGTGGCCGTGCTGCGCCCCAGCGGCTGGGCCGGGTCAGCTGTACTCTGCGAGCCCTGCGTGACACACGCTTCACTTAATATTGGAAAAGCCTTTGCCTCCCGTTAAAAACATCCCTGCAAAATGGAAAGAATGAAACTGTTTTAGAGAAAAATGCTCAGCAACTCGGGGACTCGATTCAGGATGTGAAGGAGATGCACAGGCTCCCACTTCATGGAGAAACATCCCCCTCCCTACCCCGAGGAGGCACCCAGCCCGGCCTGAGGAAAAAGGCCAGCCATCTCCACCCGCCTTTTTGTCTGGGAGACAAGAGTATCTGCATGCAGGCCTGGTCGCGTCCAGCTGCCCAGGCAGGCGTGAGGGGCGGTATCGGTCGTGGGGGCGAGCGGTTCCACCATCTCATCCTCTCGGGGCTCTTCCCGTCTCAGAGGGGCTGGGCACCGGGGGTGTGCGTGGCTCACTCAGGACAGTCGTTGGTGCAGAACCAAGACTCAAACCGAGGTCTTCACACCCAGGCCCGTGTCTCCCCTGCAGACTCTGCTCCGGAGGGCAAAGGCTGAAGTGCAGACCTCGAGGCTGCGGTGGATGGAGACCACCTGGGCCCCTTAGACGGAGGTGTGTGGGCAGCTGAGGGCAGGGGTTTGGGCGTGACTCCCCAACGCCCCGATCCCAGCTTCAGGGCCATCATTACAGTGGGACGCCCGGCACAGCTATGGAAGGTACTGAGGCCAAAGCCCCCTCCAGGGCTATAAGTCCGCCCTCAGGCACTCTGTACACCTGGTCATCCCGGGGAAGACCCAAGGGCTGCCAGGAGTTCGCGGTCCTGGGTCTGCAACCCATCGTCCTGGGGTGGGGCGTCGTCACTCCCAAAGAGGCCCCCCCGTGGGGATATCTGTCCCCTGGCCTGAGAACCCAGCTCCCACACCAGCCTGGAGAACAGTTTGCTTTCTGACCTGCCAGAGCCCAGTTCCTCCCGGCTGGTGGCGTAGACTCGGGGCACATGGGGGGTAACTCGGGCAGAAGCCTCCCCAGAAACAGCGCAGGACAGCTTGCTTTCTCCAGTGTAGAAGTGAGACCCTCCCTTTCAGACGGGAAGGTTCCAGGCTTGGCGTGGGGTTAAGGGCCATAGCTCTCATCTTAAAGTTGGCCCATCTTAAACAACCCAAATGATATCAAGTGTCACATTCCTGAAGCTAAAAATAAAAGTGCAACCCAACATTTCCTAAGACACAAATGTCCTGGCCAAGAACTTTCGTGGCTGCAAATCCCACTGCAAAGCAAGGTTCAGACAGGAAAATAAACCACTGCGCTTCCAAACAGACATGCGGGAACGGCTCTCCACCACCCGTGACCCCTGGTAAACCCTGCCTCTCCCCTTCACACACGCTTCTGCCAGCAAACAGAGACCTCTCCGGCTCAGGCCTCAGGCGGCCCAGGTCCAGCCTGGTCTGGTCCCAAGTCCCCGCTCGTCCACAGGGGCCTCGGCAGCCACCCTGAGCCCTAGAACACAGATGTCCCTACACACGGGGTGATGGCGTCTGCCAACCTCATGGTGGAAGCATGAAAATAGCCGAGGCTCCCAGTTCACGGCGGGGATGCGAGCATAGCCTCCACCCCGACACCGGCTCTTATTGAAAGCACCCGAAGGAACGGACCGGGTCCCCGGAGGGAGCAGGCAGTGCCTGCCCATGGGAGAAACTACTCGGCATTTCCAGAATATACACAGAGCTCAGAGTGACGGAGGGAGCATGACCGCCCCGTAGTTCTCACACGCGGGGATGCAGAGGGGTTCAGTGGAGGCCCCCAGGTTCTCCGTCTGGTTAGGGGCTCCCAGGGGGAAGTCACCCCACAGAAGGGCCAGTGTCGACCCTGACTACCGCCTTCAGACACAGAATCTTCTGGGAAGCTCCCACCCTGCCCCTGGGACCGGGTTGACTGGGAGCTGGGTCCCCCCGTGTGGCAGGGCCATCTGACAAACAGGCTGAAGGATCGGATACCCCAGCTCCCGAGCCAGGCACGGACTCCGCTTGAGCCAGGCCAGCCCCTCCAGAAAGGGAGGAGGGCAAGGGACACTCCACCACCCCTTCCCCCTGTGGAAGAGCCCAAGGGGGCAGGACCCAATCCTTTGGCCCGGGGGACTGAGCTCCGAAAGCCCACCTGTGCGCCCAACTCATCTCAGAGGGACCTGGTGCCTATGGGCATGAGCAGGAGCCGCTCTGGGAAGAGGACAGGGACTTGAGAGAAATGTGGGCTTGACTCTGAAAGCAAAGGGCAGCTTGCCCCCGCCCCCAGAAAAACAAGCCCAGGAATTCGAAGGGAAGTTCAGAAATCCTCCTGGGACTGAAAAGACAGAGGTAGAGGTTAATGTGGCAAGAGCGGCTGAGCGACAGAGGCAGGACGGGGACACACACCCGACGTGTGCAAAGGGGACAGAGAGGAAAAACAGACACAGAGAAAGACCTTCCCTCTGAGTCAGAGAGAGACACGTCTTCAGATAGGAAGGGCTTATGAGAACAGAAAAACTGATTATTGAAAAACGAGAGAGAGAGAGAAGGACAAGGATGAATCCCAAGATGAACTTCTTGTGGGAGATGTTGGGAGCGGGAGGCCCCGCTGAGACCGCCCCCCCAGCAAGGCAGAGCGAGGTGCCCCGGGAGAGGAGCCCTCCCCACACCCACCAGCAGCTCGTTAGTAGGACAGGGGTAAACCCCATCTCCCCAGCCTGACGTTACATTCCAGCTGTGTTCGTTAAATCTTGCTCGAGAGAAATGTCAAATTCTTAGAAAATCAGATAGGTCCCACTAGCTTTACAGTTTGGGCCTCGGGTCACATGCTACAATTCCTCACCGCTGCTCGACCCTCAGACCTTTTTCCTAGTTTTCTAATACTTCAGCGGTTTCAGCAGTGCATATAGACATTTAGGTATAAAGTTCCCTTGGGTGATCATGAGTTGTTCTAACCTTTTGAGGGGTGCACATGAAACTGCGAGAACGTTTCTCCATAGGTCAGGACCCTTTGCAGCAGCCCCAGGTGAGAGCTCCACGGAGGGGGCTCTCCTGAAATGCACGTGGGAGGAGGGGGCACCACCAGGATGCGGGGTCCACGGGCCAGAGTGAGTCAGCGCTGGAGGGGCACAGTTGGCCCCGGGCAGGGACCGAGAGCCTGCAGCCAGGCCACCCCCGGGACTGCAGGCCAGGCACACTCAGGGGCACTGGGACCCCCCAAGGCACAAAGCGGGGTGGGCATGGGGACCCTGTGGGTGAAGGAAAGTGTCACCAGCAGGCCAGACCTGGGGCCGCCACCAGGAGGTGGGAGGCGCCCCACGAGGGGACAGGCCGTGGGGGTCTCCCCCAGGTAAGGCCGGGGGGCCGGAGCCATCGCCAGCCTCTTGCTGGGTGCAGCCAATTCTGTGGGCCCCGGCCCTGGACACGGAGGAGGACAGGCTGGCGGGGTGCGGGTGAGGCCAGGCCTGAGATGATGTCCACTCTTCCTCCTCTCAGACCCCCTGGGCCACTGCAGGGGTCCCTGTGCCCCGAGTTCAGGCTTCTGTGGACCCGTTCCCACCCAACGACCACACGGTGGCCAGTGTGAGTCTAGGGTCGTCTCCTGGCCTCACTAACAGCTGACCCCGACTGTGCCAAGCCACTGTCCTGAGACAGGACCCAGCTCTCTGAGCCTGGACGCAAATTCCCCAAGAACAGGGCACTTTAACCCTTTCTTTCAGACTTTAGGGTTTTTAATTTCTCCCGGGGACTTCCGGAGGGGGGTTCAGAGACACGTGAGAGGCATGTGGGCGGGGTCTCGGGCATTATCTGTCACCACAGCACCACCCCCTCCCAGAGAGGCCGTGCCAGAGCCCACGCAGGACACAAGGGTGAGGGTGCAAGGTGGCCTTGGAGGAGTGGGCGAGGAGGGGACTCAGGGCCGTCCTGACTGGAGGCAGGTGCCTGGCTGACCCCGGGCTTAATGGGGTGACGGCCAGCAGCTGGGGGGTTCAGTGCCTCTCCGGAAGCTCCTTCTCAGTGGCAGGACATAGGCGGGTGGGCCCTGGCCTCTCTGGAGGGGGCGCCGTGGAGTGGACACAGAGCCAAGACCTCTGGGACAGGAAGCCTTTCCTGCTCTCACCCCCACTGCCCTGTGCTACGAGGCCGGGCAGTCCTGGGCCTTTCTCTCTTCTACCGTCTCTTTGCTCCTTGTCTGCAACTGGCCAGAGCCCAGGGGTGGGGGAGAAGCTGGGACCTCGCTGCCCTGACAGTCTGGGTGACACCTGGCACTCGTGTCACACCTGTGCCTGACCCCTGGGGACACCAGCCATTCCCTCCTCTGGCTGTTTTGTTTGCAATAACCCTGCACGTTTAGGGCCCAAGCTCAGAAGAGCCCTTCCCAGGGGTGCCCAGGCCAGCCCTCCCAGGTGCAGGACAGGTGCAGCCTCTGTCACCGAGTCCCCCGGGCCCACTGGACACAAGGTGACCGGCACAAGAGGGGCTGCAGCTCCCACCCCGGGGGCTCTGCGGGGGGAGTGCTGATGCAGACATGCGGCCTCCCTGGTGTCTCCACCGCATCCAGGCTGCCGGCATCTGGGCACGGATCTGCCCCCTTTGGGGTTGGCATCTTCTCGAGACCGCGATGGGCAAATTTGCCGCTTCCGGAACGGGCGGCGGGAAACCGCAGTAGTTGCCCTTCATCGGTGGCCGCCAGACGCCGGGCGGCCGAGCGGGCAGACGGGCTGAGGCCTGTGTGGAGATTTAATCTCTCCCGACTCCCGTCTCAGGAGCTTGGCCTTGGAGCATCTCTCTTCTGCTATAAATACTTATGTGAGTCAGAAGAGAAACCGCGTCCAGCCGGGCAGCTGGCCTCTCCCAGCGGTGGCTCCACGCGGCCCGATGAGGGTCCAGGCTCCCCCCACCCCCTGCCCCAGCTGGCCCCGCGCGGCCTACTTTCCAGGCCAGCACGACGTTTGGTGGAGCGTGATTAACAAAGGGAGGCTTTCTGCTTCTCGGCAGCTGCGCCCCCTGGCCGGCAGCTGTGTGTGAACCGGTGCTGCAGGCACTGTCTGGCTGGGGAGGGGGCCAGGTGTCTGCCTTCCTCCAGACGCAAGTTCCTCAGGGAAAACCGAGGGAGTCCTCATGCATCTCAGAATAACATGGAAGTGCGGGACGCCCATTTCAGGGCAGGCCTGGGGCCAAGACCCCAGCGGGGGCCTGGTGAGCTGGCCCTGGCCACCACCCCGTCCCACCAGGGCCTTTCCTTCCTCCGAGCTCCAGAAAACACGGAGCACCCAGGTGTCCAGGAACAAGGATTGGGTCCAGTGAGACCCTCAAGACCGACCTCTGACCCCTGACATCCGAGGCAGCTGATAAATGAGAGGTGGGTGGAGCCCGGTTTTCAGGTCCCACGACCTTCAGGGTGTCAGGGCAGCAGGGACCCCAGATTCCATATGAGCTTCTTGGAGCCTGGAGGACGCTGGAGGAGCCCCCTCTGTGGGCCCGTGTCGAGCGGGTTCAGAGAAACAGCTGTTTTCCCGTCTACCCCTCTCCCGGGGTCCCCTCAGGGGACGCTCAGCCCCACCCCAGCCCCTGCAGGTGCACCAACCTAGGTGGGACTCCGACTCCTAGACAGGGTTTTAAATAAAGTGGGGACGTGTTTACAACATCATAAGTACACGCTGTGGGCTTACCACGGGAGAAGCAGCAGACCAAAATAACACAAAGATAAAAAAAGGCTGCTGAGTGCACTCGTGACTTCTCCTGTTGAGATTTTCGTGGATTTCCCATATTTTCTACATCGAGCAGCATTATTTACAAAGTGAAAAGGAGCACACCGTCTGCCACGGTCCCTGTCACCTCTGCCAGGTCCTCACCTCCAGACGCGGCCACCTGCCCCTCAGGCAGCGTAGGGCTCCCCCAGCCCCGCTCAGAGCCTGTCGGGGCGGAAGCTGCCCCCAGATCCCTGGACGGGGGCCCCCCGCTGCTCCCAGGAAGCCGCTCAGAAATGCAGCCCCCGACCCCGGCCCAGACAGGACTCCTACGCGCATGCTCACTGGCCCACGAGAACTGTTAGCAATTCAAGTCTCAAGACTCCAGAAACCGTTAACTCTTGTAGGAAGCGGGTGATCGTCAGGGAGAAGCAGAGATGCCTTCGGTGTTTCGGGACACCCTGTGTAACTCCAAAGTAGCTTTGCTAGTTTCTGAACCTAAAGTTTTATCACGCACACTCTGGTTTACTCAAGTACTAAACTGGAGAGTGAATTTTATTTGTATACTGATTGCAATTTTACCCCCTTTCTCTCTTTGCTCATTTAAACTGTTTCAAACGGGGCCACGGCTGCCAAACCCGCAGAAACCCACCACTGGTGAGTTTTTGCCGGTTTACAAGGAAGACCAGACAAAAAGGCAGAGCTGCTGTGAGACAGGAAGCCCCGTGGGTGAAGCCAGGCTGGGGCTCCGGCAGCCCCACGGGAACAGGGGACTCCAGCCAAGACGGGGTCCGGTGGTGGCCGCACAGGGGAGCCGCTTGCTAAACTCAGGCTTGCGGGGTGGGGGTGAGCGCCCTCAGAAAACTGGGGATCCAGGGCCGCCTGCCGCCAGAGGACCGGGAGGGACCTGCTGTCCCAGGACGCGCTGAATGCCACCTTTGTCCCGCAGCCCCTCTCATTAGAGCCATTTTCTGAGCTGTCACACGCCGCACTTCCTTCCTGTCTGGGCCTCATCACACTTGTGGGGACAGGGAGGCCGACGGAGCGCTCCCGTCCCCGGCGCACCCTCCATTCAGGGAAGAGGGGGCCGGGACAGGAACCTCATGGCTGGTGACACTTGATAACACCTGTCCTTGGGGACAAGAACTGTGTCCCCAGCGGGGACCAGACACAGGCTGTCGTCAGCGAGGCGGAGGGCAGGCAGGGTGTCATGATCTTGTGCCGGTCGGTCGTGGACCCTGTTTGCGATATTAAGTCCCGATGCCCCCAACAACCCTCGGCAGTGCCCCCGAGCTGCCCCTGGGTGATGCCAGGGCCGCTTCCTCCAGACCTTGGACTGGCCAGGGGACCAAGCTCTCTGAGGTTGAGGGTCAGAGACAAGGTCCCCCACCACGGTGGGCTCTGATGGAAGGCGGGGGTGGGATGTCCTGGGGCCACAGGGCCTCCCCAAAGGAGGCAGCGTCCCGAGGGCTACAGGGGGGCTGAACGTCCTGTCCCAGGTGGCCGTGGCCCCCCGTGGAAGCCCCTGCAGCCCTCCCCTCCCCTCCCCAGGACGCTCCCCACCCCACAAGGCCCCCCAGTCCACGGCGGTCTGCAGTCACTGCTCCAGAACATTCGATGTCCAGGGGTGAACTCCACCTTGCTTAGGGGGTTCACCCGCAGAGAGGGCTGGAGCGGGGCGCCCCGGGGAGAGGGTCCGGACCCAGACAGCATGCGGGCACTAAAGGAGGCTCAGCTTAGATTGTGGGAAGGGGGCACCGGCCTTCCCCTCCCCATCAGGGAACCCCACACTGTGGGCCAAGGCAGGGACTCTGCACCAGGATGACACAAGGTATTGGCCTGTCCTCAGGGACTCGTTTCTTAAAGGATGAGGACTCCAGGAAAGTTTGTAGACTAGGAGCTCTCGTCCATGAGCAACTGTTAACCTGGGGCTTGGACAAAGCCCCGCCCCTCGTCCAATACGCCCTGCTGGCGGGGGGGAGACCCTCGAGTTGAAGGGGTGCCCAGCAAACCTGCGGCCCTGGTTGCTGCGCCGCCCTGCTGATGGTCTCCAGTGGACTCTGGTCTCGTTGACCAATGTGTTGGGATTGACCGGGGCCCACTGGGAGGCCAAGGGCAGACGCCAGGGACAAGGGTCCTGTTCCGGGCGGGGCCGGCCCAGCCCTCTTGCCTCCCCCCAGCCTCATGTGCACCCCGAGTGGCCTGACTGCCTTTCTGCTCTTATTGTCGCACCCTGGGTTCAGCCTTTATGTGTGCACCCTGTTCACTGGTCAGGCTGGGGGTGCCCAGGGCCCCTTCCAGAAAGACCAGGAGGGGCAGCGTAGCCCTCACCACTGGACCTAGGCTAGAGGGGCATTCACACTCCCCTCAGACCCGACCTGCAGAAAAGATTTAAACCCAGTCGCTTTGAGGCCTTTGAGCCCACCTCTCCTCTAGGGCACAGAGCCTGGTTATCACGCCGGCTCCATCTTTGACAAACGCCCTGCCCGTCCTCCCGGCTGTTCCGTTCTGCGAATGACCTCGATGGGCATCTGCAAGGCTGCACCTCGGGGCTTCCCGTCACCTGTCACAGAAGCCCTTCCTGCTGGCCCTGAGGTGGGGACAGAGGATTCCACGACAAGGTGACGGAAGCTGGGGCCCTGCAGCTCCCAGACCCTGCCCCTCTGCATGCATCGTGGGGTCCCCGCCGTGCACCTCGGGTCCTCTCTGCTCGGCTGCGGCCCCCACGGCCCCCATGTACTCACTGCTAAATGCAACCCCGGCACTGCAGCTGGTCCTTTGTCTGGCAGGTGTTTTAAACATCCTGGAGTGTGTGACCCACAGGACCTTTGCTTTGGCCCTCCTGACAGGGCACTGTCTGGACTGGTGGGGTGTGGGGACCAGCTGCCTCTGCCCTGGCTCTGATGGCACCTTTAGGCTCTGGGGCTGCATAGTCAGGTCACTCCAGAGTCTTTAAGCTAAAAATACGCTTGCTGAAGTTATGACAAAGGCAACCGTGCTCTGCACATTTGCTAAAAGCCCTCCTGCCAATACATGGATCCAGGCAGCAAAATAGCTGCTCGAAGCGTCTTCCCTCTTGTGGCACTGAAACGAGCAAGGTCATGCGGCGCCTTGCAAACCAGGCCAGAGTCCTGCCCACATGGCTCCAGGTGCCGTAGAAGACCAACGGCCATCCCACTGCCTCCTCCCCTCATCCCCCAAAGGGGCTGGAGGCTGGGTGGGTACAGCTGGAGGATGTCAGTGGCCTGGCACAACTCCCAGCAGGGGATGACCTCTGACCTTGGCTTGTGCCTTCAGTCTGCCCACTGCCTGAGCTGTCCTCTCAGTTCTGAGTGTTTGTCCCTGCAACCCTGTCCCATTCTCCATTTGTTCTCCACTAGTGGCCACCCAGAATCCAGGTGACAGCTGTGTCCAAGAATGTCCTCTGGCCAGTGGGGTAGAAGTAGAAGTGGTAGATAGGCCTCTCAAGTAACGTCCAAGCAGAGAGCAGGCATACCTCCTTCTCATTTACTTTCTCCACTTGGCTGGAATGCAAACGTGATGGCCAGCACTTGGGCAGCCATCTTGGACTCTGAGGTCACAACCAAGTGTTGAGGATGACTGTGCAGCAGGATCAACTGAGAATGGGGCCCCAATCCCAGCCCTGGGGTACCTACATCTACGTGAGAAAATGAAAAGTCTAACCATTTAAGCTGCCTTTTACTTCTTTCCTTGTCTTCCCTATGAACCTTTCCGAGGACTTATACGGTGTTGACTAGAATGGTGACAGTGGTCACCTCTGCCTTGTTCCTGGTCTTAAAGGGAACACTTTCAAGAGTGTTTCAATTTTTTTTAGATTAGAATCCTTTCATTCTTAAATGTTGGTAAAACTTGCCAGTTAAAACTATCTAGGCCTGCTTTGCTTTGAAAGATTTTATCCACTGGTTCAATTTTACTAATGTTTATAGGACTATTCAGGTCATTTATTTCTTCTTGGCTTGCTTTTATTAAGTTACATTTTTCCAGAATTCTATCCGCTTCATCCAAGAGGATAGAGTTATTCGTAACAACCCCCATGTAATTGGTGGAGCGTCTGTGGTTATGTCTTCTGTCCTCGTCATTTGTGCCTCCTTCTTCGTGGTCAGGATGGCCAGGGGTTTGTCCGTCTGACCAGCCATCTTCAAAGAATCGACTTCTGGCATTGCTGACGCCTCACCGCCTGTTTGTCCTAACCTTGATATCTGTCTCCCTTTCCCTAGGTTTCTTGTTCTCTCCTCTTTTGCCCTGCTGCTCCTTCCCCTTAAAAGTCGAGAAGCTGTGTGCTCTGCATCCGGCAGCTCATCAGTCATGTAACGTGCCTGCTTGAGCTCCCACAGCCTGAAGTTAGCCCACACTGCTCTTCGTGCTCTTGTCCTGTTTTATTTTATCTAGGTGGGTAGACAACATGTGGTGTCTTAGATCATCTACTTATTACCTTTAACTGTACACGTTTGCCCCTTTCTGTGCTCTTAATCATGTACTCTTCACGTTTTCCATGGTTTTGTGTCTGCTGAATTAGAGATAGTTTCTTCAGCTCTATCTTCCATTTCACTAGTTCTTTCTTTAACCTCATTTAACTGCAGTTAAATCAATCCCTTGACGACGGAACCTTTATTTTTAATTTTATTTATTTCTTAATCCACTGAGTTTTATCTCCATTTATTATACTTTTCATTTCTAGAAATTCTATTTGGTCATTTTCAATTTAGCTTGATACATTTTTGATGGTCACATGCCCTTTATTCATATGTTAAATTCCCTTTTATTGACCTAAGCACACCTAACTTACTGGGTATTCTGCCCTGACAACCCCACAGTCGGAGTATTTGTGAGTCCTCTTTTGCTGCCTGTGGTTTTTTGGCTCACTTGTGGTGCCTTCTGGCCAGTGTGCTTTGTGATTTTTTACTATGATTTCCTGTGTCTTGGACTTTTACCTGTGGGAGCTCCTTGAGGTCAGGTTGAGCTTGGGTTCTCCCAGAGGCACTGCCAGACTGAAACCACTTCAGCTGAAATTCTGGGCCTTGGGCCCCTCAGGTGGTGTGAATTTGGTATGCCAACCTCCTGAGGGTCCGCTAGCAGTCACAAATCCCAAGGGAGAGGTTTCCTCCTCCTCTCAATGCCAAACTTAGGGGCTGGCAGTCCCCTGGGTGGTGGGGTTGAGGAGTTATCCCGGTTCATCCTTGTGAGGAGAGGGTGGGCCCTCGTGTGGGTAGGGGTTCCCCACTAGACTGCATTGGTCCGGCCGGCCCTGAGCCCCCTCCATCTGGGCCTCCCCTGGGCTCCCACACACACTCCAGCTCCAGCATCTGTGTATTCGCTCCTCACCTGCCAGCTCCCTCGAGTGTCTGAGGAATACTGCTCATGGTTTATTCAGCACTTTTGCTTCCAGTGGGAGTGACAGGCAGGGAACCAAGTCCCTGGATCTGCCAGAACTAGAAGTCCTCTGTGTGTGTGTGTAAGATCCTGGTGCTGAGGGCTCCCGTGCCTGGACTTGGGGTGTGGGTGCAGGAAGGCAGGGGACAGCCCTGGCTGCCCGCAAGTGACCTCTGCACCAATGCCCAGGGTGGGGCTGGGGGAGAAACACTGTTACCTCTGTTACTGCTGCATGGGTCACATGGCGCGTGCGTGGCACAAAGCTAGCTTTGCTCTAAAAGATGTACAAACTGTAACCGTGTCTCTACTTTTGCTGTGCGGAAAGGTTCTTGCCATTGTGACACTTCACAGCACTGGGGTGGCCTGGATCTGGGTCCCTGCACGCCCGCTGCTAGGATCCCACATGGCCAGGACAGACGCTCATCCGGTCCTGGCCACTCTGTTCCCAAGACAGTCCAGTGAGTAATGAAACGGCCTCGTGTCATCAGCAAGGACACCGAGACCAAGGGGCCGGCCGTACTGGGCTGAGGCGGGGCGAGGCCATCGTTAGCTGAGCAGTCAGTGGGTGAGCAGGGGGTCTAGTGATCCAGGGAGGGGCCTCCCTACCTGAGAGGGGTGTGAAAAGTGCAGGCACAAAATGCAGAGGAGGTCAGCCAGCACAGAAGCACACGCCGCTAGTTGTTTACAGGGCACTTGCACACGCGTTGTTGGCTCATCCTTCATCACTTTCTGCAACGGCGATTCACATCCTGCTCCCGTTGCAGTCTCCCCATGGCCCCACTCTCCCAGGGTCGTGTCCCCCAGGTAGGCAGTCCCTTTTCCTCCTGTGCCCTCAGGGGCAATGCTCCTTGGCCGGGTCTGGACCCAAAGAGGTGACATGAGTCTGGGCCATCCTGGAGTTGGGCTGCCTGCCAGGTCCAGTCCACATTCTCAGTATCCTATGTGTCCCGGGTCACTGTGTCCAGGGTGGTGCAGGCTGTTGGCCATGGCTTTGTAATTTTCAGACACTTTTCTGCTGCCCCCAGTGGAGTTGGCTGGGTTCAGGTGGGAGCAGGAGATCCCTGGGCTGGCTGGCCTGGGGAGGGGTGTGGGGAGTGGGGGTTCTGGGGCTCCCGTGGTACTGACCTCCCAATGTCCCCTTGGCCCTTCTCCTGTGTCGGCGGGAAATCCATCCCATCCCTGTCCCAGCGCTACCACTTGACCTTGGTGCTCCAGGGGCATTAGACAGGCTCCTCGGGACCTGGGCCAAGGGTCCTCACCTTCCCCTCAGCCCGCTCCTCAGCCAAGCCTGACCATGGCCGAAGGGTTCCCAGACACTGCTGCCCAGAGCCTCCCTCTCCTGCCTTTGGCCTGGCCCAGGGTCCAGGTCCAGGGCCCATCACCTGGCCAGGGCTCAGCTCTGCCCCTCCTGGGTGTCACCTGCCCTCCCAGGGCTGGGAGCAGCAGCAGCCCCTCACAGTGGGCTGTGTGAGGACAAGGATCTCTGCACACTTGGCAGGGCCAGCACGGAGCAGGACCATCCCTTGGTGTGGGCACCCAGCAAGGGTGGTGGGTACATCCATGCCCCTCCTGTGAGTCCCTCAGTCACCCCAGTCTCTCCTTAGGTGGTTCTCTTGGGCTGAACCCACCTCCTCCACTCCAGGGATGGGCAGGGTCTCAGCTAGCTGATCAGTGCACTCCACCCCTGGTCCCACCATCATGATTGGCTCAGGATGAACATGTGACTCAATCCTGGCCAATGAGCATCTTCCCTGGGACTTTAGCTGGAACTAGGAGGAAAGAGGCACTGTTGGCTGTGCCCACCTGAAAGACACGACCCAGGGGCTGGCCAAGGCCATGGACAGTGGGACCAACAGGGAGTCACCAGAGCCAAGGGGAGAAGCAGATGACCCCTCCCCAAGCTGAAGGCACAGTTATCCCTGGGGAGAATAGCCCCCGCATGGGTCTAGCTAGTTAGAGCAGGGCCAGCCTCAGGCGTGAGCATCTAGGGATCTCGTGCTCCTGCCTTGACGGGTCTGAGTGGTGGTGTGGAGACAACGCCTCTGGATTTGGGGCACACACCAAACATCGGCTAGGGCAGGTGCAAACAGCACGTAAACTCAGAGCATTCGGCAACCCGCAACTGTGCTCTGGCAGGAGCAGGTGCCAGTTTTTTTCAAACCACATAACTAATGCATATTTATTATGGGAAAGTGAGAAAACAGATAGGCAAAAACAACATGATCTATGCCACCCACCATTCCAAAGTAACAGCAGTTGGAAGATGCTCTCCCCTTTCCTAGACATTCTCCAGTGCAGAAATTACACCTGTCAGCGTCTGCATATAAAGTGGGCGCCACTCTACACACTGCTTCATAATCCCACCTTCTGCACCTCGTGTATCGTGAGTATTTTTCTATGACAACAAATAGATAATGCAGTCATTTTTTTTAATGGTTACGTGGTATTTCACTGTGGAAATCAATGATACTTTCGGTAAACTGTCCATTGTTACTGGCCATTTAAGTGTGCTGCTTTTCTTTGTCTTTGCTTTAAACATCTTGTGCATACTTGGGGCTCTTTGCACACTTATCCAATTAGTTTCTTAGAGTAAACAACAGAGTGGAATTGCGCTGTGTGTGTTTAACGATCACGTGAATGTGGCCCAAAATACGTCTTGAAGGGTGTGGGGATGACAGGTCCCAGGCTCTTATGTTCTGGTTCTGCTTTATCACCCTCTGGAGACTGCACGTCTCCCATTAGAATCTGTAATTCTAGATTCCTAAACATTTTCACATAGTTATGGCTGTTTGTGTTTCCCTTTTGGTGGCCCTTTTTCCCCACTTTTAATTGGGGGAATAGCTTGGTTTAATTCACTCAGGACTAGATCCCAGAGTCCGGGAGTTGCCTCTAAGCAGCTTATCTGGGAGGTGGTCCCACCTAGGGAGGCGGAAGGGAGCGGGAAAGAGAATGCAGTCAGTGAAGGGGTCCTATAAGCCACTTGCCACTGTCCCACTGGGCCGGCGCCCCCTCCCAAGGGTGAGAAAGCTGAGTGATTGACCGCTGGCCCCGTCAGGCATTGTCCAGGCTGCTGGTGGAGTGGGTGTGGGGGCTAAATTCCCCAGGACTCCAGGCCAGCACCGTGCAGACCCTGAGAAGAGGTACGGGGGATGCGGTTGGCAAGTGGGCGGGGCCAGGCACCGGCCAGGTCAGCCACGCACCTGCCTTTCTCTTGGCCTCTGCGTATTTCAAAGCGCTGACGACATCATCACATACTGTGCCATAACGGCTGAAATTCCTGTCTCCTCCAAAGCCATTTGCCTTTCCATTTTGTTCCTGGGATATTTTCAGTCATGCAAAAAAGTTCAGTCCTTAATTTAATTCTGAATCCTTAGAGTTTCTGCCTTTATGATAAGCTTAGAGAGTATGTCTTCACTGAGAGAACACAAACATTGTGCTCACTTATTCCTCGTATTTTAATCACTTTGTTTTAAAAATAAGGGTTTTATCCATCTGGAACTTGATTGCTTTGAGTCTTCACTGGTATTTTGGTGAGAAGTCGGGAAGGGATGCCTGGAGGGCTGTGAGTCAGGGGACATTTTGGACCCGGAACAGCCCAATTTTGAGTTTGTATCTGTATCAGAAAATGGCATAAATCTAGATAAAGATCAGCGAAATAAGCGAAGTCCCTTTTGCAAATAATAGTAGCAAACATTCACACTGCAACTCGCTTCCTGACGCGGTCCCTCCCCTACTGGCCACCCGCGTGGACATGGGCAGGGGAGGCCTCCAGGGTCAGGGGAGGGTCGGGGCCCAGCTCTGCCACCTGCCCAGCCGGCCGCAGTGAGGAAGGACACGGGTACGGCTGGCGCTGCCTACGCGGTTCCGGCCCTTCCGAGGCAAGACCGGGGCGATGCCCGCGGAGGGGCCCGAAGCTGTCCCCGCCCGGAGCTGCTCTGCAGACAGTGCGGGGCTGTGCTCCCTCCTTCCACTCGGGCTTGGGGACTTTTCCTCTAAGAGGCAGAAAGTCAGTCTGTGGGGCTCTGTGGGCCCTGCGGCCGCTTGAAGCTTCTCAACTGCACGATTGCAGCCCAGACCGCACAGAAACGATATGCAAATGAACACGCGCTGTGTGTAGACTGCGGACCCCGACAGTTGAATTCCACTTAATCTACACGGGATGCTGTCCTGAGTCAGCATCTGTGGGGCCTCCCATCCTGTCCCATGTAGAGCCTCATGCCTGCCTTTCCTCTGCTTCTTTCCAGGGACAGATATCCCCTGAACCGGGGACCCGGGACCATCTGGAAAGGCAGAACAGCAGGAGGGCTGCCGTGCTCCAGATGCATGGAGAGACCCCTGGGGGCCTGTCCCGTCTCCCCCTCCCCTCTCCTGTCTCCTTCCACCTTCAGGGGGAGGCTTCAGTGCCCACAGGCCGACCTGGGGGTGGACGCCATGCAGAGCTGTGTCCCCTCAGCACACAGATGCAGACGTCACAGGGGCTCAAACCCCTGTGTGGATTCTGGTCATCCTCCTCCGCGTGCTGCTTCCGGAACCCAGCCTCCCCTCTCTCCAGAGTTCAGATGACAAACTGCCAGCTCTGCGCCGTGACAGTCACACCTGCGTATGAGAAACTCTGCAAGTGTTTGCCCTGCTGGATGCAGCAGAAGCCACGGGCTTCTGCCGCCTTCTGTTTTGATGAAGTGGGCTTAGCTGCATGCACTTTCCCCTGGGGCTCATCCCAGTTGCCGGGGGTCAGCAGATAGGTCTCAGGGGGCCCAAGGGCATCTGGCCTTTCTGTGCACAGGTGAGAACAGATTTTCCCACAGGAGAGGGTGGAAGCAGAGGCCTGAGTCCAGGGCGTTCTGCACAGACGTGGGGGCACAGCACAGGCCGGAAGACCCCGTCACCCATTACTCCAGTTTGTCTATTTTTGCTTTTATTGCCTGTGCCTTTGGTGTCAGACCCGAGAAATCATTGCCAAGTTCAATATCATGGAGCTTTTGCCCTATGTTTTCTTCTAAGAGTTTTATTGTTTTAGGTCTTACATTTAGGTCTTTGGTCCATTTTGAGTCTATTCTTTATATGGTGCTAGGGGAGGGTCCAACTTCATTCTTTCACATGTGGAGGTCCAGTTTTTTCAGCGCCATTTGTTGAAAAGACTGTCTTCCCCGCTGAATGGTCTTAGTGCCCTTGTCAAAACCATTTGGCCACACGTGTGAGGGTTTATCTCTGGGCTCCCAGTCTGGTCAGTTGGTCTACGTGTCTGTCCTTGGCCGCACCCCACTGTTTTGGCCCCTGCGGCTTTGTAGTAAGTTTTGAGATCAGTAACAGTGAGTCCTCCATGAGACTTCTAAGTTTGCCCCCCAAAATCTGCACCCACGTGGCACACAGCAAGGCTGCGCAGACCCAGCGTGTGGACCTGGTCCGCAGGGTGCTCGGCCGTTCAGGCCGGTCCCCGAGTCTGACCTCTCACCACGGGAACCGCGTTGCACCACAGTGGCCGCCCACATGATCCGTCACATAGTGCCGTCCACCCGTCCCTCCTCCCGGGACACGGCGGTGTGTCCGGTGCCCAGCCAGCCCCTCGCTGCTCCCTTTGCATGCACGTGTGCCTGTGAGCCATCTGTCTGTGTGGGGTGGGCATCTGGGCGGATGTCACAGCCCGCCGGCGTCTCCTCTTGTCATCTGTCCCAACTGCATGAGCCGCTCCGGCCAGTGCTTTGGCCCCTGGACACTTCCTCTCCGGAAGTGCTTTCCATGGCTCTTCGCTCACTTGTCCGTCAGGTATTTGTCGCTTACCAGGCACCTTCCAGGTGCCAGGATGGAGCAGGGAGCCCAACTGCCAGAGACAGGGGATGAGCAGCAGACAGGTCACTGGGGAGTGACCTGGGGAGAGCGCCTGGGAGGACAGGTGGTGCTGGTCGGGGTGGGGTGTATGTTATACGGGGGGCAGGGAGGAACCCCCCTTAAGTTACATTCGGGCAGACAGCTGAAGGAAGACCTTCATGGCGCTGGGCCACGACCAGGTGCTGCAGGGGTGCGGTGGGGTGGACGTGTGAGGTCAGAGGGGTGGCCAGAGCCGTGGGGCTGGGTTCTCTGGGGACGTGGGAGCCCCAGGAACGGGCCCTCCGGCTGTTGTATCCAGGATGGGGGTGGGGGTCAGGGCAGAGCAGGGAGCGGCTTGGCCTTGGACAGGCGCCGGGGGCAGGGTTCCGATGTGTTTCTGAAGGGAGAGCCAGGGTCTGACTGATCTGTTGTCAGGCTGTTTCCAAGGCCCTGCCGGCGCCGCCGTGGGCAGCATCCTGGTCCACCTCCGGGGCGGTGCCCAGAGGGGAACTCCTCGCATGTGATGTGCAGCTCAGTGCATCCTTGTCTCCCCAAGGCCCGTCCCCTTGCTTTGGCCTGCTGTGCTGGCCAGGCTGGCCCAAGTGTCCAGTGTGCTCTCGAGGCAGACCTTGGTTCTGGCCGTCCTGTGCTACCTCCCTAACCTCCATCCCCGGATACTCAGGAGGGAGGTTTCCGGGCAGCACTGCCCACATCCGGCCATGCCAACCCGCTGCCCCCGACCTGCATAGTCCCCGGGAGACTGGGAATTACACCTGAGAAGCCCTGCCCCACAGTGCCGCCCTCCTGACGCTAAGAACCACCATCGTGGTGGACGGGGACCCTGGTGACTGACCCAGGTGAGGCCCCCCCGGAGGAACAGGTGCAGCCCTGTGGGCTCTCGTTAAGCCACTCCCCTTACCCACCCCCAAGCAGCGCACAGGAGAGGTCCCAGCCTCTCCTGACGGCCAGCGTCTTTTGCCAGGTCCCAAGGCTGACCCCTCCGTCCCAGTGCAGCGCCAGAGCCCCAGTGACGGTGGTCAGCAGAATAGTGGTTCCAGGGACACCACGGCTGAAGCCCTGGAGCCAATGACCCTGTTAGCCTACGTGGCGAGGGTTGTCATCCGCTGAACTTGGAGGGCGGATTCTCCTGGCTGTGGGGGGGCGCCCAACGCAACCGCCAGGGTCCTTGACACGGAGGAAGGAGGAAGGAGAGAGGGACAGAGTGGGGGCATGAGGTGGCCTGGCCCCCAGGTGGCCTGGAGACAGAGGAGGGGCCGCAAGTCCGGGAACGCTCAGCCTCTAGGGGCAGGAAAAGGCAGGACGTGGTTCTGGCCTGGAGATGCCCACACCGTCTGGATGCCCGGTGTGGTTTGCTCGTTACGGCGGCAACAGGCAACCAGAGGGTCAGGTCTGTGCTCCCCTGTGGGGAGTCCGGGGCTCCCTTCTCCCTCTGCCGGGGCCACTCTCCGCACCTCCCCGTGTCCTCCCCCTCCTGCCCGGAGCCGTGGCCCAGGGCAAAAGCCGGCTGCCCCAGCACCGGGCCTGCACTCCCTAGGTTTTCAGTCAGTGACCCACAGACAGGGCCGCAGGAATGACCTGCTCTGAAGAGAGGGACTGGTGGGGACAGTGGCATCTTAAGCCCTGGGTGTCCCTCCCCCAGCAACCAGCAGGCTTCAGGAAAGGCTACACCCAGCAGGACCCACTGAAAACCCTTGGTGGCCTCACACACTATGCCGCCGTGTCCCTCCCACAGGGAGCCCGGCCCCAGACCTGACGGCGGACTTCCAAGACCCTCCGTGCCCCGCCAGCTCCACAGCCGCACGCAGGCGTTGCAGGCCCAGTGTCCATGGCCTGGCTGGCCCAGTGGTCACCACCGGCTGTGTAGATGTGAGGCTGGAAGCTGGGGTCCCTGCCTGGAGGCCCCACAGGGAGCGCCTGCCGCTGATGCCCTGGGCTCGTCCTGTAGAGCAGGACACAGGCCCGCCCAGGGGAGCGGCCGAACTGCTCACCGCTGGGGCTAAGACTGGTTTGCTGCGTCTTCTCGCCTGAGCACGTGCAGGGCCTGCTGTTCCTACGTCTTCCTGGGACCTCAGACCACTGGTCACACGGGCACCTCAGGACACAGGCGGCCACTGGCCGCTACTCCACACCAGCGCCCGGAAGCCTCGGTCTTCCTCTGTGGGGTGGGGGCCTCGTGGGAACGGGTTACCACGGCAGCCCGTCTGTCCACGGCACAGTGGCTGGAACGGGCGGCCCGGGGGCGGCGTGGGAACCGAGCCCCTGTGTGTCCTGCCCACAAAAACAGCACGATGACCACGGCCTCTCCAGAGCCCCAGCCGCGACAGAGCTGGCGTGTGGGAGCCGGAGCCGGGTCACTTCCCAGCGCCGCCCGCCAGGATGCCAGGGGCCCAGGGGCCCGAAGAATGTCTGGGAATGTTGGACGACAGGCGGGGGTGAGAGTGTGCCTCCAGCGGGGTGCGGCCAGCCTCAAGGAAAACAGTGTGACAGATAAGGCTGCGCTCCCTTCCGGGCCGGCTGCTGACTTTGGCGCCAGCGGTACCCACACGGGGACCCGGCGCCAGGGGACAGGAGGGGACGGCAGGGGACGGGCTGGGGGGCTTGAACTTTCCACATCCAGATCCGGCTTCCAGGGAGGACGTGGGGCCGGTGGGGCCGGAGCAACTCCACGCCCCTCTGCCCCCGGCATCCTGTCACTGGTGCTTATCTGGCAATAAAGGGTTTCTGAAGGGTGTCGGGCTGAGCAGTGATGGAAGGACGGGGCCCGGAGGCTCGTCTGGACCCGGGGACCCTCGGCGGGTTTGCGCTGAGCGTGAGCTCGACTGCCTTGGCTTTTCCTTTTGTTTCATCTTTTTCTTGCTGAGCCGCACCTGCGCCAGGGGTGAAGGTCGAGCGACGCTAACAGAAAGCCCAGCCGGCCGGCCGGCCCAGCCAAGCTGCAGCCACGGCCCTTCCAGGCCATCAACACCACCCCGGTGGCCCTCGGCCCCGGCCTGTCCCCCCGGCGGTCAGCCCGGCACGGGGCCGTGCGAGGGGCCCTCAGCCCAACACCCCGGCTGTTTTCCTTCTTTTCTGTGCACTACCTCCCCACCATGGGAAGAGCTGCCCAGGTTAACTTTCCCACGGCTGTCTTTGTACCATCTCCCCATCTCTCCCCACGCCTGGCCAGAGGCTCTGGGACCATCGCAGTTTGCTACGGCGCCACATTCCCTCGGTTGCATTCCCTCCACCTCTCCCTGGGGCCCCTCGGCCTTCCCCTGGCTGGATCCCCGTCCCTAATCCATGTCTTTCTCGTGGTTCACGCGTGGGCTGTAGGGAACATCCTTCGAGGTTTCACCTGGATCACAGGTGCGCTGACTGCGGAGGGCGGGCCCGTCCCACCACGTAAAGGAAGCCCGAGCGTCCCCCACCCAGCCATGCAGAGGCCACCACATGCAGTCCCCGCTGACCTGAGCCCCTGCAGGTGGTCAGGACGGAGCAACTCAGGCCCCGTGTGAACAGCTGGGCCACGAAAACGCCGTCCAGGCAGTGCTGAGAAGGGGGCGGAAGCAGGCCCCAGGCCACAGCCTGGACAGCCCAGCCGGACGGTGGAAGAGGGGCCGTGTCCAGTCGATCTGGGTCCCCCAACATTTCCCCTTCCTTTCCCCGGTGGGCACACGCCGGGCAGGACAGAGGGGCCGGGGGAGACGGGAGGCGCCAGGTACCCACAGAGGGCAGGGGGGCCCAAGGCCGCCCAGGTTGGAGCAACCATGACCTTGTCTGCAGACCTGGGATTTCTGTGGGTTCATTGCTTTCACTCACTTAAGGGGGCTGGGATGAGGGAGCAGCAACCAAAAGGAGGAAAAAGAGTTGGACCAAGACCTGGCCTGGGGTGTCCATCTCTCAGCACCCGCCCTGAAGCCCTGCCCAGGCCAGCGGCCCAGAAGGGAGGGGGTCACATGCTGGGAGGAGGGGCCCACATCCCACTCCCCAGGCTGCCACCAGAGGACGCTCAGGACAGCAAACCGTAGGGAGCGGAAGGCAGGGGTGCCAGGAGTGGGGCCTCACAGCAGCATCGCTCTGGGCTAGGGCTCCCGCCCCCCCCCCGCCCCCCGCCTCGATCTGGGGAAGATCTGCTCTCCCACCTCAAGGGGCACACGGCCCTCCTGCCTTCCTCCGCGGGGACCCTGCTGCACGGGGCCGAGGAGCCCTCCGCCCGCACCCCCGCCCCCGGCACTGCCACGTGCAACACCCAGGCCTGGTACCACTTTTGCATCTGTCCAGATGCTCTGGTTGCAAACCCAGGTCTGTCCTCTGGTGTGTCTCGCACTCAGACAGGCAGATACACCCATGGCTGATGCAACGGACACATGTAAGGGGACCATGATTTGGGTCCAGCTAAGCCAGGAGTCCAGATGAGTCTCCAGGCCACTGTCCCTCTCACACCTGTTTCTCTCTGCAGAGGCTCTCCCTCCAGGGTGGCCCAGAGGTGACCCCCATGACTAGCAAGCTCCAGCAGCAGAGGGGGCCCTTTCCCTGGGGGTTCTGCTGGCTCAGCACAGGCCACACGACCATCCCCGACCCAGTCTCTGGCCAGGGTGATGGGTCAAGCCTGCCTCACCCACGTCCGGAGCCGGAAGAGCAGGCAGCTCCACCCAGACCACGTGGTCTGAGAATGGGGCTTCCCGCTGGACGTTAGGCGGATAAAAGGCCTAAGGCCGACTACAGGTGTTCACCGCTGTGTTATCCACAGAGAGAAAATTGGGAAATAACCGAGCGTCTGACCACAGGGCTGGGTTAAACCAACTCAGGTCTACACACTTGGCGGCATGTGGAACAGCCTGTACATGGTGAGGCTCGT
Organism: Mesoplodon mirus; assembly: GCF_964341445.2. Lineage (NCBI taxonomy): Eukaryota > Metazoa > Chordata > Mammalia > Artiodactyla > Ziphiidae > Mesoplodon > Mesoplodon mirus. The sequence continues at coordinate 145,933,629 of NC_138982.1, read as the reverse complement.
AGTCTCCCGGACAGACACAATGTGACGTGGAGAAACAGGCTGCCAGGCGATGTAAATAATGGGGTCCCACACATATCTGGAAGGCCACACAATGAAGTAAATACCAACGTGGATTTTATCAGAGTGGGTGGGATGCCAGCAAGTTTTATTGCCCTCCTTTTGACAATCTGCCTTTTCTCAAGTTTCTCAAAGGAACACACATTAATTTTGTAATAAAAGGAAAAGCTATTAATAGCATGTCAGAGGGTGTCCCAGCCCCTGCCCCGGCCCTAGCAGGGGCTGTGGGAACAGGGCTCCTTCCTGATGAGGAGCCCGGGTCTGCTCTCAGCGGTAACTTGTGGGCTACGCTGTGTGCCCACTAACAGGTCGCCCTCCAAGAGGAAGGGGGGGTCTCCAACCAGCCCAAGGGGCTGCACAAAGGCCCTCCTCCCCAGCCATAGGCCCAGGGCCTCATTCAGGGCCCCCCACCCCGGCCGGGCCATCGGTCCCACTTGAGCTGCGGGCAGGTCCCCAATGATGCCCTGCCCCCGTCGCCCACCAGCTGCTGAGCTGTGTCAGCAGGACCCACCACCCTGACCCTGACGCCTCCAACGGTGAGAGGTCTGGTTGTGTCAGCAGAAACACACGCACCCCCTCCACCCGGGGCCCACAACTCAAGGGGCACGTCACCCCGAAACCTAGCTGGCCGTGGGCTCCCACTCAAAGCCCCTCTCCAAGACCACCTCCCAGGCTCCCTGCTGTACCCCCGCCAGCATTAAGCGATCCTTTTAGAAAAATAAAAACAGGAGTCCAAGCATGGATCTCATGGGATGCTTTGTCTGTTTCTAATGAATAATGCACTTTGAAGCAGACCCACTGCTTTTACATTTAAGTTTCGAATTCCTCTGGTCAAGCATCCACCAGGCAAATGGACAGAATTAGTTAATGTGACAGAGAACACGTGCTAGCTGCTTGTTCTGCTTCTGTGCCTTCTGGACGGAGAGATTCTTGGAGGGAGGGGCCTCCCCACGGAGCCGTGGGGCTGGGAACGGGCTGGGGTTGAGGAGGGCTGTCGGGCGAACGAGGCCACGTCTGCGGGCGGGCGATCCCCTGAACATCTGGCCCGCCGGCCTCGAGGAGCCTGGGGCTTTGCTGAGTCTGGAAGACAGGCTGTCTCTGGCTGGCCGGCAAAGAGGAAAAGGGTGGAGGCTTGTAGCTTTGAGCTCCTAGACGAGCACAGCATCACTGTGCTGCAGGGGACGCGACCCCAGGGCTGGGGACCCCCCGCAGGGGGGCTGCGATCTGCTCCCACGGCTTCGCAGGTGGCGGCTCCCAGCCTCACGCTTCCTTCCCATAGAGTGGGCACAAGAGCAGTTAAATTATCGGGCTGGATCTGCCCCTCCCAGCTAGAACCTTCCGGGGGCCTCTGGTCACATCCAGAGTCCGACCCAAACCTCCCCAGGGGCCCAGGGACCCAACGGCCCGTTTCCTGCCCCTCCGCTCCTCCTCCCCTCCCCCTTGTGCACGCAGCCCCTCAGCCTGGCCTCTGGTGGTCCCACTGCTCCCACGGGGACATCCTCCCCCCCGGACCCCAGTGGTTCCTCACCGGCCAGGGCTCCGCTCCTGTAGCTCCGGCCGCCATCTGTCCACCCTCCGCAGTGAGGGGGCTCGGGGGACCGGGGGCGGCGTGGCCCGGCCGAGCGGTGGGGTTGGGGGGGGCCCGTCCTCAGAGGACAATGTGGGGCGTTGGGCGGACTCTGCTTCCCCTCAGCCACCGGAGCCCAGCCACTGCTTCCCCACCTACAGACTGAAAATTTTTAAGTCCATTTTAAGACAAGAAAAATTTAAACACAAAGCTTTTTTCTGCCGTTTGGCCTCCAGCGTGCATGGTGCATCTGTGTCAACCAGACCTCCCCAAGCTGAAATACCTGCTCAACCACGAAGATTGACTTTTCTCCTTCTGACACCAGCCATGTAACTCCTTAGGGGACAGTGTTCCTGTAAGGGGTCACAATGACCCGCCACTCGCCTTGCACGTACAGACATCTTTGGTGAACTTTACGTAAAATGCCAATATATCATTTCCCTTAAAGGTAGTGATTAGAACAGACTGCTCAGATCACCTGGGGAGATACTGGGCCGCACTTCATGGAAGTTCTGAGCTTAAATACTTACTCATGACCTTAGTAATGTTACGAGCTGTATTACTTGTATTCTATTTTACAAGACTTTTGTTTCTGGCATCACCAAATGTGTGACTGAGCCTCAGGTAAAAATAATGATGACCAGGTGACCTGAAACAATTGACCAAACATATAGTTCTATGAGATCAGTGATTGTAATGGTGTAACTCTAGGCACGGGAAGAAGCAACAAGAGGGAAACATTTCCTGGACTGTAACAGACTAGTGGGACCAGAGACCCAGAGGCTTTGGGCTACCGTTAACAGGGCCTAGTCCAGTAACAGCGCATTGAGTGGCCTATCGAGGAAGTCCTGGCCTGACCTCAGAACGAGCATTCCTAGCACCGTGGGATAAATTGGTCCGGAAATGCCTCCCACACTTTGGCTGAAATTAAGACCCAAAGGGAGGGGATTATAAAATAAAGAACGTTGCCCACCCTCCAGTTCTACAAGAATCAAGCCCTCAGCCACTGCAGTCGCTGACCTACAAGGAATTGGGGTGAAGATCAGGATGAGGCCCTCTGGGCTCTGGGAAAACTGGCAGAACCGGCCCTCAGATGATATCTTCAGGAGAAAATTTTTATGATGCTGGATTCTTGCATCTTCCCATACTTAGAAAAGCACCCAAACCATTAACTGACATGTCTGTTCCTGGTGACCAGCGGCAGCCTTCTACTGACACGCGTGCTTGGTTGCACGTACCCCTTCCCCCAAATCACACATATGCTGACCCCCCCATCTCCTCGGAACAGATCTCAGAGCTACTGAAAGACGGTTTCCTGGTTGCAGTCCTCAATTTCGCTCTAATACAATTCTCCACTTCTTTCTTAGATTGAATATTGATTAAGGATTTTCTGGACAGGATGAAGCCGCTGAAAGCACACCCTCCACGAAGGTGGCGTCAGGACAAACTGACCTTCCAGAGCTTGGTGCCCTGTGCCCCCCGGTCCCCAGGCCTCTCCCATCCTCGTGGTCCATCAGGGAGGCTGCTTCCTGTTGAGTCACACCCCCGGCCAACTTCAGCCCATCCAGCCCATGCCTGAGCCCGGGGAGGGATGGTGTTGGGGGGCCCTGGGCTCCAGGTAAGTGTTTGGATGCTGCATCAATGTCCGTGTCAGGGCTGGGGCTGGGACAAAGTGTCCTTCCTGGGAGAGCCCGTGACATGCCCACCCTCGTGATCCCAGGTATGCCACGGGACCCTCCCCCGGCATCCCTGGCACCTGCCACCAGGTCCTCCCCGACAGCTGTGGACACAGAGAGGGGCTGGCCAGGAGGGGCCAGGGCCCAAGGGAGGAGGGAGGGTTTCCAGCTTCACCCTGACTCGGAGGGGATTGCCGAGGACTGCGGCCCCCGTTACAGGAAACGGGTGCCCACCAGCCCACAGGGGACCAGACAACACCCGGAATACCATCTTCGGGCCTGACAGGCTTCAGACAGCCGGAAACCTGCGTGGCCTCTGGGTTCCTGTGCCTGCACTGTTGTCTGGGTTTAAATAGCCTCTTGGTCAATGGGACCACCATCCTGCAGGGAGCTTTGGCCGAATGTCAGAGCCTGTTCTGCTCACACACCTTGACCCAGAAATTCCATTTTTGGGATCTGCTCTAAGGAAGTGCCACACCAAGATCCTTCTACACACAAGGGAAGGGGCCTAACGCTTACCCATCTGAGATTCAACACACTGATCCCCAGATTCTGCAGACCCAGTGGGGGTGCCATCCCAGCCTTTCTGCGGGATTCCCCACACCACTGGGGCCACTTCCCAGATGCCAAGCATCAGGGCCTGGGCAGGGCCAAGGTCTCTGACTGGTGCTGGGGACTCCGGAGCTGGAGGGGCAGTGGACAGCAGTGGGTTGCGCCTCGGCCTTGCAGCCCCGGACACACCTGGCTTCTCTGAGTCCAGCACTGGCCTGGCAGTGCCAGGAGGCTGGAGGTGGGGCACCCCTCTGCCGGGGTGGGCACAGCAGACTAGGACACACTATACCATTAAGTCAAACATGTTAGCTGCCAGTGAGATTATCTGTGATTCCTACATCTATGCATTTTCTAGATTTCCTACAATAAACATATTACTTTCTTTTTTTTAATATATAAATTTATTTATTTATTTATTTATTTATTTATTTTTGGCTGTGTTGGGTCTTCATTCCTGTGCACGGGCTTTCTCTAGTTGTGGCGAGCGGGGGCTACTCTTCGTTGCGGTGCATGGGCTTCTCATTGTGGTGGCTTCTCTTGTTGCAGAGCACGGACTGTAGGTGCACAGGCTTCAGTAGTTGTGGCTCACAGGCCCCAGAGTGCAGCCTCAGTAGTTGTGGCGCACGGGCTCAGTAGTTGTGGCTCACGGGTTCTAGAGCGCAGGCTCAGTAGTCGTGGTGCATGGGCTCAGTTGCTCCATGGCATGTGGGAGCTTCCCGGACCAGGGCTCGAACCCGTGTCCCTTGCACTGGCAGGCAGATTCCCAACCACTGCGCCACCGGGGAAGTTCCTTACTTTCTTTTTTTTTAATTTTTATTGGAGAATAGTTGATTTACAATGTTGTGTTACTTTCTGCTGTACAGCAAAGTGATTCAGTTATACATATACATATATCCACTCTTTTTTAGTTTCTTTTCCATATAGGTCATTACAGAGTACTAAGTAGAGTACCCTGTGCTCTACAGTAGGTCCAAAGTATTACTTTCCAATAAAAGGAAAAAAGATGGAAAACTTCCACTTCCAGCCAAGATGGAATGAGAGGGATTGGATTACTTTCCTACCTGAAACCACCAAAACACAGACAAAATATATGACACCAGGGTTTTCAAGGCACTGGACATCAGGCCACAAAGAGCAGCGAAGCCAGAGAGATGAGAACAGAGGAGGTGAGCCCGATGGGAATCCTGGCCAGCTGCCTGCACAGAGCTTCCAGGCCACAGTGCTGGGTGACCCAGCAGAGCCTGGTGGGCATCCTGAATGGAGGATCTTAAGAATTCAGGGAGACCAAGGCAGTGACAGTTTGCAGCCAGGTACCAGAGAGGAGAGAGCTGCATACAGAGAGCCCAGGGAGATGCAGAGTCCCGTGAGCACACAGCAGAGCACAGATTTGCAAAGTGAATTTGTGCTTAGAAACCTTCCCACAAAGAAAAGTCCGGGCCTAGATGGTGGCCCGGAGGATTCTCTCCAATAGTTAAGGCAGAATTCATAGCAATTCTACACAAACCCTTTCAAAAAATTGAAAAGAAAAGAATTATTCCCAAGTCATTCTATGAAGCCAGCAGTATCCTGACACAAAAATCAGACAAGAAGTTACCAGAAAAAAATGCAGAAAATATCTCTCACACACATAGATGAAAAATTCTAAACAAGTCTACTCAATTGAATCCAACAATATATAAAAAATGTAATGCATCACAGTTTAGCTCAAGAGTTCAGGGTTGATTTAACATTCAAAATTTAATCAATTCGATTCACCATACCAAAAAACTAAAAGAAAAACAATTATGATTATCTCAGTAGACACAGAAAAAACACTTGACAAAATCCAACATCCATTCTGATAAAAACTCTCAGCAAACCAGAAATAGCCAGGAACTTCCTCTACTTGATAAAGAACATTTACAAAAAAATCTACAGCTGACATCATACTTACGGGTGCGACTGGATGCTTTCCCCCCCAGATCAGGACCAGGGGGGGAGGTCTGCTCTCACACTCCTTCCCAGCCAGGGCAAGAAAAAAGAAACGGAAGGCTGAGGTCACGCCTGGAAAGGAAGAAGTGAAACTGTCTTTTTTTGGCAGATGACGAGCTCATCTATGCAGAAAACCTAGTGGAATCTACAAAAAAGTGACTGGAGCTAAGGGAGTCCACCAGGTCACAGGATCAAGGTCAACATGTATTTCTATAGTGAACAATGAACAATCAAAAACTGAAACGAAAAGAATGACCCCATTTATAGTCAAGTGAATATAAAATATTTAAGGATAAATCTGACAAAAGGTGTGAAAGACATGTACAAAAAAAAACAAGACGTTGCCGAGAAAAATTGCAGAGGACCTAAAGAAATGGGAAGTTATTCTGCGTCATAGTTGGAAGACCTGAAGTTCTTAAGATATCAACCCCCAAATGGATCTATAGATTCAACAGACTCCTAACCACCATCCCAGAAGACTCTTTTTTTTAAATTAGAATTTGACAAACGTACTCTAAAATCCATAAGGAAATGCAAAGAACCTATAATAGCCAGAATAATTTTGAAAGAGAAGAATGAAGTTGGAAGACTTCTACCACCTGACTTCAAGACTTCATAAAGATAGCAGCCAAGATAAGATGCTTATATAAAGTCCAGACATAGATCCACACCCATATGAACGAGTGATTTTTGACAAAAAATGCAAAGGCAGTTCAGTCGAGAAAGGAGAATCTTTTTAACAAATGGTCTAGGAACAATTGGTTAGCCATATGGATAAAAAAATGAATGTTTATCTATAGCCTGCACCATATACAGAAATTGACTCAAAATGGATCATAGATCTAAATATAAAACCTAAAACTATAAAACTTCTAGAAGAACACATAGGAGAAAATCTTTGTGACTTTGGGTTAGGCAAAGATTTCTTAGCTTCAACACCAAAAGCATGATCCATAAAAGAACAAATGGATAAACTAGATTTCATCAAAATTTTAAATTTCTGCTCTTCAAAAGACACTATTAAGAGAATGAAAAGACCAGCCACAAAATGAGACAAAATATTTGCAAACTATATGTCTGATAAAACTTGAATCCAGAGTACTCATTAATAAGAAAACCAATAACCCTTTTTAAAACTGGGCAAAGGATTTGAACAAATGATCATCAAAGAAGATATACAAAGAGTAAATTAATACAAAAAAATGCTCAATATCATTAGCCATCAGGGAAATTAAAACTGCAATAAGATGCCACAATCCACCTATTAGAAGGGCTACAGATAAGAGGACCAAGAGCATCAAGCGTTGATGAGGATATGGATCAATTCACACGTTGCTGGTGGGAATGTAAGACGGTACAACTGCTTTTGAAAACAGTTGCACAGTTTCTTAAAAAGTTAAACATATTCCTCCCAAGTGATCCAGCCATTTTACTCCCCAAGAATAATGAGAAGCATATGTCCCCACAAAGACATGTGCATAAGTGTCCATAGCAGTTTTATTTGTAATAGCCCAAAACAAGAAGCAACCCACACGTCCATCAACAGGGGAAGGGATATGCAAACTGTAACGTTTCCAAACAATGGGATTCTGTTCGGCTTTAAGTAGGAATGAAAGTCTGGTTCACAAAGCAACACAGATGAGTCTCAAAACATTGATGCTGAGTGACAGAATGATTCCACTTACGTAAGACTGTAGAAAATACAAACTAATCTACAGTGACAGAAAGCAGATCAGTGGTTGCCTGGAGACAAAGGCAGTGCAGAAAGTAGGAGGGAGGGACCCCAGAGGGCGTGAGGAGTCTGGGGGAGGTGGGTGGCTGGACGTTCATCAGCTCAACTGTGGTGATGGTTCATAGGTGCACACGTAGGTCAAAACTTGTCAACTGGGCTTTAAGTCTGTGTAGTTTAATATATGTCAGCTTTACCTCTATAAGGTTGTTTTTAAAATTCAGGGTCATGGCATTGATAAAATGGCATAATGAGGACATCCAAAAGCCTCTTATCCATGAAAGTGACGGGAACATCGGCAAAAGTGATCAGAATCAACTTTCTCAGACCTCTGGGAATTAACCAAAGACGTGCAGTGAGGAATGTTTATTCAAGAAAAGCAGCTGGATCTTGGTAAGAACAGTGAGCCCTGTGGCACTCCCATCCACCCTCCCCTCCCCGTCTCCACCGTCGCCTTGAAAACCAACAGGCTGGCAGCTGACAGAGGGGGCCGGATGGAGGGGGGGCCCCCTGATGTCCTACCCCCAGAGAAGCGTCGCTATCTGAAGACCACCCTTGCAAGGCTGTCTTCATCCGACTTGACCTGGAGCTCACCCAGCAGGAACAGCCATTTCCCCAAGGGCGTTTGTTTTGTTAAAAAAAAGCAGAAGCAAGTGGTAAGGATTCTGAGCTTTGAGTGCTGTGGCCTGGGTTCAATCCCTGGTCAGGGAACTGGCCATGCAGCACGGCCAAAAAAGAAAAAAAAAAAAAAATCAGAGGCAATCATTTAACACTGCAGCTGCCCAAAGCACTGCATAACAGCAGGGGCCAAAAAAAAAAAAAAAAAAAAAGACAAACAAACAAGCTTAAAAGGAGACACTGGGGAATGTGATGTCTGTGGGGAGATTTGGGACGCTCCCACATATTCCCAGGAGCCTGGAAGGCCACGCACATGCCCAGGGCTGTGCACCTGCTTGGTAAGGAGCTGAGGAGGCCCTGCACTCTCACCTCTGGCCAACCTTCAGGGAAGAAGTGAAGGCTAAAGCAGAGTTGCCAACTACCGGGCTGAGTGTTGGAGGTGCCCAGCACACACTCAGAGCCCCTCAGCAAAGACTGAGATGCACTGGCTCAGGGATTTAAGGGGGTCTCTATCCAGTCCTTAGCTGGCCACCAAGGTAGCTGAGAAGACACTTCAGTAGCTACACAGGACAAAGAGTACAGACTTCATACAATTAACTCAGAAAATCACTAGCAACAGCAACCAAACTACAAATTCCAACAACAACAAACCTTGGGGAGGGGAAAGACTCTGATTTTCAGAGTTACCCCATTATGTTATCTTAAGTGCCCAGTTTTTAATTTTATTTATTTATTTTTGGCTGCATTGGGTCTTCACTGCTACACACAGGCTTCCTCTAGTTGCAGCGAACAGGGGCTACTCTTGGCTGCAGTGCGCAGGCCTCTCACTGTGGCTGCTTCTCTTGTTGTGGAGCATGGGCTCTAGGCATGTGGGCTTCAATAGTCGTAGCCAGCTCGCCAGCTCTAGAACACGGGCTTCATTAGTTGTGGCACTTGGGCTCAGTAGTTGTGGCTCAAGGGCTCTAGAGCACAGGCTCAGTAGTTGTGACGCATGTGCTTCGTTGCTCCGTGGCATGTGGGATCTTCCCGGACCAGGGTTCAAACCCATGTCCCCTGCATTGGCAGGCAGATTCTCAACCACTGCACCACCAGGGAAGTCCCAAATGTCCAGTTTTTTTAAAAATAGAGACATGCAAAGAAACAGGAAACTTTGTCCCATACACAGGGAAAAAAGCAGTCAATGGAAAGTGTCCCTGGAGCAGCCCAGACACTAGATTTACCAAAGACGTCAAATCAGCTGTTTTAAATATGTTCAAAGAACTGAAGGAAACCAAGTAAAAAAAACTAAAAGGAAGTAGGAGAACAATGTATACAATGTACAATAACACTCCCCTTATTCCTCACCAAATAAGGAGTCTCAACAAAGAGACATAAAAAGAACCAAATAGGAATTCTGGAGTTGAAAATACGATAATTGAAATAAAAAATTCACTGGGGGCTCACTAGCAGATTTGAGCAGCAGAAGAAAGAATCAGAAAACTTGAAGATAGGTCAACCTATCTAGTCTGAGGAACAGAACAACAGAGGAAAAAAGAAAGAAAAATGAACAGAGACACAGAGACCTGTAGGACACCACTAGGCACCCCAAAATGCACATAATAGGGCCCCAGAAATAGAGGAGAGAAAAGAGCAGAGAGAATATTTGGAAAAATGATGGCCTAAAACTTCTCAAATTTGATGAAAAACATTAATTTACACATTGTAGAAGCCCAACAAACTCTAACTAAGATAAACTTAAAGAGATCCACACCTGGACACATCATAATTAAACTGCAAAAGTCAGACAAAGAGATCTTTTTTTTGCGGGGGGGGCATCCCGTGGCACGCAGGATCTTAGTTCTCCGACCAGGAATCAAACCCATGCTCCCTGCAGTAGAAGCACAGAGTCTTACCCACTGGACTGCCTGGGAAGTCAAAGAGAGATCGTAAAAGGAGCAATAGAGAAGCAATGTGGCACATACGAGGGATCCTGAGTAAGATCGAAAGCTGATTTCTCATCAGAAACCATGGAGACCATATTCAAAGTGCTGAAAGGTAAAGACGGTCAACGAAGAATTCTATGGACAGTAAAACTCCCCTGCAAGATGAAAGAGAAATTAAGACACATAAACAAAATAAATAACAAAATAAAGTGATAAAAATATAAATATTAAAAATTTATAAATATAGATATATTTTTAATTTTAACAAAATGAACAAAAGTAAATAAAATCCGAGAGAATCCATCACTAGTAAGCCTGTCCTACAAGAAACACTAAAGAGAGGGCTTTGGGCGGAAAAGAAAGGGCACTAGATGATAACCTGAACTGAAATGAAAAAGTAAAGAACATTGGGAAAGGTAAATATAAAAGACAATACAAATGTATTTTTCCATTTGTAACCTCAAACAGCTAAACACAGAGTTTCCATATGACCCGAAATTCCACTTTTGGGTACACACCTGAGAGAATGGAAACATACAACCACACAAAACCTTGTACAGGAATGTTCATTGCAATAGTATTCATAATAGTCAAAGGTGGAAACAACCCAAACGTCCATCAATGATGAAGGGGTAAATACAGTGTGGTCCATCCAGACAATGGGATGTTACTCAGCCATGAGAAGGAATGCCCCAACATGCTACAACTTGCAGGCGCTTTGACACTTATGCTCAGGGAAGGAAGCCAGACTCAGAAGATCCCACACTGTGTGATTCCATGTGTAGGAAACGTCCAGAACAGGGAAACCCATAGAGACAAATAGCTGAGCGGTGGCAGTGAGGCTGGCAGGAGAGGGGAACGGGAAGGGATCGCTAGTGGGCACAGGGGTTTGTGTTTGGGGTCATGGAAAAGTTCTGGAACTAGAGAGAGGCGACAGCGTCCCGCATACAGCAGTGTGCACGTACTAAATGGCGCTGAACGACACTTTTAAAGGATGAATTGCAAGGTCTGTGAATTACATCTCCATTTTTTAAAATTCTGCAAGAGATGATTCTTCTAAAAGATGGTAACTATGGTTAAAGGGGGCAGCATGCTAGTCCATGTCCACTGTGCTCCCGGGCCGTGGGTGGCGCTGTGCCCGCCTTCGGGGGAGCACACGCCCAGAGGCACGAGGGTCCCCGGAGCCGCTCTCCCGCTGTGGGTCTAAGGAGCAGCCTGGCCCTGTCTTGACGTGGATGCTCTCGTGCCGAGAGTGCCCTGGCATCTTGCTGCAGCAGCGGCAGTTTCTTCTGGCTTTGGCCGGCCTCCAGCGCCTCCCCTGCCTGTCACTCCGAGGCCTAATCTGGTTGCATCTGCCGTTGATTTCTAATTCGAGGGGTGCCATGTTTACTGTGTGGTGAGAGGCGCGTGTTTCTGCGGCAGATTCTAGGCGCCAACGCTCGGGGCCGGGGAGGCGGCTGGCCAGGTGTGCCCCGGCCCTCGGCTACTGTGTCTATGCCCGGGCAGCCTGACCTCGGTCCCAGGGCCTGGCATCAGGGGTTGAGGAGGGACAGAGGCGGGAGGAGGGAGCCCGGCCAGGCTCCCACCACGGGGCAGAGGTGGCCTTGAACTGCCTTGAATCCAGGCTCCCAGCTGCTGCTCACGGGAAACTGGGCAAGAAGACACTGCAGATTCCCGCATTTAAAAATCATCTTTATGACTCGTAAATACTAGGGCCGCACCGCTCCCTGGTGCACCCATCCATCCAGAGGGCGTGTGGCTGGGGAGAACCAAGAGGGTTCTGGTTCTGTGACCCTCGCTCTCCCCTCCCAGGAGGCGCTCGGGCAGGCTGGGGTCTGTCCATAGCCCTGCCTGGGCACACAGACATCGGGATGGACAGACACGACTCCTGCTCGTTCCAACATCTCCCAGGCCCCCAAGTGCACCACCTTCCGTGCCGGCCTTGCTGAGACCCACCAGGACTCGCTGATCTGCCTGTCGAGCTCGGAGCCAGAGACCAAGGTCTGGGGTACAGAGCAGCGGCCGTGGGTCCTGACCCCCCAGCTCAGCACCGGCCAGAACCGCCAGCTCCTGCACGGGCGGCTGCTGGCTTCCGAGGCGTCTGCAGGAGGCCAGCCCTCTAGGCCCCCACCTCTAGGAGCCCCCGCCATGCTGTCAGCTGGATCTGGGGCCTCCCCCTCTGCAGAAACTGTGGGGCGGGGGTGGGAGCTCAGGAGACCTGGGTTCCAGGCTCGGCTCAGCCACGTGCTAGCTGCATCCCAGCAAGTCTTGTACCCTCTGCCGGGCCACGTGGACAGGATGACCTCAGAGGCACGACCGGCTCCGAGTGTCCCAGCCCTGACCCACTCGCTCTGGGCTTCCCACCGCCATCTCCGGTGCCAGCCACCCGGCAGAGCTACCGAACCAGGCATCACGAGGTCCCCAAGCCCCGGAGCTTGTGCCGGCTTCCCCTCAGAAAGATGGCTTCTAGAAAGAAGAGCCTGGAGCTGGGATGGTGAGTCCAGGTGCAGAGCCCGCAGGGCTGGCCACTCACGCACGAGCCCAGGACGAGTGGACGGCGCCCAGGGGTTGAACTCGGGCTCCGAGCTGTGGTCACGGGGTCTCTGGTCACAGGAATGTCTGCAGCTCCAGGTTCCAGCTCACTCGGGGTTGGGCTGTCACAGGACCAACCAGCAGACGTGAGCCCCCATCGCTCCACGGGATGTCACAGAAACGGGATCTGACAGGAAGTGGCCTCTTGGCTCCGGCTTCTTCCACTTGGAAAAACGCACTTAAGGTTCGTCTGTGTTGCGCGAAGACCAGCGTGTCCCTTCCCATCCTGCGAACGGTCCCACTGCGTGGACGTGCCACCCACCATCTGCTTACCCACTCACCGGCCGGACACACCCGAGCTCTGTCCAGGTTTTGGTCCTTGCAAAGCAGCTGTGAGCACAAGCTCTCAGCTCACCTGGGCAGATACAGGACCCCTCTGGCTGGAGGGGCTGCAGGGGGGCGCAGAGGGAGGGGTAGGGGGCAGCCGTGCCAGGAGCTTCTGAACAGCCCTGAACAAAGACACCCGGGCAGCTTCGAAGGGGATGGTCACCAGGACACTCCCGTTCAGCCTGCAAAGACAGCCCACCTTGGAAACCAGGCCCCTCACACACACCTGCTGAACTGAGACCCAGAGGGACAGGGAGGGAGGGGCCACAGCCCCCAGCACGTGGCAACAACAGTGGCGGCTCCTTGGGCCTTTCTGGTGCAACGTGGTCACCCTGCTTGTTCTCAGTCCCTGGAAGTTGGAAGATGAAGCACTGAGCCCTCCTCTGCAGAAGGGGGCCCAGGTCCTGAGTCCCCCTCCCTGACCTCCCGCCCTTTCCTCCTCCTGGGATGGCCTGAGCAGAGCTCCCAATAGTGGGGTGCAGGTGGAATGTCCCATCACCCAACAGAGTGCTCAGGGGAGCCTGGAAGTGCCCCTGCAGACCAGGGAGACAGGGGAGCCCTGGGAAAGGCATGGGGGTTGCTCCGGGCAGAGGTCTGCTCCCGTTCCTGGTCTGCTGTCCCATGATGTGAGTACAGGTGAGTACAGCCAATGAAGCCAAAACCTCCGTCTGTCCTATAGGCACGAGCCGTCACCAAGAAGCCTTTCCAGCAGGAGAAACCTCAGGATAGAGGCTCAGGATGTATGAGCACAGGACGTCCCTGTGGTCACGGCAACAGACAAACTTGCTGACTTAAAACAGCAGAAATTTGTTCTCTCACAGTTTTGAGGCCAGAATCCCAAAGTCGCAGTGTGGAGGGGTCCACACCGTCTTCCAAGGCTCCAGGGGAGGATTCTTCCTGCCTCTTTCAGCTTCTGGCGCCTGCCAGCACTCCAGGGCTTTTGTGGCCGCATCCCTCCACCCTTCAAGAGCGGCATCTCCAAATCTCTCTCCACCCCGACATCACGCGGCCTTCTCCTCCATGTGTCACCAAACCCCTGCCTCTCTCATATAAGGACGCTTGTGATGGCATTTAGGGACTGCCCAGATAATCCAGGATAGCCCCTTTATTTTAAAAGCCTTAATTCAACCACGTTTTGCCATATAAGGTAATATTCACAGATTCCAGAAATTAGAGAGTGCATATATCTCTGGGGGGAGCATTTTTTAGCCTAATACACAGGCTTTTCTATTTTCTAAATGGATTACTTCTGTTCTACAGGAAAGACAGAGATGCTTAAAACTTTTGTGATGAGACGTCTCACTGATCTTTTGTACGTTATGTTTTTCCAGGTAATTCTCTTGGGCATCTGAAGGAAGCAGCAGTCTGGCCTGCAGTGACGACCTGTCTGTTATTGTACCGCTAGAACCCCTGGTCTCGTGTCTGACCTTGATGGGGTCACCACGGCTGTTTTACTGCTGGATGTGATGTGGGCTAACGGTTCACGGTGGATTTTCATACTACCTTGAAGGGTGTCTCTCAAAGCCTAATTTTCTAAGATTTTTTTTTTAAGCAGGATTATATTATCAGAATAGGAAGTCGCCTTATTTGGGGAAGATCGCCAGAATGAGTCCTTCACTTGCATAAATGTGAAATGGACACCCACTGAGTGTTTCCTGGAGAAAACTGTAAAATCACCATCAGCTTGACTGCGGATGCTGTACGCCAGTGGGGCCTCACTACTGTCCTATATTTGGAGGACACACATCCGGAGGCCGGTCATCTCGTGAGGGGCAGCCCCTGCCGAGGTAGGTGGGGTGGGTCCTGGGGTGTGAGCGTCAGCCTGGAGGAGGATCACGTGGCCACGGAGCCCACGTGGGGACACCTGGAGGGGGCGAGGAGGTAGGGGCCGGGCCAAAACGGGCGGTCCAGCTGGTCGGCCACAAGCCACCTTGACAGGACCGTACAGGTGGACTGTGCTGAGGCCATATCTGAGCTTTTGGCCCTGCCTTTCCACAAAGAACTTGGAGAAGGATGGGTACACGTCCCCAGAACCAGGGCCCATGACGTCTGCTGTGGCCGCGCTGCACTCGGCCACCCTCTTACCCCACTGCCCACAGGACTGGTGCCGCATGAGCAGGCAGACGGAGGGCCCCCTGTTCCCCCTGCAGCACTGAAGAAAGCAGGTCGGGCTGCTCGGGGAGATTCGATTTCTTGGAAAACATCACAGCAGAGATCTGCTTCCTCTTGCAGAGTTTGCAAATATCACAGAATAATTGGAAATTACCCTTGTCTGGAAAAAATTTCACACAATCAACCCTCTAGCCAAGAACTTTTGGAGAAAGAAGGAAGGAGGGAAAGTCCAGGTCGTGTACATCCAAAGATCCTCAGGCTGGTGACGGAGCTCTGGTTTGATTTCGGTACAGCTTTGAAAACACTGGTGCCTCTGGGCCATGTTCCCCCAAGGTGGGAGCCATGCCTGGCCACCTTCCCAGCTCCTACCTGTGTCCTGGAGTCGAAGTGGGATGGGCCACGTTGCGTCACCAGCAGGCCCCAGATCTCACAACAGCCCCCCTCTCGCACGCTCCCTGCCTGTGCGGATCAGCTGGGGAGTCTCTCTAGGGCCAGAGCCGGACAGAGCGGGACCCTGGTGGGCCACACAAGGGGCTGAATGCCTCTGCACAGAGGTGACGCGCTTTCCCTCGCCGGCCAAAGCAGGCTGGCGGCCACGCCAGAGCAGACAGGAAATGCCGTCCTGGAAGGAGGGATCGCCGGGTGTCTGTGACAGCCCTAATCACTCCCTGCGGAGACCTCTGGAACCCCCTGCCGCCCCCAGAGCGGCGAGCGCAGCAGGGGGTCTGGACCCTGTCCACCAGGACCAGACAGAGTACAGGGGGCCGGGGCTGGGGGTGGCGTGGTTGTGGGATCAGAGCAGCTCAGTTTGAAAGAGCTGGACCACCAGCTGGAGGACTGTCCAGAGGGTCAGGGGGCCGTGGCGGACCCAGGAGAGAGGTGGGGTTCGAGGCTGGGTGGCACCTGGCGGGCAGAGGTTGGGTCTCAGGGAGCGCGCACCTCCTCCCCCCCGCCGGTGGTCGCTTCCCACGTGAAGGATGCTTCTGACCGCTGAGCGGCAGGGGCCTGGTTGACTCAGGAGGAGCCCACATGGCCAGGGCCAGCCCAGAACTGGAACCCGGCCCCCGGGGCTGCGCTCCCAACCCAATCCACCCTCCTTCATGAAAGTCCTCCATGACGACCTTCTGTGGGTGTCACGTGTGGGGAGTACACGCAACCAACATGCAGCTCTGCAGGTACCCGCCAGTCACAGGGCCCGCTGCCAGCTGCAAAGTGTAACCGTGAATGAAAAAGAGAGAGAGCGTTGCCGAAATTCCAACAAGTCCATGGGAAGTTAATTTATCAACGTGCAATTTAGCTGCAGCTTTGCAGAAACACAGCTCAGAACTCACTGGACTGTTACTTCTTGGTTACGTTTCTTCAGTCACCCGAAAACTCCTCACGGCACCTCCCGGCCAGCACAGCGCCAGGCGCAGACCCCCCACCTCCAGGCTCCTGATGGGCACAAGGGCCACAGGCCAGGAGACAGGGCGTCGCCATTCGCCCCGGGGTTCCCCTCCTCCGACCACTGTCCTGGCCTCACCCCACCCCCTGCACGGTGGGGCGTCTTGAGGTCAGCCTGGACCGGAGGCTGCCCTCTCTGCCCGTCCTTTACCTCTCACTGTCCCCAGCTTCAATGGCAAATGGAGACAAGCCCCCCACCGGGGGGGCAAGCACAGTGGCGCCTGTCAGAGGGTTTCCCCCGGGGCTGAGGTCAGCATCGCCTCTCATCAGCTGCCTCGGCACGGCCGAGCCTTGAAGCTGGCACTGGCCGGCAACCCAGAGACCCTCCCGGTCCACCAGCCTGCAGGGTCCCCCACGGTGAGTCTGTCAGTGGGTGTCGGGAAACCCCAGGATGTGAAGACAGAATCAGAAAGCCACGCACAGTGAGGGTCGAGGAGACGGGGTCTCTGCC
Source organism: Mesoplodon mirus (assembly GCF_964341445.2). Lineage (NCBI taxonomy): Eukaryota > Metazoa > Chordata > Mammalia > Artiodactyla > Ziphiidae > Mesoplodon > Mesoplodon mirus. Next base: position 145,916,612 of record NC_138982.1, on the reverse strand, counting down.
GTGCAGCTGGGGACGCGCACGAGCTCCCATAACCCGCCTGGATCACACAGGAGAAAGTGGCTGGATGCTGCAGCGTCCTCACACCCACATTCCAACATGTAAGGAAACTGGTTAAAATCCAACAATCCTGTACTTGTAACAATTTAAAAGAAAAGAGCATTTGGGGTGCTTGAAGTCAAGGGAACAACGAGGGTGTCCTCAGGGGCTAAGTAACCCAGCCTGATGAGAATCCAGCTGAAGCGAGGAGGTAACTAACCCGGGACCTGTGTGCCAGGGAGCCGTCTCCTCCTGGGCGGGAGGGGGCCCTGCCCAGAGGCCAGGTGAGAGCCAGGTGAGGCGGGAGGATGGACTGAGAAGGTCCTTCTCAGATGTTAAACAATAAGAAGAAAGTGAGGAAGAGTTAAGGTTTCGTTTTTTAAAAATCTCTGCCCTATATTTTCTGTTGTTGGCTGTTCTGAAGCAGCATTCTCAAAATATGTTCCTCAGACACTGACCCTGTGAGAATTTCCATGAAAATTAAAACACCAATTAGTTTGAGAATCCTGCTGCCCCCCACCCCATCCCCAGAGGGTCAGGGTTCACATTAGCCCATTAAAGGCACTGATAAGTCCTGCTGTAGGGCCTGTGTTCAAACTTGCCTGGCTCTGCGTCCCCCAAACAATTTTGGCCAAAGAACCCCTTTTTCATGTAGTAGCTGATACCGACCCAGAACTCCTAAACCTGACCTTGGGTAAAGTTGCATCAGAGTAACAGCAAGGAGGGTGAGTCAGGCAGGATCTGGCCTCCCGATGACAGCTCCCTTCTGAGCGGAAGGACTTTGAAACTGGGTGATGCCTCTCGGCTCCTCTAGGCTCCAGGCTGGACAGCACCCTTTCTCCCAGTGGACAGCAGCGAACACCGAGCCTGGAAACAGAAGCAGGAGGGACAGTCAGAGGTGGGGAGTCACCCAAACAGCATGAAGTGCAGCTGCAGAAGGGCAGGGCCGGCGGTGGACGGACGGGCGGAGGTGACAGGACGCATGGCCCTGCCCCAGGCTGAGGGGCCTGGAACACCACAGCATGGGGACCACGGGGACAGGCCAGCCTCCGCTGGGCTCCGTCCTGGGCTGGTAAACTCAGCCCGCCCCCCTGTGTGTGAACTCTCCCTTGCCTGGGCTGGGCTCACTGAGCTGCCCGACAGTGGACATGGCTCTCCTGACAGAGGGGAGGGCTGCGAGCACCGACAGGGGTGGGCCATGTGGACCCAGCCCAGGACAGGCCCACAGTCAGGACTCCCCCTCTCCACAGCCCAGCCCCTCCTCTGATCAGATGCTCGGCCTCTGCGACCCCCAAACACCCCTGCAGCCCAGAGATGCCAGCGGCCAGATGGGTGGGTGAGCAGCCAGTGCACCCCAAACCCAAGACTGCCAGTGCCCCTATTATGGGTTGAGCTGTGTCCCTAAAAGCATATGTTGAAGCCCTGACCCCCAGGGCCTCAGAATGGGACTGCATTTGGAAACAGAGCCTTAAAGAGGTAATTAGGTTAAAGTGAGGTCACTAGGGTGGCACCTACTCGGATAGGGACTGGTGTCCTTGGAAGAAGTGGAGAAGACACACAGACACACACAGAGGGATGACCACCTGGGGACACGGGGAGGGGACGGCGTCCACACGCCCAGGAGAGAGGCCTCGGAGGGACAGCCCTGCGACCCCTGGGCCTCAGACCTCCAGCCTCCAGGATTGGGAGAAAATAATTTCAGTCGTTTAAGCTGCCTGAGCTGACTAATCCACACAGCCTTGAACCCTAACTGGCAAGAGACAAAAAGAGCCAAGGGACCTGATTTTCATCATAATAAACACGAAGGACCCCCTGAGTTGCTGTTTCTTGCACGACTTAGCCATTTGGGGTTTCTGCGGGGCGGGGAGGGGCGGGGGCCGTGGACCCTGCGCCCGCTACGCGGCCCCCGCCCCCCAGCCGCTCCCCCGCTCTGTCTTGGGCAAAGCAAACGCTTTCTCCGAGATGCACCCGGCTCGGTACAAAACGGCTCACCAGCCACTCGCCCTGTTCCGGCAGGAGGAGAGGAGGTGGCTGTCACCTCACCAGGCTCCTCACCGTGGTGTCAGTGACGGTGTGGAGACCACAAGGCCCCTGGGAACATCGTAGCCGGGGCTTGGCGGGGGAGGGTGCTGGGGAGGCTTCAGTGCTGTGTGGTCCAGCCCTGGCAGATCAGGGAAACTGAGGCCGAGGGGGGACATCGCCTTTGGGGTGAGCTCACCCCTCCTGAACCCCATCCGCCCCTACAGCCCCCACCCCAGGGAAGCTGAGCAGCACTCAGTGGGGCCGCAGTGGGGCGGGCAGCCCCACATCCCAGAGCCTCAGCACCAGGTCAGGCCCAGCCCTGGGCCAGCTAGTCCCCGCACCACCACCAACCTGCAGGCCTGTGCAGGGCAGCTCCGCCCGGGGGGCAGGGGAAGGTGTGCATGAGGGTGGTCAGGTGTCTCCCACAGCTGCCACCACTGCCCAGAGGGACACCTCTCATGCACTGGCCACGCCCACAGGGGGCTGTAGTAGGGGAGAGCCAGGTGCTAGACCGGCCAGGTCTCTGGAGCTCACAGCCCTGGCTTCGGGAAAGCAGGGCCTTCGACCTCAGAGCAGCTGTGTGGGAACTGCCCAGGGGCCTGGCCTCCGTTCAAGGTGTTGGGACACAGGTGGCGGACCCATCGGGCAGACACGGACTCTGCCAGGCCAGCCGACCCTCGGGCACACGCGGGCCTGAGAGCTGGGTTCAGCCTCCACGGCTGGGCAGCCCCACTGCCGACCCAAGAACAAGGCAGGGTAGCCCTCCGGGTGAAGGGTCCTGTCTGCAGACCCCCAGGGGAGTGGGTCCGGGGCAGCTGCCTCTTCTGGAATCCTCCGGAACAGACCAGAGTGAAGATGCACTGACAGCTAAGCCAGCTAAGGGAGCCACTCAACCGTTCTTTCTGGAAACGTCCAGATTCACAGGCAAACTCCTGCCCACGGGGTGTATGCAGGGGAAGAGTGGGGTGACCCTAGAACGTGGGCCCGGGAGCCGGGGGAGCTGCCCCAAGAGCATGGGACCGTGGGGTGGGGGGCACCGCAGAGAGGTCCTGCTTGGAGTCCAGACAGCGTTACCCGCTGCCCAGGACTCACGTGGGTGGTCAGGGCTGGGCACCGCCCGGGGCGGGCAGGAGGCAGATATAGCCTCATCTGCGGGGGCTGCAGGGGAGCAGGGCCTATATCGGCACCTGGAGCTGTGCTTCCTTCTGATGCGCCAGCAGCACCCAGAGCGCCCGGATGCTGGGGGCTTCCAGCAGCCAGGAGAGGCCAGGGTCCTGCTGCCCACCCAGAGCCGTGGCTTCTGCTGCCTTGGCCTGCCCCTCCTCCCCAGCTTCTAGGGCTTGGCTGGCCTCAGCCCCTCCCCTGCAGGCCCCAGGGGGACCATGGGTTCGGGGCACCGGGAGGGATGTGCCCAAGGCTGGCAGAGGCCGGCAGACCCACTGCTGCAATTCCCTGGTGTCCCCGCCCCAGGCAGGGAATGAGGGGCTCTGGGGTGTCCTGGGGAATCTCCCCACGCGCTCCAGACACAGCTGCTGAGCCAGGGGGCGCAGGACCAGGCCCGCAGGGGTTTTGTCTGTTTGTGGTCACACTGCTCACCCAGGGCTCACGGCACGTCCCTTGAGCAGATGATTCCGGGCGGGGAGGCAGGTGCAAGGGAGGATGCCCCAGCTTCCCGCTCGGAGGCGAGACGCACAGTTACAGCAGCACCTCGTCCAGAATCAAAGGTGTTTCTCCTGCAGGGGCCAGCGCTGAGCCTGTGATGATGCCCTCACCGCAGCGAGCTCCCGAGCTCCTTCCCGGGTCTCAGAGCGGCCGACGGAGAGAACTCACCGCCAGCCCCTCTGCACTGGAGGCTGTGAACCTCGGCCTCCGACAGCCCAGCAGCTCCTGGCCTCACCCCACACCCCTGGAGCCCACAGTCCAGCCTCTCCGGGAGCACCACTGGGTGGGGGGCTTTCCCTCCCCTGCATCCCAGCCAAGGGGTCTCACACCCACATGCATGTGAGAATCACCCAGGAAGAGTGGCTGGGATGTGGATTTCTGTCCCCACCGCAGCCCTGAGGAATCTAGACCTCAGGGCTGGGGCAGCCCGCACGCAGCTGGGAGCCGTGGCCTTGGACAGACGCCAGGGGCCTGAAATCCCCTCCTTCCCCGTGAGTGTGGACTCAGCAGAGAGCGAGGGACCGACGCCCAGTGATCACCCGCCCCCAGGCACGGCAGCCCGTCGCTCACGCCCTCCCCTGCCCGGAGACCCTCTCAGAGCCCTGGCCCTGGGAGTTCAGTGTGTGCAAAGCACCTCCGGGCTTGCAGGCCTGCCCGGCCCCTCGCTCACCCCTCCCCATCTCTGTGTGGAGGGCGGAGCCGACGGTGCCACCTGAGTCCCCTCTCGGGCGCTGTCCCCTGGCTGCTTCAACCTGCCGAGGGCTGCGGCCTCAGCAGATGGCCTGGAGCTGACGGGGGGCGGTCTGTCAGAACAGTGGCTCACATGCAAACTGCGAAAAGATGCAACTCCAATAAGCAGAGAGTGCTGCGTGGGCACGGGCCTCCTCTTGGCTCTCCAGCAGGACTGAGGTTTAGAAGGAAAACTGTGGTTTTCTGAAGAATGTCCTATGTGAGTCCTACAGGGCTGAGGTCAGGACCCCCTGCCGCCTGCAGGACATCGTCTTCCTCCGAGCGCCCACCCGCCCTCCTCCCTGCAGGGCGGGGTCCAGGGAGGAGGCCACAGACCCACCTCTGAGGGCAAGGCCCCTCAGCCCGCATCAGGGCCTGGAGGGATGATGGAGATGGAGGCACCTCTAATGAGCTGGTCTGGGGAGCAGGTAGGTACCTGAGGCAGAGGCCGTGGCCTCTGGGCAGGGGGGGCTCCGTCCCCACCAGAGCCTCCAGGCCCCCGTGCTTCAGCAGCCCCGGCCCCGCCCAGAAGGCCCCAGGACACAGAAGCAGCGCCCCGTGAAGCCCTCTCTTCCCAACTGGCAGAGCCCCCATCCCTGCTGCTCTGGGCCTGGCTGTGGGGTTGTGCCCCCAGCGCCCAGACAGCAGCCCCAAGTCTGCAGGCTGCCATGTGCAGGCCCTGGCCGCCGTCCCGGGTGTGGCCACCAGCAGGTTCTTGTTTTCCTTCCTCTCCTGGGAGATGGGCTATTCCTGCTGCTTCCAGAAAGTGTGTTTGTTATCCGGTTCCTGGAAACACCGTCTGATTAAACAGGCTCCATCCAGGCCTACCAGTCAGAGGCTGTGTTGCCCATGGCCCACCATGAGTCTGAGGGAGGTCTGCCCTCCAGGCTGGGACCAGGCTCTAAATGGGGGGATCCCCCCTCAGAGCAGATAACGGCGTGGCTCCTCGGGCATCAGCTGGCTGCAGAATCTTCCTCTGCAGGCCATCACCTCCCAAGCACATGGACGCCTGGGCCCAGGAGTTCAAGTTCAAGAACAAGCACATGCACAGGCACACGGGCATGCACACATGCAAGGTGCACACACGTGAGCCCACACACACGTGAACACACCATGCACCCATGTTTGGACACACACACATACAAATAAACATATGCACGGGTGCACACAGACACATACATGGAGGCCCCAGTCTCAGCACCAGGGTGCTGTTGTAGGGATATTGGCTTAACACCTAATAAATAATTGAGCAGAAATGTAAATCATTAATAAAGTCTCATAAACAAAAGTCAAGTGGGGGGCTTCCCTGGTGGCGCAGTGGTTCAGAGTCCGCCTGCCGATGCAGGGGACACGGGTTCGTGCCCCGGTCTGGGAAGATCCCACATGCCGTGGAGCGGCTGGGCCCGTGAGCCATGGCTGCTGAGCCTGCGCGTCCGGAGCCTGTGCTTCGCAACGGGAGAGGCCACAACAATGAGAGGCCCACATACCGCAAAAAAAAAAAAAAAAAAAAAAAAGTCAAGTGGGAATTCTGTTTACAACATGCAGGAATGCAGAATTACTGACAAAACGCCTCCTCCAGCACCCAGCGCCCCCGGGACGGACAGCTGTCCCCGGTCAAGCCCTTCCTCTCCCCAGATGCCGAGCCTTCACACCCCAAAGCCCGCAGCCTTGGGGACACACGCCAAGACCAGGCCCCTGCGCTCGGGCAGACAGGGACACTTAGGGAGGGACCGGGTTTCCCCTGGGCCAGTCACTGGCTGGCCAAGGCTCCCGCCAGATGGTGCCTCAGGACCCCCAAGACTCTTCATCTAAGGCTGGGAAACCGCGTCCCAGCCCCGAGGTCCTCCGGAGGCAGGGCGGTGGGCAGAGTCCAGTGCTCGGGCCTCATGACAACACGCCGCCTCACACCTCTTCAAAGGACATGGCCAACAGGGGCTGCACGCTTCACTCAATGCGCTTGGGTCCTGTTGCCCGTTGGCGTCCAGTGGAGGCTGATGATTGGGTTTTGTAACCTAAGTAGTAGCTGCCAGGGGTGAGGATTTGACACACTCACAGGGGCTGAGACAGGTGTGAAGGATGGGACACATGTGGGGGACAGGACAGGTGTGAGGGAGGGGACACGTGTGAGGGACAAGACAGGTGTGGGGGATGGAACAGTTGTGAGGGATGGAAAAGGTGTGAGGAATGGGACAGGTGTAAGGGATGGGACAGGTGTGGGGATGGGACAGGTGTGAGGGATGGAACAGGTGGGGGGACGGGACAGGTGTGGGGATGGGACAGGTGTGGGGACAGACAGGTGTGAGGGATGGGACAGGTGTGGGGACGGGACAGGTGTGGGGATGGACAGGTGGGGACGGGACAGGTGTGGGGACGGGACAGGTGTGGGATGGGACAGGTGGGGGACGGGACAGGTGGGGGACGGGACAGGTGGGGGTGGGACAGGTGTGAGGGATGGGACAGGTGTGAGGGATGGGACAGGTGTGAGAGACGGGACAGGTGGGGGACAGGACTGGTGAGGGACGGGACAGGTGGGGAGAGGTTCAGGTGTGAGGGACGGGACAGGTGTGGGGACGGGACAGGTGTGGGGATGGGACAGGTGGGGGACGGGACAGGTGGGGGAGGGGAGAGGTGGGGGTGGGACAGCTGGGGGATGGAACAGGTGTGGGGATGGGACAGGTGTGGGGATGGGACAGGTGGGGGACGGGACATGTGGGGGTGGGACAGTTGGAGGGACGGGACAGGTGGGGGATGGGACAGGTGTGGGGATGGGACAGGTGTGGGGATGGGAGAGGTGTGGGGACGGGACACGTGTGGGCACGGGACAGGTGTGGGGACGGGTCAGGTGTGGGGATGGGACAGGTGTGAGGATGGGACAGGTGGGAGATGGGACAGGTGAGGGATGGGACAGGTTTGGGGGTCGGGAGGGCAGGAGGGGAGGGGGTGCAGAGCCCGCCTGGATTCTGGACCCTCGGGGCAGGGTTGGGATCCAGTAAAACTTCCTTGGGTCCCAGGAGAGTAGCTGGAAAGGGCAGTGGAAGGTGGGGGGAGCATGATGCTTGAGGCCAGGATGAAGTCCCAGGGGACATCAGCAAGCACAGGGGCCTAGGGTCACGCGTGAGGGTGACGCCCTGAACAGGCTGGGCCCCTCAGTGGGCTTGTGGCAGGAAGGAGATGGGAAGGGGCTAGCCAGGGGCCAGAGGGCTTGGGGCCGACAGGAGCAGGGTCCTGTGCGAGCCGTGGGACGGGGCCTGGCAGGGCTGGGGCGTGCGGAGCCTGCAGGGCAGCAGGCTCGGGGGAGGGGCAGGTCGGCCTCTGCTGCCTGGGGTGGAGCGTCGGCTGTGGTGGGACGGGGCGGGAGATCTGATCGCCCAAGCAGAACCCCGGCGTATGAGTTACCTGTCACTGCCTCACAAATTACCCCAAACGCAGCGGCTTCACCCGGCCAGCTCGCCGGGTCTCCGCGGTTTCGGGCTGCACCGCCCGAAGGCTGGAAGCCGGAGGGTCCACTTCCAGGAGAGACATTGGCTGCAGCCTCCTGGTGCGCCTGCCCGGGGCTGCCCATCTCCTCCCGTCGTGCAGGGGCCGCGCGGCCTACCAGACCCCGGGCGTGGACAGGGCTGCGTGGCTGTCAGTCCTGAGGACTTCCGTGCTGCGGGGCCACGCCAGCAGGCTCTGGTGAGCTGGTACCCGGGCCTCAGCCTCCACTCGGTGCACGAGGGGCCCCAGCCTCCCTGAGCCTCGGCACCCTCCCCCGTCACACAGGACAGCAGTGGCACCTACATCGTGGGGTTGGCAGGACTCCAGGAGACAACGTGTGGACGACACTCAGCCCAGAGCTGGCCGCCACTGAGGGTGGAGAATGCCCTGATGCCACTTGTATTAACACCCATCGGCCGCGACTCCAGGGACTGGCTGTGGAAAACGCTCGACGGTAGTTCGTCCCCTTTCAGCCGCGGTGAGCGGGGGCACCGCGGTGGCCTTTGGACTTGGGGGCCGCAGAGTCTAACGGCAGCCGAAGTGCTCGCGAGGGCTCGAGTGTGATACCTCCAGGCTGAAGTCTCATTTTTCAGGATGCGCAAAGGGCCAACCAAACCAAAATATTATTACAAGGCTAAGTCCTGTTTTACAGCTGCCTTTAATATATGACCGTCTTGTTTTAGTTTCGTCCAAACAACTTTCCCTTCGCCCCGAGCAGCTGCGTGTCTTTCTGCTCGCAGCTCTGGAGCCAGGCGGAAGCAAAGGGCAGCGCTGTGACAGGAGCCACAGCAGGGACACGGGGTCCCTCGGCCGAGGTGTCGCACCACGACGCTCCAGGGCTCCAGAGAGACCCCTGCTTTCTCTGGAAGGGGGGTGGGGGGGATCAGCTAAGCGAGTTCAGTTCTGGGGGTTGGGGGGAGGAGAGTGGTGCCTGGTTTCCTTCAGGACTGGGGGCCCTCTGTTTGGGGGCTGCTGTGTTGCCATGGACGCCTGACGTCTGTGGTCGGCTGTCCTGGGCAGGATGGGGAAGGGGGGCCCGGGGCTCGCCCTGGCGTGGCTATGGCGGGGCCTCTTGGGCACCAGCCCTGGGCTCAGGGCCCCGGCCCAGCGGGCCCTGGACAAGGTGCAAGTGGCCCTTCCCGGCCCTCAGGCCCCGCTGTGGCTCCTCAGGCCTCCAGACACCCGGACACTGGGGGCTCTGGCTCTCTTTCCAAAGCGCTGGGGGATCACTTGGCCGTGGGAAACGACCGACCCCTTTGGGGCCGCCAGGGCCCGTGGCCCCTGCTCCATCCTGGGAGCCCGGCTCCCTGCGCCTTGGTCGAATATTTCTCCTTATAGAAAGGGCAGGACAAGCCAAGAACCCGCACCCCACTGTCTACCCCCCGACCCCAGCATCTGGGAGAGCTCCCCGCCGACGCAGCGGTCCCAGGGGGAGTGAGGGGGGAGCCACTTTCCTGACAGCCGCCCCGAGGGGGACCCCCAGGTCATCCAGACGCCTCCACAAGCAACTCCCAGGGGACATTTAAGGCTTATTGATTCTATTGTTTCTCTGTTTGCCAAACCAGCCACTTCTTTTCTCTTTTTTCACATATTCCTGCAGCTTTGTTGGGCTTCGGGCTTTGTCTTATTTTTCTTCTCCACAGTCTGGAATTGAATGCTTAGTTCATGTATTTTTTTTTTTTTTTTTTTTTTTTTTTTTGCGGTATGCGGGCCTCTCACTGTTGTGGCCTCCCCCGTTGCGGAGCACAGGCTCCGGATGCGCAGGCCCAGCGGCCATGGCTCACGGGCCCAGCCGCTCCGCGGCATATGGGATCCTCCCAGACCGGGGCACGAACCCGTATCCCCTGCATCGGCAGGCGGACTCTCAACCACTGCGCCACCAGGGAGGCCCCAGTTCATGTATTTTTTATGCTCTCTTGTGTATAATGAAAACACAGTGGAAAGTTCTCCACCGAGTGCATTTCTGGCCGCCTTCTAGAAGCTGCACTGGGGAGCGTCTTCTGTGCTAGGCTTTTCCAGACCTCCCGTCGGGCCACATGGCTTCCTCTGAGGCCCGAGTCACTCTGGAGAACACGTGCTTCTTTTCCAAGTTGTTACACTCACCTCACTGTGACTTAGAGGTTAATTTCAGCTCCACTGCGTGTGTCAGAGAACTCGTCACGTGTCCAGCAGAGTTTATTGAGTGTCCCACGTCCCAGGCAGCTCCAGAGGGGAAATGAAAAGGAACAGCTGGTACCATGTCGGTGTGAAAACCACCACGGGAGACTCTTCTTTTGTTGTTATTCCCTGGAAGCACATCTGATTTGCTGTTTCTTTCCTGCAGAAAATTCTTATTTCTCAGTATTTCTGGCCGACTTGCCGATGGCAGCCTGCCCTGACCTCAGCACAGACAGGGCGACTCGTTTCTACTCCTCGGTCTCCCGAGGGTGGGGGTGGGGGTGGGGGGACAGGAAGAAGACGTATCAGTCACAAGGCGCCGGTTCTGCTGCTGTGACAAACACTCTCAGAGGTCAGCGGCTCCACGATCACGGTTCGTCTCTCGCTGGCACAGCAAGTCCCCCTGAGTCAGCGGGCTCTGCCCCATGTCGTCCTCACGCAGGACCGGGCTGGGGGACCGGCCACCGTCCGCAGCACTGCTGGTCACCACGCAGCCTGGCGCATGGGGCGCATGGGGCCCTGACTCTGGAAGCTGCCCCCGAAGTGGTGCGTGTTACGTGCACTCACTGTTGTGTCCAGATCAGGCTGGGGGCTGTGCCCGACCCCAGAGAAGCAGAGGGCGCAGGCCCATGGCAAGCCAGGGGAGGACCAGGCTCTGTGCTCGGCCTTGGGACTAGCCACAGGGGTCTCCACCACAGAGACAAGGACAGGAAGGGGGCGGGCGCCTTACCTGCACCCCGGTCACTAGGAGCTGCTTCTGGACGGTCCGCAGAGGCAGGGTTTGAGGCCCCATCGTGCTGGGAGGAGGTGGTGATTGATTAGTAATGTCTGTCCCGGTGGGGGCGGGGCACGGGTGCCTGCTTTGCACTGGACGTGGAAACATTCCTTGCGAAGCAGGTTTTGTCACATGATGACAAGGAGACACCAGCAGGCTCCAGAGGCCAGGCAGGAGGGGTGGGCCCATCTGGTCAGGGACCTCAGGGGACCCCAGAGCAGGTGGAGGTCCCAGCCCAGCTATCTGCTCCTTCTGGGGTGTTGGGACCAGGACACCAGCCGGACAACAGGACATCCGAGGGGCAGGCCAGGGTGCAGTCCTGCTGGAGCCAATGTGTCCTGTGCAGGATCCCACCCCAGGAGGAGTTCAGGGTGTGGGCTGGACAGGACGAGGACCAGGACAAAGCCTCGCCTGGGATTCCAAGGGGTCCTGCAGCGGAAGGGGCCTGGGGCCCGGCCTCCTCCCTCTGGGGGGCATGGGAGCAGGGTGGGGTCCAGCCTTGAGGTTGGAAACACCCCCTTCCCCCTCCAGCAGGAGGAAGCTCATGGACACCGTGGACCTTCCTGGGGACCTGAAGGAAAGTCTCCAGGAAAAGCTGCAGGCCCCTCATTTGTGAGCAGAGTGGACACAGCACAGCCAGGGACCCCTGAGCCAGGCTGTGACCCCAGGAATGCAAAGCCGTGCAGCACGTGGAAAACTAATCGCACCATCTGCCCCCGCAGCAGGAAGAGTAATAACAAAACACGTGACTGAAAGGAGCCAAGAAGGAATTCAAGAAAACTCAGCATCTCCCCTCAATAGAGGCGCTCAAGGGTCAGGAACCATAGGTGTCCTTCCTACTCTGAGAGGGCCGTGCTGGAGAGCAAACACCTGCCTTGTACCTGCAGACTTCGTTCCTAAAAGCACACTCGCATGCACATACATGTACGTATGCGTGCACACACGCAGGCATGAGCACACGTGTAAACACAGGTGTGTATGCACACACGCTCACACTCACACATTCACCCCACGGCCGGCAGGTCGGCATCACAGGGCCTGACGCCCCACCCCGTCGGAGCCGGTGGTCTCTGGGTGCAGGAGTTGGGGTGGGGGCTGCCAGCCTAGCCCCACGGGAGCTGCCCTTTCCAGGGTGCTGCCTTTCTTCCCTGTTCTCCTTCGTTTAATCCCAGTCGTAATAATAACCCCAATCATGCTTGTTCAGGATTCGGGCTGCACGGCCCAGGGCTCCAGGACTCCCACTGGGCTGGTATAAGGGGATGAGGTTGTCCTGTCCTGAACGTGGGGCCCCCAGGCACCGGGAGGGTGGGGACATGGCGCCGGATGTGGCAGGGTGTCCAGACGGCATCACTCACCCAAGTCTCGCATCCACTTGTGGGCTTATTTTTTCCCATCTACACAGACCGAGGACCCAGGGCCTGAGTGACAGCCAGGACGCCCAGCCCCTGGCCCCAGCCGTCCTGTCCAGTGTGCGTGTGGCCCCCAGTCTTTACGGACAAACTCAATCATCTGCTGTAGATGCAACACAGGTGCCTGCTTTTAAACACGTTCTCCGCCAGAATAGGAGCAAACCCACCCCCCCAATTGTCAAGCACTGTTAGAGAAAAGAGGATTAAATTTTACATTGCACACTTGACCCTTACAATGTAGCTTACGTTCACATATTATGAAACAAAATTAAATATTTAAGAAGCAGCCCCTAAAAATCAAAGGAAGCAGGTGAAGCTGGCTGTGTATCCAGCTGACAGCAGTTAGACCGAGGAGGTGTCCCAAGTGACTTCAGAACCCAGTGAAGCGACTCCAGCAAACCACGGAGGAAACAGGACATTCGTGGGACCCGGGAGGCGGGACCCCCGAGGGATGACGGCTAATGATACTCAGACATGCGGCCCCAAAGCAGGGAGAGCTGAGGGGTGGGCAGGGATCTGCTGGGTCAAGTCTCTAAGCTTCTCCGGGAAGAGCCTGGGACCAGGGGCAGGTGGGCCCCGAAAGGACCTCTGACCCGGCTCTGGGAAAGGGGCCCCAGAGCCCACTCAGGGGACAGGAGGAGGCAGGTCCGCCCGGGGGGCAGCGGGCAGTCTCCACAGAAGAGGTGGCCTTGCAGGGGCTCGGGAGGCCAGCCCAGCAGGCAGACGTTCCTGTAGCCGGGCAGGAAAGCCCAATGGCACCGTCGCAGTGACCAGTGCCCAGAGGGCCTGTGGGTGAGCAGAGGCCTGGGCCACGGGCTGGGGTTGGGACAGGGCCTTTGGGAAGACAGCCGGGCTGCCGAGTGGGGCTGGGCAAGGACAGGGCAGTGCCCGGCTCTTCCCCAGGACATGGCCCCGGCCAGCAGCAGCAGGGGTGTCTGCAGGCCCCCATCAGAATGTCCCAGACCTGCCCCATGTCCAAACCTGAACTCACCTCTCAGCGCAAAACTGAGCAGGGAGTTTGGGGCACGTGGCCCTGGAGCAGGAACAGCCAAGGGTCACAGCAGTTATTGCCCCACACTCCCCGCCAACATCACCCACCAGTCGGGACCTTGTCCAAGCAGGGTTGGGGGCCCGCGGGGCCCAGCTGCCCACCTGGCCTGCAGCGTCCTCCGGCTGCCTGTGGCCGAGCAGCACACGACGTCTAAACTCAGGAGCCCTGTGGCAGAGCAGCCCCCTAAGTGGGGCCCCCTGAGCAGCACCCTGAGAGCCTCCACCACCCCCCAAGAGCCCCCCGTCACCCCCCTGCTCTTTTCCGAAAAATGGGGACCCCGCCTACTCCCAGGGCTGGGTCCGCCCACGACAAGGGGCCCTTGCCCAGCCCCGGCGCCTGGGGTCTCCCCACTCCCACCCGGCATCCCGCACCCTCGCCACACCAGGACCCGTCACAGCTCTGCAGGGCCGGGGCTCAAAGCACACCCTCCGCCGCCTGCTCATCCCCGAGCATCTCGCCCTTGGACATCTGACCTTCACCTGGTCCAGGGGTCAGGCTCCTAGCGGGGAGCCCTCCTGCCCGCCCAGCTGACAGCCGCTGCCCTGCTGACCACTTCCCCCACCCGCTTCCACGCGCTCAGCACAGGTATAAAGAAAGCACCTGCTGCCCCTGCTGGGCCTGCGGGCAGCTCGCAGACACCCTGGCAACAAGGGCCTGGCGAGGGGACACAGGCTGCTCCTTGATGTCCAGAGAGAGGCACCAGCCACCTGCCCAATGCACCCCGACAGGAAGACGTGCCCGAACGGCGTGGAGGACTCCGATGTGGACAGCCCTGCTTCCCCGAGGCCACCGGGCGGGTGTGGGACGTGCAGGGGCTGGCCTGGCCCCCAACCCGCCATGTGCCCCCAGAGCAGACTGGGCCACAGCCCTGGGACGGCCCCCTCCTGAGAGCTGCTTCTTGGTGGGACGCCACCTCCGTTCTGAGGACCCCTCCTGGGCCTGGAGGGGACACCATGGGCACCCTGCCTTGTCCAGCCTGGGCTGTGGAACGGGCACTTCCACACAAGTGCTCCCGTGCAGTCCCGTGCCTGGCCATCACCACCCCTAGGATGGGCAACTTCCCTCCCGGACGCTGGTGACAAATCCCCCAGAGAGACTGCAGGGTTTGGCGCTGAGGCCAAAGGCAGGGGCACGTGGTCAGGGACTGGCGGCCTCCCCAAGGGCCAGAGGGCAGGAGGCCCGCTCTCCACAGCAGAGGCTGTCCCTGCCTGCCCAGCCTCCCTGGAACCTGGGGAGGGGACGTAACCCAGCCCTGGCCAATGAGATGGGACCGGACATCCCCGGGTGGGCCTCTGAGGAGGACTTAAAACGGGAGCAGGGCAGGTTTCCCGTCCCTCTTGCTGTTTGCCCTCTGCCCCTCCCCCTTTCCCTGGCTGGAATGTGATGGTTGGGGCGCTGGCAGTTGTTTTAGCACAAAGATGAGGAGACACAGTGGAGCCTGGGCTGCTGACAGCACCCTGAAGACCTGGTCTGCCTGTTCCCAGATCCTCGCCGTGCAAGGGACAACTCTCCCCCGTTTTAAGCACAATCGGCCACGATGACTTGGGCTTCCTGTTACGAGCAGCCTGTGGTAGGGACTAGCAGATGACCACGGCACCCCTCTCCTCCTCCCAGGCGTCAGCTAGACAGCATCCCCAGCCTGCTCTGCAGTCATCCGGGAGCCAGTGCAAACTGCCCTTGCGGGCTGCCGCCCAGCCTGACGCCTCCAGGACCCCACCCATGCAGATGCAGAGCCAGGAGGGGCCTGCCTGCCCTTGGGGTGTGAGTTCAGCTGGCACGGAGCTGATGACCCGTCGCTCACACCTGCCACCGTGCCCCTGCCTCCTCCTCCGGTGGGCCCCAGGCAAGCCCGGACTGGGCTTACGGGACAGTTGTTCCTGCCCTACTGGACACAGCTCCCTGTGTGGAGGGGTCTCCTCTCCCTCTGGTGGGGTGACTCGGGCCGGCCACAGATTAGGCCAGAAAGGGTTGGCTGAATGAGACGGAGCTGGAGGTGGGCCCTGCCAGGGGACGGGGACGAGGACGAGGGCACATCAGGGAGGCAGAGGGAGGGCTGGCCCGCCCGTCCCCGCAGGAGCCCTGCAGCCAGAGGGCCGACCTGCGCCTGGTTCTCTAATTAAACATCGCTAGTGATTAGACTGCTCCCAACCCAGGAGAGACGCTGACTTGGGAATAACTACCGCTGTGCTAAAAACCAGATGCCGAGGCAGGAGGAGGACGCTGGCGGGGGGCAGCGTCCTGGGGCCCGTTCCTCCCGGGGCACCCGAGCCCTGCGCTGTGGCTCGGCTGGTGCTGACCTGAATTGAGGGCAAGGTCAAGGTGTAAGTGGGGGTCACAGGGCAGCCAGAAGCTCTGGGTTCCCGAGAGCCCCGCGCCGGCTGTGGGGAGGCTCCCCGTCTCCAGGCCTCAGTTTCCCTCTGGAGAGAAGGTCCCAGGACCTCTTCAGGGGGCGGGACCAGGGGGACAGGAGGACAAGGCTCCAGGCCCAGCAGGAGGCCCTACAACCCAGCAGCCTCTGTGGCACCAGAAGAAACATTTGGATTCAGAAACATCAATAGAAGTAATCACAGACTTTCTCCCCAGAATCTTAAAATTAAGATTTCTTAACCTTCAGGAGGACTCAAGAAGCACAAGCCCACGTCAGGAATATGCCTGCCATCACCATTCCACCTACGGTGTTTGAACAGCTTTGGAAGAGGCAGCACAGGGCGTGGAAGCCGCTGCCGTGCAGCCCCGCCGGCCCCCACCCTCCCGACCCTGGGGACCCTGAAGGCCCCTCAGCACCACGACCTCGGCCAGGACGCGTCACCAGTGTTATCGCTGCACGAGGAACATGCCAGAAGCAGCACGTCTGGAGTCTGGGCAAACCTGGCTGCGAGCGCCACAGGACCTGGCTCCCCAGGAGACGCGTCTGTGCCTTGTCCCCCTCCCTGCCCCACCCAGCGGATGCCCACTCAAGACAAATCTGGTGACACCCAACGCCAGGCACAAACAGGGTCGGGCCCGCCGACGACTCGGTGCGGGTGGGCGGCCACGGGGAACCCCACGCGGGACCCTCTGGACAAAGCCAGGAGCAGACGCGCAGGGTCCTCCGTCAATAACCCCGAGGTCCGAGGGCGTGGCCCCCACGCAAGCCACCCTCCAGTCCCCCGGGCTCCTAGGCCTTCCACCTCCCACCCGCTGGGCCCTTCCTCCCCTCGCCCGCCCTGAACCCCACCCAGCACGGCGGCAGAGGAAGGATTTGCTGGGGCCCCAGAGCGACCCTGACCCTCTACCCAGAACACCACGACCCACATCCTCCCTCTCTCAGGGCTCTGCTGTCCCCAGCCTCAAGTCCCCTCTCCCAGCTGCTCCCATCCTACCCCCCAGCCTCCAGGCAAGCAGCAGGCACCCCCTGCTGCGTGTGGACCAATGTCACCTCTTCCCTGGGGACCGCGCCCCACCCGCTTCCCCAAAGGGCAGTGCTCGACCCTCCCGCGCGCAGCTCCTGGCTTCCTGAGACTGGTACCTGCTGCTCTGGCCGCCCGGTGACACCCCTGCCCCGGACACTCTGCCTTCCCCACGCCCCTCAGGGGGCTCCTCCTCCAGCCCCACACTCCCTCCCGCAGGCCCAGCCCAGAGCCCCTCAAAGGCCCTGCCAGGCGGGCACCACAGCCCAGGCCCACGAGCCCTGCGAGCCTTCTCCTGCTGTTTGCATTTAAAATGCACACAAAAACCATGGAACCGTTTGTCACTTAACTTTATTACCAGATAATCCAAGTTCATTCTGCAAAGATTAAAACCAGACAGGGCTGTGAACGTGGAAGTCCCCCCGGCTCCGAGACCACAGCCAGCAGGCTCCCAGGCTGGCGGGGTCTCTCCCACCCGCCCTCCTGCTTTCACCACCCCACCTGCGCCGGCCTGATGTCAGGGCTCTTTGTTGGGGGGAGGGTGGCGTCCCCACACGCTTGCAACTTCTCAGGCCACTTTCCAGGGCGAGGCCCGAGTCTGCCGTGGTGGACGGCGGCGCCAAGCTGGCACCGCACCCCCATCCTCCCTCCCCCCACCACTCCCAGCGCAGCGGAGAGGGAAGCTCCTGGCATCCGGGCAGAGGTTGGGGGCCCTGACCGAGGGCATCTGGAGAAGGGGGCAGAGCCATGCCCAGCCATGGTCAGCCTGGAGCCACTGGAGCACCAGGAAGCTAGAAGGTTTTTCTCTTAAAATAATACACAACGTGCAGTCACTGTTGACAAACTCAGACAAAAGAGAAAAGCGTGAAGAATGCCAGCCGAGTGGCCACACCACCTCCTGGGTGGCCGGCACCGAGCTCCATGGACATCCTGGATTCTTCCAGCACCTTTTTTATTGCAAAAATAAATGGGTAGTCACAACACTACCATGTCAACTGCCTGTCTCACTTCGGTAGACCCGCCTGGGCCGAGGACAGCAGCCCCGTCGCTTAGGGGCTGGTGGAGCAGGGCGACAATAGCAGAGTTGGCCCCCTGGGCACCTCCTCGTGGGCGTCCCCGGAGCCCAGGCACGCCCCGCGCCGCGTCAGGACTGCCCACCGCCCTCCAGCCGCATCTGCTGGGCCAGCTGCCGCCCGATGGCCTGCAGGGGGCTGGCTCTGTAGGCCGGGCTGGCCAGCAGCTCCCGAAACCGTGTCCTTTCTTCCTCGCTGAAAGAATGGAGAGCAGAGGTCAGCAAACCCCATGCCCTCGGTGGGGGGCTGGGGATGAGCCGTCAGCACCCCCAGGACCAGCCTTGGCTCGGCCAGCCTGCAGGGACACCAGCAAAGGGTGGTCCAGGACCAGGATGAGGGGTGGGGAGTGAGTAAGGCTGTGCGCTGTGAAGTTCTGCTTGGAGCGTCTGGGGTGGGGGGTGGGGGCAGGCCGAGGGGGGTCTGAGGCCCGACAGGGGCTTTGGGCAGGACAAGAGTGGCTGCCCAGGGGCCTCCTCGTGGTCACAAAGGCCTCTCATCCCGGACTGTGACAGGGAGCGGCTATCAAAGGCAGCAGGGCAGGCGCCCTGCACACACGAGGCCTCACATAGGCGGGACCTCCAGCAGGAACCGGGCACAGGAGCTCCGGGCCCCACGGTGGCCATGGCGATGGGGATGCTACAGTGGGCCCGCCCCTCCGCAGCAGAGTCCACTGCGGGGCTGCCACTCTGCGCCTGTCCCTACAGCCAGCCGGCCCCCGTCTGGAGCCGCACGGGCCCACAGCCCAGCATGGCCACGGATGGCCTGGCCAGAACCTCAGGGCAGCAGCTCCAGCACAATCCCACATGAGTCCATCGTGGCACCACGGTGGGGACGGCCCTGGCCTTGGGCGGGAAGGATGCGTG
This sequence comes from Mesoplodon mirus, assembly GCF_964341445.2. NCBI lineage: Eukaryota > Metazoa > Chordata > Mammalia > Artiodactyla > Ziphiidae > Mesoplodon > Mesoplodon mirus. The sequence continues at coordinate 145,897,969 of NC_138982.1, read as the reverse complement.
GAGGGCCCGGCCATGCTCTGCCCCCACAGGGATGTGACCGCGGGCAAGGCCAAACCACACTGGGCCCCAGCTGTCTGTGCTGCGAACGGGGAGACTCTGGACCCCACTGGATGACTGACTGCCCAGCCACATGTCCACACACGCAAGACGCCTAGGATCTGGGCCCCGAGAGCCAGCAGCTGCTCCCCTCACTGCCCTGGGGGAAGGGGCTTCCTGGCCCCTGGAGACAGGCTGGGCCCAGAGCTGGCCCTGGCTGAGCTGTCCCCGGCACCCGAGGGACTGGGGTCGGGGGACGTGGCCCGACGCCTGACAGTCCCGGGGGTGGGCCGTGCGGTGGCGGGGCCGTACTCACAGGAGCTGGAACCTCTGCGCCGCACTCATCCGGCTCAGCTGGGCTGCCCGGGGCCCGATGGCCGCCCTGCTGGGGACATGGAGAAGACAGTCAGGAGAGCACGTGCCCACCTGGACCTCTGCCAGAGCACCCGACTCAGGCCACGGTCCATAGTGCACACAGGGCTCGCCTCCCGCGTGAGCCTGGGGGCACGTGCGGCCTCAAGGTGCCACACAGCGGGAGGGACCCAGCAGGGGCGGGAGGGACCCAGCTGGGGCGGTACGGCCCAGAAAACCCGGGAATCCTGGGCCGACACCTAAATTTAGCCTCCAGACTGGGAGCCCTCATCGTGTATTCAAGTCTCTTCGTAAGTTATGAATGAAAGGCGTTTCTCGTCTCCGCTCCCCACGTCCCGGCCGCTCTGGGGGTGCTCCGTGCCACTCCAGGCCAGCCTCGGTCCCAGAACACTGCGGCCCTGTTCCTTCGACCACTGACACTCTCTGTGTCCACCCGGGAGCAGGTCCCCCGCCGACCACCCAGAGCTCCCGGGAGGCCCCACCCTTGCCGAACCGGTGGGCCCGGGCTCCCTTCCCCCAGCCAGCACCCCCAGGAGGCGGCCACGCGCTGGGGGATCAGGAGGCCTTGGGCCTCCACCCCCGTCTAGCACAAGGTAAGAAGGCTTCCCACGGCCGAGGGCACCAAGGTGTGAACACATACCCAGGAGTCCCCTCGGGGCCCAGGGTCCAGGTGCGGCCAAGCACAGTGCAGTGCGGGCACGGTGGGGGGGCGAGGAAGGGCAGGACCCTCGCCCGAGCCTCAGGGCACGTCCAGGGCCCGTCAGGCAACTCACAGGGGAAGGCAGGACCCTCCCCAGTGGTGTTTTCCACTGTGGACAGACACAGGCGGGGTGGATTCCCCGAGGCCGCGGGCTTGAAGGGAACTGACCCCCAGCACTCACCCCAGCGGCCCGGGGCAGGGGCTTTCACACCCGACGCCAGCCCGTCCCGCCCGCCCGCTCTGGAGTCCCCCCGGGGAGGGCCCCAGCTCACTTACGGCAGCCAGGCCTGGCTCTGGCCGCACGGCCGAGTCCGGTGGACAGTGGGCAGAGACCTTCCTGCCAGGACCAACTGCAGCTCAGAGGACACTGCCCGCTGCCAAAGTGTCCGCAGAGGTGCCTGGGCTGGAAGAGGACCCCAGCCCTGTCTGCCCTGGGAGGAACCTCAGGGAAGCTGCTCCACCTCGAAGCCTGTTTCCCCAACTGTAAGAAAGGCCAGTGCGTTCTTGACAGGCTCTCTTCAGCCGGCACTGAGCGCCCAGGTGCGCCCAGGTGCCTCCCAGTTTTGAGGCTCTTGTGCCACCCCCTGCCCCTCCCCCTCTGACATGAATGAGCCCATGTATCACACCCAGCCCAAGGGGACGGGGGCCCAAAACCAAGC